>NC_079156.1:125685301-127040301 GCF_947563725.1 Argiope bruennichi
CGGATCCGTAAAGGAACAGTATTCTCGGTAAAGTACTCTTTTCTCAACATAAAATAATGGAGCTGGAACAAGGCTATGGTCTCAGATTTTTACTTTCAGAGTTCTGAACATTGCATGGAAAAGAAAAATCATATTTTAAGTCGTTGTGTTATTGGGTTATTGCGTTTACATGCAAGAAAAAGTACATAACGACAAGAGGTCCATCCTTCCTTTCACGGTTTTGTTCCCATATCTCATATGAATCGGCATTTTATATGCTAAACCTATGTACCAAATGTCATCCATCTAGCTCTTTAAGTCATCATGTTTGTCTATACTCAGAGAGGCAGATTTTGTGAATGGATTTCATTTAAAATTTGACAGGAGTATTAAATTTGGTATAAAAATTAACCTATTCATAAATAGACAACTTCAAAATTATGTTTTCTGAACTAGAAGAGATCTGAAGCGTAGAGATGCGTCAACATCTCGAGTTCTAATTTCTTGACGATTACAATACTGTCTCTTTGTACACTTCCTACAGAAAGAAAAAAGTTCAAAAAAGACATTTTTCCGATTAGTTATCAATTGTAGAAATACAAATGATAACTCGTTATGCTGACTTCTCTCTGAATTTTTCCATCAGAAAGAGCCTTAAATATTATCCTATATGTTATTTCTTTTGTCAACATTCCTTTGCTCAACCAATATAAAACCTACAGTAGTGAAAAAATTAAGATTGTAAGAAGAAATTGGATTGGACTTTTTTCTTACACCTGCTTTCCCACTTTTTTTGCCGTCTTCTGACACAGCATACACAGCTTACGTTAAAAGAGTCTGTTTAGAATTTAAATTTAAAAAAAAAACTTGGCCTCGTTTCAGACAATTTAACCTGACTCAGGTTAACTGCGTTGGGAACTCAAGCGAAATCTACGGCATTCAAAAACAGGCTCAACATATATTTCAGTAAGATGAAAAATAATATAATCCCATATATTGTTTCTGCTGTTAGGTATGCTTATTAATATTTGAAAAATCACGTCGAGAAAGAATAATTTTTCAAGAAGTAAAACTCAGGTCGAAACAGATAGTCGCCAAAAGCGTCTACAGGTAAATATGTTCACGCCAATTATATATTTTTGCTATTTTGAACATATACTTCGATGAGTATTTCAGTTCAAGAACGCAACAAAATTCTAAACCATTATTTTGGGATGGGGATGAAGGTAGAACAGCAGAATGCGTTAAAATTCCACATAGTACAGTTTAACCTGTGCTTGTGAATAACGAACTGAAATAGGTACTACCACTGTGCACTTGCGAAGAGATAACACAAAGCTAAGATCTCATAAAATAAATCATTCTGAAGTTTTATAGTTGCATAGGAGGGAACTCATCATTAAATGGCTGATACGAAAAGCATTGGTGCCTGGTGGAGCTGGAGAAACAGTCGTTAAATTGCGGGTATAGGTTTTTGATTGTACTGAAATTCTCGATTTTAAGCCCAGAAACTTCCCACTTCTAGGGGTCATTGCCTTTGCCCTATATGTGACATCCACAATGACATCATATATGTAGGCATTATTTTATGTGAAGCAGAATGCAGTTTCGAAGACAGTGAAGAAACTTTCGATTTCGTGACGTCGTTTCATTTCATATAGGAGAAGCACGCATTATTTACAAGCAGGAGTGACAAGCAACACCCAACACAGAACGACACAGAAGGGAATGGGCGGAAAAAAAGCCCTTGGACATTTTATCCCTGGTCTTATATAACCTGAGATACTGATAGGGAAAATATTTCTTCATAGTGCTTATATACAATGAGATTTCGATAGGGATTTTCGCTACACGAGTCGAAGAGGCAGAGGAAACACGGGGATCTTTTAAAAAAGAATTTGTCTCGTCAGCGGTATTTTTCCCTTCACTCGGAGTGTGGTAAAGTGAGGCTTTTAGCCGATTCAGCAATTTTACAAAGCTTATCTTGAATTAATGAAGTAGAGATAGTGGAATTGGATCAGGAAATAAGAGAATATTTTAGAATGAAGTTACTATGGGTAAAATTAAGATAAAACCTTGAAAATTAATTAAATTGAAATTAAGAGTTTAAAATATCATTACATATATATAATACTAACATATATGGCACAGAAAGCGATCTTATTATATATTATCGAATGGCAACAGTCAAATCATTATGCGGATGTTGGATTCCTTCATTGGACGGTTTTACAGCTGGATTTAATGCAATGCTTCGCTATCAATGGAGTTACAAAATATTAGAAATGTAATAGATAGGTTCACCAAAAACCATTTCATTACAGAAAAAAGATGTAGAAAGAATTAAGAAACAGGCGCCAAATAGAGTTTCATATACTGCGAAAATAGGCCTTATCATTGCCAAATTGTTAACCGCTATGTCTTGCCATTGAAAATAGATAATCATGTCATCCAAAACTATTCTCTCTCAAAAGTGCTTTCTTTTTATTATTATATTAAAAGTAAAAAATTTCTTTTTAATGATATCGATTCCTCCTCTATATCATGTTTTCTTTATTTTTTAATAAATGTTTTAAATTTATTACATAATTTTAAATGTTATAATAAAATTCAAATTCATCCAAAAAAATTTTAACAGCGTGCTTTTGCCAATGTTAAAATTAAGATTTAAAAAACGTTTTTTTTAAATTTCTTGCATACGTAATATAGAGAAAATATAATTATGCTGAGAAAAATTTTTGACGAAATATATTATGAAAAATGTGACTCGAAATTTTGAAGCATCTTCGCGTTATAGACCTACCCGAGTTCGAAAAACGGATTTTTGGTAAATGTCACGTTTGTTCGTCTGTCTGGGACAAAGACAACTCAAAAACGCTTTGAGCCAGGCAACTGAAATCTGGTATACGGTCTTTACACTAAATTTGCAGATTTTTATCAAATTTTGAGTAAAATCTGTTCAGAGTTCGCCTGTTCGAATATAAGTTAACACGATAATTAAAAAAAAAAATGAAGAAAGCTAGATAGATAAAATTAGATATATAGATTTAACATTTATATGATTACAACGCATCTATCCAATTATGAGACAAATCCAATGAAGGGTTGACCCTCTGTCAATTCGTACTTTCAGAAATATGCAAACTCGATAACTAAAAAACGAAATCACTTAAAGGTATGAAATTTGGCACGAGATTTCACGACTGCAGCTGTATTCCTGTGTAAGACTTTGGTTTCAATCGGTTGGGGAAAACACGTCTGAAATACAAATTCGCTTTTCGCATACTATTAACCACATGTCAGGGATTAATCGCCAAAAATCATGCCAAAGAACACACAACAGATTCACTAAAAATGCCAAACTGATGCCATAAGTTAATATTTCGCAACTATTATATGCCAAGGATTATATGTAAGGATTTCTCTGGCATGACACATTTATTAGAAAGTATGCGAGAAAGTTTTGGGGAGACCATTATCGCCGGTTTAATAGATATTTTAAGGTTAATACACAATTTGTAATGCTATAATGAAATTCAAGTTCATCCCAACAAAATATTCAATAGCGTGTTTTTGCCAGTATTAAAATTAAGATTTAAAAAAGGCCTTTTTTTGGACATAAACGACGAAGTAGGATTTTCACTTCCACTTTTATTTCGTATATTTAGACTTCTAATTTTCACACGTTATAATTTGCTTTGATTTATTCGGTTAAATTCCCGATTTTCGTTCTTATTAAATAAGATGAATTCTTTTAAACAAAATACGCATTCCACATTAATAATCAACAGCCTAAAAAGTGAATAATCTGGTCGAAAATGGGTCGCCAAAGGCGGCTAGTAAAAGGAATCACTTCTTAAACCCATCGAACAAAAGAAAAAAAAAATCGTTACATCGGTGAGAAAAATTCCGCAAAAGATTCGGGTGAAATCGCGAATTCTCAGGCCACTGACGATAAAACAATTAGAAATCTATATTTAGCATCATTACTAACCGATCAGAGCCTTTAAATATCGACCGCAAATCAAGTGTTTACTATTATTTAAAGGGTCAGTGGCAAAACGCCAGCATTCAGAATAACGGACGGCGCGTTCGCATTTAATGGGCTTTTATTGACTTTCTAAACCCGTTTAAGAATTTTATGGCACCGCAAACGAACGATTGTACTTGAAAGAAGTTGTCATGGAAATTGTTTGTCTTTCCTTCATATCAGGTGTAACACTTTTTATACTATGGTATACACAGTTCAGAAAAAAATTATTTTTTACTATAGTTTATTAAATGATTTTCTTAGGTACCTCTGTAAATACATAGTTTAATTATCTAATACTAGCCGCCTCTAGCGACCAGCCGGTTCGCCAATCTTAATGTTCGTTTAAATTTTAATAATTAAATAGTTTGAACCGGAGTTTAACCCCCTTCTTCGCCAAGTTGCGATAACGCACCAAAGCTGGCAATCTTTATTATGCACTATAATTGAACATCTGCTTCTTTGCTTTTGAACATTTCGCAAGGCCGTTGTTTGCGATTTTTAAAAATTTCGCCAAGCAGGGGATAAAACTCCGGTCGTACCATTAAATATTTTACCCAATTCCAACTTTAATAGATTCTTCAGCAAAATATTTTAAAACTACAAATTTTGATAGTCATATAATTCACTCATAATATTATAAAGGCCTTCAGTTATAGCGTGATATGTATCTCTCTCATTTTCTGTTACCCCTCGTAGAAATTATGCTTTAAATTAAAGTGTAAATGATTAATCTGCAATTAATATAATAATATTTTTTACTGAAACAAAGCATTTTTTTTAATAATATGATTACTGATAATAGAGTCGCTCAGCGTTTAAACTTTATGGTCACTAAAGAATATCTTTCTTAATTTATGTAATATCTCAAGAATTTGTCAACAAAAATTTCTCAGATTCATCATGAACAGATCGATTCATTAACAATGTTTCATTTTAAATGCATCAAACACCAAGAAAATAAAATGAATCGTTTAAAATAATCGGTCAAAAACAGGTTTAAAAAAAAACTACTTAAAAAACGATGTACTTAAAACTATAAGCATATACAAAAAATATATAACTAACATAAATACATTTTACTTACAAAAGCATGCAACTAACCTAAAAATAATTTAAATCGTCCGTTGGTTGTCATGCCAACAATCAGAACAATGCGCATGCGTGGATTTTCTTCGCCAGTTACGTTAACGCAAATGCGTAAATTTTTCTACGCCAGTTGAGGTAACGCTATGCAGATTAGACATTTTTAATTTCCTTTATTCTGTGTTATTTTAATTCAAAAGTACTTCAGAATGA
This sequence comes from Argiope bruennichi, assembly GCF_947563725.1. NCBI lineage: Eukaryota > Metazoa > Arthropoda > Arachnida > Araneae > Araneidae > Argiope > Argiope bruennichi. The sequence continues at coordinate 125,690,610 of NC_079156.1, forward strand.
ATCTGAAACATGGACTAATTAACAATGTTTAATTTTAAATGCATAAAACATTAAGAAAATAAACAGAATCGTTTGAAATAATCCGTCGAAAAATGTTAACCGTAGCCTCATTACTGTTGGGAGAAAAAAAACAACTAATGCCTTACTTATTTGGCGGTGGGGAAAATGGAAGATTTTTTTGGCGGGAAAGTTAGTTTTTAATTAATAATTAAAATTTCAAAAAAAAGGGACCCCAGGTGCACATTCCCGACCTCTAAGGTATACATGTACCAAATTTGATAGCTGTATGTCAAATGAACTGGCCTGTAGAGCGCCAACACACACACACATTGAGCTTTATTATAAGTATAGATATAAAAATGAATTTTGCTCGTTTTTATGCGCCGTCGGACAGTTCAGCTGATTGCGATAAAACTTTGCTAATTTATTACTTGCACTTGTGCGAAGGTTACAGGCATAGTTTGATTATTAGTACTTATTTTGGACACAATAAAATTAACGAACAAATTTTTTCATACGTTTCTATGATTCGACATCATTTTAAAATTATTATAAAAAATGACAATTGAAAAAACAAACAGTAAACGGCACGTGTCATTTGGAGTCAATCGCACTTATATCAAATAAAATAAAATTATCATCGTTGCCAATCAATGTGTGGGAAATGAAATCGAAAATATTTAATGCAAGCGCTACATTTTTTCTTCTTTTCTTTTCGTTAATAAACAGTCATCTACACAGGATGTTATCATTCAGTGTGCACAGTATTTTGGCTGCGGCGAACTGCAGAACAGCAAACTATTTAGAGTTTATCTCACACATACAAAATAGAATTATTATTATCGATGCCGATCGAGTTAAGTTATATATAATGGAGTTATATATTTTTTTATACGCAAAGAGTAATTTTTCTATTTATTCAGTGAATCGACAAACGACATTTCGGTTGTACAAGTGTATATCATGTTAATTGCTTCGTCAAAAAAATATGTCACCCAAACGTTCGTCACTTCATAGATCTACCACTCGAGCACGTAGAAATAAGCGAATTTGAGCTTCTCAAACAAGCCAGGAACGACAAACGAGCAATGAAGCAGATCGTTTAACGAACTGCAAATACATGTGCTCCAGAATCTCAAGATCAACATGCGACAAGAATCGAAAGACAACGTTTATATACTACCTGATCACGCGCATCGAGAATCAAAAGACCAATATGGGCGGCAAGAAGCGAGACAACTATTCATAATGAAAAATCCATTAGGAAAGATCTGCTCATTCCACGCATTCTCCTTATTCCCACTGATATGCCTTTTGATTTCAAATGACTGCAGTTCCTAATTCGACTTGCATTCTCGATGACCATCAACAAGGCGCAAAGTCAATCACGTCAAATGTGCGGATTAAACTTAGAAAATCTATGTTTTCATATGGCCAGTTGTATGCTGGATGCTTGCAAATCGGACAACCAAGAAATGTATTTGTTTTTGCTGAAGACGGAAAAAAAAAAAAAAAAATTCTACCCTAAAGTATATCTATCTATACTTATAATAAAGCTCAATGTGTGTGTGTGTGTGTGTGTGTTGGCGCTCTACAGGCCAGACCATTCAACCTACAGCTACCAAATTTGGCACGTGTATACCTTGGAGGCCGAGAATGTGCAACTCGGGGTTATTTTTTCGAATTTTTAATTAGAATTTTATTTATTTAAAAATTAAGCGAAATTTTGGCGTGTTTCTGCTATAACTTCCGAAAATATTACCACTGAAAAAAGATTTTTACATCAAGTTAAAGATCAAAAATTTATCTTTTAAATGATACCAATATTTTAATCTTAAAATTAAGTTTCTATTTTTAATTAATTTTTAAATAAATATTTTAACTATATTTTTCAACAATTTTTTTAGTACAAAATAAAAATAAAATTTAAGCTGCAAAAGCACGTTTCGCATTCATGGGGGAAAATTAGCTTTTTTTAAAGTGTTGCCATCACATTGATTAAAGCTCCATTTAAAAATAAATTAAATCTTTTTGGAAATGAAATCTGCAAAAATATAATTTTCGGTACTTGTCTGTAGGAAATGAAACAAATATGAAATATTTTTTCTAAAAAATAAATTCAATAAAAATTATTTTATGATCTTTTACACTATCTATATTATTAATCCAATAAATCAGTTATATTTTAAGGCAAGTTTTGTTTAATATGAACAGGATATCCATTCAAATCATGGCCATACAGCTAATTTGTAAACCTTTAGTAATAGACACAATATCTTTACATTAATTGCAATTTCAGCATTTCCACTTTAAATTAAAGTTTTACCGGAAATGACAACAAATTAGGAAAATATATATAGTAAATTGAACGAAACGATCTAAACAACAGTATAAGTTTGGTATGACTATCAAAATTTGAAGATTAAAAATGTTTTGTTTGCGAAGAAGATATTAAGAGACAAGTTATTTGAAATATTTAATTGAAAATTGTAGCGAGCGGTAATACTGGTAAACCGGCTGGTCGCCAAAGGCTGCTGGTTTGAATAATAAAGTAAAAAAAAAGAATAAATATTATTTATACTTTTCCTTCATATTTATTTCATTTCAATGAATGTATCCATTGCCGACAAGAAAATAAATATCATTCCTATAAACAAGACAGCTATTTCAAATTTCAAACGATATTTCGAAAATAATTTCTTCTGTGGCAGCAACGTGCCTGGTACCATCTAGTTATTTATAAAAGTGAGAATTCATAAATAATATACATCTTACAGAAAAGTTTAACCATTGAATAAATTTTTGTTCAAGAATACCACCAAGAAACTTAAGTAAGTTTTGTAATAATCATCTATGAATTTTTCATTAATTAAAAACTGATTCATATATGGGAAGATTTCTTTAATTTTGAAGATGTATCCTTTCGGAAAAAAATGTTAAATAATTTAAATCATTTCCTTTATTTACCTCCGAATTGCCACGTCCATTATTTGATTCAATTCTCCACCACTCTTTAAAAAATCATTGAAACTTATAAAAAACCAGCAGGATTGGTCTCTCCGAAATATACTCGCATACTTTTCAGTACAGGTTTTTTCATCTTTTCTTCGCATAAAACCATTGTAAACCATAGGTAAGGGTGCGAATACCTTGTATGGCATTGGTGAACAAAAGTTGTAAAATATAGATCTTTAGAGTGAATCTAGACTGAAATCTCCAAGGAGAATACTTATTTTGAAGGGCTTTTTAACGGCCGATTGACTACAGTTTTAGTCACAAGATAACATACCGAATTAAAATGATTTGACATTAGAACGACCAATACTAACTATATACTTAGTTTTACTCTATCCGTCAAATTGACGGGTTTTTGATCGTCATGACTTTTATTGCAACTTTTGGCTTAGTTAATGTAAATAAAAAAATATAATTTAACAAAAAATATTCAATATAAATAATTTATTAATTATTAATAAAAAAACAAGAAAAACAATTTGTATTTGCATTTATAGGATATCACATTTCATATTGAATGACCTAACAATGAGGTACATTTTCTACAAGTACATGTTATCTTAGATGAACACCTGCCAAAAACATTTGTTGCCTGCATTACAGGTATAAATCGTTCTGTTTTTGTTGCACAATCGAATTTGGCAAGATTTGCGTACACAAAGACTTTTTTTTTTTTTTTTAGTTTTTTGGAATATAATCCACTGCTTTCCTTTCTCGTTTTTTAGGAGGAGACTTCTTTTCGGCAGCAACTGTATTCACTAGAGAGTTAGTTCTTCGGAAAATATATGAAAAATGTAATTCAAATTTTTCCAGGAAATGTCTGAAAGCTATGTATGAATGAATGCATAAATGTATTGCATCAATGTACAGATGATCCATAAAATATTATGAATTTGAATTGTGAAAGCCATCATTTTAATGGGTCTTGGTATAAATAGGTATAGGTCATACTGATTATAGAAGTTAAAAATGAATAGGAATATAGAATTGGAAATCGAACAGGAATATGTTATTGTTCATATATTTCATTAAAAGTCGTCATAAAATTCTAGAACAATACATAAATCATATCAAAATTTTTAAGCATGAAATTTGAAAACCGTGAAAATGACGGTCTTGGTAGTTAAGTCATTGTCCTTATGAGTTACTGCGTTTGCATGAATAGGAAAGAACAGATCCCAAAGATGGTCAATCCTCTGACGGATATGGTTTAAAATTTGGCATCAATGTTTTAGATGCTACAGCTGTTTACGAAATTTTATCTATCTGGTTCTTTGCATTTTGTAGTTATCGAGTGCAAATGTACTCAAACAGACAGACTTACTGTGAAAGGATTTCGTTCAAAATTTGATATACCAAATTTGATCGTAATCCCATATACCAAACTTCAGTCGTCTAGCTCAAAGTGTCTGTGATCTATTGTGTTTTCAGACAGATAGAATGACTGACGTAATATTCAAAATGAGTTTTTCACATTCGGGGAGCTTTGAAAAGTGGAGATTCGTCAAAATGTCGAGTTCAAATATTTTGACGAAACTTCCTCTATACATCTTAAACGGGAAAGTAATTACATATTTACATATCAAAATTATTTGCAACAATTATTATCACATTATTTATTTAAATAAATTACCTTCTAAATCTTGATTATGTTTCATTTATTTAAACTTCTAAATTTCACAATATTCACTATAATTTTTTGTTTAATATAATGAAATTTTTACCCTTAATCATTTAGACCGAATTTTTATAAGTTCGAATAAATCGAATTTTTACAGTGGTCATATCAGTTTCGAATTATACAAGTCTCACAGTATTAAGAGAACTGTTTTTGGAACATCTGTATTCGAAAATTTACACAAAAACAAATTTACAAAATATTCACAAATTTGGTCGTAATCACGCATACCACATTTCAGCCGTCTAGCTCAAAGCCTTTATGATTTTTCGAGTTCAAAGTTAGATAAACTGATTGACAGACAGACGTGATCACGACAGATAAAACGCCTAAAATGTACTTTTCGGACTCGGAGAGCTTTGAAATGTCGGAATTTTAAATTTTTTGACGATATTTCTTCTATATTTCGCAAATGGGAAAGTAATCACATATTTACACATAAACATCACCTGTAATAATTATTATCACAGTATTTAAGTAAATGACATGTTAATTCTTAAATATGGTTTATTTATTTAAACATTTAAATTTTAAATATTCACCGTAATTTTTAGTTTAATATCAAATTTTTTTTTATTTTTAATCATTTAGACCCCATTTTTCTAAGTTCGAATTTCCGGATAAATCGAATTTTTACAATGGTTGTAACAGCATCGAATTAGATGAGTCTCACGGTATTTAGAATATTGCTTTCGAATTTTCGATTCTGCTTCATTCGTCTTGCTCAAAGCATTTATGATCTATCGTATTCACAGACAGACAGATGGACTGACATGATATACAAAATGTGTTTTTCGCACTCAGGCAGTTTTAAAAAGCGAAAATTCATCAAAATTTTGATTTCAAATTTTTTTGATAATACTCTATACTTCGTGAACGGGAAAGTAATTACAAATTAAGAAATCAAAATCATTTGCAATAATTATTATCACATTATTTATTTAAATCGATTACCTTTGAATTCTTAACTATATTTTATTTATTTGAACTTTGAAATCTTAAATATTCACGGTCATTTTTAGTTTAATATAAAAAAAATTATTTTTAATGCTTTAGATCCAATTTTTCTATGTTCGAATTCTCGAATAAATCGAATTTTTTACAATAGCCGTATCAGCGTCGAATGAGACAAGTCTTAGAATATTAAGAAAACCGTTTTTGGAACTTCTCTGTTCGAATATCCAATTCTGTTTCATTACATGAATATTCTATTTACCTTTTCAACAGTACGAGTACGAATCATGGAAGAGATGAACAGAATACAGAAATAAGGAATGCAGCTGTTCTAATTATTGACGACACTTCTGTGTTCTGTCTCATTAAATGTTTTCTCCTCCATTAAAAAAAGGAATCGCTTTATTCAAAACAGGGTAATGACTTCGCAGGTTATCAACCTCTTGCGTGACAAATTTTCAACAGCGACTAAGAGGGCAATCATTCTTAGAGATTTTCTGCAATTTCCAATTTCCAAACTGACATCATGCATGAATTTTTAACCATATAGAGCAATATTCTATCTATTCTTGCCAGAATTCGCACGTATCGGAATCCAGACATGAATATACAGAAAAAATTCTGAAATAAATATATTTTGTCACTTTTAATAATTCCGTGTTAATTTCCACATCTAATTTTCATTTTTTTGGCAATTTGAGTTGCTCTTAGGTACAAAATTGCGAATGGTTACATTGGTGGATTATTGAGCAAAGCAGCAGACAGATTCATTGAAAAATTCTATTAATCTAGTCTCCAAATAAATATTTAAGAAATACAAATCTTTTCAGTTATAAAGTATGGCTAAATTGAATGGACGCACTGACATATTAAAATCATTAATTAATGTATAAATAATCATCATTATAATATACAAAAATGCAAGTGCTCATTGACTGCTTATGTTATATTCGTCTTGAAAGGTCCAATAAAATAATAATTTAAAATATAAATTCGCTTGAAATGTGTATTTTTTATGATCTTCTATATAATTAATATATTCTTAGATTTGTAAGTAAGAAATTCATTAAGGTATATGATTACGTTTGGGATGATTTTTTGAAAAACATTCGAAATAGTTACATTTTTGAATATTTGCATTAAAAAGATTGAAAAAAACTTCTATGAAACCAAAATATACAGTTAAGTGTCAAAGTTTTTTTTTTGGGGGGGGGGGGCTAAAAAGTGATATAAAGCAAAATTTTCTAGTTTAGAAGTTTATCGAATGACTTGCTTAAAACTTTGCATATAGCTTAAGAAATATATTATCTAGTTCCTGAAGTAAAAAATAAACCGTATTTCTATCCATTCTTTAAATATTGGTGTTCGACTGATACATTTTCAAGTTTTTTTCACATTGTGAAATCCTAAAACAATTATAAAATATTTCTAAATGAATAGATTACTCATTCTCCTGTTCGGAAATGTACAAATTATTATACTAAATTTCAACAAAAAAATATGAATTTTTAATTTATGTGGGTTTTTTTCTGTAAGAAAATTCTATCAAAGATTAGAATTTCAAAAAATAGCATCAATACATGTGAAAATGCAAATATAAAAATTTGCGTAACTTACCAACAAATAGGTTTAGAAATGGTTTTATAACGGAGCCTGTTTAAGAATATTAAATAAAAAACTTCATAATTTCGTATAAAAATCGATTTTTTTTTAACGTAGTCACCTACTTTAATTAATAATTATAGTTACCTTCTCAAGAATTTTACTAATTTATTTTGTCATGGTATATATTAGCCCTTGAGCTGAAATAACGAGTCCAACTCGTCATGAACTTTCTTTACTTTGAATCATCCTGTATTTATTTCACTGCTCAACGTCATTGCTAATCACCTTCATAATACACAGCTACTTGCTAAGTAATTTCAATGTCACGTCAATACCTATATAATCTACAAGGTATGGAGTTTAAGAACTTCGAGTTCAGGAACTCTGTGACATATCCCTCAGATTAGCAATCATATGCAATCGAACAGAATCAGGGGATAATCCCGACTAGACAGACCTTGGACTGAAAAAGGACAACAAACAGGTTAGAATTGTTGTCAAATAAATAAATTTGTAAAAAATACAAAAAAGTAAAAGCTTTTTTTTTTTTAAATTTATGAAATATTAGTATAGTGTTTACATATAGAAAAGTTACAATTATTAATTAATGCATAAGTTATTATTTTATAACATATTGGAATATTTATTATTGCTAAATACAAATCCTATAAAACTATTAGCTTCAATATTATATTTGTTTGAAATATTATATTTTCTTTTTTATATAACATTTCTGAATGAATGCTTTCAAGTCACGAAATTATTAACTAATAACTATGGTTCCTTTTTTTAAAAAAAAAAAAATTATTGCTTTAATTATTATTAAACAAATAAAAATATATAATAAAATTTAAATATTAACTAAAATAAATAACATGCTGATTAAGTTAAAAATGTGTTGAAATATGAAACAGAATTGACAAGATATCAAAAGAGGGAACTCATAATGTTTACAGTCTAGGGACGCAAAATGCCTCAATCGGCCCCATTCCTATAACGATGGAACATCTTCAATGAATTTAGAATTTTGGTACATTCACATGGAATTTTGAAAGCTCTAACTCGTTACATTTTTTTTTAACTCTCACATCCACTTACACACAGACGTACATGAATACTTACGTCTGTGTTCATTACGTTTAAAAGACATCGACCCCCCCCCCTTTGTCAGATTCCAAAAGATAAAAAACGTAGAGATTAATTAAAATTTGAAATCAGTTTTTCACACGATTAGAGCAGTTGGCTACATTTTATATAAGAAAAAAAATTTAAAAAAAAAAGGATTAATATGAAATAAAAGGTAGGCAAAAGAGAACGAGTAGTCTCTCTGACATACTTTTCGCATACTCTCTAATAAACGTATTACCCCCCCCTCTTCTCCCACATAGAATTGTTGAATAATAATTGAATAAAAATGTACAAGCCACGGGACCCCAAATTTTTATTTTCAGAGTCATTCAAATCACAATTTTTTTCGTAGTATATATATCAAAATAACTCCAACCCGCAAAGTATACGAAGAAGAGAATAAGAATACAAATAATAACACAATGCTTCATACTGTAGTAAAGTATATCGCCATGTGGATATTAACCACATTCCATTGGTGAACTATATTTAAGATCCCATCAGCGCTTTCGCATTTTCTTTATTTCTATGATTATTCGTAGGCGTGCGGTTCATGCACAAATACCAGAAAACTGAATATGTAGTTTGCATGCTTCTGTACTTTCTCGTATACGTAGTTCAGAGAAAGTATAGTCATAGCCAAAAACTTCGAACTCGAGATTTCCACGAATCTCCACGTTTTAGCCCTTCCCAAGTTCGAAAAACACATTTTGTTGGAAAATGTCCGTCCGTCTGCCTACCTGTGAAAAAGGTAACTCAAAAATGATTTCAGCTACACAGTTGAAATTTGGTATATTTGTAGATTTTTGTAGATTTGTAGTTTTATGTGCCAAATTTGTAGATTTTTTTAAAATCAAATTTTGAGCAAAATCCTTTTAGAGGAACTCTGTCTGTCCGACTTTTCGAATATTCATTAGCACGATAATTACAAAATAAAGCGTGCTAGATAAATAAAATTTTATACACAAATTTAACATTTATAGCGCAGATTCTTATGAAATTTTAATTCAAATCGAACAAGGCGTTGAGCCTCTCTCAGTGTGTACCTTCAGAAGCATGTAATCACGAGAACTAAAAATCCCCATGACTTCAATATATCAAATTAGATTTGGCATTTTGTAACTATAAGTGCAGTTTTGTATCAAATCTTTGTTTCAATCGATTGAGAAAAGCGCGTCTAAAACAAAAATTTGACGTTTGAATAATATTAACAGCATGCCAGGAATTATTATAGCCAAAAATCTCGCCAGTGACAGATTTAGTAAAAATTCACGCCACAAATTAATATTTCGTAACTACTGTACGCCAATGTCATGAGTATACGAGAAATGAATATACACCAATGTCATGAGTATACGAGAAATGAATATACACCAATGTCATGAGTATACGAGAAATGAATATACACCAATGTCATGAGTATACGAGAAATGAATATACGCCAATGTCATGAGTATACGAGTTAGAGAATATGCGCCAATGTCATGAGTATACGAGAAATGAATATACCCCAATGTCATGAGTATACGAGAAATGAATATACCCCAATGTCATGAGTATACGAGAAATGAATATACGCCAATGTCATGAGTATACGAGAAATGAATATACACCAATGTCATGAGTACACGAGAAATGAATATACGCCAATGTCATGAGTATACGAGAAATGAATATACGCCAATGTCATGAGTATACGAGAAATGAATATACGCCAATGTCATGAGTACACGAGAAATGAATATACGCCAATGTCATGAGTATACGAGAAATGAATATACGCCAATGTCATGAGTATACGAGAAATGAATATACCCCAATGTCATGAGTATACGAGAAATGAATATACGCCAATGTCATGAGTATACGAGAAATGAATATACCCCAATGTCATGAGTATACGAGAAATGAATATACGCCAATGTCATGAGTATACGAGAAATGAATATACGCAAATGTCATGAGTATACGAGAAATGAATATACCCCAATGTCATGAGTATACGAGAAATGAATATACGCCAATGTCATGAGTATACGAGAAATGAATATACACCAATGTCATGAGTATACGAGAAATGAATATACCCCAATGTCATGAGTATACGAGAAATGAATATACCCCAATGTCATGAGTATACGAGAAATGAATATACCCCAATGTCATGAGTATACGAGAAATGAATATACGCCAATGTCATGAGTATACGAGAAATGAATATACACCAATGTCATGAGTATACGAGAAATGAATATACACCAATGTCATGAGTATACGGGAAATGAATATACCCCAATGTCATGAGTATACGAGAAATGAATATACGCCAATGTCATGAGTATACGAGTTAGAGAATATGCGAGAAAGTTTTGTGGAGACCACTCCCACCTGTTTATTTGCCGATCGAATGAAATTAAAATTTGATATAAAACAACAATAATCACAAAATCACATACAAAATTTCGTTCATTCATCTTGTTGTGTTTTTGAGTTATTACGGTTATATGCATGCAAAAGAAATGATCGGCAGGCAGGCAGGCAGTTCCCTGGCAAATTTGATACCAAATCTGACAAGAATACAAAGCCTGTAAACCTGATTTTATTTAACTAGATTCTTTATGCTTTGTGGCAAACGCATTCGTTTATATTCGGAATGACACACTTCCTCTAAATGGATTGCATTCAAAATGTGATATTGATCTATAATTTATGTATTAAGTCTATTTAACAAATTTCCTCCTTCAAGCTCAAAATGTTTTTAAGTTATCGTGATAGCAGACAAAGATTGGCATGTTTTTTAAAATGCGTTTTTCGTACTTAGTTGTGCACTGAGAAACGGGAAAATTCATCGAAATTTCAATTTTGAATTTTTTAATGATTACAATATTTTCTTTGCACTGCACATACGGGAAAGTAAAAAAATACTGTAATCATTAAAAAAATTGAACTCAAGATTTTGACGAATCTCCAGGTTTTAGCCCTTTCTAAGTTCGAAAAACATACTTTGGGCAAATGCCTCTCTCTCTGTGACAAAGATAACTCAAAAAAACGCTTTGACCTAGACGGATGAAGTTTGGTATATCGTCGTCACTGAATCAAATTTGTAGATTTCTAACAAATATTGAGCGACATCTACTCATTGGAAGTCTGACTATCTGTCCGACTGTTCGAATATAAGTTAAAAAGATAACTAAACAAACGAAGAGAGCTGGATGGAAAAAATTCGGTACACAGATTTAACATTTGCATTGAAGACACCTAATAAATTTTGACCCAACAACAACAACAAAGGCTGTAGGTCTACAGTTTCAAAAAACAGGTAAACGCGAAAACTCGAAAACGTAAACATATCAAATTTGGTACGCGATTTTGAGATTGCAGTGGTAGCTCTATACCATATTTTGGCTTCAATAAGATGGGAAGAAACGCATCTAAAAGATAAGTTCACCTTTATTAGAATTAGCGAGAAAGTTTTAAGAACACTCCCGTTGATTCGATAAGAACATCGTAAAAGATAAAGTAAAACACCGTAATAGTCTAAGACAATTTAAGATTATAAATTAAAACGGGATCGTATATATACTATATCTGAATTGCACTATGTACATGCATAGTGAAAAAATCGTTCAAAACGTTCTATAGGGCTGATCTTGGATCTGGAAATTCGAATTTAGCAAATATTTAATTCTGGGACAGTATGCATACACTAAGAAAGATTTTTTTTTAATTTTAAGCAAATTTTTAATTAATTAAAAATTAATAAAAAATATTAGCGTCCCCCCCCAATAACTTCTAAGTATATTATCACATAAAAACTATTTATGTATTGTTTCACCATTTAAAAAATTAGCTTTTCTGCGATATCCATTTCATTTCCATACATATTTTCAATCATTCTGATACATTAAAAAATATTTGTAAAGTGTTTTTAATCATTTTAATTATTACATTTATATACACGTGTTCTGTAACAATCTTGAATGTTTTATCTGTGCAAACGTTACCTTTCCTACTTAAGAGCAAAATTATAATAATAATAACACGAGACAGATTACAAAATTCCATCTTTGCTCTTTTAACAATCTAATGAGATGACACCTTCCGTTTTGGGAACGTACTGATTCAATTAACCCATAAGGGCATATACGAGCGGAAGTTGCCTGGCCACTATCACAAAAACGCAGATACATGCGCTAGATGTTGTTTGTTTTTAATGCATAAAGAACTAAAGATTAATGTAAAGAGCCATGGAATATTTTTTGCCTGGAGTGAGTGGAAAATGACAACTGCAATGGAAGGTCTAATTGTTAACAAATTCCATGTTATGAGACAATTTTAAAAGATTAAAAAAAAAAAAAATGACATAACTGACCGCGGTTGAGGGTTTTTATTTTATCTCCCTCTCTCTCCCACCCCCTTTTTTTAAAAAAAATCTATTTATAAAGGCAGAATATTTTACGCCTTCAAGAAAAAATTAGCAGAAAAATAATTGCATAAAATAGACAACAAATAAAAATATCAGTAATACGAGAAATTACATCAAGTTCGTCAAGATTTACTAACCAACATTTTCTAACACCCATTGAAACAGTTTTATCACGGAAAACTCGGAAAAATTGTGTAGTTATTACAAAAAAGAGAAAAGATTCATTTTATAAATGTAATAGCCGCTGTGTGACTATAGGTACTGTCCATTTGAAGTAATATAATACTGTGTAAAATTATTATTATATCTTAAATTATTTTAACTGAATTAAATTGAATTATTGGACAATAAAATTATGAATTCTTTGTGTAGGCCTTTTAGTTTTCCCTTTCTAGTAAAAGCAGTATAGAAAAAATATACTCATTGCCAAAAAAAGTCGAACTCGAGATTTTGAGGAATCTCCTGGTTTTAAACCGCCCTGAGTTCGAAAAACACGTTTTTAGAAAATGTCCGTCTGTCTGTGACAATGATAAGTCAAAAATGCTTTGAGCTAGACGATTGAAATTTGTTATACGGTCTTTACACCAAATTTGCAATTATCAAATTTTGAGTAAAAATCTGTTCAAAAGAAATCCGTCCGTCCAGCTGTTCAAATATAAGTTAACATCGTATTTACTAAATGAACAGGGCTAGATAGATAAAATTCGGAACGCAGATTTGGCATCTGGAGTGTAGACTGTTAAATTTTGAGCCAAATCCAACTAAGAGTGGACTGTCTATCGGTCTGAACTTTCAGAAATAAATAAACGTAATAATTTAAAAATGCAATGACTTCGACATATCAGATTTGGTATGGGAATTTATGACTACAAGTGCAGTTTTGTGTCAAATTTTTGTTTCAATCGGTTGAGAAAAAACGTACCTAAAACAAACATTTGATTTTTGGGTACTAAGAATTCATATCAGGGTTTAATCGCCAAAAGGTTTACCAAGTATCACACGATAGATTCGGGGAAAATGCTAAATCCACGCCAAAAGTTAATATTTCGTAACTATTGTTCGCCGATGCCATATTTGGCGTTCTTTGACAGAAAAAGTTATTAGAATATGCGAGAAAGTTTTGAGGAGAACACCCCCGCTGGTTTTATATATTATATATAAACATTTTGAAATATTTGTATTTTTACACAATAAAAAATTGGTGATACGGGGCCATTATTCCACTTTTTCGAAAATGGTTAAATCCATAGAATAATTGAAATATTTGTGGATTATATGCAATTTTTGTATCGAATGATAGCGAATGACTGATTTAATTTTAGAACACTGAGAAGCGATCATTAAATGCTACTTAAAGCGCGGATATGACGATTCAGAAGTTAAAAGGCCTGCGAGACAGAGATGGACTTTAAACCAAAGATAACAATCCCCTTTGAAAGCAAGATCTAAAAATAAGACCTAGGCATGTCACCGTCCAGTGGTCTATTTCGATCCATCCAACTATATTTACTGCCTCGAACGGAAGACCTCGGTGGGGGACCTTTGCGCAGGGGTTGATTGCGAATCTGCACAAACCACCTTGCGCTGCCGTCCTGGAGACGAAGACTTCCCCTATCGGTCTGTATCGGAAAGTGTCAGAAGGGAAACACCTTATCAGCAACCCGCATGCACGTCAACAGCTGTTCAGAAAAGCTCGCGGATATTTTATCGCCGCTTCTGAAATACATTTGCAGACAAAGAGGAGGCAGTTTGCAGAATTATGATTTTTCCTTAGTTCCTGCTTCGGAAATAATGGAAGGAACATTTTCGAATATTAACCCATTACAAAACAGAAAATACGAGATAAAAATAAAAGAAAACAAAAAATTACATATAGCCATCCTTGGTTTGTAAAATATGGAGACAAAACTTTAAATGAAAATAACACTCGATTTGTCTCTTTATTTTTATAGAAATCGCAATCACTCGATATTTCACTTTAGAACAAATACTGAAGATTAAAGAGATTGAAATATTCCTGTTAAAATTATTGTGGAGGGGGGGGGATGAGTGGCCATAAGAAAACTTGCTACAATGAATTTCATAATTAAAAATAAAATACAGACAGCCTGTAATAGAGAAGGCAGGTCCCATTTTGTTTGAAAAGGGAGAATCTGGATAGTTATCTTTCAGAGATTTTGATTCAAAATTATTCAATCGCACATTTTTGGTTTGACAGATTGAAAGAGTGGAATGAAATTTTATGTCCATCACGGCCATTTGCCAAGTTTATTACTCTACAGTGAAAGATAGGATAAATGTTGAATGACGCTTGTAATAACTCAACATTTTTAATATACCGAAGAGGAATATGCGCAAAGGAACTTCTATGAATTCATTCAGAAGAGGATTGTTGTACAGAACACTCCCGAATATCCGGCCTAATTTGTCGGATAATAAAAAAAGCCGGATAGGCCGGAGTTCTATGAATTCTCTCTCTCTCTCTCTTTTTTTTTTTTTTTTTTTTACACCATGCAGACAAAGATACTAGAAGACCAAGTTTATATACCAAAACTCACATTAATAATACGCATTTTCTCACTTCTTATTGAATACTAAGCCTTCATTTATTTCAACGTGAACGCAGCAGCGACTCAGTGAATCACAGAAGCAATTGCCGGTAACGTGTCGAGTTAAAAATAGAAGGCTCTGTACTGGTAGTTTATATATGCACTGTACATTTCAAGGATTTATTAGAGAAAAAGTTAAAGGATATAAACTGTTCACATTTTAACATAAATTCTGTAATGTCCAAATTAAATGCTGGAAATATAAACAAAACATGAACGTAAATCGTAGGCCTCATTCTTAAGAAAATTGACTGAAACTGATTTCATTTTTCACTGATAAATGATTACACAGGTATGAAAAGACAACCCTAACAGTCAAAAACTTACAGTTTTTAGGTTTGAGTCCTTAATAGATGACTCAATAGACGCCTTGCCTTCCTCGTTTAATTACGATAAAAAAAATAAAAAATAAACTAGACCGGATGATAGCAAACCAGGTACTCGGGAGTGTACTATATTTTTAAAAAATCCGGCGGGACTGCTCTCCAAAAACTTTTCTTGAATGTTCTCTAATAAAGGTTAAATCCTCACATCCCGCAAAAAAAAGTATGGACCTTACATAAGACAAAGAACGCTTTGCATAGCATTGACGTATAACTCTAACGAAATATTAGCAGTTGGCTTGCATTTAGGATTTATGCTGAATCTATCGTGTGATCCTTGGAGAGACTATTAATCTCTGACATGCGGTTAATAGTATCCAGAAATAGAATTTGTGATTAAGACATGTTTTTCTCAACCGACTGAAACAAAAATGTGACTCAAAACTTCAATAACAGTCACCAAATCACATACCAAATTTGATATATTTAAGTCATAGCATTTTTAAGTTTACGTTTATATGTTTCTGAAAGTATGAACTGACAGACAGTCAAACCGTAATTGGATTTGGCTCAAAATTCTGCAGGCGTCTACTCTACAGATGATAAATATGTATACCGAATTTTATCTATCTATGACTCTTTGTTTTCTAGTGATCGTATTAACTTATAACAGCTGGATAGATAGACTTCTTCTAAATGAATTTTGCTCAAAATTTGATAAAAACCAACAAAGCTGAAATGCTCTGCAGACTTTAATTACAGCCTCAAACTTAGTCAAACATTTTTCAGCCCATTCTTAAAACTTATTTGAAGCAACTTTTACAGTCAAACTTAAAATGCTCTAAAGCTAAATTCCCGAGGTTTTCGCAAGATCCGTTTATGCACTTAAGTTGAAGAAAAGAGTACTGGCACTCAACGGAATTCCAAACAAGAAGATAATCAAAATAAGTGTTAACCAAAATTCATAATATTTGCAACAATCAGTTTCAACATCTTTATGTATTTGTCACAGTATGGCAAAATTTGGGTTTTGCGCCACCAACCAGCCAACTTTCACCAGTGGATATGATTCCTCCTGACTTTGTTTCCAAACAATTCTGTGTGCCAAAAGCCGCAACTAATACTCAGTGATAGATGTTGAAATCCGATTTCTTACAGCATGGACTTACTGCGAGAAATCTGAAAACCGCATTATTCGCAATCAGTTTAGTCACATCAAATAATTGCAATTTCCTATAGGATGCAAAATCTTGATGACCTTGTTGCTAGGGGATGAAAAACGGATGCAAAAGATACGGTTTCAACGACACCGGCGGATCTTCGACAGATGCAACGCTGTTCCTGTTGATTGGGTACTGGAATGATTCATTCTTCTGATTAGAGGGGAAGGAAAGAGGGAAGTGGTTCTTTTGTCGTTTTGTATATAAAGAATAAGAATTGTAATCGCTAAAATATTCGATTTCGAGATATGGATGACAAACTTCTTCAAGTCCTAAAAAAAATGTTCCGTATATCTAGGAATATGATAGCTCAAAAGCATAACAAGGATGGCTGTAATTTATGTGGTTTCACATCAAAATTGCAGCTTTCTATCAAGCTTAGATCGCGATTCTGCGATAGAAAGTCTATGTCTGACAGTCCATGCACATGTTTTTTGCGCGTGCATCAGGAGGTGTATATTTCATCAAACAGTGACTGAGAGGAAAGTTGGACGGAAAAGTTTACATTTAGGAATAAGGTTAACTCAGATTATAATTAGGAAGCGCATTAGCCGCTCATATTTCTATGTACCATCCTTCAGCAAAATACAACCGTTGAAAAGTGCCAGTTTCGAGATCCTGAAACGAACAGTCAATAGTAATACTGTGGACGATGTGCCAAAAATACAAGAAGCTAGATGCATGAAGATCAGCATTTCTCATCGGATTTATGGTATCTGCTCCAAAAATTTGGGCACAATCAATCAAACAGGAAGAGCTCAAAATAATATTCAAAGGCTTATTATAACACAAAATACACCATTTAGTGAAGGTATAAGAGAAATTCGTTCAGTAAACATTCCCGTTTATAAATACAATAACCAACGAACTGGAATTCAGATGTATTTCTGATTGTAATACGAATAAACTCACATGGCAAACGAAAATTTATTATTGTCCGAACACGAACAATATAGAATGCGAAAAAGATACGATGATGTTGTAGTTCTGTAAAAAGTTGGAAGAAACATTTTGTAAATATTTATATAGTAGCTATTCTTTTCATAAATAGCAATAATACTATTGTTCCATGGTCCCTTAACAGCGTTTGCAATTGGAAAATGAAGAAAACGTCGCAAAAAGAGCACTTATAATTATTCAATCGTTTATCTTCAGACAGTTTTGAAAACAAAAGTATTTGAGGTAATCTACATCCTTTGACAAATTGTTTCATAAGCATTGCATGATAGTCGTAGAACTTTTTTTCCCGAGGAACCAAGCCTTTTTTTTTTACGTTCGTTTCACTCAAGTTTACCATGTCCCAAGATTTCCAATCAGTTTTCGCAAAATCAAATTATAGTGCTTGATTTTACCATAAGCAAAGAAGTAGAGATATTTTATGTAGCTAGATTGATATCACAAAAGCATTGAAAAAAAATCAGAAATCCCTATAAACCACCCATCATACTTTGCAAAATAACTGCTTAATTCCCCACCCACCCCTCCCAGCTAGATGTACCCAGAATACAGGAACTGAGACAAATTTATTATCTGAACCAGCAAGGATTGCAGTGAAGCTAGTTTATTTTTAAAAATATCTCAATGGGCGCCATTCATAAGAATTTGATTCAGAATTTTTAAAAATCAGTGGATATCAAAAATAATATAAATGGATATCAAAGAAGTAATATAGATTTCTCTTTTGAAAAAAAAAATGATGCAAAACTTCATTGTCCATGTCTTTATCATGAAAATATTCTTACTTGCACAACCCCTTTTTACAGGGGGACTCTTTCACACACCTCACACATAGAATATAGGGTAGAGAACAATCATGCCCGAACCCGGGACGCCCAGATCAGAAGAAGCGATAACCCAAGGCCAGATCGCCGGGACAAAATCGCGTAACAAATTTAATGTATTTAAATCATTTCGTTTACATGTTTCTGAACTTGCAAACCGAGAGACGGTCAATCCTTTGTTGGATCCTGCTCAAAACTCGATAAATATCCACACTAGAGGTATTAAATCTGTGTACCGAATTTTATCTATTTAGCTCTCTTCGTATTATAGTTATCGTATTATCTTATATTCGAACAGCCAATGAGACAGACTTCCTCTAAAAAGATTTTGCGCAAAATTTGATGGAAATCTATAAATTTGGTATAAAAACCATATACCAAATTTCATTCATCTAGCTCTGACGTTTTCTTTGTTACAGGCAAACAGGCGGACATTTTCCAAAAAAAGTATTTTCGAACTTAGGGAATTTTAAAACGTGGAAACTCGTCAAAATCTCGTGTTCGAATTTTTCGACGATTACAACAAATGAGAAAATAAAAAACGCAAGTTTTAAATCATGGCAATGGCTCATTTCACCAAAACTTTATTAAGGGTGGGGGCGGGGAAGAAAAAAAAATGGAATGACGAAAATTAAGAACATTTTCAATCATCAGCATCGTTAAATACCAACCAAGAAATCCTATGTCCACCCCCTTGTTGTTGTAGACCAGTGTAATTTATATCTTGTGTAATACAACTATACTTATAATGGAAACTGTTCCATTACAATTAGTTCTTTCCAAAAAATATTCCATTCATTTCCAAAAGTTCTTCCATAAAAAATATATATGACATCAATCAACACTAAAAAGTTAGATCTTGTACTACAGAGTAAAAAGAATTATTTAAGGTTCTTTATTTTGACGAACTATCAATTTCACTGTCACACATTAAAGATCTTCATTAGCCAGTATAATAATTTTTCGTCAGATAAATAATAATATATCTACTCTCTTCTATATCTGCTCACTCATATATATATATATACTCTCAAAATTTGAATCTTTTACTGATCTTGGCTTTTATTATATATGTCTCAGCTCATATTACTACTGGAAATCAATTTAATATTTGATTCACAATATAAATAAATTTTGGATAAGGGACTAAATAAAACTTACAATTATGTTTTCAGTATGTAATGATTATGTATATTTTATATTAAAAATTTATTATTTCAAACAGATACCATCTGATCATTTGTAATTTTGAAATAAAATTGATTCACAACTGATTGATAATTTCTTATTTACCAATATGTTTAAGAATTAATGAAATTTTAGAACAAAAATATAAATTTAATAAAAATATTGGATAAGATACAAGAAAAGCCTTCTTATACATCACTTCAAAAATCAATGTCTTAAATAAATTAAAATACTAGATAAACGGAATACAATTTTTATACTATGAAAGCTTCAATATATATATATATATATATATATATATATATATATATATATATATATATATATATATATATATATATATATATATATATATATATATATATATATATATATATATATATATAAAAACTTAACATTAAATTTTTTCAAAAGTATTTACATCAGCATTTTATCGTTGTCTTAGGAGAATAGGAAAATTGAATTTTTTGCAAATCATTTTCTGTATAAAGACACAGGCTTTTATTTTTATACTTTGAGTTTTTTGCAATTCATTTTCTGTATAAAGATAAAGTTTTTAATCTTTAAATTTATTTCTGTCCATTTATTTTGATTTTATTTCATTCTGTACTTCGTGCCTCTTGCTTGATATCATAATCACTAACAATCATCAGCAGATAATTTTTTTTATATATAAATACAGTTTTGTTTAATTTGATTTACATTCCATTTTGATTCTTTTTAGATATACCTTATAATTTTTTAATCAAAAAAAGAGAATGACTTATGAGCTAGTATGACAGTACTGACAGCATTTTATCAATAAGCATGCTATCATTTTATTTATGTTTTTACCTGTGTGATAATTTGATTCAAGCTTTTTCAGTAAATTTGGTTGATCTTTTCCTTTCCTTTCAGTCTTTTTAGGAAAGAGTTTCTAGCACAATATAAACTTTATGTGTTCCATGTTTGAAATTCTGAACAATTTTTTAGAATTTTTTTTTCTTGCAAATTTTTACTTTTTTTTTTTTTTTTTTTTTTGGAAGGAGGGGGGGGGGGCGATAACTTTGATATGTATATTCAAATTTTGAAGAATTAGGTATAATGTTTTTTTTTATTTTATTTATTTTTAAGAAACCAGAAGTAATTGATTGTCTGTGTGCCATATCTGGATGTTTTATGTCAAAGTTATTATTTATTGTGCTGATATCATATTTTTCAAATAATCTGCTAAATTTTTTAAGCATTTTTCTTTCCTGTTACATGAAATGTGTTTTATTTTCCCTATGCGATATAAGCAAATAATTTATTCGCCTCAATGTAGTGGTGTCTTTTTACTGATTGCTTAATTAGTGCTGATTTGTGCAGCTTGGGTTTTCCTGTGATTTTTCAAAGTTGCAGAATATATTTTCCCACTGTTCTTTAAAACACTTTAAATTGTTTGCATGAGAAGGTATGTACACCAATTAACATGAGGATACTTTGTACTGAAATAACAAGTGACTACACATAGCAGATCTTTGGTAAAACCAGGACACATGCTGAGCCCACAAAGCTGAACTCAATTACAATGCTTACAGTCCATTTTTTTTTTTTTTTTTCAGAAATAAGAAGTTAAAAAAATTAACAATTGTAAATGAAGAATGGAAATTTTTTTAAAAAAGAATTTCAGGCATGGCAATGCTTTATTCAAAACTAAAATATATAAATATATATTTCATTTTAGTGCATTCCTGTAATCTGCATTCATGGATGCAATGATAGGTCAAGAGCATTACTTTATGCAAGACATGATAAGAAATGAATTTTGATATTTCAAAAGTAGGTCTCATTCTCAATAGCATAAAATATTCTTTCAAATAATTATTTAAAGCAAATTTACTGTCCAGAAAAAAAAATTTATCACTTTAATTTGCATTCTTAACTGTAAACTGCTTTAATAATAAATACAGTTAATTATAAACTTACTGAGAATAAGTTCTTTACAAAAAATAATAGAAAAGTCAAAAGGAAATAAAAATGTTAAACAATTTAATATTAAAACAAATAATCAGTACTCATTTTTAATACAGAATTCATTTGTGCAGAAATAAGGATTTCTTTCTATTTCAAACCACCAATACAAGATTGCATTACATTTTGTGTTCAAACATTAGAAATTATTCAAAGAAGTTTTACTGTAGCATTTTTAAATTTACAATTAAATGTGAACAGGCAAAAAAATAAATAATAATAATAAGCTATCTATAAGAATTTTATAGTTCCTTTGATAAAATATTACTTTATATTAAAAACTGCAACAATAAAAGAAAAAAAAATCTTTTACTGGACTTGAAGAAAGTTCAACATGTTTGAGTAATATGTCTAAATTTATAAAACAAATATTCTAATTATAGAGATAATTTATAAATATTATCAACATCCATTTAATACATTTTTGAGTCATCAGATATGTATGGAAATTTTGAATAAAAAATGAATTAAAAATTAAATATGTTTAAAAATTAAACTGCAAATATTATGTGTATTTAAAAATACATAATCAAGAGAAAAAAATTACGAGTCTAAATCTTCTTGATCCTAGCAAATTATTTTGGATTTCAGTAAATAAATCTGGAATTTGAAACCTTAAAAAAACATTTTTAATAAACTACATATCAAAGTATTTTTTTAAATATAAGAGATATTAAATACATAAAAGAAAACAAATGAATGCCTATAGGATTAATTAAATCAATTTTTATTAATCTTTGCAGAATTATTGCTTTCTTATGTTAATGAGCAAAATAATAATAGATTTTTTATATCAATTTTTTTCAGTAATTTAGATACTTTTCATCACTAATTAAAAGTACCATTTTTTCATTTAATATTAATAACTATAAACAACAAATAATACTTTTAATTTCCATTATTAATTCATAGGAGTTGATACACAAGTAAAGCGAAATTAAAAAAACACCTGGAATAAAATGTTGGTTTTAACAATAGACAAATGTAACTGCTGAAACCAAATAATCAAACATTTAAGCTATCATTTTAAAACTTGCTTTTATAATTTATTAAGAAAAAAAAATTTTCATTATGGATAAATAGCTTATTTTATTTTTCTATATTTACATAAAATCTGGAATCTTTTCTTTCATAGAGAACTCACTTTTTCTCAGCATACAGCAAGCACACTTATAGGTATTAGTGAGAAAGATTTTAAATTCCTTACTTAAAAATGGAATATCATTTTTCTCTGGAAAAAGGACAAACTTGATTGATATATTAATCATAATAATTTACTTTGTTGTTATTAAATCAAATGTTTCACAAAATTTAAAAAATAGGGAAAGTTAGCTTTAAAAAGTTAACTATTCAATACTATAAATTTTATAATGAAAGAAATTTCATTTTTTTTCTTCACATATACAGTATTGTGCAAATTAATTGGGACAAACAGATTTTTTAAGAAAATTGTTCCTTTCTCGGGGATTTTCTGCCTGAAACCATTTTTAACTGCATTTTCTTAGAACATATGACTGCCCTTGACTAATCTAAACCGGTTTCACCACATGATCATGACATGTCGAAAAATTTTCCCCTTCAGTTTCTGTAAAAAGTGGTCACTTGTGTGAATTGTGTCCTTCTGACGTGTATTAAAAAAAATGGATATCACTACCAGGAAAAGGACTAGAATTGTTACCCTTAGTCAGCATACTTCTATGGCTGTGAGGGATATTGCTGCAGTAATTGGAGTTGGAAAATCCAGTGTTTCTAGGATTATTAATCAGCAAAAGAATTTTGGGGCAGTGTCTCCAGAATGAAAGAGTAAATATGGACGTAAACGCAAGACCACACTTCGAACTGACAAATTTCTTGTACGAAATAGTACAATGCATCCTTAGAAAACAAGTAGAGATCTTCAGAGAGAATTATTTGCTACTGGTATGAGCGTGAATTCATCAACAGTTCGACGATGGCTTAGTGAAGCTGGGAGATTTGCATGAAAACCAATAGAAAAACAGTTATTGACACCTGCAATGAAGAAAAAACATTTGGATTGGGATAGAAAATATCAATTCTGGACTGCACAAGATTAGAAAAGGTTGTATGCAGCGACAAAACGCATTTTCTTGTGCAAGGGTTTCGACCAAGATTTGTCAGACGAAGTGGTGGAGAACCCATTACGGAACAACATCCTATTCAAACAGTTAAGCACCCTCAGAAACAGATGTTTTACGGTTATTTTACTTCTGAAAGACCTGGCAGCTTAGTACTAGTTGAAGGGATGATGAACTCTAAACAATACATTTCTATAATAGAAAGTAAAATTATGCCAATGATGCAAACGTTCGCTGGTAGTGTTGGTATCTTTCAAAAAGATCTTGCTCCATGCCATCCTTCTAAGCTAAAAACGAAATTTTTTCAAAAACAGAAAATAACGGTTTTGGATTGGTCTGGTAATTCTCCTGATGTAAATCTCATGGAAAATTTGTGGAGCATTGTAATGAGACATCTGAGTAAAATGGACTGCTCAACAAAGAAAACAATGATTGAGAATGCTATAAAAGTTTGGTTTCGAGATGTCGGGATCAAAAATTTATGTTCTAATTTAGTGGAATCCATGCCAAATCATGTGCAGGATCTCATTCAAGGTAGAGGAGGACATATTTTATATTAGATTGCTATACTGTGCATCTAAGGTAACCTATATTAATTAAACAACATTTGTGAAAATTTCTGTGTTTGTCCCAATTAATTTGCACAGTACTGTAGAATCATTTTTTCAAAAATGTAAGACATTATAAAGTACAGATCAAAATGCAAGAATTAAAAAGATTAAAGCTACTCATCTACAAATTCAAAAAATTTACAAACAAATATCAATAAAAGTGAAAAAATATAATTACAATAAAGGGATAAAAAATACAGTAATAAATCCACAATGCAACCTAATTTACGCAAAGACAATGAGAAATAAAAAAAATTAAGCAAAATTCTAGAAAAGTTACTAAGTCATTGAATGTTTCAACTGTGTTGTTACGAGATAAAATGAGTTCTGAAATGTTACAGTAAAACAATATTATAATACACAAAATGGTTACAAAATAATGTTCCTTATTTGAGAATATTTGTAAACAAAATGAATAAGTGCACAAAAAAAATTTCATGTTCAGATTTTCAAAGGTATGGGAAGGGTAGCCAAATTCTCTGGGGGAGGGGGGGGGGAATTACTAAAACCACCTATGTGGGAGAATAAGTCCCAATAAAGTAAAGAAAAAAAAGCATTCAACTGCAATAAAATAGGTTATATAAATTTTGGATTGCATTAATATAAACTCGCCTCAAAATTTAGCAATCTATGTATCACATTACAATAATTACTTTTAAAAAATAACTTGAAATGACACAAATAAATTTGGTGATTTAAATTACAGGATCATTCAACAGAATCAAGGTATTATGAATCATAGATTGCCTTGTTGACTATTCCTGTATGTTCCGAATATCATTAAGTATACAGCATGTTGAGCTCAATGAATCAGAATGACTAGTCAATTTCATTTTTTTGCTTTATGACTTTGAAACTGGAAATGGCAATATTAAATAACTGATTTTAATATTCTCATATCTAAAGGTCATATGGTGTACATTCAAGGATAAAAATAATTATGTAGTCAGTCAAAAAGAACTGGCCAATAGCTCTTTCATCAACAAACTGTAAAAAAAGGGGAGGGATGAAGTGCTTTACTGCTATCCACATACCATAAACGAAGTTTTAAACAGCCTTTTCTGTATTGAAAATTTCCAACATTTCTTGATGCGTTCCAGTTTTATGATGGTTATAGAGCCACTAGAAGTCACCAAATCAAAAAGGTATGACCCTATTACTGTTTAGTAATCAGCTGGTCTATAATACTTTTAAAGAATATAGTGTTTCTACTGAATCAATTGGGAATCCACAGATGCTCAAATTCTGTATCAAATTAGTGATATGACTATTATATATGCGCACACACACACATGAGGGGAAAAAACGATTTTTTGAACAATTTATTTTAATTAGAATTTAACAATTTTAAAGGAAATATTCAACTGTTGTCAATAAAATCCCATTTATGATAGCTGGCATTATTTTTTAATTCTCCATAAAATTCTCCCCCCCCCACTTTTAAAGATCCAACTAGAATTTTTTTATTTGATTTCAGATTTTAATTTTTATTAGAGCCAATAGACAAGGAAAGGCATTTTAAAGTCAACTTGTAGAAAATCCATCTGTTCCTAGATTTTCATTTTTCTAATACTCCACAAATAGTACTTCAGAATTTGAAATCGAACAATATATAGTAAAATATTTTTATATACAATTTACAAATAAAATGCCATTTTTAACTAAGTGACTATTTTAAATAAAAGTTTTATTAAAGATAAAAATCGTAATTCTCAAAAAAGAAGAAAAAAAAAAAAAAAACAATTTAGAAAAAAATATTTGACAAGCAGCTATAACAAGTAGATTTTATTGATTTATTTATTTCCAAAGTAGCTACATTTATTTGACAAATAGCTATAACAATGCATCTTAAATTAGACAATAAGGTAATTATTAATGTAAAATAATGAGGCCCTTTGGGATTATCCCGTCAACCATTTCCATACTTTGGGATTATTCTGTTGACCATTTCGACAAACCCGATATTAATACCAAAAAGTAGTGAAAGGATTGGCACATTTTCGTGAGTGTCAACAAGGTCAACAAGGAAAATCCCAAAGATCCAATAATGCTTAAATGCTTGGTAACTTGTTTGAAACACTTAAATAGATAAAAAAAAAAAAAAAAAAAAAAAAAACTTACCATTCTTTGGATCAATATAGAAGTCATGACATTCTTTGAGAATTCGTTCATTTAAGGTCAGTGTAGCAGAATCTGCAGGATTCGTAGCTGCTCTTTTCTTAATTCTCCCTGACATAGTGAAATAACTAGGGAGAAAATTTGAAATACTAAATTTTTATAAAGATGTTAAAAAAACATGATTTAAATAAGTTGATATCCTATAAATAATATTAAACAATTGAAAATAGAAATATTAAATTAAAGATACAAAATATTTATAAAGTGTAGGATAAAATCAGTTTTTCTTTGACATAAAATGCTAATTAAAGCTGAAAAAATTTGCATTTTTTAAAAATGTAAAACAGTTTGTACAAGAGAAATATATGAAGAGAATATCAAACTGTATTAAGTAAAATAAATGGTTCATTATTTTTGATGCTGATTTTAAGAAATCTTTTTTTAAAAAATTCTTCCATGGTTGGTTTTGGAAATTTTTATAATAAAATAATATTCAAAAGATAAATTTCATTTCTTCTTATGAAAAATGAAAAGTTTTAATTGGTTGACTGAAGCCCATGGAAATATGCATTGAAAAACACATCAACACAACAGCTTTTGGAAAGACTTAAAAGTTTGAGAGATGATTGTCTCATGAGACCTCCTTCCATTTCTATCTCTAATGAAATCATTCATTACAATCTGCAATTTATTCAAATAAATAGATATTGAATAATTCATGAAATATAGGAGACTAGGCTTTCATAGATATATTTACAGCATTCTTCATGTGTATGCATGTGTTGGCACTCTACATCCCAGATCATTTGACCTAAACTTACTAAATTTGGCACATATATACTTTGAACATAGAAATGTGCACTAGAGAGTAATTTTTTAAAAATTTTAAAAAGAAATTTAATTAATTAAGAATTAAGTGTAATTTTGACATTTTCCCCCCATAACTTCTGAAAATATTATAGCACCAAAATAATTTTTACAACATCTTAAAATTTAAAATATTCTCTTTCTAATTATACCAATTTAATATCTGTGCAAAATTTTTTCTGAATTTTGGCAATATCCTAACTATATTTTTTTGCTTAACTTCCAACAATAGATGATATTGTTGCTCTGAAATTGGAACCATTTAATTGTTTCATGTTTGTTGAACGTTAAAGAAGAATGATTTTTTTAATTATATGTGTAACTTAAAAATAAAAAATAAAAAAGTAAAGTTACAATATTGCAAAAGTTAGAACATAGATGAACAGGACATTTACATTTTTAATAGAGCTATGATGAGTAAGATCAATCTCCAATAAAAAGATTTATATATTCAATAAATAGATTTGTATACAGTTAAAATAACACAACTTTAATATCTGACAATTTGATGAAATCATGGAATTTGTCTAAAGGAATTATTGCAGTGAAATATAACTAATTTTCCAGAGTCTGCAAAATTAGTTACTAGTCTCCAAAGACAACTAGTAAGATATATTTATGGCATAGTTTTACTCTTTTGAGTAATAATTAGATGCATCACATATAATTCACATTTAGACATAATTCTGGAATTACAGTCAATCCTCCCACCACCACCAAAATGAGTGTTTCCATAGTGAGCAAACAAAAATATAACAAACTGACATACTTAACAAACAATGTTTTGCAGAATGAGTGGCAAAGAGACATCATAACTAAAATGTCTAGCATAAGTCTGAGTTCAGCACTTGTTTGAAAGTAATCTTATATCTACATGGAAAAAGTTTTAGCCAGAAAGTGCTGTTGAAAGCTACTCTTAAGTGGTCTGTGCTGTGCCGTTAAAGCCTTAATCAATGACATTGTACCCTTGACCAAGATTATAAGGCAAGAGATAGATAGCAACAGCAATGACAAGCTGGTGGAAGAACATAGCAAGAGATCCCTAAGAGCATATGGAGCTACATTCTACATCACCAAAGCTGTAGAGGAGATTAGGCAAGAGAAGATGAAATACTAGACTCAACAGAGCAATAAGCTTTTAATGAAATAAGGGCAATGCTGAAAATACGAGAAATTATTGTTGAATATATGTTGAGAAGCATTATCCTAACAAGGCAGTAGCTGTGTGCAATACTAATTCATTTAAAGATAATGTTGTGTCACATTCTGGCCAAATTTTGAAGTGTAACCAAAGACAAATAACTTTAAAGAATCATAAATTACATTATTGTTAATTTGTTTAAGTAGTCCATCCCCCCAAATGGATCATATTATTTTAATTTATATTGATTAATGTGGAGAAACTGTTTCACTTAATAAGTACTTTGCATTACGAGCAAGGTTCGGGAAAGATCATGCTCATTAAGTAATGTTCCACTGAATGCAATCATAAAAATTAAATATTATTCTCAATATTTGAGAGTATTTCAAGAGTGTGTATTATTGAGATATTTCCAATATTTGAGAGTATTTCAATAATATTTCCAAAGACTGAAATAAGAAATGCTCTTTTGTCAACTCTACTAAATAGAAAAAAAACATAAATTTTTTTTTTTTTTTTAGTTACTGGAAAAAAAAATCTGTTATCATGCCGGAGATTGAGAATATTTCATACCCAATAAAATACCGACAAGATTATACAAATAAAATAATTAAAAAGAACTGATATGAATAAAAGAGGAGACAAACTAGCATTGTGAAAAGTACAGATTTAAAGAAATTTTATAATATATTTACTTTAAATTTGCATATATCTCAGTTATTAAATCTATGAAGCTTGATCTGAAAGTTTAGTTTTAAAATGAAATATTTACTATTCAAACATAAAATTATGTCACAAAAGTATTAATATCCAGTTTTCAGTAAAAAAATAGAACTATAATGAACTCCTTCTATAATTTAAATTTGTCGTCAATGTTGTAAATCTATTTTCTGATGAGTAACCTTATGTTTTTAAAAATATTTTTTACAGATATAATTGCTAACCATTATTTAACACAAAATTTCCTAAGTCAGGAAATCAGTAAATATTTAGGAAAAGTTTGCACATAATATTATATATTACATTATTATGTCACATTAAAAAATAAGTTTATGCTATTCAACAGGAAAGATATGCAAAAAATTTCAATAACTAAGCTTGATAGAGTTTTGTAAACAAAGTTATTTTATAAATGATTATGCTAAATAGAGTGAAGCATGTTTAACAATACAAGTGCCTAAAATAAAATAATTTTAAATGTTGCTTTTAAATTAGCGAAGCAAGAAAACTATTTTTATTCAAATTGCACAGAAAAACCAAATAACCATAAAGAACTGAATGAACTAATCCTTTAAAATGAATATAAATCGTATGCACGTGATAACAATATTTTTATTATAGCGTAGTCAATATCCTCCATTACTTGTACGTTTAAAAAGATTTTCCCTGAGTAATTATAATTTCGGAAGTTGTCATTCGTTTAAAATTAGTAAACGATAATTGTAAATCAAAACGACAAACAAAAAAAATGGAAAATTTTTGTTATACTGCATTTTTAAATTTCTAAAAGTTAAATGTTGTGACGAAATATTCCTCAGTTACTTTAAAAGTTTGAATTATTTATTTGTTTAACGCAACCATGTTTCAAAACCAAGACTTATTAACATGATTGCTTTGTTATAAATATCATTAAGAATTCTAAACAGAAAAAAAATGAAACTTTACTGCGAAAAAACTTTTCAACTTACTACGATTAAATCTTTAAAAATGTAATTCAATGAAAATTTAAAAATAATTTGTCACCGTATTATTTATTTTGTTTTACTGTTGCCATGCGTAGTAATAATTTTATCATATGGGATATAAACTTTTATATTAGTTAGTCATTTGATCAATATTCCAAAATTTATTTTTCCTAATTTTTAGTTCTGTCCTTTTTTTAGAAATTTCAGTACCAACAAAGTAATGTAATTAATAATATTTGAAGTAATTCGATTCTAATCAGTAATGTCTGAATGGTAACTTAAGGAATCTTGCTTTGTCAAGCATAAAATTTGAAAAAAATTTCTGCTTATTCTTACATTTTTATTAAATAAATACATGACAATTTCATAGTTATTCCTTAAAATTTTTGTATTAAGTGAAGTCTAATGTCAAAATTTTTAATAGAAGTTGCATCTGGCATCAATGTAATACAGTCGCATAGCAACAAAAAGAAATATAAAACAAAGAAATGAATGTAATCAATACTTATGAATTTTTTCTTTCTGACAAAATTATTAATGATAAAAAAAACCCCAAAATTTCAGCCTGACTAAACGGTTGTCTATTTTTGATCTGAACGCATTCATTCTTTCTCCTATATACTCGAAATTTGTGTAACATAAATATTAAATTAATTCTCTTACAGACGTATTTCGAAACTTCTTAATAAAACAAACACTATACTTCACGATTAAAAATACTTTAATATATACTTTATAACCTTGAAAATTATAGTAAAATGCGGTCATACCAAAAGATAATGCCCTTTGTTGTTGTGTAAGGAAGTGTTCCGCATGATTACCAAAGTGTGTTTATTTCTGATGGAGATCTGAAAATAGAACAGTAAGTTTATTACACCTTTCTCTCATTCTTATGATTGATCTCAAGAATTTTTTGTTACCATCTCTGGTTTGTGATTTCGCTTTTATTGTAATGAAAGTTAAAAAAAAAAGAGAAAGACGATTTTAATAGTGTAAATTTTATTGTTGTTTTTATTTTTGCTTTTGTGTTTTTGTTCTGTGAAAAAAAAGGTTTGTGATTGT
Source organism: Argiope bruennichi (assembly GCF_947563725.1). Taxonomy (NCBI): domain Eukaryota; kingdom Metazoa; phylum Arthropoda; class Arachnida; order Araneae; family Araneidae; genus Argiope; species Argiope bruennichi. Next base: position 125,722,109 of record NC_079156.1, read on the forward strand.
ATTTGGTTTTAGTTTTGTTTTTATGCAGCTATTAAATTTATTTTTTAACTATAAAAATTGTCATAACATCTTAAGAAAAAATGATTTTTTCACTTAAAAATTTATTGGGAATAACAGCATATTAAAACTAATTGTTAAATAACTTATATAAATATATAAAGAAAATATTGTGGATTTCCTAATATTAAAAATTTTCATCTGAATTCCTTAAGAAATTAATTTCAGTTGATTATTGTAATCTGAAATAAAATAAATTGGGCTTAGAAATGTAGGATTGCAATTATTTTTATTCAATTTATATTTAAAATTGTGTATAAATTTAAAGTAATGTTTTTTTGCAAATTTATGAATATATTTTAACAGTGACATGTTTGTGTGCTTAAATTAGCTTATGTATGTTTTGCTTATTTTCTACAATATTGCTGAGTGTGGGAATAAATAGAAATCTTGGAAAAACTATTTTATTTGGCTGTAATTCATTTAAGATCCTTTTTGTGTAGAGGGAAATGTCCAAAAAGATAGAAGATACTTGTGCAGTAATTGCATGCCATTGGTGATCTTTTAGCTTAATTGTATGTTATTTATGAGCTTTTAGTTTAACCATATGCCATTGACAAATACAGTTAAATTTTAACAACTTTACAACTTCAATAATTTTATTTAATGATTAATAGTTATTTGCAATAACATGACATCTATTATGATTATTTTGACAATTAATCATTGGCATGTAGTTGATGCACAAGTACCAGACAAATGTTTGATCAAAGCAGATAATCATAGAACAAAAGCCAGATATTCTAGAATTGCAATTCAGTTTGTTAGTTCGATGTCTTTATAGAGGACTACAGTAAAATATAATACAGTGTGTGCTCTGAGTCAGAATAATGTAGGAAATGAAAAATTTGAAAAAAATGAGCATGATGAATGAATTTTTCATAAATATAATTGTTTTTGTATTAAATGTACATTTTCCCTACTTGGTCTATTATACAGTGTTTTTAAGTTATTTAATCAAAGCATTTATTATTTGAATATTTTTTTTCCTTAGATTATGAATGTTAAAGTGATCAATATGTTGTTTGAATTAGGTTGTTAATATTATAAAAAAGGTAAATTGTTTGAAAATAAGCTTAACAAATGTATGGTAAACAAGACTATTGTATTGTGCTATTAGGAAACGTATATTTATCTGTATGAATAATTATGATTTTTTTAAATTCTATTTGTAAATGTTTGACGTATTGAAGAAAAAGCAAAGATAAGATATGTTTTTATATATAGTGGAGATATATTTTTACATATACAAAGAGCATATGTTTTTACCAAACAATTAGTTTTATAATTATAATCATTAGTGCCACTATATCATTTTATACTGTAAATCTTTATTTGGATATATAAAATAGCTTTTAATTGTATTCTGTAAAAATTGAAAAGTAATCAAATTTATTTTTATTATTACAAATTGTTTTGATTTTTTAAGTTTTTTATTCGACATAAAGATAACACCAGTTATTTTTATACTTTTAAAAAATTAAAATAATTTTTGTAAATTTCAGTTGCTGTCTTATTTATGTTATAAATAAAATAAAAATATTTATTAAATAATTTAGCTGTATTTTTCATTTACCAGGGCATTTTTGTTTTTTATATAATAGAAATAAGAATATAAATTAAACAAGTATTAAAATTAATCTGTGCATTTCATTAATTTGTAATAATATTCAAATGACCTCAAGTATCATAATTAAACTAAAAGTATGAAAATATAACTCTTATGAACATTTTTCAAATCAAAATTTATCTTTAAAAACTCTTAATTTCTCATTTGTTTATAAAAGTTGAGTAGTAATTAAATATGTTTTTTTTTTCATTTTCCAAAATCAAATTATTTTGATCTTGGCAAAAAAAAAAAGATTAATTGTAATTGTTATTGATTTAATTATATTTTTAATTATGTTTAATAGTAATTATTGATTTAATTATGTTTTTAATAATATAATTATTTTCAGATCTCAAAATCCTGAATGAAATTTTAAAATAATGACTCAAGAAATAAAACATCTTCCTTTGCAAAGCACTGCCATAAAATGTGCCAATGAATTCACATCATTGGAGCCAGATGCTGGGGGTGAAGGCAGCTTTTATGATGATCCCAATGACATTATTGTTTTAAGAGAAAAGCTGAAAGCAGCACAAGACAGTATTCGATTTTTACAAGATGAACATGCTCTTATGTTGAAAGGTCTTCATGAAGAAATAGAAAGACTACAGGATTTATGCAGAGGTTATTATTTTTTTTTATTATTCATTATAACTTTATTTTATACATTTTCTTTGTAATATTAAGAAAAAGGAATTCTCATAGCCTGGTTTATATTTGAAATAATTTTATCTCTTTCAGACTTGTTTTATATTTTGTAGTAATCATATTTTTTTTTCAAATTTGTTTTGCTTTTAAAAATAGATATATGAGTTAATTTTATTAATTTTAATTAGCCACCTTCAGCAACTAACTGTGTACCAACTGTATTGATAATATTAATTTAATCTTGTCAACCATCTTTGATAAATTGCATCTTATCACACCAAATGAAAGTACTATTTTAAAATATAGCTCAGCAATAAATGTAGACTATTCTGGCTGATTAGCTGTGCACACAAAATGAAAAAATTGGTCTAGGTATAATGATCATAAGCTATATCATTGCTTTATTCTGCAATATCTCTCATAACTAGAAAGTGTAAGGAGACCATTGATGTCATATCTAGGAGTCATGATCTTTCATATGAAATTAAAATTAGCAAAATCAGTAGAATGATTGAAGGCTTTTTTTCTCCTAAGAAAATGAATAATGAAATAAAAGATGTAAGATTTTTCTCAAAAATGAGAGATGTTGGCAACTATTGGTATCAATGCTTCTGTTCCGTGAAGAATTAGGGTAGAGTCTGAGAGGAGGTCTAATTCTATTGGTTTCCTAATTATTTTTATTTATAAATTATATTTCTATCAGATGATCAAATAACATTAATTTTTTAAGGGAATTAATTATACTTTGGATACTACCAAGATTTTGATTCAGTCTTAAAAATCTTTCATTGAGTTTAATTACAGTTATTATAGAACTCACTATACTCATTTGATAAACAGCCTTTACTAAAAGCTATTAATGGTGATACATTAGATTCGTTTCTGCTAGCACAACTTCAATTATTGCAAGTTTTAATGTTGATTCTGCTCTGTTATTGACAAAGTTATAACTTGTAATCTGTTGATGAGAAATTGTATCAAAGATTTTGTAAGTCATCACCAAGGTTTGGAAGATTTTCATCTGCTTAGTACAGTTTTAGCTTTTTATGCCAAAATTGCTTAGATTGGTGATGTCTAAAATTTTGTGAATTATCCCCAAAATTTGGCAAGTTTTCTCTTATTCCTATTAATGGAAAAGTGCCTTAAATTCTTGCATGAATTTGTAAAACATTTATAACCTATATTTCATATTCTTTAAAACATCTCAGAGCATGTATCTTTTTAACATTCTATTAAGTAGCTTATTAAAATATTAATATTATATCTTATTAAGAAGTCAAATATTCATTCAATGACATCTTGTCAGCACAGAAATTAATAGTTCTGCAAAAAATATTTAACAAAAGAATTTTATCATGAATAACCTAAATTTTTTTAATTTCAAAGCTAGATATGAAGTTTGTGGTAGCTTTATCAGTAGAAATTTATGTGAATATTGAAGCAATAATTCAGCAGATAAAAGCAGCAAAATTGGCCCTCTCTCTACAGCCATCCTTATCCAATCAACATGATAATGCTTGTCCAAAAATGAAGATCAAATAAATTGTGCAATAAATAATCTGCAGTGTTTATTTTAATATGTAATAATGAATTATAATTGATACCTCCTCACAAAAGTTTTTATCTGAATAACATTTTTAGAAAATTACCTGTGTATAACTTTTTTTCAAAGAATAATTTCTAACATAATCAAATTAATATGTATATCAAATTATATCTATTTTTGCTTGCAAGAAAGAAAACCAAATTTCATAATTAACTAATAAGAGAAAGTGAGACACAAAAAATAACATACTAAGAGACCAAAGGTAAAAATTACGTCTTGTCAAACTGCAGTTCCAACATCTCTATTTTAGATGAAAAGAAGAATTGTTTCTGATCTTCTGATAAATTACTCATTTTTGTGAACATTGGGTGATATAAGTGTCTTCATGGTCTGCTTGCTGTACAACCCTAACATTTGTTTCTCTTGCATGTTGTTGTTATCTTACTTTCATCTTTTTATTCCTTTTTATTTTTATTTATTTATCTATTTATTGTCATTTTTGTTGATCACTGAACTTTCTAATTGAAAAAATAAGTGAGAAGCCTCGGACTCTCAAAATGGGCACATAAGCAGAATAGATTTTTTAAAAATATATGCAAATTTAGATATAATTTCAAGGATGCTAGAGCTCTGCAGTCCTAATGGATGAGCTGCTACGGTACTCACTCATCATATATTAGAAACATTTAATATATATTAAATCTATAAACATTTTATTTATTCATCTGTGCTTGCAAAATTTCAACTCAAAACCATGCATTAACTTGGTTCCAATTATTGCATGATTAAATGTTTTTTTATTAATATGAATGTTTTATAACTGCTAATAAAAAAGTAGCTTGTTTTTACATGTTTAACATTTTATTATCGTCTATTTTGAATTATACCCTATATGCCGGATATTTTATTGTTTTATCTCATTATAAAATTCTGGTGTAATATAGTAGTATTTTTTTCTGTGGTTTTGTTCTATTTTATTTCTTACTAGCCGCCTTTGGTGACCAGCTGGTTCGCCGATCTTAATGCTCATTAAATTTTTAATAATTATATATTTTATGTAATTCCTACTTTAATAGCCTCTTCATCAAAATATTTTAAAATTTCAAATTTTGATAGTCATATAATTCACTCATAATATTATAAAGGCCTTCAGTCATAACATAATATGTGTCTCTCTAATTTTCTGTTAGTTCTCGTAGAATTTATGATTTAAATTATAGTGGAAATGATTAATCTGCAATTAATATAATAATATTTTTTACTGAAACAAAGCATTTTTTATAATATGATTACTGAAAACATAGTCACTGTGTATTTAAACTTTATGCACACTAAAGAATTTCAAAATTTTCTCAGATTCATCATGAGCTGATCGATTAATTAGCAATGTTTACTTTTAAATGCATCAAACACTAAGAAAATAAACAGAATCGTTTAAAATGATCCGTCGAAAACAGGTTTAAAAAAAAACTACTTAAAAAAAACGATGTACTTAATATTATAAGCATATACAAAAAATATATAAATACAATTTAATTACAAAAGTATACAACTAACCTAAAAATAAATTAAATCAAGTCTGCATCCGTTGAAAATTGTTGTCAAATGCGTGAATTGCTCTCCGCCAGTAGAGGTAACGCTATGCAGATTAGAAATTTTTAAATTTCCTTTATTCTGTTTTATTTTAATTCAAAAGTACGTCAGAATGAATCTGAAAGATCGATTAATTAACAATCATTAATTTTAATTGCATCAAACATTAAGAAAATGAACAGAATCGTTTGAAATAATCGTTCGAAAAATGTTAAGCCTAACCTCATTAGCGTGGGGGGGGAGAGAAACGGAAGTGTTACTCATTTGGCGATGGGGAAATAAAGATTTTTTTAGCGGGAAAGTTAGTTTTTAATTAATTAATTAAAATTGTAATTAAAAATTTAAAAAAAGGGACCCTAGGTGCACATTCCCGACCTCCAAGGTATACATGTACCAAATTTGGTAGATGATGGTCTAACGGTCTGACCTGTAGAGTGCCAACACACACAGACACATTGAGCTTTATTGTAAGTATAGATAAAAGGGCATTCTCCGATTTAAGAACATGAGAGAACAAAATTTCTTTTTATGTAATTTTAGCCGTTAAATTTTTAACTGCTGATCCATTTACTGCCTTTCAGGCAGTCTGGATCAAGAAGAATCTCTATTTATCATATTTACTGTATTCAGTACTTCAAATTTTGTACATCCATTATAAATTTTTATAAGCAAAACAAACTTTAGTGGAAGCTTCTGTAGAGCAATGCTAAATAAAGTATTTCAGCTTATTAATCTAAGCTTTAATAGTATAACAAATCATTTTTAAGCTTACAATCTGAACATCATAAATATAAATTCTGTTTGAGCACTCCTATCCCTATGCAATTCCATTTTCAACTAATTTCTCTGATAGTAAGTTTCTGATAAGTCACCAATTCCTCATACCCCCTCAATATGTATAAAGAGTCCTGCTTCCCTAAGCATTTCATTCTGAAGATTGATAAATATGCTTTCTTCTGAATTTTTGAAAATGGATAATTGGCTTTTCCATTGTAAGTTGTAAAAATATAGTAATTTTTATGCAATTTCAGTTTCTACATTTCTTATAAACTTAAATTGTATTGATTTAAATTTTATTTTCTAATCAAGCATAATATTCATGAAATCTGAATTTGGTTTTTAGGATAAAAATTCCATATTGCACATGCTAGGGAAATTGTTCACGGCATTTAATATCAAACAAATTCAACTTATAAATCACTTAATAATGAGATAATTGAAATGACTTCTGATAATGGAGAAAATCCATTAAATCTTTTGGAAAATAAAATTGATACCAAAGAATTTTTTTTATTTGTTAAATATTTTTACTCTCACATTTATGTGTGAGGTATAAATTAATAGTAATGCATTTTAAAAAATGAAAGTTGTTGATAATCTCTTGTTGTAGATAAGCAAAATTCATTGGTTTTCATCATTATTTAGGATATTATGTCGTCAGAATTTTTCTCATAAAATAATAATTCGCATAAAATAATAATTAACTCTGACATATTTTCTTGTGTCTGTTTTACAGATCTACAGTTTCGTTGTGAAACTTCAGGTTGCTTGCTTCCAGATAGCGGTGAGTGTCTTATATGCTTAATATATTCTGCTACACAAAACAGTTTTGAATTTGTGCTTATACTAGACTTGTTAGTCACCCTCCCTCTCCTTATGTTTTAGATATAGATTAAGTTTGCCATAATAATAAACCAAAAAGTTGTTAATAAAATCTTTGCTTTTTTTTTTTTTACCATGGTTTATTTATTTCTTAAAAAATTAGTGGTGTATTAACTGCATGCCATTAGCAAACAATTAATTATGAAAAAGCCTATCAGCATACAATCTTTGATGATGAATCGCTGACTTGGGATTAATATAGAAATACCTTTTTAAAGTATGTATTTTGATGGAAATATGTCTTTAAATGCATCATTTTGGAAATTCTGACAATTATCTTTATTCAACTCAATTGTGAAACTTTTTTTTCTTCTTTAGATATGTCTAAGCCTGTTAGATATGATAAAATATGTAAATATTAAAATGTTGTTTCATTGGATTGATAATAAAACCTAATCATGCTTAAACAACTTTTTATTATGTTTTTAATCTTATCAGAATTTTATATAATGTTAATTAAACATTTTAAATCACAAGGAGATTAATTATTTTATTATTGTTATTATTCTAGAAAATGCATGTGTAGTTTCTCAGTTTTGGAAAGTCATCAAAATTTTTGCACTTTTTTTTTTAGGTGTCACTTTGGAAAAGGGATATAAATTTCTTTTTAATGTGGGGACAATAGTTTTTAAATTGATAAATTATAATAAGTATATTGTTTTAATATGGAAATCTTTATAATGCATATTTTGATAATTGATTTCTAAGATTAATACTTTCACTATGGATATCATGAAAGAATTCATTTTATCCAAATGTGAATATATATATTTCAGTAGATTGTTTTACAGTTATTTATGAAAGATTATTTATTAATTTACTTTTATTAAATGTTAGTATGTACTTTGTCCATTGAAATTCCTTTGCAACTCTTAAACTCTAATTGCATCTACACTTTGTCAAAATTTTTAGATTATATATATTTTTTTATGTTTCTTGTATTGATTATTCATAAATTAATGATTCTTCATGTAATTATTATGCAGAATCATCACTTTTTATTCAATAATCACTCACTTCACTTTTTTTTTTAAATTTAAGGTCAATATTATTTTTACTATTTATAAAATAGTATATTGAAGCAAGTGAAAGATCCTATTGTTGCAAAGTTAAAAGTATATGTGAAATCATGATTCATTTCTTAAAGGAAAACCAATGAATCTATTTCAAAAATACTTTTTTTAATATTTATATATATATATATATATATATTAGGAAAGAATTTTCATCTTATTTCACTTGAACAAGCATCACTGAAAATAACATTTGCCAAAAGCATTGAGAAATTATCATTTCTGAAATGCACTTTCTCAAAAATCATCTGCAGTTATATACTTAATGTTTCTGCTTTTACTTCTGTTTTTATATAACTGAAATATTTAAGCTCTGCCACAAATTGCTTGGCAAAAATGTTTTTCCAGCTGATACCTGCAAGCCAGGCTTTTGCCCATGCTCACAAACAAAAGTTCTGATTCATTTCTCCAAATATCCAATTTAATTATAGATATGGCGAAAGATTTATTATGGGTTGAATAATTGATGAAAATAGGAATTGCAGATTGGACTGAGGACTGATTATAATAAAATTCTGCTATTCTTGTAAAAAAATGTAGTTATTAGCTAACATTAAAAGATATAGTCTTTTATCTGTTAATATTTGTAGTGTTTACTACTTAAATAACAACAATGAAGTCAAATTTCTGTTGTTTTTCTCACCCATTTGTTAGTAATTTCCAAAATAATTATTATACAAAAATTACTTATAACCATCTTGAAGAACAAACAGTTATCACTTCTGATGATATTAGTTTAGTTGCCATATATTTTTTTCTTTAATTTTATTAAATTTACAAAATTACTTTAAGCATATTTTGTAAGAAAGCTTTCTGTTATTGTAATTAGATTCAAGCCAATTTTATTGTTTCATCATACCTTTCATTCACCTATTTTTGTCAACATTAAAGTTAAAATGAAAATGTTGTATTTTTTTAGACATTAAATCTTAGGACAAATTTTTATTCAAGTTTTGACTCTATTGCATATAATGCATTTTTAGCTTAGCACACACAGTAATTTAATGATTTAGTTTATTACTATGCAGTGTTTCATTTAATTTTCCTAATTGCTAATCAGATTGCTCAGGTTATTGAAACCTTTTCTTATTGAAAGGGGCATAGAGATAGATAGATAGAACACTCTTTGGTGCCCTTCTGGTCAGATTACTTAGTCATTAACCCTCTCATTACCAACCCAACCATAACTATTGGGTTTTGATTTTCAAGGATCATGATCTTAAAAAGAAGAGATTTATATCTTTGCATCATGGAAATGAAGGGTCCCAAGGGTTTTTAGACTTGTACTGAATGGTTTATTGTATAAACACAAAAGGAAGAGAGAAATTTAAATACTGGCTGAGGCATCAGACACATGACAAAGAGTGAACAAAAAGATACTGTAATAAAAAGACTGCTTTATTAAGTTATAAGTAACATGTTATAAGTTACTATAACATGTTATAAGTACTTGAAAAATATCTTTTCCCCAAGTAAGGATGGGTTTAGCAGCTAGTTAATGCATAATATTAGATGACATAATTAAGCTATTTTAAAAAGTTATTATTATTGTTTATTAATTTACTATTAATATTGTTTTATAAAATGTAAGCAATAATTAACATAGAAATTATTTATGTTTGCTTTTGTTTCATTACATTTTCTTTTTTTTAAAAAAAGTATTTATAGATCCACTTATTAATTAATAATTTTTACTAACATATATTTAGAAAATTTATTGTATATCCTATTTATCTGTTACTTAAATTGAGAACCACAATGTTTTTATGAATTCCATTTTTATAATATTTCGCTATCTTGTTTCTGTCTCTGCTCTGATATAATATTTGAAAATTGCCCAAGCAAACAAAGAAATGCCTTCAATATTTTTTTTTTTTTTTTGTCTAATGATTTCAATATTTTTAATTTAAAAAAAAACTGGAATAAAATTGAAAGATATTAAGGGTTGGAAATCTTGAAATATTCAATGAGCCAGCTATCATGTGTATAGATATATTACTCTTCAAGATTTTATTATTAATCCATATATTTATAGTGATGTGAAATATCAGTGAACCAGTCGCCCATCCATAACCAATGGACAGATGTGTATTATTTTAATTTTATTTGAAAACCATGACAATTAGGTACGTCATTGAAGAATTTTATGACAGAGGCGAATACTCAACAATGCCAAATTAAAAATGTGCTTTGTAGAAAAAAATTATATCTTTCTGGACTGGTAAGTTTGGAATTTTCTTGCAACCATCGTGAGTGCAAGAAAATTCAAAATCACCCAAAAACTTTCTCGCGTACTCTGTAATAAACTTGTCATACCAGAGAACACCTTACTTCTCTTCTTAAGTTACGAAATATCAATTTTTGGTGTAAATTTCATGTTTTTACTGAATCTATCGTATTATTCTTGGCGTGTTATTTGGCGATGAATCCCTGGCAGGCGTTAATAGCATCCAAAACTCGAATTTGTGTTTTAGACCTGTTTCTCTCAATCGATTGAAACAAAAATTGGACACAAAACCCTACTTGTAGTCACAAAATCTCATATCAAATTTGATATATTTAAGTCAATGGGTTTTTTAATTATCGAGTTTACACGTTTTTGAAAATATTGACTGTCAGACAATCAATTCGTTGTTGGATTTGACCCAAACTTTGACAGGTATCTACACCTCAGATGTTACATCTGTGTACCGAATCTTATCTATCTAGCTCTCTTCATTTTGTAATGAATGTGTTAATTTATATTCGTGCAGTTGGATTGATGGACTTCCTCTGAACAGATTTTACACAAAATTTGATAGAAATCTGCAAGTTTGGTGTAAAGACCATTGTTAAATTTCAACCATCTAGCTTAGAGCGTTTTTTGAGTTATCTTTGTCAGAAATGAACAGACAGCCGAACCTTTTCTAATAATGTATTTTTCGAACTTTATGAGCTCATAAAACGTGAATATTCGCCAAAATCTCGAATTCGAATTTTTTGACGACAATAATACTTTCTTCATAATTCGTATACGAGAAAATGAAAAATGCAGTGATAGTCACAAATTTTTAATAAAAGAAACAGTATTATTATTTCTCTTATGTGAAGTTTTTGAGAAAAATGCATAACCTAAAAAACAATTCTTTACCCAAGCCAATGATGTAACTTGATGAAACGTGGGTAAATGCTAACTGTTCACCTAAATATATTTGGCAAATTTTCATTAGTCGATGAAGCATTTTAATCCTAATAGAGAAAGGATCCAAATTGATCATTTGTCATGTTGCATCTACTGATTAAGCCTTTATTCTGTCTGCACAACTTGTATTCCACTCCAACAGTACAGTTGACTATCATGATAACAGTGAAGTTTTTAAAAAGTTTCTTAATTTACAAAAGATGATTGAAGAATAATTCTTATTTCTATGGATAGTGCAAGTTATTATTTTGCATACACAGAAACAATTCCCTCTACAAATACAAAAATAATAAACCTGACATTGTGGCATGGTTTTTGAAGAAAAATATTCATCATATTTCCATCAAAACCAAGACTATTGATTACTTAACAAAACATAAAGAAAAATTCAAAGCATATCATTTTGATCAAACAGCGCATGTAATGGGATATGAAGTGGTGAGACTCCCCCTGTATCACTCAATCCAATCCAATAGAACTTACGTATGTGCAGGTGAAATATGAAATTGCTTACAAAAACTGTCACAAAAAAAAAGATATTTAAAAATTTTGTAATGAAGCACAGTTAAACGTAACAGTGGATGACGGGAAAAACCATATAAGACATGCAGAGAAGTTGCAAGAAGAGAACTTTGCGAACTCAGGTTCTAAAAATGATACAAACAAAAGGATTGTGGTTAATTTATAAGATAACAGTAAGTGCAGTTTCACCAAAAGTGAAAGTTGGAAACTTCTAAGCTAGAGATTTTTGTAATTCCTTTATTTCTTTGTAAATAAAACTTACAAACAATTTACTGTCATAATCACAGCTAAGTTTGAAAATACATGAATTTATTTTTTAATCTAATGAATTTATTAAATATGTTTATTATTGAAAGTGTATATTTATTAAATTGCCATTTATCATTATTCAGCTTTTTTTTTTAATTCAAGATGTTAATTTTTTATAATTGAGTAATTATTTCTGCATCTACTGAACTGATTTTTCATATTTAAATATTTGAATATATTTGTAAATAATTAATATTCGTAATTTATAGTTTTATTTTCTTTTGAAAAAATGTGACACAAATCACTTTAGTAAGAAAACCAAGTACTTTTAATTATTCCTCAAGTTTTCAAAAGTTTTTTAAGATTACAATTTTCATTATTTTTTTTTTTTTTTTACAAAGAAACTATTTTAGAAACTTAACGATTGTATAAAATTGTTTGTTTACATTGCCATTTTAAATTCTTTTATAATTGCAAAAATAATTATGATTAAATATTTATAAAGCTGTTATTAAACATCATAAAAAATCAACATGATATTAGTATATTTCAGTAACATGTAATCTTTCAAACTGTAATCAGAATATCCAGTTTCTTTCAGCACTACTGGCATGGGGAAAAAAAAAAAACATTTGCTGAAACCATTATAATGTTGAGAGAAAACTATGGAGAATCTATTCTATTTACACAAACTATAGTAATAGTGACCAGTGATAAAGCATTCTGATTTGTTATGTGAATTGACTATTTAATTGGTTAACTTTTATTTAAACCGTAACACATAACACACTAATTAATATTTAATTAAAACATATGTAAATCAAGCATTCATTGCACTGTAATAGAAAAAATAGTTATTTAGCTCCTTATAACATTTAATAATAACCCAGACTGCATTGAGAGATCTAGTATAGAAATAATAATCTAAGATTCTATAATGGTAGAAAATGGTTGGCAAAGCCATTTCGTGATTTTTTGATAAGGCTTACATTTATTTACAAATAGATAAGTAATTTATAATACAGATTTTAAAAAAATGTAATTAGTATATGTTTAAAGCTTTGAGTATAATTATTCATATGCATCAAGCAAATATTTGAGAAGGAAAGTATTGACATTAGTATTTATCCAAATTTTAAATGAAAAATTCAGTTATCCTTAAGACAGATCTGATACCTCACTTCTGAATCAAGAGACTGTAGATGGCATGCTGATATTCTACGGAAGCAGATGATATAGATAATTATTTAATATTTGTTTGTCAAGTGACTTCATAATCAAAACAACCCTCGGCAATATTACTCGTTTGCAGATTATTAAAATATTTGAAGATGATTAACATGTTAAGCAAAATCGTGCATTTCGCACTCAAAGTAACTGCTGGTATATTAAAAATTAAATTTGCAATAATACGTAGATTCTTTCACCCAAGAAAAAATCTAAAATTTACTCATTCACTGAAAAGTTTAACGCTCACCTTTAAACCTTAACATATGCAATTCCATTGCGTGTGAATCAGTGAGAAAAAAGATTTCTTGTCATTAATTATGCCTGTGAAGAGGTTCACACATCATATTAATATCAGCTGATACAGGTTGGGCAGTAAACACAACTTTTCAGATAGCAGGGGGGGGGGCATCAAAAATGAAGTAAAGCTGCTCGAACAAGGAACACCAACAGCATATTCAATTTCTGAGATGAATAGTCGCTCAAACGTCAGCAGTTGTTGGTGTTGCAAAGATCCGAGGCTTCATAACAGGAAAAGGGCGAGCCACGGTTTAAGGTTCCTCAAGTGAGATGTCAAACATTAGAACATTTCAGGAAAGTCTGACATCGCTGGGCAGGGGTCATTGTCCCTTTCGATCCCGCCAGTGGGGTGTTTCAATAGGAGAATTCTGGTTCCTGTTGCGCACGTCTCAGTGGAAACAACGGGAGGTGACCAATCTGTCATTTGACTATTCTGCAGGACTTGTCACGGTGGATTTCTTTCACTTCTATGAATCAGAGATAAACATATTTTTGTTTTTGTTTTCATCACCCTATCATGGGATCATATTGGATATTCGCACCACAAGAAATGACCAGTCCTTCATCAGTAAGGTAGGAAAGCTTGAGATTGGTAAGGGACTGTTTGATTCTCTTAAGCTCCTTCCCTTCTTCTTAAATGAAGCCCTTCGCATTATCGAAATATTAATCAAAATGTGGCAAGTTGTAAAAATGGCTCCTTTTTCTTTTTTTTTTATTTCAAGTTTTCTATTTTATATTAGTTCATTTGACAATTTCTTTTGTCTTCAAACCAACCTCCTCCGCTAATTGATTTTAATTTTTACCAACTTTTGCGAACCCTGCAAGGAACACACTAAGACAACGATTTATCAGAAGGGGGGAATCAAAAGGTTGTCAATGCAATTACACGATAGTGGTGGTCTCACTGAATTTAAAACCATAAAGAATTTTCTCACCCACGAGCGTTAGGGAAGACATATCCAGAGGTGCAATCCCTCATTAATAATTTTCGTCATCTAAGTTGCACAAAACACATAACTTCAGAAATATCTTCATAAGAAAGGAGTGCCTAAGAATTTTGTCAACAGCTTTTTAGAAAGGGCGGAAAAGTTGAGTTCCTTTTAGTCAATCCAAAATGTAAGAAAAAAATTCTAATAAAAAATAAAAAAATAAAAATTTTTTAAAAAAGTACATAAAATAGATTCATTTTTGTCAAATAAGCAGTTGCTGTTTTTTCTTTTTTTTTATTTGTAAATGAAAATCTTTAATCATCATGACTAAAGATTGTCATTTTAAATAAAAAAGTGTAATATTTTTCCAAAATTCAAAGGGAGCACATCATTATTCTAATTAATATAATGGGTATATTTACCAAAGTTAAAAATAATTAACTCATTATATCAATTCATTCGGCAAAATTAAAAGAATAATTCGTAATCAGCACAGAAGAAATATTCACAAAAATTTATTAAAAAATAGTTATTTTATTTTGTCAATACCATATAGTTTGCTGTTCTTACAAAATGGCAAAATTAATTAATGATGAAAATTAGCGAAATTTGTCCAATTTTGGAAGGTGTAGACTGTGTCCGAATTTTACTTTTGCAATATCTCTTGAATAGGCTGCAAATGACTCTTGATGAGGTATTTATCATGAGCTTTCATTTGAAATAATCCATGCATTAAATATTTATATTATTATATTTATCTGTACATTAGACATTTTATGGTGAATTTGTGACTAGAAACTGTGTCAAGATTTTTTTTTCTTAACAATGAAATAGTATTTTTAAGATTTTTTTTTCAGAAATTAACGTTTAAAAGCAGATGATCATATCCATGCGCCATTGACTAATAAAAATTGTCACAATTTATACAGTGGCTGTGGCTTCAGGACTGATTTTTTAAAGTTTTGTCAATTATTTTAAGTACAAATAATTAGGATGATCAGTTGGTCACTGAGGCTAGCTAATGATTACAATTTATAATCCACAACTTTTAATTAAAAATATCTTTTCTGTCTTTCAGAATTTTTTAAATGCAGTCCTGACTGCCTCGAGCAAAAAGTGAATAACCTCCTCAAAGAAAACGCTGATCTCAAGAGAAAACTTGTAGAAAGCCATCAAGCTATCGATATCCTAGACCAAAAAGAAAAACTAGCTCTGTGGCAGCACCATCAAGAAATGGAACAACGGGACAGCGCCATCTTACGACTAGAGAAGGAACTTGAAGCAAAATGTACCACTATCGCCCAACTCACGTCCCAAGGGGCCAGGCGGAAAAAGGGTAGCTTCTGGCGCCGTTTTAGTTTTGCCAATTCTAACCATCCCTCAACATCTCATTCAGCACCTCACTCCAAACTCCAGCCATCACGAGTGGAACACCTCAGCCGTGAAGATCTTCCATCCGAAATGCAGAACTCCCTCCAGTCTTTAGAATCTCAGTACCAAAGCTATTCATCCTATTCCTCCCTCTCTGACAAGAGCGTCTCTGATGACGAAGGTTTCAATCAGCGCTGTGATGGTGATGGACAGAACGAGGGTCTTCAAGAATCGGGACTGTCGGTGAAGTTACCTCCTATCTCCAATTTGCCACTGGTGTCCAGCCGCCAGCTGGTGCGACATCAACTGCGGATTAAGAATCTGGCCAGTAAGTTAACGACTGATACATTGGCCATTGATCAGAGACAAGTTCCAGATGCGTCGATAAAAAGGATGAACAAAGCCTAAATGTGCAATTCGATGTATTTTTTTGCTCTGACTGTGATGGCTATATATTTTTGCATGTGTAGATAAAAACATCCCTTGATATAATTTATTTATTTTAAAATTGGTACATTTTTGTAATTTTCAGAGATAAAAATGTCTATTATACTTTATTTATAACCAAATCTTGTTTTCTTATTGTTGTGTTCTTTAAAAATTGCCTTTTTATTTCCACTTAATATCATAAGTTCCTAAGAGATCACAGAATTACCCTCATTATTTTTATTACTTACTCTGAGTACACTTTATATATGTTATGATAAATGTAATAAACTGGTAATTTTGCATAATTACCAGTGATTATTCAGAATCACCAATAAGTTTAGTGGTGATTATGAATAGTCACCGGTAATTATACATAATCACCTGC
This sequence comes from Argiope bruennichi, assembly GCF_947563725.1. Taxonomy (NCBI): domain Eukaryota; kingdom Metazoa; phylum Arthropoda; class Arachnida; order Araneae; family Araneidae; genus Argiope; species Argiope bruennichi. The sequence goes on from NC_079156.1 coordinate 125,738,890, forward strand.
TTTATCACATTTACAGTAACATATATAAATAGACAAATAAATTTTTCTAACTTCATCTTAAATAATACTAGCCAAATGTTATGCTGTATTCATGCTCTGTTCTACTGCTTCTTTCTGTCTTAATGTTAGTTTTTATGCTGGTCCTATATATGTATTTCAAGCCAATTTCTATTTATCTTCCTGTGTTTCGTGTATTCTTTCTTTAACAAATAAATTAATTATTATATGTGTTTTACTGTCAGGCAAATTTTAGAATTCAAAAAACTTTTTAAAAGCTCGTTAATTGAATTGTAATCATAAGATTTATTCAACTGATGTAACTATTAAATCTGAAATTCTTATTTATACTAATTATTATTTATAGTATAAGTATGAAATAATTGCCTCATCTAAAAATTATTTTAAAAAATTAGAATAGTAGTAGTTTTATGTTGATTGGGGAAATGGAAATCATTGTCTGTTTTAAAGTTTACTATAGTTCTTGAAAAAAAAATAGGGTTTCATCATAAAATGTAAATTTGACGTTGAAAAAAATTTCGAAAAATTCATTCATATTGAATAAGTATTTTTTATGAAAAAGTTATGCGGATAAAAGGAATTGCCAGAATAAAAAAATAAAAAAAATTATAAAAATGCATCATTTAATATTTTTAAGTTATTGTGTTAAATTTTGTCATTTTTGTGATGGACTCGGAAATTTTTTCAGATACAGTACACTCCCGAGTATCCGGTTCGCGACTATCTGGTAGAAGAATAAATAATTAAATAAAGAAGGCAAGGCGTCGCATTGGCAACATTGACACGGCATTAGAAACGGGGTTCTACTGCGATCCTCTTATGTGTCGTGTGCAAAATACAAGTTGTAACTTGAAAAGAGTAGTGTTCTGTTCGTTGATCGGAATTATTTCGTCATTGTCGAAGATTGAACTACCAGTACAATGCCTTCCATTTTAATTCGACACGTTACCGGCAACTGCTTCTATGATTCACCGGGCCGTGGCCGCGTTCACATTTTACGTGACTTGAGATGAATGGATTGCTTAGTACTCAATAAGAAGTGAGAAAATACGTCTTATAACAGTGAGTTTTGATGCAAAAACTTTGTCTTCTGGTGTTGGTGGGTAAAGAAATGAGTTCACAGAACTCCGGCCTGCCCTTTCGCCTTATTAGGCCGGTTACTTGGGAGTGTACTGTATTCATAATTTGCAACTATTTAAACTAAAATTGCAAAAATGTTTGATTATATTTAAATTTCTGTTAAAACAATATATCATCTATATGTGAAACGCTAACATGCGTGGCATAAAAATCTCTCTTACTATTTATTGTTGACTAGCAACAGTCAAATGTAAACAAACTGTCGCACAAGTTTCAGACTTCTTTATTGAACGTTTCTATGGATACAATGAATTCAATGCTTCGGTTAGCTAATTAATGGAGTTGTAAAATGGAGAAATTAATGTTCTGGGAAAGGTTCACCGTGTCACCAAAAATTTCATTCAGTCAGTGGAAACAAGATCTAAAAGAAATCAAGAAATATGTTTTAACCAGAAAGTTTAATCATGAACTAAAATAGGCTTACCGTATCAAAGCGATTATCGAAACGGGTAATCGCTTTGACTTACCTATGGAAAGTAATGTTCACATCTTGAAAACAATTATCTTACAAAAGTGGTCATTTTTATTAGCTTAAGAATCACCTTTTTAATGATATTTTAAATTCAGTTTGATATTCGACCTGTAACAGTATTTATAATTGTAATGATGGAATTTAAACTCTTCGATCAAAACAATTCAATCGCGCTTGTTTCTTCCAATTACTAACTCCGTAATAGAATTTTCACTTCCGCTATTACATAAATTTTTTACCTGATTCAAATGAATAAATCTATTTGAGTCAAAATACTAATGAAACTTCTTTAAATGCATTCCATGTCAACCATTTAACAACCTGAAAAGCTAGACAAACAACCTGGTTACCAAGGTGGCTGTATGAAATAAGTCCGTTCTTAAGCAATTCAGAAAAAAAACGGATTTCTTTATAAATAAGTCAATGAAAAGAATCCGTGAATTATCCTTGAATTACAGTCTGTTGCAATAATGGTACAAGAGTCTTCTTCGAGACTCATCTTGCTTCAAAGAAAACGAAATTCGTTTTTAAATGCAGACTAGCATTGTAGGCAATGTCTTAATCATTCTAGGCAGTTTCTTGATTATAGCGAATCAGTCGTAGAGAAGATAATTCAGATGTTTTGGTGATATATTCCGCCATTTATGGATTTATTTACCCAGGGAAATTCAAATATATTTCTCCACTCGATGCGAAGAGGTTAAAAATAAATTCCGAAGTATTTGAATAGAGCGAGATTGCATATACCAGATTCTTAGTACATGAAATTACCTGGAACTAAGCAGCATCCTGTTTGTAGTGATTGGATTTTGAAACGTTAGGAAATAAATGTTCATAGATGGCGCTAGACCACTAGCGCGTGTGTAATTAAAAGAGTGATGTCATTCGAGTGTTGGCTCTTGGAGGAGAAGGAGTTACTGAGCAGAGTAACTCGAACGAATCTGCAATAAATTTGTTAAGTTTTCTATTTGCCTAATTTTTTTCAAAGCACTCACGAACCAGCCACGACACTGTTCTTACTAAAATTTAACATATTCATTAGTAACCGTTTTTCTCTAGGGAGATTTAAAAGTCGATCGTTGCTTCCCTGCATACGAATACTGTTCGTTTCAGTATTCTGAGACGATCACTTTTCGACGATTCTATCTCATTAAGGGGAGAGACGCGGAAGGATCAGCGCATTTCCGAAATTCGTCATTCTTTGACCTTGATTTTCGCCCTATTAGATACTTTTTTTTTTTTACATGTATGTGAGTATCGTGTCATTTCTGACCGTATTATTTTAATTCAGTCCGCGAGTAATCCGAGTTTATTTTATTGTTAAATGTAAACATCTCTTCCATTCATCTTTCCTCTCACCCATATTTTGACGAATTAAACTCATCCTAACGCATGCGCAAAAGAGCGGCGGGTTTTAGAATCCTTGTCAAACAATATGCTGTTCATTCTTATATTCGGAAACTCGCCGGTTTTGGCGCTTGCGTCAGGAGGTGTTTATTTTGTCAGAAAAGGGGTGAGAGGAAAGATGCAAGAAGGAGATGTTTATACCTAGCAATAAAGTAAATTCGGATTATTCGGGGAATCAGGCGGCATACTAACCGCTCATCTTTTTGTGTATGACCCCTCAGTGAAGTACAAGCATTGAAAAGTGCTACTTTCGGGATACTGAAACGTACAGTGCGTTTTTAAATGAAATCGAATTTTATTTGGCTTTTTCATACTTATGCTGGAGTAATACTTCGATTGGCGTACCTCCTGTCCAGTGGTGTAAAAATAAATAATACAATGGACCTCAAGGCAGATACCAAGATTGCGCCCCTGCATTTATTTTTTTAGTGAAAAATCCATATTTTTTCTGTTTTTTTTCTGTTTTTTTTTTTTTTTTTTGTATATTGAAGAGTGCAAAAATTGACGTATAATTAAATCAAAATAATATGTAAACCATTTTTAAATTGATTTGATTCACAAAGTGCATTAAAATTCATAATGATCATTATATAAGGGCAATCCTTAAATATAAAACGCATTATAAGAATATTTCCCAAAAACCGGTTGAAAAATAAAGTTAATAAAATCAGTTTAAAAGTTTTTAACAAAACTCACCTAGACATTTTTATCCATTTCAATTTTGATGACTTGAATAAAATCAAATAATAGTTGATTGTGTAAAACTTTTTATACATTGGAAAAATTCAAATAAAAAATTATTTCATTTATACTGTGCTTGAAAAAAATTACAGAATGTTTGCAAATTTCTTAATCTATCAAAAAAAAAAAAGAGTGTACGTATAACAATTACTTATTGTTTATATGTACATATAACAAAGAAAAAATTACACACATTATTTTTTCCCCTTAAACTTTATATAGAAACTCTGAATGTTGAAATAAATCTCTTGAAACCATTAAAAGATCTTGATAACTAAATTAATGTGATGTACGAATATCTTGCATATCATTAAATTTAGCTATCAAAATTTAATATTAATACCTTTTTATAATACTATACATAACAATTTGCGACTAAATTAAAAGCTCATTGCATGAAATTAGAAGGTATGTATGCTATTGCACAAAAAGTCAAAGTGTTGATTTAAAGATGAATTAAAATTGAAATATTATTAATTTGTCTATAACATCTAAAATGTATTTCGTTATATCGTTAGTAAATATTATTCAATTCACACACTCTCTCTCTCTCAATATATATATCTTGTTCAAATTTTCAATCGTTAGTAAAATACTTTTTATTCATCCACTCAAGTTCAAATACATTTTTTTAAACTTGTAGTGGATGACACTTGATGTTAATACTGTTTTTTCAAATATTAATTCATTAATTAAATTTAATTAATAAATTTTAGTTTTACATGGAAGAAAAAAATAGACCAATAGATGGCAGCACGATAGTGTCATATTGACTAATAAATCATTTTTGTTGTTAACATTATTTTATTTGAAGGGTTTTGGAAGTTCCGAATTTGCAAAAAACATGTCACGATTTGGGATGAAACTGTAAGGAATAGATTTTTTTTTTTCGGTATTTTTCAATCAATCATCATTCAAAAATCTATGAAAGCTACCACTAACTTTATCTACAGCTTTTTCATCGTAGACCTCTATTATTAGTAGAGATGTACTAATAGCAGAGTTACGTATATCAGTTTTCCAATATATACTTTACATAATTGGCTTGGCTTTCTGGAAAGGCCTGGTGGTAAAGTCTCGGCTCGTGAGCTGGTGGTTGCAGGTTCGAGACCCGATTTCACCAAAGAACAGTCGTGTAAGGGGGTCTGTTGCACGTTAAATTCGTCAGGGTCAAGCGTCCTCCCGCTAGTGTGGTATGGTGTGGAGAGGGGGAGGGTGCCAGCTCAGGTGTCGTCCTCGTCATCTGACAGCGGTTCAAAATCACGAGATCCGTCTCAGAATAGCCCTAGGATTGCTTTACAACGGAACGTTAATATAACTGAACTAATTGGCTTTCTGGAGTTTGAGTCGCAAGGACCAAGTTTGTCCATGATGTAGAAAACGCATGGTATTGGATAAGGCTATGTATATTGAAAAAAAAAAAAAAAAGCCAAATGCAACTATGTAAAAGCATACAGATGAGAATAATTCGTAAGGTGCAACATTAAATGGTAGAAACAACTGTACAATAATGTCACAAACATAAGATTAGTGCTATATGTTTTGTAAAATTTTAAAATAGGTTTCAAACCTTTCGCTATAAAATGAAACCAGCGGGAGTGGTCTCATTAAAATTTTCTCTCATACTCTCTAATGAACCTGTCATGCCAGAGAATGCTTTACATGGTACTGGCGGATGTAGTTATGAAATATGAACATATCATTTTTACTGAATCTTCTGTGCTATCCTTGGCGAATTAATCGGTCATTAATCTCTGACATGCTTTAAAAATATCCGAATTTGTGATTTAGACACATTTCTTTCAATTGATTGAAAAAAATGAACTATACTGCATTTACAGTCATAAAATCTTATACCAAATTTAAGTCATTGCATTTTTGAGTTATAACTATTACATGTTTCTGAAAGTACACCGACTGACAGTCAGGCAGTTCTTGGATTTGGTTCAAAATTTGACAGATGTCTACACTCCAGATGCCAAATCTGTGTTCCGAATTTTATCTATCTAGCTCTCTTCGTTCTATATTCGAATAGACGGATATCCTCAGAACAGAGTTTGCTCAAAATTTGATAGAAACTTACAAACTTGTTGTAAAGACCATATACCAAATTTCAATTATCTAGCTCCAATAGTTTTTGAGCTCTTTTTGTCACAGACGGGCTGACATTTTCCAAAAATGTGTTTTTCGAATTCAGGGAAGTCTAAAACGTTTAGATTCGTCAAAATCTCGAGTTTGAATTTTTTGACGATTGCAATACTTTCTCTATACTACGTATACGATAAAGGAAAAGTTGCCTGAAGACTTTGATCAGATCAAACAATTTTGATCGCAAAAACCAAATCGAATACAAAATGCTGATAAAAAAAATGTATTAATGTTTATTTCAGTTTTTTCCCTCATTTAATATACAAACGCGTACATTATCTCAATAGATCCATAATAATAGTTTATAATCTATGGACCTTTATTCCTTTTATATGCGCTTTATTTTTGTACTATTTAATGCTTCACCCATTATTTCGTTTATCTCATAAACAAATACATTGTCTGAAGTACTTACGTGGGGTTTCTTCTTCGACGTTGGATACAAAGCTATTAAATGGCATTGATTCTGTGCTAAATGGATTGGGAGTAGTGTGTTTTTCTTTTTCCTTTCTCTTTGATATGCTTTTAATGTTCACCTGCCGCTGCGATTTAGATTTTGTGGATGCTAGCAATCGTTGTTTGGGCGGTTACTTCTGATAGTCAAGATTGTTGTTCATCAGCTTATTTTATGGGATTGCCCGATTTTGAAAAAAGGGATGTAGGTGTACTTATGCATGGACATAATTCTCAACGAATAAATAGTGTGCTAACTGAAAACTAGAGGGTATGGTCTCCCTAAAACTTTCTCGTATACTCTTTAATAAAGGTGTTATCGCAGAGAATGCCTTGCTTGGCATTGTTGTACAATAATTACAAAAAATCTTTGGCGCGGATTTAGCGGTTTTACTTAATTTGTCTTGTTATCCTTGGCGAGTGCTTCCCTAGTAGCACATGATATTGTAAACTTTGAAGGAAAAAACATTGTATAATATTGTTTTACAGTATTAAAACAGCGAGTTCGCAAATTGTACAGACTAAGTCTATAGCAAAGGATACCGACGCACTCGGATTGCCTTAAGCATTGGCATTTTTTTGGCAATGTTTTGCACTCATAATAGTGTAGTTTTCGCTTATTTGGCTCAAACCTTGTACCTTTCATTAGTTTTATGGAAGATACGAGTGAATATCAACACGATCTAATTTTTATTAATATAATTGTTTTCTCTAAACATTACTAGTAATACTACTAATACTAATTAATAATAATAATAAATATTACTAATAATACTAGTAATACAATTAACTAATGTTGTTTATGCACAGAAGTATAAAAACGAAATGGAAGTAATTACTCAACATATGATGCAGCAATTAAATAATTCTTATTTCTCTATGATTTTCGTGCATTTATTAGATAATTTATGCAGTCATTGAAACTTGTAGATGAACGTTTGTTACTTTCCCATCAACTACATATGGGGAGATGATTACTTGATGCCCAAAACGTATAAATATGTAAGCTTTAACGGAATATGTGATTTCGTAGCTACTTTTTTTAGTTATATAAAAATAATATTAAGAAAAAACATACACATAAAATATTTTTAATAAATTGTAATTTTTATATTTCCTGAATTTAGGTTTCAGGATTTGATCTTTTCTGCTGTATATGTGTTCCAGATTAATATCACATGTGAACCGTAAAAAATAGGGGGAGGGGATAAATTCACAAATTTTATTTATTTTTATAAAAATATATTTCGTTTTGGCATCTTTTTGGCAAAACATTGCCAAAAAAATGCCAAGGCTGAAACCAATCAGAGCACGTCGGTATCCTTTGCCATAGACTTAGTCTGTACAATTTGCGAACTCGCATTAAAACAGTGTAAAATGTAGGACTTTTGTTATATTGTATAATATTGTAAAATTAGAAAAAACAAATTGGCAATGAATCTCTGCCTGAGGTTAATAGTATACGAAAAACAATTTTGTCTTTTAGATGCGTTTCCCAACCTATTTAAACGAAAAATCGACACAAAACTGCGCTTGTCATTAAATGCCATTACAAGTACCATCATAACTTTAAAATGCCATCATAAATTTAAATCTTTTTTTTTGAGTTATCGCTTTTGCTGTTTCTAAAGACTACAGACCGATAGACATTTAAACTCTTGTCGGATTTGTCACAAACTTTGACGAGTGTCTACATTATGTATGTTACAACTGTGGGCTTCATTTCATCTGTCTAGCTTTCTTCATTTTGAAATTATTTTGTTAACTTATATTCGAACTGTCGGACTTCCTCTGAACGTATTTTGCTCAAAATTTGATAGAAATCTACAAATTTGGCCACACCAAATTTTATCCATCTAGCTCAAAACACTTTGAGCTATTATTCGGGGAAGTCTAAAATATGGAGAGTCATCAAAATCTCGAGTTCGCATTTTTTGACGGTTGCAATACTTTCTCTATATTTCACATACAAGAAAATAAAAAGTTATTAGATAATTTTACCGCTTTGCATGATTGAAGTTTGGTGTCATAAATAATGGCTTAAGTTTTCTGATACGGAATAAATGATATTCTCAATAATTTCTTCTAATTTGAACAGAATTGCTAATGGTAGATAGTTTAGAAACTTGAGCACAGGTATTTGTGAATTCAAAAACAATCTGTATTTGAAGTACGATTTTGCCTACTTCGTAGTTAGACAAATGTTTCTGAACTTCACTTATTTGGATTTGTATCTCAGCAGGGGTTCTCTTTAGAATCAGAAGTGCAAAGTAAGACACATAACATATCGGTGGTCTGCAATGAAATTTATAGGAAATCATTCAATGCATGCATATCTAAAACAAGTTTCTTTACCTCTCAAAGTGAACGAAACTTTGGCATTCTAAGCCAGAGATTTGTGTATAAAAAAGTTGATATGTGCAGTCTGATTCCGAATTCTTGGTACAAATTTTAGAGATAAATACTAAACACTGTAACAATAATTTATTACATATCCTATAAAAGCAAGTATATTGTATGATTCTTTATGATGTTATCCAATATTCTAAATGCCAGTCAATATAGTAAGAATGTTATCGAGCATTTTGTGCTATTAAGGTAGGAACGTATGTACGTTAAGACAGTGAATGAAAAGAAAGAGTGTTTATTGAACAAAGTGCGGCGGAGAAATTCAATGTTAAACAATAACTGCTCGAAAGTGCGACCACCAATAGTGATTGATATATGCTTAATCGCATCGGTGGGACGATTTGTTAATCACTCCACTGATTCCACTCGATCGATTAAACGTTCAAAGATGCCTAGTATTTTATGTACACATGCAGCAGCTATGGATATTCACATAACAAGATCCTCATTTGATTCTCCATTAACAAGCTATTCCAATAAAAGACTATTGAGGCTCAATAGATAGGGAGATCGAAATGACCCAATCCACCACTCCTAATCCATCGCATCGTAGCCACCAACTGCCATCTATCGGCAAGAGAGCAAATCAATAACGCATTTTTTCTTTCCTTTCATCTCTTCTTTCCTTTGCCCCTCACTGCCACTTGCGCCAGTGTATTCCTATACAATAAATGATTCTTACAATGTCCTGTGAAAAACACTTCAATTTCGTACCATGAATGTGGGATCATCCTGTATAATTAATTTAATTTCACAATGCAAAAAAAAAAAAAATGCTCTTAATTCTAGGTAGCTATTTTATTTTACAGTTTCCATTCTTTTTTTTAAATATCTAACTTAAATGATCTTTAATTACATGAATTATTAGCCCTTAATCAATCGTAATTACCCATACTCTGAGTATGCGTACACAATATGTGCCAGTACTCAATATGATATGGGTTTACAAGTAATGATTTTAAAAAATTACAGTTTAACAAATATTTCGCATTTTTTATACATAAATCTGAAATGAGTTGATACTTTGAATTTGTCTTCGAAGAATTTGAGGACTTAGATTAAGTTGGTGGAGCAGAATGACTGTATAGTATTTTGCTAATTCGTCAGAAACGTCTATTGTTAACGAAAATTAATACCCGTGCTTTGTCAACTGGCCGAAGTTTTAAAGTCAGTTAGTAAAGCGATTTTGTGAGGAACTGTTCAACAGAATTATTATTGAAAAATTATATACAAATGTCGATTAATGATTTTAAAAACTTGTTTTACAGATCAATCAAAAAAATCTTTAAAAAATGCACTGGTAAAAAAATTAATGATAAACCTTCACTAGACTAAATTTTCTGCAGCATATAATACAATTTCCTATAAGATTTTCAGGCAATACTGAAATTTTAGAAATTAATGATTTGTTTTTTAATTATAATGGTGATTTTAATTAAATCTGTTGTAGTGTGGATCAAGGTGGAACCACTAGCAATATTAATTTCACTCAGTATCATGCTGAAATAGAAAATATAATTTAATTAAAAAATTAAGGAATTCAAATATCAATTATCCAACATTAGATGGCAGTACGAAAATCCTTTTTTCTTTCTTTCTATATTTATGAAATGCCTAATTCAATTTAGCAAAAAATTTTGCTCAATCTATCCTGTTTCTCAACATCTTATTTATTTTGTCAACAGCTTTATGAAGTCAACGCCTATTGCAAAAACACTAATAAACTTTTAAAAATATTTTTATCATCAAAAACAGGAGGTTAAAACAAAAACCACGATGTGTTGGATAGGAATTATTCAATGTATCCATGATCATATTCATTAAAAAAATTTTTTTTAAAGAATGCTTAAGAATTTTATTTTTGATATCCATTGGGATTCAGCTTTCTTGTCATATTGTTTTCAATATCGCACACATTTACAACTTTGCTTTGATATATATATTCCCGATTAAAAAATACTTTTTACTTTTCAGCAATCAAAGAGAGAGGTAGGGCACCACGAGATTAGTAAACAATTTTATTTTACTTTCTACTTTTCAATAAATCAACGGAAATGTACATTTTTAAAAGCTTTATTTATTTATGTTTTACTTCTGATTATTATGATAATGAATTAGTAAAGAAATGTACTAAAGAATTTTCTCAAATTCACAATAGAATGAGATCATTCATGTCGAATAAAAATTAAATTAGAATTAATCACTTAACTGATAACTAATTTTTGAAGAGAAAATAATAATGTATTATCATCATGAGCATAAACTGTACTGTTTCTGGCTCAACAAAAATCCGTAAGTGAGTGATTATTAACGAAAATTCCACCGTAGTCCAATGAAAGCATGTAAAAACAAATGAAAGACTAAAAGCGAAAGCAAAATGGCTTTTATTTGTTTAAATAAAGGAAGACAGACAACACTTGTCCATGAGTAAGCAATTCACACACCTAAGGGTAATAAATAAAAACAATACACAGAGCAACTCCTGGACCAAAAAAAAAAGTGCTATCACGGTTTTGCTTCAGGATCGAACCAAGAGTTTATACCAAAAATATAGATTCCATCATCCATTTGGGGGACGATGTCTTTTGACAGAAGTGGTTGTCACTTGCGTCAGGAACTAATAAATAAGTTTTTTCTTCTTCTCTTAAGAATTAAAAAAATTCATGTTAAATCCCCCCCAACATATATCACGGGTAACACTGAGTTATTCATTAATAATTTGATCAGAGAAGAAATTAGAAAGCACATAGCCCAAAGCAAGGATTCTGCCAAGTGACTTACAGCGGTTAGTACTTAATATACACTTTTTGCTTGTTATTTTAATATTATACATATCCTGTCCATCAGTACCTGGGCAAATGCTCTAGTCTATTTTCTTCCCTGATTTTGATATATGTATATATAGAGTTACAGATTTTTTTTTTTATTTTTTTACATATATATATATAGTGAATAATTATATATACACACTTTCTCACTTTCTGTTGAAGGGGTTCACTAGTTTGTTAGGATAAAAGATAGGCTGTGTTCTGTACAAGATAATTACATTTTTTCAAACATTTTTTTTGTTTGCATTTTTTACAAATATGGAAGACAATGGTGCAATAACTCACAAAATTTCATTTTCAGTCTGTTTCAAAAACCTTTTTACCAGTTTTCAGTGCATGAATTTTTGGAAAAATTAAAATGTTATATTATCATCAAACCATAACATAGAAATACTCAAGATATTTAAATTTCAATTAATTCTAATTGAAACAAAACTGCCTGCAGTTTTCATTAATAAATAAAGCCTACAACATTATACAAAAAAGGCAAATAAAGTAGATTCACAACTTTATCTTTCATAATGTTAATCTTCTTAAAGTCCCCAGAAATGCTTCATACAACCACCCAGCAGAGTTAATTTAGTATGCAGACAAGCAAGAATAATCATTATTTCCACTTGACATTTTAAATATATAGCAAAAAGCAAAAATAATTCCCACTTAACTAGAGAAATTTGTAATCGAAATTTTTTAACTAATTAGAACTTGAAGAATGTGAACAGAAAAGATAATTATGATTTCAAATCCCTGAAAAGTAAGCTAATAATTAAGACACAAATTTCAGACTGTATATGGAAAAAAGCGTTAAAAATTAAAAAAATTTAGGATAGTACTACAATTAATAATTTTCGTTTTGGTATTTCAGTAATTCACATAATGTAATTATAAGTCATCTGTGTTATCACATGCAGTGGAATGCTAATTTAATAAATCAATAATATATAAAGTTATATAAATTCTAATGTATTTCAATTAAGACCAATTTTTTAAAACCGCAATAAAATGCACCACTAAACAAAATAAAAGGATAGGATTACTTCAGAAATTCATTCGGTGCTTATTGAAAGAAATTTGTAAAGAAAAAAAAAATTGAACTTTATCTCCTTTGTTAATATTTTAACACAATTTTTTCCCTTTAAAAAATTATTATCTTATATTAAAAATTTTTTATTCTAGATAACATAGAATATCCATAAATTTATTTAACAAATATTTGGTTAAACATAAGTTTTTTAATATTAAAATAAGCAGACTATTGAATTAATTTAAAATACAACAAAATCTTTGGTAGTTAAAAAAATAACAAAGATTCAACACAATAAAAAAAATTCCTAAAGCATCATATGACGGACATTATAATAATACATACTGAATTCATAAGCTAACAATGTTAAAACTAGTTTTCAATGAACTTTTTTTATAGAATTTTTTTAATTCGTAAAGTAATTTTTTTAAAAAAATTTATTATTGTGCATTAAATATTAACAAAAAATATAATAAAAGTAATTGATTCACCAGAGAAATCATCAAAATATCATTAATATATTTAAAAGTAAACATTTAAATGTTTTTTTTTCTCCTTCCATGAATTATTTAATGGATGGGTTTCAACATTTTCAGTCCACTCAACTTCACTCATTCAAAAAACTTTCAATACAACATAATAGCATTTTGAGTACGAAATGGAGAAATTTTCAACATTAATTTTTCATATTATATTCAAATGTAATGATGGACAAAAATTAATAATGAAAACTTCATTTCATTTCAGGTTTCTCTCAAATTCTAAAATTGTAAATCTTGAACATTTTAGAATTTGGCCATTCTAAGAAATTTGAGAGATAAATAAAATGAAATTGAATATTCATTCCTATCATCACTTCTTTTAAGTAAACTTAAAATACAAATTAGTCTCAAATAAAAATAAAGCCAACAATCAGATAAAAAAATAAGTACTTTTATTTTCAAAAGTAGCTGCCACTGTTATGGGGAGTTATAGATTAAAACAATTTACAATTTAAGCTATCATATTAAAATCTCACTTTTAAATACAGCCAACATCAAAATAACAAGTCAGGACAAGATTTATTCGCTGAGAGGACATAAATTTAAAAAGTTCTTTATAAAATGGTAAATAATTTTTATTGCAAAATTTAACAAAATGACTAGTGAGAATTTTTAATCTACTATTTTTAGAATGTATCAAAAATGTCAAACTTTCCAGTTACCACAAAATTTGAAGTTTAGCAATGTTTAATTTCTGTGAAATAATGATGTATGATAATAAGGAGAAAAACAGACTAAAAGTTATTGCACCATTTCTTCAATACACTTTTCAACAATTTAAACATTATTTTATTGAAGGTTAATAGTAGATGAGGGTGTTATGTTTTAAAATTTCACACCACAATACAGTACAGCTTGAAAACTTTACAATGCACAACAAATACAATTATCTTTTGGAATAAATCATTCAATACACTTCAAATACATTTGATTTCAATTTTCCATAGCACCTTTATCCATTATACCCTTCGAAAGCTTCAACTTTACAGGGAGCTTCAACAATGCAATCATTAATTCAATATGTGAATAAAAAATAAAATTCTTATCTCTTTCAGTTTCTTTGCTACAAAACTATGCATATTTTCTTTAGTCAACTGAAGATCAGCTATAGTAATAGCACGTGTGAATGTGACGTTGACATAAATTTTTCTGTTCGTATTCTTATTTTTACAGCAGCCATTACAAAAAGAAGGAAAGACTGGCAACAAACAACTTTAAAAACTTAAATGAGGGTGGATAGGAATTATATTTAAAAAAATATTTTATACAACTCAGGAGAGTGGCCAACATAAATGCTAGAAAAAAAAACTATGGCAATATGAAGGAGGAAAAAAAATAAACATTAAAAAAGTTTTTATGTACAAATTATGAACAAATGGTCGTGAAGTGCAGTCAAGTGATGATTTGTACAGCATGTATAAGTGCCAAGCTATTCATATTCCTACCTGTAACACAAGTCATCTAAAAACAAGAAAGGATATCCACTTTGGGAAATCCCATAGCACAAACAATTACCCACAAAACAATCTCCACTTTACAATACAAGATGACAAATGGATGAGAACACTAACACTGCAATAACCAGGCTTCAAGAGCCTACACCAAAGCATTACTAGAGCAGATAAAACAAGTAAGAATTTCCTTAAAATGTTAACAGAACACAAGGAGGCAAAATTTGTTTTAAGTATGGTCTAAATTATTTTTTTTTCTCATGGTTTATTCCTATATTTAAGATAAGTATAATACAGGGTGTCTACCAAATTAAACAAAAGTAAATTAAACCCAATAATATGATTACATATTCATTTTCTTTACTTAAAAAATATTTAACTTTAACAAGAAATAAAGCATAGACATTAAGCAAGATATCAACATAAGATTTAAATCTGAAATCTATGAGCTATAATCAAAATCTGGTCAAAAGAAGCAACAAATTTAGATGACTACTCAGAAATACATACATGTTTTAATCAAAAATAGTCCATGCTAAAAATAACTAACAAAAACTAAAAATTTTAAATAAAAACATAACGGAAATCGGCTAACAGACAAAGTAAAACACCGGGTACAAAAATCAAGTTTCTTCAAAAACTGAGATGGGGAAATAAAAATGGGAATGAATCAAGAACTTATTAAATCTAGTTTTTATCATCGGTAGACACTCTGTAAAGGTTTTGAGTTAATGCAATGTTATGTGAAAGAATGGATGAGCCACAAACAAGCGCAGTGGCGGATGCGAAACACCAAGAGTGGGAGCGATCATGACACAGGTAGGCTTTCCTGCTTGACTGCGATGAGGGATGAGCACTCTCCTGCGGGTTCTGCTCACTGCAGAAACGGCGCCTGCACAGTTCAGGCAGTGAGCACCCTCCACACTCAATCCCAGCCATTCTCTTTTATCATATGAGCGAGCTCAATGATAAACTTCCCTTCCTTATATTTTTGGCTGGATTCAAAGGCATGTTCCTGCAATAATAAAATAAAAGCAATATAATAAACATATTCATATCAAATGTACAAAGAAAATTCATATTTTAACTATTGTTTAAAATAGTAATGCATTATTGTTATTAATTATTAATTTTAAACAAGAGCCACCAAACCTTTACAAATTATTTTAAGCCTAAATAATTTATATGTCAATTTCTACTGAAGATGATGTAATTATGGCCCCATATTGTTAATTATTCACAAAATTTCATTTTTAAGTTTATTATTTTGAAAAGAATTCTATAATAGAACCTGGCTAAGTACTTAGCATTATCTTAATTAACAATATCAATAAGACTGTTAAAAGATATTGTTCCGATTTTGGTGGCAGTCATAGTGTGTTATTTATAAATTTCATATATTAAAATATTTTTAAGCACATTTGCTAAATGCTGCATATGAAACGATGTTTGTTTACACAACCAGAACCAGTTTCAAAATAGATTAAATTTGGACAAAATTTAATCTATACAACTTTAAAATGCTGAAAGCAAGTGATAGATACATATATTTAGTACAATATAAATCCTGTAAAATTTAATTTGTGCAACAGAATTTATTTCACAAGAATAAAATTATCAGCTAATAAAAATCAATGCAGTACAGAGATTCAGTTGAAAATATCTGAACTGAAATTAGTATTATAATTTAATGAGGAGAAAAGATAATAGAATCCACAAAAAGTTCAAGCAAAAAGAAAATTTCATTAACAAACTTTTAAAAATCACATTTTGAAATAAAGATAACACTTTTCCTTCAAATAAATTTTCGACAAGCCAGATGATGCAACCAAAATAAATATATCTTGCACATTAATTTTAAAAATAAGAATTTCATTGTTCCTTTGGCAAGAGAAATACTACTATATGAATTTTCAAGAACAAAAAGATAAGCTTTTATTTTTCATCAAAAGAAATTATAGAAGGAATAATAATTGAAAAATAAATAGTAGTAGATTTAGTAGATGAACATTTATAACTTATACATAAGTAGTATATATAAAAAATTTATATAAATAGTTATATGAATAATTTAGCTTCTTACATATTTCCACCCAAGAGTTGTCTTGCAGCATTCACAGTAAATATCTGCGACAGCATGAAGTCCAGTCAAGAGCACCCTTTCTTCAGCTGGTCCACAACCAACATTCACTCTGAAATAATAAAGTGATCCATAAATTTTAAGGAATTCTAAAACTCATACAAATATTTAAAAAACACAATTTTTTACAAACAAGATTTAGAAATTAAACACATAATTAAAAACAAATGTCTACTATACTTTTTAAATTAATTAATATTTTTTTATCAATTGAATTTATATATTTTACATGATTCGAGAGATAATAAAAAAATATTTTAATAGTTAAAATGTTACATTAAAATAGATATGGATTTCAGCATATCAGGATAGTAAGAAATATGCAGAAATTTTCAAATTTATATTTAATAAATTCTACCAAGCCATGTTAAATAAAGATAAATTAATATTAAAAAAGTAAAACACTAAAATAAAAAAAGATATGAAAAGGTTAAGGAAGAATAAATGAATAATAAAAAGAAATGACAAATACCACATCTTAAAGTATTTTAATTCAATAATTTTATAAATAATTAAGATATTTCAGCATATTTTAGCTAAATATTTTTTCAACTGAATTTTCTTCAAAAAATATTAAAAATGTAGAGATAAAACTTTTATAAAAAGGTCATAAAATAATGCACAAGGGAACTATTTTATATTAAAGTTAAAATGTATTAATGAAATAAGGAGCTCTGAAAAAAAAATAAGATTAACTTTTTTTCATTGCCATTCATTTATATTTTATCGTTCAAAAAATTATAAAATAAACGGGATTCAAGGACAGAAATATAGAATTCCATTTATAAATCAAACAGCTAGGAAATATTTATAAAAAAAATTCAAACATTTAAAATTAAAACTTACACGGAATTGAATAGGTATGCACGTCCTTGACTCCCTTGGAATGACTAAAAAAATAATAGAATGGGATTTTAAAAGTTGAGTGAGTAAGTTAGACAAAAATAATTTCATACATTTAATCAAAAACATAAACAGTGCAATCTAAGTGTTTAAAACAAATCACTTTGCTTTTAATGACAACAACTGCCATGGAAGTTAAATTTAGAACAGTTCAGTCATAAGATAACGATTCACACTGGCACTCTGCCACAAGAGGGAATTCAAAAACATAGTTTCCAAGTAAAAACTGGCAGAGTATAAACTTTGCAAGTTCAATGTAAATGGACATTGCACTTTTCACCTGGACAAATAGATCAACTAAAATGCTAAAACAAAACAGCTGTTTTTAAATTCATGATAACTCCTTCAAAAATAACAAAAAAACTTGTATCTATTGTACAAAAAATATCACTAAGCATTTAATACCTGGTTAATAAAGCATTAACATTGGTTTTTTTATTGGCCAGTACCACAGAAGAGATTTCAAAGAATTTAGAAATCACGAAGTTAATAGAGTATTAAAAAAAATCAAGTGATACACTAATTAAAATATCATCAAACTGAGAAATGCACCAACTGATGTTTCTTTATCAGTAATCTGATTGCTTTGTCTTTTTAATTTTCCAGAAAGAAAGCAAAACAATGTATTAAAAAAATGCCAAGAAACTTGGAGAAAATTTATAAAAAATTGAAATAACACGAGAGAAAAAAAAATTGTAGCAAGAAAAGCAGGGAATTTACTAGTTAGTATACAGAAATAACTTTCTGAAACAATACATTCTATTGTAAAAAAAAAAAAAAAAAAAAAAACTAGAGGAATTATATATATATATATATAAAGGAAGAAACCAAACTAAAATTAGAGAAAAAGTCTTGAAATTTGAGGGAAAACATTATAATACTCACTTCTTATTCAAAATAATATTAAAATTACATAAAACATTTAATTTCAGAGATGTTTGGAAAAAAAAAATTACTATCAGATTCCAATTAATTAATCTCATAATGATACCAGAATAGCTGTTACTTTTAAAGCTAAAGTGAATGACAAATTAAGCGTAAAGAATAGAAACTTGCATAATAATAAAAGAAGAAATTATGCCATGAAACTTTTTTTAGAACCTAAGTCAATATTAAAAACTTTTTCAAACTCCATGTCAATAATAAAACTATAAAATTCATACAGTGATTTTCATTTTCATCCAGATATATCAAAAAGACATAATAGACAACAATCATAAAGGCTTCAAAAATAACCATCCGACATCTCTCCTCAAGAACAAAATTTATTTAATAAATTTTGGAAGATACATATTGCATTTCTTAATTAAAAAGAGTGAGGGGGAAATAATCTTCCATAGCATAATTCAGAATCTAATGACTATTTAAAGAAAATTTGATAAAAATACTCCCAAATTTTAATAGAATAACAACAAAGCTATCTGAAGTTTAAAGTATAATTTAAAAAATGAATGCAAGTTTGAATAAGTGATTTTTTTAAAACTTTTTTCTCTTACAAATAATAGAAAATTAATCAAGTAAAATATTTCCAAGTTTCTACAAATAAAATTTAGAAAAATAAAATATTAGAAAGAATTAGAGGAAGTAGAAAATTGCCAAAGTAAACTTCAAAGAAAAAGGACTGAAGAAATGCCAAACCTTTTTGATGTAAAATTTTTTCTATACATAGAGATAACAATGCAGTAATAAAAAGTTTCTAAGTACTAAATATTTTAAGACTTACATACTCAAATAAGTCTCAAATACTAAAAATAGTTGCATAAGAATATAATAGTCAATTAACAGAGAGAAATTCCATAATATGATTATAAAAAATGTAATACGAAAAAAACCATAAAATTTAAACTAATGCTTTTCAGTTTAAAATCTATAAACAAACTTAAGAACAAATAATAAACAAGACACATATTAATTACCATACATGGAATAACAGTATGCCTTTCATAAAGTCTGCTAATATATACATGAAAAAAAAATTAAAGAATATAAATTTGCATAGTAAAAAACTCTTATAACAGGATGAATATTTCCCAGAGAACTAGATTAAATGTTTAGCAAACAATTATTTTCCATGGAAACATCAAAATTATTTGCTGAGATGACATTTATCCATTAAAAAAATAATGGGAACTAAACAAAGAAAAAACAATGAATTTGAGGCAAGATGCCAGACACTAATGTAAAAAAAAAAGCAGCCAAATGACACACACACACAAAAGACAAGAAAACCCAGGAGAATACTACTGCTGAGCTGCAAAGCAATTTTCTGTTAAACATTAGCCTTATATTTCTCAAACAAACAATTTCTCCAAATTATATTATGCTTCTCATATCTAAGTATTCAACAAAAGGACATTTAAAAAAAAAATTGTTTTAGAAATTAAACTATGCACAGAAATTTAAAATAAACTCAGACAGATTACTTAAACAATTCAAAATTTTGAATTTAAAAAAAAACATATACCATAAATATTTATCTGGTTTAATTAGCCATAGTTACATCCTATTCAAATATTGAAGGGTATCGTGGAATGAATTTCATAATTTTGAGCAGATGGTGATAATATTTAAGCCAGTACCACCTCACTAAACTTTTGGGCCAAAACAGTAAGAGAATAATATTTATATATTGTTTAAAAGAGAATATTATCAAGCAATTCTTGACATATCCAAAAATTATGGATCTATCATCTTATACAATTTTCTCACGATACATTTAATTAAATCTTAATGCAAAAACAGCTGCTAAGAACCTACATTTTTAAATACTCAATGTTTATCTACAAAAATTAAAAGTATCTATATTATGAATACCTTATAAATAGGTACTTTCATCCAAAAGCATTTTAAATATGATGAAAGGGACACAATTCTCAATGAATACATATTGAAAATTTATTTAAGAAGTTTTGTATAATATTTCCAAAGGGGTTTATCAGAGCAATTTAAAAGAATGTTGGCATTTAAATGCTATAAATAAACAAATTTAATAGAAATGAAGTTTCTACAGAGTAAGTAGCATTTTGAATTACAAGCACGACAGCTCAAAATGATGGAGAACTTGTATCCTTTTATCTTAAAACATCATTTTTTTTATACCTAAGTGCACATTTATCTTTCCATTATGTTTTATAAACAATTGATTTATGTGGGATAACTTTCTTACAAGATGTTGTTGCACACTGTTTTCAATTTCAAATTGTTAATTAAACCAGTAATTATACAGAAGAATTATAAATTTCAGGCTTAATAGAATTTAGATATAGAAATGAAATCCTTAAAGAAATAAAAATAACTGAATTGCACAAACTATTCATTCTGGAAATTAAAGCCTCTTAGACACTAAATAAACTGCCTAATTCAAACAGAATTGAGAACACATTAATAACCATGAACAAATAATGAAAATACATCAAAATTGCTAATGTTGAGAAGCTAGACTCCATATTTTAGTTTTTGAGAAAAATGAACACAATTTCATTATAATAACTAATGACAGGTAAAAAAAACTTAAAGCAAAAACAAATGAAATAATTCAATTGAGATAAAAAAGAAAAAGAAAAATGCAAATGGAAAAACAATTATACTTCTTATGTAAAGAAAGTAAAAAATAAATAAATAAAAAAAACTGACAAAATAGAACGAATCAAGAGAAATGGAAACCAAATACCTTACTTTTTTTGAACTCATGAATTTGATAGTTCTGTTCTGAAATATATGATGAGCAAGGATTGATTTTTTTAAGTCAGAAAACCATAGCAAAAAAAGAATTCTGAGTTACTCACAGCATTACCTACTGATGAATTAATTGGCATATTGCCAATGTTATGATGAAGATTGTTAGATGATGTGAATTCCATTTAACAACACTAGAAAAAGGAAAACTTAGTTAAGAAAAGTATTTTATCAATAAAGAAAATATTTTTATGTAAAAAAGGTAATGATTTGCGATTAGATAACAGATGCAAATGTGTTCAAAATTATACTATCACAATTTTTTAAAGAATCAGCAACTAAAGGTCATAATGCCATTTTTTGCTCCTTTTAAACAACAATAATATCAAATAAAAATTGGGAGAATTGTAATGAAATCTGCAACAGATTTACCTCCCCACTTTTTTACAAAAAAATATACATAACCAATAAAACAAAATAGATGACCTTGAGAAGCCTTTTCTTAAATAAATGTTCGAAATGGAATAATTGCAAAAGACTGAACAATAAAAAAATTTCTAATGTCAAGTTTCCTGGATATCCAAAGTATCATTCTTTCATACAATCTAATTAAATACATTTGACATATTTGCTGCTAATGATGCACAAAATTATCATATCATGTGTATTAGAACTTATTATGCAATAATATGAGACTTGAAATTATGAGTCCCAAACCCAGAGAGGTGTTGCACATATAAATTTTAAGATTGGTTAGATTCAGAATGTTTATCAGAATCTTGATTATAATAGTAAATAAAAATGTTTTTTTGTTAAGTAATTTTTTTTATTGACAAGGTTCATTCATAGATATTTCATGCAAAGATGGGAAGAAGGATTTTTTTTAATAGTTCATGAATGGTAAATATTTAAAAAACCCAGCATCAAATAGATTTTTAATGAGCTCCATAAAGGTTTCCAAAAGGAAAACTACCTTAGCAGCAAACATGTTATGAAATAAGGTATAGCTCATCACATTATATACCTTTGATATTAGTTCATCATGATTTGCCAGATGCGCCCGGCAGTGTATACAGCTGTAAGTCCGATGGCAGTTGGGTAAGTAGGCTTGGAAAGTCTTCACCATCTCGATACTGTAGATATCTCCAGTTTTCGGGTTACTAGTATTACTAGTGCGGAATCTTAAAGTGATCCCCTCCAGCTTTGAAATTAAAAAGTTCAACGGAAAACAAAAAACACTTAAAATGGTCCTTCTATCACAGCACACCACGGTGACCTGACTCTGATCAGGTTCCAGGGTCAAAAAAATACACACATCAGCTACATTACAAGTTGTCCACAATCTAAAAGTTAAAGAAAAAGTATAAGCATCACATACAGTAATGAATGTTTTTTACAGTTTTGAGTTCCAGTTTCTTTTAAACAAGATTTCTTTAAAATAAATTAAAACAAGCATTGTCACTTTGGGAAAATATTTCAAAGGTTTTTTTTAATAACATATTGAATGCAAAATTATTTAATAAAATCTGATTTTAACAACACCAAATTTTCAAATGAAGTAAATTTTATCAAAACAATCATATAAAAATAATCTGGGTATATGAACATGTAAAGAAGTAATATCAATATATATTAAGCAAACAATTAAAATTAATTTAAAAGCTGAAAAAAGTTTAATTGTAATTTGAATGTGATGACATTGCAGCAAATTGAAACTTAAATTCTGATTAAGTAATATCTGATTTTAGTAGACAATTAGATCAGAAGATTTTTAGTAGACAGTTGCTGTTAATGGAGGGCTATAAATGAAACCTGGCCAATCTTAGTAATAAATCCTTAAATTTTAAGGCAACTTTAAACTTTTTCATAATTTTAATAACATCTTTTTAGCTTAATAAAAATTTTAAGAGTTAATCTTTAGAATATTAAAATTAACACATAATATTATGGAATAAATATAATAAAAATAATACAAAGAAATCAGTATCAAGTGTATATTATAAATAACAAATGGTTGTTATAGATAACAAGCATATCCATTTTCTTCAAAAATTTTAAATAGATAAAAATATTCTGTAACTAAAATATTTACATCATCTGCAGTGGGTTTAAAAATTAATATGTCTTAAAGATATTTATAGATCCAATGCAAACTTTTATTCTTTAGACTTTGAATAGATTTTACTTCGAAAATACTTGAAATACAATTAATTTTTTTTTCATTTCCTGTAAAACAGATAAGAATAATCTAATTTATTTTAAAATACATTTAGTTAAATTCATTGATAGGATTTTCTTTTTTAACAGATATTATTAAAAACAGATAAATGAAACTAATATATGCCTTTCTCAAATCTATACACAATTACATATTAAATCCACAATGAATAATTTTGAATATATGCTTATTAAACAACATTTTTTTTATTAAGAGAATTAATCGATTTTACTAACAAAAACCAACAAAAGAAACCCTGCAGTATAATAATTCTCCTCTCTCTCCCTTTAAAAGCACATATTTTTAATTCCAAAATAAGCACAAGTCCAATTTCTTTTATCAAAAATATGGTGATCAGAACACATCTTACTAATGTGAAGCAATGACAGAAATAATTCTGGGGATTCAAATGGGATTTTAATCACATACATATTTTGATATTTAATAGATGTTAAGAAATTGATAATTTTAATTTATTATAATTAAACTGATAGTTATAGTTATAATTTTAATGAAGCAAAATTTTTATATTCACTGTAGCTTAAATTCTATGTAGTGTTCAATCCTGCACCTCATGTTTTTCCAATTTTGTTTCAAGACACACACAATAATAATACGTACAAAATACTTTTTAGTACATTGACAGAAATGATGTTTTTTTTATTACTACCTTTTTGTTTTCTTTGTTTTTAACAGATTTCATTATTACTTATAAATAATAATGCAAAAACTTATAATTATTTTTTCTTAAACTCTCAACCAAATATGCCACTCACATGGAATCAAAAATTTCTAAGATTATTTAATTAACTGATAATTAAAATCTAAAGAGAATGTATCGTCATTAAAAACATGTAACTGTAGAGAATTTTAGAATTTTGGTGCATAGAAACTGGATTACAAAATTCTATCTTACAAGCATGTAACAAACCAGGTTAAATTTTTATCTAACAATATAAAAGCAGTAATTAATTGTAAACCATTTTATTAAATGAATTATACTTACATAAAAAGAAAATGTCTTCAAAAGAGGAAAACTGTTCATCCCAAAAATGTTAATGTTCATAACAATTTGGAGAATCAAACTACATTGCTTTGAAATCCGTATTTACTTGTTTAATATAATGGACATACCTGAAAAATACAAAAAAAGAATTTTGTTTTTTACTATTTAAAAAAAAAGTCTAAAATATTATAAGTTAAAGGTTATTTGATTACATATTTATATTTTTAAAAAATATAGGAAGAAAAAAATAACATATTTAAGCACAATTTCTTACTTTGTTAAATAATTACACACTGAAGAACACAAAATAAACAAACTAAAAGTCTTAAATGCTAAAATTCTCATGTAAATTTTAATATTTCAATAAATGAATTATCCAAAATGACATGGCAATAAAAATAAACAATATTTTTACTAAAATTTAAAAGAGGAATTATTATTATTATTAAAAATTAATAAAGTCTCAAGACTGAAACAAAAAAAACAAAAAATGCTTCCTTTGCATAAAAGGTTACATCATTTAAATAAATCAATTTTTAATTCAAAGATGAGTTATTCTAATATTAATTTACATGTGAATTTATTTTTGATAAAAATAAAACAAAACAGCAATTCTAATATGAATTAAATCACTAATTCACCATTAAATCTATCTAGATTATTTTGAAGTCGATAACAACAACAAAATTAAGAATTTTCAAAATAATATTCATATTTCCCATTCACCTTCTTTAAAATATCCAAAACTATCAATTAAAATTTTTAAAGTGAAAGGTATTTTTAAGCTTTCAGCATGATGAAAGAAAATAAATGCGCAAGATTATATTGAGGCTGAAAATTAAATACTTTAATATATACAAATCCAGTTAAAGAAAATTTAATAAAATTATGCTTTACAATTGAATATTTCTGAACCTGCAGAATAAAGTTTAAAAAAATTCAAAATAAGTTTATTTTGGAATTCTGAAGATTCAGTAATATAAAAAATATAGCTTCTTCTGAGGTTCTTTCTTATTACATGCACACAATATTGTAAAGGTTTTATACACAAAACAATCCTGTCACCAAGTTTGCAAAATTTTTGGCAGTTAATGTGTTGAAGTCAAATTTTGGGAGTTATCACAGGGGAAAATTCAAATTTGGCAGATGTACTAAGTCTTACCAAAAATGTATGGTTAATAAACTATAACTTCTTTATAATTACAATTAAATTCATAGTTATATAAACCTTATAAGTTTTTCTTAATGAGATGTACATAAGATGTATTAATAAGCAATAAAAATTTTAACTAATTTTGCAATCCTAATAATCAGTTGGGTATCTAATAATTTTTTGAGTAAAAAATTTTAACTATACTTTTTCAACTTATTATTAACATGCATATTAAATCACATTTGTAAAATCTTGGAAGAATAAAACCCCACACAAATTCTTGCTTGTAAGCAGAATAATTAATTTTCAGTGTAAGTAAATGCTCCCTCCCCCTCACCTCCATATATGACTGCATAGAGGAATGAAGCCACAAAATTTTGTAACATCTTCCAATAAAAAGTCTAATGAAATTTTCTTAATGAATAACAATTATCCAACATTCTTTAACATCTTGATTGACATAAAAATTTCAGTTTATATGAGTCATTTCTGATTTTTTTTAAAAAATATAGCTCCATGAAGCAATTCTACGTCATAAATCTACACTTTTTCAAGATAATGCAATTAATTCAGAAATAGATTTTTTCTGATGCCACAGTTAAAGTGTTAATATATCATTTAATATAATAATAATAAATACATATTTGAAAAATAAATTCTAACTTTTTAGTTTACAAATAAAATTAACATGTTCTATTTAATTTAAACTGAGAACAAATTAAAGAAAACAATACATGATGTACAATAAAAGCGGAAATAAATTAAGATTTAAATAAAATCTTCTACAGCAAATATAATAAAGGATAAAAAAAAAGTTTTATACATCCATCTAAAATATTAACATTTTTATTAATTTGTTAACATTCAAGCACTTTTCAAGCGCACTCCTTTTAACATCCAGACTTTCTCGGCATATCTCTGAAATACATGGTTTCTTCCAAGCTGAAGGGCAGTTACCACCCCCCCCCCCAGTAATAAATCTGTCATCGCTCTACCTTGAATAATTGCCTTGCAGTTTTTGGACAAGGAGTTGCATTTTCTATCAGCCTACGAGTTTTATTCTAATGTATTTATATTTTTTTAGTATGAAGTGTTTCACTCATTGTCTTTTTGGGGTATACTACAAAAAATTTGAAATTTATTCTATAAAATAATAAAATATTTATTCTATAATATATATAAAATAGTTTTATATATATATATTAGAGAATAAATATTATATATATTTTAAAGTTTTATATGAAGCTTCCAAACCATTTAAATAAAAATTCTCATTACTATCAATTTCAAAAACATCTTTATTTTTCATCTAATTTTCATGAGACTTTTGCATTTTTTTTCGTTGCCAAAATTAAATAATATGTCATATATTACCATGTAAAATTTTTTTTACATAGCTAGTAATGTAGGACATCACTGTACATATATCAATGCAATTAGTACATTTTTTACATAGTATGGATGTCAATGCAATTCAGTAATAGATGGGATAATTTAAATCTCATTTAATACCAAAATAAAAACATCCATTGAATAAAATAATTGTGAAAAACAACACTTTTTGAAAGACATTTTGAAAATAATACGTTCTTTCAACACTCAGCTAAGATTTTTTTTTTTTTCTATCTTTAGTATTGCATTCTTTTTTTAAAAATATAAATGGTTATCTTCATTGAATTTTTAAAAATAAAATATTATTTTGCATTTTCGATAGTGATACTAAGAGAGGGTATTTGGAATTTTAATTAAATTTTTAAAGAAGTTTTCACATTTTGTTTCAAAAACCTTACCCATTCTTGTTCTTACATTAAATAATCGAAAAAGAATGTGGATTAAATATACATTCCAAAAATATCTTTATTTTGCCACTCATTTTTACTAATCTTTTAAAATATAACTTTTAATAATTTTGTCAAACCAAGAGAATATATTAAATCAAACGTTATATATGCCATCTATCAAAACAATTCAATAGATGGGATAACATATATTTAAAACTTCATTTAATACTGAAATACAAAAATTTATGAAATAAAATTAGGGGAAAAAATTACTTAGCGAAATATAATTCGAAAATACATTGCTACAGTTTTCAGTCTGAACATTTTACTAAAATATTCATCTTTATTACATTCTCCATAAACTGAATATGAAGATTTAACACATCTACTATCACATTAATTATAAATATTACTTTTTTAGTATAAACTGTCATGCTGAATTTTTGATTTTAAAATGTTATACGAAGTTTTCTATAATATTGTTAAGACAAGATAAATTTTTGAGTGAAAATTTCATATTAAATTTCCACAATTTTACGCATGAGAAATTTTTGATAATAAGTAAATTATATAACATTTTTTGACTCCTCATCTATCTCCCTTGTTCATCTGATCCTCGTTAGTTTCATTTCCTGCTTCTTTGTTAAGAATAAACGAGAGATCAGCTAAAGTATCATTTTTTGGCCAACCATCATCTTTTTTGATAGATCACTGCCACTTTCATCAGAAGCAAGTAAAATTGCTTTGATTTCTTTTACTGATAATGAAGAAATAATAAGCGTTTCAATGCAAAAATTACTCAGATAATCCAAAAACCCGATTCACAGTACGTAAAAATAAAAGTAGAAATTTGCAACTGAAGAGAAATTTTCAGAATGGCATTTGTAAAAGGTACTCAGTATTTATGTAACATATCTCACTCTATAAAGGGGGTAAAAAGAACACTCCCAATCTTTTTTTTTTTTTTTTGTCTTTCTGTGCTATTTGAAAGCAGTAGTTTATACTCAGCATCAAAAATTCTGACAGTCCTTTTATGACAGAATAAGACACTTGGAGTATAAAACGAATTCCATCCAGAGTAACAACAATCGCAAAACATTTTGTGAGAAAATTGCAATGTGAATAGGTCGTAGTGACAATGCAATTGTTTGTCGTTATATCATTACAACAGTCTTAATATTGAAAACAGCATCTGATGTTTATTGGAAAATAAAGAAGGTGTTGGTATCCTTATATATCATTCATCGTTAACAGAGCACTTCAGTGGAAAATTTCTTTTATAAATAGCCGTAAAATCTTTTCAATTTTGAGCTAACAACAAAGCAAATAGAAACTAAAGCCCTTTCAAAACACAAAATATACACCAACAAATTATTTAGTGAAACCCTCCTCAACCCCTACCGCCTTACGGTGCAGTGTAAACTACAGTGAAAAGGCCGTGATTATTGAAGATAACACGGAACTCCTAGAGTGTTTAATACAGTAGCCGCTTTTAATACCCACCTCCCCTAAAATGGCTAGCAAGTGCCCGAAACCAGCCCACTTGGAAGTTAACGGTAAATTCTCAAACTGCCCCACTGGAATTGAGAGGGTTAAGTATTTGAATTAACCAAGTATAAAGCAAACTAAAAATAGAAAAAAAAAAGTTTCATCATCCTATATAAAACATTAATTAAACAGAGCAAAAGAATTTTATTTTTATAGAAAAAGAAAGATCTCATTTTGAAAAGGAGCAATTATTATTTTACAAACTGCACAAAATAAATGCAGTTGCAAACAAATAGCTTTGGTTCAAGATAATTTGAGAAGAAAATGTTCAAATTGAAAAATCAGATTGATGATAAAATTAAACAAAATAAATAAATCTATAAAATCAATATGCAGCAAAAATAAAAATAAAAATTAGGAATTAATTGCTTCTTTTTGCAACAATGGAAATATCTTTGAATTGAATATTTTAATTGATATTTTATTATATTTTAATTGAATATTTTAATTTAGATTGAAAAAATCCTATTAAATCAATAACAAAATTATACATCACAAAGAACACACACATATATTTTAATAATTAAGAAACAACAATGTCCAAATTTTTCTATTAAAATACTGTTAAGAATAATGCTTTAACTTCTTTTTTAGAAAAATTGTAGATTATGTTTTTAATGACATTAACAGTACCAAATTTTAAAATCTTAAATCAATACATTAATATGTATATTCAAATCTAATTTCTGATATTAATTTCTTCAAAATGTACAAAGCAATGCATTTAAATCACTCAAAATGTTGAGAAACCTAATAAAATATTACAGTACTTTTTTAATATTTAGGATATATATAAATATATGAGCTTGATAGTACTTTTCCTGCAAGGGAAAAAAAACTTGATTTAATACCAATAATAACATCTCAGAACAGTAAAGATGAATTGAAATCTGATATAAATACTTGTACAAAGAAGATATTTAGTTGAAATAGGTAGTTTGTCCATAAGAAACCAGAAAATAAATAGGACAGAAATGCATCTTTTACCATAGAAACATAAATGTCAAATAATTTAAAGAAACAATCCAAAGAAATTTGCAAACTATAATAGTTTGAGTTTGGTTGATATTTTATATATAGAAAATAAATATTCTCAATAGATGGCGCTAGGCATGAAAAAAAAAAAGCTGGAAAGAGAACATTTCTATTCTGATATCAAAAAACAAGGATTCATTTCTAATATTTCTTAAACAATGTTAAAATATTATAAATAAATGCCATCTTAAAAAATATGTCACAACCTTTAAATGACTGGTAATGAAATTTTTCTCTTTTACTTCTAATTGCTGATAACAAATTTTAGAAAAACTTAACATTAGTAAAAATTTTTAAAGTTTTGCAGAATATAACTTAGGAGTTTGTTATACAAAAATAAATTTTACAGACTACTTAATGAATAGTTATTATAAATTGGTAGAATGATTATACTGCATTTTAATTCACATCTGCAATAAAACTTAAATACAAGATCTGAGTAATTCATTATATTTTAATATTATTTTTGTAAAACTCATCTGCAGTGTGGACATTTTGTGAAATAATTATTTTAAATCATTCTTTATTTAAGGAATATAAAATTATATGCCATAAACACATTAAAACTTATGCTGAATTTGGCTTGAATATGATATATATTAAAAAAAAAAAACATAGTAAATTTCTAGACCTAAATATCATTATATAATAATTAATTAATAGGGATTTTCTGGAATAAAAAAAAAGTTATAAAGTAAAATATTTAAAGCATGAAAATATCATTACTAACAGTGTTACTAGGCAGATTTAAATTCTCATGAAATAAAACAGGAATATAATGATGTGCATTTAAAGTAAAGAAGATATCAAAGTTAAAATTTTTTTTTTCATCATTTACAGCATTAAATTATATTTAAAATTTATTCACAAGAATGTATTTTACTTTTTGTCCTTATTTTACATTCCTAATACTTATTTCAATTTTTCTATAAAGTTTATTTGCTAGCACAGAACAAATAAATTTTACACAAAAATTTAATTTTTATTTTTATATGCAATTCAAATACAATTTTATAAGCAATTAAATACAGATTAAGTTCTAACATTTATGCTGTAAAACTTATTATTTTGAGAATTAGAAAAATATTGATCCAGGCTTTCATTTCCACATCTTCATATGCATTAAATAAAATTTTATTGAGGGTTTTACTTCGGTGAAATCAATTATTGAATTTTGTAAAGCTTTAAAGAAAGAAAATTTTCCTGCATTATTTTGATCAATGAAATTACGTCGAATACGCACAATTTCAACAAAATTAAAACTACACATTAAAACGGAGTAGAAGTAGCGATTCCGTGCAAAAATTTTATACTTATTATGATTTTTCCCAAAAATTAAGCATTAAATTATGATCATAATTACGTAACGCGCATCAAAAATTTAACATTTTCCTTAAGTGAAAAAAAAAATACTTCTCGACAATCGAAAATAATAAAAAGAATTTCAATAAATTTACAGTCATATTTTTTAAAATATGACGGTGAATAGTTAGATAATTTCACAATTTTATTGATTAAAAAACATTTATGAATAACACTGCGCAATTTATCTATTTCGCTTTAAACATGTTTTTCCTACTTATATCTCAGCTTCTATGCAAATTTAATCATTCGAAAAATATCAAGAATCCTTAAAGTAGACTCAGTCGAATAAGAAAAAAACTTTCTTTCTAACATCTAAAGAAAACAGTAAGAAATACAAGAAAGAAATCTGTTAATAACATCGGCAATGCGCAGAAAAAAGCAAAAATTCGGTTTCACGGCACATTCTGTTTTTGTTTATACGAAAAGGAGAACAGCTAAGATCGCAAATGTACTATAAGGATAAACTATTTCACAATTTAAACATAAAATTTCATGACATAAAACAACTGCATATTAAGAAAAAAAATTTTAAAGTTGAAATTAACAATGCTGTTTTTCACAGTAGCGCACTACAGAAAATCAATGGCTGCTCTGTTTGTTTACATGAAATTACTTAACATGTATCGAAAAGGATAGCCTATTTTCTCTAAAAATGAGTAGAAAACTTACGATATAGGAAGAATTTGAATCGTGCCGTTATCATTCCAGAGTTATATATCCCAACACTAATAATTTTAAGTC
The DNA here is from genome assembly GCF_947563725.1 of Argiope bruennichi. Taxonomy (NCBI): domain Eukaryota; kingdom Metazoa; phylum Arthropoda; class Arachnida; order Araneae; family Araneidae; genus Argiope; species Argiope bruennichi. The sequence goes on from NC_079156.1 coordinate 125,771,088, forward strand.
CAGAAACGAGCTATAGTCATCGACGAGTAAGAGGAACAGATGCAATGCGTCAACAAAGCGTTGTTCACAACACTGTCCTGAAGTATTAAAAACACAACGACGTCGGTCACTGCACGCAGCACTTGCACATTTGACAATGTGACAGGAGTCTTTGGGGATTTATCTGTAAATATTCCGCAGAGTTCTTTGTTCAGATTTACTCGGCCCAGCGGTTGGTGTGCCTCAAACAGCTGCTTATCCATAAGCAAAACATAACATTCTGATTTCGGTTCTCTGCGCAGCTGGTTGGTGCCGAAACCCTCAGCCTGCAAACAGCCAATGACGAGAGAGGGCGCCTTGTGACGTCACACCAGGAGAGCGGTTTCATGATCGTAACGGAACAGAAAACGATGACAGATTGCGCATGTCTCCAGTCTTCATTGTGTATGCGTGTTTATGTTTTTATCTGTAGGTTAACTCCATGTACCTTCCATTGTTGAAGAATAGAAATTTATTTCATTTTTACACTTTAAAAAAATAATTTTGGTATCTGATATTAAATTTAGTTTGACATTATCCAACGTGTATTTTTTTAAAAATTTTCAATGACACAAATTAAGGTTCTTTTTAAAGAATTGATAATGTAATCCAACCTGTATTATTAAAAAAAATTGATATGTTGCAATAAATTAAGCCGAGGATTTATTGAATAGTGAAAGATTTAAAAAGTTGAAATTTGCTGTCGCAGATTTCTAATTATCATGCGAGAACAATTTTATTTGACAATACGAATTTTGAGAGCAAAAATTGGATGTTTAAATCATTGCATCTTCCATGAAATGCATTGATAAATTGAAACATCAAAATCATATTGAAAAAAAGGGATTGAACTTCGTACCATGATCATTCTGCAAAGATATATTTAATAAAACTGTTAGATGGTTTTGATTCAGAAACTGATTTAAAATGTTCACGTTTTGAATATTTTCTCAGATTTATGGACCCGATCAGACAAAAAATTCCTACAATTTATGAGTTCCAACAGATCATACATTTTATTTTTCTGCCTGCGTATTTCAAAGCTTCAAAAACACCTAGCCAAAACATCATATTCTCACATGATAATAAGAATCCAACTTCAAAAAAGCCGCAGATTCCCCAAGTATTAAGAATATCTATTGTGAAATAATTACATACAGAAAGATTAACAAGCGACTATAAATAAAGTAGAAATTCGAAAAATGTTCATATTTATCAGGCTTTCAAAAACTAAGTATTGCTGGGCTGGAAAATTTTCCCCAGAGCTCAGCGCCTGCGCAGTATTTCAACTTTTACTATCCAACGTTTCTAGTCTTTCAAGGACATTGGCCTCGCAACAGAAACAGCTGGATCACGGCCAAACAAAGGAACCATGTGACAGGTTTTTCAGTCCCCTTCGCCTAACTTCATAAATATTAGACCTCTTCTTTTAAAATTTCGGTCGATCTCTCTCTCAACAACAGTTTCCTGATTTCAGAAAGTAAATTATGATCGTTAGGTGCGCCGTCTATTTCCAGAAAGACGTTTTACGATAAACACAAAGCGGCTCTGTTGAGCCCATGGATACAGATAACAACGTTGTCAACCGCTTTTAGCGGTTTATTTTGATGAGAAAAGTATATATCTTAAACTAGATACCGTTTCTCTCTCACATACACACTATGTCTTTTTGTTATCTAATTTGAAATCGGACAATATTTTTGCTTTTTTGATCACTGTAATAATTTTAAGCAGATTCCCCCTCCTTTCTTTTTCTATTCTCGATTGTGACTGGAATCCGAATATTTATACTCGTTACTTGTGGTGCATTTTAAAAATAAAATGCGAGTTTTTAAATTCAAATGTTGCTTTTGCAACGTTGCGGTTTATGAATCTTATTTATGTGTATCATATCACCTTTAAAGGGGAGGGGAGAGGACTTAAAATAAATATAGCTTAAGATAAGAACATTCTTTTTCTGTTTATTTAAATAACAATTTTTCTGTTGTTATTTAATTAAAATTCTAAATTTACCAAAAAAAAAAAATTGCGATCATTGCTAAGTTCTCTCCATTCTTTGTCAGACTCAAAAAGTATCTGAATAATACTAATCGTCTCATACTAATCTTTTCTCTCTCTCTCGAATAAATACTTCTGAACAGAAGTTTCGGATGCTTCTTAAAAATAACCATAATTTTTTGAAAGTCGAAACTATGAAGAAATATTTGAATGACACTGCTTATATTTATTTAAATGGAAACCTGACATCGGTTTATCGTTAACACCATTAGTATGTGCATATTAGCACAGCTCGAAAAAAAAAAAAAATATGCTGAACTTTTATTTTACTGATTTATGCCACACAGATGTAGAATAAAAGTATCTGATTTTTAAGAGCCCATAATAGGCAAATTTTCTTTGATTGTGTAATAGCGAACACTCAATCCATTTGTCTGGGCAAATACTTGGCTGACCTCGCCATGATTTGTTCTGATTTAAATAACCTTCAACAATTTGCTTTTAGCAGATAAGAACCTTATCCTTCAGTTTACTGATGTACTTTAATTCGGAAGTAAGAATCTACCTTTTTTGGTCGACAATTTACGTTTATTCAATGATTACTCATATTTTAACAGTTTAGTTTGCGATTTAGTTACTTATCTGTTATGAACTTCTTATCTTCTTATCTGTTAATTATGAACTGCAATTATCTCTCTACCTTTGTTTATATCAATTTTTTCGTGTTCAATATTTTTTTGCACTTGCCATTATTAAATTACTACCATCGAAATTAATTAAAAAGCAACATGCATAAGCGTTCTATAACTGCCACACCATTGAAAGTAAATAGAACGAAAGTTGCCACAGCATTTGTTTGACTGCACCATTTCAGATTTATGCTTTCAAAATCTTATTTATTTATTTATTTTCTATTTTTTTTTCAAACGAGAAGTAAACAAAGAAAATCTACCGTATTTCTCAAATAAATTCAACTTTAATATTCTGATGAATGTCTGTTCCCAACTTCCCTAATTTCAAAAACGGCACTTTTAGAATTAAGTCTATCTGTCTGCCAGTGTATTGACGAATTTCTAACTATGTAGGCTTGACAGCTGACTAGAGTTATTTGACTGAAAGAAGACCTCATAAAACGACAATTAAAAAAAACTTTGTTTTCTTACTTGCCAAACAAATAAATGGGAGAAAAAATGCAAATTCTACGAGTTATAAACTATTAGATTATATTAACACTTTATTTAGTATATTTGTATCTATCCAGTATCATTAAACTCAATTCATTTTTCGAATTTTTATAAATATCGAACTTTTTTTTCAATAATATTCTGTCCAAATGTATATGACGTAGGTAAATTTAAAAAAAAGTTAATAACTTAAAAAAAAATATTGGACATAAAAGATATAAAAATAAATTATTAATATGTTAAAAATATGTTGAAAAATGAAACAAACTAAATTGACCAATTTATTAAAAAGAGGAAACCTAATAAAACCTTATAATCTTTAAACCTTTTTATAAATCAGAAAAAAAACAACAAAAAAAAACACCCTAAATTCGCCACTTCCTGCGTACATACGAACACAGAAGTACTCCAATTTCATATGTATTTTTACACCAAAACTATAGATTTTTCTTTTTACCAAAGTTTAGATGGAATCCATCAATGGGAACTTAAAAACAACATAAAATAAAAGTAAAAATTCTTATTGTGTCATATTCTCTGGTATCACATCTAGGAAATGTTTTATTTATCAAAAGTCTTGCATATGCTTTTTTTAATTCGTGGAATCTAGTTTAAGTTTGAAAATTTTGCAGATAAATCATAATAATAAAATTCAACAGAATCCGGGCATGAAGACATTGACCTACATTTGAGGATGAAACTGATATACAAACAAACAGATATATATTTTAAAAAAATTATGTAGATAGGTTTTGTTCGTTTTAGATGTATCTTTTTCTCTATTTCAAAATCAAATAAAATAATATATTATTTGTTTATTCACAGAAATAAACAAAAAATATATTAGAGATATATTTTTTAAAGAATGCATGAAAATAAAAGAAAATCCAGGAATAATTCTTGCGTTAAGAACAGATAAGCAAACGATTTAATATGTTCCTAAAAGTGATATATGTTTCTACTTTAACCGTATCTTTCTAAATCTGACATTCCTTTTCATTAATTCGTTGAGTGACATGTGACATTGGATATTTCTCAATGAAAAGATTAAAATTTTTCCGCTTGATTTAATCAAATATATCAGAATGAAAAATGAAATCAAATTGTAATAACACTGATTGTTGAAATGGCAACACAATGGGGGATTTTCATTTCGAATAACGATATGAAATTTTAAATAACTTCAATGCATTTGCTAATTTTTTTTATTTATTTGTACAGGAATTGCGTCAGATTAAGATATTTTTTTATAAAAGAAATTTAGTTATTTGGAAAAACTCTGATAAAACGTTGTTTTCCACTTAGTAGAATCTCTGCTGAGTTTGAAAGAATCATTCTTGGAATTCTATCTATCACTTTGTGAACAAGTTAAGTAAAGAAGTGAAAATAAATAATCAAATGAAATCTGGAATATAGTCTTTATCGATAGAATTACAGATTTCTATAAAAATTCGAAAAAAATCCATATACCAAAAAAAATGACTATGTACCAAATATATGTAATGATATCTCTAAATCTAAATTAAATCCTAATTAATTGAAAATTTTTTATCTTAATTTAGTCCCTATGAACTTCACTCTAAAATGTTCTCTTATTTCTTGATCCAATTCCACCTTTTTTGTTTGATTAATGCTACAGAAGCTCTGTAAAGATACTTAAGTCAGCGGTTCTCACGCTTCGAGTGAAGGGATAAAAATCTGCACATCTAAACAAATTCTTTTAAAAGATCCCTATACTTCCCTTATCTAAATCGACAAGTGTAAAGAAATCCCTATCAGAATCTCACAGTATATAATCATGGGGATAAATATTTCGTTGTCTCTTTTCTCTTTTCGCTCTTGTGCAGTGCTGTAGATCGACATGCCTCGCCGCTTCTTGTTTGTACATAAATTATGCCTCCCGGGATAGAATAAAGCGAGTTTTAAAATTACAAAAGCGTCTTCTTTCTTTGGCCACGAAACTGCTCAAAATTTATGTGTTTACACACACACACACACACACACACACACACACACACACACACACACACACACACACACACACACACACACACACACATATATATATATATATATATATATATATATATATATATATATATATATATATATATATAAGCATTATTTTATGCGAAGCAGAATGCAATTTGAAGACAGTGAAGAGACTTTAAATTACGTGACGTCGTTTTATTTCATTTTCGAGAAGCACGCATTATGTACAAGCGATGAGCACGCACACAACACAGAAAGGAATGAGGAAAAAGCTCTCGAACATTTTATCCCTGGTCTTATATAACCTGAGAAATTGATAGGGAAAATATTTCTTCATAGTGCTAATATATAATGAGATTTCGATAGGGATTTTCGTTATATGCGCCGACAAGGCAGAGGAAACAGAGGGATGTTTTAAAAATAATGTGCTTACTGGACATTTTTCTATCCCATTTCGCGGAGCTTGGGAATGTGAGGCTTTTAGCTGATTCAGCAATTTTACATAGCTTCTCTTGGATTAATTAAATAGAAAAAGTGGAATTGGATCACGAAATAAGAGAATATTTTTAGAATGAAGTTTATGTGGGCTAAATTAAGATAAAATCTTGGAAATTAATTAAATTGAAATTAGAATTAAAATATCATTACATATATATATATGTAATGATATTTTAAACTTTAATTTCAACTTAATTAATTTCCAAGATTTTATCCTAATTTAGCTCATAGTAACTTCATTCTAAAAAAAATTCTCTTATTTCGTGATCCAATTCCACTTTCTCTACTTAATTAATTCAAGAGAAGCTTTATAAAATTGCTTAGTTAGCTAAACGCCGATACTTTCACACGCTCGGCGTGAAGGGGTAAAAATGTCCAGTAAGCACATTCTTTCTTAAAAGATCCCTGTGTTTCCCTTACATGTGATTGACATGCGTCGGAAATCCCTATCAGAATCTTATTAATATATTAGCACTGTGGAGAAATATTTTCCCTATCAAAATCTAAGGTTATATAAGGCGAGGGATAATTTATTTCGGCCCTTTTTTCCCCACTTCTGCATTTGCAACGCGTTGTGGCGGACGCACAATGTCCGTGTCTTTTTGCTTGTAAATAATTATGCTTTCCCGATGGATTAAAAAGAATTTAAAAAGATAAAAGTCTCTTCACTGTCTTCAAACTGCACTCGGCTTCATATATATGTTACGGCCAAAGCCCGAAATCGGCCAGATCGCGAATTGGCCGGCCAATTCGCGATCTGGCCAACGTTGCTGTAAACTTACCGGCCAATGTCCGATCTTTTCTTGATTTCGGGCTTTGGCCGGCCAATTCGCGAAATGGCTGGGGACGATCGGCCAAAGTAGAAAGAAAGGAATCAAGAGCACATTGTTTTACACCCTATTAAAAATGAAGTATTTAAAAATGAGTACTTCTGTGTACTGGTTTTTTTTTTAAGTACAATTGTTTCAGAAACGAGTTTAAATAAAAGTGACACCTCTGAGTTAAAAATAAGCTTGTAATATATAAAAATATGATCTCGTGTTATTCTGTTCTCATATTAAATAGATAATAGAAATTATTCAGTGAACGTATATACTTTAACAACGTGATAGCGTGAAAATTAGATTTGCGCCCTTCAAAATGGAAGAATTATATCTTGAGCAAAGGCGTTGCGTATCGTGTATGAATACAAAGGCAAATTGAGTATTCAGTTTTCAATTACCTTTAAGGGTGATCCTTAGTCTTTTTCTGCTCCATGGACCTAAGGTTAAAGATCCCAGATCACATTGTCTCCCGAAATGTCGCTTCAAAAGATATGAAATTTTTTGCAAAGGCAAATAACAAAAATAAGGGCTAATTAAAACAAATATGTAGGACAAATAGTTTTGTTATTAATATCATTTAAAGACATTTCTTTGTTGGCGCCATCTGTCGAATTTCACCAACACCATGTCCTTATTTATATTTTATACATGAATGTCATTATATTTACCACTAGTCGCCTTTGGCGACCAGCCGGTTTACCTGTATTAATGATGATTAAAATTTTCAATTAATGCAAATTGCTCTCTTAGTAGCTTTTTCTGAAAAATATTTTTGAGCTTCATATTTTGGTAGTTATATTATTCAGTCGTACTTTTATGTAGACCTTAAACAGTTCTGTTTCATTGTACTACTTTCCCTAATGTTCTGTCAGTATCCATAAAATTTCTACTTTAAACTAAAGTGGAAATGTTAAACTGCAATCAATATAAAAGCTTTTTATATTAAAGCTAACCATGTCTTTTTTTAAATATGAAAATTGAAATCAGAGTCGTTCAGCAGTGAAATCTGACCGATTTATGAAGTTTTTATGCATCAGTTTTAGAACTATCAACATTTTTATACTCGCATGCCAATCACTGTCTAGAAACCCTGCAGAGGATTAGCGTATCTTCATTGAAATAGTCGGTGAAGTGGTCTAAAATCGCCAGTTTTTATATAGAAGAGTGATATATAAATTTTCATAAATCAGTCAGTTTAAGTGATTGATTTAGTTGGTTGGAGTTCAACAATTTTTATTAAAAATATTGGTGGTGTATCAAGAATATTTTATTAAATATGATTCAAAGGGTAGAGGACCTATGTAAAAATTTAAAATTCCTGATTCATCGGAGCATTTATTGACTAAAGTTATATTAAATATAATTATTTAGTTCATTTAGACCATTTTGTTAGCAAATGTATGCCCCAAATTAGCTGATGGTGGCTGATTAGAATGATTATCCTAAGCATATTAAACTATGTTTGCCTTAAATTAAATTGTTTTATTGAATTAATAATATAGGTATTGTCAAAGCTCATAGAAAACTTTTCCTCTTTTACTTTTCAGAAAATATCTTATTTCATTTTTTTTTTTTTTTCATTTTATACAGACACCTGCAGAAAATTACAATTTTGTTTATTAAATGTGCAATAATAGTTGATTTATTTTTTAATTTAAACTTCTATCAATGTGATGGCAACACGTTGATAAAAGCTATTTTTTTTAATTTGACGTGCTCGTGCAGATTAAATTTTAGCATAATTTAATCTAAGTATAATTTATAAATTAAATTTTAAGCTTCAATTAAATAAAGCTTTAATTTGATGCAAAAATCGATTTTGTGCTGTAATATTTTCTGGTTATAGCGACAAAACGTCGAATTTAAGAAAATTTTAAAAAAATCGCTCCACGGTGCACATTTCCGACCTCCAAGGTATATATATTCCAAATTCGATAACTGTTTGTCAAACGGTTTGGACTGTAGAGCGCCAACACACACACACACACACACACACACACACAAACACAAACATGCGCGCGCGCGCACACACAAACATACATTGAGCTTTATTTATAAGTATAGATTATCACATCGGGCTTTGGCCAAGGATTCCCGGCCACTTCGCGAAGTGGCCAGCCAAAGTAGAAAATACAACATTAATTGCAAGTATTTCGGACTTTGGCCAAACCTCTTGGCCAGTTCGCGAATTGGCCGGCCAATTCGCGAACTGGCCGTATTTCGGGCTTTGGCCGTAACACACACACACACACACACACATATATATATATATATATATATATATATATATATATATATATATATATATATATACAAAAGTATTAGAATCAAGTTAATAAGAAAAACAAAAAATCAAATAAAAATTAAACCAAAAAAATTATAAAAAATATAAAAAAAGAATCCGGCCTGAAGACTTTTTCAAGGGTCACCCTCAGGCAGGGATTGAAAGAAAGGGATTTTTTCTGTGTGGAAATACAGACATTGTCTAATAATGATTCCTCGTGACCCGAAAATCCCCTGAAATTATGCTCAAGAGATATACCATTTTAACAGAAAGGAAATACAAAACAACAAATTAGAAGAAATTAACCACAACAAAGTAAAAATACAATAACAAAAATAACAATAAAAACAAAAAATAGCCCTAAAATTAAAAATTAAAAACGAAAAGGCCAGTACATACCATCAACAGTCAAGGGAACTTTAAACTATCGATGGTGATTCCCTGTTTTTAAAAAACTAACGGTAAATTATGTAAACAGATGTAGGCTCCCAGCGTCATCTATTGAGTGATCTTAGAAGTTTCCTAGAAGTTTGAGTGATCCTAGAAGTTTAAAGTTTCCTTGACTGTTGATGGTATGTACTGGCCTTTTCGTTTTTAATTTTTAATTTTAGGGCTATTTTTTGTTTTTATTGTTATTGTATTTGTTATTGTATTTGTTTCCTCACAGAAAAAATCCCTTTCTTTGAATCCCTGCCTGAGGGTGACCCTTGAAAAAGTCTTCAGGCCGGATTCTTTTTTTATAATTTTTTTGGTTTAATTTTTATTTGATTTTTTGTTTTTTCTATTAATTTGATTCTAATACTTTTGTATCAATTCATCTGTGTTTTAGAAGTAGCTGCAATTGCGCTCTCTAAATACTATGAAGTTCTTTTTTGGTTTTAGTTTAAATAGGTTATAAATTTTAGTTGCGATTTCGAAACTGTTTTGTTTCGTTTTCATTTTAGCTTCGTTTTCAAACTTTTTCTTACTTAAGATTGGTTATATATATATATATTCCGAACGCAGGGAGGTCTAAAATGTGAAGATTCGTCAAAATCTCGAGTTCGAATTGATTGATAACTACAGTAGTATTTTCTTTATACCTAGAATACGAGAAAGTCAAAAGGCGGGAGTAGAACGCTAGTTCACGTTTCATCTACAAAAAATTCGGAGCGACGAAACTAGTGTTTTTACATCCCCATCCTAACTGCGGCGTCGGGGTATAGACACAGTCTGCTTGCGGTGTTCTGAGGGACTCCATTGACCCCAAGACCTCGACCAGATGACGGCGAGGGTAAGCAGCCAGCAGGGGGGATAATTAGGTATATTTTCTGTCTGCAGCATCCGCCTCTCAAAACTGCTGGTGATGACCCTGGTTTGACTGGTCTCCCCAGACAGACACCGGTTCAGGAGGATCTCTCCACCACCGCCTTGATTCGGATAGAGTGTCTTTTACTCTCTCGCATATGAGTTATCATTGGCAAAAAGTTTGACCTCAAGATTTAGCCGAATCTCTACTCTTTAGATCTCCCTTAGTTCGAAAAACACTTTTGCACTTTATCGTGTACAAAGTGTAGAAAAAATATTGTAATCGTCAAACAATTCGAACTCGAGACTTTGACGAATTTGTTTTAGACCTCACTGAATTCGAAAATCAGATTTTTGAAAAATGTCTGCCTGTCTGCGAAAAAGAAAATTAAAAAAGTTTTTAAATAGACAGATGAAATTTGATATACGGTATTACTATAAATTTGTAGATTTCTTTCAAATTTTAAGCAAAATTCGTTGAGAGAAAGTCTGTTTGTCTAGCTGTTCGAATATGAACTAACAAGGTGACTACAAAATGTAGATGGATAAAATGCGGTACACAGATTTAGTATCTATAGTGTGGACACCTGTAAAATTTTGAGTCAAATCCAACAAAAGATTGACCATCTGTTGGTCTGCAGAAACATGTAAACGCAATAACTCAATCAAATATGGCGAAATATTGTATATCAAATTTGATGATTTGGTTTACCAATATATTAAATTTGGTATGTCATTTTGTGACTACAAGTGTAATTTTTGCTTCAAATTTTTGTTTCATTCGACTGGGAAGGCACCCTTTAATTAAAAAAAAAAAAAAAAAAAATTAAACTTTGATATTTTTACAGCTATGGTTTAATTTCAGAATCATTTACTATAATAAGGTGCTTTAATTTTTTAAATACTGCTGCTTTTTTCTTGTGATATAATTGGATGCATAAAGATATAGATAGAAAATTATAGAAATGCATTGTACAATGGAAATTACAGTGTAAGATTTCTAATATAACGTGAGTTATAAATGTTTCAAAATTTGAAGTTTTAAAACATTTTGTTGAAGAATCCATTAAGATCAATGTATACATAATATTAAATTGAAATTTTTAGCAACCATTAATCCCAGTGAACCGACTTCTCGCCAAAGGCAGCTAGTTGTTACGCTAAAATTCAAACCACTTTCAATGCTTCGACAAATAGTTTCTTTTTTTCTTTCACTTTTAAAAGCTAAGGAAGAAAAATTTTACTAATTATCTGATCAGTTTACACGGTGTGCTAGAAAAAGAAGTCTTATCACTGACTCTTCGACCTGGATAATAACTTCGGCACACGCATAATAAATACTGAATGACTGGCCCGCTGCAACAGCAACACTGGCGAGAACTGTGGTTGAGTTCTAAGGGCCATCACCGGCCACGGTACAACCCTAAAGAAGTACTTATCGTCATCGATGAGAGGAGCCAGATCATTAACTTTTCATGTAACCTTCCAGGGTGGCGAGATCCAACCACCATTCCAGAAGCATCTCATCCTCATTTCGAAGTCCCCCCCCCACACAGGGAATGTTACACTTCCACAAAAGACAAAGCGCAATTTGAGACAAGAAAAAATTTCGCCAAATTATGAAAATATACTCAAGTGCATTATTATTTGTTATGGGAAAAAATTTTGGACGTGTGAATCACATCTGATATAGTTTAACGACTAAAATTGGCGAAATTTTTTCTTGGCGCTTTTTGGTAGTCGTTAGAATCGACAAGTACCAATCAGATATTAACTAGAATATAAGATATTTAATTTAATTTAAACACAGCAATATTTCGTCGAACTGGATGGATAATAAAGCTTTTATTCCAGGGCTATACATTTTTGTATTAAGCTATACGCTTCGAACCGAAACGAAAACAAGTGGAAAAGATTAAGAACAAAAAATATTTTCATTCCATACAAGAAAAGAAAGCAAGAATGCTTTTTCAGATCAAAATCTACTATTTTTGATCAGCTTTACTTACTAGTTTTAGATTTCAAATCCTAAATCAATTTCTGATTTCCCAACTGACAGGACAGCAAACGCATTTAGTTTATTGCTCAATGAAAATTCGTAAAGCACGCTATATTTAAGACGTCACCGTTGCATTTAGGTCATCAAATTACGCACTTTCGGAAATTATCTACACAGAATACTTACGTTTAAGTATTAGTCTTTTTTAAATTAAACTTTTAAAATAAAATTTAATATTAATCTTCTCAGCTTCATGGCAAATTTATATTTCAGTCAGTTCTGTTATTTTTTGCAAACACAATAAATTCACAAACTTATCTGATTAAGTTTGTGATGCCACAAATCATAATATTAAATTTAAAAGGTACAGTTTTTCATATAGTTTTACAGTTTCCCCCCACCCCCATCTTTTACGCTTTTTCTCAAGGCTTATAAAAATAATAATTATTCATATTTTTCTCTATGATGCATTGACATATGCTGGGTTTACACACGGTCAGTAGACAACGCATGCGTAGAAAGGGACTGATTTATTTTTTACCATATTTTCATAAGATTGATTCAGGCATTCTATTCTTGACTATAAATTGCCCTTTTGGCGTCACTGAAATTTTCTTTTTCACTGCGTGTCGTATTAAAAGGATGGATATTTACACAAAGGAACATGGTAAAATAAAAAAATAATAAAACTAAAAAAAAAAAGGTCAACATACCTAAATTTGGAAAACTATAGGAAAAAAAATGACAAATAAAATGATGCGGGGGGGGGGAACTCGCATCAGAAAGAACAAAGAGCAAAAAAAGTCGGAATTAATCTATGAAAAGTGATTAATTTTTTTCACACCAAAAAATCCGCCAAATTCTACAAACGTATACGCAGTAAGGAAAAAAAAAAATACAATACATACATAGTACAATACATACAATACATAGTATCTACGTGACAATATTGTTGTCTCGTCGAGACAATTACTTGGCATCGACCGAACAACATTTTTCAGCCTTTCTTACGCATGTGCTGCCTACTTGCCGTCTTATAACTCACCGAATGTAAACCCGGCATTAAAAACAACTCTTTTTTCATAATTTGTAAAAAAAAAGAAAAAAAAAATTCATATAATTATAGCCAGATTTATACTCGGTCAGTTATAAGACGGACAGTAGGCAGCGCATGCGTAGAAAGGAATTGATTCATGTTTACCACAATTTCATAAGACAGACTCAGGCATTAAAAGTTGGCTATAAATTGCCGTTTTGACGTCCTGGAATTTTTTTTTTCACTGCGAATCATATTAAAATGATAAATATTTATAAAAAAAATCGCAAAATAAAAAAAAAATAGTTCAACATACCTAAATTTAGAAAACTATAGAAAAGAAAGGGCAAACAAAACGAAAAAAGAATGCAACCTCGCATCAGAAAGATCAAAAGATATTGGAATTTATCTATGATAAGTGATCAATTTTCTCGCGCCAATTAAATCCGCTAAATTTTACAAACGCATGCGTAGTAAGAAAAAATACAATACAGCGTCATATTGTTGTCCCGTCGGGACAATCACTTGCTATCGTCCGAACAGCATTTTTCAGTCTTTCTACGCATGCGCTGCGTACTTGCTATCTTATAACTGGCCGCGTGTAAACCCGGCATCAATTCAAAACAGTAATTATGACTGTTACCATATTGAAAAAAAAAAGAAACTTAAAAAAGTAAACAATGATTTTATATTAAAGTGAATGAATACTGTTACAGCTTATTTCAAGATCTTAAAAAATCAAAGTAGCTTCTTTTGTCACAACCAAAAATTTTTAGGACATTACAATTTTATATATTTACATAATACATATATTTAGCTTATAAAGTTTATATTTATTAAAAATTAACCAAGTTTAGTGACTAACTAGTTTGCTATCTTCAGTGATTGAAATTAATTTCAATAGAATCTTTTAATTAATTTAATTTGATATTTATGGTATTCTTAACAAAATATTTTTAAAATTTAAATTATGATGGACATGTAAGACATGTTATTACATTGGTCGTGCATTTATTCTGTTCATTGTGTACATAATCGTTCTTAACAGAGTCAAGTCACATCATGTAACAATCCAAGTCATTTTGGAAATCTAAATATATTAAAGTGTTTTATATTCTTCGAAAATATATACAAATAAACAAATTTCGAAGTTCTAGTACATAGAAAAATTAATGAAATATCAATTGCGAAATCTCATCTTTACAAAAACGAAATTTGTTAAAATGAATGGAAGTGCGTAATGAATTATTTTATCTGCATTTTGTAAATTAAATTTGATTATTTTTTAATATAAGCATAATACAAGTAAAATTCCGCATGTTTAAAACAAACTAAGAACAACTACTCACTTTAACCTAATCTAAAAATATTTCTTTTTCAAACAGATTATTGAGCACTAACACTGTGCAAACGATTTTTTTTTTCTTCTCCCAGAACTATATTCAAACCGAAAGTTTCGCTATGCGAGTGAAAGAGAGAATTGCAAAGGTAAAAGCAATTTTAAGAAGTCAAAGCATGCTGTTGACTTGATTTATTTCTAAGATAATAACCATTTTTTTTTAGAATCTTTCCTGCTTTATAAATATATATTAGAGGTTATGGTTCTTGCGCTGAAAACAATGTTTTTTTTTTTCAAAATTTCTTATTCTAAAATACTCCACTCTTTAAATTTAGTATTTATATTTAATTTATATCTATTTCAGCTTTTTTTTCTTATTGTTAATAAGAAATAAAGCTTTCTTTCTTTCTTTTCTTTCTTTCTTTCTTTCTTTTTTTTTTTTTTTGCTTTTGCTGTTTAAAGCATATTCTTAAGTCCTAATTCAGGGTTCCTTAAGTTTTCATCTACACGCGATTCCACTTCTGTCAAAAAAAATTTACCACGATCACAAAATAATAAAAGAGTAAAGTATTAATTGTTGATAATTAGAATCATATCCGATTAAAATGATTGTTTAAAAAATTTAATATTTTTTAGAATTATGACTTTTTCTAACTCTTTTTTTTATTTAAAAATATTACGAAATTATGAGTTTAAAAAGAAAAAGTCATATGGCAATTTCGCCACCTGAACAAGTTTTAACGGAACTCTGTAAAAGGATTTGATCAACACTTTGTAAAGCTCTGTTATTGCTAGTCAAAAACTTAACCTAATTTTATTTTAGGAAATTAAAATTCTATTTCATGTCTTCCAGTTTGTAACAAGACAAAAACTCTTCTGTGAAGTCTAATAAAATTTCGAATAATGTTAGTTTTAAAATGACTATTTTCATCACAAAAAAAGAATGGAAATATTACGAATTCTAAAAAAAATTATTTTAAAAAAGCAGTTTACAATTACTCATATCAACAGATGATGAAAAGAAAAAAATAATTTAAATTTAAAGGAAACGGTAATCAAACACAAAGATCTCTAATTATTTACAAATATCTGCCCTCATTTTATGAGGATTAGAGATTTAATGAGGGCAAATATATAAGTAAAATCATTGCAATATAAGCATAGCTTGAACCTTTGATGTAGTCAAAATTGATATGTACAACTTGTTGGCGGCAATGTGGAAATCGTAGAATAGAGAAATCTATGCCAGTTCAGTTGATGGTTTAACTGGAGCGATCTGTCTCTTTAAGAATCTCGGAAATGGTACAGCAGTGATTCCTCGAAGTAACTCCTACCTCTTTAGAATTAAATCATAATTCGGGTAAAGTAATTTTTAGCCTTAAAGAGAAAGAGAAAGAAAGATAGTGATTGCTTCAAAACAACCTCATATTCCTAAAATAACAGACCACTCTATCCAAATTATCATCAGAATTTGAACGGCTTCAAAAGTCTTTCGACTTCCAAATAGCTGACAACAAGTTATTCATAATGCCAGTATTTATATCGAACGACTATATATATTTCAAGCTGGTACTGATGTTATATCGGCTGTAATCACACGGTTGCCATTATGTAATTTTTAATTCTTTTATTAATAGAGCATGTATTAATCATACTTAGAACAAACATATTTGAGACCCACCACCCACCTTTTCAAACTAATTATGAAAAACTTCATTGTTTCTAACGAATAGAGCATGGAATAAAGGAAATTAAGTTAGTTTTGTTAGTGTATTATTTTGAAATCAACTACTAGAAGAATATTGGATCTTCGACGTCAGATTTAACTCTAGAACTGAGCAGCGGTAGATTTCTGACTATTCAGACTGTAAAAACTTTGTAAATTAAATAAGTTATTCAATGCACGGCAAGATTAGACGTCAATCAGGAACTAAATCTATTTATTAATATAACCACCTAACTAGCTGTGCCAAATATACTTACTTAACTACAAAATGCTCCCAAATGACATGGATGCATGGATTATAGCTCATTATAAATATTACTATACAGACTAGTTGCGTGTTAAATTTTTGTTGTCGACATATAAAACGGCATTCAAAATGCATAATCAACGACAGATTCAGTAAAAATGCTAGATTTACGCCAAAAATCAATATTTCATAACTATTGTTCGCCAATGCCATGCAAGACATTCGCGGCAAAGTCCACAGCTTTTGGCGAGGGGAGGAGAATAAGACCTCAATTGGACAGTAAGAGAGAAAATTTTGTACAACTCATACCGACTGGTTTTTCCTTATTCTATTAAATACTGCAGATTTCTTCAAATAACAAATTTAATAATACCAAACAGAAAATGTTTAGAAAACGTTGGCAGTTTTCACAAGTATTATTATTTTGATAGAAAATTTCTTCCCAATAGCTTTAATCCATTCTATCTATTTACCCTTTTGCTGCTTTCTTCCAATGTTGACCACTAGCAAACAAAAATTCATTTTCAAAAGTCGAGAACCCCTGTGATGTAAGTTTTCCAGGAAAGACCGAATTCGAATGGAACTTGATAGAATGTGCAAATAAAAGCAGAGGGCCAATGAACGTATTGATCGAGCGATTCTTTCCCCTCGTAACTGTCGTCTGCGTTCAGACGACAACTTATGGACCAGGTGGGGGTGGAGGCCGGGGAGGAGGAATAGGAAGAACGACGCACGCGAGACGCGTGAATTTTTGCTCCGCTCTTTTTTCCTGGAGCAGAGTCCGATGTTCAAACAAAGGGCGATTGCGTCTCGCTTTACATGATGAGTGTGCAGACGATAATTCCGAGGAATGTTTTTTCCGAAAGGTGTTCCTTCCGGCTTTTGTGCAACTTCCTCGTCGCAAGGTTGGGATGAGTTGTTTTCTTGAATGGAAATAGATTCGAAGATTACAATTCGATATAATTTTTTTTGAATATATTTTTTTCTTTGAAATGCGTCTTTCTTGACCTCAGCGTCGGAAGTTCGTCGCACGATCCAGGAATAAATGAAGGGCATTGCCATACCGGAAAGTGTTGAAGCAAGCATGTGAAAAAAAATAAATAATAATAGATCTATATCTTAGAAAAAGTTGATTCCATTGCTACTAGATTCGATTTATCAAACGAACAAAATAGACAGTTGTCTAGAGATTCCATATATTTGGGAAATCCGAAGATGACTTTTTTTTTTATAGCATTCAAATTTTGCATTTTCGTTTAACTTAGAAAACCTTGCATTCAAATCCATTTAAGTTAAAATCCAATGCTTTTTAAATTTAAAAAAAAATTATTTTCATAACTTTCTTAACTAATCGCTTTTTTTTTCGTATACGAAAAATAGAGGAAATATTGTGATGTAAAAAAAGTTCGAAATTTTGACGAGTCTTCATGTCTCAGACCACTCTGAGTCCGCAAAACACATTTTTGACATTCTGTCTATCTGTCTTTCAGTCTTTGAAAGCAATAACTCAAAAAGATCGTGGAGGAAGACAAATGAAATTTGGTGTATGGGCTTACGCCCTTATTTGATCTAGATATCTAGCAAATTTTGAAGGAAATCCATTCACAGGAAATCTAAGTACAAGTGAAATAGTAGATAATATTTACTACACAAGTTTAATATCTAAAATGTAGATTCTTATCAAATTTTAAAACAAATCTGTCAAAAGTCGACCTCTATCTGTCTGTACTTTAGCATGCATGTAAACACAATAACTCATAGACGCAATGACTAATCAACTTAATCACTTAATATGTTATCTTGTGACTATAACTGTAAATCCCTGTGCACTTTTGGTGTCATTCGGTCATCAAAAAAGCGTCCAAAATACATATTCTCGCCATAGATTCAGTATATCTTAAATTCACGCCAAAGATCTATGTTCTGTAACTATTGTTCATCAATGCCATGCAAGGTATTTATGTCCTTACCCGAGGTCCATAATTTAATGCGGGTAGGAAATAACTTGTTCAAGTTTTGTATTATGTTGCTTTATAATTCGAAAAAGTGTGTTGCTTTACAGTTTAAAAATGGCTCAATCCTGTAATTAATTACATGCATTTCTTTTTTAAAAAATTATAATTTTTCTACCATTTTGATTAAAATTATTTTTAAATTGAGACTTTGGGTTTTTTTTATATGTGAAATACTGAAATCAATTCTCTGAAGATATCGGATTAGGTATTTAAAAAAAACAACAAATATTATAATCTTTATATGATGTTTTTTTTATTTATAAATGATAAAATGGTAAGTAAAAGTGAAATTATTTAAACATATATGTAGCTTTTGATGAAAAAACACATTTTGATGCAAGTTTAGCATTTATTTACAAAAACTAGGATTGTTCTAGAGAAAGAAATTGTTTTAATTTTTCAATTTTCTTTATAACATCACATTCATAACATATCTTAGAGTGCAAATAACTATTATCTAAAGAAAGAATTATATTCACAAATAAAATTTTTGCGTGTAATATATCAAATTATCTATAAAATGTTAGAATTTTTTCAACAATATTTATTTAAAACAATCGTAAATTTACTTCTAGAGCATTGAACATCAAATTCATAGTTCATTTCATTCTGTATTACATAACGAGCACAAATTAAAAATTCCATTAAGATATACCGCATTATTTTTTGAAATATGACGATACTCTCACAGTAGATTAATGAAAAAAATCGTTGTTCAGAAAAAGTATTTAAAGTTTTTAAATGCTTATAAATAAGCATCACTTACATATTAACAGTTTACTGTAACTTGGTTTCTAATTGACATATAAGCAAATTAAAGATGTCACTAAAAACAGAAACGTACATATTTTTTTAAATTGCGAAAAAATAAAAATGCGAATTTTTCCCCCCAAATTCATGATTTCGACCAAGTCGGATACCTTAAAAGTGATACTCTATTAAATGTTTTGTTATTTCCTTTTCCAAAATATTTTTATTTATTTGAAACTGCTCATATACCCGTGCATTTTTTTAATGTTTAGCAAACATAAAGAGATTTCTTAATGAAAATTTTTATTGAACTCCAATTTGCGGAAAGCTCTTTGTTTTACACTAATAATGCCATCAAAGAATTTTTTTATCAACATTATTCAGTGGCCGAATTTCCATGTCTCAATCTATTCTTATATAATCGGTTTACGATTCTTTCATTTCCGAAGCAATATTTCGGTAACAGTAACGTGAAACCACACGCAAAAAAAAGGAAGGGGGGGATGCTTCAATGTCTGATTTGGTGGAAGATTGCTCTTCTTGCATTAGCCATTAGTTATGGATATATATAATATATTTAGGACACCACCTGCTCGATTGTCTTTGACAGCTATTGCAGCTGCGCCCTCGAAAGTGACAAGGGTTCAATGTCGGAAAGGGCGTAAACTATTTCCAGTTTAATGTTGAACACTATACGGGAGATATATTTTGATGAATATCTACAGATTTTGATGAAGTTTTGTTTATTATTGCGATATTAAAAGCGATAATGAATTTCTAATCAATGTTTTTGATTTCTCGTATTCAAATTTATAGTTGTCGAAAACTTCAGCCTCGAATTTTGGATGAATCTTTACATTTTAGAGCACCTTGAGTCAGAATAAATTATGTTTGAATTATGTATTCCATCTATCTCTGTCGGTTTGTAAATGCAAAAACTCAGGAAACTGTGATTCAAATTGAGTGAGCGGATTTTTGCATGGGAATTGTAGAGGTGGTATAATTTTGGCAGAAACTTATCGAAAGGTAGTTAATACGTTCTTTCAAACATGAATAAAATAACTCAAAAAAAAAAAAAAAAAAAAACGAGCTAGAAAAAAAGAAATTAAAAAAAAAAATTATTGAAAGTAGAAATAATGTAAAAATAAAATTGGCATGATAGAAAGCTTATTATTTTTTTAAATACTAAACAGTTAATTGTATCTAAATTATGTCGCAGAAATTTAGCGATGACGAGTATACTCGTCAAACACAGAGCATGTGAAATATGAAATTGTGTTGTAATGAAATGACTTTTTATATTTCAATAATCACATTTATTTAATTACTTAATCTAAAATATATTTTTTGCATATGAACCATAAAAAATGTCGCCTCTTAAAAACATGAAAAATGATACAAAAAGGATCCACATTTCGGTGTTTATAACCTGGCGCATCACTTATCGAATAATCTAAAACAATTTATGGTTGTCAAATTGCTTCTGGGATGATTAATACAACACGACGATACATTTAAGAAAAACAATTCATATTATATGAGGGTTCTTTTATATAATCTTTTACTTGTTCCTTTGATTTCGACTTGGCCTTAAAATATTTTAAGCAACTTGAAATATACGAATATGTTTGAGTTTTTACTAAAATTCTAATTCAAATTGCAAATTGTCACTACTTATTACTCCTGACGAATAAACTCGTCATAACGCAAAATGTTGTTCTTTTTCTGCCGAGTATACTCGTCAAAAACAGTTAGCTGGTTAAGATAGTATAAACATATTTAATGTACAATGATAGCTTCTGAAATTATTGAAATCAAACTTCGATTAATTTTTAATAATAAATGTAATTAAAATTTAGAAAAAAATTCTTTGAACGACTATTTTTCAATAAGTAAGTGACTTCGCATTTCAGTAACTCTAGATCTAAAGCTCTGCTTTGTGAAGCATTTTGAATAATTAATTAATAACATGCTTTTGTTAATTCGCTTTCAGCTCTGACTATATATCTGTTCGGTGCAAATTTTGCAATCGATTTTAAACTAATTTCTTGCTGAGCAGAGACTTGATAACAATACAACATTAACTCGCTTTCTTCTCTGTCTGCCTCTTTGTCAGTTCGATACTAATTTTGCGATCGATAAAAAACTTTCGTTGTCAGTAGATAATGCCATGCCAAGTCGTTAGCTCATTGGGTAGTTAGTTTAAAATTGATCACGAAATTTCACGCACACAAGACTAAAAAGCAGAAAACAATTATTTAAATTAAAAAAATAATATACCATGTTTCTAAAACGGATTAAAAAAAATTTTTAATTAATATAATTTATCCTAACTTCAGACAAATTTATAATCCAATAAAGATTATTCTCAAAATTCACAATGACAATCTGTATCGGGCTAGGAGAAATAATTTAATATTTTTTAGTCCGTTTTATAAACGTGGTATATTATTTTGACAATTACTTTTCACCATAGACATGCCTTTACTAATGTCGCTACAGCATGCATGTCACAATTTAACGATAACTTACCATCCTATAAATATTATTGTGGGGAAAGGCAACGACCAGCATTAATATGTGAAATATATTTATTAAGATTACAAGAATAAAACATTACTAAACTAACATAAAATACATAAAAAGATACATGAGCTTGAGCGGTACGTCTTACCGTCTCACCGTCAAGCTTTCGTCTGCCACTTAAAGCGCTAAAACATCATGTGATCAATAACGCAACATGGCTAAACAGGATATGAGAACTGCTAGCAGCGATCAATGACGCAACATGGCCAACATGGCGCCATACAAAACATGAGAACTGCTAGCACACGACCTTCGTGGCTATCAGCGATCAATGATGCATCATGGCCAGCATGGCGCCATACAGGATATGAGAACTGCTAGCAGCGATCAATGACGCAACATGGCCAACATGGCGCCATACAAAACATGAGAACTGCTAGCACACGACCTTCGTGGCTATCAGCGATCAATGATGCATCATGGCCAGCATGGCGCCATACAGGATATGAGAACTGCTAGCAGCGATCAATGACGCAACATGGTCAAACATGGCGTCATACAGGATATGAAAACTGTTAGTAGCGATCAATGACGCAACATGGCCAACATGGCGCCATACAAAACATGAGAACTGCTAGCACACGACCTTCGTGGCTAGCAGCGATCAATGATGCATCATGGCCAGCATGGCGCCATACAGGATATGAGAACTGTTAGCAGTTCCCGCATCATTATGCTAAAAAATGGTGATTGATTCCCGATTGTAAAATTGATAAATATTTTAACAATCCTTACTTAATACAACGATTTTGAACTTAGTCTTTGTTTTGTTTTTATATATCTTGAACATTATTCAAATCTTTGAAGAGATCTGATAAGAATGGAAGACCTTTAGATAGAATATATTAGATCATCAGAACGAGTTTTGTCAAAGAATAGTGAAACGTAAAGCATCGCTATAAAAATAATCCTGCAATGATTTATTTTCTGTAAGTTTGAAATACTTATCAAATCCTTTTAGGGTTAAGTATTGCTACGATTTTCATACGACAATCATTGCCGATAGAAATAGCTTTAAAACTATTTAAATGCAAGACTGTCGGGTAAAAGAGATTTTTATTGTACATTACGGGTCATCTGTTGACTTAATACTATAAGTGACTAACGAATGTTTGAACTATCAAAATCGATTCCAGAGTTCAAATCGATTACGATCCTAAATTGATTCATGACTATTTGGATGGTAATAGAATACTTTTTATTAACATTCCTTAATTTTTGACTGAATTTACGAGCATTTAAGAATTGTTTTCAAAAATAGGTATTAAAAAAACCTAGTGGAATGGTCTTAGCGAAACTTTCTCACGTACAATCATACATAGCTTAACGGGTACCTCTAGCAACTAGTATAACACCATGTAAAAAAACGAGCGATGTTTCGTAGAAGTGAGTGGTTGAGAAGACACCTTGATTTCACATGCCGGATTGATCTGTATCAGTCTGTGATCAGCGCTTGTTTGAAGAGAACCCTTGTATCTAGATGGAAGAAGTTTTAGCCGGATAGCGTTGTCGAATACGATTCCGAGAGGTTTGAACAAGTGCTTTAAGCGATGAAATTGTGGCCAAGATTGTGAGATTATAGGGAGATAACAAAAACATCGATGTGTTGGTGGAAGAATATATCTACAATTACTGAAGAATTTAAGGAGCTGCATTCTATGTCACAGCAAAACGCTGCGGAAGGGATTTGTTCAAAGCTGGAGGAAATAATAGACACAAAAGAACAACAACTTTCCAGTGAATTAAAGGAGATTCTGAAAGCGGGGGAAATTATTGCATAGTATGTTGAGAGGCATTAGCCTAATAAAACTGCATTTATTTAATAATTATACTGAGAATAATTGTCGCCAAATTTTGAAACGTAGCCAAAGACAAATGTCTAGAAAACTTACTTATTTTGAAATGTGGGATAAGGCCTTTATACCCAAATTTGCGGATTTCTATCAAATTTTGTGTAAAATCTGCTCAGAGGAAGTTTGTCTGTTCGACCGTTTGAAGATAGTTAACACGATAACTACAATACAAAACGAAGATAGCTAGATACATGAGATCCGGTACTCGGATTTAGCATCTGTAGTGTAGATTATCTGTCAAAGTTTGAGACAGAACCAATAAAGGTCTGACTGTCTGTTTTTCTGTATTTTCAAAAACACGTAAATACGATAACTCAAAAATGCAATGTCTGAAGTACATCAGATGAGAGATGGGATTTTGTGATCACAATTTCAGTTTTGTGTGAAATTTTTGTTTCAATCTGGCGAAGAAAACACATCTGAAGCATACATTCGATTTTGGGATACTATTAATGCATTCCAGAGTTTAATCGCTAATACACTTACCAAAGATCATAAAATAGATTCAGTAAAAATAATAAATTCACTCCTAGTGTTAATATTTCGTAATTATTGTACGGCAGTGTCATGCAAGCGTTCTTGGGCATGAGAAGTTCATTAGAGAGTATGCAGGAAAGATTGGGGATGACCTATCCCGCTGGTTTAAAGCATGCATTACAAATAATAAATTAATTAATATCAATTTGAGATGTTTTTTTCGTAATAGAATGCATTGTCCTATTTTATATGGATTCTCAAATGGGAAAAAATTGTTTCGCTAACGAGGGTTTTGCATTACGGGTAAGAGTCAAAAACGAATTATGCTTGTTAAGTAAAGTTCCATTTGCACTTCCTAATACAAGTATTATCATCTTCCCCTTAAATAAAAACTGGCGTAAAGCACGTGAGCGTTTTGTGCTTGGTAGTATAATAAAGAAAACCTGATATGCCTTTTGGATGCTTCTTTGCTGCTCGATAGAAATCAACAATTTACACAAAACTATGCAATTTTAGTAACAAGATTGCGCAACAAATTTTATTGATTTAAATCGTTGCGTTTTTGAGTTACATGTATGCAGAAGTACAGACTGACAGATTGTTAACAAATGTTAACAAATTGTTAACAAATACTTAAGATGATAAAACAAGAGGCAAATTTTATTTATCTAGCTCTTTACGCTTTATAGTTAGAGTTTTTCTTGCAATCAGACAGACAGAGGGACAGACCAACAAACTTTATGTGAATGCATTTCTTTCAAACCTCAATAGAAATCTACACATTTGGTATAATGGCCACACATCAAATTCAATCGTCTTAAAACGTTTTTGAGTTCACAGAGAGACAGAAAACGTGTTTTTTTGAACTCAAGGAGATCTGAAACTTAGAGATTCGTTAATATCTCGAGGTCGAATTTTTTGACGATTACAGAGTATTTTTTCTTTGTAATCTTTGCATATGAGAAAGTGGAAAAAAGATTAAAGATTTAAGTTTTTGTTAAATGCATAAGGACATTTGTAAGATAGAGATCTGCATGTTTTAAATTAGTCCAGTTAGCTTATCTGTGATAAATAATATGCATAACAGAGAATTTCAGATTTAAAAAAAAATGAGTTTGCATGTATTACTTAGAAGAAAACTCTATAGCTCATGAATTAATTCTATGAATAAACGAATTCTACTTCTTTTATTTCCTATTCATAAAACAGTTTTCTTTTTACATTCATAAATTAGTACGCATCAGTAAGCAGAAAGTGCAGCATTCATGGTTTAATAAATTCCTTCAAATTTAGAGGCAGTTTACTGTTTTATCTATTCTACGAAATTTATTTGATTGATAAACTCGGAAAGAATTCAATGGGAACCATGCCTCAACCTAAAAATTCTTAACCAAGAAAAAAATAATTAATGGAGAAAAAGAATTTAGTTTCTTGGAAATGATGAAAACTTTTAAAAAGGAATTAAAATTTATTCGAGGGATTTTATTTTTTTTCTGTGAATCCGATTTCATTTTGCCAGCATTTTCTATTTTAAACATAAATATAGTTTTTAAAAAAATGAACCTATTTTAAATATAATTACTGTTTAAAGGATTAAATATAAATATGAAATGTAGCATAAAAAAGTTGAAAATTCAAAGAATTTTTTAAAATTTCAAGTTCATTAGATCACTGTAAAGATTATATTTATCCAGGAATTCGAATAAGTAAAATTTGGTTTAAAACTAAGCACAACAAAAGAATATGACAATTTTCAAACTATAAATTGAAGTAAAAGTTTTAAAAAAATCTAACAATTTTAATAACCAATACATGATTTTAGAAACAGAAAGTAATTTTAATTAATTGTTTAATAATAATTACGTTTTTAATGATTTGAAACAAATAATTTCAGTAGGTAAGTAATTTTAATAAACAAATACTGCGAAGTATTTTGAATGCAATGATCGTAGAATAAAATTTATGTATTCCAATAAATCTGAACCCATTGATCTAAATAGTTTGCATTTGTGGACTAACTTTTCGATATAAGCTATAAATCTCGAACATTAATTGTCATTGTATATTATATTGCTTTAAGGAATTTATAATTAGAATTCATTTATTTAAAAACAAAGGAAATTAGAATCAGAATTCGTTTATTTAAAAGAAAGAAGGAAATTCGAATAAGAATTCGTTTATTTGAAAACAAAGGAAATTAGAATCGGAATTCGTTTATTTAAAAGAAAGAAGAAATTCGAATCAGAATTCGTTTATTTAAAAGCAAAGGAAATTCGAATCAGAATTCGTTTATTTAAAAGCAAAGGAAATTCGAATCAGAATTCGTTTATTTAAAAACAAAGGAAATTAGAATCAGAATTCGTTTATTTAAAAACAAAGGAAATTAGAATCAGAATTCGTTTATTTAAAAACAAAGGAAATTAGAATCTAATGTTTAAAGCTTAATTTGTCTTATGCAATGCAGGTATGATTGCATCATTGTATTCTGCATGCAATGACTTTTACATCATTCAGTTTATAGAAAGAATGTCTTAATAATATCCTGGTGTTAATTAAAGCAGAAGTGAAAATTCTGTTTTGGAATAAATGTTCAAAGAAAGCAATTGTTCATTCATAGCTCAAAACACTGGCAAAAGCGATACTGAAAAATTTGATGAAACAATTAAATGGACTCTATCATAAATTTTATTATATAGCATTGTTACAACTTGCGATTAAATGAATTTTTAAAAATTTACTTAAAATAAGAATAAATTATAAGGAAAAAAAATAACATCAGTATAAAGTACATTTTTTAATTTTAAAATGATGTAAAAACAATGTATCTCTTGCGATAATATGTCTAGACAGTATTGACGAAGAAAATTAAAGTTTAGATTAATTTCAAATTAATCACAAATTTTACTAAAAATTGAAATCGTTTCTGATTTTGCTTCGATTTGGGTAGTGGTGCTTACAAAACAGATTTAAGAATTTCTCCAACAGTCTACGTTGTAGAGTATTTTAAACTATTTTTGAATCAGTATATATAGTCGTCTACCGATGTCTGTAATGCTAGGTGGAGTCAAAAATATCTCTGCACTTTTGGTCTACATTATTATCAGATACAGAATCTCTACTTTCTCTTTTGACATCTATCAAATAAAAGTTTTTTTTAAATGCTTAAATAGATTGATTTGTTGGTATGTGAGTAAAGTTAAGCATGGACAGCAATTAGTTATAGGATAGTAAATTTTTCAATTTACTTTCGTTTTTTACACTGGATTGTAAAAAAAGGTTAAAAACAGATTTTACTGATTAATTTTGATCTGGATGTTCTTAACATTATAGATAGAGAAGATATATATGTAAATATATTTTTTTAGCAGTTGCGTGGCCGAAGAGAAGATACTTTTGAATTTTTAAATTCGATTTATTCCATCCCGGGAAGCATAATTTATGTACAAGAGTGGTGAGAAATAAGTCATTGTACATCGCGGCAAAAGAGCTAAGGAGAACGGAATTCCCCCTTTAAGGGTTTTTACAATGAGTTTGTGATAAAGATTTCTTCGACACGAATCAATTTAGGATAAGGAAATTTAGGTATTTTTAAAGAATATGCTAAGCATTAAGGATTTTTACTCGGAGCGTGAGGATTTGCAGAGCTAAGCATTTTTATAGAGCATGTAGTATTAATTAAATAAAATAAAAAAAAATTGGATCAGGAAATAAGAGATCATTTTGGAATGAAGTAAATATAGACTGAATTAAGATGAAAATTAGGAAATTAATTAAGATTTGAATTAGATTATTAGAGATATATTATTATATGTAATGTATTAATATATTATTATTAGAGATATATTATTATATATAGAGACATATTATTATTATTATATGTATGTTATTAGAGATTATATTATATGTAACATAATTTTTTAAGCAGAGACCGAAGAGAGAGAAGACACTTTGAAAATTTAAACTTCACTTTTATTCCATCCCGTAAGGCATAATTTATGTACAAGAAGAGCTGATGGACTGGTATCCGTTCACAAGCTATACAAGAGCGGAAAGAGAGCGAAAAAGGACATAAATATTTATCCCCATGATTATGCGATTCTGATAAGGATTTCATTTCACGTGTCGATTTAGTTAAGGAAATTATAGGGATCTTTTAAAAAGAATTCGCTTAGGTTGACAATTTTTTATCCCTTTCACTCTGAGTATGGGGACTGCTGATTTAAGCATTTTTACTGCGCTTCTGTTGAATTAGTTAAATAAAAAAGGTGGAATTGGATCAGTAAATAAGAGAATATTTTAGAATGAAGTTAATATAGGCTGAATTAAAATAAAACTTGGGAAAATAATTAGGATTAAATTAAATTTAAAATATCATTACACACCCACCCAACTTGGAAAAAAAATAATACTTGGGAAAATAATTGGGATTAAATTAAATTTAGAAATATCATTACACACCCACCCAACTTGGAAAAAATAATACTTGGGAAAATAATTGGGATTAAACTAAATTTAGAAATATCATTACACACCCACCCAACTTGGAAAAAATAATACTTGGGAAAATAATTGGGATTAAACTAAATTTAGAAATATCATTACACACCCACCCACCCACACACTCACGCACACACACATACACCACACACACAAACACACACACACAGACACACATAACCATTATTATATCACAAAAACCATTATCATATGACAAATTATATACAGAATTTTTTTTTATCACATTAATGCATAAAATAATTTCGTAGTGAATAAATTTCTCACATTATGTTGGATGATAAATCCCATATCATTATGTTAACATAGTGTAGTTATAACTAAGTGTAACTTGGACATTTGTTTACCCAAGCAACGATATTTTTTTTTTTCCCACAACGGGATTTGTAAACTAGATTTGGCAACTCAGAATCAGATAACTCGTTATTTATTTCCAGTTCTCACGTCAACGACTATATCTGGATCATAATTTACCGAATTTCAGCGAAACAGGCCCCCAGGCTACAATTTCCCTGAGTAAGCCAGTGGCCACTTGTGAACTAGACCGTGCCGTTCTTTTGAGAAAATCTCTGAGATAATTGATTTTCTATTTCTAAACACCAACAGCGCTGGTGTGAAGAAAATCCCTTACATTATGTCGCTTTCGGGATTTAAAACTGTTTTGTTGAAGAAAGTGAGGGATTTTTCGGGCAATTTGTTTTGATTCATCTTTCCTGGTTGACAGAAACGAGTCCACTAATCGGGTTACAGTACTTAGCACAAACAAGAGTGGTACGAAATGAGGATTCTCGTGGAGCAAAGCACAATTCTTCGTAATATCGAGGAAAGTGCAAAACGGGGTAAAGATTAGCTTTTGATTTATTGAATAATTATTGATCATCAATAATAATTCAATACTTAAATCATAAGGATTTGGAATTTAAATAAACAGAATTTTAAAGTGTATTACGTATTGCTTGGTGCAGTAATAATATTACGCTAAGCTTTGATATACAATCATTTGGCGCCTTGCGAGTTTGGCAATTTTTCGGTGGCGATTTGTTTGGGGTTACGACTGGAAACGCTAATGCTGCCGTTCGCGCCACATTCGGCCAGTTCACTAAAATTTGGCGATAAACTGTTTTTTTGGCAAAAATGACTGTATATGAAAGCTGTTTCTAATATTTTATTAATTAATGCTTAAGGTACAATTCGGTCTTAACGGCATCAAAAAATGCCAAGAAATTTCGCCAAATTATAAAAATATTCTCACGTGTATTATTATTTATTATGAAAAATTTTGAGCGTGTGAATCACACACTATATAGTTGACGTTTGAAATCGCCAAATGAGCGAAATTTTTTCTTGGCCCTTTTTGATCGCCGTTTCAACCGACAAATACCCAAATTAATATATTTGCGGGTATATTTATGGAAATGTATAATTCGGAAATATTCCAAACATTAATGCAATATTATCAGTGGAAAGAAGACTGTTCAATAAAGTTATCAAAATCAGTGCCAGAATTTTAAT
The DNA here is from genome assembly GCF_947563725.1 of Argiope bruennichi. Lineage (NCBI taxonomy): Eukaryota > Metazoa > Arthropoda > Arachnida > Araneae > Araneidae > Argiope > Argiope bruennichi. The sequence goes on from NC_079156.1 coordinate 125,801,228, forward strand.
TAGGCAACAGACTAGGGCCGCTTGCTGAGAGGTGCCGCATTTCAGGTTGAATAAAAAACTTTATTTTCGTAGTTGCAAATAAATAAGTTTGCAAAAAATACACACTCTAGGAATTATAAAATATTAGGATAATATTAATACTTAATCAAGTATAATTGGTTAGATTCTCATTCTGTATTCATTTAATTTACTTAGTTATAAAATATTTATAAAATCAAAAATCTGATTCAATAATATTGCATACAAAAGTAGATACAGGCAATTTGTAGTGACAAATAATAAACAAAAATAAATACATATTCATAAATTTGATAAAATAAAAAAATATTAAGCTAAAATGGATTATATAACTGGCCCAGTGTAAACCCAGCGTAAAGCGATTTCCTTCTTGAGGTTTAGCGATGTATTAACTCTCACCATATTAATAATAAATTTTTTTTAAAGTTTTTAATGATTTATGTAAGTTATGTTTGCGTAATAAAGTTTTTGTTATTAATTCGATGTAATAACCCTTCAAGTACTTTAACTAGAAACTAGTACTAGCGTAGGTAGACGGTAGGTAGTGTAATCAAATATCTACATCTTTATACTAGAGGCTCCTGTCCTCCTTCTACAAGTTCGATGTTCTAAAAAATTCATTTCTGTTTTAAATTTGAGAATCCTACTGCTCTATTTTATAAAGCTTGCGGATTTAAAAACGGTTCTAAACATTTTTCTTTCATATAAATTACTAGTTTGATCAAAATTATGCTCGAATCTAATTAATATTTATTTTAAGTGGAATATTCAATGGATAATTTACCAGTTTGCTATTGTCTAGGAAGTTTCAAACTTGTTCATGAACCATTAAAGAGCGGTGTTTCAATGATTCTATTTTTAAATAAAAAATAATAATTTAATGATATCTGCTTTTTAAATAAACCGAAAGGAAAATTAAATCTATTTTTGGAATAAAATCCAGAGAAGATTTCAGGCTCTCTACAGCATAAAAAATTTCAAGAAGATATGTTTACGAATCCCAGACCAAACTAAGGAACATTAAGCATAATGGCATTAAACGCATATCAGTTTCTTGCTAAACAGCTTAAATAGTCTGGTTGATCCAGATAAAACATGCAATGCTGTAATTTAGACTTTAATTATTTACGTCCATTGCTTGTTTTTAAGAATTATTTACGGTCAGTGGATTTAAATCTTGTTTTTTAACTATACATAAGTTGAAATAGTTAGATTTCCCTTAGTATGTCAAGTCCCGATTTGTTTATATGAAATTTTTCTTTTAGTAAACTTTATTTATTTATCGTATTTTTGTTATTTTTACCTAGTCTCAATGCACTTTAAACCACGAAATTGGAATTTTTTCTTCCACCAGATGTTACATTAGAAGAGTAAAAAAAAAAAAAAAAAAAGGATACTCTATATAGTCAAATGTTATTTGTGAAGCAATTAGAATTTATTTATGGCAATTGCTTCCAGGTTCGTTTGTTTTTTTATTCTAAACTTGCTTTTAGAAGCGAAATTTCTTTGACCACGCAAAAAGCCGATGCTCTCTTTCATATTAAATAATAGTGAGAATTAAGTTTACATTTCCTGAGAATATTTCTTATTTATTCTAAAATTATACATTATTTATCCTGATATTACATCTTCTGAAAATTCGTTGGAGGAAAAAAATTCATATAGCATATTAAAATGACAATTTACTGAAAAAAAATATATTTCAAAAATTTTTATGGGACCAAAAATATTGAAAATTTGCATTTTAAATGATAGGAAAATAAAAATAACGCCAAAAAAGTTTTTAAAAATGTTTTTAAGAATAAAATATTCTTCTCATATAGTTAAAATGACTATTTTTACTTTTATACCTTTTAAGTTACAAAAAGAATTTAAAAAAAATCGACCTCAGAATGGTGATTTATTTCCGCTTTTCGATCTCCCCAAGGCGACCCCCCCCCAAACACACACAATTTTTGGATTTTTTTTTCAGTCTGCCTGTGAATACGATAATTCAAAAACCAAATGCACAAAAAGGATAAATCGATCATGTGATGCTTCCTCTAAAATTATACATTTCTATCAAATTTTACAATATGTTCGATAGGGGAATTTTCATCTGTCTGTGTGCCTGTGAGGACGATAATCCAAAAAAATATAACCAGCAAAATTATTTTTATCATTAACATTGTCGATTTTATTAAATTTTAACTCAAATTCTTTAAAAAAAATGACTTTCTATCGACCGGGCCGTTTGTGCGCATGCCAAAGAGATAATTCCGAGTGATTAGCTTTGAGCTACCCGGATGACATTTGATTTGTGATCTTTAAACCCAATTTGGAGATTTCTGTAGATTTTGAACAAAATCAATTAAGAAATATCTGTCCATTCGGCTCTCTGAGACAAGTGAACACGATAGCTATGTAACGCAAAAAACTAGATAGATAATATTATCGCCAAAAAATTCTAACTCCAGAGATTTTGAAGCATCTCTAAATTTTAGACCTCCATGAGTTTGAAAAACACATTTTTGGAAAATGTCTGTCTGTCTGTGACAAAGATAACTCAAAAACGCTTAAGGATCACATTTGGTATACGTTCTTTTTACAAACTTTGTAGATTTCTGTCGATAACTGCAAAATGAAGACAGCTAAATAGATAAAATTCGGCACACTTATATATCTATAGTGGCATTTATCAAATTTTGATCTGTATCTAACAGAGGATTGACCGCCTATCTGTCAATTTATACTTTTAGAAATATGTAAATGCACTCAAAAACTCAAATTCAAAACTCAAAAATTACAATGATCTAAAATATCAAATTTGGTATGGGATTTTCTGAAGACAAGTGCAGTTTTGTTACAATTTTTTTTTTTTTTTTGAAAAAATACGTTCAAAACACAAATTTGATTTTCGAATACTATTAACAGCCTTCCAGGGATTAATCGCCAAAACATTCGCCAAAGATCACACATTAGATTCAGTAAAAATGCTAAATCCACGCCAAAAGTTTCGTAACTATTTTACGCCAATGCCATGCAAGATTTTCTCTGGGATTATTAAAGAGCGTGCGAGGAAGTTTGGGGATCAGACAACTCCCACTTACTTTTTACTTATTTTTATGCGGAATATAAAGAAGCCAAAATTGTATAATCATTTTACACAATTTTTGTGCATGCAATGGTCTTGTAGTTAAAAAAATTAAACCGTTAACTGATGTACTGATTGTCTATAATTATTAAATTGAATTTGCAGTCTATAATTATTAGGAATAAAATTATTGAATTATTATTCTCTCGTGTCTTTTCTAACAAAATAAGTTTGAGGTTTTAAAAATGGTGTCAATTGAGTGGTTAAAGAAATGTGGAATCACTTCACATTCTTCTTCATCGTCGCTTAAATGAACCCTTGATAATCGGACTTATATGGATCGATCAATCGGAAATAATTCCGATGTCATGATATCGGTATGACAATTAATATACTCCTCGAAAATGATATTTGCTTTCAGGATATAAATATCTCTTTTAACACCCAAAAACGACGTATATCGAAGCTTCGATCTGTGCCAACGAAACACTTTCCCATTACAAAATATTTCGTTATTTGGCTAAAGAAATAATACCTAATCACTACAGTGGTTGTGAATGAACTAGGAATGTAATGAAGCCAGAGGTGGATTTTCGATTAGGTCATTTAGAATGCTGAATTGAAAAATGGCGGGGTTAGATCAAGAAAAAAATGCTATTAATTTTATTATCAGAAAGGAATTTACAACTAGTAATATTAGGCAGCTATCTAGGCCTGCGAGGCTGAGAGGAGGCTGTAAAGAGATCGATTAAAAAGTTTTTATATTATTAATGGCTAAATAAACAGATTTGTAAAATATATGTTCTGCTAATAATGAAATATTAGGATAATATAACATTTTATCAAGTTTAATTGGCCATATTTCTATATGTTTCATTTCGTTCATTTATTTATTGGAATATATATATATATATATATATATATGTGTGTGTGTGTGTGTGTGTAAGCATTATTTCATGTGATGCAGAATACAGTTTGGAGACAGTGAAGAGGCTTATTACATTTTTAAATTCTTTTTAATATCCATCGGGAAAGTATAATTATTTTCAAGCAGACACGCGGACAAGACGTCCGCCACAGCGCAGTACAAAAGCTGAAGTGGGGAAGAAGGGGTGAAATAAATTATCCCTCGCCTTATATAACCTTAGATTTTGATAGGGAAAATATTTCTTCATGGTGCTAATGTATTAATAAGATTCTGATAGGGAATTCTGACGCATGTCAATCACATGTAAGGGAAACACAGGGATCTTTTAAGAAAGAATGTTCTTACTGGACATTTTTTACCCCTTCACGCCGAGCATGTGAAAGTATCGGCGTTTAACCGATTCAGCAGTTTTATAAAGCTTATCTTGAATTAATTAAGTAAAGACAGTGCAATTGGATCACGAAATAAGATAATATTTTAGAATGAAGTTACTATGGGCTAAATTAAGATAAAATCTTGGAAATTAATTAAGTTGAAATTAAAGTTTAAAATATCATTACACACACACACATACACACACACACACACACACACACACACACACATACACACACACATATATATATATATATACACATTAACATTAAATGAAATATTAATTTAAATATTTCATTGTATAATATTTTATTAATTAAAATAGTGCTATAATGTAAAATTGTAAAATCAAATTAAAGTTAAATTTAAATTTATGTTAAAATTGAATTCAGGTGATGCAAAGGAGAATAGAAGGAGGACAAAAAAGAAAATCTAGATATTTTATGAGGAAGTCGAGGGGAGAGTACTCCAATTAGCTATATTAGAATAACTTACTCCCTTCACTATTCAGATGATGCAAAGGAGAATAATAAGATTACAGAAAAGAACATCTAGATAGTTTACGAGGAAGTCGAAGGGAGAATATTCCATTTGATTATATTACACTTACTCACCCTCTCTCTAATCAGGTGTTGTAAAGGAGTATAGAAGGAAAACTGAAAAGAATGTCTAGATGGTCTATAAGGAAATGAAGGTGAGAATACTGCAGTTGGTTATATTACACTTAATCACCTCCGCCCGTCACTAATCAGGTGTTGCAAAGGAGACTAGAAGAAGGGCAGAAAAGATGGTCTAGATAGTCTACCAGAAAGTCTAGGGGAAAATACTCCAATTAGCCATATTACAATAATTTACCCTTTCACTATTCAGGTGATGCAAAGGGGAATAGAAGGAGGACAGAAAAGAAGATCTAGATGGTCTAGGAGGAAGTCGAGAATACTTTAATGGGCTATATTACAATAATTCACTCTCACAATATTCAGATGATGCAAAGGCGAATGGAAAGAAGACAGATAAGAAGATCTAGATGGTCTACGAGGAATTCATGGCGAGAATACTTCAATTGGCTATATTACAATAATTCACCTATTCAGGTGATGCAAAGATAAATAGAAGGAGGACAGAAAAGAAGATCTTGAAGTTTAGGAGGGAGTGGAGGGGAGAATACTCTAGTTGGTTATATTGCACGAACTCACCCCCTCACTATTCATGTGATGCAAAGGTGAATAGAAGGAGGACAGAAAAGAAGATCTTGAAGTTTAGAAGGGAGTGGAGGGGAGAATACTGCAGTTGGTTATATTATACTATCACCCCCCTCACTGTTCAGGTAATGCAAAGGGGAATAGAACGAAAACAGAAAAATAGTCAAGATTTCCTCCCTGAAGTCGAGGTGAGAATTCTCCATTTGGTTTATTACAATAATTCACCGCCCTCACTATTCAGGTGATGCAAAGGGGAATAGAAGGAGGACAGAAAAGAAGATCTAGAAGTTTAGAAGGGAGTGGAGGGGAGAATACTCCAGTTGGTTATATTATACTAATTCCCCCCTCCCCTCACTGTTCAGGTGATGCAAAGGGGAATAGAAGGAAAACAGAAAAATAATCAAGATTGCCTCCCTGAAGTCGAGGTGAGAATTCTCTATTTGGTTTATTACAATAATTCACCGCCCTCACTATTCAGGTGATGCAAAGGGGAATAGAAAGAAAACAAAAAAATAATCAAGATTGCCTTCCTGAAGTCGAGGTGAGAATTCTCTATTTGGTTTATTACAATAATTCACCGCCCTCACTATTCAGGTGATGCAAAGGTGAATAGAAGGAGGACAGAAAAGAAGATCTAGAAGTTTAGAAGGGAGTGGAGGGGAGAATACTCCAGTTGGTTATATTATACTAATTCCCCCCTCCCCTCACTGTTCAGGTGATGCAAAGGGGAATAGAAGGAAAACAGAAAAATAATCGAGATTGCCTCCCTGAAGTCGAGGTGAGAATACTCCATTTGGTTTATTACAATAATTCATCTCCCTCACTATTCAGGTGATGCAAAGGTGAATAGAAGGAGGACAGAAAAGAATATCTAGAAGTTTAGAAGGGAGTGGAGGGGAGAATACTCCAGTTGGTGATATTATACTAATTCCCCCCTCCCCTCACTGTTCAGGTGATGCAAAGGGGAATAGAACGAAAACAGAAAAATAGTCAAGATTTCCTCCCTGAAGTCGAGGTGAGAATACTCCATTTGGTTTATTACAATAATTCACCGCCCTCACTATTCAGGTGATGCAAAGGTGAATAGAAGGAGGACAGAAAAGAAGATCTAGAAGTTTAGAAGGGAGTGGAGGGGAGAATACTCCAGTTGGTTATATTATACTAATTCCCCCCTCCCCTCACTGTTCAGGTGATGCAAAGGGGAATAGAAGGAAAACAGAAAAATAATCAAGATTGCCTCCCTGAAGTCGAGGTGAGAATTCTCTATTTGGTTTATTACAATAATTCACCTCCCTCACTATTCAGGTGATGCAAAGGGGAATAGAAAGAAAACAAAAAAATAATCAAGATTGCCTTCCTGAAGTCGAGGTGAGAATTCTCTATTTGGTTTATTACAATAATTCACCGCCCTCACTATTCAGGTGATGCAAAGGTGAATAGAAGGAGGACAGAAAAGAAGATCTAGAAGTTTAGAAGGGAGTGGAGGGGAGAATACTCCAGTTGGTTATATTATACTAATTCCCCCCTCCCCTCACTGTTCAGGTGATGCAAAGGGGAATAGAACGAAAACAGAAAAATAGTCAAGATTTCCTCCCTGAAGTCGAGGTGAGAATACTCCATTTGGTTTATTACAATAATTCACCGCCCTCACTATTCAGGTGATGCAAAGGTGAATAGAAGGAGGACAGAAAAGAAGATCTAGAAGTTTAGAAGGGAGTGGAGGGGAGAATACTCCAGTTGGTTATATTATACTAATTCCCCCCTCCCCTCACTGTTCAGGTGATGCAAAGGGGAATAGAAGGAAAACAGAAAAATAATCAAGATTGCCTCCCTGAAGTCGAGGTGAGAATTCTCTATTTGGTTTATTACAATAATTCACCCCCTCACTATTCAGGTGATGCAAAGGGGAATAGAAAGAAAACAAAAAAATAATCAAGATTGCCTTCCTGAAGTCGAGGTGAGAATTCTCTATTTGGTTTATTACAATAATTCACCGCCCTCACTATTCAGGTGATGCAAAGGTGAATAGAAGGAGGACAGAAAAGAAGATCTAGAAGTTTAGAAGGGAGTGGAGGGGAGAATACTCCAGTTGGTTATATTATACTAATTCCCCCCTCCCCTCACTGTTCAGGTGATGCAAAGGGGAATAGAAGGAAAACAGAAAAATAATCAAGATTGCCTCCCTGAAGTCGAGGTGAGAATACTCCATTTGGTTTATTACAATAATTCATCTCCCTCACTATTCAGGTGATGCAAAGGTGAATAGAAGGGGGACAGGGAAGAAGATCTAGGTGATCTAGTAAGTGGAGAGGAGAATACTCTAACTGGTTTCACCCTCATTATTCCGATGATGCGAAGGAGAATAGAAAAAGAACAGATCTATATGGTCTAGGTGGAAGCCGAAGGGAAAATACTACCAAATGGTTATCATTTGCAGAAAGAATTAACTTCAGATGTAAATGAACAGTAATTTTTCAAATATTTCATTTAACTTTAAAAGAAAAATTTATCACGTATATCTCCGAGTAAACCGAAACTAACACGTTTCAAGAAACGGTTTCAATCATCAAGTGCTGAGAGGGAACAGGTTAACCGAATGTCACTGTCATTACATTTCATATAAGTCGTTAACTTTTTCTCTTTTTTTTTGCATTTAGGCTTCAAAGAAAAGTTTCCTAAAAACAATTCATCAGAAAGGTTACTAAAGCACTTCGAACTTTTCAAATAAATTGTTCTACGAAAAGAACCGGAAGGAATAAAACGGAAAGAACAATGAACTATCCTCTCCATAAGCTATAAAGTGCGCAAGACCGCTCATTCAGCTGGGCAAGTGAACTTCCGGAGTTTTCGAAATACCCGCTTGCTGATTGCGGCAAGCGATTCTACAAGATGAAACGATCCATAAATTTCGTTTAATCGGTGGAAAAAGATGTGAATGAACCAAAAAATGTCCACCCCCCCCCCCCTCCCCCCGAATTGCTTACATTCTTCGTTAGCGGATTTTATTTGTTTCATAATATTTTATACTTTTTTTCTTTGATTATGAAAAGTACAAAAAGAAAATACTGGAATCGCTGAAAAATCCGATTGCGAGATTTTGATAAATTTGTACGGGTCAGATTTTCCAGAATCCGAAAAACACATTTTTGGAATTATGTCTGTCTCTCTATGAACGCGATGACTGAAGTTGACAATCGAAATTTGATATGCGATTTCTAAAGCGAGTTTGAAAATTTTTCTCTAGTCGCAGATTTAAATATTTTGTGACTCAAAGTTGTGCACACAATGTTAATCATTCAGTTTAGCTTCACATTTCACTACATTTAATTAATTTGTTAATGATTTATTTTGGGCCAATTTCTTTTTTAATTTTAATAATTGCATGATAATATTCATGCTATTATCTGTTAGGGCTCATAACTGCGCAGCACCCCAATTACAAAGGAATGATTTAAGCTGATATTTGGTATTTATAAATATTATAACAAAGCGAAGATATTGATATAGATAGGAATCTAACCATTTATATTTGACAATAATATTTATAATTAATTGCAACTAATATTTCCCATTAACTCTTTGAGGCACGCGAATTTAAAGGAAGAGTTAAAACTCTAGTTGCACATAATATTTTTATTATAAAAAGTGGAAAAAAACCCCATTTATTTCTATTATCTAATGTATAAAAATGAATTTTTATTTGTTGGTACCTTATGCGCTGCTGTACCGCTCATCCGATTGCGATAAAACATTGCCAACTTATTGCTTGCAATTACGCGTTGCTTATAGGCATAATACAATTATTATATCTAATACTGAACCTAGAAAATCGAAGTTTTTTACGTGGCCTGTTGTATGTTGGATGCTCACAAGTCTGACAGACAAGAAATTTATTTGTTTTTGCTGGAGACGTAAAAACAAAAAACAAAAAAAATATTGTCTACCCTAAAGTATACTTGAATAATAAAGTAAAAAATAGAATGGATATTATTTGTACTTCTCCTTTATACATCATTCAATTTCAATGAATGTATTCATTGCTGATAAGAAAATAAATATCGTTCTTTCTGTCATTCTTAATTAAATAAGACATCCATTTCAAATTTCAAACGATATTTCCAAAATTATTTCTTTTGCGTTAGCAATGCTCTGGGTACCAGCTAGTTTAACACAAAGCATTTCTCAAAATAAGAGAAAAAATAACTTCAATGAAGGTCTTTTTGAAGTTATAGAGGACTTATTTGAAGTTCAAATAAGTCCTACATTTTACCATTTCACAACTTCAAAATGACTGTAAAGCATCAAATAACATGTTTTTTTTATTATTAAACCATTTATTACTTTATATTTAAACTAGCCGCCTTTGGCGACCAGCCGGTTAGCCAATCTTAATGTTCGTTTAAATTTTAATAATTAAATAGGTTGAACCGGAGTTTAACCCCTGCTTCGCCAAGTTGCAATAACACGCCAAAGCAGGCAATCTTTATTATGCACTATAATTGAACATCTCCTCCTTTGCTTTTGAACATTTCGCTAGACCGTTGTTGGCGATTTTTAAAAATTTCGCAAAGCAGGGGGTTAAACTCCGGTCGTACCATTAAATATTTTACGCAATTCCAACTTTAATTGATTCTTCAGCAAAATATTTTAAAACTTCAAATTTTGATAGTCATATAATTCACTCATAATATTATAAAGGCCTTCAGTCATAGCATGATATGTATCTCTCTAATTTTCTGTTACTCCTCGTAGAAATTATGCTTTAAATTAAAGTGTAAATGATTAATCTGCAATTAATATAATAATATTTTTTACTGAAACAAAGCATTTTTTTTAATAATATGATTACTGATAATAGAGTCACTGAGCGTTTGAACTTTATGGGCACTAAAGAATATCTTTCTTAATTTATGTAATGTCTCAAGAATTTGTCAACAAAAATTTCTCAGATTCATCATGAACAGATCGATTCATTAACAATGTTTAATTTTAAATGCATCAAACACTAAGAAAATAAAATAAATCGTTTAAAATAATCGGTCGAAAACAGGTTTAAAAAAACTACTTCAAAAACGATGTACTTAAAACTATAAGCATATACAAAAAATATATATAACTAACATAAATACAATTTAATTACAAAAGCATGCAATTAACCTAAAAATAATTTAAATCATTGAAAACAGGTTAAAAAAAAGCTACTTAAAAAACAATGTACTTAAAATTATAAGCATATACAAAAAATATATAACTAACATAAATACAATTTACTTACAAAAGCATGCAACTAACCTAAAAATAATTTAAATCATCCTTTGGTTGCCATGTCAACAATCAGAACACAATGCGCATGCCTGAGTTTTCTTAGCCAGTTACGTTAACGCAAATACGTGAATTTTTATACGCCAGTTGGGGTAACGCTATGTAGATTAGACATTTTTAATTTCCTTTATTCAGTGTTATTTTAATTCAAAAGTACTTCAGAATGAATCTGAAACATGAATTAATTAAAAATGTTTAATTTTAAATGCATAAAACATTAAGAAAATAAACAGAATCGTTTGAAATAATCCGCCGAAAAATTTTAACCCTAGCCTCATTACTGTTGGGAGAAAAAAAACTGAAGCTTTACTCATTTGGCGGTGGGGAAAATGGAAGATTTTTTTGGCGGGAAAGTTAGTTTTTAATTAATAATTAAAATTCTAATTAAAATTTCAAAAAAAAGGACCCCAGGTGCACATTCCCGACCTCTAAGGTATACATGTACCAAATTTGATAGCGGTATGTCAAATGACCTGGCCTGTAGAGCGCCAACACACACACACACACACATACACACACACACACATTGAGCTTTATTATAAGTATATAGATAATGCTTTATATTAAATAATCGATAAATAAATAACTCAGACTCGTTATGAAATGACACATATCGTTATGAACGATAAAAATTCACGGCACCACACAAGGCGCCAACTTTAATCATTTATTATAATTTTTCCCCCTTTAGTTAAGTATTTACCGATGGTACATAGCATTGCCAACTAAATGAAAAACTTTAAATGAAATATTAAATTGTATGATTATGAGTAACTTCTACTTTTCGAAATAAGTTAAAATAAATCCCTCCATGCATAAAAAACTACGCCAAAGGTAGTACAGTTTTTGACCCACATAGTACCAAAGAGTTAGTTAATTAATACCTAATATTTTACAATTTATAGAATTTTCCAAATTAATAAATTTATATATTTGGCAACGTTTTTTTAAATGGACTTGCCTGCTATCCCTCTCCTCAGCCAGGTGACCTTAGCAGATACCTATTTTGTTCTGGTGTGAAGTCAGGCATTGTTTTTCTCAAATTTTGAATAATTCATAAGAAGATTGCTTGTCTGATTGCAAGGGATCATTATAACTACAAACCGCAAAGAACTAGATAGATAAAAATCAAGGTATCTCAAGCGTAGGTATCTTTAGCATCTCAATCAAGGTATCTTTAGCATCACAAGTACAGATCTATATCAAATTTTGAACCAAATCCGTTAAGGGGTCGACCGTTTGTCGGTCTGAAAACTAGCATGCATGTAATTGTGGCAACTCGAAAACGCAACAATATGTTTCAAGTTTTGTATTTAATCAGATGAGGGGAAAATATCCAAGAACAAAACATTTTTAAACGAGATATTCAAAATAAAAATCTGAGTACTTATGTCGTTCATGGTTTTGTCCGCGCCTTACAATTTTTGTGTGTGTATTTAGGAGCGGTGTGTGGCGGAGACGACAACAACACCATTCCGCAATCAGACCATAACCGCTGATTAAAAAAACGTCTTTCTTGAATTGATATTAAAAAATTGCAATTCAGTTAAAACATCTTTAATATGTCTTGCAAGTTTCTTCTTCAAATCAACGTGTTGAGAATGGCTTATTGTGTATTCTTGGTTCAAAATACGATCAACTTTGCTTTAATCGTACAAAATCATGGAATAGATCATTTTTAAAGCGTTTTCATGATGATTGTGGTACATTATTATACTTATAGATTCAGACGATATTAATATGAAAACTATTTTAATTTTGTAAAAATTCGAACTTTTAAATAATTAAGCAAAAAATTAGCATTATCAAGCCGTTTTTATTGCGACGATTCTCTTAGGTAACCGAATATAGATACCTCTTCTTTTCCCACTTTTACTTTCTCTTACATGTAGTACAGAAAAAGTATAATAATCGCTAAAAAAACTCGAAATTTTGAAGAATCTCCACGTTTTCGATCTCTCTGAGTTCGAAATACACATCTTCGTAATATGTTCATCTGTCTCTCTGTAACAAAGCTAGCTAACTGTCTGTGACAAAGATTCTTCGAGCTAGACGAATGGAATATGGAGTACAATCTTTACTCCAAATTTATATATTTCTATCAAATTTTGAGTAAAATTTGTTCAGTGGAAGTCAGTCTGATTAGTTGTTCGAATATAAGTTAACACGATAAATTCAAATCAAAGAGAGCTAGATAGATAAAATTCGATTTATGGACTCTATTAACTGTATGCTAAGGATTAATCGCCAAATAACTCGCCAAGGACGTTGCAAAAGATTCATTCAAAATGCTAAATTCATGCAAAAAGTTAATACTTCGGATGCCAATGCCATGCAATGCGTTCTCTGGCATGACAAATTTATTAGAGTATACGAGAAAAGTTTTAGAGAGACCACCCCCACTAATTTTTACAAGAAATGTAATAAAATTTAAATATCATTATATGATACATTGAGATATTTTTTATAAGTTTAATTCTTTAGACTGAAATTAAATGAATTAATCTTATTGCAATATTCCTCTTGGGGCTTTTCTTCTTTTTGAAAGCAAATTTGCAAGGAAATGTTGAATCTTATTTTGAAAAAAGCTTTGTTCATTTCGACTGTCATGACGTTCGATTTTGCTTTCTGATTTAATCACTAAAAATTGAATTCATAAACTTAAAGTTTTTTTTTCCTATTCAGGCGACGTATTTTCGAATTCTTAAGAACTCATAAAGATTTCTTTAAACCCGAATATGAGAAGGAAAGAATCGACAAAGCAATCTACGAACGAGAACGACGAGCTTAGGATATGCGCGTTAAGGAGATTTCACAATATTGAAATGGTCAGATTTTTTAAGTTTCAGTAATGAGCAGCTAAAGGGATTAAAAAACTTTCCGCTTTTGAGCGACCAGCTGGTTTTTCAGGAATACCAATTGTGTATAATTTCATTAGATTAAATCTCTTAGGTCCATATTTCCATCCTCTACACTACACCGATTCTAAATTTGGTAGCTCTAGATCTAACTAGGTTCGGTTGATATCCGGTTTTTCTCCATTAGGTACAATTTGATACTGATACTCGATTGCGCCTGATACTGTAACCGATTTTTTTTCCATCGGAATAAACCGAAATACTTAGCGGATATCGATTCTCGCCTTTTTGTCGAGACTGCAGCTGATGATTGATTTCAAGGTGGGATTTCACTTCTTCAGAAGATGTATGGATGGCCATGTTCCGGGATCCTTGATTTTGACTGTGATTGATGGTTGGGTGAGAAGAGGAAATGAGAAATTTTGTTGATATAGCTAGTATAGGCGAAACTCGGGATTATTCAGTACTATGCATATCGTTACATGGTGTAAAGGACAACAATAGCTGGAGAAGAAATATACATAATAGTAAACACATCATGCATTTTAATTGTATCGCCTAGGCAGGACAGGGAACTAAGCATATATTGATCTAATACTTTATATCAAATTGATATAGTGTATCCCGACCGAAAACGAAAGAATTCAATGAGATTACCATTTGGTATCAATCAGGTCTAAAACTGATACTTAATGCTTGATAAAGTTAGTCTATATCATTTTTGCACATTTAATACTTTCGCTTGCCTGATAAAAAGTATCAAATTTATATGCTATCACCCAAGTTTGAGTCTAATAATCAGTTCTGTAGAGAGCCAATATACACACACGTGTTTCTTTCTTATTAGCCACCTCTGAAAGCAAATGGCTCGTCGAGAATGTTGGTTATGTATATTTTCAATCAAATTTCTCATGCACAACTTGATGTTCATTATTCCTTTGATATCATATCTGCAAGCATCATTTTGCGACAGACATCAAACCCGTGTATTAAATAGCCTTACACTTGCTGTGTTTATTTTTCACATGAACATTTCTCATGGTCTCCGTGATATCAAAGAACAATAAAAAATGTAACATTTTTGTCCAGCTATCTTTTAACTTTCAATAATTAACTAATAGTTCTGCTTTTATATTAAACAGTGAAAAAGAGATCACCGATTAAATTATATATTGATTAATAAGTGTAACAATCAGGGATTTTTATTATAAACAAAGTTTTGTGCAGTTAAAGATTTTCTTTAATCGAAGAACATGGTTAATATGATTATAAAAGTTTAAAATTTCATGTATCTACATATTTCGTCTTCCCTTTTCATATTTTGCAAGCATTTCTTATTTTATGTTGAGATTTTGCTTCTGGCAGCGAATTGTCGAATTTCCTAAATTTAAAGTTGATTGAAATTAAATGCAACTAATATCCTAGGCGAATTATTTGGACGCCAAAGACAATCAATAAATAAAATTAAAAAAAAAACTTGATACAAGTACAACCAAGTAAAATTTATTTGGAAAGACTTCTTAATATTGAAATTACCGGTTTTAATACAGAGAATAAATAATAAGTAAATGTCGGCCAAAGTTAAAATTCAGCAAAAGAAAAAAAAAAATGGTTCGTTGAAAGGATATCTTATATAATTAATATAAACAATACCAGCCAGCGAATTGTTTATTTAATCATCTGTGAGAACGACTTTCTTTGTAAAACTTTATATCGGGGAAAAATTAGAAAGTCTTTCAGATGTCGCAGCTGCATAGTTCAGAAGATTTAATCTCTCTGTTATTTTTCTGAAAAATTGAGAACTTTCTTTCATAAGAGATTAAGGGATTATTCAATAGAGCTTCCCAGAATGCCTTTATAGCGGAAAAAGATTTATAAAAAGAAAAATCAGCGAAGCATTGAATATAGGACAAGCTATTCACTATGTTTCAAATTAAAACAGTTTAACAGCCGTAAAACATCGAAGGATGTTTTCATAACATGATCCAAGCTACCAATATCTGTCAGTGTTTATATCCGATATTTAACGGCTGTAAATATTATCTTTTTAGCTGTTTTTATATTCAGGACAAAATTAAATAAAATGCAGCTGTTCATACGACACATTATGGTAATGTGAGTTGCCTCTGAAGTTTACAACTCAGAATCTGTGCCAACCCTATTTACGAATAGACAGCGACTTTTTACTTTCTCCTATACGAACTATTGCAATCACAAAAGAAAAAAAATTGAACTCGAGATTTGACGAATCTCCACGTTTCAGATCTCCCTGAGATAGACAAACACATTTTTGATATTATGTCCGTCTGTCCGCTTACGAATACAATAACTCGAAACTGCTTTGAGTTAGATGACTGAAAATTGGTATTTTACGACCAAATTTATAGAATTTTTTATCACATTTTGAACGAAATCCATTTACAGGGAGTCTGTCTATCTGACGGTTCAACACAAGTGTACTCAATAAATTCAAAACACAAAGAGTAGGCAAATAGGATATGGTACTTAGAGATAGCATCTAAAACTTGGATACTTAATAAATTTTAAACCAAATCATTTATACGGTTGATCCTCTGTTTGCCTGTACTTTCGAATGCATGCAAACATGATAACTCATAAACGTAATGGTATTTTGTATGTATGATATTGTATGTATTATACGTAACGAACTGTACGTTATTTTGTGACTATAACTGTTGCTCCCTGCCAAATTTTGGTGTCAATAGGTCGGCAAAAAGGCGTTCAAAATACATATTCTCATGATAAATTTAGTAAAAATGTTATATCTAGTTAATATCGTTTACCAGTGTAAGGCAGCCCATTCCTTACTCTTAGTTCACAGCTTTATGAGGGAGAGGATTTGAGATGATTTTTTTTGAGAAATAGATAGTTTTATGCGGGAAAATTTCAAGGAGACCACTTCCACAGGGTGTAAAAGAATTATAATTAGTCAAAAAATTCATTCACAAACATGGTCAATTCAATGTACAAAAGAAAGTCACTTTTTTTCATACATGTTTTTACAAAATTTTGTAATTGTCAACGTAAAACAATTTAACAGAATATTGAACAGCTGTCTTTTTTAATTCCTTCACCAATGAAGTTATTTAACCTACTAAGTTAGATGTTAGATTCTATTTAGGATGTATTAGAACTTTTCTATAGTATGGAACTAAAATTTCATCTCTTTCCATATATTTCGTGCATTATATTCAGAAGGGTTAGGCCATCGTTTTATGTTTGATTCGTCTATCTTGCTTTCGTCTGACTTGATTGCGTAATCTTGTACTCTACGAGCAACTATTTTTACTTCACGCAATTCATAGGAACAAAAATGTCTTTTTTTAGTCCATCTGTCTGCTTTCCTTATGTAACTTTGTATAGTACTAGTTAGTTTCATTTTTTTTCTTTTAACTATTTCTCATCACGCAATGTATTGATAGTATATCAGCCTTTAAACCGTATCGTGTTAGAAAGACATTTACTATACAAATCAATTATCGAGATGAGCTTTAATTAAACTGACCAGATGTCATGAGTAAGCCGAAAAGATCTCTTATTCATACTCATTGTCCTCCATTGAAAAGAATGAATATGATTTCTCTCATAAATGGAATGACCTAATCCGCCATACATTTTACATTTAAATTACTCATTCACATAAAAAGAATGAAAAAAATATGTATTTAGCTAAATTTCATTAAAAATATTGCCCTCAAGGAATATTTTTCAGGAATATGATCATTATGTTTTAATGAATAATGTCTGTTCAGTATTACAGTTCTTTTGTTATATGAAAAATAATCACCTGATGTTAGTGAATAATGTCAATTCAGCTAAATTATTCTTGGAATGTCCGTCAAATACATTATGGATTATGTTCGTGGTAATTAAGTTAAAATAAGATTAAAAGATAATATGAATGGTAAGGTAACGTAACAATCTAAATGGCCAATTCTTTTATGAATCTCCTTTATTCTGTGGAATTTAAAACTTCACAAATTCTGTGGCATAATGATAGCGAATAGTGTAACTTGGGCTGAATAATGGTGTATAGAAGACCCAGTGTAGTAAAAAAATGTTAAATGACTACAGAGAGAATCTTTTGTGGTTCTTTTGCACTTTTTTTAAATAAGTAATCTAAAAGAGCTGAAAATAAATACTAACCCCAGGCGTCATTTACCATTGCTACACTATTGATAGAGATGATCTGAGTAGCTGTTTTGAAAGGCCGCACAACTCTTCATATAACAACCTAAATGATCAAATATGTCTTTTACCTCTTCCCTGCTTGAACTCGTTATTTAATGTTTATAGATTCCTGCAATAAAACTCAGCAAACTCATTATAATATTTCAGAACAACTTATTCTAACATTTTTTTTCTCAAAGATACTGCACACTTTTTATTCATTTATCTTTCTTTACAAATGCATCGTTTATGGAAAACCCTTGTTCTGTGGAATATAAAGCTTTACCAATTCAGTGGCGTGGTAACAACGAGAGGGGGATAGGGGAACAGTGGAGTAGCGAGGGTTGAATAATGTGATATAAAAGTCCCAATGCCAATCTTGAAGGAAACACAAAGAAAATACTTTTGTGGTTATTTCACATTTTTTTAAACTAGAAATTGAGATGGAGCAGAGAATAAATACTAACGCCGGGTGCTATATATCTTTGCTACACCGTTGGTAGAGATGGCATGAGGGTCTGTTTCAGAATGCTACACCACTCGTAGAGGTAACCTGAGGGCTTTCTTGAGAATGCTACACCACTGGTAGAGATGGCATGAGGGTCTGTTTCAGAATGCTACACCACTCGTAGAGGTAACCTGAGGGCTTTCTTGAGAATGCTACACCACTGGTAGAGATGGCATGAGGGCCTGTTTCAGAATGCTACACCACTCGTAGAGGTAACCTGAGGGCTTTCTTGAGAATGCTACACCACTGGTAGAGATGGCATGAGGGTCTGTTTCAGAATGCTACACCACTCGTAGAGGTAACCTGAGGGCTTTCTTGAGAATGCTACACCACTGGTAGAGATGGCTTGAGGGCTTGCTACAAAATGCTACACCACTGGTAAAGGTTATCTGCAGGCCTGTTTCAGAAGAGCGTCCTACCCTTCGTATAACAACTTAGATGTCCAAACCTATGTTTTCCTCTTTCTCTGCTTGATTCTTTGAATAATGTCTGTAGAGTGTTGGAATAAAGCTCAGCAAATCTATTCAACTTTTTTCTATTTCTATGGCGCATTTTTATTCATACATCTTTCTTTACAAATTCACTTCTTATTAATCATTTTTATTTTCTAGAATATAAAGCTTCATTGATTCAGTGGCGTAGTGATGGCGAAGAGTGGGATAAAGATCAGTGGAGTAGCGAGTCTGGGTAAAATTATATAGAAGCCACAACATCAGTCTTATCTGAGCCACAAAGAGAATACTTTTGTGGTTATTTTCTGTTCTTTTAAAAACCAAAAATAAAGACTGGGTGCAGAAAATAAATGCTATGTCTAGGCGTCATTTATCATTGTTACGCCCTGGAAGAAATGAACTACATGCTTATGAACTTAAAAAGTTAGTGCATAGCACTTTTCTGAAATCATATATGAAAAAGTGGAGAAAAAGCGATGCTGCGCCCAGGCACTACTTAACCTCTCTGATAACATCACCGAGCTTGGATTCTAGGCCTTTTCCCGCTATCATAGAGATTAGCACTCTATTATGACCATTTACGTATCGCCTTTATTATGTGGAATATAAAGCTTCATCGATTCAGGGCCGTAGCGACGGCGAAGTGAAGGATAGTGATCAGCGGTGTAGCCATATTAAGCCCACCAATTTTGGGGGAACCACAAAGAGAATATCTTCGTAGTTATTTTACAATTTTCGCAACACCAAAAATAGAGATGGGGGCAGGAAATGAATACTAAGCCCGGGCGTCATTTACCATTGCTACGCTACTGATACAGGTGACCGACGGCCTATTGCCTTTACGGATATCGTCGCAAATCTGCCATCTGCCCATTGTAGGACCACCCCCGCCTGTGGAAGTCGATTTGGAGCTTCCCGCAGATTGTCGGTAAAAGGAACAAACATCATAGAACACCGGAAAATCACAAAAGAGGGAAAGAAGGGAAAAATGTATCTGTCTTAAGACGTGGTTGGGCTGTCGGAACGTGGCTTTAAAGGGTCGTCAAGATGATAAAACTTTAATGCATTCGTACCACTTTTCTAAAGACGACTATGACAAAATGAATTTAAAAAAATAGTGTTGCGCTCAGGCAATATTTGACCTCTCTTGGCCACAAAACCGAGCTTGGATTCTGAGTCTTTTACAATGTTCATAGAAATTATCATTCTGCCACAACCATTTAGCAATTTACAATTCAAACAAAATAAAACAACAACAATAATAACGATAGCAAGATAGCAGTTTTTCCATCGTTACACCCACATGCTCTATATATTACAGTTCATCTATTTCTATAATGTTATCATCTAGGTGATTAGAAATGGGTTCAACTACCTCACTCAAAAATACTCGAGATGGAATCTTTTTTAATCGGATCTCGGAGACTGAGTGTATGACACTTTTATCAGATACAAAATAAAGATTGACCAGTTTTATTCTTTCGCCCGTTTGCTCATGCCTTTGTTCGATTTCCCGCCTTTTCCCTTTCCCTCCTTCCCTTCAGGTTGTTGATCGACAAAGAATTCTTTGTGGCGAACAAGAGTAGGCACGTCGATAACTGAATAGCGTACTGACCTCTGTGATTTTTTTTTTTCTTCTTTATATAGTTTTAGATTTTTATAGAAAGAAATTTTTAATCTTGATGACGAATTCATTTTTTCGATTTCGTGACTCATCATGTAGTTTCAGAAGACGAAAAATAGCATTGCAAATAAAAAAGATAAAAACCAAGCTACAGTAAATTGATACCTGTTTTTCATATTTCTATACGATGTACTTTATTATCGATATTGCTTGTATATAAGTGAGTATATTATTGTTAAAATGGCTTTTATATTTCCTTAATAAACATCGCTTAAAATTATATATTAATTAATTGTAATAATTTTATTTTAAACATTAATTTTTATTCCTAATTTAATTAAAATTTGTATAAATATAATATATAATTTAACTTCTGCTCTAATAATTAAATTTTAAGATTTTTTATGTTTTTTTTACATATTACAATTTTATATTATTATTTATAAATTAACAGCACAATTATTTTTATCAAAAAAGGTGGTTTAATTACCTTGGCTTAATTATTCTAACTTTGAATTACTGCTTGAAATAGCGTTAAAAATAAAGTTTAATTAAATTAACCTTAAAGTTAATTAATTCAGCTTAAAGTTAATCAATTCTTAGAATTAATTAAAGTTGCTTAAGTCAGTGTTTAATTTAAAACACTGAAATTTAAAATCAAGGATAATGCCGACATTAGTTTTAACATTTTTCATAAAAAAATTAATTAATAACTTATGTTTTGATTTTCCATGAAAATTAAAATATATATATTATATACAGCAAAAAAACATAACATTTCCAAGGAAATGAAGGTGCTCTTTTTATTACTTTGTTGTAAACGAAATTTAGAAGAAGCATTGTAATCGATTAAAACTTTGTATTCGAGATTATAGCCACATCCTGAGTTCGAAAGACAGATGTTTGGAATTATGTCCTTTTATAAACCAATAACTCAAAAACTCATTGAACTAGCAGATGAAATTTGGTATATGGTTTCACGCCCAGTTTGTATATTTCTATCAAATTTTGAACGAAATCATTGAAAGGAAATCTGTTAGTCTAGCTGTTCGATCAAAACTCCAAAGGGAAAAGAGTTAGATAAAAGTTGGAACATATGTTAAGCATCTAAAATATAGATACTTATCCAGTTTTGAACCAAATATGTCAAAGCGTTGACCGTCCGTCAGTCTGTGCTTTCTCATGCATGTAAACCTAATAACTTATAAATGAAATGTCTTAAATCAATGAAATTCGGTATGTTATTTTGTGACTATAACTCGAGTTCTATGTGAAATTTTGGTTTCATTTGGTCGCCAAATGCTTTTCAAAATGCATATTCGCATTATAGATTAAATCAATAAAAATATTAAGTTCATGTCAAAAATCTATATTTCGTAACTATTACTCGTTAATTCCATGTAAGGCATTTGCGACCATATACAGAATTCATAATTTTATTAAAGGGAAGGGGATGAGACTTTAAGAATATGTGAGATAATTTTGGAGTTCTCAAATAACCCCAACTAAGTCACTGGTTGATTCTAAATCCAAGTTATTGTTCAACTAGATCCGCAGTAGCTTAGCCATGCTAATTAAAGATGGTACATACAGTGGCTCAAAAAACTGAGAGTACACCTTACGTTTACTTGATAAATGCGACTTTCAATATAAATAACACATTACCGGGAAGTGCGAAGATGATTTTATTTTTACACATAACAAATGGTTTAATTTAGAGTAAAAATAAAGAAAAATCAACGAAAAATTTCTAAATTGAAAATTTTCAGAAGCATTTTAAATAAAAATACGCAGAATTTTGCCTCAAAAAATTGAAAATACACCAATGAAATTTTTGCAATATCACGCATAGAAACAAAGTGTCACTATTAAATTGCATGTCTTTTGGCTGTTATAATGGTCTCTAAAAGTCATGGTACCGATTCGACCAATTTTTGGCGGTATCTGAAGATATTTTATCCCATTCTTCTTGCACCACTTGTTTTAAATGGGTTTTGTTTCTAATTTTGTATTTTTGAACCACTTTTTCGGGTATGGGCGGAAAAGTGGCATTGATGTCAGGATACTGTGGTGGTGTTTGTAACTGCTACTTACAATGAAAAAGACATCATATTTTGACGTTACGTGCATTCTGTTTGGGGTTGTTGTCCTGCTGGAAAATGGAATTTCCATCTAAATCCAAATTTTTGACACTTTTCTTTAGATTGCTGCTACCATATGGTTAACCCAACTTGTTGCAGAAACTTTTCAAATGATAGGCAGAAGTGTAAGTGCTGAAACTGTGCTAAATTCCATTAGACAAGCTGGATATAAAAGTAGCATTGTTAGAGAGAAACCGTTCATCAGCTTGCAAATTCAGAAAAAGCATTTGAAGTTTGCAAAGACTCATCAATTGAAGACCAATAACCTTTGGAAGAAATCTATATTTAGTAATGAAAGAAACCTCAATATTTTTGGTAGTGACAACCATCTTACTATATGGAGAAAGCCTAATACTGCTTTGTATCCAAAAAATTTACGTCCTACATGTAAGCATTATGGTGACTCCTTGATGATTTGAGGTTACATGGCTTCATCCGGGGTAGGAAATTTAATTTTTACAGATGGCATTATAAATGATACGGTTTACTTGGATATACTTCGCAGCAATCTAAAGGAAAGTGCTAAAAATTTGGATTTAGATGGAAATTTCATTTTCCAGTAAGACAACGACCCCAAACATAATACACGTAACTTCAAAATATGGTGTCTTTTTCATTGAAATAGCAGTTACACACACCACCACAGTATACCGACATCAATGCCATTGAATATTCGTGGGCCATACCCGAAAAAGTGGTTCAAAAATACAAAATTAGAAACAAAACCCATTTAAAACAAGTGGTGCAGGAAGAATAGGGTAAAATATCTTCAAATACCACCAAAAATTGGTCAAATTGGTACCATGACGTTTAGAGGCCATTATAAGAGCCAAAAGACATGCAATTTAATAGTGACACTTTATTTCTATGCGTGATACTGCAAAAATTTCATTGGTGTATTCTCAATTTTTTGAGGCAAAATTCTGCGTATGTTTATTTAAAATTCTTCTGAAAATTTTCAATTTAGAAATTTTTCGTTGATTTTTCTTTATTTTTACTCTGAATTAAACCATTTGTTATGTGTAAAAATAAAATCATGTTTGCACTTCCCGGTAATGTGTTATTTATATTGAAAGTCGAATTTATGAAGTAAAAGTAAGGTGTACTCTCAATTTTTTGAGCCACTGTATATGTTTCAATAATAATAGGCCCCACTGGGAAAAAAAATTAGAATTTTCACACCAGTTTTCGAATAGTACGACGAGGAGATAAAAAATAATGCCATGGCTCGTGTGTGTTTTGTCTTTTTAAACCACAGATGAGAGCCAAATATTTTTTTAAATCAAAAACTTCTTGAAATTTTCAAAAATTGAATGAAACAAAACTATCTTATAAAAACAGAACGAATTTCTTTAAAAAAATTGACACGATAAATAATTAAAATAAGAATTGTGAAGCAAAAGAATAAATAATTTCAGCTGATGTTGAAAAAAATAACAAACAAATAACACAATGAAAACTTAAAAAAAAATATTGATTTCTCTTTTTAATTTCGTAAAAATTAATTTTCTAAAAGTGCAAACGACTAAATAAAACAAGGAAGAATGACTAAATATCTTCGATAAAAATTCAAAAATAAAAATCATTGAGTAAATTCGATGTACAACCGATAAAAAATAAAAGTACTTCTGCTTTTCTTTAATACGCCAAATCTTTTTTTGTTTGATTTAACAATTCTATTCAACAATCGTTTTTTCTACTTCTTTTTGCAATTCTGTGAAAATTTAATTAGAACAAACATTACAACATATAAATAGAAAAGCTGCAGAATTAAATTATTTTTAAAACTTAATCAAACATTTCGATTTGGTACATTTATCTGTCTAGTAATCTAATTGCATTTCTTTTAGTTGTATTATAGTTTTTTTTTATTGTCAAGTTATTAATTCTGAATTTCTATAAAAACTTCAAATAACTCGTCTTCTCTATGTCAAATGAATGAATTGAAGAAGTGAATAATTTTTAACTATGGATATTTCTTAAGAACCAAACAACGCCATCGGTCTGCGCGAAGCTTCAAAAGTGGCTTGAACTCTGGAACTCGCTTGGCGACGGATATTTTTAGCAACGGAGTCGATCAGCGCGTGGAGAGCGGGAAAAAGGTTTCTCTTTGCACGGCTTCAAGTCAAATTTCCTGTCCCTGAAAAGAAAAATATCCCGTTTCCCGATCAATATTGAGCTTTGAGGACATTTCCTTCAAAACAAACATCACATGCTTAAAAAAAGATTTTTTTAAGTCGACATTCGAAAGATAATATATAAGATGGTTTAAGTTTTAGAAAATAATAACAAATAAGTTAATTAAATGATCAAGAGTTACAATTTCATACTCATTTTTACAAATTAGAAAACCTTAGGTCAACTAGAAATCTTAAAAGATTTTAATGCTATAAGGTTAAATGATTATTTACTTGAAATGTCCTTTCATTTCAATATTTCTGATTAATTTTTCTATTCTGATCTTCTATAATCGGCATGGATATATATTGCTGAATCAAAAAATTTGAAAATACTACAAAGAAACATTATTTTGAGATAATTTGCAATGGTGAGATTTTTCTTAGAACTTTCAGATTAGATAGATTTCAGATTTATCTAAGAGATTAATATTGAAGCCCTTTTATCATCAGATTCGCAGCAAAGAAATTTTTATTAATAACTTTAAAGGCGTAAGTTAATAGTGAAACAAATTTGGGGATTCTAGGTCAAACGGCTGGCCTACAGAGCGTCAACGCACTCCCGCGCGCGAAAACGCACACACACACACACACACACACACACACACACACACACACACACACACACACACACACACACACACACACACACACACACACACACATCTTTATTATTAGTAGCGACAGAGAAGAATAAGCATGTGGGTATTCGTGAGTATACGAATTAAACTTTTTCGCATACTCGCGAATAAATGTACATAAGAATTATGCTATTACTTATTATGTATTTAAAAAATTTCCAATAACATTAACCGCTTAACTTCTTTGCCCGAGTGCCACATGTGCATCGATTTATAGAATTTTGATAGTTGTAAGCAAAAAATGAACCATTCATAACGATTATAATTCAATATTAAAATTACTTCGAATACATAGAGAAGTCAAGTATTCATTAGATTTCCATTCGAATCAAAATAAGAAAATATTTCCAAAATAGAAGGTGTCATTTTATTAGATAATAATTAATCGAAATCGAATGCTATTGGGATTGAATTGGCTTGGTATTGCCCAATAATAATTACAAAAGATCCTATCAGTGAAGGATACTTAAGGATTCATTGCTAGCATATGGTTGATAAAAAGCACTGGGAAACTGAATATGTGCTCTGTTTTCCGCCCATTTGAAGCCAAAATCGTAATACTACAATTGTAATCATAAAATCACACGCCAAATTTCATACCAAAATCGCAATCCCATTTATATACTTGTGAAAGTACAGACCGATGGACCAAAGATCAACCGGTTGACGGATGTGGTTCCTAATTTAACAGATATCTACATTTTAGAATTTAAATTTGGTTTCAGAGGTTATCCATATAGCTCTTTTTATTTTATAGTTACCATATACAATCTTGCAATGTATAGACAAATTTCCTCTAAATGGATTTCCTTCAAAATTTGAATATACAAATTTAGTGTAAAATCCTTATACCAAATTTCATCCATCTAGCTCAAAGTAGTTTTTGAGTTAACGTGTTCAAAAACAAAAAGACATAATTCTAAAATCGTGTTTTCCAGGTACATAGAGATTTGAGGCGTGGACATTCGTTAAAATCACACATAAAAGACAATAAAATGTACCACATGTGTTTTTATTTAATACATGCGATATTTTTATGACTCGTAGTTCTAAAAGATTACGCAGCTAAGAATAAAATATCAAATTGAGCAGACGACTTTTATTTTTAGAAAATAATATAACAAATATTAACTATAAAAAATCGTTTATGTTGTATAATAATGGCACAATATGCCAGTACAATAGTTAAGATATAATTTGATTAAGGTCATCTAAAAATATGAAAGCATAATAAATACTTATTTCAAAAAAGAATGTATACTTAGTTATTCATTTACTACAAAATTTTATCCCATCAATAAATGTAATATTACATTTCAATCTCCAGGCATACAATGTAAAAGAATAATTTCATCATGCATGCTGAAAAAGCATGAATTTGACATAAGCGCTATATTACTTTACCACTTAACATTACTTAAGATTAATGATTCGACTGGGGAATCAAGCCAAAGAGAATATTATTTAGCAATTAGAGA
Source organism: Argiope bruennichi (assembly GCF_947563725.1). NCBI lineage: Eukaryota > Metazoa > Arthropoda > Arachnida > Araneae > Araneidae > Argiope > Argiope bruennichi. The sequence continues at coordinate 125,828,216 of NC_079156.1, forward strand.
ACTGCGTTTACAGTTCATTCTGTTTTTCGTTAAATTGTTACCAGTAAATGATAAAGTAGTTACTATTTCTCGAAATTTCTTTTTGGAAGTAACAATTTTCAAATTGGGGTAATTGACTTTATTTCTAAGGTAATGATAATGAGTCAATTTCAATACGCTGATAATAGATTATATTCTTGATGGCTCTGTTTTCCCGTTTTTCTTTTCTTTTTCTTTCTTCCTTTTGGTTAAAAAAATCTTTGTTTAATCTAAATTATAACTACTAACTTTTTTTAGAATATACGGATTTGATGTCCTTTAAGAAATTACGAAGGGATAAAACCTGGTTTTATGAGTTTTTTTTGCGGTTTTTACTCTCTTTATTTTGCATTTTTTTTATATAAATGGCATTCTTAACTGCTGAGTTGGTACAATTTGTGTCAAAATTACATTACTTATTTGCTTGCTCTATCCATTCTATTGTTGTCTGACCTAATATAAATTTATTCAAAGGTAGCTTCGTAAATTGTTTCGCCAACTTGCTGATGTTACAGCATTTAGTGGAAATCGGAGATCGCTTTTTATTTGAAATTGTTTCATTCGGCATTTTGATTGATGTTATTTTACTAAATAACACTATACCGTTAGAATTTGTAGAAAATAGTATGGGAAAGCTTATTTAAATGTGGTTTCGTTTAGCTTAACGTCCAGTGTGACCCCCGGGGGGCACCTCGAAATGAGGATGAGATGCTTCCTGCATGGTGGTTGGATCTCGCCACCCTGGAGGGTACACTAATAGGTGGGGGATCTAGCTCCTCCCATCGATGACGGGACGTACTTCCTTCGGGGAGGGTTGTACGGTGACCGGGGACGGCCCTTAGGACTCAACCACAGTTCCCGCCAATGTTGCTGTTGCGGCGGTCCGGTCATTCAGTTTTATGGTTTAAATCCGTGTGCCTTCGGGCGGGTCGGAGAGTTAGATGGTTGACTTAACGTCCAGTGTTGGAGCTACATGCACATGGTATTCCTTAATTAATGTTTATGAAAATTTATTTATGATAATGTTGTGTCCATTGTTAGAACATGTGGCCCTAACGAGTTATGATAAAGCTCATCAATTTGAGTCCTTATAAAATGACGAGAACGACTTCTCCAAACCTCTGCATTTCACATTAAGAAGTTGTCTGATCCTCGACGAAATTCACTTGCGTCAAGTACACTTGCAAGAGTTCTACATTTCTGAATTATAAGGCCACTACGACCCTCATAATATCCATTTGAGATTGGATAATCGGACTTATAGGATGTTTTTAGTTTCAATTTATATAACAATGTTATTCGTAATAGTTTTTAATAAAAGAATTTTATTTTATATTATTTGAATCATACTTATCATGAAAACAGAGAAAAAAGGTACAGTTTGTAATGTGATGTATATATAATGATATCTCTTAATCTAAATTAAATTCAAATTAATTTCCTAATTTTTATCTTAATTTAGCCCTATTAACTTCATGCTAAAATGTTCTCTTATTTCCTGAACCAATTCAATTTTTTATATTTAATTAATCTTATACTCTGTAAAACTGCTGAATTCAGCATTTTCACAAGCTCCGAGTAAAGGAATAAAAATCCTTAATTCTTAGAACATTCTTTTAAATATACCTTAAATCCCTTATCCTAAATCGACATACCTACCGAAATCTCATTGTAAAAACCATTGAAGGGAAAATTTCGGTATCTTTTCTCTTCTGCTCTTGTATCGCGATGTGAACGGATATCAGTTTTATCATCGCTTCTTGTACATATGATTCCTGTCAGGATGGAATAAAGCGAAATTTTTAAATTTTCAAAAGTTTCTTCTATTCGACCAACAATTACTAAAATATGTACACACACACACACACACACACACACACACACACACATATATATATATATATATATATATATATATATATATATATATATATATATATATATATATATATATATATATATATATATATGCTTCATTATGGTTTATTAAATTGTGACCTAGTTTATGAGAAGAAATTGAAGAATACTAAAGCGTTAGGAACACTAAAAGCGTTATAATACAAAGTAATAATACAAAAAGAATACTAAAAGCGTTATATATTTTTCGATATTTGAGGGGGGAAAAACAAGTGCAATTGACAGAAAATATTTTTTCTTCTTCTTTTAAATTCTTTAATAAGTAAAAATAGATAAAGATTCTCTTAAAACATTTTATTTAAATTTGCTGAAAAACTATTTCAAATAATTTATTAGTTTTAATTAGTTATTAATTAATCCTTAATTTTTTGCTAATTTTGAAATTTTTCAACAGTATTTCTTTCACTAAAAGACTCATGTTTGAAGTAATTTTTAAAGTTGAGTCATATAATTTTCTTTTTCAAAATTTTTTGACAAATATTGATAACACTCAAAATAAATAGGAGAAGTCTCCCGGCTAAAACAACAGACAATACAAAATATTAAATATGTATAACATGTGTTTAAAATAAATAGTGTAATGTAAATCATGAAACACAACTTTTGAATGCCACCAAAGTCTAGAAAATTCAAAACGGATGATTCAGAAAAATGCGACTGCAACCATCCATCTCCATTCCCTCACATATACCACAAGCAGATCCCCTGCTCAACTTCTGTAATATTTAAACACCAAAAAGACGACGAATGTCGCTTTCCAAAGATTACTTTTGATACCACTATGCTTCCCCTGGCGACGACCAGAGCACAGAACAGTTTATGCTCCGATGTTTTATTCATGTTCGAGCTTTCGGTATTTTTCGAGGCATTTTTACGACAGAGCCCACGTCCAGCGAAACAAAGGAATTGCCCAGATATTTATACGCATAATTCCTTCGGAACTGAATGGCAACGCCATTGCATTGTCCCATGGTGCCTAGCAAAATGAAAGATTTGGAAACAGCAGCTATTTCGCGTGTCATTGTCTACAAGCAGCGCTCAGACAAAAGAAAGGTAATGTAAGACAAGGACAACAGTTTATGGACATGCACTAAACCACTTCAGACACGGAATTGTGTTTGATTTGACGCAAGCCGGAACCTTGAAGAGGGAAGTTGTTTGCTTAAAGTCGATTTACTTCCTGGATTGACAACGGTAGTAATTTATACTTACTATATTTCACGCGAAATATAACTTGGCTGAATTCGGTCTGGTGTCCTCGAATCACGGGTTATAGAAATAAATATTCTCTTTATATCTTTCAGTGTTTGCAATGTCTATGGAGTAAATCGGCTAGAAAAAAGTTTCAGGTATTTTGAGCTTCTCTTAACAAATTTGTTGTTGGAGTTTTGTGAAAGGGAATTCCCAGAGGGGAAAAATGCTTGCATTAATAATTAGAACATTTAAATGTAACTTAAAGGTGAATAAATAATATAGTAATTTTTTTTTGTAAAATATATGATGATAAAATTCAACAATGGTATATAAAAATATTTTAGCCAGTAAGAATCCTATACCCATGTAGAAAGGATTTTGCTGTAAAGTGAAAAGTTGAATGTTGCCAAAACTCTCAATAAATACGATGCCATCGCATTAGAAAAGACTTCATAGAATTCATACTTTTGGAATTTTTGTTTCTTTTTTTTTTTTTTTTTTTGTAGATTTATGTTTGGATGTCAGTCATTCGCAATCTTAGTTGCAACTGTTTAGTAATGCATCACCTTTAGGCATTTTTTAAAAATTTGTGCTTTAATCCCAAAATTGGAAACTTTTGTACATAAAATATAAAATCAACGATCATTGATTATTTTATTGTCAATGGTCATTAACTTTGCTGGCTAGGAGTTATTGGTTGATATTAATGATTTTACGTTCTATTTTGTAGCATATGTTTTTTTATTGAAATGAATATTAAATTGTTGTTCAGATTTAAAAGAAACACACATTGAGATAATCGATGGATATCGTAAAACTATAAAATCTCATCTACTGTCGACAATTTGACAGCAGTGGTACACACACGCGCAACAAATCAAAACAACGGACAGTTAGAATGTGAATTAGACAACTTCTATCAACTTCCCCTTCTTCCTTTTTTTCCATATGCATGCGTCATATACTATATCAGTGTTTTAACTGACGATATTTTGTAATGCGAAAGTTTCTATAAATAAGACACAGATTCTTTGTGTTGTTTTTCGATTGTATTAACAAATGATCCGAATTTTTATATTCCGGTCATTTATTATTTTATATTCCGGTCAGGACAGATATAAAGTGTAGATCCACTCACACGACGGCTCTTCGGTGGAATCGAGCCTCGAATCTGAAGCCCTCCAGCTCCGAAACCGAGACCTCACCCTCAGGCCACCGCGGTTCTCATCAGCATTGTTATTTAAATCTTGTAAATTGAAATAATTAAATTATTAGAATTATTACAGTTAACTATTAAAATTAAATTGTAATAATTAAATTATTACAATTAATTACAATTATTACAGTTAATTATTAAAATTAAATTGCAATAATAAAATAACTTCACTTAATATCCTATAAGAAACAATGGGAATTAGAATTGCAAATTTATTTTCGTATTTAAGAAGGAAAAAAATTTGATACATTGAGTAAATGCAGCATTCGCCATATAAAATTAAATATTTCTTGGGGCTTTATCGAGGGTTTCAGCTTCCAAATGTGAAAATATTTGCCTTGGTTTGCCGTCACCTACAGCAAATGTTCATTTTAAAGGTATAAATAAGCAGATAATTATAAAAGCTAAGTTAAAATTAACCGTTTAAGAAAATCAATAAAAAATAATTTTACAGAGCAGAATTCAACGTCGTCAGTATATTCAAAAATTAATGATTGAAAATTTTAATGAAAATGAAATTCCACATGTTTTTACACGCACGTATATTTTCTTTTTATATAATGTAAATATATCTTGAACTTTTTTTCTTTGGGAAACTCGCTCATCTAATCCAACATCACCATAACTTTTAAAAATTCCAACTTCCATTAAGGGAAAGAAGGTTTTCTTCTATTTTTCACACCTACTCAATTTTTCGAGCATGAATTCAATTAACGTTTTTATCGGAAAAATTCTTGAGCAAATACTTTGAAATAAAACTTTTGAAACTTTCTTTCTATTTAAGTGAAAGTTATTTTCTCTCGTGAAATTTTTGGCAAGTATTTAATAAATCAAATAACTATAAAAAGTATCCGAGTCTAAAATTATAATAACTATGAAGAAAAATGAATTTTTTCGCAATTTAAATATGTTTTATTAAAAATTTGTTAAATAAATAACAATATATAAAATAAAGACCATTGTTTTGTGAAGAAAAAATACATTGTTCCAGTTTTTTATATGTCTGAAAGTAAACATTTTTCTTTCATAGCAAAAACAAGAGGCAGTATGCTTCCCTCGATTTTATCATATAAATCTTCTATTTGACTTACGACCTATGAGATTTACGACATCTGCACGGAATACCATGAAAATAAATTTCAAAATAAAACTTTATATCAGATTTTTTTTTACTGTACATACAATAAAGTACATTCACACGCATTCTTCACATTATGTACAATATTTAAGCGTACATAAATGCACAATTTATAAACTTTTTAATAGAAGTCATTTAACCCTTCCTAAGGCCGTGGGAAATATGCTTCCCACCAAATTTATCAATCTTTGTATGAAATTATAACATAAGTTCTGACAAATTTTTTTAGTAAGTCAGAAACTTAGATGCTTCAGTTCTTTATCTCAGACAAAATGATGTGTCTTGATTTGTTACTTAATTATTAATTAACCAAATTATGTAATGAATCAAACTAAATTTATCTAATAAGCTAAATGAATCCCTTTTCTTATTCTAATTTCAAGCCTAAAAATATTTAAACATAATATGACTAGAAAAATATGGCCCTTTAAAGGGTTAAATGAAAAAAAATAATGGAACTCGATTGTATGTCGAGAGTTTACACAACAAGGCATTTGACATTTTTATGTTTAACTTCGTAATGTATTGATGATAATTAAATATACATTTAGTACTTTTCCTTGTTGATCAATTGGATTCAAAATTTGATGCAGGTGGACAATTTTGGTGAAAATGCAATACAGGCAATTTAGTCCATTGTGATTCTGAATTATGCTTACCTATACTCGAGCAAATTAACAGACACAGTCTATCCTTTCAAAGATTTTGTCTAAAAGTAGACATATTTCTACAGTTGTAGTCATACAAGTCATCATATGATCATTATATTATCCATATGTTAATAGGTCCCATACGATTCTAAATTAAAATTTGTTTGAAATCATAAGCAGCAAAATAGATGACTTAGAAATAATCAAACATTCGGATTGGAGTTCAAATACCATATAGATCTATAATTTTCGTGATAAAAATATATAATGTATTTAATTTATTTAGTTCCTTTTATTATTAAGTTACCATGTTTCGACAGGCGGGCAGACTAATCCATGAAAAACTTTAGATAAACCATGAAAAAAAAAATCGTTTTTTTTTTTTTTTTTTTTTTTTTTTTTTTTTTTTTTTTATGATTTACCTAAAAAGAGGAAAAATTCTTTAGCGAAAATTACATTACAATTGAATTAAACTAAATAATAATTTAATACATTTAACATTCACTACTCATGAGATATCTCGTTTTCCAGAAATGCATTCAGTACTCTAGAATTGATTTAAATACTAATTTGGTGCATGTTTATGCATGTATGCAGTTAGACCCGAAGTGAGCAAAGTTACTGGATCTAGTGTCATAGAAAGAGTCCATACATATTTATATGTTATGGTATCTCTAAATCTAAATGAAATCCTAATTAACTTCCTAATTTTTATCTTAATTTAATTCATATTAACTTCATTCTAAAATGGTCTCTTATTTCCTGATCCAATTACTACTTTTTTATTTCATTAATACTGCACGCGCTCTATAAAAGTGCTTACTTTTTCATTTTCTCACACTTCGAGTGCAGGAATAAAAATCCTTAATGCTTAGCACAATCTTTTAAAGATACCTAGATTCTCCCATCCAAAAACTACACGGGTCAAAAAAATCCATATAAAAATCTCATTATAAAATCACCGAGGAAAAAATTTCTGTATGTGTTTTGCTCTCTTTACACTTGTATCGCGATATGAACGGATGTCAGTTTCATCATCGTTTCTTGGACAGAATATGCCTCTCGGATGGAATAAATCGAAGTTCAATATGTATACACACACACACACACACACACACACACCCACACACACACACACACACACACACACACACACACACACACACACACACACACACACACACACACACACACAGAAGGGGCACACAGTTCAACTGTTGGCATTGTTCTCTACAGAGAATATTTCTTTTTAATTTTCTTATGTAGCTTATCTTCATATAGCATGGTTAATATTTTCTAACTGTAACTGCGAAGCTTGCGTCTGATTCGTCCACAACAATGAATGGGTTAAAAATAAGCAAAATAAGCTTTTAACTTTTTTTGTAATAAATTATGAATTAAGTGGGGTTATCGTTGCTTAACGTCTTTTATGTTAGTATATTTTGCTCGAGATTTTACTTTTTTTGGAAACTATTCTCGAAATTTCCTTTTGTGGCTTGTAGATGGCTGAAACAATAAGCTAAGAAATGCTGCTGATATTAAGCTGAATGCTTCTAAAGATTACAAAATAAGAACAAAATGTTATATAATAAAACATATAAAGATAACAAATCAACATATCTATAAATTTTTCAATATCTGATAAATTTTCAGGTCGCTTTTAGTTTTCATTGATATATACAACTTCTTAAAGGGAAGTTATTTATGTGCAGTATGCTCTTTTATCTTGTACAAATGTGATGTTATTGTTCAAAAGAGGTCAGTGGAGCTGTTGCCATCATTTACAATTAAATATTTATTTTTGCTGTGTCTACTTTGTCCGGTTTCTCATGACATTTTAATAATGTTGATAATATGCTTAAAAAATAGAATAAAATATTTTACATGTCAGAGAAAATAATCTGATGGGGGAAAACTTATCTTGAGATTTTGATGATGATGTATTGCCACTTTCTAAATGCCAAAATACCATTTGGGGAATAAGATCTATCTCAATGTGAATAAGATCACCCTGAACATTAATAAAATACATGAAGTAAACTTTTATGCATTTTTTTCCCCAAAATTTAAAAATTTTATCGAATATAAAGCGAAATATGTTTTTGAGGAATCCGTTCGCTGTGGACTGTGAGCTAGAGAGATGGAACTAAGCATAAAACTTTATAGATATAAAATGCACACATACTTTGAATTTTACATTAAATCTGTCAAAAAATAGACTGTCATTCTATAGCTTCTTCTGTGTGAACTTAACAAAATACACTGAAAAAAAATAGACTTTCGTGTGTGGGTTTGGCATCAGCTAAGATGTAGATATGTATCTAATATTTGAACCAAATTTGACAGAAACACAATCAAATTGCATACACAATTTTTCTTCATCTAATGGAATTTAACCTAAAAGATTCCATATTGTAGAAGCATACGAGAAAGTAAAAGGGACAAAACTATTATGCAAATGCGTTTTAAACTAAATTTCAGCATCGCATTGATCTTATGGTCTAATTATTAAACCTATTTCTTCTTAAGAATGTTATCTAAATATGATAGCACTGACATTTCTTCAAAATGTGTTTTAATAAAGTCTAACAACAACTGAGAACTTGGCCTCAAATTTGAATTGATAAAAATTAATTCCAAGACTTATCTCTTATGTAATAAAGCATCAATCAATGTAAATAATTTTTTCAGCAGTGCTATCAATCGAAGGTCTTTAACTTCAGCACCTGATCAACAACACATCCCAACTATCAGCATTTGAACCTCAATCAAATGTTTACTATAAAAGTTATAAAAAAAATAGAAAACAATCCTTTGTGACCCTTTTTTATGCAGGCTGGTTTCCAACTGGTTCGAAATTCATAAATCGTCGACGAAATCTCGGAAAATAAAGGAATAAGTTCAATAAAAATGACAAGAATGGATCAATAGCTGCTTATCATCTAATGCGCGTTATGTTTTGTAAACAAAGTGGATGTTGAACGAAATGTTGCATCAATCAAAAACATGTTTTCTTTTACTAGACAATAAACAAACGCCGCAAACAAGCAAAGGAAGGCATACGGAAAGCACGCCAAGTATTTGTTTCAGATAGGAGTCGCCCCTTGCTCGATAAGGGTGTTGAGATCTAAAGGCCGCACGCTCGAGAGTTGTAACCAAAGGTTAGGAATATTTACACAGTAAATATTTATTATCATATCTGGGTTCTTTTTTCTGTCTATGGAATGCGTAGCCAGTGGTTTCTGTTGAGCGATTATGTCCCCCCCCCATTTGGATTTCAAGCAGTCACTAAAATCTAGTTTATGAGAACAGTGGACTCTATGAGGAATTTTTGCGAATTTTTCACTTAGTGTTTTGAAATTTTTTAGGTATACACATTAAAATATAAAAAGGCAAATTTCTTTTTTTTTTAAATTGACGTAAATATTATTTTTAAAAAAATTAAAAATACATACGTTTTTTTAATTAAAAAATTTTAAAAGTGTATATTTTTAATTTTTTTTTTAAATTAAAAAATGTATATATTTTTTTAAAATTTCAAAATACTTCGGGCGACTCAATTTTTAATTTTTTCTATAATATCCATTATAAATTTATTTAAAATAAAACTGTGTATCATTTTGTAATTCCAATTAAATGCTAATTTTTTTAGCAATATTTCGATCCATCAATCCAATTCTATGAAAATAATACTGAACTTTCAGAAGAATTTTATGTTTTTCGAAATAAAAATTAACTTTTAACTATCTAATAAACTTCGAAATATAAAATGCATACCTTATTTTCTTTTAATGCTTCATAGAAATGTTTTTTATCAATTCTATTTAATTTCTTCAAAAATTAAGACACCTAGAACGTTTCAAAGATTTACAATATCATTTTGAGGAAAGTAATTAAAATGTGCTTTTTTAATCATTTTGAGAAAAGTGATTAAAATGTGCTTTTTTAATGATTTTGTGCAAAGTAATTAAAATTTGCTTTTTTAATCCTTTTTAGAAAGTAATTAAAATGTGCTTTTTTAATTTTTGCCTTTGGAATATTCATTTTATTGAACAATATAACTTATAACACTATTTTAGCTAGATAAACATACTAGGGGACTCCACCCCCTGCTCGCTTATGCTCGCCAACCCCCAGGAACTGCTAATGCAGTTCCCTCTTGGATCGATCGCTTTTCTAGCTCGCCATCTACTAAACCACTTTAGTCTAGAAACAGATATATTCAGATTCAATTTATTCCAAAATATGATAAAAGAATGAAGGAAATAAAAAATGTAAAGCAAAAAGTATGCTCTCAAAAATCACCTGCTGCAAAGTTCTATGAAAACACGAATAACCTTTCATTTAAATGACTATATACATCCACCAAAGAAGCAAATTAAAAAAAAAACTGTGCTTTTCTCACAATTTTTCAAATTTGTGAATTATTCCATAGAAAACAGAATAAAAGCAATTAATATTTTCAAAAAAACTAATTAAAAAAAATTGTGCTTTTCTCACAATTGTTCAAATTTGGAAGCTACACTACAGAAACAGAATAAGAATTTGATATTTACAAAAAAAAAATGTCTGAAAGCAAATTCATATTTATATATTCATATTCGTGTATTTAGCACTTGAATTTACTTCTTTCCCCCCGCAACGTGCCTGGCAAAAAGAACAAAGTCTTGACATAGTTCCACAACTACGCTCCTGTAGTTCGAAAACTTCGCTTCGTACACATAAACGTTTAACCCTATCTTGTTCATTACGACTGGATCTTCCTATGAACGATTCTTGAGCATTTTCATTCGATCTGCCTTCTCCTTTTCGACAATTTCGTTTTAAAATCGATACAGCACGACTTAAACTCATCGTAAAATTTTTTGACCATTAATTTTTTGTTTAAAAAGTTTTTAGCCCGATGCAAGAATAGCTTTCGCTTGAAATCTTATCAAACCGCGTGTTGATATTCCCGGGAGAGATCGAAGTGTTGTCAAACGGCGACTAACAAATTCGACCTGATTTTGTGTCCACGTAAGCGTTATATATAGAGAGATATTTTTGTCAGGAAACGATAAAAATAAAATTTCATGTTTCTGTTCATTTTTTCTTATTTCAAATTCCCCTGTCCCTTTAACTACTATTTAAACAAATCAACGAAAGTAGCGTCCCCAAAATGTCCTCTGATATTTTCGGATAAAGGTCATATTCCTCCACTTCAAAATAAAATTGTGGAACTTGAGTAAGATCGAACGTGTTGCATGGTATTGGCAAACAATAGTTAGGAAGTATTAATCTTTAGCGTAATTCTGGGATTTTTATTGAATATATCCAGCGAATATGTCATTTAGACGTAATTTTTTTGTCAATCAATCAATTGAAACCGAAATTTGTTATACAATCACAATTATATTCACAAAATTACATATCGAATTTCATTGATTTAAGTCACTGCTCTTACATGCATATGAAAATAAAGGCCAAGAGACTGTTAACCTTTTAACAGAATTGATTTAAAATTTCATAAGAATCCATATTTCAGATACTAAAACCTGAATACTAGATTTTATATATCTAGTTGTTTACGTTTCACATTTATAAGAATTATATTTGAACGGCCGGACAGATGGATTTTCTCAATATTAATTTCGTTCAAAATTTGATAAGACTTACAAATTTGATCTTAAATCCTAGATACCAAATTTCATCCATCTAGCTCAAAGCGTTTTTGAGTTATTGTGATCGCAGATATACAGATAGATACAACACCAAAAATGTGTTTCTCGAAAATCACATATCAAATTTAATACATTTACTCATTGTGTTTTTGAGTAACATGTTTCTGAAAATACAGATCGACAGACAGTCAACCTCACATTGGATTTGGCTCAAAATTTGACAGATGTCTGTGCTATATATTTTAAATCTATGAGCTGTATTTTATCCATCCAGTTCCCTTCGTTTTGTATTTATGTTAACTTATATTCGAACAGCCGGACAGACAGACTTCCTCTCCACGGATGTTACTCAAAATTTTCCAGAAATATACAAATATGATGTAAAGACCGTTTATCGAATTTCATCAGCCTAGATCAAAGTGTTTTTGAGTTACTTTGTCACAAATAGATAGATGGATATCGTTCATAAATATGTTTTCCTAACTTGGGGAGATTTAGAAAGTGGAAATTCGTCAAAATTTCGTGTTCGAATTTTTATCAATTATAATATTTTCTCTAAACTTCGCATACGAGAAAGTAAAAATAGAGAAGCGATAAGGAAGCTTTACAGTAATAACTGCACATTTAGGTTACGAAACTGATATCTGTTATTTAAAATTCTTCATACTCTGTGAAAGCAATTTTTTTCCGAGTCGTCTTTTAGTATTAAAAGTGCAAACGATAATAAATTTTTATGGAATCATTTGATGCTTACGCCACGTTTGTTAATAAGGCAACGACATTTTCTTTTATAATCCAGCAATTTTGCAGCTAGAGGCGCGGAACACCCTTTTCATATTTGTAATAAATATTGTTTTTTCGAAAATTGAAGAAGAAATGCAATTCTTTGAAAGAAGATAACGCAAATAAATTATTTTTAAATCTTTTTTCTTAATTTCCGAAATTTAATAAATAATTTAAATTCACAGACACTATACTGCCAGACATTGTATGCAGTATCTATAAGTGCACTGCAAGGCAATTTATAGATACTGCACTGACATTTGAGCTATTCTATCTTTAAGTGTTTAGATTTCTATTTTATTTTTAAAACAACATTTACGAAGGATTTTTATGTCTTACAAACCGTTTCTTTCATTTCAGCCAATTTTTTTAAAATTAATTTTATATATAAAATGTTACAATTTTTTTATTGTTGAAAAAAAACCGATGCTTATGAAGAACTGTTGCCAGAACACACTAGCAGAGTTTTGTAGTAATAAAAGAAAAGTTTGAAAACAGACAAATAATAATTTAAATAACTTATGCCAAGAACAAATATTGATGCGATTTATTTTATTTCATATTAATGAAAAATTAGCAATTTAATTAATTAACTTAAGTTATTCGTTAAAACATTTCTTATATTTCAGTATTTCTTACCAAAATTTCAAGAATTTTTATTTAAAGAAAACTAACTTTTGTCATTTTTTAAAAATCTTTGGTTCAATTTATATTTTCATTTGAATAAAAAACGATTCAGACGATAAATAATTTTTTACAATAATATATTCTATAAATGAAGTCTATACATGAAAGATATTACACATGAATGTATTTAAAACCCGATTGACGACGGATATATCACCCAGTTTCTTATGAAACCTCTACTTCGATTCAATGTAAAGAACCCTTAGTAACAACAATTATTTACTTCGATAAAAATCTTCGTCATTTCGTCGTCTGATATTCAAAACAGTTTTTATTTCCCAAAGAGAGAAGTCTTGCAAAAAAGCCAATGACTTGGCAACAACGATGAGAAAATCCGGCTCGACCAGTTTTCCTTTTTCTTTTTACCTGTGCTTCCACCAAGGCTGAACAGTCGAGTTTCCCATCGTGGAGCTGTTTCTTTGTGTGAACCATCCTTCGATAAGAACCGCGTAATCTCGCCCCATTATCTCACGTAACCGATCCGAGTTCTTTTCCGTTTTTCTCGAGACCTTTATCAGCATGCATGACACTGCGCCATTAAAAGCTTTTTCCACTATTTTTTTTCTTCCCTTGTCTCTAATCTACGTCCGTTTCGACAGGCTTAAGTGCTTGATTCTCAAGTGTAAAATAGTTTTAAGTGATTAGCTCATCAATTAAGCGATGCCAAAGTAAGCCGATAAGTAACCAAGGTAAACATAGTAACGGAAAGAAACATAAAAATACAATACCACACAGCTTGGTGGTAGATGCTAGCCTTTGAAAATCTAACAAAAAAAAAAGAAATCTATGCTAAAAAAGTTATTTGCACAAGATTTATTCAGGAAGAAAAAAAGAAAAAAAAGAGAAAAAAAAGAAGGTATACCGCTTTTTTCTACTTCTTCGTAATACGAGATATATAAAGAGAATGTTTTGTAGTAGAAAAAGTTCGATTTCGAGATTTGATCTTCATCATTCAGATTTCGCTAGTCCGAAAATCGCATTTTTACAATTACATCTATTTGTCTGTAAGGCTGTCGTCGTGTTTAGAAATGCTCGACTCTCCTTAGATGCGCTATTTACTTGAAATAAACATCGTTTAGAGACTTTATTCATTTTAAAGATTGTTATTCGAAAACGAGTTCCCCGTCTGTTAATTTAACATAAAATAAGACTCATCTGTCCTGACTCTCCACCGCATGCATAAAAGTTATTATTATTATTATTTTACTTTCATATACAAATTTTATACAAAAGGAAAGTACTATGATAGCTAAAAAATTCGTACTCGAGATTTTGACGAATCTATGTTTTAGACCTCGCTAAATTTGAAAAACATATTTTTGGAAAATGTCCGTCCATCCGTTTGTCTATCTGTCACAGAGATAACTAAAAAACGCTGTGATCTAGAAGAATGTAATTTAGTATGAAAACGCAATGACTTAAGCATATTAAATTTGATGTGCGATTTTATAACTATAAGTGTAGTTTCTGTTTCTTGTGTCAGTTGGTTGGATTGAACACATCTAAAGCACAAATTTGGTTTTCGGATACTGTTAAGCGAATTCAAAGGATTAATCGTCTAAAAATCTGTCCAAATATGATAGGATAGATTCAATACAGATACTAAATTCAAGCAAAAGTTAATATTTCGTAGCTATTGTACGGCTATGCCATGTAAGCGGCTCTCTGGGATGTCTATGTCTTGTGAACATGATAAATAAGAAACGCAACGAGCTTTAGATCTGAAGCTCAATTTGTGATGTTCTCATCAAATAAGCAGATTTCTAACATATTTATTTTTAGGCCGCGGTTTCCTGGTGGTAAGGTCACGGCTTCGGAAATGGAGGGTTTAAGATTCAAGACCCGATTCCACCGACGAACCGTCGTGTAAGCGGGTCTGGTGCACGTTAAACCGTTCGCGCCAAACGTCCTCCCACTGGTGTGGTGTGGAGAAGAGTGTACCTGCTCAGGCATCGAATGAGCGAATGAGGAATTTGTCTGTTTCTGCAACCATGTCCATGTGAATACAGTAATTATATAAAAAATGAATAAAAAGTTTTTATAGATGTATGATTACCTTCCGAATTGCAGATATGTATCAGATTTTAGACCCAAATCGCAAAAAAATATGCGAATGAGGAATTTGTCTGTTTCTGCAACCATGTCCATGTGAATACAGTAATTCTATAAAAAATGAATAAAAAGTTTTTATAGATGTATGATTACCTTCCGAATTGCAGATATGTATCAGATTTTAGACCCAAATCGCAAAAAGTCTGACATCTGTCTATATGTATCAGATTTTAGACCCAAATCGCAAAAAGTCTGACATCTGTCTGTATGCATGTTTGCAAACATGGGGACGAGATAACACTAAAGCGCAAGAAAGTAGACGAATGTAACTTGGAATATGAACTTTTCATCAAGTTGGTTAATTTGTATCGGAATTCGGGGCCAAATTAGTCAACCAAAATATTCAGTTTTCATTACAATAATAGGAAACGCAATGCAACGTAAGGAGAATACACTGGGTGGTTATTATTATCATGTGAGAACATTATGTTGTTTTGGTTTCAGGTTTTTGAATCCTCAAAATCGCGTAGGCAACAAATTGTTGAAGCCTCAAAATGCATAGGCAACAAATTGGAGATTTACCGCTTTTGAGGCACCAATTTTTCAATTTTTTTTTTTTTTTGAGGCATCAATTTTAAGGTTATTAGAAAATAATGCAGAAGATTCTCACATTTTGTGATTTATCGCCAACTAAAGTTACAGTTTGATTTCCAAATTATTCATTCTCTGAATTCTTACAAATTATCTCAATTAATTTAATTCATTAACCAGGTTAAACGGTTTGAAACAATCACGAGACTATCAGATTACGCATGCGTCGTTATATATATATATATATATATATATATATATATATATATATGTGTGTGTGTAATGATATTTTGAACTCTAATTTCAATTTAATTAATTTCCAAAGTTTTACCTTAATTTAGCCCGTAGTAACTTCATTCTAAAATATTCTCTTATTTCTTGATCCAGTTCCACTTTCACTAATTAATTAATTCAAGAGAAGCTTTGTAAAATTGCTGAATCGGCTAAAAGCCTCACTTTCCCACACTCCGAATGAAGGGACAAAATACCGCTGACGAGACAAATTCTTTTTTAAAAGATCCCTGTGTTTCCCTTGCCTCGTCGACGCGTGTAGCAAAAATCCCTGTAGAAATCTTAATAAAATATTATAACTGTAAAGAAATATTTTCCCTATCTATATCTCAGATTATATAAGGTCAGGGATAAAATGTTCAAGAGCTTTACCCTCATTCCTTTCTGTGTTGCTCCTCGCTCCTGCTTATAAATAATGCGTGCTTCTCCAAGACGAAATGAATGAAATAAAACGACGTCATGCTTCACATAAAATAATGCTTTTATATATATATATATATATATATATATATATATATAGAGAGAGAGAGAGAGAGAGAGAGGGATAGAGACGGCTAGAGAAGTCTCGTGATTGTTTCAAACCGGTTTAAACTGGTTAATGACTTAAATTAATTAAGACAAATACTTAAAACTTAAAAATGACTTAAAACTTAAAATGACTTAAAAATAATAATGTTCTCACATCATAACTTGAAATTTGCTATCGTAGATTTCATATTTTGTTTGTTATTATTTTCTTCACGAAGTCTAAAGGAAATATCGTTTTCGTCCAAAAATTTGAACTCCGGATTTTGACGAATTTCCACATTTCAGACCTGTCTTAGCTCGAAAAACATATTTTTCGCATTATGTCTGTCTATATGTGACAAAGATAGCTTAAAAATGCTTTGAGCTAGACGGATATATGTATTTCACACCAAATTTTTAGATTTCAAAACAAAATTTCTTTGTATGTTTTTATCAAACTGGACAACTAGAATTCCTCGTGATCGCGCACTTCGTTCTGGGTTTGAATAGCGTCTCCTAAATAGCAAGTATATATTTACTCTGGCATAATTATACATTAGTGGTATGAAATTGGTTCGTGTTATTGTCCATAGTTTATCCTTGTCCATCATTTGTCCCTAGTTTAAAATAAAGAATTTTATATCAAAATAGGTCTTGTGCAGCTTAAAAGCGTGTTAGTACTCTAATTAAATTAAATTAAACAGAACCGTCAACAGACCTAGAGGAACGAGAATGCGAAACTAGTATTCAGCAAAAGGTTCTAGATTTCGGGGTCATATTTTAAGAGAGAAAAATTACCGATGATTCTTTCTTTGATGACGGATGTGACAATTTCGTTGAGAGCCGGTAAATGGTATGAGTGGTGATGTTTTCTATATGACTTGGAGTTGATTTGCAATTTGTATTGATCAGGCAATCAGTGCGGAATTGAAACATTCTGAGGCTCTAAGCAGCGTATATTCTTCTTTTAATAACGGCGTTAGTTAGTTAGTTTTTAATCATTTTTAATTTAATTTTTTTACCATTGTGTCAACATTTTTACAACATTTATCGGCATCCATGTTTCCATACTGTATTATTCAAACCGAGGCTCGGTGTTCATAAATGTTCTGAAAACTAAATTAACGAACTTTAAGTAGCGCAAAGAAATCCGACCAATTACCCTTTGAGTTTTAAAAATTATTTAAAACTCAAAGGGTGTGCATTTTTCGAATTGAGAAATCGCTTATTGAGTACTTAATTTGTTTTTATGTCACTATTGTAAAAAGACCTTGACCTAATTGTTTTGTTTCTATTAAGTTTAAAGCTTTTTGTTTAGCATCTGTGTCACAAAATTGGGTAAAAATAAATTTAAAATTCAAATAAATATGCCGAAAAAATTACAAAAAAAAAAAAAAAAAATGAAAATAGTGATATTGAAACATGCTCTTTGCTTCTTCTTCTTCTTCTTTTCTTTTTTTTTTTTTTTCGAATTTCTCGTATTATTTTGAGAAACTCCAGAAAAATCCAATAATGTATTCTAGACAAGATAGCCAGTGTTATTTTTTTAAAAAAAGTTCATGCAAATTTGATAAAGATAGAAGATGACATTGATTTCATGTATTTAAACTTCCTCAAATTAAAAACTAATATCAAGGCTCAAGTAGTTAAACTCATTACTTTTCTGAGACTTTCCCTTCGAAAATAACTGGAAAAGTGTTTTAGAACTGGTTTGTGGAACAGTTTTGAATTTTAATTCGCGTTTTAAGAGAACATTTAAGCAAACCACGTCTAGAATTTTTGCTTTTTTTTGCAAAAATGCGAGGACATGTTTTACCGGAAGAATATTCGGGACTCGTGGTTACAGAAGAGCAGTCAAGTTGATGATTTTCTTTTTCGTTTCGCTCTCTATTATTCCATTCGATTGGATGGTAACGGTTCGCTTAAGGTCATCTTTCCAAAAACAGAGTGAAGTACGTTTACTTTTCTTTCTATTTCCCACGTTCTGCTTCTTTTACTTTTACGCTGAATGAAAACAAAGCAGATGTTTTCAACAGTGACCACGAAAACATACTAGGATGACATCTGAAAAGTTCGTTGGCGAGTTCTGGCGACATTTGTAACTGTTCGTTACTCTCTTTTAATTATTTTTTCTCCTGTTTCTTTTTTTCTCACTGGGAAATTGGCAGTTTATTTCCCTTTATTTTCTTGTTTGCTGTCCTTACGGTTTTTCTTTCTCGTTAGGTGGAAGAATGTATTCCAACACATTTCCTGTAAAATACGTTTAAAACAAAGGAACATAAAACACAAAATGCACACTAGTTAAATTTTTCTCTAGATAAATATTGCTTAGAATTTTTAATATTTGTTCATTAAATTTTATTTTTTCTAACGGTAATTTTATTATATGCTTTCCGAAAAATTGAAATAATTGGGGAATCAAAGAAATCCTTCAGCATCAACCACTTGTCTAATTTCGGCAAAAAAGTTTATGACCCTTTGAAATATCATTAATGTTGCGTACCCTCAATGCCCTCCATTTTGAAGAAAAATCTCAAAATCACTTTATTGTGCTTTCTCTATAGCGAAACATCTTGACAGAACCACTGTTCCCCTGCTAAATTACAATCCTAATTTCTCCAATTTTTATTTCATATGAATCATACTTCACTCTTGAGACACATCGAAATATAAAATTTGACAAAATTCCCATTCTCAACAATAGAATCGATTTCGCCAATTTATGTATTTTACAAGTTTTATTTTTGATAAAGCACTTAATATGACATTTTTCTATATTTTGCAACTATAGTTTAAAACAATATTTTCTTTTGGTGTGATAATATATAATTCATCAAAGTTTTTTGAGATATAAAAAATATTATTAATATGTTAGGAGAGAAGCTGATCGTTGAAGAAGGATTGAAAATTTAGCAGTGATAACTATGCAATTACTGCTATCACAACCTATGTATTTACTAGAAACTTTTATAGGTCTAAAATGCATTCACAAATGCTACATATAATCTTTTGTTAGAAGCATGGAAACCATAGAATACTTGAAGCAGTTCCAGTTGTGCTGATGATTCGAATAGAGTAGCCTATAGCTTTAAGAATTTCTTGAACATTTGTAGTTTTAAAATGTATTCCCAAGCATTATATATATACATAACCTTCTGTCAGGGACATGAAAGCCATAGAATACGTGAAGCAATTCCAGATATGTCGGTGATTGTAATAAAGTAAGCTATAGCTTAGCGACTTTCTGGAAAATTTCGTAACGAATGACGTGCAACGCAGCATTTCTTTTTTCTTTCAGAATGAATCACAATTATAGAGCTGAATAAAGAAAGTATCAATCCCAAGAGGGGGGGGGGATAAAATCATTGAGTGACTCCAAATTATTTCAAATTTCAAAACATAGACTACTTTTTCAGAACCATGTACAAATCTTGAAAATCTTCAGATTTTCTACCATGTCCTCATTGTGGAAACAAGTTGCACACAATATTATCTATATCCAAGAACTTATAAACGTACTAAACTGATACTAATATTGAATCGAATGTATTCACTCTGTTAATATTATTAATTTCTTGATTCTGGTTATAATAATTATATTCAAACCTCACATAACGAGCAAAATAAAATGTAAAAAAATAAATAATAATAACTCGCTTAGCAAGTGATGTTTTGCTGAACGAGCGGCTAGAAGACATCGCGTCGTCACATGCTGTATTGGCCTGTAGCAAGCAGTCTGTGTTTAAAACTTGTTTGAAGAGAATTCATATATTTACATAAAAGAAGTCTTGGGATAGCATTGTCAAACGCGACTCCCAGGGATTTGAACAAATGCTTATGGAGCCAACGAGATTTTATTTCTTGCCAAGATTATGAGGCTAGAGGTGGATAGCAATACATCGATGAATTGGTGACAGAATATAGCCAGAACTACAGAAGAGTTCATGGAGCTGTATTCTGTATCACAGCAAAAAGCTACGGAGGAGAGTGGGTCAGGAGAAGAAGAAATAATAGAAGCAATAGAACAACCCCCCCCCCAAAAAAAAAAAAATAAAGGAGATGAAAGTAAGCGAAATTATTGCATCGTATGTTGAGAAGCATTATCTATGAGCTTTTCGAATTCATTTATAAATCAATGTGTCAAATTTTGAAGTAGAGCCAAATAGAAATATCTTCAGACAATTTTCTTGTAAAAAGAAGGCATATGTTTTAAATAGTAAATTGCATTATTATAAATTTGTATGAATAATTTTTTTCTGAACGGAACTTATTTTTTTATTTTATATAGATTCTTTCGAGAAAAAAAAATTGTTTTTCTTAACTAATATTTAGCATTAAGAGTAAAATCGGGAGCGAATTATCAGCGAAGTTCCATTATATGCATCATTAGTGCTACAGACATATTTTTAAATATGGGTCCGATGCTCGCTTTTTCAGTACGAAAAATGTGTGGGATCTGTGGAATCAAATGATTTTTGCTTTTTGATTAAATCGTACTACTTTTGATATACAGTACATTCCCGAGTATCCAGTTCGCGACTATCAGACTTCCGTACTATCTGACCTAGTTTAATTTTATCGTAATTAATTGAGGAAGGCAAGGCGTCTATAAAGTCATCAATTACGAATTTTTTCAAAACCTAAAAACTGTAAGTTTTGACTCTTGTTTTAGGGTTACTATTTTATACTTACTTATACTCTCTTATTTTAGGGTTACTTTTTATTTTTTGTGAAATCATTTATTAATGAAAAATAAAATCAATTTCAGTGAATTTTTTTAAGAATCAGGCCTACAATTTGCGTTAATGTTTTGTTTATGTTTCCTGCCTTTAAGTTGGGCATTACAGAATTTATGTTAAAATGTGAACAGTTTATATTCTTTAACTTACTTTTTTCTCTAATAAATTATTTAAATGTGCAGTGCAGTATATAAACTACCAGTACAGAGCCTTCTATTTTAACTTGACACGTTATCGGCAGCTGCTTCTGTGATTCACCGGGCAGTGGCTGCATACATATTTAGATAAATGGAGGGCGTAGTTCTCAATAAGAAGTGAGTAAATACGTTTATAACAGTAGGTTTTGGTATAAAAAGTTTGACCTGTTATTGGTGGGCAAAGAAATGAGTTCATAAAACTCCGGCCTATCCGGCTTTTTTGTTATCCGGCCAGTCCTTCCACCACATTAGGCTCGGTATTCGGGAGTGTACTCTAATTTTTTCTCGTGCGCAGATGTTTTTTCAGTTTAAGCAGCATGCTGATATGATGCGTCTTTACTAAACAGTTTTAAAATGTTGACTGATGCAAATCGTTTTATTATGAATCCTATCACCTGCCCTTAAATTTGGATGGGCGAATCCATTATCAATCCGAGAGAAGATTAGAATTAGAACTTACGAATAATATAAGTTTTATTAAGTTGCCGCTATTAAATTTCCTTTCACGTACTTATCTATTCTTAAAATGGAATGGGTATTAGGATTGTGCGATGTCACTTTGCAAGGCATTTATCGCTTTGCAAAGAGACAATCTACCCCGGAAAATCAATGCGTATATGAAATCAAACAAGGAACGGCGAACTGGCAAACGCCGACATCGCATCCAACGAAAAAGAAAACATATCTTATCCTCATTAGCATTTTATTTTCTTTCGTTTCAGGTCCGTTTGTTTATTTTTTTCTATCGTTCACCTGAGCTCCCCGGGGACTCTGATCTGGAGAAACGTGTTTCGCTGCAGGTTTCGGAGTGACCCAAAGAATGATTGCCCTTGCAATCGTGCGCGAGCTCGGAATAAATAAGAAGGCTTCCAATGCAAATTTCATATATCGTCTGCGTTGCTCACGAGAAGTGAAGTGAAGGAAAGTAAAAAGAATGGCTTTTCTAGGAAGAGGTGAATTCAATTATCTTGAATTATAAACAATAGGATTCATTCTCGATTCGGTTTTGGAATTGGAATCGATTTGACGAGGAAACGAGCGCAGTTTTTCGAAATCACAGGAAGGGATCTAAGATGGGACATTTATTCTGGCAGTTTTATAAATGCTTCCTGATGATGGTGTGCTGTTATTTATTGTTGTAAGCGGAAATGTGATAGCTCTCATTGTTTTGCGAGAGTGAACGACCAACAATGGGATATAAACGTACGTTATCTAGATGAATCCAGAAATATATACAGAAAACGACAAAAACCACACAAGCAAATAAATTTTCTTCTTTATTCTACTAATATCCATCTTTGGCAACCAGCTTGTTCTTTGGAAATACTGATTGTGTTTACTTTCAGTAAAATCTCTAAGGCATAGCTTGATCTTCTTTATGAAGTATTAAATCATTAAGTAATAAATTGCCACGCATATTAATGCCATATTAATTTTATAGCCTCACACATATTCTATTCATTGTTTTTATGAACTATCCTACTGGGATAAAGACCTATCACATTCTAATGCTATTAAAAAAGAAACGGTTCGGTTCATTTATCTTTTATTATAATATCTCTTTCTTATTCCAGATGTAAATAATTAAGAAATTAAGCAGAATTCTTCTATAATTTTCAAAAATGGAAGAAAAATCACAAGATTAAATATTTGACGACGTACAGTGTTTAAATTTCAGTTAATTATAGTTAAAAATTAGACTAAAAAACACAACACATTTTTTTTAAAAATCGCTAAAATTCAGAAAGCAATTTGAAAAACAATTAAATTTCTACTAGCAAAAAATCTGTTTTGCATAGCTTGATGTTTATGATGAAATACGGAGTATTAAATAGTGACGTTTATTTTAGGTCAAGTTAATAGCCTCACACTTGTTCTATCCATTGTGTTTATGAACCATCCTACTGGAATAAAGACCCATGACATTATAATGCTATTAAAAAAGTAATTGTCCATTCATCTTCTACTGTAATTCATTTATCTTCTACTGTAATGCCACTTTCTTATTCCAACATGTATTGTATTTGTATGTAAACGATACAAAAATTAAGCAGAATTCTTCTTCCATAATTTTCAAAAACGGAAGAAATTTACAACATTAAGTGTTTGAGGAAATGATGAATGTAACTTAAATTTAAGTTCATTATATCTAAAAATTAGACTAAAAAGCACAATTTTTTTTTCTAAAATTCAGGAAGCTTTTTGTAGAACAATTAAATTATTACTATAAAATTTTTTTTTAAAACTTGACATAAAAAGACCATGTTGTGTGTTCTTCTTCGGCAGCTATAATGGAAAATTAACCAAATTGCATTTCATTTTTAGGAATCAAAATTTAAAAAAAAAAAATTCTCCGATCACTACATTTTCTCTCCCAAAATGCATCTATGCCGAATTTGGTAGTTCTAAATCTATTGATCGGTCTCGTAGAGAACTAAAACACAAAGACATACACACATTCATTTTTATTAGTAGTAGATACGAAGAAAAGAAGCATAAACAGGAGCTTTGAAAATGATATAAATATATATTTCGTCGCCGAAAGCATTTTATAAAACAACTATCTTGACTTTAACTATAAATTCACTTCGCAACTGTGAAACTGGTTTTATACGATTAAATGGAAATGTCTGATATTGATCGGGGATAAAGCAAAATGTCCCATTGCATCCTTTTCAGGCCACTTAAAAGACAAAGAGGATGAAAGCTGCAGAAGCAGTATTGTCTTTTAAAAGAAGTCTCGGAAAGATCTGATACAATTGTTTCATATGAAATCCATTCTTCTGTTTTAAAAGCTTTGTCTTGATATCGAGCAATATCTTTTTCAGTTTACAAAATGAAAAATGAATAAATTTGACGTATCTTTTGAGAGATCTCTTTCTCAATATTCTATTTCTCAGCAAAAAATTTCATTACTTCATGCTGGAATAATATTATTATTCTATTCAGTTCTAAAATATAGCTGATTTTAGTTGTAGTAGTGGTTTTTATTGACATGGTATAAGTGTCGTTAGTTAATGGAATCGCTAGAAAGCATTTTGGAATGGGCCTCGTCATTTTGATCCGAAAAGAGGGAATGAATACATAACTTGAACTATCAACCATTATTGTTATTGCTCGTTATTCTTGCTATAATGATGAATAATTAAAAAAAATATAAAGATGGACGAATGAAACATACATTATAATTATATAATAATCTTTCAAACAAGTGGTTCGCATCCATTTTAGTTTTGGAAGAAGATAATTATGTTAATAAGCATTTAGGGGAAAAAACACCTTAGTTTGGAACGTATAACTTTAAAAAAGTATATTATTTAAGTTTTCAAAAATAAATCACGTATGAAATAGACAAACATCCCGGATTAACAAAAATAATGTGGTCTTCATACTAGATCATTACTTCCTCCTGCCACTTTACTTCAATATTGAGGGAACTTTAAGTTGTATTATGGAAAATCTAATAATCTAAGTTAAGGAATAATCTAAGCTAAGGAATAATCTAAATCTAAGTTAAGGAAATATTAAACAAAATCCAAAAATGTAGAGAAAAAAAATCAGTATGAAAGAAAAGTTAATATTCTATTCATCTAAAATTTTAAGAGCAAAAATTGGGAATAAATAAAGAATTATAAGCGATATCTTTTGCTATTACTTTTACTATTTATACTTCTGGTTGTATAACTCTTAAAATCCATATTAGAATGACATCATTCCATGTTTACTAAAAGTTAGGAAGGAAAATTTTTTCAAATGTCAATACTTTACACGATAAATTTAATTTCTTTTTTAGCATGAAAAACTGGCCAATTAAAAACATTTAATTCACGCTCGGAAGACTTTTTCAACTATCGAAAAAATCAGTAGCAGACTTATTATATTTGAACATACTATGAGAACTCTCTCCTTTAATAAGATGATCAATTTAGTTTCAAATTTCTGCACATTTTTAGCATTCCAATGATTTATTTTATTTTATTAATGCTATGGAAATATATTTGCCTCTATTTATTGTGATTCAAAGCTTCTAGGCATTCACATTTGTATTCTAATTTTTTGAACAGAGATCGGTATTTATAAATATTATGATAAATGTAAAAAATTGAACCAATTATATTTGATAAAGTGTTAATATTAGCTAATATTTTATCACTTACGTAATTTTAATTTATTTACTAACTTCTGTATTTAAGAACTAGGAAAATAAAGATTTTTAATCGATCCATTCTCAGCTTAGCGGTTGTAGGCAGTTACAAGTCTGTTCAAAGTTCCTTATTGGGCAAAACATCAAAAACTGAGACTTTCCCGTCTGATATTTGACGGCTGGTAATTTTATAGGTTAGGAAAAGAATTCGCTATCACTTTTTAAAATCTAAATCTAGTTAATGCTTTTTTATTAACATCATAGTTTACTTTTAATAAACTGGCCGTTAGGAACATTTAATTCCAATCCTGGATACATTTTTAATCTGTGAAGAAGCTTTCGAATTTGGGACTGCTCCGGCCAATCAGCGGTGTCATTTTATTAAAATGCATCTGCTAAAGATACTGTACTAAAAATGAGAATTGTCACTATAAAGCTGATAAAATATGCAAGTGTGTCCAGCTCTTTGCACGTTCAGCTTTACGCTACCGAAAAAGCCAACTGCAAAACGCGGAGGAACGCAGGTATTCAAATGTAAATAAACAAATTTCGAAACCCAAGCAAATCCCAGGAGAGACCTTTTCCGAAAACGGCTCGAACCGGCTCCATCCGCTTGGAGGCAGAACAGTAGGGAATGACGTCATGTGCGCTGACCCAATAACATGCGAAGAATGATCTGGGTCACTAACGCTCTCCAACGGCTTCTCTATTGTTTATGTTCAGTGTTGTTCTTCGCTCTGGGCAGACAGTCACTGACTCAGCGAATAACTGTTCTCTCTTATTTCCCGTCCAAACTAATCCGATTTCACTTAAATGCACAATGACAGCTACAAAAGGAGTGTTTGAGCCTTTTATTTATCTCCCCCTTTCCAATAATCCCCGCAACAATAAAGGATTAAAAAATATGCAACGCAGTGCGGGTGATTACGCATTGAAAAATCTGCAATGGTGTCGCACGATTCGCAGTTTGTCAATATTTCAACAAAAGCGTTTCTTATTGACTCTAAATATTTTAGTCATCTTTATCTCTTTCCTCTTTATACAATGGCCGTGTGTAACAGTATTAAAAGGGCGAACGAAATAGGAACAATTTTAAATTGGAAATGCCCGTTTATTATAAATTTGAAAGTAATATTAAATTGCAAATATAAAAATATAACGGAAGGCATAACAAAAGGTAGTTTTTGATAGTTTAGGAAAGGTTTTAAAATATTCCGACGCGAATTTCATCGTTAATTTTCTGCAACCGGGCAAATTGGGAAACATCTGTCTAGAGTTGTAGTGAAGCCGGAATGCGATTCCGGTATTGCTTATTATTATTTTTACTGGAAATAAATAAATAATAATTATAAAAATTATAAACTTTCCCGGAAACAGATAAGATTATCTAAAGATTTAAAAAGTAAAGCACCCCGTCGAAATTTCAAAAGTTTGGTATTTCAGAACAATAAAATTAATAAACCACTGAAAATTGTTGATGGGAAAGGGTATTAAAACATTAACTTAAAGTTAAAAAATTAAGCTTTAATATGTTCATTATATTTATATTTATAAGCACAGTATTCATTATCAATGTTTGATCAAAAATAAGTATAAAGTTATAGCTGCAACACTTTGTTGACATTTTATTATTTTACGATTTCATCATGCAGATAAAATAACATGCATGTCAAATGTCAAATAAAGAAGGTATTTATTGTGAAATGACCCTTGCTTATCCTCTGTACCTCCCCCCCTCCCCCCCATTCTTCTTATCCTTCCTTTAAAAAAATAACATTCCTTTACTCCTTAAGATCAGAGCGTAACAAAAAGTCACTTCCAAAAATTAAAAATAATCCCCAAAATTCAATAAAATTAAGCATGGAATCTTTTTTTTTCTTCTTTTGAGCAAGTTATTTTTTCAGTGCTGTCACATGACATGACAACATGGGTTTGATTCAAGATGACGTGTTCAATAACAATTTTAACTTCATTTCGCATCAATTTAATTCATTCCGTCCAAAATCATTCTCGAATAAAATATTGATCAGAAATTTTGTTTCATTTCAAATTTGTGTAAAAACCTAGCAAATTAAAATCAAATGTAATCTTTTGGTGACGCTATATAGGGATTATTTCCCCCAAAATTCTAAAATAAATATGTTTTTATTTTCTGTTTCTAAATTATACAATTGGAAATAAATATATTTTTTTTCTTGGTGATTATTGTCAAAATTAATTTTATTGTCTTTATTACAATGAAACAGTCATTTAATATAAGCAAATAACCAAACAAAGCTTGATAAAATCTTATCAAATGAGATCTAGATTGTTCAAGCACAAAAGTTTTGTTTCTATATTGATTTCTTTCACAAATATTATTGAAGATTTTGATTGTTTCATTCAAAGATATGAAAACAAAATTTCATAAGGAAGGATAAAAGAAAAGTTTAAAGGGGGAAAATTGAAAGGAAAATGTTATCTTCGGATAATCAACAAAATACAATAACTTTGGGAAAAGGCGTTAATAATAAAATTCCTTTTATCAAAGCTTTTAAAACAATAATCCAATTGTTGTCATTTTTTTGAAATTATAAAAAGTGAATTAACTGGAGTAATTTGTTTTACGTCATTCATTTTCAGCATTTAACAAATTCTTTTGAATGGAAATTTCTTTTATTGTATAAGGTAATCATTAAATTCATTCTTCCTTGTCTTTGTTTGGATTTCTAATGCGTGAAAAAATTGATATCGTTTGCTTTATATTTAATGAATTATATATAAAAACTGAAAAATTTTGCTGAATCTGAAATGAAAACTGAAACCGGGGAAAAAATATCGTTTGCTCTCTGTTTATTGAATATAGTACATTTAAAAACATATTCAACGAGTACATTTATTTAACCGTCAACTTAATATTATTTGGTAGGTTCTTTTTTTATTTTGGCAAACTGCTTAAAATTTTCCACGAAAAATAATTCACCTCTTGAAAACAAAACAAAACAAAGAAAAACTACAGTTCGTTGCACAGCAACAATTTAGTTTTGAAAAAATAAAGCATTAGACTTTTTTTAAATTTTACATCAGCAATTAATTTTTTTGATCTCCTAATTAGATAGCATATCGTATTTGAGATAATTTGTTATCATTTTATACCTCAAAGAACATAAAAAATCAATGACGAATTTCTGACTAGCAATTGCATAGAACCACTGGGTTGAAGGGATCAGTAGGCGAGTCGATTAAAAAATGTCACCCAGTTACAAAATAAAAATTAAAAAAACAAAATCAAGTTCTATGTATTTTAAAAAATTTGTTTTACAGTATGTGCGTTTACAATGAATTATTGAAACTGTTATTAAATAAATTAAACATAATCATTTATTTAATAATATTTTGGAATAATATTAACTATTCATTTAGCTGATGATGTATTTTTCTCTTCCGAAGTCTTATAAAATAATAGTTTTTAAGGCTATATTTATCTGAAATAAAATATTTTCTTATAATTCATCATAAAAATTAAATACTCTTATCATCGTTGAATACCGCTGATTAATAATTCTGATTAATTTTTCAAGAATTTTTAATGGAATCATTTTTTTGCTATTGTTTACATATTAAAAATTATTAGATAAGATCACATATATTTTTAAAAGTTATTAAAACATAAAAAATTAAATTAAATCATTAGCATATTGATTAAGTTAAAAATGTGTTAAAATGTGAAACTAAAGAGATCAATTATTAAAAGAGATATCTCAGAATATGCACTATCTGGAAATGAAAAATCCTTAAATCCACAAATGTAAAGGACCTCTGAGATACTTAAATTTTTTCGTTTAAGTTTGACATTTTAAATTAATTGCTTGTTTGACTTAATTAATAAATTAAATTTAAAAATTCTATGATTCGATGTGCGAATTAGGCATACTATTGTGGGCAAAGATATAAAACCAATTATATCTGACAATATATATTCGCGAGTTAATTAGGAAAATTAACTTCTTTTATAAATTTGGTAGATAAGAGCGTGAAAATAAAATGGTTTTTAAATAATAACCCAAAATACATTTTAAAACTGGTAATTAAATTCAAATAATAATCAACAACTTGCAAATCAACAACATAGCTAAAGCATTGGCTATGAAGGAATTAAAAAAAAATTGCAACAAAAATAATTTTTGGAATGAAAGACGAAAATTAAATTTTGGAATTATTTCAATTAAAAAATATTGCATATTTTAAAATATTTTTGCATTGAATTTAAATCATGAAATAAAGGATATTTTTTGTACAAAGAATACATTAATAAAAAATAAAGTGCGAATGACAAAATGGAGTCATGCGATATCCAAAGAGAAAATTAATTAATTTTCGCCTCCTTTTCAAAGCTAAATTTTCTGAAGAATTTGAACCCGACACCTCTCCTTTTATTTTCAGAGTTCTAAAGTACTCTCAGCTTAAAAAAGAAAAACAAAAACAACAAAAAAATAAAGGATAAAAGTCTTAAAAAGAATCTTTTGCCAGTTTATTTTTGTCTTAAACGGTCGATGTTTTCGTGCGTAGAAAAATACGCCCTTTGTTTCGGTCAAATTGAGATAATTTTGAAAGAGAAAAATAGGAATAAAACCCGGCGACCGGTTTTAAAAGAAAATTAATCACAATAGGTAAACAGCGGCAAGCGCGTCGATAATTAATTGTTTTGATTATAAAGGTTTTAAATAAAAGATGCCAATCCTCTCTGTAAAAATTGTGTTTTTTTTTTAAAAATGAAGTTCGAGGTTCAACGAGCGGAAGTACTCTATCTTTGACATTTCCCTATCGTCTTCTATAATATGACGGTTCTTCAAAGTATCTGCTTTCTTCAAAATATCCGCTTTCACTTCTTATACTTTTCATAATATTATTTAGTGAAGAAAATCGGATACGAATTTTCGAAATCGATCGTTCTTGCGGAAGGATTAGAACAACATTTCTCGTATATAGATTACACATCAAATTTCATTTGTTTGGTTTGTTCCATTTTTTAGATGTATTTTATACAGTGATAGACAGATAGACGAACCGTCTATTGTTTGACGGAATTGATTCTAAATATGATGCAGATTTATACTTACTATGATTTATTATTTTTATGCAAAAATCATATGGTAAATTCCTAAATTTGTTACAGATTTACAACTTTGCTGTAAAAATCAATGTTAAATTCCAAAATATCATAAAGATATTTAATGTTCATTTAATGTATTCGACTATGACCAAAGAAGAATTTTTTTTTTTTGAAAAAAAAAATGATTTTTTATTGCTTCAAGTTATTGAAACAATCTTAAAAGTATATAACCAATAGTTTTGAAAAAAAAAATCCTGATTAGTTAATGAAATTTCAGTATTAGAAAAAAATAATGGAAATATTTAATTTTTATGTCACATTTAAACTTTTCAAAGTATCTAGAATGTAACAGACAACTAAATGAAAATTATTTTACTAAATAAATATTTTATGTACTTTTATAATAATAAGTATGTACTTTAAATACTTTTTTTGTTCAAATTTTTCTATGTTTTGAATTGAAAGAGTCCATAAAATAAGACTAAATACAGACTAAAAAAAAAAGACTAAATATCATAAAATAAAGACTAAATATCATAAAATCCGCCATTTTTCTAAATCTCTCGTGTGATCTTTCGCTATTTTTTTTTTTTTTTGTATTTGAGATTTGTATTGAGAATTGGTATTTGAGACATGTTTTTCCCAATCGATTGAAACAAAAATTTGACACACAACTACAACTTTACTAACAAGATCATATACCAAAATTCATTCATCTAAGTTGTTGGTTTATTATGTTTACATGCATGCCGATTACAGACTGACAGACAATTACCGCCTTGACGAATTTAATTCGAAATTCGATATGTATCTACACTTTAGATGTTAAAGTTATATACTAAATTTAAACATCTAACTCTTTGAATTTGGCAATTCGCATTCACTTGTTTTCGAACAGTCAGCCAACTAGATAATTGCTTCTAAAACATTTCGCTCTATATTTATTAGAAATCTGAAAATTTGGTTTAAGACCCTATAAGAAATTTCATTCGTCTAGCTTTTAGTTATCGTTTAGTTCTAACTGTTTTGCAGTTATCATGTTGTTTACTTGTATTCTGCAAACACAATCAGACATATTGTGAATGGATTTGGACCAAAATTGGATATAAATCTACAAATTTGATGTAAAGACTTTCAACAAAATTTCATCATTCTTAATTAAAATCATTTTTGAGTTATCGTATTCAGAAAGAGACCGACATCATTCCAAAATTGTGTTTTTTAGATTCAGAGAGGTTTGAAACATGGAAATTCGTCAAAACTCGAGTTCGAAATTTTTCCATGATTACAATCTTTTCTTCTTATATACTTCTTATATATCTGAAAAACAGAGCTACGCTCTTATTTTCCCACCTGCCTTTATTTATTTATTGAAAGATCGTGGGTTTTTTAGATAAAATATTTAGATGCAAATCACATACTGATTACATATGAATATTTTTCCATCTTACCTACAGTGTCTCACAAAAGTGATGGGGCACTTGTGCTTTACAAAAGGAAACTGTAATAAAATAAATTAAAAAAACATGTACAAATTTTTTGTGGGTGTGTTTCATACTTAAATTTAGTAGCAATTATTACATAACATACATTTTGTCAAAATATTAAAATATTAATTTAATAAAAATACAGTTGTTTAGAACGGAGCAAAAAATGGCTCACATAAGTAATGGGACACTTACTTTTCCATCAAATATTTATCCAAAAATTTTACTTTTTCAAAGGTTTTAATATTTTGTTGGATTTCCTTTTACATTTAAAACATGATTTAATCTCCTGGGGATGCAGCCATGAATGCTAAACGAAAAGGAACTTCGTCTGAAATTCGAAAATTAGTTATTAATTTGCATATTGAACGTGGAAAATCTATTAGAAAAACTGCTGAGACAGTTAACTTGAGTCATTCAACAGTTTTCAATATCATTAAACGATATAAAAAGAATCATATTATTCAGGATAAAAGAAGACCTGGCCGACCATCAAAGCTATCCAATGGAATAAAGCGAATTATCGTTCGAAATATTAAAAAAAAATCGAAGAAAGAGTGCTCCTAAAGTTGCTGCTGATTTACAAACATTATATGGAATAATTGTTCATCCTGAGACTATTAGAAGGGTAATTCGATCTGCTGGATATCACGGTAGAGTAGCCAGGAAAAAATTCTTCGTAAGTGAAAAGAATAGAAAACTCAGTCTAGCTTTCGCAAAATCCAACATAAATAAGAATTCTGATTACTGGAATAAAGTTATATTTGCTGATGAGAGTAAATTTAATATATTTTGTTCTGACGGTAGAATCTTGGTGTGGAGAAAACCCAGGGAAGAATTTCGCAAACAGAACTTGGTGCCAACAGTAAAACATGGTGGAGGAGGAGTTATGGTATGGGGGTGTATGTCGTCCGCTGGAGTTGATAATCTTGTTTTTATTGACAGTGTAATGGATCAGTACAAGTATATTGACATTTTAAAGCAAAATTTGAAATCTTCAGCACGAAAATTGAACCTTTATAACGATTTTAAATTCTACCAGGACAATGACCCCAAGCACATTGCTTTGAACGTTAGACTCTGGCTGCTGTATAACTGTCTGGGGTAAAATCACTCCAGAAATGACAAAAAAATTAGTCGAATCCATCCCCAGAAGATTAAATCATGTTTTAAATGTAAAAGGAAATCCAACAAAATATTAAAACCTTTGAAAAAGTAAAATTATTTGGATAAATATTTGATGGAAAAGTAAGTTTCCCATTACTTATGTGAGCCATTTTTTGCTCCTTTCTAAAAAATTGTATTTTTATTAAATTAATATTTTAATATTTTGACAAAATGTATGTTATACAATAATTGTAATTAACTTTAAATATGAAACACACCCAAAAAAGTTTTGTACATGCTAATTTATTTATTTTATTACAGTTTCCTTTTGTAAAGCATAAGTGTTCCATCACTTTTGTGAGGCACTGTATATATGAAATGGCCATTTAAATAAAAAAAAATCATGAATGCGCCCAGTTTAACATGTTCTTTGAAACAATCTGCTACAATACAGCATGAGAGTAAAAAGAAAATAGCTCTAATGGTAAGTTAAAAGAAAATGTGTGTTTTTTTTTGTATATAAAATCGCATTTTTTTCAGGAAAGACACTTATATAGATTAACTTAAAAAGCAATACCTTATCTAAACATAAAATTTTATCTGGACCGTTATTGTTCCGAGGTACGCGAAATAAATTGCTAAATAATTGTTAAAATATATAATCAGAATATCGAAATGCTTGATAATTTCACTTCTTATATCAAAATATAAGGAAAAAAAAATGCTTCTTTTGAAGAACAATATTTAATAATTCTTTGTAAATTAATACAAAATGTTTTATAGATCTCTGAGACAAAATTTCCAATAAAAACGATGTCAGACAGGAAAGAACGACGCTTTCCATTTTATTTCTCAGCAGCAAATGTCATTTTTTACTGCCCTTTCCATTCGTCTCCAAGCACACACACGGAATAGGTACAGTTAAGGTTATTTTTTCCAGCCTTTCCGGCCATAAGCCAGCCGATTACGTCATGCCTGGGTTGATGCGAACGTGACCACGGGATGTCAACATTGGGAAACCCTCTGCAAAAGAGATTTTGGGGTTATTACTTGACTCGATTAGCTAAATGCATGAGTGTGTCACGTGAATAAGAGACGGACCATTAAGTAGGTCCTGCCAACCTAAATTTAGTTTTTCTTTTTTTATTACCCTTTTTCCCCTCTCTCATTATATTCAGATCCAGGTATGAGAACAGACCCGAGATTCCAAATATTATGAGTTTTTATTCGTTTGGCAAATGGTTTTTAATAAAATAGTTAATTTACATTTGGAAGAAGTCACTTTTTTTATTTCCTTCATTTTCTTTTTTAGTACATTCAGATTCAGGTATGAGAATAGGGCTGAGATTCGAATTATTATGAGTTTTTGTTGTTTTGGCAAATGGCCTTTAACAGAATAATTAATTTATCTTTGGGAACAATCAATTTTTTTTCTGTTTCCTTTTATTCTCTCTCTTTTTACTTTCAGATCCAGGCATGAGAATAGGCCTGAGATTCGAAATACTATAAGTTTTTGTTCTTTCAGCAAATAGTTTTAGTAAAATAACTAATTTAACTTTGGAAGAAATCAGTTTTTTTTTCTATTTTCTTTATTTCCTCTCTTTTGGCATTCAGATCCAAGTATGAGAATAGGTCTAAAATTGTGAAGGCTCGTGAAGTCTGAAAAAAAGGTGAACAAGACAACATATTTGCCCTAAAGCTAACAAATTTGGAACATATATTCTTTAAAAGGTCGGAATAAGTCCATATAACCGATTTAAAAAAAATTAATAAAGTTATTAAAATAAAATGGTTTTAATGCCTGTCACAATTAACTAATTAAAAATACCACTAGATTCTGTTTCGTTCACTCCATAGCTTCCTAAAATATTGCAACATAAAAATTATTTCTCATTGTTTTCATATTAACAAAATTTTACTTCATAACAACGCCACTTTAAAAATCCCTCAAAATTTTCCAATTTTTTTAAAAATATTTTATTTTTATCTCTTTTATTATTAGAAGAAATAATGATTTTGCGAAATATCTGTACCGTTTTTGAGAAATAAGAAAATTTAAAAATGGATGAACACGTTATTTGTATTTTTAATAGCATTATGTTGTCACAGTTTTGCACTCTCTTTAGATAGTCGATATCATTACGGAAATAATTCAAAATCCATGAGGTGGGTATGAGGTGAAAAGTCCAATAGGGTCAATAACGAAAACACGAATACATATTAGCAAAACAAAGTCTAAGTTTAGTAAGAATACCATTTGGAATAGATAATAGCACATAAGTGGAAAATCGCTATTAAATCATCGTAAATAATTGCACTCAAAATGAAATCGCTGGACACTTCGTTGAATTACTCGCTTGAGCTCGACTCATTTGGCAACTACATGCAATTGAATGACTTTGTCCGTGTACATCCATTTTTATAATGTCTATGACTGAGTGCTGAAGATTTTAGAACAAAAGGCGAAGCTCAAGTCTCAATTGAGAAACCACCAAAAGTCTCGAATATTCTGGGTTCTTCATTTTTTTTTGTCACCAAAGTTGTTGAATTCATCGCCGAGCCAGGGACCATTAACTCAGCATCCACTCGTCAATTATTACTATATTCGTAAAATCTTCTTCACCAAGAGACTTTCTATTCAGGAAAGCAATATACTCTATGAATTGAGCAGTTTAAAATTTATTAAAATAACACGGCTAAAAAAATATTTAAATAAAATTATTTTAATACTTTTGTTGTCTTAAT
Source organism: Argiope bruennichi (assembly GCF_947563725.1). Taxonomy (NCBI): domain Eukaryota; kingdom Metazoa; phylum Arthropoda; class Arachnida; order Araneae; family Araneidae; genus Argiope; species Argiope bruennichi. The sequence goes on from NC_079156.1 coordinate 125,864,431, forward strand.
TACTTTAATTAATATAATTTTAATTATTTTTATTAATTAATTTAATACCAAGTACGTTGTGATGATATTCCATGCATTTTTTGGATGTCCATTATCGCTGCTATATTATTAAGAGCAAATTTTAAAAATTAAAATAAAAACTTAATCCGATTAATCATAAAATATTATTTACAATGATATTTGAGTTAAAGGTTTACATCTACTTCGAAATTTTTTACTTTCTTGTATGAGAAGTTTAGAGAAAGTATTGCAACCATCAAACAATTAGAATTCGATATTTTGACGAATCGCCATGTTTGAGATCTCCATGAGTTCGAAAACATATTTTTGGAAAATATTCCTCCGTTTGTCTGTGACAAAGATAACTGAAGAACGCTTTGAGCTAGGCGGTTGAAAATTGGTATACGGTCTTTACACCAAATTTCTAGATTTCTATCAAATTTTGAGCAAACTCTGTTCGGAGAAAATCTGTCTGCCAGGCTGTTCGAATATAAGGCAAAGTGATAATTGCAAAACGAAGAGAGCTAGATAGATAAAATTCGGTACAGAGATTTAACATCTATAATATAGACAACTATCAAATTTTGAGCCAAATCCAATTAAGGGTTGATAGTCTATCAGTCTGTGCTTTCAGAAACATGTAATTGCGATAACTCAGAAATGCATTGACTAAGTGTATGAAATTAAGCATTTCATTTGCGATTGCAATTGTAATTCTGTATCAAATTTTGATTTCAATCGATTAAAAAAACGGATCTGAAATAAGAATTCACCTTTATTAGAAAATATGCGAGACTGTATTGAAACCAGTACGGCTTGTTATTAATTAAAAATCACATTTCCATACAGTAATATTCTTGTGAATAAAACAATTCTTAAATCTTTTCTTATTTAATATACAGCCTTTTTGAAGTCTTTTTAATCAATTATAGTTTGCTTTCAAGTCATATTTCAGAATAATTTAGTTTCAGTTAGTTGACAACTTTGAATGCTGTGCTCAATTAGCCTAATAAAACTTTATTACGATTACAATTAATATTGTTAATCTCCTTTTTTTTAAAAAAATCATATTTTATTATTCAGCTTGAAATTTTTCATGTTTGTAAACATTGAATTTTTAAGGAATTTTTTTCACTCATTTCATGATAAGCTGGATTGCAGAATTTTTGGACACATTTGTGTTCTTGATGACAAAATACTGTTTTATATATTTTCAAAATTTATTTATTAACTGAGCGATTAATTCTATTAAATTTAATCAAACTCCCTTGAAATGAGGATGAGATGCTTCCGGTATGATGGTTGGATCTCGCCACCCTGGAGGGTACAAAAAAAGATGGAGAATGTGGGTCCTCCCATCGATGACGGGACGTGCTTTCTTCGGGAAGGGTTGTACCGTGGTCGGTAATGGCCCTTAGGACTTAACCACAGTTACCGCCAATGTTGCTGTTGCAGCGGTGGTCCGATCATTCAGTATTACTTATCCGTGTGCCTTCGGGGGGGGGGGGTCGGGGAGTCAGCGATATGACTATTAAATTTAATCCGGTAAGAATTGCCCTACCTAGTAGTGGGATTGGTAAAGAAAAAAAAAATCAAGATTCGGGGCCATTTGTAACCATGGATTATAAACTGAAGATTAAAAAGTCGGAAATAATTCAAGTAAATAATTCTAATTTTTACCATAATAATGAAAATTAGTTTTTAGAAATTATTTTTGTCAAATTTATTAAGCTTTCAAACTTTTTTTTTTATAGAAATATTAATTACGACACGCAACTACAGCATGCAACGTTGTCACGTGACTAATGTTTGGAAGTTCCAGTTCTATTTCTATGTTGAAAAATAAATAAGAACCGGAATTCTTTGCGGAAACGCAGCTTTTAAAGTAGGAAAACAGATCTAAAAATAGAGATTCTGTTTCAAACGATAGATTTATGATAAAAATGTCGGAACCGAACAGAAAACAGATAATAGTTCATGCCCTCCATGGAAAAGATTTGATAACAACATGCTGGTAAAGCCTATCTATTTGAAGCAACAAACAATTGTTATCCACTCAGTTTTGAACCGCAATCAGTTACATTCACATGTCATCAATGCTCTCCGCAAATGCACTTATTTTGCTTGGAACGTCACATTTGTGATGCCCCCATTTTCTTCCATTAGCAAGGCGTCACAAATATGTGATAATTGTTCATTTTCAATTTAAGATAATTGTTGGTGCTTAATCGTACAGTTCAAAGGCGGATAATGTTATATAAAAAAAATCTATTTTTAACTTTTAGATACGCTGCACTTTTCTGAAAAAACAATGGGGGAAAAAACCCACTAGGGCCGATAGTCTCCTCGGATATTCTCTTTAAAACTCCTCGGACTTAAAACTTCTCTTTAACTTTAACTTTCTTCTTCTCTAACTTTAAAACTTCTCTTCTCCTAACTTTCTCGGATATTCTCTAATAAACTTGTTTTGCTATAGAAATCTTTGGCGTACAATAGTTACGAAATATTAACCTTTGGAGTGAATTTAGCATTTTTAATGAATCTATAGTGTCAACTTGGCGAGTTATTTGGCGATAGTCCTTGGCATTCGGTTAATAGTGTCAGAAAATAGAATTGTTTTAGATATGTTTTTCTCAACCAATTGAAACAAACAAACAAACAAAAAAAAAAAAAAAAAAAAATTCTTCATTTATAGTCACAAAGTCTCATACTAAATTTGATATATTTATGTCACTGCGTTTTTGAATTATAGCGTTTACATGTTTCTGAAAGAACAGACCGACAGACAATCAACACTTTGTTGGATTTAGCTCAAAATTTGAAAGGTGTCTACGATATAAGTGATCGTAACGCTCAAATATGGATTACGTTAAAAAACAATAAAATCAATTTTTAACAATCAGATATATTGCACTTTCCTGAAGAAACAAACAAAAAAACAGTGCCGGTGGTCTTCCCAAAAACGTTCTCGGATATTCTCTTATAAACTTGTCATGCCACACAACTGCTTTAGCGTGCAATAGTTGCGAAATATTAACCTTTAAAGTGAATTGAGCATTTTTACTGAATCTATCATCTAATCTTTGGCGAATTTTTTGGCGATTAATCTCTGACATGCATTAATAGTATATAAAAATCAAATTTGTGTAGACGCGTTTTTCTACACCGATTGAAACAAAATTTGGAAAAAAATCCGTTGAAATGTTTAAGCCATTGCGTTTCTGAATGATCGCGTTTTCATGTTTCTGAAAGTACAGACCGACAGACAATCAACTTTTTGTTGGATTTGTCTACAAAATTTTATAGGTATCTACACTATAGATTTTAAATCTGTGTACTGAATGTTACCAACTTAGCTCTCTCCGTTTTGTAAGTATCGTGTTATCTTATATTCAAACAGTTGGACAGACGGACTTCTTCTGAACAGATTTTACTCAAAATTTGATAGAAATCAGCAGATTTGGTGAGAAGACCGTATACCAAATTTCAACCGTCTAGCTCAATGCAGTTTTGAGATATCGTTGTCATAGACAGAGAAACAGATGGACATTTTCCAAAGGTGTATTTTCCGAACTCCGAAAGGTCTAAAACGTGGAGATTCATCATAACCTCGAGTTCGAATTTTTAGATGATTACTATAATTTCTCTATACTTCATATTCGAAAAAGTAAAAATAAATGCTGTGTATATTTTACCTATGAAGGCGCACTGTATTATATATTCTAGCAAAGTATGTACTACAGGACTACCATTTGACCTAAATATAATGTTTCAAAATATATCATGCTAATAAATAGCATGCATCTTTGGGGGGGGGAAGAAATTTTATTTTTCCTCTGCAGTTTAATTCGTTTACTGGACAAATGGTTTTATATTTTAATCACAAATTAATGGGCTATGAATGGATTTTCTCAGAATTCTGCACGCGAATGGGTTAGAATGTTTTTATTTTGTGTACACCAAGAGCCTTAGGTCAATTTAAGATTAAAACGCTAGACTTTTTATTCGGGGAATTTAAAACCTAATAATTGCTATATCATCAAATAAATATATTATTATTATTGTAAAAATACCGATTTCTTATTTTAACGACATCTTTTGCAGTCAAAAGATGTGTTAAGCACATCTAGATTCTTTTGATGCGTCAGCAGGCAATTGTAATATACGTAAAAAAATGTTCGGCTGAAATTACTTACCAAGCTTAAGTCTTAAAATTAATTCATTTGGAAGATATAAATCTTTTAACGATTTCTATAAGGTATCGGATTGTTTGTGTTATAGTGGACTGTTTTGGCACGCGCATCTGTGAAGTTCTTGCCACCGCAAGTGGTTAATATGATTATGTATATAAATTGGCATATTATATGCAAATTTCATCATGAAAAAAATGTTCGAAATTCGCTACAAGACAACAAACCACACTTGACCTTAGGTATTGCTTAGGTAATAGACGTTCATTATGAAAGAGTTTTTCAAATTTTAATTAAATTTAATCGAAGTATCGATGTTTTTCTTTGATAATTTTGAAGCATATTATTACACAAAATGATACTTTAAAATAAAAAATTAAAAAATCTGTTTTTTTTAAGGAGAGGCTTCATTTTTATTTTCATACAGTTTTTTTTCTACAATGATAGTAATAACTACAATTGTAAACTGAAACTGTATGTACTTTCTCTTATTGTTCTTCTATTGTTTCAAAGTATTTTAAAACAATACATTTTTTTAAAAAAACATTATTTAAACACACGTATGTTGCAACGATATTTAATTTTTTTTGTTAACAACTTATCTTTGATCTAATTAAGACTAAATTTTTTAAAATAATGTCAAGATATACGAATTAATCAGAACTTATTATTACGCAATAAGGTTATCCAATAGATGTACGAATTTCCTTTAATTGTTGATTTATTTTTTTAAATCAGTAGCTATAAAAGAGCAAATTTAATTTTTATTTTTCTTTAAATATTTCCTATTAATATACCCCTATATATTATTTCTTTCGATATCACCAATTTTATTCTTTTTCACTTCTTCCTTCCTTTTTTTTTGTTAATTGTATTCAAACTATAATATTGTTACAGAAAATACGTCTGTTGAATGTATAGTAAAAAAGTGCAACATATTAGAAAAGAAATAATGACGCTTTATTCTACAAAAAAAAGAAGAAAAAAAAAGAATGAAAATACGGTGGCAGAAAAACATAATTGTGGTACAAAATTGTGCAGACAAAAATAGCACTTGCGGAAATCAACAACACACAAGCAACAAATTGTTATTAAACAATTGCAACTACACAAAGCGCTCAGAGAGAATTCACCTAAAATCAATACTCCAAAGTGGGAATTTTTGCTATTACAATTTTTCTGCGTATTCTACCGCTATATACTCTCCGTAATAGTATATGGAATGTTCGAGACGAAACTAGGAATCTCGAGTCTTAATAGATATATCGACAAAATTCCCGCATATTCAAGGACCTTCATTTCTGTCACTAAAGTCGGGCGTCATTGCCCATTCAGCATCTTTTAAAGTTATCTGTAAAATTTTCTAACTTATTATGAGACTGACTGACGGGGAAGCATTGTTATAGATTTGTAACAATATGAAAACGAAATGTTAAAGTATAGATTAAGGAATTATTAAATATGATTTAAGTCCAAATGGATAAATTCAGGGTATATTAATAATTGTGATTGTAATTGTTAATTATTAATAATTATTGATGTAATTATTAATTCATTGTGTGCTAATTTTTAGTATAAAATATTGATTTTTAATGCTTTAATGAGTAACTGAGTATGTGAAAATAGTTATCTCCTTCTAATCTATAAATATATAAATATGTCAGCTTTTAATTAATTCCAGTAACCGACATTTTATAATTTAAGTACTTAATTATTAACAGAGTTTGCAATCAACTTGATAGAAATTATTATTTAAAAGTATTCCATTAATGCGGATAAAACAAGCGATAAATTTTACACCATCAGATTATTATTAATTCTTCCTACATTATAAATTTAGACATATGATCCTTTTTTCTTTTCATATGCTAATAAATACTAAAATTTAATATCAAGATTTGATCTTCTTTTTTGAAAAAACCAGTCATTTGAACTTCAAAATACAATGAATTTTAGAACAGTTCACTGCTCTTTCACAGATGGATTCGACTGAATTCATTCTTTTGCTTTTGATATCTTTTATTCATTCATGAAGAAAATGAAAACGAACTAGATATCAATACGAATATTTTATAGCTGTAGTTACAGTAATATATGCCATGTATTTCCTTTATGAATTTATGCCATGAAATATCCATAGCTGCACTAATGTTGTTATCGAATTCAGGATGTTGTCATGGAAACGGTAAGAATATCGTAAATTAACTATGAAAAACATTGACGAGAAAAATAGTCTGATTTTTAGGGTTATGTCAATATTTTTCAGACTTAATTTTCATTAAAAGAAAAGAAGAAAGGTCGATACTTCAATTTCCTATATAAGAGCCTTTATAAAGTTTAAAATATCGATTAAATATTCACAGAGAAACATAAAAATATATAATTTGTCTAGTTTGCGTCTAAATCAAGACTATTAATCACATATTCGTAATAAAGGAGGTGTGATTTCATGCATTGATTAAACCTTTCATAAAACCGAGAGAACAGCTAAGTGCACTAGCAACTAACAGGAGTGGTCTCATCAAAATATTCTCGCATACTTAATTTTTTATAAATAATTTTTTTTATCCTCTTCTCCTCGTATACAACTGCGAACCTTGGATAAGGCCGCGAATACCTTACATGACATTGGTGAATGGCAGTTATGAAATATAGATTTTTGACATGAATCTAGCATTTTTATTGAATCTATTGCGATAATATTTTTTGAATGCCATTTTGCAAATTGATTGACGCAAAAATTTGAGACGGAACTGTAGATGAAGTCACAAGACCACATTCCGAATTTCATTGATTTAAGTCACTGCGTTTATGGAATATTGCTTTTCCGTACATGTGAAAATACAGACCAACAGATAGCCAATGTTAGGCGGGTTTGATTCCAAATTAATAAGTATCATATTATAGACACTAAATCTGTGTACCAAATTTTATTTATCTAGATCTTTGCATTTTGCAGTCATCGAGTTCATTTGTACTCGTACAGTCAAACAGACTGTGAATGAATTTCGTATAAAATTTGATAGAGATCTACAAATTTGGTCATAATTCTACGTACCAAATTTCAGCCGTCTAGTCCAAAGAATATTTTCCTTATCATATTCACAGACAGTCAGATATAATGCCACTCAGAGAGGTCTGAAATGTAAAGATTCGTCAAAATCTCTAATTTGAATTTTTTGACGATTACAATAATTTGTATACGTGAAATTAAAAATCTAACTGAGCTTCTATGCATGGAAAATCATCAGGGGACAATTCATTCAATTCTTTGGGTAAACTGCACGTCGATTTACTAGTTTTTGCATAATGCCGGTTAATAGACCACTCAGGGAATAATTTCCATAAATTGCTTACTCAGATACGTGCCACTTGGTCATGTCATCTCCAAAACCACAATGTCATATATATTATCCATATATGTAAATTTTTTTCTAACCTTTCAGCACACCTACTCATATTTCGAATATTAGCACACGCGTGGGGTTATTTTGACCCCAAGTCAGGCGTTTACTCCTTATCTTATTTGCTGTTTGTATGAAAATAAAATATAGTCAGAATATATGAAAATTTTTTCATACAAAATTTGTTCTATTTGAGACACAAATGCAATTTTTAATAAGAAAAATCAGAATTGAACATCTTTTTTTCCATACCTTTTCTATATTCATTTCCTTTCTTCCTATTCTACTCTTATAAAAAATCATTTTTTTGTATAAAAATATTAAAAGAATAGGAAAACCTATATTTTATACATAGTTTTTACTAAAAAAATTCGGAAAAAAGAAGCTTAAATATACTATCCATAAATATACTCTGGAAATTCACAACTTTTGTCTTTCATTTTCATGCACATATTCAAAAACGCTTTTATCAATCCTCTTTCAGAATAAAATGAATTTTTAATATAAATTCAAGACAATTTATTTTTGTTATAAGAGAATCCTTTTATATAAGGATTTGCTACTTTCTTTCACGAGTGAGAAATGACTTTCGATCAGATTTTCTAGCGTATTCAGGATCTGCGTTTTGATTCAATTCAGTATCATGATCGCTTTCCAAAATTTCACCAATATCTGATGAGTTTTTGTCATCAGTAATAACACCTGCACAATCAGTAATAACATCTGCGAGATGATCTCGGAATCTCTGCTGCTCATATTCTAACTCCATCATAGCCATAACATTAAAAGAATCTGAACTGCTAGCTAGCACACACAAGGGTCAATTTGACCCCAAACCTTTGGTAAAAAATGAGATACATTGTTTTATTGATTTCTGCTGTTTTAATCTTCCTCTTCTAGATGCCCCATGAAGGTATAGTAAATAACAGGTGTAATTTTTTTATAAATTCCTTGAACCTCTAAACAAAAGAAGAAGGATGGTGTCAGAAAGACTTTATGGGATGATCTAAGACTTGGATAATCGACAAAACATCAACATCAATGTTCTGATGATTGCAATGTTTTTACTTTGTTATACATCGTATACCAGATAGTAAAAGAAATAATTGAACGAACAAAAGGAATATTTGCTACAAAATTATTCTGAGTTGCAATTAGAGCCTTTCATTTTCCTTTATTTATGACATCACTGAGATTTATGAAACAAAAATACATCGACATCAAATGTTCTAATGATTTCAATGTTTTAGCTTTTGGTTTTACCGGAAAGTAAAAATATGAATGATGAAAGTTAAAGAAATATTTGATATAAAGTTATTCAGATCTACAGTTCGGACCTTTCTTTTTTCTTTTTTTATGACATCGTTGAGATTTATGAAACATAAATATATCAACATAATATGTCCTGATGATTCCAATGTTTTATCATTTTTATCCATCTCATACTAGAAAATTAAAATATGAATGAAGAAAGTTAAAGAAATATTTATTGCAAAGTTATTCGGGGCCACATTTTGGGTTTTTTTTTTCCTTTTTGTATGACATCTCCGAGATTTATGAAACGGTAATACATCAGCATCAAATGCTTTGATGATCGCAAAGTTTTAGCTTTGTTATACATCGTATACCAGGAAGAAAAAATAAGAATGAAGAAAGAAAGATAAAGAAATATTTGTTACAAACTTATTCGTAGCTGCAGTTTAAGCCTTACTTTTCTATTCTTTTTTTAGGGCATCTCTGAAACTTATGGCTCATGAATACAGTTAGAAGAATTCAAGATTTCTTTTTGCAGCTATAACCATACAAAGGTTAAATTCAATTCTTTCTCCAGATGCTTTATTTCAGAGGTAGAAATGGAAATTAGTATTAAAGCAGGTGAATTTGTGGCAAAGGAAGCCGGAGAAAGAAAGTAGACAGTTTGCGTGACTGAGCTAAAATTAATGATTTCTGTATGAAAATCGATTTGTTTGATTCGTTTTGTACAACCACGAGAAGATTAATTTTCAAGTGCACCAGCTTAGTCTATTTTACTTTAGGGGATGTTAAGTATGTGAAATCGGTAGATTTTTGCCTTTAGAAAAGGAACTTTCAACATCTTTGTAATTTTATTATTCATTAAAAGTGTTTTTACTGATTTTTACTTTTTCACATACGTAGTATAGAAAAAGTGTAGTAATCATCAAACAATTCGAAATCGAAGTTTTGACGAATTTTCTTATTTTAGACAAAACACATTTTTGGAGAATGCCCGTCCGTCCGTTTGTCTGTAACAAAGATAATTCAAACACGCTTTGAACTAGATGGAGGAAATTTAGTATTGTATTATAATCGAATATAGATTTTAGTCAAAATTTAAGTAAAATACATCCAGAGGAAGTCTATCTGTCCGGCTGTGCGAATATAAATTAGCACGATAATTACAAAACGGAAATAGCTAGATAAATAAAATTCGGCGCACAGATTTAACATCGATTGTGCCGATATCTATCAAATTTTCAGCCAAATCTAACAAGGGAGTTGACCGTCTGTCGGTCTGGTATGTAAGCGCAATAATTCAAAATTGAAATGACTTTTAATATATGAAATATGAATGCAATTTTCTCACTGAATGAGTTGCTTTGAATAAAATTTTTATTTCAATTCGTCGGAAAAAACATGTCAAAAATATCGATTTTCGGATACGATTGACCGCATACCAGGGATTAATCGTAAAATAACTCGCCAAGAATTACACGGCAGATTCACTAAAAATTCTAAATCTACGCCTAAGATCGTATTTCGTAGCTATTGTATGCCAATGCCGTTCAAGGTGTTCTCTGAGATAAACATCTTTATTAGAGACTATGCAAGAAAGTTTCAGAGAGATTACTTTGGGACTACTAGAATTGCTGTATGATACCGCTTCATTCTTTAATTTATTTTCATTTTGAAAGTATTTTTATAATACTTTTATTTATTTATTTACTAAGATTAAATGCTTTGAGTTACACCATTTTTCGATAAAAAATGTATTTTTTTCCTCTTAAATTTAAAAAATTCAGCAGATTGATTCATCAATGTTTGCGATTTAAAATTTTAAATGCCTTATCGAAAAAAGAATTTCGAACGCGTCATTTCCATATCTCGGTACCAAAAAAAGTGACGCTTGTAAGAATAGGATTTATAGTAGAATTCAATACTATCATAGTAGCTAAAAAAGAGGGAAAATCCCATTTCAATGCAATTGATATACTGGATCTAATTTGCTTGTTTAATATTTCTAGAGAGACTTGCGATAAAATTCGACGCCTAGATTTATGTTTAGAAGAATTTTAATTTAAATAATGAAAATCTCAAACTGAATTTTTTAAATAGGTTTAATTGAACAAGCCGCTTTTGGCCACCACTTTTTTCGCCCAGATTGACTTTTTAGATAGTTAAATATTAATGTGGAATGCATAATTTTTTAAAAACATTCATTTTTTTAATTAATGATAATACATGACTTTACTATACATAGCGTAATACATGATTTTGACTGATTAAATTAAAAAAAATATACGCAGGCAAATTAGAAAGCATATTAAATAAAAATAATAATAATATAATTAAATATAAAATAATTAAATATAAAAAAGCATGCGAATTAGAAAGTGTTTTAAATCAAAATAAATCATAATGCATGCAAATTAGATAGCGTATTAAATCAAAACAAATTCTAATACATACAAATTAGAAAGCGTGTACGCTATGAAATAAGCTGTTAAAAAGAAACAAATCTCTATATGAACATTTCAGGTTTCTTTATTGAATGCTTTTACTGCTGAACTTATGCGTTCTAATTAATGGAGAGGCAAAATATTATGAGAAATGCTCTGAAGAGGGCTCGTCTCAAAACTACATTCTGCCAGAGTAACAAGATACAAAAGAAGATGTCACAGAGAAAATTTAAATAAGTCTGAAAACAGGTTTAATAGGCGACAAATGGGTAACTGCTGCGACTTCATTGTGATGATTGATGACTATAACTTCCAAAACTTTTATTTCACAAAAATAATTTCTTTATTATCTTTAAAAAAATCACATTTTTACTGATAAAAATTTACCATACCATAACTTTTTTATTTATTTTAAATAATTTTTAAAAATTTAATTTGATGTTGAATCTGTGAAATGTTTTCCCCCGTTTAGGATGAAATTCAAACTAATTTTATTCTCTTATCAAAACATCTGCCGGCTACTTCAGCCAGGGTTTAAATTAAGATAGATATAGCACACGCTTTATTTGGATATTAACTCCGAAATATTAGTTTGTCAATCCCGCTTTTCTTTGCCAGGATAACTTTTTAATTTACATCCACAATAATTGATTGATTCAATTAAATTAATGTTTTGCAATTTTCTAATTTAATAAGCCAGAGTTTTAAAATATGCATTCCATATAGTTGCAGCTTAAAAAAAATCAATAATCTGGGCGAACAATTTGGTGGCTAAAGGCGGCTAGTTTAATATAAGTTTTCATCCATCTAGCTCCCTGTGTCTTTTCTCATTTGCACATACATGATTCACTGAATCTTGGAGATATTTAAAGTAGGTGGCTCCGTCAAAATCGTTAAGTCAAAAGTTTTGATGCTTTTTTTTTTGTATACTTTCTAATCTAGGATGTAAAAAATATATTCTATACTTATTTATTAGACTAAACGTACACGAAAGATGGTTTTAGGTGCAAGAAAATGTTTTATGACAACAACAGAAAATATATTCATTATCCTCTCAACACAAAGGCAATTAATTACTTGGAGAAAATAAGTAAGAGCAACGCAAGTGGATTTCTGGTGGCTTTACCACCTAACAAGCTTCTTCGCTGCAAGAAAGCCGAAGCACTTCCAGCAGTAAATCCTCCCCCCTCCTTCACACACACACATACATACACACACCGCCTTGTTTATTTGCGGCGATGCAAACGACTGCGTTTCCTCTAACGCCCGCCGGATTAATGAAGGCCCGGTTCGTGAGACGCACCGATTCATTAATCGAATCATTCCCTTCCTTCGACTATTCATCATCGGTGACCTTGAGGAGTGCCTCTCTTTTCCTTAAGATTGCCTCCACGTGCATCACGACACCCTCTCAACCCCTCTGTAAAAAAAAAAAAAATAAAGACCAGGAAGTATTTTTCATAAGAAAACCCTGCTGCTAACAACGGCGCAAATAATAACAATAATCGTAAAAACAAGAGCTGAAAGCACTATCGGGATTTATAGCTGGGATATTTTTCAACTGGATTGTTTGTTGCCATTCTGGTCCACGGCTGATTAACATGTGGACATTGTGGAAGCACTCGTGAAAAATGAATTATGGGTATGCGTTCACCCGATGCGGAAGCGATAAAAGATAATTTATGCTAAAGAGTTTTTAAAAAATATAGTACATTATCCCCGGTGAGTCATATGCTACTGAGTGCTGTTTAATTTTCACGGTCGTATTACGTAATATATTTTTTTTAGCGAAACTGAGATTAAAATAAATAAATATAAGAGAAACCATGAAAAAAATGTTTTATCAATGGACAAAAGATAAAAATTAAAAAAAAAAATATCCGGAAGTTAAAAAAAATTAGTAAAAGCATGAAGTCCCCGAAAAAAATAGATGGAAGGCTATAAAATTGCTGTGAATATTACAAATCGATTACGATTTCAGTTTATTTAAAGCTTTTTTACAATTTTTGCTCTGCATTTCAAATTTTTAATAAAAAGATTATTTTTCATTTTGCTTATTAAAAAAAAGAAAGAAAAAAAGAAAAAGAAAAGAAAAAAAAAAGAAGGAAAAAATACTTTTTTATTCATTATCTTTATTACATTTCATAATTTAGTGTAGTGATGGCTTTGGGTCCAAGCCAAAGTGATCACTGCATTCGAATAATAAATAGAACTAAAATGCCTTAAAAATAATATAATTTTGTAAAAATAAACGAACGCCAAAAGAAACGGACACTCGACATCATTTGTATTATACATTCGTTTTACTTAAGAACAAAAAAAAAAAAAAAAAAAAAAATCAATGTACAGAATTTAAAAATATTCAATTTCATTTTTTAAATTTTTTTTTAAAAGTTACAGAGAGCATTGCGTTATTAAGCATACGTTGGATAAACCTTTCATCTAAATAACATGCAGTAAAAGATTCTGAACGTTATTTGATTTATCTTCTTAAGGGCTGAAGAATTTCGCGGCTTGATGTTGGTTTCTCTTTTGCCTCTTCTTCATTTTTATTGTTCTCATGGTGTATACTCACTTCGTCACCTCTTCGATTCATCTGTGCATGTCAAATTATTCCTGTTGTAGTAGCCTCCCAATTTAATCAACTTTGGGGCAGGCTTTACAATCTTTTTCGGAAAGGTTTGTTGAATTTTCCATGATTCAAAGTCAGATTCTGAATTGATCATAACAAAACTATCCTACTGAACTTCCTCGACATTGAAATTGTTACTATAAACGAATTGCTGATCACTAGAAACGGCGAATTTTTTACATTTTTGATGCGAAAGTTCTATTTCTCGCTATTTTGATCTGTACAACCGAATGAATGTTATACCCATGATCAATATAAGCGAAGCATGCAGTATTATGTAATCTAAAAACTGAGTTTAGTTTAGTTTGGTTTAGTTATATTAACGTCCCGTTTTAAAGCAACACTAGGGCTATTTTGGGACGGACCTCGTAATTTTGAATCAAGTAGTAGAATCAAGTAGAGTACTGGAACTCCGTCTCATTCTTTTTTTTTTTTCTCATCCTGTTAGGTTCGACATTCACAAGTATTTCACGCCAGCTTCTTTCCGATTCTGTCTCATTTCTCTACTTTACACATCCATTTAAGTTGGATACTCACGAACACTCCACGCTCGCATCTCTCTAACTTCATCTGATTCCATTTTTGTGCCCATTCTTTTAAGTATCACATTCACGCACACTCTACGTTAGATTCCTTCCAGTTCTATCGAGTACCTAAGCTTCCAGTCTACCAGCTTCCTCCTTACATTCAGCAACTGTCTGTTTCCCTGTTTGAAATGGGCAGATATCCAACCTTCCCATCTAACCATTGCCAATTATAATCTTTTTTTTCTTTCGTTTTTTTCCATCGACGATTGACTTTGGATAATTACCAACCTATTGGACTTGGAGGAAATAGGCTTGATACTGTTACAGACAACTCGAAAGACGGATACGCTGGTAGTGGGTGTGGTGTAATACAGTCAGCAGGCCTTATTAACCAATAACGACGTATTCACACACAGAGCGACAAAACATAGTCGAGACGTACACAAGCAGAACAAATAGCAGCTCACAAGTAATTATAGGCAGTAAACAATAACCACAGTAGACAAAGTGGTTAGACAGAACTCAGCAGGAGGAGGGAATCTACGTAGCTTATCACTAGTCTCTCCAATCTTCTGTTATTCTCCACTGCCTCCTCGCTCTACCCAACTGCCGACTCACTACTATACGATTGGCTACTACATACACGACTCAATGCTGATTCAGTACTTATTTTTAAATCTCGGAGTACGGTACCATTTCTCAATTTACTGCTAGTTTGAGCTCCACTCAACGCTTGCGCCTTTCCAGACTGGTCCAACTAAGCCGTCGTTGACTCACTATACGACTAACTACACGACTTTCTATGCATTTGGCTTCGGCTTGAACTATCGCCCTTTCAGAGCTTCCGGAGCAGGGCACAAAAGGTTCTCGAACAATCAACTCTAACTTGCCTCCTATTCGTCCTATCGCCAAAATTTATGATGATTCCAGTATGATCCATTTTGCCGCCGAAGTCGTCTTCAAAAGGTCGACAAGCTCGAGGGTCATTGATCCGATATCCAATCAACATTCAACAGAACTGACTGTAAAACGGTCTTTCCTACGATAGGACTAATTGTGCAGGGAAGCAACATTACAGATTCATAACAATATGCATGTGTCTGTGAAAGTCCAGTTTTAGGTATATGCCTGTTTTGCTACCTCTAGTTAATGTTAAAAACCACTTTGATATTGTATGTTGTTTTCAGTATTTCATTAATTTTTTAATCCTTATTTTGGTGTTTTAATCATTAGAAGTATTTTTCTTAGTGCCTTTCTATGAAGATGCTTTATTATGATTATTAAAACTAAATCTTAGTTTAAATATATAGCTTGAGGAACAACAGAGTGGCCTCTGTGATCGATGACGGAATTCCCTCTAAGCAAATTAGCCCGCTGGGTTAATCATACGTCTGCCGTAATTGGCCAAAAAATGAGTCTTACGCTTTAAATGACAACCAACCAACCAGGAACGAGAATCAGACCGATGAATCACATAAGGAGAGGCAAGCAAATATGTGAAGTATTATTAGCCTACATACAAAACAAATTAATTTGTAAAAAAAATGCATTCTATTAATTATTAAAAAATATTATAGCATTAACATTTTTCCAATCATAACTTGTCATTCTCCTATTTGTTTTATTCAACTTCATTTATTTATTACAGTAAATTATCATAAACAGTAATTGATAACTTGTAATTAGTACCAAAGAAATTGCCATTCAGTCATGAGTTGTAATAAATAAGCAAAAAAACTATATGCTGTCACGGAGTAAATAAAAAAAAAAATATTAAAAATTATTAACAGATTTTCAGTGGCGGATTTAGATAATTTGCGACCCTATGCAGTGCATATTTTGTGCCTCCATTTTTTTTTTATAAAATAGTCAGTTTAATTTTATATTTCTGTACATTTTTAACATTTTAATGACTTATTTTCGATTAATATTTATTTGTTTATTTTATTAATTTTGTGGCAACATATTTGTTTATACTTTCTCTTATCACTCCATGTTATCTGGCATCTTCATTTGTACATTATATATACACGAGATTTTAAAAAGAAAGCGCAACTGAAAAAATCTTAAGAACCACTTCGCTAGAACTCTAAAAACAACATTCTACAGTAATCTGGATCGTTTTCAGTAATTGATATCAAGTGATCGATGGTTCGCCTTCACATTGATTGCTTGCACGCATGTAATTTTGGAAGATTTGAAGATTAAAAATGATTTAATGTCCTTACATTCTACCAAATCCTCTTAGGTATTCTTTATTAAATAATTTCCCTAAAGATTTATGGGCTATATTACATTCTTCTACAACATTTCATAGCTCGAATTTATCATAATTTGACATAAAATTTTTTATTTTCCTAACACTCTTCTATTACATCTTGTGTTTAGTAGAATAATCTATATAATAATTGATTTGATATCGCACAATTTGATTTTGTATACTTCAAAAGGAAACTGATAAAAAAAAAAGGAAGACAGACAGAAAGAGAGAAAAGAAAAGAGGAAAAAAAAAACACACCTCTCGATTTTAAAGCATGTTATTTCCAGACACAATAAACCCCGTCCGAAGAGGATTTATGTCTGGAAAAAAAATCGCCAAAACGTTACGGTTCGAGTGAATAATTAGAGAGCTTAGAAAGCTTTCGTTTAAAAAAAATCTCCCTTAAAAAGTTCCAAAGCCAGTTTTAGTAGAGGTAAACATCCTGTTTGTACATGCCATTTACAGATCGTTCGTTTTCAACTGGGAAATATCGCCATTTATATTACTAGTATTATTGTTGGCGCTATTTTTTAAAACTGCAAGTGGGTTTTTTCGCGCCGAAGCGAAATGTTTTGGTGTGGGAAGAGACAGAACTGTGGATGGGAGAAACTGCTTTTGCTGAACTTTTTTTTCTAAATTTTTTTCCGTTTTTTTTTTTTTTCTTCTCTTCTTTACTGAAAAGCCGGTTTAGGTTTTCTAAAAAGCATTTTATCGCAGCAGATGGTGTTTGTTAAAAGGAATGGTGAAATAAAGCGAGAAGAGAAAAAAAGAAGAGGGAGAGGGGAAAAATAAAGATACTTTCAGCTGCAAAGCAATTGGATCCTGATTGTTGTTTTTCAACTGTTGTCGTTTTTATGTTATTTCATATTTTTCATTTGTTTCTCTTACAGGATAAAAAAATAGTTTTACTTTTGGCAAATTTTAGTTTCCTATAAGGCTTAACTTGTAGTTGGATACTCATTACTTACACATGATAAATTCAGTTTCTCAGCTTTTTCAAATTTATTTTTTTCCGGACTCTTGAAATTAAAAAATAATGGTACTCTAAATTCTGAATCTCGCGAGCTTTGAGGCATTCTCACGACTTTCAAAATTTAATTATCGCAATTTTATCTGCCTGGTATTGTTCTGATTTCGCAAATAACATCACGAGTTTCCATAGAATTGCAGAATCAACAGTTTTTTTGAAGTTTCACTTTCCAAACGAAGGGGAAATGCATTACGCAAAAAAACTAAAACCGCTGAATGGCAATAGTCAAATGTAAACAAACCTGCATACGAATTTCAAACTTCTCTAAACGTTTTTAGAACTGCAATGAATTCAAAGTTCGCTTAATTAATTAAAGGGAGCTGCTTAAAAAATTAATTAATCAACTATATTGAACTCTATGTTCACTTCTAATTAATGGAGCTGCTTAACTAATTAGTTAATCAACTGCATTGAATTCGATCTTCGCTTTAAAAATTAATAAAGATGCTTAATTAATTAATTAATTAACTGCATTGGATTCAATGTTCGCTTTACTAATTAATGGAGCTGCTACCTGTTTAGTTAATCAACTGCCTTGAGTTCAATGATCTCTTTAGTTATAAATAGAACTGCTTAATTAATTAATTCATCAACTGCATTGAATTCAATGTTCGCTTAACTAATTAAAATAGCTTCAAATTATTATTAGAAATATTCTAGAAATGATTTGTCTTGTTACCCAAAAGTGCATTCGACCAGAAGAAAAGAAACATTACAGAAATTAAGAAACAGATATCAATCGGAAAAGCAAAACTCGAGCGCAAAAATAGGCTTAACCAGCTATATAAATTAATTGTTATTGCCTACGGAAATGGATGTTCATATCTTACGAAACAATTATCTGATAGAAATGATCTTCGTATTACCTTAAGACTCAAAAAATTACCTTTTAAATGATAGCAATTTCATTTCCTTACAATTTTTTTTCTTTAATTTCAATAATATTTTTATTTTATTTTGATACACTATCCATCAAAATGTTTATCAATGCTGTTTTGGAGTTCAAACTCATCCATCAAAACATTCAATCGCATGTTTTTATCCATCATTAGCTTCATAATAACACTTTCACTTCCGCTTTCATTTTGTATCATGTACATATTTTAATTTGCAGTAAGCTGATTCAATTGAATTCATGTTTTCAGTCTTACTAAATAAAAAGGTGAAATAATTGCTATGCATTCCATATTAATCATTTAACCCTTAACTGGGGATGTGCGGTCTGTGAGACCGCTAGTGATGGATTTTCGGTCACCCCTATTCTATTTGTAGCTCAATTGAATGGATTGACCCTGTAGCTTCCTGTTTTATGACCTTGAATACACGTACATTTTTTCAAACGATTTCAGCAGATGCTTTTTAAAATAATGCAGTTATTTCTCCGAGCGCGGTCTCTAAGACCGCATCTCCCTGTTAGTGTCCCAGTGATAAACAAGGCTTAGCAGTTGGCTCTAACACTTGGACCCCGAAATATCATCCAGTTTACTGATCCTATTATGAAGCAGTACTCCAGGCACTTTTAAATGAAGAATAAAGTGATTTTAGTGATAAGGATAATTGTACAGAAGAGCTTTTCGATGAAAGTTTGCATTCAACTCATTTTGATATGTATGTTCAAACATAATTAATTTTTCTAGTAGTAATGTATTTTGAAAAATTTATAAAACATATTAATATACCAAGAGATATATATACAGAATTTATAGGTTGAATTTTATACTAGTTCTTAACCTGTATATTTAAAATGCCCTAGAAAACCGTGTTATGAAAGTCATACAAGCCGATAAAAAAATGGGCCAATTTTACCCTTTGTCATTTTTTTTTATTTTACATATAATTGTTGAATTTTACATAATATTGTCTTCTATATACCTTCATATACTGTAAAAATAAATATGATTTAAAAAGTAAAAAGTTATATGCTTTTTCAAGAATATTATTTATTGTAACATGTAATTTGAGAAAAAAAAATGTATGTTCCAACGCATTTGCTTTTTTCAATGATAATATATTGCGAAAAATTTCTAAAACATGTCTATATATCAAGAAAAATATCTGAAAAATATATTGGCAGTTTTTCATACTAATACTTTCATTAAAAAATTTAATTTTAGTGTCAATGAAATGCTGTCTCGTAGACCGCACCTCCCCAGTTAAGTCCTAAAATTTCACCTCCCCAGTTAAGGGTTAAATGACTAAGCATTCAATTATCTGTAAAAACAAATTGATCGCCAAAAATGTTAGTTGAAGATAAAATTCAATTGAAATTTTTTTCTTTATAGTTACTTATGTATAAAAATTCATTTTAATCCTTTCAACTCGTTTTAAACAACTGTGTTCATTTCAACCATGCGCCCTTATTTATGTAAATGATATTGTTCAGAAAGTCATCTAGTAGGTGCACGGTAAAAGAAGACCTATGTGTCGGCTGATCATAAAAGATTTCATTCTGTGAATATTTCAGAAAACACGAAGCAATGATAAGAAATTTATAATCGAGGTTTCCACAAAAAACGGAACACAAAAAGACAGCAAATTATTAATTAAATAATAGTAAGAGTGTTTAATAACCACAGCTTCTACCTCGATCATCGAATTAAACGGAAAGATTTTGAAGTTTTTCAGCCTTTCGTGTTTATAAAGATTTTTCCACAGAACTTGACGTCACAAAATTTTTTCTTGAAGAATTTCACGTCTCAGTTCCTAAAAGAAGATAAGGCCATAATTCGTGTATTTTCCAGAAGACTTTTGTCGCTAATATTGTTGAATTTAGGATGGTCAATGAATCATCTATTTCCATCCATTAAGAATATATACGTACCGCTCTTTACAGAAAAATGACTAAATTGCAGGGAAGTAGTGTTACAGATTCGTAACAGTGTAATAATAACATGATATGGTGGAAATACTAATTATTTTCTAAAGATATTTGAATTTTCCGTCCCAACTGGAGTGGAAAATGATACCTAAAAACTATGGCATAATTTTTTTTAAATTGAGTGACGGATCTATATTGACACCTGACTGCAAAAAAACATCAGGTATTATCCCATATATTACTTATTATTAATATTCATATTAACTTGGGAGTATATTATTGTACAGAAATTACTTTATTTCACTTTAAAATTTATAAAATCATCTTTTCAAGAATAACCCTTTTATTTCCATGCAATTGTTTCTCTAATTCTTATAAATTAAAAAAAAATATTTTTGCGTATATTTTGACGCAATTATTTTCATTAATTCAGTGACAGCATTTACATTTATAAAACATGACCATATTGCCGCATTGAAAAGAGTCAGTCGACTTTCCGTGGCCGAATGGTCATGGCGCTGATCTCATAATCAAGAGATTGTAGGTTCGAATCCCGTTGGAGACAATGCGATTCATAGTTTGTGTAAATATTTAATTTCTTTATTTTATGTTTCCCTTTATTTCATGTTCCAGAAGATTCTGGACATTTCTTTAGTTTACCAGACAAGTGTTCTGGACTTTTCTTACTGTCTCCAGAAAAGTATTCAGGAACTTTCCCTGCTAGAATAAAAGCAGAAGATTTGTCAGTCCCTGTGTTCTGAGTTCAGAGTTGTCCCTGTGTTCTGAGTTCAGAGTTGAGTTAATAAATTAGTTTAGCTCTACTTCTTGTGTGTATCATTGAATCCTACACTAGACTACCTACGTGACAAAATAAAGTATATTTTTTGTCCGCACATTGCTATAATTAAGTTTGCTGTAAATAGGCATTGATTTTAATAAGTTTATAGCATAATTAAAGAAATCTTTTTAAAGATAAAATAATTATAGACGAATTAAGTTGATAGACGAAATTAAGTTAAGTTATCATTCCATAATGTTTCGACTAGAATTTCGAATCTCTTTAATTTTTTTTATTAAATATGACACGTGTGCGATTTTGTACAGCTGAATGGAGCTAACAGAATTTTTACATTATTTTTACGATTGATCACATTTCTGTAAAGAATTCGTCGAATGTTTGGCAACCATAACATACCTTCTGTGAGAAGTCAGTCAATAAATATTTTAGTTTGAAATGAAAAAGTATATGATGACCGTTTTATTATTCATTGTGTTGATTCAACTGTTCTGCAACATATAAATTTATCTGTAACGTGTATACAAATATGGACAAAAATTCAAGTTGCATTACGTTGAATCCATAGATGCATCATGGAAGTACGTTACAACAAGCAATAATCTTTGAACGGTATGATACTTAATTCTTATAAGTACGTACTTTAGATATTTTATTTACTTCTGAGATATTTCATTGCATCTTAAATTTATGAGGTCTTTTCCAGTCACACTTGGATACATATAAGATAATTTGGCAATTTTCAATCCCCTAATTAAAGCAGTGTGTGTGGTCTCCGTAGAACTTTCCCGTACACTCTATAATAAGCTTGTCATGCCAGAGAACGCCTTGAATGACGTTGGCGTGCAATAATTACGAAATATTTAATTTTAGGGTGAATTTGGCATTTTTACTAAATCTATCTGTGAATCCTGGCGAGGGTTTTGGCGACTAAGTGCTGGCATGCAGTTAATACTAACCGAATGTCGAATTTGTCTTTTAGACACGTTTTTCTCAGTCGATTGAAGCAAATATTTGAAACAAAACTGCACTCGTATTCACAAAGACCCATATTCAAATTTGATATATTTCAGTCATTGGGTTTTTGAATAATCGCATTTACATGTGTCTGAAAGTAGAGACAGACAACGAACCCGTTGTTAGTTTTGTCTCAAACTTTGACAGTGTCTGCATTAGAGATGCTAATTGTCTACCAAATCTTATCTATCTATCTCTCTTCGTGTTATGGGTGAATGTATTTTGCTTATTGTTTAATTTCTCGTATACGAGGTATTCTGATGATGATTAGGTGTGTGCCAAAAGTGGCGTCACACCGTAAAAGCTCATAAGTAAAATTTAAAAAAATAGAATTTAAATAGCTATCAACGATTAGTTATTCAAAAATTTTTTCATAATCTTGTATACTAAAAGCTAAAAAAAAAAAAAAAAAAAAAAAACAGCCAAAGGGAAAAAAAAAAAAAAAAATCCGGAACAAAAAAAAAAAAAAAAAAAAAGCAAGCATAAAAAGAATAAGTGGAGAGGTCTATTTGACCCAAGCAGAAGAGCCTGCATAATATTCCAACAGCATCATCGAAACATAATTTGTAAATAATAAAATTTACCGAAGATAGGCAATTTAAATTTAGATAACAGAAAAAAAAAATGAAAAATACAAAAGATAAATTTAAAAAAATAAGCAAAGAGAAAAGTATAAATAAACAAATGAAAAATAAGTAAATGAATTAAAAAATAAATAAACAGAAAAATAAATATATACAATGGCTTGGTCTAAGGTAGAGCCCATTATAGAATAGTAATCTAATAATAGAGTAAGTATTCTAATGGTTAAAAAAATTCGGACTAGAGATTTTGACGAATCTTCCCTTTTTCAGACCACCATGAGTTTCAAAACGCATTTTCAAAATATATCTGTTAATTTCTCTGACTGTGATAAAGATAATTCAAAAACGTTTTAAGCTAAACGGATGAAATTTGGAAAATGGTCTTTACATCAAATTCGTTGATATCTATCAAATTTTGAGCAAAATCCATTCGGAGAAAGTCTGTCTGTCCAGCTGTTCGAATATATGTTAACACGGTAACTACAGAATGAATAAATCTAGATATAAAAAATTAGGACACAAGTTTAACATTTATAGTGAAGACAACTATCAAATTTTGGGCTAAATAAAACCAGGAATTGAGCGTCCGTCGGCTTGTACGTTCAGAAATAAGTAAACGTGATAGTTCAAATACCCAGAGACTTATATGTATCAAATTTAGTGTGTGATTTATTGATTACAATTGTAATTCTGAGATGAATTTTGGTTTCAATCGGTTGGGAAAAACGAGTCTAAAACACATTGGTATTAATCGACAAAAATAAAAAAAAATCTCGCCAAAGATCTCATGACTAAGTAAAAGAGTTAAATTCACGCCAAAGGTTAACATTTCTTAATTAATGTACGCCATTGTCCTACAAGGCATTCTCTACTTTTTTCAAAGCCCACATTTATTTTTCGCCAGTTAAGGGATAAAAACCTTCATTATGGAGTATGGAAGAAAGTGGGGCGACTACACCCTTTAAGTTTTTTTTCGTTGAATTAAGAATAAAAATGAAAGTCAAAAGTAATTTTCTGAAGCACAAAATGTTACTTAATACCCCTTTTAAATTAATCCCTAAAGGGCAATATTTTTCTCTTCCGTTTATTTCTAAGAATATATGTCACTGTGCCATTCTTCTTATTATTTCGAAGAGAATGTGGTTTGTTAAGTTTTAAATAAGCCGAAGTTATTGTTGCCATCAAGCTATCCACATTTAAAAGATTAAATTACATTTTCAGACTATATCTCTATACTTTCTATCGATACATAATTTTTCTTGAAAATTATGTATTTTAATGGTCTTACATTTCTATGATTTTAATCAGCTGTTGATTCAGAATTTTTTATACTACATTATTATTGTAATTCGCGTTGATTCGAGTCTATATTCATTATTTTAAATAGAAAGAATATTTGTTAGAATTTAGCTTTTTAAAACCATTTAAGATATTTGATAAAGAAAACATTAACACATATGAGAAACAAACAATATTGAAATATAAAAAGCCAGAATTTTCTGCTGTTAAATTTTCTCACTTCTTATATTTTCGAATATATTAGATGCAATTAAGCCCAAGCAATGGAAAACATTATTATTTTTTAAAAGGAAGTACTAATCATTTAGCACTGCCTTTTCATTAATAACCAATAAAATTCTGTTATTCATTCTGCTATTTTTAAGAGCACGGAGATAACGATCGAAATCTTCTGAAACACACGCATAAAAATAAAGTCACCCACGACAACAATAAAACTGTTTGTTATTCAAAGCGCTGCTCTATTCTAAATATAAGTTATTGCTCCATCAAAATGTAGTTAATTCATTATTGAAACGGTGAATCTCAGAACGTGACGTCACGGCAAAGTAGTAAACAAACTATTGATCACGTGACCGTGACGTTGTGTTGCAGCTGCCTTCACGCAGCTTTTGTTTATTTACATACGTCACATGGTACAGCCGTTGTGTTCACAGCAGAGCCTTAAAAAGGCCACTTCTTAAGTTCAATGCAATTGTTTAAAAAAACATTTCTGCTAAAAGAATTGGCGGAGGAGATTTATTGGCGACTTCTGCTACATAATTGCTTACTGGCGCCGCTTTAGTCAAGCAATAAGGGTTCTCTTACTTAAGAAAGCGCTTTGTAATTTAAAAGAAACCGTCTTCACAAGGCGATTTAGATGGTTATTTTTAATTCACTGGCACAAGCAAAACGTTCAGAAGGAAGAAAGTGAAAGAAACCCTCACACTGATGTGATAATTGCAAGCAACTTGTGAGCAGTTATTTTTTCATAAATTCGAATGATGTTAAACCAAATATGAATTAAATAAAAATCTCTATTACTTTTTAAAAATGTTTATCACTATATTAAACAACAGAAAATTCTTCTCATGTATATTTCTTAAATTAAAATTTCTTTAATTTAGAAACCTAGATTTATTGGGACTTGGAAATAATTCCGAGATCTTCAACATTTGCAGTCATAACGTGGAATACGAGTAAACAGGAAAATTATATCATTTAACTTAAAAAATCTATAAACTAAATCCTTTCTTTAACCATTTAACTGTTTCATTTCTTTCTTTCTTTCTTTTTAATAAAATGACAGCTTCGATTTTGGAAATATTTTATTGTTTTGATTCAATTGAGATTCCATTGAACATTTGAGTCATTTACGATTTTCGCATAATTTTTGTATCGAATCATAACATTCGTGTATAAATGAAACTTAATCTAAAGGTTCAAAGGTATCATCATTCGAAGCATGCACAGAGTTCGGGCAAAATATGGGTAAAGTTCATTTAAAGTTAAATAGTTAAAGCTCATATAAAATGACAGAATCCGCATAAAAACCTGGAAAATTACTATTTATGATTCTTTGACCGGAATCCGTCCCAAATCTGAATTAAACATTCCAAATTATCTAGTGTTGCAAATAAATGCTGTGCGCTAAAAAATAACTTTAAAAAGATTAATTCACTTAATAATTTAGATTCAACTTTAAAAATTACTTCTGAGGAATTCTTTTCAGCCTTTACATTATAGAAAATGAGATTATATAATCATTATGGATGAATTAGCTTGAAAGGAAAATAATGATACCAAAATAATTTCACATAGCTTTTTAAAATTCATTTTCATTTAAAATCCATTCCATTAAAATCCATTCAAATTCAATTTAAATTTCATTTAAAATCCATTTAAATTTAAAATCTATTCATTTATTTCATTACTCCTCAATTTTATTTATTTAATACTTCTATTTTTTGCTATGCATAATTGCACATTTTATAATACCAAATATTGATGGTTGTCCTCAATGTTTCATTCTTTGTCCTGGATTACAATTAAAATCTAATTCTTTGTCCTAATTTACAATTAAAGCCTAATACTTTGTCTTGGATTACAATTAAAGCCCAATCCTTTGTCTTAGATTACATTTAAAGACTAATCTTTTGTTCTGGATTACAGTTAAATCTAATCCCTTGTCCTGGATTGCAATGAAAGCCTAATCCTTTGTCTTGGATAACAATTAAAGCCTAATCCTTTGGCGTGGATTACAATTAAAGCATAATACTTTGTCCTGGATAACAATTAAAGCCTAATCCTTTGTCGTGTATTACAATTAAACATAATCCTTTGTCTTGGATTAAACTTAAAGCCTAATCCTTTGTCTTGTATTACATTTAAAGCCTAATCTTTTGTTCTAGATTATTGTTAAATCTAATTCTTTGTCCTGTATTGCAATTAAAGCATATTCCTTTCTTCTGGATTACATTAAAGCATACTCATTTGTCTGGTATTACATTTAAAGCCTAATCTTTTGTTCTGGATTATTGTTAAAGCCTAATCCTTTGCCCTGGATTGCAATTAAAGCCTTTATCTATTTATAAAAGACAAGATTTTGAATTTCAATCCAGGGCAGAAAAATGAAAAATCGGACTATTTTGACTAATTTGAAATATCTAGTTGGAACAATCAGTGATATTTTATTCATGTCAAGAACAAAGAGACCAAGATTGGAGTTGTCCCGGTCTTTCACACCAGCCGCCTTAGAATATATAAGATTCATCTTATAAAAATATGTTTTTGAAAATTAATAGCAATAAAAAATAAGGAGATCATGAATTTATCATTTTACCCTCTTCCATGTTTTTTACTCCTGTCACTCACTGCACATGGAAATTTTTTTTCTTCTTCGCTTTCTGAATCTCTGATAACAATAATATTAAAAGAGAATGTGTGTAGGTATATGTGTGTGTTCCTGCTTACATCTATCTGTCCGTTTGTATCCTGGCACTCTAGACAGATCGCTTCTCTTCAAGTTACCAAATATATTTTGGAGGGTCACATGTGCATCTAGAAACTATTGTATTGAAATTTTAAGCAGAGTTTCACCTAATCAAAAATTATGCAAGATTTTGACTTTCTTCCACAATTTTTCCAAAAATATTTTCGCATAAAATTATTTTTACTTCACTTTAAAAAATTACCTTTCTTATGCAATCAATTTAGTTGTCTTTCAAATTTTTCTTTAATTTTGGATATTTTTTTAAATAACATGTTTTGTATAATTCCCCATAATAGCTTTCATTATTGCAATGAAATTCAAATCGCTTTCATTGTTGCAATCAAATGTTTAACTGCATAATGTTCTTTCATTCCTGAATGCTGAGGGAA
This sequence comes from Argiope bruennichi, assembly GCF_947563725.1. NCBI lineage: Eukaryota > Metazoa > Arthropoda > Arachnida > Araneae > Araneidae > Argiope > Argiope bruennichi. The sequence goes on from NC_079156.1 coordinate 125,892,046, forward strand.
GAGTTGCTTATTATCTCCGCAGTTAACATGTGTAATTACAGAAAGAAACTGCAGTACTGCGAAAGATATTTTATCCGGAGAGTTGCATTTTAAATGACACAATGTTGTCATGGGACTTAATTTCATTAGGAAGTTTTATATACACAACAAACAAAAATGGTGTAATAAAACGTCTTTAATGTACCTCAGAATTTATGCTTAGAACCATTGTTGAAGTTCCATGAACAAGTTATACAAAGAAATTTAATTAAAATCAAATTCTCATGAGTGAATGCCAACGCGGTTTGTTAAAGAAATGTAGAAATGAAAAGAAATCAGGAGGAACAAAATCTCACCATCCCTGTATTTTTCCTCGTAAATAATAATGACCGAAATTTTCGGCGTTATTGTTACTACAATTAAATGAAGTTATATTATATTTGAAATTTTTTGATATTAACTGTCTATTTTTTTAAGGAAAAATAAAACCCCTAAAAATTGTGGACATTGGATAAGGCCACCATACTTCGCATGATATTGGCGAATGATTGTTACGAAATATTTATCCTTGAAGGGAATTTAGCATTTTTAATAAATCTATTGTATGATCCATGGCAATTTTTTGGCGATTAATCCTGGTATTTAACAACAGATTCTCGAAAATCAAATTTTATTTTAGATGCATTGTTTAAAGCAGTTTAAAACTAAAATATGTCACAAAACTAAAATTTTTTGTCGCAAAATCACATCAAATTTTATATACTTAAGTCCCTCTACCGGGGGAGGGGAGGTACTTCATATCTGAAGATGAGAATCTTCCGGCATGATGATTGGTTGCCGCCGGGTAGATACAGAAATACTATGGCTTCGATTACCCCCTACTGATGGCGGGACGTGCTTGCCATAGTAAGGATTGTACCGTGGCCTGTTATGACCCTTAGGACTCAACTTCAGTGTCCACCAATGCTGTTGCGGCGCAAGGTCATTCAGATTTATCCATGTGCCTCAGTGTGATATACTTAATTGTATAAGTATTATACCAGTCAATGTGTGATATACTTAATTGTATATGTATTATACCAGTCAATGTGTGATATACTTAATTGTATATGTATTATACCAGTCAATGTGTGATATACTTAATTGTATATGTATTATACCAGTCAATGTGTGATATACTTAATTGTATATGTATTATACCAGTCAATGTGTGATATACTTAATTGTATATGTATTATACCAGTCAATGTGTGATACACTTAATTGTATATGTATTATACCAGTCAATGTGTGATATATTTAAAGCCCCATTCTCATCGCCTGTTGCTTTTACGGTTATGGTCGTAACTCTGCCATCTCACCCGTTATAGTATCACTTTCGCTTGTTTATGTCGATCGAGAGCTTTTCGCAAACTGTCGGTAAAATGAAAAGACATCAAAGAATGCCAGAAAAACCACAATTGAGAAGAAAGAGGACAAAATGCGGGGATTCAAGGCGCGCACGGGTCTTAAGACTGTGCATTTTTGAGCTATCGCGTTTACATACTTATGAAAGTACAGACAGACAGAAAATAAAATTCTCAACGGATTTGTTTCCAGATGTGTTAGGATCTGCAATTCAGACGCAAAATCCATATGCCAAATTTTATTTATTTAGATCTTTTGTTTTACAGTTATTGGGTATTATAACACTTGAACAAACTTTCTCTGAATGGATTTCGCTGGATATAAATCTACAAATATAATATAGTTTATAAATATACATCTTTATCTAATCTATAAATTTAGCGTAAAGACCATAATTTTATCGGTCTAATTCAAAGCGCTTTTAAGTTATCTTTTTCATACACAAACAGACAGATGTAATGCTACAAATATATTTTTCGAATTCAAGACGATTTAAAATGTGGAGATTCATCAAATTCTCGAGTTCGAATTTTTGGACGATTAGAATATTTTCTCTATACCTTGGAGAAAATATTCTATATTCGTTCTCTATATTCGAGAAAATAAAAATTCGGGAAGTAAGGGCCATTTAATTAAAATTCTAGACCATTCTGACAGGCATTTCCGATTCTGGACTTGAAAGAGACATTCAAAACTGTTTCGGCATGTCCTTGAGGTCTAGTCTCTTAAAATAATGCATCATTTTAACGTGTCTGAAATTAATTTCAACGTTCGAAAGTAATCGCACGTCAATCTAATCTGGAGGTTAGTGCACCCTAAAAATGCCGAACGGAAATGCCCCTGCTCCTCATCAGCACATGCCATTCCAGCGGTGTAAAGAAACAAAAGCCACTCCTTACTATGAACATGTCATCGTGGACATTTTTTCCAGGCGAGCGGGGGGTGGTCGAACAAAGTTCAAGAGATCCCACCGTTGAAACAAAGAGGATAATTGCAGACGACTAAGTGATGATGCTTATCTGGGTAGGAGGGCGTTGCTTCATCCCAAGACATCCGGTCGCGATCGACGATCGCAACTGCAACCGCCACTTCCGCCGATCCTTTGTGTGGTCAAGGCACCGGAAACGCAGACCATCTCCGCGAAATAAAAAGTTCTGCTCTCTCTCTTTTCGCTTTTGGGGAGGAGAAAAGATGAATGGGGTTAATGGAAGTGGTGTGGAAAGTTGCATGTGTGACGTTTTTGTTTTGCGGAATAGGCGTTTAAGGGAACTGTAATTTCCTAGAAAGATAATAAAAAGCAATTTAAAATAAAAGCTTTCTGAATCATCTGCGGGATTTCTTTTTAAACGTGTTAACTCATGAAACGAAACCAATGAAGTTTGATGATAGTGTATAAAAACTATTTATATTTTGAGGAAAGGTCCATTTAAAAATGAAAAAGAAAATTTTGGGTTCAAAACGTATATAGTATATAAATGCATATTAATATAATTTAAACACAGCGAAAATTTTAACTAAAAGCTAATCTGCTTTTAATCAAGAATAAGACATTCTAGAATTTCTTTTTCACCAGCATCTCCTTTTTTGTGGTATATATTTTCATGATAGTAATTTCATCAAAAATTTCGCAGTGCTATAGAATTGGAAAACCAATTTAAACCAGGAGGGGTGGTCTTCCCGAAACCTTCTCGTATTCTCTTCAATAAAGGTCTTATATCTCTACTTTCGCCTAAAATTGGAGTTTTATACCGCGAATTCCTTGCCTGGCATTGAAGAGCAATAATTGCGAAATATAAATTTTTGGAGTGAATCTTGTATTTTTATTGAATCTATCGTGTGAATTTGTATTTTGGGCGCCTTTTTAGCAATCCGATGGACACTAAAATATAAACACAAATCTACAGTTACAAGTTAGCAAACCGAATTTCATTGATTTAAATCATTGTGTTTACGAGGCATTGTGTTTACTTCCATACGAAAATACAGACCAACTGAAAGTCAATTGTTTGATGAATTTGGTTCCGAATTTGATCATATCTATATTTTAAATGTTAAATTCATGTACTAAAGTTTATCTACATTATTACTGATTTCTAATTAATTGAATAATTTTTAATTGATTTTTGGATTTCGAAAAATTGTCAGTAAACTTTCTCTTATCTCAACTAATAAGTGCTCAAAATTTGGTTGAATTTGCTCTATTGCTTAGGAATAATTGAGTAAAAGGATGTATACACATATGCATAGAAATAATGCATACACATATTCATAGAAATGATGCATACACATATACATAGGCAGAAGGAATTTTATTTATATTATCACCAAATAAAATCAATGAAACATATCTTGAACAATAAGTTAGAACAGTGAGAATTAACCCTGTTACGAGCGTTATCCAAGGGCCCCTAGGGTGCTTAATCCTATCATATATATTGTTCATAAGAGACTTAAATAAAATTAAACACAATCAATAGTTCCGGTGTTCCAGTTGATCACCAAAGGCGGTGTAATGTCTTGATCTAGACTGATCAAATAACGAAGCAGAATTTCCAGACAATTCTTCATTTTACAGCCCTATATATACAAAAGAACAACTTGTTCTAATCTTGGTTCAATAAATAGTTATTTACACCTGTAGTAGGAGACACAACAGTCGAAGTCGAAGGTTTATCTTGAAACTCAGTTCTCCATCAATACGGAGAAACAACACCACAGGGAATTAACAGGTTGTTAGTCAACACGACCACTTCAGGGGTAGTTCCCGGACTCCGAACTCGTGGGCGTAGTCCAATAGTCTCCTGCAATTCCTTTCTTCTTCTCTCCCTAAAAAAAATATCCGCACTTTATTTCGGCGACAATCTTCGCCTCTTAATTTACATTGGTCATTTGAGCTCTCTTTCGGCCAATCGGGGTTCAGCAATATGCTCCCTCAGTGGCGCCAGTAAGTCGTGGGAAGGTCCTTTTAGTGATGCACCTTTCATAACTGACTATTCTGAAACACGGAGTTATCATAGTCCTTTCACAATGAGAAATATTTAGCATCCAGATGTTTGGACACCCCTTTCTCTTTGAAGATACTCTCAATATCTCTTGGACAAGAAATTCCCACATGTGGTCTTTCACTGTAGTCGCTAATGAACAGATGCGAGACCATCCAGGTGAAAAGATCCACCATCTGGCTATCTCGAGGAGTTTAGTAAATTACAGCGACGACACAGCTGGCTGTAAATGTCTTATCAGTACTGGGAAACGGGGAATGTTACAGCGACTAGTAATAAAATATTTTAATTCAAATAAAGTAACTACTGAATGCTAGAACTATTTAGGTTACCTGGCTAAATGGAATGCAAAGTGATTAATTATTTTTATTTTAATGCTTTCCAAATAAATAAGCTTATAAATAATACAAATTTAATGAATCATAAAACAGTAGGACAGTATTAACATTTTTTAAAGAATAGTTATACAGTTTTTTTTTATATTTCACTGTGTTAATTTAATGATTAGAATATTTATAAACTAGCCGCCTTTAACAATCAGCTTTTTCACCCAAATTATCGATTATTAAACTATTAAAAAGTAATATTTAAGTAAAATAAGAAGTCATAAGAGATAAATGAAATTTAAGAAAATATGCTGTTACAAAGTTAGTGAAATAAAAAAAAAAAAATCTAAAATAAACCTTTAACATATTAAAAATGTAGTGAAATGTGAAACTAAACTGTCTCCATTATTAAAGATTGGTGTCTCGTAGTATGCAATGCGTAGTGGCGCAAAATACCTATATCCTCTCCCCTGATATTTGCAAAAATTTCGAAGAAATTTATTTTGCAGGGTTAATGACTTTTTGCTTACTTAATAATAGGGCCACTGACTTTTAGTTGAGACATTTGACATTTGGTAAATGAACTGAGACCATTGTGAAGCGTAACTGTCTATATAAAGCGTGCAATCAGGGATCGAATGTTTCAACAAATCACTTACTTAGTTCAGACAGGTGACAGACATGTCCGACTTTTTCTTCCTTTTCAAATATTTCTGCTTAATGAAGAAGAATCCACCTCTTTCGACATCCGGTAAGAAGGGTTCGACGACCTCTTTGCTCCAAAAATATTGAAAATTTATTAAATGACGAGACATCCGGGATTAACCCGAACAGTCTCAATTTATTGCTCTTCGTCCCGAATTTAAAAAAAAAATCCTAGGATTCGGATTAAATGTCTGGTATAGTCGTTTCTTTAATTATAAGATGTTTACTGTAAGAAAAGATAACAAAAAGTTAAGTTAGAATTGAATTTTTAAATAAATAAGCTCCTGATGAATGTTTCTCATTCATCAACATTTCATTTGAGCATGTCTATTATTATTTTTGAAAGAAATAATTTCTTGTGATTATGTAAAAACAGAAAAAGTATTTTAGTGTATACGAACAAATAGTAGAAAGCGAAAGCTGTATGTATGTGTATGTAGGGAGGGAGGGAGATGATATAATGGATTTACCGTCTATTGGATGTTGAACGATCGTTTACTGTCAAAAATCTTTACATTTTAAAGATATATAATCTCTACGAATAATAAAAGAGAATATATGCATGTATATATATATATATATATATGTCTTAGCATTCTACAAGGCACATCGTTGGAATTAGAATTACAAAATTTAGTTTGAATTAGTTATTTCGTTTGAAAGGTGCATCTTGAGCTTTTTTTATTTTGAAAATTTGATGAATCCTAAGGAATTAAAAGTTAATCAAGATTTTGGAGTAAAACAAGATTTATACCAAAATTCATCAAGATTTTGTATGAAAATTAATGTCATGAGAAAGGATTTTTTTAGATAATACAAAAGCCTATTTTCTAAAAATGATAGACATGACCATGGGAAATTACATAAAAAATATTCGACCTCGATTAAATTGACTGTTTGATACCTCTTTCTTGATTTCTTTTATATCTTTCCTCTGACTGATTGGAGTTTTTGATGCCACAGCGAGCTCTCTCCAGAGCATTTCTAATTGTATTTTGCTGCCCCATTAATTGCTATGCGAAATGTTAAATTCATTACGGCTATAAAAGCAATCAATGGAAGAGTCTAAAATTCTTACGATAGTTTATTTACATTTGTCTGTTATCTTTTGACAATAAGTAATAAAAGCGATTTCTGTTCCATACAAATCTTATTCGTTGAAATTCAGAATCAAGGGAAAAGGGATTGATTGACTCATTCTAAGCACGTCGGCCATTACAAATCATTCTGAAAATAATAAACAACCGATTATAAATGTAGGGTGCTCTTAAGGCACGTTTCGAAATAGCGTTTACGGATCATCGCACGCATAATACGTTTTTTTCTTTTGTTAGCTTTCTGAAATTAATCAAAACAGTTATTCGAGCGTTTAATTTGAACAGAGAAACATTTGTTTTATTTCGCAAAATGTGCTCTCAAGGTCTAGATAAAACGGTCGACATTGGGTAATAGAGTGCCTATGGCAAATTTGTGTTTCAAAATCAGTATATTATATCGGGATGGTTTGATTTTACTGATTACATTACTTAATTGGGATTTTATTTTTAGTGTTTGCTACTTGAAGCAATTGTTACTTAATTAAGAAATGTTATATTTATAACTGAAATGGTATGTGATATCGAATGCAGTATTTTAGAAAACTATCTTAAATAATCCGTTGGGGTTAGCTTTTGCACCTTTTTAACTACGTTGACTGCTAACTAAGAGAAAATTCATAACTGGAAATTTTGTCAAGGACGCAAACTACAAGTTATTTCACAGGAAATTTACTAATCATTTTTTTGAATCTACAATTAGATACATTGAAAATAATAGTTACTTATAAGTGGTTCCTAAGAGAGAAATTAAAACTGGCATATACAAACAGAAAAATGCATTCGAAAATTGAAAAAAAATATGGAGATAAACCTATGAAATTACTTATATATTGCTGTGGAAAAATTTCTATTCGATGGATGTACTATGAAAAAATCAAGCAAGGGATAAAAACGCTTTATTCTACATGAAAACACGAATTCATAGTAGCAAAAACAGCCAAACCGCACGCAAAAACAACACTTGAAGTAAAAAGCAGCCACAAATAGAAAATCACTATTAAACAACCTCAACACTCAAATAGAGAGATTCCTGGAGATCAGCACTCCAAATATAGACTTCATTCAATTAGTCTCACTCGACTATGGATTCCCTCTGTTACCATTTTTATAGTTCTAGTAAGAGGTATCGAATGTTCTAGAACAAACGTTGGAACTCAGATTCTAATACTCTGGAGATATCGCCAAAATTTTTGAAAATTCGTTATAGCTTGTTTTTGTAGCCAAATGGGTAGCCAAGTTCATCGTCAAGACCGAAAGTCATTGACCCACACATTCAGTATCTATTAAAGCTAACTGTAAAACTCTCTTCCTTACCTACAAACTGACTGCGAAGGAAAGCTATATTACAGATTCGTAATATCTTTCGTTGCGGTATTTTTTGAAGCAGCTTTCAACACAAAAAGCTTGTTTTTCTTCAAAAATTGGGGGGAAAATAATAAATTTTTCGTTTTTTTTAAAATTTTGTTACAAATACGGCACTGTAAGTCATATCACTGACTCACCGACCCACCCGATGGCACACAGATAAAGAAAACTGAATGACCGGACCGCCATGACAGCAACACTGGCGGGAACTGTGGTTAATCCTAAGGGCCATTCCCCATCTTTTTACGTACCCTCCAGGGTGGCGAGATCCAACCACCATACCGGAAGCATCTCATCCTCATTTCGAGGTGCCTCCTCCAGGGGTGAATACAGCACTGTAAATACAACGCACTCGATTTCGCTTAAACCACTGATATAATTGCAACCATAATCATAAATGACGTGTTAAAATTGGTAATTACACAAACAGCACAGTATTTGGCTTCAGTGGAAAAAGTGTTTGCTTCTGATGTCAACTACGAGATAATTTTTAAATCCTTCTTTTTCTTTTTGTCAAAGAATAAAATACTTAAAAGGAATTTTAATTGTTTATTTGCGCGATTTTTAAATAAAATCGGCTTCTAATAGAAATCTGCAATTTTAATTGATAATCAACGTGCAGAAAAGAATAATAATGCTTAGTAAAAAATTTCCTGTTTTATGAGTTCCGTTTGTTATTTTTAAAACTCTATTCTTTATTTTTGCAATTATTTTTCATTTTTCAAATATTCTTTTTGTTTATATATTTTTTAAGAAAATTTACAATTTCTCTCACTAATAGAACCAAAATAATAATGAAAACGATTTTTAGAAACATTTTTAATGCTTAACCAAAAATTATAACGATTTTCCTTTTATTATTTTCTAAATGTCGGTCTTTAAATTCCAACTCATTATTAAAATTATTACCCAATCTTGAAAACAGTGCCTCTCAAAGGTTCTTTATTAAAGAATGCATAAATTGAGGAAAAATAGCTTTGAAAAACATAAAATTATACTTTCTAAGTACTAAAATGTACAATTACTTCTTTTTATTATCCTCTACTTATTAGACTTTAAATTATAACTCATTACAGACATTGTGGAATCTTGAAGTTATTTTTCTCTCTAATTCGCCTCCAGGTGGAGTCACTCATGTGAAATCAAAATTTAATTTTATCATCTACTAACTGAAAAAAAACTTCTAAAAATATTAAATTGATGTGTTTTTATAGTGAAAATACAAGTGTACGAAATTTCAAAATGTTTGTATATATGGATGTTAGTATAAAACAGATTGCAACATTCTATTTTTACAAACACGATGTTTTGAAATAGGGGTGAAACATGAAACACCTTTCGAAACGGGTAGACTTTCCTAAAATCCGGAGGAAAAAGGAACGACAAAATGTATCTGAAGGTCAGGGAAAAGATAATTTTTAGCGGAAGCGGAAAGGGGGAGGAAGGATGATTTCTAACGGAACATCCCACTTCACAAATAAAAAAAATGAAAAGGAGATAACTATATCAGGAAGAAGATACGATTAAGAATGAAACTGTGCAACAGGTGTGAAATGAATGAAAAATGATGACATCGCTTCGTTCCATGAGTGACAGCTTCCATAATTTTAGTATGGAACATGTTATTGTTAGGATATAGTGGTGGCTTGTCCATTAGGGATGCGCAGTTGCAAGCCTCCACCCCTTTCCGAGATTATTTGTGAAAATTTCGTTTTGTTTTTAATTTCATTTTTTTTTCTGCACTGGGCATTTGATGGAAATGGAAAATGAGAATAATTATCATCATTATAAGAAGGGAAGAAATCAGTAAATACCCAAGCTTGAGAATGAATGCCAATTTGTCTGCCATAATACCAAATTTTACCAGTTAGCATTGAGCTATGATAAATCGTCAATAGAAAAGTGTTTTTTTTCTTCACTTGAAACTAGAAGTAGCTCGGCAAAAAATTTTAACAGCTCAATATTGGCTCTCGGTCAACTATTCCTTTCATTTCCAAAGCTACAAGTTTTTCTTGTATTTTTTTCTTTAAATTTTATAGTTGTCTGTTTAATAGTTAATAAAAGATCTGCTTTCATAGTTCTATGATAGAATCGCGCTTAATTTAACGTACTTTAATATTTTTATGTTATTGTTGGTAGTTCATCACCATAAAAAGCTACGACAAAGATCTTTTTAAAACAGTACTGCATGTTGTATGATACAAGTTAGGCTTAATAGTAAAATTCATTATTATTATTTTATTTTATTAAAGTTGTATTACGCTTGCTTTGAAATAGTTTAATTCTCTAAAGATAAATAATTCTGCAACTGCGTTCATTTCTGAGCTGAAAACCGGCACTGCTTAGATACTTTGGGGAGCCAATCGACATGTGCATTGTTACAAATATAAGGGCTGGAGATTTAAAAGTAACAACCATATATTTACAGCTGATACAATACTAGTATCAGCTAAAACCGTTTATAATTCTTTTTAGAAGATGTTCGTTCTAGTCACAAGTATAAGCACGTGGTAAGATGTCAGAGTCATTTTGATATAAACTTTCAAAAACAAAATAGGGAAATGCAATATTTTATTTCAAAAGCGAAAAAAAATATTGCAATATATGGCAATTTCTCCACAAAATATTGCATGAAATACATAATATATATATTTACTGTAGTTCACAAATACAAAATATGAAAGGTAGACAAATGAAAAGATGTATAGTGTAAAATATGAAAATAAAATACATAAATACAATAGCAGAAGAAACAAAATAGTATTCGCGTATAAACTTCGAAGACAAGAAATAAACAAAATAATAACCAAACAAGAACAACAAAAACAAAAAAAAAAAGCGAAAGTGATGTCTCTGATACTTCCTTCTATAACCTCTAATAAAAAGTATTATCTGCTCGCATAAATTTGTGGACCTTGAATAAGAGCATCAACATCCCGAGTGCTCAGATCTTTATTTTCATAGTCCCGCGCATGAGAGTTATGTGCTTTTTTAGCATAGTAAAGAAGATCGGTGCTTCTTCATTATAAATACTTGCTCATGTCAACCCATGCACCTATTCTGGTGAACAAAAGTTAGGAAAAATTCTATTAGCGTGTGATCTTTGGCGATAAGTTACTGAGATTAGATTAATACAGACATATCTGAAAACTGAATATGTTTTGGACACTTTTTTTTTGGTCGATGTAAACTAAAAACCACATACCATATTTAATACATTTAAGTCACTGCATATTTGACTTTTTGCATGCAAAAATTTTGGTCAATAAATAGTCAACCCTTTGACAGCTTTGATTCCAAATATTATACAGATTTACATTTTAGATGCTAAATCTATGTAATAATTTTTATCCATCTAACTAACTTTCTTCTATTTGTAATTTGTTGCAGCCTTATATTCCGACAGTCGGTCAGACAGACTTCCTCTGAATGAATTTCATTCAAAATTCAAGAGAAATATATAAATCTGATTCAAGAGAATATATAAATTCAAGAGAAATGAATCTGAATATCTGAATTCAAGTGAAATATATAAAAACATTTTGCCAGATTTCATTTGCGTAGCTCAGAAAATTTTTACTTACCGTTTTTACAAACATTGATAGCCAATAGACATAATTCCAAAAATGCACGTTTGAGACTCAGGTCGGAAACGTGGATTTTCGTCAAAATATCAAGTTCATAGTTTATTGACAATTACAATACTCTCTGCTTTTATACTTTGTATACGATAAAATGAAAACTTAAAAAAAAAAAAAAATCAAGCGCGTGTAAAGAAAGAAAGATTAAAAGATCGTAAAAAAAAAAAAATGAGAAAATAAGCATGGAAGGAATACTGTAGATGTAGAATTCTACATACCAGAAGAGAATACTAAAGGATGTTGATGTAGAATTTTACTCGCCAGCAGGCGATCCAAAGGATGTGGATGTAGAATTTTACATACCAGAAAGGGATACCAAAGGATGTAGATGTAGAATTTATACACCCATAATGGGATACCAAGGGATGTAGATACAGAATTTTGCACACCAGAAGGGGATACCAAGGAATGTAGGTGTCGAATTTTACACATCAGAAGGGAATAAATAGGAATACCAAGGGACGTAGATGTAAAATTTTGTTCGCCAGAAAATAAATGATGCTCAAAACTAGTGATTTGTTTTTGCGTAAATAATCAAATATTGAATGTTAAATAACGATCATTTATCTTTTCCAAATCATCAGCTACAATCAGGTAAAATCAATTTTAAATCAAGGAAAAGGAAACTGGATGAAAAATATAAACAACATTATAGACAAAACAATTTACACAAATTTATGAATACTTCCGTAAAGCTCAATAAGAAAGAATGAAAACTAGCAATGAATTTCAGTTCACCTCAGTTCAGTGAAATTTCAGTTATCACCTCTTTAAAAAATATTTGTTGAAATAATTCGATTAAAGTTTGTATTTGATTCGTTGTGTCAATTTCGATTAAAGAAACAATGTCTAGATCTCCGAACCGGCAATTTATTTGAACACTCCACTCAGAATGTTTGTTTATACTGTCATTGAAGCTCTCCACACGTATCTGTAAAAGTGTTTTCCCCACAGCAAGAGGCTGTTAGCAGGAAAGCCGTATTCGGTGAAATCGGATCGGGGTCTCATTTTTTCCCCACCACTTTCTTATTATTCGCTTCGTTTTATTGCAGTCGGAAAAAAGTTTTCTACTTCTTTGGGCTCTTATTATTTACTATTGAGATTTTTTTTCAAGTGTTCTCTTATTTGCTTTTTTTTTTAAGAGTTAGCTCTTCAGGCATTCTTTATTTCGCTACGACATTCTTTTCCCGTTTTTCTTTTTCGTAAAATTGTAATCTCTCTTTTTACGTCTTTCGTAATAATATTTTTTTTAGAATCTATGATCAAAATTTTTTGGTAAATTGGAAATTCTTTTGTTTGCTTAAATTGTAAATATTTATATAGCCCTGTTTATGTTTACTGATAAAGGTCCATTCATTACTGGCAAAGTTACAAAAGATTTTTGTTGAAATTTGTTTGTAAAAAAGAAAAGGAAAAAAGGAAAAGAAAAAACACTTAGTTAGTGACAAATCAATAATTTACATTCGAAAAAGTAAACGATGCCTAATTATTCAACGAACCTTTGTATATTACTTCGAAAAATAAATATACACATTTTTTTTTTTTTGAAACTGAATTTCGCCAAAAATTAATCTACATTTTCTTGTCACTCTCTGTAGGTATTTTTAATAATAAAAATACAAAAATAAATAAATAAAACGTCAAAATGATGGAGAGTCTTAAATGATGCTAGAGATGATACATTCTAGCGCAAAAGGTTAATTCCATTTATAATTAATTTATTGATTAATATTTATTTAAAGCAAATAGACATATCCATCAAGTTTGAAATAAGAAATTAAAACATTTATGTTTCAATTTCATCAAAAATTTGGCAAGAACTTGCGCACACATTTTTTTTAGTGTTATATGTGTTGAGATATTTTTTTTATCTGAAAGCAACAATAATAAATTTGATTACTAAAGTCACATTGCACGGTCAAATATTTATTAAAAAAATTCTGAAGTTATTAAAAGATATCAGCTCTAATCAGAAGTGGTAAGTAACTTTGAATACTTATAAATAGATAAATATGTATGTGAGTATGCTTTGGATATTTTAAAATAGATAGATAAGTATGAGAGTATGCTTTGGATATTTTAAAATAGATAACTATGTATGAGAGTATGCTTCGGATATTTTAAAATAGATAACTATGTATGAGAGTATACTTTAGGTATTTATAAATAGATAAATATGTATGAGAGTATGCTTTGGATATTTTAAAATAGATAACTATGTATGAGAGTATGCTTCGGATATTTTAAAATAGATAACTATGTATGAGAGTATACTTTAGATATTTATAAATAGATAAATATGTATGTGAGTATGCTTTGGATATTTTAAAATAGATAGCTATGTATGTGAATATACTTCTCGTAAGAAGTGTTGAATTAATATAAATAAATTAAAGTAAACCGGTGCAAAATGAATATTTTTTTATGCTTCTAATACATGAATTACATATTTGGAAGCAATAAAAAGTTCAATCTGGACATTTCTATTAAAAAAGACACACCGGAGCATTCCTTTTAAAAACAAGACAGATCATGTACAATATATTGAAAAACAAAACGAATTCCAAACTTTTCATTCAGAAACATGACAAATCTGGGACATCTGTGCAGCAGCTGCCTTTTAGTCCTGTGCTCGTTTTTTGTTTTTGTTTCGAAGAAAAAGAAAAAGAAATAAAAACAGAAATGGGCTGAAATTCGCGTTTCAGTCTCTTTGTGATTATTGTTAGAAATGTTTAAAAAAAACTACATATAGAAAACACACGTGATTCTGAGCTTATATTATTCAGTTGGCTGCGTAGGTCATCGCTTACCTCCCTCCCCCCTGCCTTGTCTATCGCAGGTGGCCTGCCCGTTAATGGGTCGGGCTGACAGACACCACTCTCAGCATAGAAAAGCAGCTAATGATGAAAGCAGGGCCTCGGGCGGGAATTGCCAGTCGCCGAATGGCAACGGACAAAGGAAGGGAAAAAGAGAAAACGTGTTTTTCACGGTCACGGTCTGACACCGGGGTGAAGGGCCAATGGGGTGGTCACGTGACGTGCCCTCCGGCAGAGATCGGGCCGGAAACCCCGGGATCGCACGCACAAAGGATGGTATGGAAAATGTCTAATGGAGTGTGGCGGGAAAAGCTGCTAATATCTGAGTGCCCGAGCTAAAAATAGCGCCAAATAAACGCCAACAAAGAAACTTTCCGCTGTTTGCTTTCCTTTTTACAGAAATGCAAATTACACTTTCTTTTCAGCTGAACGCTGAATAATATATCAACCGAACAATACATAATTGAAAGAAAAAGCAGAAGGTTTTTATGTCTGTATTTTCAGGATCAATTAATGTGTAATTTTTATTGTTTTATCAACTACATTTTTACCTTTATTTTTTTTTCTGTATTTTATAAATGTTGACTCATTAAATAACACAAAAATCTTTTAAATAAAGAAAATTTAAATTTTAAATTTATTCTTCTTGGAAAAGAATGATTAGAAATTATTTGGAAAAGCATGCTAACTTCTCTCTCTCTTTTTTGCCTGGCACAGCCGGAGAGACTTCCTCTTAACAGATTTCTCTCAGAATTTGATAGAAATCTACAAATTTGGTTTAAAGACCGTATACCAAATTTCATCCGTCTTGCTAAAAGCATTTTTGAATCATCTTTGTCATAGACAGACAGAAGGACGGACATTTTCCAAAAATGTGTTTCTCGAACGCAGGGAGGTCTAAAAAAGGAGATTTGTCGAAATCTTGAATTTGAATTTTTTAACGATTACAATATATACTACACATGCAAGAAACTAATAATTATGAAAAACAAAGAAAACATAGTTCAGATATGAAACTGAAATCCTTAAAAAGATTATTCTTTGAATTTTAAGATAACACAAAGACTTCTTTTGTGAGTTAATAGCTTTGAAAGACATGGCCATCAATTTCCGAAAGTAAAATATAAGGATTAACCATTTGGAAATGGTCTAACATATTTTCATGTCCTATTAAGCTTCGTTTTCTACCAATATCTTTTCTTTTACGTTTTAATTCTTCTGAATGGATAAGGTTTTTGGTGAGCCTTAATCAGAGCTTTTCTAACAATATTTTAATTAGCGGTAACAGCTAACAGCTTCATTAACTGGCGAAGCATTGAATTAAGTGCAGCTGTATCAAATTCTAATGAACTAGTCTGTATTGTTCGTATAATGAATTTTTTGCATTTTATTGTTGCCATTCCATAAAAATTTAATAAAAATGATTTGTGTGTTACATACGTTAGAATTTTATATAAAGGGATCTTTTTCGCTGGGCATACATTTTGGTTATGAACTAGAGGATTATCACTTTAAACCTATATCCATAGAACCAATATATTAAAAGCTCAATAATTTAAGAAACAAATATTTTTTGCTGTTTTTTTAATGAAATCCGTGGTTTCCCCAAAACTTTCACTTACACTCTTTAAAAAAACTTGTCATTACAGAGGACATTTTACTTAGAAATGTTGTACAATGGTTACAAAATATTAACTTTGGGCCTGAATTAAGCATTTTTTTCTTAATCTATCGAGTCATCTTTGGCGAGTTACTTGGCGATTAATCTTTCACATCAGGCCAATAATATTCAAAAATGGAATTTGGGTTCTAGACACATTTTTTTTTCAAACGACTGAAACAAATATTTGGCACAAAACTGCACTTGTAATCACAAAATCACAAATGAAATTTGATATATTTAAGTCAATGCATTTTTGAGTTATCGCATTTACATGTTTCTGAAGTTACAGACCGACAGGCGGTTAACCTTTAGTTAGATTTGGCTCAAACTATTACAAGTGTCTAAACTTTAAATGTTATATTTATGTACCGAATTTTATCTACCTAGTTCTTTTCGTTTGGTAATTATCGTATTAACTTATATTCGAACAGCCGGACAGACGTGCTTCCTCTGAACAGATTTTACTCAAAATGTGATAGAAACTGCAAATTTTGTGTAAAGATCGTATACCAAATTTTAGTTGTCTAGCTCAAGAGTTTTTGAGTAATATTTGTCACAGAGAGACAGACATAATTCCAAAAATGCGTTTTTCAAACTCAGGGTAGTCTGAAAACTGGAACTCTGTCGGCATTCCAGTTCGACTTTTTGACGATTGTAATACTTTCTATATTCTAAGCATACTAGAAAATAAAATAAAATTATAACTTCATGGTTTCCATATATAATAAATTTTACCTGAGGTAAAAATTTACTTTAAAAACTTCTGAAATTTTGAATTTTCTTAAAATTTTGAAAATCTGAAATTTTGATAATTTTTGTTATTATAGGACTTAACAGTTTTTAAACTTAGGATGAAAGCCAATGATTACTCGTCCTTATAACCACTTATTCAAATGGACCACTTATACCGTCCTTATAACCACTTATTCAATGGTAATTTGAATTCGACCCGTTTCGTTAAATTAGACTCAAATGGAAACATATATTATCGCATGTTTCGAACATGTTCGTGAAAAATATTCACTATTTTTATTTTTCACTCAATGAGAAATTGGTAAATAAATTTCCAATTTTTTTCGTGTCATAGTAATCCTTTACTTTTTTTACTTTCGTGTAAAAAAAGTAATAGAAATAGATAGAAAATATTGTAATCGTCAAGAAATTTGAATGTTCCAGAGTGCGAAAAATACATTTCTGAAATTATATCAATTTGTCTATCCTTCTATTTACCCGTGAGCACGATAACTCACAAACGAATTAAGCTAGATGGATGCAATTTAGATTTTTTTCTCCAACAATTTGTTTGGAGTTTTTTCTAATTTTCATCAAAGCCGATTCATAGGATCTCCTCTATCTGACTATCCGAGTGTTAGTGAATGTGATAAAGAAAAAATGCATTGACTTCGAAAAATAAAATTTATTGCGCAGTTTTAGCTTTTAAACTCAGACCATTGTCAGATTTTGAAAAAAATCTGTCATAAAATTGACCGTCTTTAAATCTGCATTTTTACATGTTTGTTGCATTTTTGATAACTCAAAAATGCAATGAATTAAATAAATGGAATTCGGCATATGATCTTGTTACTGAAATCGTCTCTCTGTGCCAAATTTTTATTTGAACAGGTTTAAGAAAAGGCACTCCAAATGCATATTTGATTTTCTTTATTATTCTGAAAAGCAGGCAGTTCTCATTCGCAGAACTCTGAAAATAAAAATCAGAGTACTCACAGCATCCTAGGCCTTCCGTGCCCAAGATCCTTTATTTGATGAAGGGGGAAGGGAAGAAGATCACTTTTATTAGAGTGATACGAGAAAGTTTCGTGGAGCTTTAACTCGAAAGTTTCATTCCCACTTATTACGTTCTACGCTCAACAACCATCCTCCCGTTGGTGAGGTGCCGAAGTTTGGAGAAGGAGATGTCAGCTGAAGCGTCGGTCCCCGTTATCTGATCAAGGGTCAAAAGTATGAGGTCCGTCCCAAATAGCCCTAGTATTGCTATCAATTGAATTATTAATATAACTCAAAGCTAAACTTAACTACACTTCCATTATTAATATTATGAGTCGCGGTGATCTGGTGGTAAAGTCTCGTCTTCAGGAGAAAGGTTTTAGGTTCGAGACCTGGTTCCATCGAAGAACCGTTGTGTAAGTGGGCCTCGTGCGATTAAATCAGTCGAGGCCAAATTTGCTCCCTTTGGTATGGTGTGGAAGCTTGGAGAGAGGATGTCAGCTCAGAAGTCATCTTCGTCATCTGACCGCGGTTCAATATTACGATATTAGTCCCAAAATATTCGTAGTGTTGCCTTAAAACGGGACGTTAATAATATTATTTTCGTGTACCTCCAGGGATGCACCCATCATAAAATGGTAATTTATAACGTACTTGTTTGATTTTAAATTTAAGAAATCTATATAGTTATCTGCATGGATTTGTTTCATATGATATGTGCTACATGGATTTGATCCATGTGATGTCATATATCAAACATTTGATCCTTTGGTTTATTCAGAAATGCAAATGCTTGTTCGCATATGTTTTATCACATGAGGAAACGAATCAAGAAATACAAATTATAATAAGATATATTTTGTTGAAAATCAAAATCCTTGAAAGATATTATAATTTGTGACTAATAATGAGCAATAAACATAAAATGTAATGCAAACTTTCATCACAGCCAGATTTTATCGCGTCTTGAAATCTCACAGGATGGACATTCAGAGATTTTGTCTTTTAATTTAAGGCGCTGAAAGGAAAGGGAATGCAGAGCACGAATGCGGAAGTTCATCCCAAAGATAAGTTTTGAATGCGAAATTCGTCCACTGCTCTGAGATTAGAGATGAAATCAAACTACTCAAAGGATGATACAAAGCATTCTCCCGTGAGTGGATTTTGATGAGAGGAGCGAGTACTTTTAAGGAGGAAATGTTATGCTTGGGATAAGATAGGTTTAAAAGCCATAATTTTAATATCTGGCATTAAATATTCTTACATCCTTCCAATGATTTATTTCAATGTTGGAATGTTCAAATGATAAAAAGAACCAAAATTGGATCTGAAAACTGGAACTATGCCTCTATATTTTTTCAGGAATCACTGCGACCGTCCTCAGTCAGTAACGTAGAGAAAGAGGATGTTGAGGGTTTTATAGACTTCCAGGTATTTGGTCTTCAAATGGGTCGTGAAGGCAAAATGTTATTGATTTAATGCCTCATTTGAAGCCAAATATAATGTAGAGGCGAAAAAGTACCACAATGCCCTGGGAACCATTTTTCTTCTCTACACCACTGCAAATAGCTAGCATGAGTTTGATGAAATGTTGTACACTTTTTCCTAGCTAATTTATTACAAATACAGGATGATTCAAAAGAATTGCACAGATTATATAGGATTTTAAGTTTCTCGTAAGCAACAATAGAAACAAACAAACGAATTCACTCATTACCAAAAGAAGTTCAAAGTTTTGTTTGAGTGCACAGAAATTGCCCTAAGTGACTTCTCCTGGGCACGGGTTAAGCGTTTTCGAAAATCATGTGTATCCTCTGTTTGCCACTACATGAATATTTTGAAATAGCTTCTTGTATGAAAAACTTCTTCATTTTCCTTTGGGATATGTTGTATATTTTGTATAACGCTTGCCGGGAACAGAGAATGAAGCGGCGGTACCCGTGAAAAACGAATTGCAAAGTAATATGATGGATCACCACTCATCGATTGGATGTTGCCTGTTTAACCAAGGGAAATCGCAATGAGCTATTTTTATAAAAGCAAATTATGTTTTATCTTCATTCTGTATTGAGTTCAAATTCGTTTTTCCTATCTTTGATTACAAGAAAATTGTAGCTATTTGCATTCGGTTCATAAGGACAAATGAACCCTAATTTACGCTTTTCATGGAAGGATGAAGAAGAATTGAATATAACCAATGAATCTATTGGCGTGAAATTTTATTCACATATTTCAACCAGTCATATTTAAAATATGATAAGATTAAATTGTTTGTAGTGCACTCCTTAGGACGACAATTACTCCTAATAATGGGGTTGAATGATAAAGTATCAACCTAATACTTTGCATCAACTACGCAAAAGCATCAGGCACACGAAATCGCATCAGATTAAGAGCATCAGAGATTCAGTATCAATTCTGGGAATCGATTGACAATGATAGCAATCTTCTCCATCCCATCTGTTTTTAATCAGGAGATACTATACCAGTCCGATACAGAGTATACAGTATTAGCCGAGTGCTCCATCCTGCTTCAGAAACGGTGTGAAGATGTGTGATATATTTTAACTATATATTTCGCACCCAGCCATTACTGCTTTTTAAGCCATGTAACGGTACATTACCACTGCAGGATCCCTGCCTTCTTCTGCCTATATCTAGGTACCATATAGAGTTGATTTGATGTACGATTATCCTACATCATATACAAATTGATGTACTGCCAATACTGGTACTCATTTGCACGTAATACTTTATTACTTGAACTAGTAAGCGATTCTTTTCCCAATGAAAGTAACCGGGTACACAGTGGTAATAATAAATATATGAGCAAAGTAACTATATGAGCAAAGCCTTTCCTTTCCTCTTTTCACCCACCTGTCAAACATCATCAAAACGAAGGCAGTCGGCACAACATCATCGTTAACTTGTTTGTAATCACAATTTAGAATCATATTCTTATCAGTATCAGCTAAATCTCGGGACCAGTGCTAGAACCGATATTCACTGTGTACCCTGTTACTTTCATTGGGAAAAGAATCGCTTACTAGTTCAAGTAATAAAGTATCACGTGCAAGTGAGTATCAGTATTGTCAGTACATCAATTTGTATATGATATAGGATAACCGTACATCAAAGCAACTCTATATGGTACCTAGAAATTTTTTATTCAGAACGACTGACGCAATATCGATGAAATTTTGGAAGCATATTTTTTGATTTAGAAGGGAAAAAACCCTTCACATTTTATTTAATTTTTTTAACGCTGAATTGTAGCAAAGCTTAATAAGCTGAGGTCTGCGAATTTTATCATTTTATATTTATGCTGATACATAATATTTTCACTTCAGCTGGAGGTTATTGCTAATATTTACTTTCAACATTATTTTTGTTTTGTGTCTGAAAACGCATTTTTTTTTCTGTTAGTGGATCATAATTGCTTCAAACCAGTTTTAATAATTGCTTTTTGGTGTTAATATCAATGAACATTATGGGAAAAAAGATATCACTGCAAAGAGGTAAAACTTTCAATAAATTTACGTATAAAATGTACAACAAAGATTATTTTTTTCAGTTTCTAAAGCACTCTGCCAGTCTATATAAGATTTCCTATTACAGTTTTCGTTAATTAATCTACGTCAGACATATTCGAATTATTGTTAACAGGATACCAAACAACCCATTTAGAACGGAGACATCTTAGGGTAGAACAAAATTGATGCAACATTGTTTCATTTCCTGTTTCTCACAAGGTTCTGATAAGAAAAGGAACCGGAAACGACGGATGTTCTGCTAGTAAACAAATAATTAACCTTGAAATAAATAGAAACAACATTTAAAGACCCTTCCCCTGATTACATAAGACGTAGAAAATACTTTTCGAATTGCATTTGAAAGCTCATAACTCAAATCTATACTGAGATAAAACGCTCCGAAGTTAAATTTTCACCTACGAGTAAACACACTGGTTAAGAAAATTTTAAAATAAATGTAAAACTGTCGTCATAACATCCGTTCTTCTATAAAATACGATTTTGATTCTAAATATCTTATTAAAAGACGTTTTCAAACACAAGTAAATAATGGTGTGCAACACAAATAAAAGTGATTTCAATTTAAATAGATGGACAATAGAGTAAAATTACTAACAAGATTTTTACAAATCAGTATTGCTGATAAAATGTATAAGTATTTACAAAACAAAACTAGTAACAGCAATTTGTAATAAATTTGAGTATATATATATATATATATATATATATATATATATAATATTAAAATATGTTTAAAGACTTTAATACAAAAAAATAATATAACTGATATTATAGGATTCTAAAGCATTTTTTCATGCAAATACCAAATATTTTTAAATGCTGCTTATCAAAAGAAATTAATTTTCCAATTTTATTTATTATTTTCAAGTAAAAAATAATTTCATCATATTAATGAATAGAATTATATATAGTGTGAGTGAGAGTTTTACATATATATATATATATATATATATATATATATATATATATATAATATTAAAATATGTTTAAAGACTTTAATACAAAAAAATAATATAACTGATATTATAGGATTCTAAAGCATTTTTTCATGCAAATACCAAATATTTTTAAATGCTGCTTATCAAAAGAAATTAATTTTCCAATTTTATTTATTATTTTCAAGTAAAAAATAATTTCATCATATTAATGAATAGAATTATATATAGTGTGAGTGAGAGTTTTACATATATATATATATATATATATATATATATATATATATATATATATATATATATATATATATATATATATATATATATATATATATATATATATATATATATATATATATATATATAATATTAAAATATGTTTAAAGACTTTAATACAAAAAAATAATATAACTGATATTATAGGATTCTAAAGCATTTTTTCATGCAAATACCAAATATTTTTAAATGCTGCTTATCAAAAGAAATTAATTTTCCAATTTTATTTATTATTTTCAAGTAAAAAATAATTTCATCATATTAATGAATAGAATTATATATAGTGTGAGTGAGAGTTTTACATATATATATATATATATATATATATATATATATATAATATTAAAATATGTTTAAAGACTTTAATACAAAAAAATAATATAACTGATATTATAGGATTCTAAAGCATTTTTTCATGCAAATACCAAATATTTTTAAATGCTGCTTATCAAAAGAAATTAATTTTCCAATTTTATTTATTATTTTCAAGTAAAAAATAATTTCATCATATTAATGAATAGAATTATATATAGTGTGAGTGAGAGTTTTACATATATATATATATATATATATATATATATATATATATATATATATATATATATATAGAGAGAGAGAGAGAGAGAGAGAGCGTGTGTGTTTCGCTTAAAATGTTTTCGCGACTTTATCTTTTAAATATAAAACTGACAAAAAAAAAAAAAAAAAAAAAGATTTTTCTATATTTTACGTCGGCAAAATTTTTAATTTATAGTGTCCCTTGTTTTCAATCCTTCCTCCTTTTTTAAAAAAAAAATATTATCTATGTTTAAAGTAGATATCAATTTGAATTTTTTTCCATATTTGTAAGCAATCCCTTAGCAGTATTAATTCCTAAATATATTATGGACATGCCTTAACAGTACATAGTTTGAACTTTAATTGTTGAGCTTTCGAGACAATTCAATAAAATTAAGAGATTTTTGTCATAATTAGAACCAGGAACGGATTATTTAATTGTCAATTCTATTCCCACGATTTCAGAGGTCCCCAGAGGTCAACTTATTCAAATAAAAACCAAGTATTATTTAAATAAATTTTGTAACATTATTTCAATAACCTTTTTAATTAATTACTCTTTTTAAGTTTTAAATTATTTTATTACTTAAAAAGTAGAGCTACTGATTCTCTATTACTCCGAAAAGTACAAACGCAGAGCTATCCTGTTATTAAAAATGATAGCCTTTTCATAAAAAAATCAAAATCAAATTGTATTTTTTTTAAAATTGGAACGTTATACTAATAACATTTTTTTCTTAGTTACTGTTTGCAAGTTTTGTATTATGTTATTTAATATTTCAAACGAAAAATGCGGTGCTTTATAATTTAAGCCAGCGTGAGTAGCATAACCGAAACCTTCTCGCATACTTTCTAATAAATTTGCCATGCCAGTGAATACCTTACATGGCATTGGCGTAAATAATTACGAAATATTAACTTTTGGCACGAATTTAGCATTTTTATTGAATCTATCCCGTCATCCTTGGAAAACTATTTGGTGATTAATCCCTGGCATATGTTAATAGTATCCAAAAATCGAACTTGTGTTTGAGACAAGTTTCTCTCAATCGATCGAAACAAAAAATGGACATAAAACTGACTTATAGTCCCAATTTCTCATATTCATTTAATATATTCAAGCCACTGTGTTTTTGAATTATCGCTTTTAAATATTTCTGGAAGAACAGACCGATAGACGGCCAACCCCTTATTGGATTTGGCTCAAAATTTGACAGGCGCCTACACTAAAGATGTTAAATCTGTGCACCGAACTTCATTTCTCTAGCTCTCATCGTTTTGTAATTATCGTATTAATTTATATTCAGACAGACGGACTTCCTATGAGTAAGATTTTACTCAAAATTTAACAGAACCATGCAAATTTAGTGCAAAGATAGTATACACAATTTCAACCATCTGGCTCAAAGTGTTTTTGAGTAATCTTTGCCACACACAGACGGACATTTTTCAAAAATGTGTTTTTCGAAATCAGGGAGGTCTAAAACGTGGAGATTCGTCAAAATTTTGAATTCGAAATTTTTTGACGATAACTATACTTCCTCTGCACAACGTATTCGGGGAAAAAGAGTTTGATCCTATTATTAGAAATTATTTGGATTGTGTTAAGAAATGTTTTTTTTATTTCATGTATTAAAATTTTGAATCAACTTAATCAACTTAAATTTCAGCTGCGCATTTTTTAAAATATATGTATACTAGAACTAACTTTTTCGAAAGTGATCAGCAATGAAGTGTTTTACTATTTCAATGTGTCGAAATTTGCTACTTAAAATTACTTATACTTAACACTACTTAATACTGCTTAAAACTACTTATAAAGTTTAATTTGGTCTTAGTTTAACAATGAAATACAAAGCAATTAACAAAATTAAGAAAAAGTTAAAAGTCTAAAAATAAAGTGAAAGTTTTTTTCATCTGCTTTATACCTGGCGGGAAAAAATAAACATCGTTATAAGAATGAAAAATAAAATCTATCCACTTCAACAAAATTGCAGATTCCCTATTCTTTGCAATAAATGAATTTTGTTCTTTTTTCTATGTTGAACCTTAATCCCTAATATTAAAAAATGATTGAGGTTTAATGATGCTTCTGTCAAGGAGATATTTTAAAATCTGAAGATCTTTTGATCTTCTTAAAGAACGGCGGTGATCAGTCAGCCAGATTTAATCCCTTTCTTCCACCGACTAATCGGAACAAAGCGATGAACGGCAGACAAAAGAACGGGTTCTTTTTTTCCCCGGCTGTTGAACCGAAAGGGAGAGTCCTTCATTAAGTGAGTGGGTTGATGAATCACTTTCGAGTTCAAGTTCAACGCTCGATCCTGCTTCTTCGCGTGTGGCTAGGAGGTGTCGTTTCACGCTCTCATCAACGTGTGCTTTTGGCCTTGAGCATCGCAGCTTCGGTTCGTCACATCAAGAGGACTGCCCTCGCTTGGTGAAAGGCAGACACCTCTACAAAACGGCCAGGTCAACGGTCACTCCGTTTTGTTCCATTCGAAATTAGAGGTCATCCCTCTCATCATGAAACGCGCTCAGCATAACTCGCAAATTAGCTGTGTGAATCACTTGTTTGCTGATTTACCATAGCTGACTTGTTCAGATATGTCTGAAAAAGTCAGATCTGGCAAATATTTGTCGGTTTTCGTACACTTTTTGAGCAGGAATTAGTCTACCTTTTTATAAGAAAGTGATTTCTTTAATGTGCGACCTGGAAAACTTCAGCATTCTCAGACGGGCATCGCGAGATATGTAATTTTCAAAAGTGTTAAATTTGAAGAAAAAACAATTAAATAGAATTGCCTTTAGTGTACGTCCGGGAATTAATTGCTGTATAGTAAGTACACTCTCAAGTATCCGACTTAATGTGGCGGAAAGGCAGGCCGGATAACAAAAAAGCCGGATTATCCAGATTTCTGGGAACTCATTACTTTGCCCATCAATACCAGAAGATAAAGCTTTTATACCAAAACTCACTGATAAAATACGCATTTTATCACTTTTCAATGAGTACTAAGCCTCCCCTTTATGTCCAGTCACGTATAATGTGAATGGTATTTTTTACTTTTATTCCAATTCCTTACTTTTATTTTACTTTTTAATTTCTGCCCGATTTTTTATCAGTCTCCCACTGTTCTCTTTTCAACATTTAACTCCGAAGTGATATTTATTGCTATAACACCAGAATCTAATCGCTATATAGAGCGTAATTTCTCCTCCGTAGTCATTACAACTTTTTTTCGTTTATCAACCACTTCGAAATTTTCACTGTGATACACTTAAACAAACATTAAGCATATTCCAAGAACAATTTACGAATTCTGTATGTACTATGCAGTTAGAATCAGGAACAGCGGCAACCATTGATATCTGTTACACACTGATAAAACAATGAACAACAATCAGAACGCTGCTCTTTTCCTGTCACAACTTATATTTTGCACACGACACGTAGGAAGATCGTAGCAGACGCCCACTTCCAATGCCTTGGAAATGTTGTCAATTTCAACGCCTTGTCTTCCTCATTTAATTATGATAAAAGAAATCTAGGCTGGATAGTACGGACGCCGGATAGTCGCGAACCGGATACTCGGGAGTGTACTGTATATCCAAACAATTAATTATTTGCATTCATTACCTTTTTATTTATTTGGCAAATAGTCTTTAAGAGATCTCCTTGAGAACCACTCTCATCCTACCAGTAGTAGGCAGTTGCCTAGGCCACAACAAATCCTATCGATACTGCTACTCTCGATGGTGGCGGGGTGGTAGGCTGTACGCAAGAAGACGTAGGCAGTTGCCTAGTTAGAAATCCGCCACTGGACAGACGATTAGTAGAAACTTCCCTCTTTAGTTTTCAATAATAGGAGGAAAAATACGCGAATAAATATTTGATGAAACAATGAAAATTGTTTGAATTCCAGGATAACAATGAAATATATTGTTAAAAACTATTCAAAAAGAATTCAAGCGATTAAAATAATTTTAAGATTAATCGACAGTGTGATTCAATTTAGAAAAAATATTGCAAGAATATTAGATTGTTATAATAAAAAGGCGTTTAGAAAATTTAATATGATGTAAAATTCAATTTAAAGCAATCATATTTTAGAGAATAACCACGGAAAAATTTAAAAATCTAGTTTAATTTTTAATAAATGAAAAATGTAACTAAAATTTTTTTAAAAAAGAAGATATTATTCCGAGGTTCGTATTTTTACTCCAGCCAAAATATATGTACTAAATTTGGCAGTTCTATATCAAACAATCTGACAGATACAGACATTCTGTTTTATTATTGGTAAAGGTTTTTGCAAAAATTGACAATTTTGCAATCCCTCCGTAATAAAAATGAAACATTTATTTAGGACACTGTGAAAAATCATGATACTGCATAAAACTGATACTATATGTTACATTGAAAAAGGTTAAAATTAAAAAATCGAATAGCTTATGAATGTAGTGGTGTGGAACTGGGATGAAAGGGGATTTTGATGCCTCCTGGTGCCATCGCAACAAAAAATAAGAGCGTTTATAGCAAAGCTGGATTAAAACCTCTAGGGCCTCTTAGGCATTATATGACTTGGAGGTCACACTTTTTCCTACCCTTCCTAACAAACAACATATTTTTATAAATGATTTTTTAAAAATTTTTTTATATATTTTTTAATTAATGATTTTTTTAAAACGACGTATTTTTTAAAAATTGGTTGTAATTTTAATCCCTATATAAGCAGTTTTAGGCTGCGAATTTTAAGAAACTGAATAAGACACATTAAATTGCATATCGCTTTCAAAGGAGTTAGTTTCCAATATATCGGGAATAAAAATATGCTAAAAGAAAGTTTAAAAGTAATTTTATACAGAATAAGAATGCAATGAAAACATGTTTAAACACAATCTAAATACAATTTAATTAAGGGATCGAGCGATTTTAAAATAATAAAGCAGCACTTTTTATTATTATAAAACAAGAATTATAAAAGAATTATAAAGAATGTAATTTATAATTATAAAACAATGTATTAAACTTATGAATTATAAAACAATGAATTATAGAATTTTAAGAATTATAAAACAATGTAATTAAACTTATGAAAGATAATTAATGGTGAATACTTGATTGTAATAGGAATAAGTTCATTTATATAGTCTTTGTAAATTGCATGAATGCACGAAATTAAATTACTTTGAAAATACCACGAAAAAATTCAATGACACGAGACCTGTATGTATACATTGTCTGTTTAACACTTAATTGGTATATATACACCTGGTATATATACATTGTCTGTTTAACACTTAATTGGTATATATACACCTGGTATATATACATTTTTATTTTCTCGTATTAGAAATATAAATAAAGTATTGTAATTGTCAAAAACATTCGAGAGATTTTGACGACACTCCTCGTTTCAGTCCTCTCATAATCAGAAAGACACATTTTTGGCATTATATCTGTCTGAAAACATGATAATCAAAAAAGCGTTAGCCAAATGGTTTGAAATTTGATGCATCAAAATACGACCAAATGTGTAGATTTCAATAAAATTGCTATATTTCAATCCATTTACAGGCTGCCCGTTTATCTGTTCGAGTACAAATGAATGTGATAACCACAAAACGCAAAGAACTAGATGGATAAACTTTGGTGTACAGATTTATCATCTAAACTTTAAATATGCATCAAATTTTGATTCAAATATATCAAAAAGTTGACCGTTTGTCGGTCGTTCTTTCGAATGCATATAAACATAATAACTCAGATATGTAATAATTCAAATCAATGAAATTCGATACATCGTCTCGTGATTACTATTGTCATTTTGTGTCAAATTTTTATTTCATTCGGTCGACAAAAATCCGCCCAAAATATATACTTTCACGATAGATTCAATTAAAAAGTTCGTGCCAAAGGTCTCCTATTCAAAAGTTTAACATTCGCATGGCATGAAACATTGGTCTCTTTTTGTATCAATGTTTCTTACCAAGGTATTCGCGACCTTTACACACCCAAGGTCTACATTTTTATGCGGAGGAAGGAGGATAAATTTTTTATTGGAATTCCCACGAGAAAATTTCAGGAACACCGCCCCAGCCTGGCTACCAGCTGAAATACCATAAAGAGAGAAAAAAATACCATGTACCCCATATCATCTGTATTTTCTAAATCACTTATTGGCGCTGCAGAATCAAAAATGGTTTTAGCGCCAGTAAACTTCATCAAACTCAAACTCAAACTAAACAACTTATAATGACCCAGGAAGGGAAAAATGCATCACATTCTACGAGCCCGTTACCTTTGCTACGCCACATTTCTGCTTGCTGTTTGTCTCTCAAATGATCGATCTACAAAATTTTAGTATAGCAAGTCATTGTTTCCGACGTCATTTGCCAACCACGATACATTGTAAAATGTTTTCGTATTATTCAAAGAGAAATTCTAAAAATGCGTTTGCTGTTGTATATGATTTGACTTTGATTCCTTGAATTGCAATGAATTTGACTTTTATACCTTGAATTCCAATGAATTTGACTTTTATACCTTGAATTGCAATGAATTTGACTTTTATACCTTGAATTGCAATGAATTTGACTATTTCCTAAATTTTAAAATTGCGTTTGCTGTTGTTGTATATGATTTAACTTTTACTCCTTGAATTTCAATGAATCATTCCTTGAATTTCAATGAATCATTCCTTGAATTTCAATGAATTATTCCTTGAATTGCAATGAATCATTCCTTGAATTGCAATGAATCATTCCTTGAATTGCAATGAATTTGACTATTTCTTAAATTCTGAAAATGCCTTTGCTGTTGTATATGATTCGACTTTTATTCCTTGAATTTCAATGAATCATTCCTTGCATTGCAATGAATTAGACTTTTATACCTTGAATTTCAATGAAATATTTAAGTAAAATATTTATTAAGATATAAATGTATAACTAACAAGGAATTTCTTTTTTAAAGTTTTATGTCGAATCGTTTATTTCGAATTGAAACATTTGTAAGGTTATACATTTTTCTTAACATTTAACAGCAAATGTGAGAAATGAAGCTTTTAACTTTTTATTTATATTTATAAAAGGAAATAATTTTGCGTGCGTCGTCTCTCATCAAGATAAACCATTAGACTTAGAACAACTAAATTCAGTCCATATTTACTTTAGAAGGATATTTTGAAAAGGATCGCTGTTCAGGACAAATCATTTTTACTGCATTAGGAGATGTATCGCTGAGAAACAACATTTACTGAAACTAGGAATTCTAGAAGAAATTCTGGTACAGCATTTCTGCTACAACACAAAACTGTACCAGAAGGTTCTTCCCTCATTTTTTTTTTCTGACACAGCAGATAAAATGCTAGATGACCAAACCATAAGAATATCATTGAACTTTGCATCATCATAAGCATAAATTTACTCCCCACTTTTTGTATCTCTCATGGCTGAAGGTTACATTTACAATAGAAGACAAGAATATGGAATTGGTATATATATATATATAAAATGTCTTCAAATGACTTTAAAAAGAGGAATAGAAAATTCTTTTTCTTCAACAAAACCCACGTTTTTACAGATATTTTTGGAATTCGTCGTACATAAGCACATAATTTTATTGTGAGAGCAATAAATCTAAAACTTAGTATTTTAAAAGTGAGAATTTCCCAATTCATAGTCATAACAATTTTATGATCATGAGCGATTTCTCATAAACTTAATTGCGAAAAGCTAAAAAATTGAAAGAATGGAAATATTTTGCAACATCTGAAACGGTTGCTGGGATATGAATTTTTATTTATATGGATTGAAGACACTTAATGCTTTTAAAGTCATAGAAAAAAAAAACGTGTCTTCGGAAATTGGTACTCTTGAGGCATCTATCAGTAGCTGCTCATATCAAATTTCATTTTGAGTAGAAATTTGAATGCTTATTTATTTATTTCAAAAGTCCTTAAATTAATGGATTCCGGTTCTTCGTGGAGTCGCATTCATTCTTTATGCATTCTGTAACAGCGAATGAATTGGAATTTTTTTTCATCTGTCTTTAACAGCCTTTCCGTTTACAAGTAAAATCTACCGATTAGAAGAACTGGCAACATTGAAATTTTATTTTTGGATGAAGAAAATACCTATTAAAATAAGCTTTTATTAATTAATTCAGATGCAGTGCATTATAGAAACTTAGTAAAAATTGTTTAATCAAATATTTCTTTAATTTTTTAATAAAAACAACCCTTTCTTTCTTTGTTTTTTTAAATCAAAGATTTTTTTAATAAAAACTCTTCTTTCTTTGGATATTTCAGTTTTTATAATATGAGTTCTTAACCGCTCCAGAGCTAATGATTAAAGATTTCCTTTATATTTATATTTGTAGGATTGAAAATTTCTGCTGCATAAAAAAAAAATTCAGATTAAATAAATAAACTAGCTCAAAGATGCACATTCCACTTTCCAAAGTGCATTAGTGCCAAATTTGTTAATTCTAGGTCAAACGGTGTGATCTGTTGAGCGCCAACGCATATACAATTTTCATCAAAATTTTTGTACTGTAATATTTTACTAAATTATCGCTCAAAAACTCAAATTCAATCAATTTTTAATTAATCAAAATTTTAACTAAAAGGTAAAAAAAATCGATTAAAGATGCACATTATACTTTCCAAAATTCGTTTATGCCAAATTTGGTAGGTCTAGGTTAAACGGTTTAGCCTATAAAGCGCCAATACATATACACAAGTACACGCACGCACACATTTCATCATCATTTTTGTACATAATATTTTACGAAGTTATCGAGGAGAAACGCTGTGATTCTCACACTAGTTTCAAGACTCAGATTTCATGTTCCAAAGTGCATTTGTGCCAAATTTAGTAGCTCTATGTCAAAAGGTCTAGCTTGTAAAGCACCAACACGTATATGAAACACACACGCACGCACACATTTTGTACTGTATTATTTTACGAAGTTATCGCGGGAAAAGGACAAAATTCTACCTAATTTTTAAATAATCAAAATTCTAATTAAAAAAATAATAAAAACTCGTATTAAGATGCAGATTCTA
Organism: Argiope bruennichi; assembly: GCF_947563725.1. NCBI lineage: Eukaryota > Metazoa > Arthropoda > Arachnida > Araneae > Araneidae > Argiope > Argiope bruennichi. The sequence goes on from NC_079156.1 coordinate 125,924,166, forward strand.
CTTTCCAAAGTGCATTTGTGCCAAATTTGGTAGCTGTAGATCAAATTGACTAGCTTATGGGGCGCCACACATATACACTCACGCGCACGCACACACATATACACGCACAAGCATGCACGCGCATGTCAGCATCATTTTTATACTGTAATATTTGACGAAATTATCGCGAAAAAACGCTGAAATTCCACTGAATTTTTTGTTAATCAAAATTAGATTTTAAAAAAATCAAAAATATTCGATTCAAAATGCAAATTTCACTTTCCAAAGTGTATTTGCAGCAAATTTGGTAGCTCTAGGTCAAACTGTCTGGCTTGTACAGTGCCAAAACTTACACACACACACATATGCACAACAGAATTGATTTTATAAGTGAGATTGATTACTTTAGAGACAAATTTCAGTTGATTGGTTTCGTGGGTAAGAATTAGATCCGATATCTTACGACGCAGTGGATTTTTTTTTTCAAATTATCTTTCGGATCTCCACAATATAGTAAATACTTTCCCATCCAAAACCGAGTGGTTATCAAAATCTCCATCATCTCATAGTTCCCTGAAATCAGAGCCGTGCAGCATCACTTTCTTTCTTAATTCGCTAAAATAACAAAGAAAGTTACTGTCTGTATTCTTTCGTTTCTCAATCTCCGTCTATTTTTGCTTCTTTTCTCATCGCGCTTTGTTTGAGCTTCTTAATGCTTAAAAAAAGACTAAATTGTTCCTCTTCAATTTTATCTCAAGTCATTTCATATCATAAACTCCGTGGGCAGAGCGTAACAAAGCTTCAAGAATGGTCTCTGGAACGGAACATCTTTGGAGTAACAATGCAGTTGCTTTCAGACAATAGTGCAGACTTTTCACCTTAAAGAAGTCTTATTTAATCGCGTTACGAAAGATCTTTGTGCGGCCATCTGTTGCAAGATGCATTTTTCTTTGTTGTTGTTGACGCCCACTGTTAACTGTAACTTTCGCTTTTTGAACGTGGGAGAGAGGATGTTACTGTCGAGTAAAAGAAGTTAGTGCTTGACCTAATCTGGGAAACTTTTAATTTCACCAGAAGACAATTTAATCTTCAAAAAATAGTTGAGACTGTTCTTATGTTATTTATTCTGGTTAAATGTCTGAAGCAAAATTAATATAATAGAAAAAAAATGAAGTAAGAATAGAGAACGCAAAATTAGAGATGTGTTCAGAAAAATATTTTCTGTTGTTATAAAATCCACATAATTTTTAATAGAATAATTTTAATATGCCAATAAAAATAGGTATTTGTATATTAACTTCATGACAGCAATTAATTGTCAAACACCGCCCCCCCCCGAAAATGTGATATTTATTCCAAAAGTGATTAAAGTATTAAAAAAAACAAAAAAAAAATGACATCAATCTATTGATTATGTTCTCCAGTGACATCTGATTATATGTGACTACGTTAAGAAGTCGATTTTTTTTTTTTTTGCAAAAATGTGAAATATTTAAATTAATATTTTTAGTGTGTTTCATCAGTTTTCTTTGGAAAAACCTTTTGAATTTTTGATTGTCCCTTTTTTTGGAAGTCACACAGATTTTTATACTTGCATTCATTTATCTTCTATAATGCTATTGTACATATTTAAAATAAATCATTTTGAAAATGCCAAGAACAGTAAGAGGAGCCTCCTCCTAAACTTTACGCAGACTCTCTAATAGAGGCGAGATTCCAGAGAACGTCATGTAAGGCATTGGCGCCCAACAGTTACGAAATATTAACTTGGTATGAATTTAGCAATTTTATTGAATCTATCGTATCATCCTTGGCGAGTCTTTTGGCGATTAACACCTGACATGTGCTTAATGGTATCCGAAACCTGACGCGATTTTTCCCAACCGATTGAAATAAGGCACAGAACAAAACTTGTAGTCACAAAATCAAATTTGGTATGTTAAAGTTGTGGGGATCTTCGGATACGAACCTTGGATTCAAATCTAAGTGATTTTCCACTAGCATTCCAACTAGCTTTTTCATATCCATATCTTAGTTGTTGATGATGATGTGTTCGCGTTACCACGGAAAGGGGTTGCAGTAGCTTCTGAGGGTAAAGATTCCTGAGCACCCGAGGGCAGAAGTCTGACTTCTAGCTCATATGAAGATGAAACTCACATTCCAAAGTGCACAACCCCTTTTTACAGGGGGGAACATTCACACACCTCACAGATAGAGCACAAATGAAGAACAACCATGCCTGAACCGGGATTCGAACCCGGGACGCCCAGATCATGGGGTGGATGCGCTACCCCTATGCAAGGACGCCGGCCATATCTTATCTGTAACTGTAATATGTGTCTGTGCATAGATAAAAGCCAATATTGGTGATAATCGACAGAGTATTAGTTTCTTAATATCGACATGAAATAAAACCCTTTGTTCGTTTTTAAAGTGGTTTACCTTATCTATCATCTCACCACTCAACGTCTTCGCGTTTCTGAGTTATATCGTTTACAAGCTACAAAATAGAGACCGATAGACAATCAACCCCTTGTTAGATTCGGCTCAAAATGTGATGGGTGCCTACACTACAGATGATAAATATGTGTACTGAATTTTATCTATCTAGCTCTCTTCATTTTACAGTTACCGTATTAACTTATATTCGAATATCCGGATGCACTGATTTCCTCTGAATGGAGTTTGCGCAATAGCAATTTCATAGCAATTTACAAATTTTGTGTAAAGATCGTATACCAAATTTCTGAAGTCTAATTCAAAGCGCTTTAAGTTATCTTTGCAAATATAGACAGATAACAGATAGACATAACGCCGAAAATATATTTTTTGAATTCAGGGAGATTTGAAACCTTAAGATTTGTCCGGAATTTCAGTTTGAATTTTTTTGATGATTACGATACTTCTCTACATTTCGTATACGAGAAGCTAGTAGAAAGTTAAAATAATAAGACAGTTAATAGTAATATATTATATAGTTAAGCTAAAGAAGAGATCAAGAGGTAGTAGGACAAGAATTCTACTTTTCTCCAAGATTTTATGGTTTATCTCCAAGTTTTTATGGTTTTCTTTAGCCTGCTAGTAGAAAGTAGAAAGTTAAAATAATAAGACAGTTAATAGTAATATATTATATAGTTAAGCTAAAGAAGAGATCAAGAGGTAGTAGGACAAGAATTCTACTTTTCTCCAAGATTTTATGGTTTTCTTTAGCTTGGTTGATAGAGCGTTGGATTCGCGTCCCTTGGGTTGCGAGTTCGAACCCCGCCGGCCGAAAGATTCTAAGTGTATGTGGTGGCTGGCGCACGTATAAATCTGTCGTAGTCACAAAGTCCTCCATGTCGAGAGCAATACCACTGGGGGTACTGGATCAGGGGTGATCATTCTCTGATTCAGGTCTAAATTACGATCGGTGAATGAGAGAATGAAATATGTGAATGAAGTCCGCCCCGTAAAAAGGGTTGTGACGTGTGTGTAGCTAAGTCGTTCTCTTGGCCCTAGATGGCGCTACTATTAAAACAAGAAACGCTCCCCCACCCGCTTAAAATCGCTGTCTTCGTAACAGCGGGCTTGTCCATAGCAAGTGTCATAAGAAACAACAACAACAGATCTTTCTTGGCTCATCAAATCCATTATTCGAAGCAGACAGATTAAAGTTGTTGGAAAAAACCTATTTTCTAATAGTCCTGTAGTTAGAACTATTAGGGGGAAAAATGTATTGGAAAACAGTTCCATTACCTTGACTGCAGTTGCGTTGTAGGGCCTTATCATAAAAACAATTCTGTGATCTGAGAAGCAACCATGGGAAGTTAAGATTTGGTTTAGATAAAAGTTTCCATAACATATTGTAGCTGATGCATTAGAAATAAGTCCAAGAAGAAATTACGATTTCAATATTGTCTTCCACATATTTTTCCATTTGTTTATTAAAGATTGGCGAAAAAGATTTTTTTGAGCTATTTCCTAAGATATTTAAGATGACGTTAATTAAACGATCATGTCTAAACTATCATCTGCTTCATTTCTTTCATCTTTCACTCAACATAGTGTAATGTTTGGTTTCCTTTTAAAATTATCTTCAATTTGACAAATCAGATAATTTTTTTCTTTACAGGAATCAATTACCTTAAGAACAGATTTTGAATCAGAAAATTTCTTTCGTCTTAAGAACTGCAAAAACTTCTGCCATAAAAAGGCTTGATTCTTTCTTTAATCCGATTGAAGATTTCCAAATTTCATTTTCCTGTTCATCATAGAAAATCGCCCCAGTTTCAATTTCATCTACTAATTTAGAATCACCTGTAATGTTTGGAGAAATATCGATTTTCCAAGGAAGTAATTTCCCAGGAGGGGAACTTTTCTTTTGTTGAGATCCCAATTTTGTTGAATCAGTTCTGTACAGAAAACGAAAGGGAACGGAAAGACTCTAACATTCCTTCTGCGCTCTGTTTACTGTCACATTAAACGATGGATTTTTATTGACTTGAAAGGTACAGTAGTGGCTGTATAATTGATGACTAAATATCATTCTTCTCACCCGGGAGAGATACATAGTGAAAATAGGGAATGTGAGAATTTAAGATTATTCTAGCAGTGATGTTTAATACGGAATCAACATGGATATTTTTGAATAAAATTCGCTTTCACTGAAGCGAGTTTTATTCAAAAATATCCATTACAAAATCTCCGACATCACTCCCCCCCCCCCAAGTTGTAATTGTTATTGTGCGAAGTGTACAAAGAATTTAATAATGTAACGGGAAAATTCAAACACTGTCCAGTGGATATCAGGTGAAAGTCCATTTGGCTTAATAAAGCATAACGATGCTTTATTCTACATGGAAACATGAATACACAGTAGCAAAATACAATCAGAGAGTACATATGAACAGTACTTTCAGTAAACAGCGGAATTCAAGCAGCAAATTGCTATTAAACAACCGCAACAGTACAAAAAAAAAAAAAAAAAAACAGAGACAATTGGCTGGACTTTAACATTCTATAAAAAAAAAACTTCGCTCAACTACTCGCTTGAATCCTACTCTTACTAATGCCTTGTCTCTCAGGTTTTTATAGTCTCAATAAAAGAATATCGAAAGTTCCATAACAAATACTGGAATTCGAGTTTTAATGGAGCTATCATTAAGATTTTGGAATATTCTGGGTCCTTCATTTTTGTCGTTAAATGGTCATCAAGGTTGTAATCCATTGGTGAATGGCTGCTGAATGGTCTTGATATCCATTTAGCAGCCATTAATACATCAATAAAACTATTTTTTTGGCAAATTTATTGCTTCATTTTGAAACTGTTTTAAAGAATAGCAGTGTTGTATTTCATAATATACAGTACATGATGGTACACAATTTTGATTTGAAACGATTTTCAAAACAATTTAATTTTTCAGCTATGTCACTCATTAGCTAGAAAAGTTTGAAACAGATTACTACCATGAGATGTACCGCTAACGAAATTGGCACCAATTCTTTTTCTTCCGATTTACTTTGGCATTACATAGGCATATGGAGAAAAGCATAAAATGTATTCTAATGCAAATATTTTTCATTTTCTAGTCACAACAGTTTCAGGCCTATCTCTGAATTTGGATATCGGAGCAGACGATAGTTTGCTCAACTTGTTTCAGGTCACTCCCCCCCTCCCTTTGCAAAGGACGTTCGATTTCAACCGAGAAAGTGTTTTTTGTTCCGCTAAATCCGATTGTCGTTATTGTCTGCTGTGAACCAGGACACGCTGCTCCTTGGAACAAAGCGAGTGCTGCCAGTTTCTAGGCCAAGGAGGTTATCGTTTGGGGTGGAGCACCCCTCTCCGAGCAACAGGTTTCGTTCAGGCCGCTGAGCACAAGGGTCGAAGAAAAAGGGGACACTCACACTGAGAAAGTGGTGGTACCGCTTTCGATTTCGGAGAATTCAGAGGTTGTTGAGCGCTATCCCCCCCCCTCCCCCTGCATTTCGACTTGACATTTATCTTCATTCTCACAGAAAATATGTTGATGCAAAGGTAAATAATGCCCTTAAAATGCAAAAATCCAAGAGAGCCTACAATTTATTGACTAGGTTTTATTTAAAACTTCTGCCGTTTCTTGAAAATGAGTACTGTAATTATAAGTGTTCTTCGTAAAAACGAATTTATTACGGTATTTGTGAAGTAATTCGACAAAGGACTGACTTTTGAGGACTGATACATTAGATGAAGCACAGCGCGATGATTATGTGATAAAAAATGAGAAAAGATTAAAAAAAAGTTTTAAAGAAAATGAAAACTGCTATCGCAAATTTCAAGTTATCATGTGAGAACATTTTTTTTTTGAAGTCACGCGGTATCAATCCGACAGGAAAGTATCATGTTTTCACATGACTTATATTTCGCAATCACTAACATTTAGAAAAGCGATGTTTTTTTACCATCTCAAAATTAATCGAGCTAAATAAACTTTCTTTGCCAGTTATATATGTTTCGCTTTTATGTTGGTGTGCGCGTGCTTCGTCTGGCGATAACTTCTTATGACCCTGCCTTTAATTGGCCAGACAGGAGAATTGGGTACACGGCCGATATTCGCTCCAAGTTGTAAATTTGTGTTGGCTATAAGTCGCCATATGTCTTTATCATGTTGTAATAATCCTAAACGCCAAAAATTGAGGCTTCAAAAGCGATAAATCGCTCCTTTTCTTCAATGCATTTTGAAGCTTCAAAAATCCCAAACCGAAACATCATGTTCTCACAAGAAAAAAATAACTAACCAATTATTAAGCATTTAAAATAAAAAAAAAAAGATTTAACTTGATGTGCTTAAAAACATTAAAGCGAAGCATATTAAATCCACATTTCGTATATAGAAAAAAAATTAGCAAAAATATAAGAATAACAATGCAAATTTGCATATATATTTTTTATTTTCGGAATGACCTGATTGCAGGCAACCAATTAGAATTTAGTAATTAAAAAAAATTCAGCGGCTATCTGGCTGCAACTCAACATAACATTTCGCTAGATAGATGTCTTAATTTATAATTTTAGAGTCGGAAATTCCAACAGTCAAAAATATTTTTGGAATATAACCCTGAGAGTTTAACAAAAAGAAAATACACACAAAAAAAATGTGAAGATACAAAACTAAAATTCAATTTAACAAGAACAGCCACAAATTAGATTAAACAAAACAGATTTTACTTCTAAAAAAATTCTTTAAATCTCGAACTTTTATTCCCAATGGTCGAAGCATGATTTTGTGCATTCCAAACCATTGTGCATTCATTATATAGATATGACTATTGAAAATAGCGTTAAATAATTTGGAAAAGAAGAGTTTTTTTTTTTACTTATATGCAATGCTATACCAGCATAATGTGATTAAATACTTTAGTAATAAGAGATAAATACAATAGTCGGAAGTTAAGCCTTGGATGTAGAAGAAAAATAGATGCCATCAAAAACATAACTTGTAAAAAAAACCAAGTCTCGCAACTCAGTTCTTCTATCGTAAAAAGTTGTGAGATCCATGTAATACCAAGTCAGTCAATTTATTCAGTCCCTAGGGTCCTTCTGTCTTAAGTTATTACGTAATTAGCTAACCTAACAACATCTTATAGTGACCATATCAATATTAAAAATCTTTTACGGTTTAAATAAATAGAGTACTTGGCCATCGCATGAAAGCACAATGTATCTTTACATTAAATTAGATTACATTAACATATTATATTAAATTAGATTGTTTAGTGCGATTGCCAAGTCAATCTATTTATTTAAACCAAAAAAGATTTTTAATATTGATATGGTCACTATAAGATGTTGTTAGGTTAGCTAATTACGTAGTAACTTAAGACAGAAGGACCCTTAAGTAGGGACTGAATAAATTGACTGACTTGGTATTACATGGATCTCACAACTTTTTACGATAGAAGAACTGAGTTGCGAGACTTGGTTTTTTTTACAAGTTATGTTTTTGGTGGCATCTCATTTCTTTTTGTAGATAGTCCTTTTCTAATTTTTGTATGTAGTCTTCCTCTTTTTCTTTTCCGGTACTACTTCTTGAGCTTCAGCTACAGTTTTTCTCAATATAATAGCGTCATCATGAGAAAAACCATTTTACAGTAATCTATATTGGATGCTGTCGGATGCCGAGCCAGTGATTCCAAACTTGGCGACCATTTGGCGATTTGGCGACGAATTTGCCGACAAAATGGATAATGCTCGAAACTTCGAGAAATTTATCGCTCCGTCCATTATTAAACGCATATTTTAGTTTTTCCTTGATTTATACACTAAACACTAATTGTATTCTAAATTTGAAGCTTCTATGTCTGCTAGAAGTGTCTTAGAGTTTTGATGATCGGTCAGTCAGTCAGTCAGTCAATCAGTGACAAAATTCACAAACTTTGACTAGTTATAATTCTTAAACTACTGGTTCAAATTTAATGAAATTTGAAATATGCCGTGTTTATATAATGTCTGCTTGGTTACTGAAAATTCAGGCTTCTAGTTTTATCCACAACGAAGTTATAGAAGATCGAAAAAAGCCTGAACTGCTTCGAGAAAAGGCGGGTACGGCCGTGCCGTTTGTTTTTGCTCGACTTGGCGGGGGCACTGCCGTGCCCCCAGATTAACTTCCAACCAAGGTAGATCGTGGTGCATAACTGTAAGATTATTTTAACTAACCCAAACTAGCTCAAAATGTAAGTTTTTATCAATGGAGCTTAGTTTTTATATAATTCAAAAATTAAAAATTGATTTAAAAAAAGATTGTTTATTACTAATTTCGAAAGTTTATATATATATATATATATATATATATATATATATATATATATATATATATATATATATATATATATATATATATATATATATATATATACATTATCCGAATTATGTCCATAATAAAACCCATAAATAAAGTAAAAAATAATAATATTAGTAAAACATTGCCAAAACATGCCAGATAATATGTGGAATGTCGTTTAATAATCAATACAGTAGATAAATCTTAGACCAAATCATCTGGTTGAGAGTTTATCAGTTTGTCAAAACCGCAGCTAGCTAGAAAACTGAAATTTGTTCTGTAGTATTGACATCAAAATTGTAGATTTGCATCCAGTTTTAAAAGCATAAATAAAGTTTAAAAAAATAATAAATAAAGCCATAATAAAAGTCCGAATAATAATTATCCATAAATAAAGTAAAAAATAATAAGGATAATTATTAAATACCACGAACTCAGTAGATAACATCTGGAATGTGGTTAATAATAAAAACTGTAGACAGTTCTTAGGTCTGTTCTTCTGACTGTTTGCCAATCTGTCAAAGCCGCTGTAAGCTAGAAAACTAAAATTTGTTCTACAGTCTTGACATCAAAAATTGTTGATCTGTATATAGTTTTGAACCCAAGATAATAAGCGAAAATCGATGAGAGTTCACCTATACTAAAAGCATTCATGCTGCTTTTGTCAGCAATTGTTTGTCTTAATTCCACTGGACTTCTATCCCAGAAAAACAAACCCATGAAATCAAAATCCATGATACCACAGTTTTTCCACAATTTTTTTCCTCTTTTATTTTCGGGGTTGAAAGAACTGTATTCATGAATTACAAATTTCACATGATATGCATGCATTGTCTAAGAAAAAGGTAGAACATCTGTTTAATGAGCTTTATTTGCGAAGGAACTTTTATCCATAATAGAGGAATGTAATTACGTAAGTGGAGACATGTTCAACAATGTTGGAAACGGAGAGTATCCCTGTGACATGTTACTGCTTTACAACGACAGGTGTAAATTAATTTATTAGCATGCTAATGACGCTAAATTAATTTATTGTTGGCTGAAAAGTGCACTGACCTCTACCGGAAGACATTTTGAGCAATTAGAACCCTCAAGTGACAGATTATTGCGTAATCCTTGCATATGGCACGGAAGCTTCCACTTTATGTCGGCTACATCAAAGCAAATATGTCGTTGGTGGTAGCGCTTTAATGTAAAATTCTGCGGGAGTTTTTGGTTTCACTTGCCTTCAGATTTTATTGCCTTTCTGAGATTAAGGTAATCAATTTTGAAAATTGTAATAAAGTTCCCACCAAATTAAATATTTCTTATATTTAAATATTAAATCTTAATAAAAAGAAAAGCTTATACAATTCACAATAGAAAGGAGGTCTTAATTTCAATTTCGTTTATAATCCAAAAACATAATACGTGTTTTTAGCGAAGTTTTTTTTTTCCTTCGCATTCTCGTACAAGACATATATAATGAAAAAGTGCTATGACTATCTAAAAAATTCTATGGCCGGCGGCCTGGCATAGGGGTAGGGCGTCTTCCCCGTGATCTGGAGGTCTTGTGTTCGAGTTCCGGTTTGGGCATGGTTGCTCCTCATCCATGAAAGGTGTGAATGTGCCCACCTGGAAAAAAAGGGCTGTAGCGAAATCGTACCTTTGGCCCTAACTGGTACTACTAAAAAACAAGAGATGCTTCCTTTCGACTTAAAATCGTTAACATGGATCAGCGGGACTTGTTCATGGCAAATGCCATCAAAAACAAAGAATTATATATAAATATTTTGATAAATCTATGCTTCAGATTTTTTAATTCTAAAAACATCTATTTTTTTTAAAAAATCCATTTTTGGAATCATGTCTATCTAATTCTTGATTTGAAAATAATTGAAAACCAAAACGCATTGGAGGTGGAATTTGATACATGGTCTTGATATCACTTTGCAGAATTCTGGACAAAAATTTTCAAACTATTAAAATTTGGACGAGATCAGCAAAAGAGAAACTAAATCTGCTTGTCTCTTTATTCGTTATCAAACATGGCCTTCGTAGAAATCGCTTTCTAAACATTTCTGGAAGTGATTTTTCCAGACACACGCTGCCCTGCATGTTTAGAAGGACATCACTTCTTTCACTTAAAAGCAAAACAAGAAGTTATCTGTGTTACAGTTTCTAAACTCGGGCAAATCAGTTATTTCAAAGAAAAGAACTTCAACCCGAAAGACAATGAAGACCAAGTCCCCCAAACCAATCTTCACGCAGCCTCTTTCAACTTAGAGATTCATATCTGCTTAGATTAAATACTAACTTAGAGAATTCTTTTAATATGTATGAACAGATGACTGAAAAAAAACAGAACATGATTTTATCAAATAAATCAATATCCACAATTCAATGGGGGATACAACTGAGAACTTGCTATTCAGTTTTCCAAACAGAACTAATAATTATCAAGAAATCTTCTATAATAAACATAAAGTGGAAAGCTTTGTGCCAGTTAGTCTAATCAACCCATAAACAAATAACGAATCCAACTCCTATTCTACCCCTTCCTTAAAAAAAGCAATAATCCACTTTAACAGGACATTCTAAATATCCCAATCAGTTTTTCTATGTAGTGATATAATATTAAACTCGTTTATATCAAAATGTATGAGAGATATGCTGGTAATGAGACAGCAGACTGTTCATAATTTGGCGAATTATACCTCCCTACGATGAAATAAATCGAAGTTAAAAAAACTCCAATAGTTCCGTCTTTTCGACCACGCACTGTTAAAATATGTTCACACACACACCGAGAGAGAGAGATATTTAAAAATGAGTACTTTTGGGAACTTTTTATCCAAAAATGGGATAAATCCAGAAAAAAATCCTGAACAAAATCAAAACTGCCCACTTTGGATGACAAGAAGTCTTCTTTATCTCTATTTTGCGGTCATTTCCCCTTATGGGGTCCAAATATCACTTGGTTATTTCCTTTTCTATTAACGAGACCAAGTTTCATAAACGGATTAAATATATCTGCTGATATATCAATAAAGTATATGATTTATTAGGAATGAGAAGGACGCTTCTCATGATGAATGGCTCGCATTGATAAGCAAGCTGTCACCTGACAATGGCTACAGTGGGGTTCGGTGTTTCATTGTGTTGTTTGTCTTTTTTTCCCACGTAGAAGTATTTTTCCTTTAAAGAACATGGACGTTGGTGCAAGTGCTCTGAAAGCAATGTGCTTTTTCCTGAAATTCGAAGGGTTAGTGTGAGAAAATGTGGTGAAGATTTCTCTTTGAGATATACAAAGGTTGGGGAGGAGTTGTAGAACATAGTAAATGACGAAAAAGCAGGAAAATCTTTAAGAATGGACATAGAATCCGCCAATTAAAGAGGAGCGAAACTCCAGCAAAAAGATTTATCTGTGGATTGATCTTTATTTCCTCCGTTTTCAAATTGAGATTTGGAGTTAATTTTAACCATATTGAATCTTAATTATTCCAACGTATTTATGCTTTAATCAAACCTATAGCTTTAACCTATTTTTGCTATATAGATACTTGATAGAGCTATAACCAGTACAGAGAGTTGATAACCTCTGAATATTTTCGTAGATTTTAAAATTTATAATATTCACACACCAAAATTTTTTGGCTATTTGAATTATAGTGGCACTGCTATTTCAGTAAAAACATGTCACAATTAATATTTTAGATCCACGTTAATTTAAATTATACGAAGCTGTACATCAAAATAAAGGTTGTCCTAAATTAACACAAGATTTGAATTGCCACCATTCATGCAGTAAAGTGTTGGTAACCCTATTAACAAAAACATTTGATAGCTGATAGTTTAGGATTAGTAAAAATGGAGTGTTACACGATAGAACAAAGTTTTTAACGAAAGATTTGAATTAACCCTTTCTAAGGCCGTGGGAAGTATGCTTCCCATCAAATTTATCAATCTTTGTATGAAATTACATAGGTTGGCATAAGTTCTGACAAATTTTTTTGGAAAGACAGAAACTTAGATGCTTCAGTTCTTTATCTCACACAAAATAATGTGTCTTTATTTGTCACTAAATTATTAATTAATTAATCAAATTAAATTTATCTAATAAGCTAAATGAATACCTTTCCTTATTCTAATTTCCAGCCTAAAAATATTTTAACATAATATGACTAGAAAAAAATGGTCCTTTAAAGGGTTAAATAAATAGCACAGTTTTTTTCCTTGATTTGTTATATTTTTATTGAATCGTAAAGTACACAGGATAGGGTTATATATGGAATAACAAATAAGGCAATAGGCCTTCACGGCTTTGATGCACATAAGCACAAATCATAAGTTTTCCATTGCCATTTTGCATAAATGTAGCTGAATTTCATTGATGCAGCTTTGAATTTCCTCCTTCAATGCATTCGTGCTTGTGGGATCGTTGGCATAGACCTTTAAATAACCCTATAAAAAGAAATCCAATAGTGCTAAATCATACGATCTAGGGGGCCAATTCTCAAATTTTTGAGCCATGTTCGCCAGAATTTCATTATTTTTGAAATATTGTTCAACTATAAAAACACGTTGTTTTACCGTATAAAGTTCCTTTTTTAATAACCCTAAACTATCCGCTGTTAAATGTTTTTTAATGGAGCTGCCAATACTTGACTGCACGAATAGTGACAAATTCTAATCTTGTGTTAATTTTGGGACACCTTTAAATTTGTGAAATTCCATTTCTAATATCCCACCAACACATCTTCATAGAATGCAAACTGATTCTTCATACATTACTTAGACCTCTTAAGTTAATGAAAGATTTTAAAATTCATTAAACATTTGGAAAACATTTTTTGCCAAATTTAACTTTAGTACAATGAATTTTGTCGTTCTTCTAACATATTTTAGTACTTCAAATCATAAAATTTAAATAACTGTATCAGTATCAAAATATTTCATCTATTATTTTTAAATTATATTAAATTTAAATGCATAAAGTTATGAGTGATATTTAATTTTCCCATCAATAAACGTAATTTTTTCCCTTTTAATTTTTAGTTTCTGTTGTAAATTGTTCCATTTTCTCCCTGTGTTCCCTAATTAAAAATGTTCTATATTAAAAATAAAAATTAATAAATCTCAAAATATAAACTCTAAATAAAAATTAATAAATCTCTGTTTAGTTTTTAAATGGCAACGTTAACGTTATTTTTTGATAACGCTATTTTTTATAGTACTTAAACGAAATAATCTTTATTATATTTCAAGTTAGCAAATATTTTACAGAAAGAGTTTCTTTTAATTTTATACGCCAACACTTTTATCTAATGCGCCACTTTCATATAGTCATCAACAAGATTTGAAAAATATTTTTAAAATAGATCTTTAAAAATCTTTTAAGCACCCTTCATAATATTAGTTTACAGCTCAGATAAAATAGCCGTGTCACGTTGCATTGATATCACGGCAATGTGTTCGCAAAGTTAAACGAAGGCGCGTGCGAGAAGATCGAAACTTAACTTCATTGGAATGGAAGAAATGCGCATGCTCAGCCGAAATGCGCAGACGATTATGAAATCATCATCTATTTTCTTGACAAAGGAAATTAAGTATTAGCAAAGACATAACTTTCGAGAGGATATAAATGAGTTAGCTGTGACCGAAGGAATTATTTTTCTGGAACATATTTTTTTTTTATGTTGTATTAGTGTAGAAAAATTTTATGAAGAAAGGAAATTGGGAAGAAGTTTTAACATCAAATTTAAATAATTGTCTTTTATGAAATAATAATTTCAGCTAAAAAAATTTAATTTAAAATTAAATCGTAGTGATTAAAACCACGGTTCAGCTATAAGACTACACGGTTTTATGCGACGTCCATTTATGTCGTGTTACAATCTCATAAGCTATAAGGCTATACAGTTTTATGCGACGTCAATTTATGTCATGTTACAATCTCATAAGAAAACAAAGTGCACATGTTATTTGAAAACGCAATTACCTGTTAAACTGCTCAATATAATGCGCATGCGTCTTTCAACTAATAATGATGGAAATACGCCGTATTTCCATCATTTATATTTTGCTCAAGCTTTTTAAATAGAAATAATTCATTTGCATTCTTATTTTCTCTAATATAATGCGGTTAAAAAGAATAACGGTTTTCCATAGAAAAAACATGCTATAAGTTTTCAGCTAACAATTTTGACGTGTTACAAGCGTAGATCCGAAAAATTCGTTTATAGTTTTTAAAACTGCGTTACATTGTTAACAGTGTTTTCTTCTGTTAGAATCCTTTTATGTAGACATATCTAAATAATATGTACCTAATAATCTCTATTTCTATTAGGGAAGACCGGGGCTAGTTGGCACTCGGCTAATACCGCAGTTAAAAACCATTACATGGCAGTAGAAGTGGAAACAGAGTGAACAGGAATTGTGACTTCATACGCTCAGAAATTTTTAATCAGTTTCATATGAATCTGCAGACACTAGAGGTCAAATTGTTATTTTTTGCTTGAAAAGTAACTATTTATAACTCGTTTATCTTCTAGAGTATACAATATTAACAATGAAGTTTATTGCCAGATACATTTAGTATTTTGGCATATGATGATGTTCATGAACATATTCATGAGTATATGTCTTTTAATTAATTTCATATTTCTGAAATAAAAAAAGGAAATAAAAATAAAAATGGCATTACGGGCATGTTGGCACCAGCGGGGCAGGCTGGCCTTGTGTTTTGAATAATGTCGACGATAAATATTTTTTTCAGTCATTATTAGAAACAGAAAGAGTAAGACTAATCGAGCTTCGACTCTTGAGAGGCCATTTTTGAAGAAGTGAAAGAATAATAATATTTCATAAATAATTGTAATATTCAAAGGCTGCTAAAAGTATAGGATACTTTTGCTTTCCCTAAAACGTTACTGCCAAAAAGCCGGGAGTGCCTATTAGCTACTTGCCAACACGAAATTTCTCAGCTGTTAGGAGGAAGCATATTTCTCAGAATATGTAAAACGAACCTAAGATGTTTATTTTAGTCTCAGTCCGAAAGAAATACGCAAATTTACTTATCAGTTTGCTCTTTCATTAAAACGGGAATTGTCTGATTCATGGAAGTTTAGTTACATTAAAGTTGCGTTTTAAAGCAACACTAAGTTAGGTTCGCAACTTCAAACCGAGGTAGATGACGAAGTCGACACCTAAGGTGGTGCCCCATCTACAAATCTCGGGGGGGGGGGGAGGACGGACTGGCGAGAGGGTGGACGGGCGGATTTAACGTGCATCAGATCCACTTACACGGCTGTTTTTCAGTGGAACCGCGTCTCGAACCAGAAACCCTCTGGTTACGAAGCCGAGACTTTACCACCAGGGCACTGTGGCCCCTTTAATTTATGGAAGGGAAATCTTCTCAGTGCTCAAGATTTCCTAATTTGCTTTAAAGTGTTAATAATTCGTCTTCTCAAATATTGTTTTAAAAAATAGAAAACGATATGGTTTTGCTTTCGTTCACTATCAACAATTTAACTCTAACATGAATTTCAGTATAGATTGATAACAGAAATTATATATTTGAAAAGGAAAGTTATAGATGGAATTATTATATACCGTCTGATAGCTATAACAAGATGGTATGCTATGATTTCACTTCTGAATAGAAGAAAAAAGAGAAAAGGTAAATATTTATCACAAGGTTAAACTGCAATGTTTAAAAACTGAAATATCTTACAATTTCGCACAACTGGATGTTAAACATGAAAATATGTTCAATTTTTATCACTCGTTTTTTGCTGAAGGAAAAGAATTAGTTCAAAACAAAAATGACCTCATTTTTCATTTAGAAATCGTCTGCCAAATTTTTGCAGCCTCTTGTTTCAAAAACAAAACAGATACACCTGACCATCTCTCCATTAAGAACAGGTTAAATTTGCCGAATAAAAATAGTGGATGCAAAGATTGAAAAGAAACCTTATGGTAGAGAAAGGGAAAAAAGTGAAAACTAGAACTCGGTTACTGGAACTCTTTCTGCATCTTTCACAAGTAGAACACTAGCGGTCGCAGTTAAAGACTCATTGCACAAGCAAATCGGAACAATAAAAAAGAAATGACACTTGTATTCATATGTTCATAAATAAAGTCTATACTGTATGATTTAATAGGTTTCAACAAAAAGTTCTGTATCTATCGTAAAAATAAGTGGAAAAGTATTTAAAATTTGAATTTTGATTCAAATTTTCAAAGTAGATTTAATTGATTCAAATCATTTATTAAATTGATGAAATTTCTTAGCTCATATTTTTTCCTTCAGATAAAAAATGTAGTTTAGTTAGTAAATAGTTTAATTAAGTAATAGTTTGTAAATATAGTTAATCAGTAGTTTAGTAAACAGCTTATTTAATTATTAATTAGTAAATAGATTAGTTAATTTGTAGTTAGTATATAGTTTAGTTAATTGATTGTTATTTTTTTCAAAAGTAATTGACAGCATTAAAATAAGTCGGAGATCTCAAATATGAGTCGCTGCGTAGTGAAGTATTTATTTCCTCATCAGAAGAAGTGTCACAATTTTTTAATTTATAAAATTTTAAAAAATTCCATGTTTAAATAATATATTTGAATCATAGTGGAACTTCATTTAACGAGCCAAATTCGTTCCCGAATTTAACTTGCAATGCGAAACACTCATTGTAAAATATAACAATGCGTTCCATTCCGAAAAGAAATATTATCAAACAAATTTATAAAAAGGAATTTATTACTTATAATGAAATTTTTTTATTCATAAGAAAGCCGTCAAAATACATTTGTCTTTGGTGAAAATTAGACAGAATTGTCATTAAGTATATTTGTAGAGCGCACAGCTATTGCGTTATTAAGACGATGTTTCTCAACATACGATACAATAATTTTCTATGCTTTCAACATTCACCTTACTTCATTGGAAGGTGGTTACTCTGTTAAGTCTCCTCCGCAGCTTTTTACTATGACACAAAATGCAGCTTCATAAGTTTCTTTGTATTTCTAACTATATTCTTCAGTGAACCCATCCTCATCGGTGTCGTTGCTGTCTAGTCCCATAATCTTGACCATAGATTATGGGAATAAGGCTTGACCATCTCGTTGTTTAAGGCTTTACAGGAATTTATTTAAACCTTTCAGAGTCGAGTTTGGCAACGCAATCTAGCTAAAACTTCTTCCATGTGGATATAAGCGCTGAATATAAATTGATACAGGCCAATTTAGCAGATGACATCACGATGTCTTCTTGTCACTCGTTTGACAAAACATCGTATGCGAACCATTTGTCATGAGAAGTATTCGCTATACGAGGTTTGAATATATTTAAAAATTAACCCTTTTTTTTTCTAATAGTGAGCTTCAGCAAGTTTTAAGTCTCAAATCCTTCTGCAGTTAAAATTAAATCCCTAAATCCAATGATATCTCTATTCATCAGAATTTAACATGTCTAATGTTTATTGGCTAGCATATTATCTGTAAATAGCAATATGAATAAAGCAAACTATCGTTTGAAATACTATATGGGGTGGAACCGTTGAATTTAGCGCCACCACACTTGACGCTAACTTAGGATACTTCTTGTTTATGTACTCCATAAGATAGGATTTTTCAAAATCTTAATACAGTTCTAAATTAAATATTAATCGCTTTATGTTATCTTTACATAATTTAGAAATATAATATAGCAAAAAAACCATTTTTTTCATTATATTAAACCATCGTGTGTGGTCTCTCCGCACATCGCATAAAGGATTATCTTCTTTCCCACCAATTCATAATATTGTGGACCTTGGGGAAAGGCATGAATTTCATGAATTCTCAGATTTTTTTATCGATATGGCACATGAAAGGTGCGTGTTTTGTAGTATAGTAAAGAAAATGGTCAGTGTGCATTATTAACTGTATGCCATTGGCGATTATAAGGAAAGAGACTATCAAGAAGTGAGGTTTCTTTCTTTCTTCTTCTTCTTTTTTTTTTTTTTTTTTTTTTGGCGATCAACTGTTGGAATGCGTTTAGTGTACAAGTAACAAAAAACCAAATATGTATTGTGGGGGTATTTTTACCATCCGATTTATCCTCCCGGGGGGCACCTCGAAATGAGGATGAGATGCTTCCGGTATGGTGGTTGGATCTCTCCACCCTAATGGGTACACAAAAAGGTGGGGGTATCTGGCTCTCTTCCCATCAGTGACGGGACGTACTTCCTTCGGGAAGGGTTATACCGTGGCCGGTGAAGGCTCTTAGGACTCAACCACAGTTCCCACCAGTGTTGCTATTGCGGCGGTCCGGTCATTCAGTTTTCTTCATCCGTGTGCCTTCGGGTGAATCGGAGAGTCAGCGATATGACTTACCATCCGATTTGAATAAAATTTGATGAAAAGTTGCAATTGAAGGCATAATGTCATGTACTAAATATTATTCGTTCAAGTCGTTGTGTTTATAATTTTGCGCATTTACAAGCACTTTATAAATACAAGCCCCATATCAAATTTCACTCTTTCAAGTCATTGTATTTTTAACTTAGCGCGTTTACAAGTAGTATACAAGCAGCACGTTTGCAAGTACAGACCGACGTACGGTTAACTACCATAATCATTTGTTTCTAAATTTGATACATATCTGCACTTTGGACATTAAATTTGTGTTCAAAATGTTATTAATCTAACTCTTTTCATTTGGATAGTTAATTAGGATAGACCGACTCACTCTGAATGGATTTCGTTCAACCTCTGACAGAACTCTTCAAATCCAGAGTAAACGCTGTATACCAGATTTCATCCGTCTCATCTCAAATAATTTTTGTGATATCATGTTCATAAATAGACAATCATGATTTCAGAGATGAGTTTTTCTGTCCCAGAGGGGTATGAAGCGTGGAGATTCAGAGTTGATTTTTTTCGGGTAACACCTTTATTATGGCGAATGCGAGAAAGTTACGGGGGGACCACATCCAATAGTTTCATATATTGATATATAACGTAAATAACGTTTTATATTTTTTAACTATAAATCTCTTATGTATGGGACTCTAAAATAAAAATGTGAGCACTTATGATATAGCGGTAATGCCCAAGGTTCACTATATTTGGCAACGGGGAGAGGGATGCTATCTTTATTAATCAGCATGCCAGAAAGTTTTCGAGAGACCACTCTCACTGCTATTGCATACTGATATATAACATTAAAAATTTCTATATATCTTCAAACAGAATTTTGAATCGGATGGGAAGAGTAACATTCGATATTTTATTTACACTTCTTTAAAAAAGAAAAAAGAAAAAGAAAAAAAATCGAAAACATTGATGAATGACTGAAGTTTCGAAAAACTGATGTATTATTTATAATGTCGATAACAGAAAGAAAAATCGTTCCTTTTCGAAAATCGATAAAAACAAGCTACTTCTTGATTAATGGTTGACCTGCTACTTTTCGAAAAAAAAAAAACATTCATCAAAGAAGAAAGAAATTCAATTGCGGATGTTATTCTGTTCACAACGGAATCCAAGAATTCAATAAGTAACAGACAATTGTGTTACATGCAGTGAGGTTATTTTTTTTTCTTTCCTTTATTTTTCTCTGGTACATGAAGTACACGAAACGAAAGTATTGTAAGCGTCAAAAATTCGAATTCGAGATTTAGGCGAATTTCCATGTTTCAAACTTCCCTATAAGTGAAAGACGCATTTTTGAACTTAGATACGTTTGTCCCTGTGTCTTTGAACATGATAATACTAAATGCTTTCAGTTAAACGCACGAAATTCAGAATATGGTCTTTAAACACAATTTTGTGATTTCTATTGTAATTTGAACGAAATCTGCTCACAGTAAAACTGTATATCTGAATAAAAGACACCACGTTAATAGTATAAGGTAAAGAACTAGGTAGATAATGTTTGAACATACATGCATAAGTCAGTATTTATTCCGCTCAGCAAAGCATTTGGAGACCATTACAAATAATAAAGTACAAATAATAATTAATACAAAGTACATTACAGTGAATATAAAGTAAATACAAATCTTGATTTATAATAAAGATATATATGTGTGTGTGTTGGAGCTAAACAGGCCAGACAGAGAGCTATCAAATTTGGCATATACATACTTTGGAAGGTGGGAATGTGTATCTAAAGGCGATAGTTTTGAAATTTTGATTAGAATTTTCATTAATTAAAAAAATAAGAAAAGTTCTGACGGCTTTCCGCGATAATTGCTGAAAATATTATAGTACAAAAACAGTAATTCAGGAACCGCAGAAGATATTGTGAAATTATTATACCTGATCCGAACAAAAAAAAAATGCTTTAGATTTTAAATTATGAAGTTTTCAGTAAGAAAATTTCACCAAAAATTAGAATTTGGTAAAATAGCATTTAAAGGATGTGAAATACCATACATAATAAAAATACATAAATGCAAATATAAAAGTCTGTAATTTTCCAAACATGGTCTTAGAAACGAAATTCAAGCGGGTTTATAAGGTAAACCGTTCAAACATTAAGTATATTAAATTTTTAAAAAATCATATTTTCATAAAAACTGACTTTTTCACCTACTTTAACTAATAAAATATAATAGTTTTAATGTATTTCTTCCGAAGTCCATAAACCTCTTTACATAAATTCAAATCAAAATTTGCCCTCCTGGCCCAGATTTAGCCCATCAACTGAGCCTCCACTTTTCAAATGCAGTAGCCACTTACTACTTACAACATTTGTTTTTTCTTTTTTATTCTTTAGCTTCCTTTGAAAATAACTCTCGCCTATTTACTCACGAGTAAATTTACAGCCCCATTGTAACTTTATGCACACAGACACATGTTACGCAAAGTTTGAGAAAGAAGCTACCGTTACTTTTTCGAAATCATGAATAGTGCAGGGGCAGAACGTACCGCGGTGACCTTCTTTTTCTTAGCCCCGTGAAGAATAATTCAAGCGGGCGTTCCATTGTCTTCGAATCAGATTGCTTAATTAAAGAGAAAAGAAAAGAAGATTTTTTTTTTTTATGTGAAGCGTGATTTTGTTTGCCGTTGATCTTTTCTGCTCATCATTAAGAACAGACGAATGGTTTAAAATCATTTGGTTCCCAAATATTTTTATTTTTATTTATGGTGCCCTTTTTGAATCTAGACACTTTACAAAGAACCGCTGTTGAATCTAGACTATTTTAAAGGTTCCGTTATTGTATCCAGATATTTTCCAAGATTCCATTCTGGAATCAAGACACTCTTCAAGGCACTCTTGCTAAATCCAGATACTTTCCAGGTGTTCCTGTAGAATTTAGACATTTTCCAATACTTTCTGTTTGAACCCAGATATTTTCAGTTCTCTGGTTTTGAATCCAAATATTTTCCAAGGTTTCATTAATGAATCCAAATATTTTCCAAGATTTCATTAATGAATCCAAATATTTTCCAAGGTTTCATTAATGAATCCAAATATTTTCCAAGGTTTCATTAATGAATCCAAATATTTTCCAAGAAATAAATCCAGTTATTTTCAAAGGTTGCCTTTTTGAATCTAGATAATTTCCAAGACTTCATTCTTAAATCCAGACATTCTTCAAGGCCTTCTTGTAAAATCCAGATACTTCTCAGATGTTCTTGCTGATTCTAGTCATTTCCCAAGGTTTTCTTGTTGAACCCAAATATTTTCAAAGGCTCCTTTTTTTTAATCCAAATTTTTCCAAGCCTTCATTAGTAAATCCAAATATTTTCCAAGATTTAGATATTTTCTAAGAAATGAATACAGGCATTTTCAAAGGTCCAGGCATTCAGAATTTTCCAAGGCTCCATTCTTGAATGCAGATATTCTTAAACCATATTCTTGTTAAAATCATATATTTTCAAAATGTTCTTGTCGAATCCAGATACTTTCCACAACTATCCTATTAAACCCATGCGTTTTCTACAAGTGCCTTATCGAATCCAGACATTTTTCTACGTCACTGCAAGTTCTTTTTTGGAAAACATGCAATTGTTTTTGCATAGGTTAAAATAAATAACAGGCATTTTAGATTTAAAAAATATCGAACAAATTTTAATAAATTCTGAATTGCTCCGCCTTTACACTTTTTAAAGAACCAGAGACAAGGAAATCAATTTCATTAATTGTCATCGAACCTGAAATTGAATGATTCAATACAAAGTGTTGTAAGCAAATTTAAAATGCTGAAAAACGGGTGCGGTAAAGCAATATAATAGCCACTAGAATAGATAAGTTTGTTGATAACAAGATGTTTTCACAAAATGACAGATTCATTGATTTGAGAAAACCGGATTTTATGTCGACGTGGTTACTTTTAATGACAGAAACTGCCGAACTAAGCCTGGTACCAATAAAGAAAAGCAAACTGGATTAAAATTATGTAAATTTGGTGGGAATATTCTTTTGTTTTCAAGCCAACAACCAAAACTCGTTTATAAGTTACTTAATTTTGTGCAATAAAAGAAATCATTCCAAATATGTCTTTCCGCTACAATGGATGCAGATGGAATGTTGACATTCATTTGATTTTGAACCTATGTAAAACTATTGACATTGTCATTTTAAAAATAAACGCAAGTAAAGAGTTCTGATAAGTTTTTTGAAAAGAATATTGCGATTTATGAAATTGAATTTAAAATGTAAATGAATCAGTCGTAATTAGGGTTGCGTGTATTTGGTGTGACTCCAATTATTGGGACGTTTAAGAAAAATAATTTGAATTGCAACTTAAAGAAATTAAACATTTGATTTTTACTACGAGGTTCACCGAGGCAGTGCGCGCGAGAGCGTTTCGAAGAGAAAGAGAGAATAAGTTTTTTAGAAGCATTCCCGGATGATGAGCGGAGCGGCAATTACGTCGCGCACAGCCTCGACGGAACCTGTAGTTTACAGATATCTGATATGATTTATGATAGGTATATATGGTTTAAGATAAGCATTCACTACAAATCTGTGAAAATTTAAAAAAATCTGTAAGGAAAATCCTTTAGGATGTCGTGCGTGAACATTTGTAACCGCTGGTTTAGAAGAAAGACAAAGTAACAAAAATTTCACCGTTGAATGGGATGATAGTACAATTATTTAAAACCCTAAATGGGCTAAATAATTTTAAATTTTTATTCAAGTATCTCATGGTGAATAATAAAAAAAAAGAAATAAAAAAATTACTACGTTTTAAGTGAGAGAAAGGATGGATTTTTTATTCATGAAGCTAATGATGGCCGGATGACATTCAACTGAATGGTAACATTTATAACATAAGCGGCCAGGATAGCCTGGTTGATCGGGCGTTGGATTAGCATCCATTGTTTCGCGAGTTCGAACCCCGCAAGCCGAACACTCTCCGTGTATATGGTGGCTGGCACACGTACAAATCTGTTGTGGTCACAAAGTCCTCCATGTCGAGAGTAATATCACTGGGGGTTGCTGATTCAGAGGTGATCGTTCTCTGATTCAGGTCTAAATTACGATCTGTGGATGAGTGAATGAAATGCATGAATGAAGTCCGCCTCTTAAAAAGGGCTGTGACGTGTGAATATTTAAGTCATACTCTTGGAGCTACTGAAAAAGCAAGAGACGCTCATTTGGCTTAAATCGCTGACAGATAACTGTCGGTGGGCTTGTAAAGTGCCATAAGTCACAATACTACGACATTCATGTGACACTTATCAATCCGTAGCAACACTTCAATAAGAAAATCGACTTAAGAACAAGAATAAATTCAACGAGCCAACAAAATTTGAATAGGATGTTAGATATTTTGTGCATTTACGTTTGCCATGTGATTGCGGATTCATGGGAATTGATTCCCATGAATGTGCTAAATGAATGTTTGCGAAATAATGAATGCGCTCCCATGAATGTTTTCATTATGCGCTAAAAACCCCTTTAAAATGTTAGTTAATTTAAATACTTAATACTATAGTATAAAAAAACGAAACAGCTATCATTACAACGTTTTAAAGTTGAAGGAAATGGATGTTGTTTGGTTTCTATGGCAACTAGTTTAATGAAAGCAAGTAATTCAGGCTGACTAATGAATCGATAATGAATCATTTTTCAAAAACAAAGGAAACTTTTACTCTAGACTCCAAATACTGTTACGGATACCGTGAATTCTCAGAAAATAAATGTGACGAGTGAAAAAATATGGCGATCGAAATCGTGCTACTCAGATATTTTACTGCGTCACATCTTTCTAAAAAATTCAAAAAACATTGAGGAATTTGCATTATCACTCTCTTTGATATTGAAAGACGTCTAAAACTGCGTTACAATCATTACTGAGGAAAATTTCATAAATAGATAAATACAAATTATTTTGTTCTATGTAAGGAGATCAGCACAACAATATACTTGTAGAAAAATTTTGTAAAACTAGCCTCAAAGAATATATTGTATTACATCTCATATACATATTTAACCAGTACGATTCTAGTAATTCATATGTTTCTCAACAATGACATGGCTCATTTAGCTAGCGATACGATTGCAAGACAATTAAGCAATTTAAACAATACAACATTTCCGTTGAACCTTCATTTCACTCTTCATTTGAACTGATGAATGATATGTGTTAACAAATGAGAAATTCTCGGCAAAGTTTGTAATGAGGTTAAATGAATGATTCTGAATGAGAATTAAAATATTTTGATGTTTTATTTTCCTCATTACTCTTTTGCGATTGAATATAGGAAAAATATTGCATTTAGAAGAATTATTATCCCATGCTAATGAAGAACTTTGTGTTTAGTTTTTCCATAGCTGCAATTGTTTAAAAGCAAGGAGCTTAAAAGTGGTTTTCCAACTACAATTTTGACTGTCTTGTAACTTATACACGTGACATTTCGTTTAAGAGTACTCATAAATTGTATTATTTTTTAGGTTATTATGCTTCGCAGTAGGGGCTGATGTATGCATTTTGAGGCTCAATATAAGGTTCCCCTTCTTTAAATAATCTCAACTTCATTTTCCTTAGCTTTATATTAATAATTTTAGATTAATTTTTTATTTTAGTAACTTTTTAAAAATACATGTTTTTATTTACTTTTTTATTATTCCTTATATCCAAGCGGATGCACATTTAAACTCATTATTATTTAAGCAAACGATCGTTTATAAATATTGAAATAATTTTTAAAACATTATAAAACTGATTGGAACCTGACTAACTGTACTTGGTAGAAGTGTTAATATTATCTTAACATTTTGTAATTCATAAAAATTACATTTTTTGCAAATTTATCTATTTGGCAACTATGCTAACAACAGCAGTTTTAATTGATCTAATGAGTCTCTCTTTCATCCCATCTATCTAATCGGAAATCCATCACTGCCTTACAACTCTCTTACGAAGTTAATGAAAGAAAAGTAGCGATTGGTGAAATCTTCTTTTTCTTTATATATCTGAAATTAATTGACTTTTACTTCTCGCTCACCGACAGAAATTTTTTTAATTGATGCTAACTTTTAACTATTCTTATTTGTTTTTATTCCAGAAATTTACAGACAGAGAAATATTATAAGCAGTCTTACACTACCACTTTTTTTGTTTATATAAACGGGTAGACCTGATATTTCTCAAGAAGAAACGGGCTCAGTTAACCCATTAACTGGCATGATCACAATTTTGAGGATTTTGGAATTTTACGTACACCACTTGACGCCAAAAAATTTTTTTATGCTTGACAATTTTATTTTATTCTATATATATCAGTCAATATAATGTGTAGCAGAAAGTGTGCATTTTGTGCATCGTTTCTTTTCAACAAGCGTAAAAATTTGAAATTCGTCTGTAAGTTGAATGGAACAGATTTGAAAATAATATTTTTGGTTTAGTTTTTATATTATAATGAAATAATTATAATATAATAAATACATATTAATATTGAAATATTGTAATAAATATGTAATTTAGAGGTTACAGTAACAGTCAGTTACTTGCTCACTCTTTTGTTTCTTACTTTCTGATATAAAGTATAGTAATCGCCGGAAAATTCGAAATCGAGATTTTGACGAATCTCCTCGTTTTAAATCTTCCTGTGTTCGAAAAACACATTTTTGAAAAATGTCCATCTTTCTGCCTCTCTGTCTGTCTGTGACAAAGATAACTCAAAATCGCTTTGAGTTAGACCTATTAAATTTGGTATACGGTCTTCAAATCAAATTTGTCAATTTCTGTCTAATTTTGAGCAAAATCCGTTCCTAGGAAATCTGTCTGTCCGGCTGTAAAAATAAAAATTCGAATAGCCGATAACTATAAAACGAAAAGAATTAGATAGATAAAATTTGGTACATAGATTTAACATTTATAATATAGATATCTATCAAATTTTGAGCCAAATCAAACAACGAGTTGATCGTCTGTCTGTCTATATTTTAGAAAGCGTGATAACTCAAGAACGCAGTGACAAATATATGAATTTTGGTATTTGATTTTGTGGCTACAATTGTAGTTCTGTGTCAGATATCAGTTTCAATCAATTGAGAGAAACGCTTCTAAAATACAAATTTGATTTTTCAATGCTATTACCCGTATGCCAGGGCTTAATCGCCAAATAACTCGCCAAGGATGAAATGATAAATTCCATAAAAATGCTAAATGCACGCCAAAAGTTAATATTTCATAATTATTGTATGCCAACACCATGCAAAATGTTTTCTGGGATAACATATTTATTAGAGAGTATGTGAGAAAGGGAGGGACACTCCTTCTAGTTATTGAAATGATTTTATTAATCATTTTATAACGGTAGTTTTTTTCAAAAATATCATATATTTTCAAAACAAAACATAATGACACTGTTACACGACTTTATGTGCATATATATGTTATTCGGTCAAAAATTAAAACAAATATTTGGCAGATAATGAATGGATAAAAGACGAGATACACCGCAACATTTCTTTAACACATTATAGGTCAATAAACACGTAGCATCGAAATCACTGGAGTGGCAATGTTAATGACAAAACTGTGAGAAGTTTCAGCTGTTCGTCAAGTATTTTCAGGGAAACTTGCCTGCTTGTGAAGACAGGCTCTATTTACCCTCCGAACATTTGCACTTCTCATTATCCTGGCTATCCATTCGCCTGGTTATTTATCTGTAAAAAATGAACCGTAAAGTCGAACAACTTCTTGAGAAAACAAGTCAGTGGGATGAGACGCCATTTCAAATAAAGTTTTCTTTTTAAACTCACCGAGAATTTTGAGACGCATTGCTTGAGACTCATTTAATTTGATTCCCATAAGTATCTAATTAAACATAACCATGATACTTGATATATTTTTTTCTTTTATCCTGAACAAATAATGTTGTTCATTCGAATGAAAATAATGTTGTTGATTGTTTCAGAATCAGTGTTATTTCTGGAGGATTTGTTTTTAGTTTGTGCAATAATTGTTTTCAGAAAATCGGGGTTAGATTTTATATAAACGGGCGTATGAAAAAATAATTTTGTTATTAGATTGTTCATAATTTTAATTTATAAAATTCGAAAAAAATAGGTATATCTTATAACTTTAAAGGAGCAATTCTTGTATATATAAATTTA
The DNA here is from genome assembly GCF_947563725.1 of Argiope bruennichi. Taxonomy (NCBI): domain Eukaryota; kingdom Metazoa; phylum Arthropoda; class Arachnida; order Araneae; family Araneidae; genus Argiope; species Argiope bruennichi. The sequence goes on from NC_079156.1 coordinate 125,952,486, forward strand.
TTTATTTCGTGTATCCCGGAAACGGCTCTAACGGTTTGGATCAAATTTTACGGTACTTTTCCATTACACCGGCGCAAATCTCGCCAAGCAGACTTTTTGGCGACAGCAACAAATCGTTATATTACAAACCATTATACCGGCGATATTCCGTTTGGCGTTGGTTGCATCATTATTGGCGACTTTATCGCCTGCGCTGGTATAATGGAAAAGTACCAATTTTACATTTAGATATCGTTTTGCTTTTTAAGATTATCTATATAGGTGTCCTTCTTGAAAAACGTAATTTTACTTAAATATTTTTTTTTTATAACAAACTATTAGGACAAATATATTCAAGTTCCGCTTCGAAGTGTGGGCAGTTCAGTGGTTCCGAACAACATGAATAACGCGTGTGTTGCAATCATCGGTTCGTGCTGTTTGCTTTATTTATTTACTTAAGTATTTATATTTAATATTTTTGCTCTTTAAATTTATCTATATAAGTGTCTATACAGAAAACAAACGCTATTTCACGTACACACACAAAAAGAAAACATTTTTTTATAACTATTAAGAGTATTTTCCTATATGCTCTCATACTGTTCGGAAACCAAACTAAACATAGAATCTTTCAGATATTAAAATAGGTTTGCATCTACCAGATGCGGGGTACTTAAGTCAAAATAAGTTCAAAGGTTTTTCAGACACATAACGTTTATTGACAAATGGACGGCACAAACACAGATACACTTATAAAAATCACACGGCTACGCCGAGATCACAATCCGTACTGAATATATGACGCAGCTCGCAGGCTGACGTCACAACATAGCCGCGTGGTGGCCTTTACATTTCGCTTCGCTTTATAACACATACAGACAATGTCATTTATTGTCATCTCGGATCCAATTTCGTCATGGTAAAACTGAGTGTAAGTTTAAAGATATTAGTAATGATAGATAAACTGTAAAATAAGTACTGAAATACAGCAGATTGTTTCGAATAACATGTTAAACTAATTGCATTCATGATTTTTTTATTTAAATGACCAGTTCATATGTAGGCAAGATTGAAAAATATTCATATGTAATCAGTATGTGATTCGTTTCTAAATATTTTCACCGAAAACAGACGATTTTATTAAAAAAGAAAAAAAAAGCAAACAAAAAAGAAACTTTTGAAAAAAACTCGCTTTTCTGGATATTGTGCATTAAATTCTGGAAAAATCAGTCATAGGGGATTTTTATATGTGGAATATCCATTACATGCGAAAAAACAATTTATGTTCAAATTATTAAGGCTATATTATACGTCGGAATTAAATATCTTCAACCCTAGGTGGTCCATACTTTTTAGACCCCTTTTTTAATAGAACGTCATTTTATTTTCACTTTTCAGCACATTTTTAACATACTGATGATTTATTTTAAATCAATATATTTTATTTTATTAACCTGCGAATATTTTTAAAAATATATATTTTAAAAATTGTGGAAATAAGAGAGCAATGTGCATCGTAATATAATGGTCTCACTGGGTAAAAACTTATTTTAAGATAGTCTTCCAACAATAGTTTCATCTATTAACGTCAAAAATATGAAATTAAAAAGTGCAACAGTTAAACCACTACTTTGAGCATTATCATATAAAAAGGAAATAGTTTTTAATCGATAATGTACATATTTAGGCATAATGTCTATAAATTCTGAAATGGAAAAGGGGACACGCATGATGAAAACCAGCTGGAGTGGTCTTCCTGAAACTTTCTCGCATACTCTCTAATTCATCTCCCTCACTGTTCATAAAATTACGAAAATTGAGCAAGGCTCAAATATTTATTTTCCTCGCCCATGAGCGTTTTGTATTTCGTAAAAATCACTACGCGTTGATTTCTTCAGTGTAATACAACTCAAGTCTTTATAAGAACTAACACGCAGGACATTAATGACATTTCTTAATGAGCAAATATTCTGCATTCATCGTATTGCGCCTTAGAATTCCACGTTATTTTTCTGCATCATCTCGTATTGTGCGCTGGCATGATGAAAACTTCGGCGTACAGAGAATTTGACAACTCCGTTTTCTACTCGCGCGCTGGTAGTCTCAAGTCAGAGCAGAAGGTCAAAATAAACGGCAATGTTTACATCTGGCATCCTCTGGAGATCAGCCAAATCCACAACGTCCCATCAATTCTTCGCTTTAAAATTCCCCGTTGGCGGGAAATTGATTCACCAAAGAGTTGAGTCTTCGGATCAACGACCACGCGTGGCAATACCCAGAATTTTTTAATTGCAATTCGGGCACCGTGAATTTGTTTCAGTCGTTTTCCAGAAGGTTCGTCAGCTCGTTAGGTGTCTTTTTGGCGGGAGATGTTGAGTCTGTGGATTGAAATTGAGGGTTGCGGTTTTGGCGACGGTTTTTGTTTCTTTGTCCACATCCTATTTAGGTTTTAAACGGCGTCGCTTTTAATAATGAGTTGAATGCAACGTTCATAAGTAAAGTGATAACAGACAAATGGTTACGACATGTGACAAAATGAAATACTGAGAAAGTTTCTATGGCCTTTAACCTTGTTTGCGTTGCATTTAATTAAGAAATAATTCTAATTTAAAACGTCTTCTTTTTTGAGAACGCGATGACATGCGAAATTTCTCCGTAATGAATGACACTTCTAGTGCCTCGTTCGTTTTCACAAAAGGAATGTCTGCAAATAAAGAATGTCTTTAATTCGAACAGAAAATAAATAAAAGTCGTTTTTGAAACATAAAATTTAAATATATTGTCAGTATACTGCTAAAAGTGTTTACGATGCAAGGAAAAAAAAGACAAATTAATCTGCCCTTATTGTTTAAAAATAACTCTGCTACAGAAAAAAATGTACTTATCAGTGCAAGTACAATATATATATATTGCATACTGACGATGTAGTGATCTTCAACCAGCAAACTTTATATTGTAAAATAATATTATTTTCTATTATAAACTCATTATTTGAAAAAAAAATACTTTAAAAATAATCTCGATAGCTTATTTCTTTATACACCTGACGCATAGTTAAACATTAAACTGTAGGTTCATTTATTTTAACGCTTTTTTAATCGCATATTATTTGATATTATTTAAACGATGTTTTGAATTAGTTGTGACAGTCGCGAATTATAATTGTTTGTTTTGGAGTGAAAAAGTGTGCCTGATTTAGCCCAAATTCTTCTTCCAATTATTATTTTCGGTTCTTTATCACCCTCAGGCAAATACTTCTGGATTGGAAAGTTGTTCCTTATTTCACTTGCAAATTCTGAACTCTCTGTTTTACATTAAAAAGTAAATTATATTGAAAAAATAAGCTAGATTTAATTTAAACATGATATCTATATACTTATAATAAAGCTCAATGTGTGTGTGTGTGTGTGTTGGCGCTCTACAAGCCAGACCGTTTGACATACAGCTACCAAATTTGGTGCATGTATACCTTGGAGGTTGGGAATGTGCACCTGGGGTTTCTTTTTTCGAATTTTTAATTAGAATTTTAATTATTAATTAAAAACTAACTTTCCCGCCAAAAAAATCTTACATTTTCCAAACCGCCAACTTTTCTGCCAAAAAAATCTTCCATTATCCCCAGCGCCAAACGAGAAAGGCTTCAGTTTTTTTTTTTCTCCCTACAGTAATGAGGCTAGGGTTAAAATTTTTCGGCGGATTATTTCAATCGGTTCTGTTTATTTTCTTAATGTTTGATGCATTTAAAATTAAACATTGTTAATGAATCAATCTTTCAGATTCATTCTGAAGTACTTTTGAATTAAAATAAAACAGAATAAAGGAAATTAAAAATTTCTAATCCGCATAGCGTTACCCCAACTGGCGTAGAAAAAATCACGTATTTGCGTTACGTAACCGGCGAAGAAAATTCATACATGCGCATTCTGTTCTGATTGTTGCCATGACAACGTTATCAATGGATGATTTAAATTATTTTTGGGTTAGTTGCATGCTTTTGTAAGTAAATTGTATTTATGTTATTTATATATTTTTTGTGTATGCTTATAGTTTTAAGTACATCGTTTTTTAAGTAGTTTTTTTAAAACCTGTTTTCAACCGTTTATTTTAAACGATTCGTTTTATTTTCTTAGTGTTTGATGCATTTAAATTTAAACATTGTTAATTAATCGATCTGCTCATAATGAATCTAAGAAAGTTTTGTTGACCAACTCTTGAGATATTACATAAATTAAAAAAGATATTCTTTAGTGCCCATAAAGTTTAAACGCTGAGTGACTCTATTTTCAGTAATCAGATTATAAAAAAATGCTTTGTTTCAGTAAAAAATATTATTATATTAATTGAAGATAAATTCTTTCCACTTTAATTTAAAGCATAAATTCTACGGGTGCTAACAGAAAATGAGAGAGATACATATTACGTTATGACTGAAGGCCTTTATAATATTGTGAATGAATTATATGATAATCAAAATTAGAAGCTTTAAAATATTTTGATGAAGAAGCTATTAAAGTAGAAATTGCATAAAATATTTAATTATTAAAATTTTAACGAACATTAAGATTGGCGAACCGGCTGGTCGCCAAAGGCGGCTAGTTGGTTATAAGTGGGACATTATTTTCCGAATTCGTGAATAATGAAGAGTTATTTAAAACTTTCCATAAGCAAATTGCTGGACCTCGAACACCTAAATTTGTAAAGTAGCCATTTCGCAGGTTGAAGATACTCAATTTGAAAGTGTTTTTCAAAATATTAATGTTCTTTTTTTAATAACTTCGAAGTAAATTATTATACAAATATCATTTTTATAACTTCTTAAAATTCAAAATTTCTTCCCGTAATTGATGCCAATTTTAGTACCGTAGTTCTAATAAATTTATTAACATTTTTGAATATATATTGCAATAATACTTTTCTATTTTTTTAGTTACTACATTTATATACACGTGTTATGAAAGTATTAAACATAGTTTTTATAGCACTTTTATATAATATTTTTGTTGTTCTGATTTTTAAAATTTTTTTTTTTTTAGATTTTGTCCGAGACCACCTCTTTCAACCAGCATCCAGGTTCTGTACTGGAATTCCAACCTGTCAGAATTGAAAAAGCATCCACTATATTGGCAGAAAATATATTTGATCGCGGGAAAATATATTCTATACTCTAATTTATAATTCTCGTCCAAGACATTCAATCCTTTAATTCTTTATAAAGCTGGATAACTAAATATATGAAATTATCTAATGATGCAAGACAAATTGGACCAAACTTCAAGTGGGATATTCGAAGTTAAATCATCTATACTTATAATAAAGCTCAATGTGTGTGTGTGTGTGTGTGTGTGTTGGCGCTCTACAGGCCAGACCGTTCGACCAACAGCTACGAAATTTGGCACGTGTATACCTTGGAGGCTGGGAATGTGCACCTCGGGATTATTTTTTCGAATTTTTAATTAAAATTTTATTTATTTAAAAAATAAGCGAAATTTTAGCGTGTTTCTGCTATAACTTCCGAAAATATTACCGCACAAAAAAGATTTTTACATCAAGTTAAAGATCAAAAATTTATCTTTTAAATGATAGCAATGTTTTAACCTTAAAATTAAATTTCTATTTTTAATTAATTTTTAAATGAATAATTTAACTATATTTTTCAACAATTTTTTTCGTACAAAATAAAAATAAAATTTAAGCTGCACGAGCACGTTTCGCACTCATGGGGGAAAAAATTAGCTTTTTTCAAAGTCTTGCCATCACATCGATTAAAGCTCCATTTAAAAATAAATTAAATCTTTTTTGGAAATGAAATCTGGAAAAATATGATTTTCGTCACGTGTCTGTAGGAAATGAAACAAATATGAAATGTTATTTTTTTCTAAAAAATAAATTCAAGAAAAATTATTTTATGATCTTTTACACTATCTGTATTAGTAATCTAATAAATCAGTTTTATTTTATGGCAAGTTTTGTTTAATATGAACAGGATATCCATTCAAATCAGGGCCACACTGCTAATTTGTAAACCTTTAGTAATAGACACAGATCTGCTAAAATGGTCTAAATGGAAAATGATTATATTTTATGTAACTTGATCCAATGAATACTCTAATATATAACGAATTTTTGATTTTACATAAAGCTTCTTCTGTGGAAATCAAAATGTTCTTGAAACACTAATATTTTAAATAAAGAATTAATTTCCAGTCAACTAAATCAATCACTTAAACTTACTGATTTATGAAAATTTGAATATCACTATTCAAAAAAAAAAGAAAAAAAAAAGGATAATTTTAGATTTTCCATCGATCGTTTTAAAGAAAATACGCCAATCAGCTCGCAGGTTTCTCAAGATTAATTGGCCTAAGATTATGAAAATGTTGAGTTTTTCTAAATTTTTAACATTCAAAACTTCATAAATCAGTCTTAGTTAATCGTGGAAAATAGAAACATTCATTCATTTATTTAAAATTTGGTGTGTCCAGAATATTTCTCAGAATATGATACCTTACTGCATAAAATTTAGACTTCATAATTTTTGAAATATATTTATAGGCCGGAACAAAATATTATTATTGATTTCATTTCAATCCTTTTGAAAGCAAAACTAAAAACTGAATTTTATGCTGAATCTGAGAAATTTTTGTTGAATTATTCTTTGAGATATTACGCAAATTATGAAAAATATTTTGTAGTTCACATAAGACTTAAATACCGAACGATTCTGTTTGCAGTACTCATATTCAATAATAATAATAATAAATAAATAACAACAAAAATGATAAATAAAATAAAACGCTTGGTTTCATTAAAAAATATCTTTACATTAATTGCAATTTCAGCATTTCCACTTTAAATTAAAGTTGAAGTTTTACCGGAAATGACAACAAATTAGCAAAATATATATAGTAAATTGAACGAAACGATCTAAACAACAGTATAAGTTTGGTATGACTATCAAAATTTGAAGATTAAAAATGTTTTGCTTTAGAAGCTATTAAGAGACAAGTTACTTAAAATATTTAATTGAAAATTGTAGCGAGCGGTAATACTGGTGAACCGGCTGGTCGCCAAAGGCGGCTAGTTTGAAATAAATTTATATGGCATTTCAATAAGCAGATCCTCTAACTTATGTTTTAAAAACCTCTAAACTGCGATTCATTGAAATATATCTCGTTTCTTAACTTTTAGAGACACCCGACTTTAAAAAAAATAAAACCCCTAGTGGCACAGAATTTTTTACTATAAAAAATAATTTTAAAAAATCAACAATATTCATTTTGATTATTTCATATTAAGCTTTACTTAAAATAAGGGGGAAAATACAGTGTGGGATATATAAAATCACATATGGTTGCTAGGATTCAGATTCGAATTGAAAACTCACAAAATATGTAAAATATCATGCTGATTATTCCTTTACATTACATGTTCTTCTAGAGGCTTTGGATACTTAACTTCTAATTTGGTAATTCGTTTTATCTATTCTAAAGACGATTTCTATTCTAAAAGCAAAATATACTGGATAGGACCACGTTTTGTTAACATTAAATAACATGCCTTTATTATTATAAAATAATTTATTCAGTCATAATAAGACAACACATATCGTTATGAACAGCAAAAATTCACTGCATCACACAAAGCACCAACCTTAATTAACCCAGTACAAACAACTTGCTGATACGTTTGGATTTGATAATTTTTTTCCACTTATTTTCGTTATCTTTCGTTCGTGTCTAACATTGGCAATCGAATGAAAAACTTTACATAAAATATTAAACTACTTAATTTCACCTTTTCCAGATGGGTTAAAATATATCCCAACATATATAAAAAGCTAAGCAAAAGGTGGGTCAGTTTTTAACCCATCTTGTCCTAAATAGTTAATAAATACCTTTATACACTTTTAAAAATGGAATAGTCCACTGCTTCTTTAAACTCTGTTTGGTCTACGTCCTAATGGCACACAAACTGCAGTCACTTAAATTCTTTAAATAATTTTCTTTTTCGTCTTGACAAGAGGGAAAAAAACCCACGTGAACTCTGTAGTTTGTTTAATGGAAACAACGTTGGCAAAAGCAGGCGCATTCAAAACGCATGAAAAAAGTATGATGTCAATTAGCGCAGGTTTGGGTGCTGTTTCACTGTTAAAGAGCGTTCTTGTTTTAATCATGGATCGAATCCAAAGAATTCGGATGCAGCTTCTTGCTCCATGTTTTGCATGCAGACGAGACTTCCAGGTCTGATTAGCATAGAATTTAGTCTTTTGGATGTCCTATTTTAATCAAGTATTTTAATTATTTCATTTAAATATAATTATCATTAGTAGGATTGCTGTGTCAAGAAATATCTGTTGTAAAAAGAACGACTCAAAAGAAAGTAAAGAACCAGGGGAAGATTTCTTCATTTTGACAAACATTTTATTACTTTCTCTTTGAATTCTTCTTGTGCGATAAAGAAAAAAAATATTAAAAGCACCAGACACGATTAAATTATTATGTAACGCAAGAAATTAAAAACAGCAACAAGAAGAACAATTGAACTAGCACAATAAAAGTTTACGTCTAATTCGTCTGTCTAGACATCATCTGGTTTGATTGCATCAGCCGTTACTTTCATTGAAGAACGATTTATACACCGAGGAGAATAGCAGCTTAAAAAAATCTTGTTAATTAAAATGAAAACAAAAATTCTGATTTGAAGTCAGTTACCAACGAATACAATTTGTTTCATTGCAACTTTAACAGTAGCAAGTTATGAAGAGGAGAAAAGATTTGACAAAATTAGTTTGAATCTAATATATAAAAATGAATTTTTGTTTGTTCGTATTTAATGCGCTGCTATACTGTTCATCCAATAGGGATGAGACTTGGCCAACTTATTGCTCCGAACCTTGAAAATCCAAGTTTATCACATGGCAAGTTTTATGTTGGATGCTTACGAATCGGATATCCACAAAACTTATTTGTTTTTGCTGATGAAGGAAAAATGAAAAAATATTGTCTAATTTTACCCTAAAGTATACTTGAATAATAAAGTAAAAAAAAGAATAAATATTATTTATACCTCTCCTTTATATATCATTCTATTTCATTGAATATATTCATTGCTGATAAGAAAATAAATATCATTCTTTCTATCATTCCTAATTAAACAAGAGAGCTATTTCAAATTTCAAACGATATTTCCAAAATTCTTTCTTTTGCGGCAGCAATGCGTCGGCTTACTAGCTAGTTTATTATAAAAATAAAAGCAATTATTACAAAGATTTAAAATTAATTATGAATATTTATTGCGAATAAAAATAATATTGAAATAAGATTGCCATAATTGAAAAGTTTTTTTTTTAATATTAAAGAGGTATAAAAATGGATTTTAGAGGATTACATACAACGAAATTATTGAAGGGAAACATCAAAATTTTGATCAGTTTCTAATTAATTAAGAATTTAATTAAATTGTCAAAGTTCTTGTCTTAACAAGGAATCTAACCAAGAACTAAGAACTTGCCAAATTTTGCAGCTCCAATCCAACAAAAGATATTATACAATTTACTCCTAACAGAAAATATAAATACTATTAGATGAAAATAAAAAATCGTATTAAGGACAAACAATAGTATATTCGCAACGAAGCGAAAGATGAAATTCAAATTCTGTTAATAAAATACTCAGAATTTTAGATAGCAGCAGACTCTGTCAATCTTTCTTTTCCTCAGACACACATCAAATTCTCACTGAAACCGAGGTTAAAGAATTGATGGTTAATTTATAGAAAGTACTTGAAGGTTTGAAATGTTCGAGTAAAGGAAGTTTGGATAGTTGAATGGTTGACCCGATTTTGTATCTTAGAGGAAAGACGGAAAAGCAAGAACTTAAAGCACGATTTCGCTTAGCAGAAAATTCATCGAATCGTGTACATTGTTGAGTATTCTATTGTAAAACGAGGGACCTATACAAACTATTTAATATTGCATGTCTTATGATGCAAGAAATTGTTACGTAAGTTATCACACTAAATTCTCTATATACAACAGTACTAAGCACAAAAACGCATCGCAGTTTGTAAATAAACAAAAAAAGTTGAAGAACTCTTCCGCTACTTTACTTACTCTACATGTCAAAGAACCAAGACTTTGACAAATAGTGTTAGAGATAAATATATTGAGTACAGGCCAAAAATACAAGGCAGATGATAAACAAGAGGCAATTTTCCCTAGATTAGAAGGCTTAAAATAGTTACTGTACACACACAGTTACTTTCCACAGTAAATTTGGAAAGTATGATAAGAAAAGGAATTCAATCGGCTAATTTTAGCCAAAATCTTCAAAATAGAGGAGAAATGGGTTATATTTGAGTTTCTTTCAGCTAGTATTTCTGCAATCCAAATTCTACTGAATAAATTTTTAAATTGAAACATTAATTGATTGTAAGCAGAGGGGAAATTTAGTTAGGTGTATTTATTTCGAAAATTCTAATGACATTTGAAATCAAGATAGCTTTTATAACTAAATTACTTAATAATACCGAAGAATATTTCGTCAATAAAATAGACAAATCGTGACAAAAAATTCGTTTTCATAAAATGATTCATTAATATCAAAAACCAATGAAGCATTGCTTAATATAATGGTGGAGAAAAATACATCGTGATGGCATACTTCCGGTATCCGTTCTGTAAGTCCACGTTTGGAGCATGCACAATTATATGCATGACGTCATTCGGTACTTTTTAAAAGCATCAGTACAAAATCTAAGTGCAGAAAATATACAATCGGAAATCAACATAAACATCTGCTGTTAATGTTTTCATGACCTCAAAGATAATATATACAATTTTTGTTGGGCTTAAAATCCAAAATTTAAAAACTATGAGATGGAAAATATTATACTTTTTAAGCTGGAGTTTGAAAAATTGCTTTAATACCATTATGTTACACTAAAACGCATTGAAAAGAAAGTTTATATGGCTCAATTTCGAATTCTCGAGAAGATAAAAATATTTTTATCACTATGTCGAATGTATTTCATTCATTTCTAGTAGATTCTCAGAATGTAATTTTTAGTACTACGTATTTTTCAATAAAAAAGAAAAAGTCTCAGTTCTGTAAAATTTAATTTATAATTTAATAACATTTTGTGGACTCAATGACGCACATGAAATTCAACTAGAACTAAATTGAAGTAAAATGGCAATAATAAAAGATTTCACAAACTCAAACAAATATACTCCCCATGTATCAGCGTAACGTTATAAAACAAATAAAAAAAATGCAGAAAAAGTTATGACGTAAAAAATAGTGTTGTTCTACTCTACGCACAAAATCGTGTCTAACTTCCAATTGTTTTTGCATTAGATAGTTTTCTTAATAGGTCAGCTATGATTTAATGGTAAGATAAAAAGCGGGACTGGTTTTTGAACTCTAAAAATCGATCGTCAATGCGAAAACCTGTCAGAATTGGTAGATCTTGGAGAGGAAGGTTAAATATCTCATTCGTTTTAATTGCTATTATTTCATTTTGTATAAGTACACATTGAATGCTCGTGGAAACCATAATTGGTTTTTCCACCCCGCCTCGGAGGCATTCGGCACGCCGTGATGGCATTGACAAAAACTGTGGTTAAGTCCTAAAAATCATTACCGGCCACGGTACAACCTATTCTGTAGGAAACACTTTCAGTCATTGGAGGGAGGTATCGTAAGAACAGCTTTTCTGTATCCATCAAAGCCATCATGCTGGAAACTTCTCATTCCTATTTTCGATGTGCACTCCCTTCAAGAAGGTAAGTGGGGAAGCGAGTAAGTAAGCGAGGGAAGTCTTCTGTTGTATTCTAGCAAAGCGTTCACTAAGAGAATGGGCGTGGAATGCTAAAGAATGAGCTAAAAATGGAATGATTTGGAGTGCCATTATTCTATTAGCGTGGCTGAAGTTACTGTGAATGACTGGATTTTGCTCAGATCATTCGTAAGTCCAAAATCCGAAGTGACATCTAGATGAGTGTTATATCTTCCGTCATGATTTTAATTCCTCAAATTGTTAGGACTAGGATCTATGGGGACTTATTTTCTTTTATCCATTACTTAAATTTTAGAGATCCGTTTCTTTTTGTTGTTTCATTAGCAATGTACTAATTAAATTAAACTGCTAATTAAACTAAGATAAACTAAGTCAACATTTTTTTTTTTTTTTTTTTACCATTCATAATTTTATTTCAAGCTGAAAAGAATTCAGAGTCTTTTAGTAAATCAATAGATTGCCTTCCAATTTTCTAGCGAACTTTTTATATCAAAACTAGTCCAAAAATTATTGATTTAAACCATAGTGGTCGTCAAATATATTTCCATCTTTAATCTCCATACTTATATTACTTCATTAACTTATTTGCAAAGATTATTTATGGTGTATGGGTAGAAGTTACCAAAATAATTTATATAGCTTACAATTCAGGTAAAATGGTTAAATTAATGGTTAATTAATTAATAACAGTTATTTTAAATATACCATAATATTTAATATTAGAAAAAAAACCCTTCAAAAACCTGGTTATATACAAATTTTTATACCTAATTAACCATCGAGTTGAGAAATTATTTGTGTGACCATTGAGCTATCATGTAAAATGCATTTTATGACTATGTGAGACATCAAATGCACTCTAGCATTTATCTTGAAGTTAATTTTTAGTTTTTAATACATGCATAAAATTGTTTTGAGTCACACATTGGGAAGAAACGTTTCATAATAGGGGCGTTTCTCATTAGGTAACAATTAATAACTTAATAAAAAATATTTTTATCCCGAAAAATGATATTTAATATTAAAAAAATAATTAATGAGTACGTCAGTCATCAAATGACTATATGAATCATCAGATGCATTCGAGCAATCATCTTGATTCGATTTTTAATTCTTAATACATATACAAAATTATTCCGAGTCTCACAATAGAATAAAATGCTCACAATAGTGCCGTATCTCATTATATTAATAAAACTAGCGAGAATGTCTCCCGAAAACTTTCTTGCATACTCTCTGATAAACATGTCATGTCAGAGAACGACTTACATAACATTGACGTACAGCAGTCACCAAATATTATTTTCGACGTGAATTTGACATTTTCACTGAATCTGTCGCATGATCCTTGGCATGCTTTTGGCGATTTATTCCTAGCATGCTAAAAAAAGGACCCAAAAATCAAATTTGGGTTTCAGACACATCCGTGGACCGTGGAGACCCATTGAAACAAAAATTTGACTCAAAACGACACTTGAAGTCACAAAATCACGTGCCAAATTTGATATATTTAAGTCACTGCGTTTTTAAATCATCGTGTTTAAATGTTTCTGAAAGTACAGATCGACAGACGGTCAACCCACACTTGCATTTGGCTCAAAATTTGACAGATATACACTAAAGATGTGAAAACTGCTTACCGAATTTTATCTATCTAGCTCTCTTCGTTTTTAATTATTGTATTACTTACATTCAAATAGCAGGACATATGTACTTCTGAACAGATTTTCCTAGAAATTTGATAGAAATCTGTAAATTTGATGCAAAGACCGCATACCAAATTTTAAATATCTAGCTCAAAGAATTGAGGAGTTATCTTTATCGCAGACAGACAGATTGGCATTTTTTCGATCTCAGGAAGTTCTAAAACGAAAAGATTCGTCAAAATTTGGAATTCGAATTTTTTTGACGATTTTACTATATTTTCCCTGTACTATGTAAACGAGAAAGTAAAAATTGTGAAATTGTTTATAACTCGAAAAATATTGAAAGAAAATATTTGAAAAAAAATCTAATGATATTCCACAATTATTTAAAAAGTTTCTTAATTACAGGAAGCACAGTAAGTTGATAATTTTTACGAAAAATAGGGAACCGTTAATCGTTGTCATACCTAAACCTTTTCCTTATAGACAAATTGTATTCAGAGTATAGAGGTGAGTGCAAGTTACTTTACTAGTTGACCTTCATCAAAGCTACGAACTTCTTAAAAAGCAATTACGCTTCTTTGACAAATCTCCTCGAAAGCTACGAACATTAGCGCTTAATCAGCTGTAGAAGCGTCTTTTCCTCACGCCCAAGCTCGCCATACTGCTTTTGAAATGTCAATTTTCAAGGATAAATTGAAACAATGAAGTCTGTTTTACTGAAGTAAGAACAGGAAGTGAATGCAGATTTAACAAGCCGCACGGCGTAATTTTGTTTTAATTGAAAGAGTTAGTATTAATGTTACGCTTTGGGTATATTATCTTTTGACAAAATCATGTTCAAACAGCCGCTTTTTGAACCAAAGAACCTCATTATTTTGTCTGTAGTTTGTTGATTTATGGTTATCATGAATGAAAGTCATTATGATGAAGGTTATTATATGATTACTATAATAATGAGTTAATTGTTAACAACCAAATTCATATTGCATTTTGTGGATGAATTTCTGTGCGAGTTAATACAAAAGATAATGTTTTTGAATCTATTCATTCATATATTTATAATGAGTCAAATAATTTTTTAACCGTGGGTTGTTCATATAGGATAATTATAAATTTTTCTTTTCAAACAATATTGTCTTGCCTTTTAAAAACTTTTATTCCAAACATTGAGGTTTCTAATTATATTTTTAATGCGCTTCTGGAAATAATTATTTATTTAATTCAATGTAATATCTCAATGCTTTTATATAATAACAAGAAAAAAATATTTATGAGTTGTATTGTATAGAGATATTGAAGAAATGACATAATATTTTGTTTAATTATTTAAGTAGAAAATAAATTCCAGTGTTTTTTAAATTATCTAGTTTCATAAGTAAAATTAATAATTATTGCAGTTTGATTAAAATTTTAATATTTGATTGACTTTTAAGAGTAAGTGGTGTGAAAAACTGGTTCTAAATTTTATTTAGAAAAAAAAGTATCTTGAAGTTTCATGAATTGATAGAATATTTTTGATTTAAAAATTTAAAGCATGCCAAAAAAAAAAATAATTGAAAGATTAAAAAGTGTTGGTAATAGATTTGAATCTAGTTTTTAAAAGTTGCTTGACTAGAATGAGATCGAAGTGAAATGGTCATTTTTTAATTGACAAGGAGTAGTTAATGGTCAATAAAATGGTCAATGAACAAAAGTGATTTTTCATCTTGGAGTTTTATTTCTTTCTTTTAGCATAAATGAGAGTTAGTTTTAACTCTTCAGAGATATACGAAAACCTTTCTGAGACAAATCTCACTATTTCAAACTGTGGTTAGCTAGAAAGAAGACGCTCGAGTTAATTCCACATTTCTAAACTTCCACAGCTCATGAGAGCGAGGACTTTTGATCATGGGACGTCTCTTAATGGCTGACCACAGAAAACAAACCTTCTCCCATATAGAAATGTCAGGCTGGTCATTCACGCTCACTCCAAGCCAATACATGCCATATAAAGGACATGGTGCTACGCCAAACACAAAGATATGATCGGCACAGTTCGAGGTCCTTATCAAATATTCAAATTTTCTTAATTTCATCGAGATCCTTGATTAAACGCGGGTTTGTGTGTGTTGGCTTGGAGCGGGGGTGAGTGATAGATCTCTAAAGCTGGGTGTTCGTGATCCGTTTATCCATTCAACTTTTAGCCTATCCTACTAGTAGAGTTATTGTTGATTTGGACACGCCTATTTCAAGTTATTCCAACTCTCTTCAGTCCTTCCGAGAAGGCGTTACAACACACAACCTACACAACCCTCCTACACAATTCAAACCTCTCTCCTCATCCGCATTTACCAAGTAATCATCCCTTAGAGAGATGGAAATGGGGATGAATTGAATATCCAACCTTCCGCTCCATGCCCCGCCATAACTGACCAGTTTCCATTTCCATGTCCGCCTTTGACATAGAGCAGTTGGATTTATATGGCGTGGAATGATAGTGAATGATTTGCTTAAAATTCTTGTCAAAATAAATGAGTAGTAAACTGGCGGGAAATGAATGACTAGGAGAGGTTCTGGAGGGTCAAACTGATGAGAAAAATAGTTGCTAACAAGAGAAATACTAATTGATGTCAATGATATTAAATTTTTTTTATATTAATTAACATTTATTAAATATTCCTAAAAAGAACGTGCTGATATAGCCCTTTAGTTGTTGGAAAGGATAAAATTATTTAACGCAGCAAACGCTGTCAAGATGTTGATTTAATGCGGCACTAAATCTGATTATAATATGTATCTTTGGTGGAATTGAGTCTCGTACTCAAAATCCTGTGGTTTGCAAGTCGAGCCATCACTATAGTGATCATAACTCTTTGATGACGACGAAAAATATAATTTAACATGATTGTCATGGCCTTAACCTCTAAGTAGCTGTTCCGACCCTACGGCAAAAAGGAGATGAAGAGAAAGGAACAGTTGCGCGGGAATGCGTGGCTGATACCGGTAAGAGTGTGTGTTGGTAGGAGCTGTGATGGGGACTAAGAGAAATGAATTTAAATTTAGGATTTAATTGTATATATTTAAACTGTTATCGATCATTTAATCCATGAAATATAATAAACTCGTGTTGACAAGAAAAGTATTATCATTTGAGTGAAAGCACATGACAATGATCTTCTTTGTTTTCAATAAAACATTTTTCCGATTTTATCAACTCAAAACAAAATAAAAAAATATATGCTTTATTAGAATATCATTTCATTGAATTGTTTTAAAAATCGTGCTTTTATGAAAAAAAAAAATCAAATATAAAGAATAACATGCTTAAATGGATATATTAAAACTGACGCAGCTTCGCTTTTGTGTACAGTAGAGCTAAAACAAAAAAAAAAGTAATACAATTTAAAATGAGAGGGTTTCTTTGGTTTATATATGTATATATATTATGATAAAATAAAAATATCATACATATGAAAGTGAAGTTTTAAAATAACAGATGAAAGGAATGAATTAATTTCACCAGGAAATTCGAAGGACAGAATTTTCCCCAATGATAAGAATATCTGATTAAAAAGTAACAAAAAAAAATCCGAATAAATGTTTGAAAAAGATCTGGTTTGTTATCACAATATAAAAAATTGTTTATCTTGTGAGTTAACAAATACGATGGCACAGCGTTGCATAACGCCTTCACCTTTGGGTTGATTTTCTGTTCCCGCCTAAACACAGGTATAAACAAAGAGAAATCGTTAGAAGAAAGAAAGAAAAAAAAAGGTCAATATTACGTATTCAAGGTTGTGGTAACGATAGAAATGAAAGAAAATGCGCCATCTGCACGAGTAACGGCTGTAAAAAAAGAAAGGAAACGAAGGAAAAAAAATTCGACTCACAGCCATAAAAGTGATACCAGCCACCAAACGATCAATTTATGACTGCGTGGCGCGAAAATATTTTTACTCGTGTAACATTTTTATTAGATTAGAAAAATAACGGTATTTAAATAATATTTTGCACCATTTTTTGCTTTTCAAGAATATTTTTTTAATGTAACTGAATTACGAATAATTAAATATATATTATCCAGAAAACAGAACAATGTATAAAATCTTTAGAAGTTTGAATCATTGAAAATGTAGCAGTTGCATAAACTTTAATTATAAAGTATTTTCATTACATATTTTATAATATTTTGCAACATTCTATTACTTTTCAAGAATATTTTTAATGTAACTGAATGATGAATATTTGTACATATTATCCAAAAAACCGAGCAATGTATAAAATGTAATTCTATAATGTTTTCAAGTTCGAATCTTTAAAAATGTAGCAATTCCATAAAACTTAAATTATACAGTATTTTCATACAATATTTTGCTACTATTTCATAAATTATATAAAATTATGGTACAAAAATACATGTTTAAAATCAAAACTGAACTAAAATTCTTCTACGAATTTGAAATTTTAAAATTTACTCTGCAAATCCAGAAATTTAGGAGTAAAAAGTAAAGAATATATCAGGTTTAAGTTATATTAATTTTATGTTCAAAAATCAATTATAGGCTTCACTAATATCTCAAAATTTAAAGCTTAAAAAAGTTTTTGTGAAAATCAGTGCAAGTTATTTAATGGAAAGAAGAACTATTTTGTGATATGTAATTTGACTTTCTTCTTAAAAGCATAAAAAAACATATACTTTTTAAAAAAATGAATGTCAATTCACTTTCAAATATTTTAAAAAAAGACATTTCAAAGGAAAAATTTATTTGACTGATTCATAAAATAAGAAACATTTTACAAATTCTTTATACATTTAAAGATATTAAAAGAAAAAAAAGATATTTTAAAGAAAAAGAAATTCGTCTGTTTCATAAAATAAGAAACATTTTACAAATTCTTTATAAATTTAAAGAAACATTTTACGAATAATCAATCGAATTCTTTACTATATGCTTGGCGCAGTTTGGCCAAAAATGGCTCTTGCTCCAAAAAAGCCAATCAACCAATCGAATTCTTTATACATTTAAAGACATTAAAAGGAAAAAAAGACATTTTAAAGAAAAATATATTCGTTTGTTTCATAAAATAAGAAAAATTTTACGAATGATCAGTCGAATTCTTTATATATTTAAGACATTAAAAAAATACTTTTTAGAGAAAAATATATTCGTCTGTTTTAGAAAATTGAAAAAAAAAATTACAAATGATTAATCGATTTTTTTATGATACTTCTCTGTGTAATTTGAATATTTAAATAAATGCAAACTAAACAGTGTAAAACTCTTTTTCCTTTTCCAACCTTATCCTACAAAAAAAAAAAAAAAATTGTGGCCATGGCATTTTAAAAGGAAAAAGAGAATTCTCGGTAGGAAAAAGAGTGTTGCAAAGGCGAAGTTCGTTGGGAACTTAAATCAAATCCTGGGTCTAATATTAGCTCTGGCGCTGTGCGGGAGGTATTCCGCATCACAGTGCTTGGTATCTGGGAGCGACATTTTTTTCCTTGCTTTGCCTTCCACTACATGATTTAATCGCACAGATACGAATTCTTTTTTTCCTTCCTCGAAATGCTTTCCCGAGTGACTTACATTGGCTCTGAGATTGGCTCTGAGATCTGGACTTTTTATGAACTGTTGGGGTAGAGAGTCACAATGGATGGAAAGGTTTCTCGGTTATTAATAGAGCTGATGTCAGCTTCAAACTGATAAGACACAACGACCTTTCGTCTTCGTTTACAAATAAAATACTGTTCTATGATTTAAGAATATGAAAGAACATTTTCATGTGTTCGTCGTGCATGATATTAAAGAAAAAAATAAATTCGTAAAGTTAGAAACATCAAATAAGTGCCAGAAATGTGGCATTATTTTAAAGATTCATTTAAATATAAAATATGTGCCAACTTGTGAAATTCGATATTTAACAAATTATTTATTTAATGAGGATTTATAGAACCATTGAACGATTTTTTTTATTGAAAACAAAATTGTCTTTAGAAAAATTGGGAACTAATTAGGAACGATTTTATTCAACAATATTTGTAAAACCTTTATAAAAATCAAGAATTTAAACTTAAGAAAACATATTAGGTTTTTTCTTACCTTCACTTTTTATTATCGTCGCACTTAGAACAGAATCAGATGCTTCATAATATTTTGTACATAACAGTTTCGAATATAACAGTTATTTGCAAATTGGACGCCTTCTTTTCTTCTAAATAGACCAAAATTTGATACAGATTTCTTTTGGCAACAAAGCATTTACTATATTTCATTCATCTTAGTCACTGCCACATACAAGTATACTTGCACATACTTACTGACAAACATACAGTGTCAATCTTTTGATGAAATAATTATATTAAAAAAATTATATAATACAATTACGATAAATTTATAGGCTAATTTTTAAATTTTTTTAGCTAGCTGCATTTTTGAGATACTATGTTTTTATACAAACAGACGAACAAATAAGTTTCCCAAAGATAGATTTGATTATAGAGTGACGGATATGCTTCAGAAGTTGATCAAAATCAACAATGAATACATCAGAATACATACGCATTCGAATTACATTGTTCCAAAGTGATTTTTTTAGCAAATAAATATAAAACCCAGAAATTCGTCAAAATTTCGCCGACA
The DNA here is from genome assembly GCF_947563725.1 of Argiope bruennichi. Taxonomy (NCBI): domain Eukaryota; kingdom Metazoa; phylum Arthropoda; class Arachnida; order Araneae; family Araneidae; genus Argiope; species Argiope bruennichi. The sequence continues at coordinate 125,972,530 of NC_079156.1, forward strand.
CATTTTCTTGATGATTAATAAATATTTCCATTGTATACTTCATATACAAGAAAAAAAAATGAAGTATAGAGATGAAATTCTTAAATCGTGATCCAATTTCCGCCCTTTGATTAGGGTTCGAGGGAATATAGTATTCTGTGAATGCTCCTGAATGCAGCCGAGCATAGACAGCAGATTGGAATGCTGGGCTAAAATAGAAACATTTGTTCATATCGGCTAAAGACCGGATCAGATCAAATGGGTTCAGCAATGTTCAGAAATACAGAAGAATTAAAATATCCCTGAAGAAGAGACAAACTAGATCACCACATATCGATGGTATGAATTTCAGTAAAAGAAAACGGAAGAATGCTGCAAGAAAGACGGGGAAAAATCGAGAACTATAGAATAATATTTAAGAAGAGGATAATTACATTCTTTTTTTTTTCTATTTGTAACAGTCAATCACATTTTAGTGTTCTAAAGTCTGTTAAAATTATATATCTCAGAATTCGAAGTTTAGCTTGAAATTTAACTTATTATTCATAGGTTAATGATATGTGTTTATTCCAGACAGTTGAAACGGCTTTATTAAAGGACTCTCCTTATAATGTAGGGTTACATTAAAAAATGGGCCATTTCTCATCGTAAGGAACTCTTTCAACGTTTTTACTCTCCAATTTCAGTTAACTCTGCCGTTAGATCCTGAGTAAAATTGGGGGAATCATTAAAAGACAAATCATTACTCTCGCACCTGTGAGTCATAGGTGATCCATATTAACATATTTTTAAAATTATAAAACTAATATCAGGGCGTTCTCAAACACATTTTTGCACAAATATTACGCAGAAAAAATAAACATCTCATATGTCTCATGAACTACTAGGTGGTGGATACCAAAAAGGTAATTGTTTGGGACCGCTGGATTGAAGGGGTCGCAGACAGTCTGATTAAAAGTGCTATTAGCCTGCCACAAAAGGAATAAATTGTAAAAAATACATATATTATTAATTATTAAAATCATTAATAAATAATTTAAATTAATTAATTACTTATTTGAAATACTTTTTAATTATTTAAGCAGTAGATATTATGAAAATTATTCATTTAACTGATTATGTTATATTCCATTTGAGAGGTTACTGTAAAATAATATTTGGTTCTGACTTCTAAAGTCAGTGGATTTGTCTATGGCAAGTGCCATTAGAAACAACAACAACAATATTTGGTTTGAAACTTAAAATTTCCCTATAATTTTTCAGAATAATAAAATGATTTTTATTTATATGTAAGAAAATCTTTAATTAATAATTAAGGCTAATTAATCAAGAATTATATTATTTTTGTCCTTTTTTCTCTATGATGTACATATTTATTTTCACAAATTTACTGAAATAGAAAAATTAACCTGAAATAAATCATTAGCAGTTAAATAAATTAAAAATATATTGAAATATGAAACAAAATTTATTAGTTCCTAAAGAAAATATTATCATTATATATATTGCCTGAGGCACAAAAATAATGAATAAATCCGCCACTGAATTACTTCAACAACATAATTCTTTCTTATAATCAAACAAAAGAAAAAAGCAAACCAATTAAGGGGTTATTAAAGTTTAATTACTTACTTACTTCATTGATCTATAGGAAAATACAGTAAAACTTAGAGGTCTGAAACGTAATTTTATTGCACACCCAAACCAAGATTTTTCATAAAACAATTTTAACTTTCGACAAAATTTAAAGCCCGGTACTATTTCTGTTTAGTGATATATTTATCATGCTGAAGGAAAAGAATAAAGAAAACTGTTTCCCGCCTTTTTAGTGGTAAAATGACACTTTTTTTTTATAGGATACGGGGTAACCTCGAGAAATTTGCCCTCTTAACCTCTTCACATGTGTTGAAGGTGAAGAGAGCAGAATTCACCGCTCTGGGAGACCCCCCCCCCCTCCTCTCCTTTTCTTATTTCTTTGAAAAAGCGACGCTCACCGGAAATACTTTCTTTGATCCCTTGTACTTGTCGCTCCTAGAGCATGGTATAAGTAAAGAGAAAGAAATGATACACGTAATTTTTTTTTTTTGGGGGGGGGGGGGAAGAGGCCTTCTACTGGGGAATGACACCTGTTCCTTTTAGGGGTCGTTTTCCCTATCGAATTTTTATTTTCGTTTTACTTCTCTGGGAAACAGGTCAAATGTGGTGAGAATGTTCGGGTTTAGATTTTTTTATTGAACATTTTTATTAGTTATTTTTTTGTTGTTGTATAATACAGCAAGCCAAAATTCTTGTGTACATAAAGATCGAATAACCATTGAGTTTATTGAATAATATATTTTGTACCTTATGAGTGAAATACTATTGACATATTAACCTTGGAGGAGAAAATGTGAGACTGGCAAACAATTAAATGGAGAAGTTAAATATCGAAATTGAAAATAAGAAAAGACAAGCAATCTTCGGTGAAATTAATAAAAGCTATATTAACAGAACAAGTAATATATAAAAAAAAATTAAAGCCAATTCCTATTTAGGTCAAGAAAGAAAAATTTCATTTTAGTTACTTTTTATTAAATAATTACAATTAATATAAATATGTATATACATACGACAGAATCACAGTATTAAGTGGCAAAAGAGAAAGCGAATTTCCTTGCAATTGTCCATTTTCCTTTCTATATATGGTGTTGGTCTATTATTTTTGTTTCTTACTCTTTATTCGCTTTCTCTTTGTTTTCGTTTCTAATTTATGAAGCTGATGGTGGTCTTTAATTTCTCATTCTATCCATCTCTTGTAATGCTTCATTATTGCAAGGAACCTTTCCAGTGAGTTCCAAGCAGTCCAGTTCTTCAATTAATAGTCCATCTAATGATTTCACATGACTCAAGGCGAAATATGCTTGACCTGCTGCGAAGAGTTTTTGTCCTAGATATATTACTGCATAATCTACAGCGCTAACTTGTATCTTATGTACTGTTGATGCCCATGATAGTATTAATAGTAGCATTCTTCGTTCAGCAGTACCGTAGCTGCGTTTGGCGGGGAATTGCACTGATATTGGCTGCCATATAAAACTAAAATTAATTCATTAAATTTAATTAATTTATTAATATTTGAAAAAACTGTATTAACATCAAGTGTTATCCACTACAAGTTCAAAAAAATGTATTTGAACTTGAGTGGATGAATAAAAAGTATTTTATTAACGATTTGAAAATTTGAACAAGATATATAAATATATATAGGGAGAGTGTGAACTAATAGTAGGAATTGAAAAATAATTGCCATTTTTAAAAATGTGATATTCAAACGACTCCTTAAACACGGAAAAAAATTACAGTTATAAAACTATAAATATTGAAGCTAGCATTGAAATGGATGCGGCGCGTCAATTACAAATCCAAGTGTAAAACAATGCCACCACGGGACCAAAACTGTGACCAGGTAGTTTGAATTACGAAAACTTCTGAATATGTGCTTCAAATCCCTTTGCCCAAAATTTGTCAATGATAACTAACTGTGTATCTAAAATTTGTTTTTCAGTTTCATGTGTTTGAATTGTGCGAATATCAATGAAATGAACAAGCTTAATTTTTTAATGCATCATATTATTTTATCCATATAAAAAAACAAGGAAATTACTTAGCTTTGCAGAAGCGATCATATAATCTTCATTTCAATCTAGAGAGCTCTATATATTAGGGAGGACGACTCAAACTCTATAAAAGTTGAGACTCGGGATTTATTCAGTTAATTTGTGTGTTTTGTTGCTTGACAATTCATATTAACAATGATACGAACCTGGTAATATGTAAAAACCAGAGTAAGTGGTCTTTCCAAAACATTCTCGCATATTCTCTAATAAAAGTATTATCATCTCTCCCCTTCATAAATTTGGAGACCGTAGGCCTGATTGTAAATACAATAAGTGCTCAAATTTTTATTTTCAGAGTTTCACTAATGAGAATTGTATGCTTCGTAGTCTGTTATAGAAAACCGGCAACTGTACATTAATTACTATAGCGTCGACGAAAAATAGTTACAAAATATCTGTCTACTGCTTGAATCTAGTGTTTTTACTGAATTTAGGGTGCGATCGTTGGCAATAAATCGATAGCATGTGGCAAACACTTAAGTACCAGAAAACCGAATATATATTTTGAATGTCTTTTTTTCTATAGATTAAAACCAAAATTTGTAATTGTAGTAACAAGTTCAATTACCGAATCTCATTTCTTTCATACATTTTATTTTTGAATTATCGCTTGTACATGCATGCAAAAGTACAGATCGACAGACGGTCCATCTTTTGTCGGATATGGGTCAAAATTTGATTGAAATCTGCACATTAAATATTAAATCTGGGTACCAAATTCCATGCATCTAGCTCTTTATTTTGTTGTTATCGTGTTCACTTGTTCCGGGCAGCCAGGCATATGGACTTCCTTAGAATAAATTTCATTCAAAATTTAACAGAAATCTACAAATTTGGTATAAAGAAACTGATAGAAGTCTACAAATTTGGTATAAAGATAATTTACCAAATTCTATCCTTCTACTTCAAAGTCGTTTTGATTTATCATGTTCACAGACAAGCAGAACATTTTAAAAAGTGCATTTTTCAAACTGTCTGAAGCGTGGCTGTTCGTCAAAAACGATTTTTTTAAAAATATTTGCCATACTTTCTTTTTTTATACTTGAAAAAGCAATAATAATATTCAAAATAATAACGATATTAAACTTACATTATACACTGAAAGTGGGATCTTTTATGCTTATTTTATAATGAATAAAAGTTGGGACGAAATTTTCAAAATGATTGTAATTTTTTTGTAATGATAGAAATATTTTATAAGTAATGATATGAAAATAACAGCTTAAAAAATCCAGGGACTTCTCTCAAAAGTTGGATGTTTTAGACTGTCCCAATTAATTCAAGATGTTTAATCGCTTCAGTTTCACATATGGCAGAAAACGTGTCTTGTTCTTTTCAATGCTGAATTTTATCTGGATTGCATGTTTAAAATTTTTCTATGTTTGACATATCTCTTGTGAAACATCCCAGCCGCTCCTGCTCAACAAAAAAACAGCCTTCTAATCTCATTCACTCCTTCCACACCCAGCTGTTTATGAAACTGTAACCGCCTGTTTAGTCTAAAATTATTAGTTAATAAGCGACGAAAGGCGCATTCCAACAATATCTGGAATTCTTACACATTTATCTTCGACGCCACAAACTTATCTCTCCTAATGAAAGACAAAAAGGGCGAATGGGATTCTTTTCATTAATCATTTGTGTGAAAGTCCAGAGAAAAATGAGGGAGCAAAAATAGAAATAGAAATCTTTCTTATTTTCTAGAGAGAGATATTTTGTAAAGAGAAAGTATTGTAACCGTCAAATAACAGTCATGAACCTCTAGATCTCACAACAAACTGCCCCGGATCTGGTCTCAGACTTCGTAAAACATATATTTTATTTGGTTTTCCCAATAAAAAAAAATTGGTTTTATTTAACGTCCCAATTTTTAAACTTACACTAGAGATATTTTTGGGAGGGATCTAGTAATTTTGAGCTACGATAGAGGATTATAACGACACCTGAGACAACCACCCCTCTATAAATTTGCACAGTACCTTTTTGTAATATATTATTAAGATGCTTTCTTTATAAAGAAAGAGCAGTCCTTATTTAATGTCTGTTATGCAGCTATTTTTTTATTTTATTATTGATGGATTAAAATAAAAGGAAGATTCAACCAGGGCCAATTTCTACTGAAACCTCTTTGGTGCACAATTATTAATGAAAATATACTTCAGGAATTCGGAAGCTTTTTTTCATCAGATTAAATTTAAGAAAAGAATCAGCAATCGATTTTCCGCAGTCGTTAAAAATATTTTTTTAAATAAAAAAATGTCAAATAAAATATTAATTTTTTAATATTGAATAATAAAAGTTAAATAAATATTTAAAAAAAATCCAATAATATTACTTTGAAATTATATAGAGATTGCGAGATTAGAATTCTGATTTTTTTTTAGAAAAACAAAACAGAGAATTTAGTTGTAAATTTCAGCACACTAGAATACTTCAAATTTTTATGAAATTCAAACCATCCTGGAGTTTAATAAGATTATGTAACTGCAGAAGAGTTGTTCGATTAATGATTCCATGCCGAGCCCTCTGCAGCAATTAAATGATTATTGAAGTACTGAAATACAACCAGGGCAAAGATATAACCATAGTTATAACACCAATGTTTTCAAATTAAATGCTAATTTATCCCCAATTCACGATATTATCGCAAGATTTGTATTTGCCACCATACTTGCAGTACAGTATTGGCAACTCTATTAAAATATCCATTTAACAACTGATAGTAATCATGCAGAATTACACGATAGAACAACATGTTTTCACTGTCAAACAATATTTCAAAAATAATGAATGCCTAGCGGCCACAGTTCGAAAATTTGAGAATTGGCCCAGATAGTGTGACTTAACACCAATGGATTTCTTTTTATGGGGTTATTTGAAGCCAGAAGTCTATACCAACAAGCCCACAAGCATGCGTGCATTGAAGGAGGGAATTCAACGCTGCATCAACGAAATTCAGCCATATTTATGCAAAATGGACATGGAAAATTTCGGCAAGTGCATGCACAGCAAAGCCATGGAGGTCATTTGCCTTAAGTGCTATTCCATACAAAACCCTATCTTGTGCATTTTATAATTCAATAAAAATGTAAAAATTGAAAAGAAAAACACTGTTTTTTTTTTTAAATTTAATTATCGTGTAACGCTCCATTTTCACTAACCCTAAACTATCACCTGTCAAATGATATTTTAATAGGGTTGCTAACACTTTACTGCACGAATGGTGGCAAATTCAAATCTTACGTTAATTTTGGGATATTCTTTTTAAGGACAAAAAATGTTTTAAACTTCTCTCTAAAAATGTTCCGATTCGAAGTTGGAATAAATTCTTTTTAACCACAAAAAGTTAACAAAAACATTCGAGATATAGAAATAGTTATCCAAGCTATAGCAATAGTTCATTAGTCTATGTATGGCATCTTTCATCACGTCGAAAGTTTTTTTTTTCCCTTTTTGTTTAGATTTTCTATATTCGGCACTTTTATTATTACTGAAATTTTCCCGGATTTTCTTGTTTAATTTAGAAGAAACAATTCTAAAGATTTTATTGGCTTATTCAAAACACCAATAGCTTTTCTTTTGTTGACTGATAGAAACGTTTTGTGAATAAAAATATGACCATTTGAATAGATTTATATTCACTCCAATTGCATGTTGAATCTAATTTTATCAAATAATACTCCCGTGATTTGTTTCTATTTGCCTTTGTCTATTAGTCACAAAATAAACGTTGATGACTCATTTGCCAGTACGGTATTTCCTCACGGAATTCAAATAGTCATTTGACTCTAGGAACGTTCGAGATGACTCAATGTATTGAAGTATTAAAATGTTAAGAATAAATCTTCATTTTTATTACTTCCTCATATACATAGTATAGAGAAAATATAGTAATTGTCAAAAAAATTAATAAGTAAAAACCAAATAAAAAAAATTGTCGAAAAAATTTCTAGAAATAATTTCTTTCACCTAATAAAATTTCATCGAAATACGTATCTTTACTTTCTTGTATATGAGGTAAAGAGGAAAAATTGTAATTGCCAAAAAATTCGAATTCAAGATTTTGACGAATTTACACATTTTAACATAGTTCGAAAAACATATTTTTGGAAAATGTCCGTTCTATCTGTAACAAATATAATTCATAAATGCTTTGCGCTAGATGATTGAAATTTGGTGTATTCAGTCTCAAAAATATTTATACTTGAGTAATACTGAAATATACACAACATTGTATTTACTACAATATATTTGAATAATTTACACAAAGATATTAATATTTTAGCTATGATTTTTACGTTGTGTTGATAGAATTTTTAATTTAATTTCATTTTCTATATACGTATTGTCTATGCTTGTGCAATTTTGTATTATTTGCTTTGTATTCTATGAATACAATATGAATACAGCATACAGACATCTATAGAATGGTGATATATTCTTTTTTTATCTTTATTTACGCATCTTTCTTCATATCTTTTATATGCATGCTGTATTGTTTTATGTAAACTCAGATATTTCTCGAAGATAGAGTTGCAATTTTTCTTCCTGCTGAAGTTTCTGTTTGACAGAAATTTACCAAAGTACTGTGCAGTCATTGAATTGAGTTGAACTTTCTAAATAATTGAATTGATTGGAATACCTCTCAGTTAATAGCTAATTAAATAAACATTAATTGACAGTTAATTTGGAAGCGAAATGTGTTGTCATGGTTATGTTACCTCCCTCTCCGTCTAAGATTCTGCTATTGCAGCGAAAAAGAAACACCTTCCTTCTAATAAAGCTATTTAGAAACTCTGACTATCCGCTGTCTAAGTAGTCTTTCAACAACAATTCAACAGCGTATTTTAACAACTATTTGACGTATAGATTATGAACAGCATAATCGTTTAGAATCTCTAAAGAATTCAACGAAATTTTCCGTAAACTGCATGAAGTCATCGAAACATCGGTTAGTTAATTATGAAATTTATAGTTATCTATATTTGTATCTATACTTATAATAAAGCTCAATGTGTATGTGTGTGTTGGCTTTCTACAGGCCAGACCGTTTGACCAACAGCTACCAAATTTGGCACATGTATATCTTGGAGGTCGGAAATGTGCACCTGGTTTTTTTTTTTTGGAATTTTTAATTATTAATTAAATGCAAACTTTCCCACCAAAAAAAATCTTTATTTCCCCATCGACAATTCAGTAAGGCTTCAGTTTTTTTCCCCCACGCTAATAAGGTTAGGCTTAACATATTTCGACCGATAATTTCAAACGATTCTGTTTATTTTCTTAAGGTTTGATGCATTTAAAATTAAACATTGTTAATGAATCGATCTTTCAGATTCATTCTGAAGTACTTTTGAATGAAAATAAGATAGAATAAAGGAAATTAAAAATTTCTAATCTTTATAGCGTTTCTCCAACTGGTGTAGAAAAATTCACGCATTTGCGTTACAATAACTGCGTTAATAATTCATGCATGCACTTTGTATTCCGATTGTTGACAACTATTTTCAACGTATGCGGACTTGATTTAAATTATTTTTAGATTAGTTGTACGCTTTTGTAATTAAATTGTATTTATGTTAATTATATATATTTTTGTATATGCTTATAGTTTTAAGTACATCGTTTTTGAAGTAGTTTTTTTTTAACCTGTTTTCGACCGATTATTTTAAATGATTATTTTTTCTGTATTTCTATATTTGATGAACCTGAGAAAATTTTGTTGACAAATTCTTGAGATATTACATAAATTAAGAAAGATATTCTTTAGTGCGCATAACGTTTAATTGCTCAATGACTCTGTTTTCAGCAATCATATTATTAAAAAAATTCATTGTTTCAGTAAAAAATATTATTTCATTAATTGCAGATTAATCATTTCCAATTTAATTTAAAGCATAAATTCTACGGGAGCTAACAGAAAATGAGAGAGATACATATTACGTTATGACTGAAGGCCTTTATAATATTATGAGTGAATTATATGACTATCAAAATTTGAAGTTTTAAAATATTTTGATGAAGGAGCTATTAAAGTAGGAATTACATAAAATATTTAATTATTAAAATTTTAACGAGCACTAAGATTGGCGAACCGACTGGTCGCCAAAGGCGGCTAGTTTTTTAATAAAAAAAACATTAATAAATTTAATTTTTTAATAAAAATGTGTATATAGGAAGTACTTTTACAAATAAAAAACTTTCAATTAGTTTTTAGCATTAGTAAGCCAATACTTTAATTAGTTTTGTCCGTGAAACAAACCAATACTTTTCAAATGGGCAAATCCAACACCTAGAATAAAAACCACTCTATGTTTTCATGTTAGGATCATAGCTGTGACTTTTTCATTCCAAGGTCATCGAATATAATAATTTAAAGCAAGTTAATAAATAGATTAAATTGTGATGAAAGTTCTAGTCCTATTCATTGAAAGCACGCAGACAGCTATATCCATGTGTTACTTTGATTTCATGCATACCAGCAACTCAAGAAGAGTCAGACGGCATATCGCGTGCTTCCCATCGCTATCGATGCCAAAAAAAGCCGACACAGGAACGAAGAAGCGAAATGTAAAACGCTAAGAGTTATTTCCCGCCGAATTCAGTTGCCGATGTAACAACTAATGATGGATTCCGTCAGCAACGAATCAATCGTCTTGCGAATTTCCCAATGAGCCAAAAGAAGGAAACCGATCGCTGTAACCTTCGTCGTCTCGTGCATTTCAAATCGAAAACGCGTGCGCGCGGTGTGTGTTGGTCTCTGTTTTATCTGATAAGACAGCAGTAATAACTCCACTCGAGTTCACTCCACCTTATTCGGAATGGCCTTATCAAATTTTATGAGACTCTTAAATGTCTCACTGTTGTTTCTAGTATGAATGTTCATTAGAAAAAAACTGGGGTGATTGCCAGAGTTATTTCGCTCGGGACAAATGTCGTATATCCTCACCAGATAGAAGCAGTTTGTTGGTACACAGTTGTTCAAAATGCCGGAAATGATATAAAAAAATAGGTACATAAATAGGGTAATTGTTTGTCGTAGCCATAGTTGTGCAAGTGGTTGAAATATAACAAATGTTTCGCCAGATGGTCACATGCAAACATTTGTTTGCATGTGACTAAGTGTGAAAAGTTGTTCTGAAAATGAAGTTTTCTAAATCATTGTTTATGTCTTCAAGAGTTACTTACTCCTTATTTATGACTTTGCTACACATGCTAGCTTACGTTTCATATTGGTGTTCTGTTTCTATCACCATAAGTCTAGATAAACTCTCGCGCTATTTATATTTTCTGCCTTACTGAGTGTATACAGATAATAAATTCAATAATTAATAAATTTGATCCCTACACCGTGAGGAATATTCTTGTTTTTAAATTTAGGCACAAATTATGAATTATAATCAAAGTTCGGCGAATTCACATCGCATAGCATCAAAATCTGAAAAACACATTTTTTTAAAACCATGTCTTGCATGATAAGGCGGTGTATTTCTAGCATGAAAGTGATGAGCGATAGTTACGAAATATAGAATTTCGCTTTGAATCTAGAATTTTTACTAAATCTATTCTGAGAATATCAATTTAGAATGCTATTTTTGCCGGCAGACTGACACCAAAGTTCGACCTAATCTAGCGAATTTCATTGATTTCATTCATTGCATTTATGTGTTAATGCCTTTACATTCTTGTCAAAGTACAGAGAGACGGTCAACAATTTGACGAATTCGGTTTAAATTTTGATAAGTATTTACATTTTAGATGGTAATCCTGTATACTTATTTATTCACCTAGTTCTCTGCATTTTGTAATTATTGAGTTCACTTCTATTTGAATCGCCAGATCGACAGACTTACTGTAAATGGATTCCATTCAAAATTTGATAGAAATTTACAAATTTAGTCATAATACCAAATTTCAACCATCTGGCTGAAAGCGTTTTTGAATTATCATATTTAGCAATACACATATTGCAAAAAGTGCGGTTTTCGGATTCAGATCTGAAGCATGGAGTGTCGTCAAAATCTCTCCCATTTTTTGCCAATTACAATGCTTCCTCTTCACTTCTTATACCAAAAAGTAAAAATTGATACGTGTTTTGAAATCAGTTTCATTGGCATGGATACAATTTTGAATCAAATCAATCAACGCCAATAGGCATACAATTATGTTGTTGTTGTTGTTACTTATGGCACTTCCCACGGACAAGTCGGCTGTTCGAAGACAACCGATTTAAGCATAAGGGGGAGCGCCTCTTGTATTAATCGTAGAGCCAACTAGGGCCAAGAGTACGACTTGACCACACAAACGTCACAACCCTTTTTTCATTCTCGCAATTCATTCACTCATCCACAGATCGTAATTTAGACCCGAATCAGAGAACGATCACCCCTGATCCAGTACCCCCGGTGGTATTACTCTCGACATGGAGGATTTTGCGGCCACGACAGATTTATACGCGCGTCAGCCACCAAGCGCGCTGGGAATCTTCGGCTAGCAGGGTTCGAACTCGCAACCTAAAGGACGCGAATCCAGTGCTCTACCAACCAGGTTATCCCGGCCTTACACAAAATTATTTTTCTATCTCTTCATGTATATTAACATAGCACTATAACACATTACGTGTCACATTGTGAAAATATATGAAAAAATCTAGAGAACATTTCCATTGAGTGAAAGAAAACATTCTGACAAAAATAAGGACGGCAGTTCTCAATATCCGATTATTGTATTTGGATATCACAATGGACGCATGTATAATCAATTGTTTTTGTTTGACTGTATTGAAAAATGACTGCTGAAAATGAGTAGAGTACTGTCTCTGTCAACCTAAGTGAGCTTTGTCCGTGTCAGTATTTCTTGTTCCTGATGCGAAATATACATTTGATTTCAACAATAAAATGCCGCGGTATATTTTTCATATAGAAAATTGCTAGCCAAATAAAATTTGTTGAGAAGAAGAATAAAAAATTAACAACCTTAATTTTGGAAATGACTGGATATATCTCCTAACTAGCTGATGTATTCGGCATTGCTAGGGATTAAAATCCTTCATGTGTAATATTTTTATCATTATGGGAAAAAAATAACACAGAAATAAATTTGGTATCATTGAAAAGTTTCCCTCATGTGCTGTAAGCCACGATTTCGTTGGCATTCAAATTTCTCCGCTCTTGAAGTTTTGGCAAGATTCCGCATAACGTATAACCACTGTTGTAAAGAACATCTGTTTCATTTCCTCGGGAAATCTTTACATTTCTCATCGTCGTTTCAACTTGAGTCACTCACTCAAGCTTGCTTTTAAACATTAAGTCACTATCTTAACCAGAGGGAATGGTCTCTCCAAAACTTTCTGGCAGACTCTCTAACGAAACTGTTATTCCAGTGAATATATTGCATGGCATTGGCGTACAATAGTTACGAAATATTAACCTTTGGCGTGAATTTAGCATTTTTAACTCAATCTATCGTGACATGCTTGGCGAATGATTTCAGGAATGCGTTTAAAAGTATCCGAAAATCGAATATGGGTTGCAGTCGCGTTCTTCCCAACAATTTTTTAAAAAAATGAGATAAAATTACACTTATAATCGCAAATTCGTGTACCAAATTTGATATATTTAAATCATTGCGTTTTTGAGTTATCGCATTTACATGTTTCTGAAAGTACAGATCGACAGACGGTCAACCTCTTGTTGGATTTGGCTCAAAATTTAATACATATTTACAATACAGATATTAAATTTATGTATAGATTTTAATCCATCTAGCTCTCTTCTTTTTGTAGTTATCATGTTAACTTATATTCGAACAGGAGGCCAGGCAGACTTTCTCTGAACGGATTTTGTTCAAAATTTGATAGAAATCTACAAATTTGGTGTTAAGCCTGCATACTAAATTTCATCTCTCTAGCTCAAAGCAATTTAAGTTATCTTTGTCAAAGACAGACTGACGGACATTTTCCTGAAATGTGTTTTTCGAACTCAGTGAGGTCAAAACCGAGAGATTCGTCAAAATCTCGAGTTCCAATTTTTTGACGATTTCTATACTTTCTCTATACTTTGCATACGCGAAAGTAAAAACGAATGGTAGAGTAAATCAAAGCGGAAAAAAAAGCAAAGTTTTGATTAAATGGCGAACAATTTAATTGAATATCTAACTAATTTCTTGTACTTTGTAAAGCTAACAGTTCTCTTTTTCTTGTCTTATATAATACTAGCCACCTTGGCGATCAGCCGGATCGCCAATCTTAATGCACGTTCAAATTTTAATAATCAAAAATTTTATGGAATTCCCATTTTAATTGCTTCTTTATTAAAATATTTTAAAACTTCAAATTATAATAGTCATATAATTCACTCATAATATTATAAAGGCCTTCAGCCATAACGCTTAATTTATGCTTTAAATTAAAGTGGAAATGGTTAAAGTGCAATAAATAAAATAATATTTTTTTTTTACTGAAACGAAGCATTTTTTTTAAATATGAGTATTGAAAACAGAGTCGCTGAGTATTTAAACCTTATGGGCACTAAAGAATAAATTTCTTAATTGATATAATATTTCAAGAAGTTTTCAACAAAATTTTCTCAGATTCACCATGAACAGATAGATTAATTAACTATGTTTAGTTTTAAATGCATCAAACACTAAAAAAATAATCAGAATCGTTTGAAATAAAAACGAAACATATTAAACCTTCAAAACCAAGTCCATATCCGTTGAAAATAGTTGTCAACAATCATTACACAATGAGCATGCGTGCATTTTCAACGCCAATTATGGTAATGCAAATGCGTGGATTTTCTACTCAGGTTGGGGTAACGCTAAGCAGATTAGAAATTTTTAATTTCTTTTAATCTGTTTTATTTCAATTCAAAAGTACTTCAGAATGAATCTGAAAGATCGATCAATTAATAATGTTTAATTTTAAATGCATCAAACATTAAGAAAATAAGCAGAATCCATTTGAAATAATCTGCCAAAAATTTCTTAAGCCTCTCCTCTGTAGGGTGGAAAAAAAAATTGAAACCCTACTCATTTGGCGGTAGGGAAAATGAAAAGATTTTTTTGGCGGGAAAGTTAGTTTTTAATTAATAATTAAAATTTTATTTAAAAATTCAAAAAAGGGACCTTCGGTGCACATTTCCCACTCCAAGGTATGCATGTGTCAAATTTGGTAGCTGTAGATCGAACGGTCTGGCCTTAGAGCGCCAACACACACACACATTGAGCTTTATATAAGTATAGAGGTGTTAAAAATTTGGTTAAACTTTGCTCAGTTATTTAGGAGGAAATATGGAACATACATATATGTACTTACGTAGCCATAATAACCTTTAATTTAAGATAAACTTATTATCTCAGAGGAATAAGTTCACAGATTTTGTTAAGACAATTATGGATAATTTAAAACCTAATACCAATTTCAATTAATATTCTGTACATTTCCCAGATTTTTATGACTCAGGTCATAAATTAACTTCAGACTAAGTAAAAGTGCTCTTTCTCTGGGACTCAAGAAAAATATCCTGGGATTTAATTTAATCGGGAAATAGCTGAAATTTTAAAAAAAAATCCTTTAGTATATTACCTTAGTATCAATATAAGAAAAACATTATTTCACAAACAATATATTACAAATATTATATCAATATAAGAAAAACAATCAATTAAGTATTCATTCAAACAGTGAATTTCATTACAACAATGAAAAGTATTGTGCATTATGCATAAAAATATCTTTGAACAATTCATTTCAGTGCAAATAACTATAACAGGATAACATCTAAATGAGTATTATGAAAAAAGAGATAATTTTTTATATTTTAAAATGATGTAAAAACCATCTTTAATACTTTTATAATATTTCACGGAATTTTCGATGAAAAATGTCAACATTTTGTGTAATTCTTAGTTAATTAAATTGTTTTAGAAAAAATTTTTCACATGTGCACATTTTTACCCACCAAAGCCAAATTTGGTAATTCCAGGTCTAATAGTCTATTCTATAAAGCAACAACAGTCACACATTCTACCTTATTATTAATAAAGATAAGATAATCCCTTATCATGAAAGCATGTAAAACAATAAGTATTTTCAGGCAATAAGTTTTCTTAAAAACTTCTTTATTTATGTTCAGAGAATAGGATTTGTTATTCAATAAAGAAATCGGTCTCATTAACATGATTGGGTTCTTGGAAAAATATTCACAATTATCGAACAGTTCTGTTAAAAAAGAAAATTTGACGATGTCTCGTAGGTCTTGACAGAAAATCCATAGTCAGTGAATGTTTGCTGCATAATTTCCTCATTTATTGACATCCAACTCTGTTTCACAGGAAAAAGGAAAAACCGCCTGAATTGAGAAGTCTGTTGTTATGGGGACGACTCAAAATTACTTCTACTTCTTTGAAAATGATAGCAACTCACGCGAATGCTGATCGATTCATACATAACCCGTTAAGACAAAATGGGGGAAAATGTTAAGATCTTTTACTAGGTTGGAAACTGGAGTTAATGAAAATTGTATTAGATTTCACACACATTAATTTGTAATTCTACATAAATTTTGCTTAAATAAATTTAAAAAATGTTCTTCGGCATATTATAGTCAATGGTTAATAGAGAGTGCTGTTTCTAAAACAAATGCATCAAACATTAGCAGATTTCGAAAATTTTTCGTGATAAAAAGATATTGTGCTAAGCACTCTTCGTGTTAATTCTACATGCTGACAATACTAATTGCTAACATCTTGTTTTGTCACTGAGTTGGAACTTTTGATGTTTTCCTTGCTCACAAAACTAATCTCCAACATCTAATGTTGTCTCTAAATCGAAACTTCTGATGTTTTCCTTGCTCACAAAACTAATCTCCAACATCTAATGTTGTCTCTAAATCGAAACTTCCGATGTATTTCTTGCTCACAAAACTAATCGCCAACATCTAATGTCTCTAAATCGAAACTTTCGATGTTTTTCTTTCTCACAAAACTTATTGCCAACATCTAATGTTGTCTCTAAATCGAAACTTCTGATGTTTTTCTTGCCACAGATTTTGTATCAAGATCGTTGCATTCATTAATTTGGTTAATCAAGACTTCTTATGCTGAATGTTCTGTTGTCAAGTGCTCTTATTATGAAAGAATACTAAAAAGAAATGCTTAAGGCTGTTTCTTTCATTCAACAGGATGATACAAAATGAATACATTGATTTCAAAGCTTTCTTGTTCTATTTGGAAGATACATAATTCAAGAGGAAACATATTCCAATGCTAATCAACACAAAAGTTTAGTACGCTTATCTTTTGTTACATGGCAACCAACTGCAATATAATTTTTTCTAAACCCTGTAGGAACAGGTTGTGAGTAACGCAACTCATCATCGCAAGTTATTGTGGTTCACACGTAACTAAATATTATAAATAATTATTAATGTTTTGTATTTGTTTAATTGTTATAATTGTTCATGTTTGTTTTTGAAGTAATTGCATCAAAAATATTTTATATATTATTTTTGTGTTAAATGAAACTATTTTTCTGCTGTTGCATCTGGCAACGAGATTGATATTGTAAAAATAAATAGAACGAGTGAGATGCTCGCCGTTGCTTGGATTTGACGTAGTTTGTGTTTTTATTTTAATTTCTTTAAAATACTTTAAATCGTTGGTCGTAATATCCTAAAATAAGAAATGTTTATTTTATGTATCGAGCGTTTACAATCTGCACATTAAAACGCAGAGTTATACGCCGATAACCCTTTGCAACATACATCTGTCGATTTTGTTTGTTTGCAGTGGGTGCAGAGTAAAATACTTAGGGCCCCGGAATGTGGAATGTTAGAGGGTATTGCAGAAATCTTGATTCGGAAATTGTTCGTGTCTTAATGATCGTAATGGCCGTGCAACGACTTTTAATTAGTGTTGGTCGTTGGACGTGAAGATATGTACCAGCGAGCTTTAGAGACCCATCTCCCCATAAAAAAAGTCACGTGAATTATTATTTAAATGTTGTGATGGTTGAAGAAAAAACTTTCTATCTTTCTTTGTGGCTACGTGTTATTGAGTATGATCTCCAAGTATCTCCATATCCCTTAATAGTAATGCTTGCATTCAAAGCTTGAATACATTATCTCTTGAATTATGTATATTTCAAATAAATACAGCAACTACATGCTAAACAGAATTACTGTGAAAACAGGTCATTCGCTTTGATTACCTTATATGCTAATATTTCCAAGGATTTTTGTACATGGAGTTACTAGTTTACAAAAATATGTAAAAGTTATGGACAAACGTTTAATTTAAAGGAATGATTTATTATAAACGGAAGGAAAACAAGGTATTTACTTTGCAGAAAGACATATAAGACATACTTTGAATCAGAGAGCCCTAGAAGAGAAAAAAAAACTGTAATATCCGAAAGGTTAGCTTGATACCCTTTGGTGGAAAACAACAGCAACTACAAGTAACCTAATTCTGTTAATTGGCGAAGTTTGGTCACTTTATTTCAGAGAGATTGAGTTCCTGTATTTGATGAACTTCCCTGTTCTTAGTAGAGGGAGATTGCTAAGATATTGAAAAATCTATGCTACCTTTGCAGGAAGTAGGCTATCAATTTTTGTTACTGTTGTTTAGCATTTGACGTAGTCAATGGAGAAATAGCTACGATGGTCAAAAAGATGAGGCTGTCTTTGATGTAGCAAGCCATAAGTTTTAGTTGATAAGACCAATAAAAATTTCGGTGCGTGGATTTAATTCTAACAGCTGGCTATTTCTATAAATTTGTAAAATTCTGAATACATAAGCATTCATGTTGTGTATTTACATCTAGTATTTTTCATTCAAAAATAATTCGACGATACAACTTCTTTGGTCCATATATACAAATAACGATGTTCATCAGAATAGTTGCTTTTTCTTGGTATAAAAAGAAAAATTGAAGGATATTCAAATATCTGGCCCAAAATATCGCATCATGACGTCACTTGTCCACATCATTTTTAAAAGTGTATTCAGAATCATAAAGGAGCGATGACATGCGTACAATTATTTAATCTTGCAATTAAAACAATGAAAAATTGTTGCACAGTATAATATTTTTAAATGTTTATTAAAGTTAAAAATTGCGCTGAAATAAAGTTAGTAATACTGAAAATTTGATTATTTTGAATTTTAAAATGGTGACCTTGTTCAGTAATATGGTTGAACCTTAATAAGGAAAAAATCCGAGAAATTTGATTAATTTTTAATTAAAAATTTATAACATTTAAAAGTATCTTATTAAATATTACTATCCAAGAAATAACCATATGCTGCATATAGTTAGCCTAAGTGCAATAGTCTTTTTTACAGAGCATTTTGAATGATTAATACATTACATTAGAGGAAATATAGAAATAGAATGCAGCCTATCAATATTATCATGTGCAACAGATTTACAAAATATCTAATTTAAAAACTGAAAAAAAAAATAAAGAATTTTTTAGAAATTAATTTTTTTCTGCTTTAATTTATTGATTTATCAACAAAAAAAGATACGATGAATAAAGGTCGAATAAAAAAAAGGAAGGAAGGAAAAAAAAAAGTCTATTCTTTGAGTTGTTTTAGGATGATGCATTTTTAAATTTGACATCCTTTTTGAAAACCTTTTGCAAATGAAGTTAAATTGATATCTATCAAAAGATAAAATGTTTACAAAAACATTTAACCTGATTTAATTTTGTTTATCACGCAATATTTAGAGGTTTGTTCGTTTCATTTTATTTTCCAATTCCTAACCTTGAACTTGAGCAGATACAAATATTTATCCTTTTGTTATCATTTTTTGTTTACATTTACATTTCGCAAGATAACTTAGTGACACTTTTGTTTCTCGTAAAATATTTTAACATCATTTGTTATTTCATGGAACACTTTTAAAGCACGCTACCAGGAACCTGACGACCTAATCCCCTCCCGGACACAAGCGCCGTGAAAGGTTTCTTTTGCACCTTTGTGTTTCAAGAACAGATCTGCTTTTTCACTATCGTCTGCTTTAATCGGATTGGCCCGGACGTCGAACAATTTGTTGATCCAGGGACACGTGACAACGGGATCGAAGTCGCCGTGTTTCATCGTTGCTATGGTTTCCGCATGGGACGTCTATACTGCTTTTGTTTTTGGGTCTGCAGTTTTAGAATTGATTTGAGAGGAAATTCCATTTCCAGACTGTTTTAGAAGAAAATTTCATTTGTCCTGAAAGTCTCATTTTGTTAATGTCATTCCAATTCCAAATGAGTTTGTTTATTTTAAAACAACAGTAGTCAGTCATGTCAGACAATTCTACTCAAATTTTGTAATTAATAAAAAATAGCATTCATTAAAAAATATGACCTACTTTTGTCCGATTATTTGGGATGTTCCATTATTGACAAGACAGATAAATACAATAACTGACTAAAGCCTAACCCAAAATTCATTAAAGACATATTTGACATCAAATGTATCAAGGCATCTAAAATTGTAGCAATTAAAACCAGAAGTATTAACTTTCATGTTATCAATCTGACATTATATCGTATACCATTTACAGAGATATTAGATTTCCCAGATATTTGGATGCTGTTATACAACCGCGCTTCTTTTCAGCATTATTAAATTAGATTTAAGTGTTAATTAACTTGTTTCTAGGGCTACCAAAACACTTTGTAATAGTTGAAAACACAGTGGCAGGGTTAATAATTAATATTCCTCAGATAATATTTTTACAATGAGTGCCTCAACTATTGATATGAGTGGCAATGAGGTCGCTCATATTCTGATTTCTCATATCACATTTCTCATTCGCTCATATTTTAATTTCTCCTATTTTCATATCATATTTTTGGAAAATGTCCGCCCGTCTGTCTATCTGTCTATAACAAAGACAACTCAAAAACGCTTTGATTTAAACAGATGAAATTTTGTATACGGCCTTTATATCGAATTTGTAGATTTCTATCAAATTTGGCAGCAAAACGCGTTCTGAAGAAGTCTGTATATATAATTTAGCACGATAAGTACAAAATGAAGAGAGCTAAAAAGGAAATTGGATACACATATTTAACATTTATAGACATCCCATCACATTTTGAGCCAAATCCAATGAGTGGTTGACCGTTTGTCGGTCGATGCATACCTATTAGAACATGTAAAAGTGATAACTGAAAGACGCAATGACTTAAATATATCAAATTTGGTATGTAATTTTGTGATTGCAAATGTAGTTTTAAGTCAAATTTTTGTTCCAATCGGTTGGGAAAAACCTATTGAAAACACAAATTTGACTTGCGGATATTATTAAAGGCATGCTAGGGATTAATCACTAAGGATAACATGATAGATTTAGTAAAGATGCTGAATTCCCGTCAAAATTTAATATTTCGTAATTATTGAATGCTAGTTCTATGCAAGGCATTCGCTGGAATAACACTTTTATTATAGAGTATGCGAGAAAAGTTTGGAGAGACTACTCCCCCTGATTTCTTTAGGAAGCCCATATCTTCATGGTGTCTGCCTAGGTTTTTATGAACTGATTTGGATAAGAAAAACAGAACATAATTTATCCTCCATGCTTATATATTTGATCGAAAACTGTAGCTTTATTTCAATAAATAATGGAAATGGATTCATATTATCTCATTATACAAATCTGTGATCAACAATTGATGACTCAAACATCACGCTTTTAAGTTGGTGGAAAACAAGTAATTTAAATATGCTAACAAACCAAGCAGCAATGGATTGAAAGCTGAATATGTTGCGTGGTTGGAAAACCGTTGCAAGTTCTGTTGTTGGTTTTTGTAGACAGTCAGGCGCTTCAAGGGCGATGGCGCTAATCAAAATATCTGGAGGTGGAGAATTTTTGACATTGATGTGTAGTAGGGGCTTTTAGAATAAACACTTCTTCGTTAATTCATTATAATAAATCATGTTCAAGATTCACAGCATCTAACCACCTGATTACTTTTCTAAATCGTTAGCCTATTCACATAGACAAATGTATACCAAAAAGAACTATTATAATCAAATGAATAAGAAACATTTTGAACAAGCATATCTATATTAATAATAAGGATGTATGTATGGGATTGCGGGTGTTCGCACGTTATTGGCCAGATCATTTGACCTACAGCTATTAGATTTGGCGCATGTATATCGTGGAAGTCGGGGATGTACACTTCGGAGAGACTTTATTAAAATTTTAATTAATTAAAAATTAAGCTGAATTTTGTTGCTTTCCTGCGATATTTTCCAATAATAATATCTCAAAAAAGTTAATTTTACATCATTTCAAATTTTAAAAAATTATCTTTTTCATGATATTAATTTAATAGTTACGCAAATTTCTGAATCTTGACAATTTTTTAAAATAATTGTTTTGCATTATTTGCACCAAAAGATCACATTGTTACTCGGAAGTTCAAACCGAATTACAAGATAAACAACCACAATGAACAAAAGAACTGCTGATGCAATAATATGAAAATTAAATATTATTTGAAAATTATATACTATTAGAAAATTAGAAGGTAGATGAACCGGACATTGACATTTTTAATAATACTGTGACGTCATGAGACTAATCTCCATTGGAAAGGTTCATGCATACAGTGAGCGGAACATATATCAGATAATTAAAATAACACTAACAAGTACGATTTAAAAATCAATGAAAATTAAGCGATGCATTCTATAGTATTTAAACCAAAGTCTTTGAAAAAATAAATATTTACACTTTAAGCAAGTAAAAAAAACACATTTTTGTAATAAATATTTCAGAAATTGCAAGTTGAAGCAAAGTTAAGTCGAGAAAAAGTACTAAGGTTTGACATATATATTTTATTATATAATTGAATATTTTGAGAAAAAATAATTAAAAATAATAAAAAGCAGTTACGGTTACTAAGAAATATACATAACATCTAACATAATCTATATGCATTTACCTAAAGTTTTTTTTTTCAATTATCTTGAAATACGCTCGAAAATGACATGTGCAAATTTCATTTCATAAATGTTCAGTAAAGCAAAAGTATTTTGTTGAGGAAATCATTAAGACATAATTTCATAAATATTTAATTTTTTTAGCAAAAAATTAATCTGGCGACCAATTGGTAGTCAAAAATTCGACTAACTATTTTTCTCTCTCATTGTAAACATGACTTTTGTGGAATACATTCCGTAATTTCTATAATACTAATGTGGAAAATTAGACTCTAAAATACTCGACTCCATTGTCATATTTTTTGCGCCGGAAAGATCTAATATTTTATATTTGTTCATAAAATTAGTGTCGCTTTCTTGAAGATGACTAAGAAAGGTATTTTGAATCACGATAATTTGATTCAATCAATATCGAGCATACATTTCAAATTATCGAATCAGACCAGTGGGTTAAATTAGTGACGATTAATTTGGAGCTAATGAGACAATGTATCAATCCGACATCAGGATGTCTAACTAGCTTTGTTATTTTACGTTTCCAACACCGCATTAAGTACATCACATCTCCATAAACACCCGATGCTTTATGTAATCTGGACTCAAATATGCGAATATCTGAATCGATACCCTAGATTTTGCTAGTGAACCTCCAATTCTTGCCATCAGGTTGGTTGGTTTTTATACGTTCCACTAATGAACGCATAAAGATATTATACAACTGAGGATTGGACCGGCAAAAAGTTTTTTCTTGTTAAGTTCTAGCAACGAGCTTTTTTCTTTGCTCTCAATAATTTATATTCAAATTGAAATTTCTAATTCCTTCTCAGAGGAAAGACGTTTTCTTATAATGACTCTCTGAAATGGTCTCTCTCTTAGGCCACTCTCCACAATCTTAAGTTATACTTGAGGAATTGTTATATTTTTACATCTCTTTTACTATCCTGTGTGCGTAGTATAAAGGACAGTAATCGTCAAAAAAATAAAACAAGACATTTTGACGAATCTCCACGTTTTAGACCTCCCTGGGTTCGAAAAAAAGGTTTTTGGAAAATGTCCGTCTGTCTGTGACAAAGATAACTCACAAAGGCTTTGAGCTACAAGGGTGAAATTTCATACACAATCTTAAGCCAAATTTGTAGGTTTCTATTAAACCTACCTGTCTGTCCGGCTTTTGAAAATAAGTGAACGCGGTAACTATAAAATAGAGAGACAGCTAGATAGATAATATACGATAGACAGATTTAACATTGATAGTGTAGAGAACTATTACATTTTGAGACGAATCGAAAAAGTAATTGCCCGTCTGTCGGTCTGTATTTTCAGAAACATATAAACGTGATAACTCAGTACTACTTAAATATATCAAATTTGTAACGGGATTTTTTTACTGCAAGTGCAACCTCCTGGAGGGCACCTCGAAATGAGTATGAGATGCTTCTGGTATGGTGGTTGGATCTCGCCACCCTAGAGGGTGCACAAAAAGGTGGGGGATCTGGCTCTTCCCATCTATGACGGGACGTACTTCCTTCGGGAAGGGTTGTACCGAGGCCGGTGATGTCCCTTAGGACTCAACCACAGTTCCCGCCAGTGTTGCGTTTGCGGTGGTTCGGTCATTCAGTATTATTTATCCTTGGGGATTTGGGCTGTCGGAGAGTCAGTGATATGACTTACTGCAAGTGCAGCGTTGTGTCAATTTGTCAGCGTTTAGGAGAATGCCCATCTCTCTGTCTGTGGCAAAGATAATTAAAAAATGCTTTAAGCTAGACGGTTGAAATTTGGAATGCGATATTTACTCCAAATTTGTTGATTCTTATCAAATTTTGAGCAAAATCCGTCTGAGGAAGTCTGTCGGTCAGTCTGTTGGAATATAAGTTATCCAATAACTACGAAATGAAAAGAGCTACTTCAATAAAATTCGGCACACAAATTTATTGTTTATAGTTTAGACACCTGTCAGATTTTGAGCCAAATCCAACAAGGAATCGAACGATTGATGGTTGCTCTGTAGTTTTAGAATTAGGTAAACGTAATGACTGAAAAATGCAATGACTTAAATAGATCAAATTAGGGTTGTGATTTTGTGACTACAAGTGTAGTTCAGTGTCAAATTTTGGTTTGAATCAGTTGGGAAAAACACGTCTAAAATACAAATTCATATACCATCTTTTGATACTATTAACCGCAAGCATGCCAGGGAATAATCGCCAAAATTTTCATGAAGGGTTACATGATAGATTCAGTAAAAATGTTTAATTCACGCCAAAGGTTAATATTTTATAATTATTGCACGTCAATGCCACGCAGAGTGTTTTATCTGGGATAATATCTTTATTAAAGAGTATATATTGTGAATACCACTCTTTTTGGTTAGAAATTAAATCTTAGAATATTGTAAAGACCAATCTTAGAATATTGTGTTGGTCTTATTTAGTTCCGCTAATCATTAATGATAACTGTAAAACAATATGTTTCCTTTAGAGAAATGGAATGGTATTTATATTCAAGAACTCTAAAACCTTAAAAAGAATCAAACAATGATAATAACTAGGGTAAAAAATACTCGCCTTTTTTTCCTTCCGAAAATCATATTATCAGGGTTCTAATATGTAAGAAAGTGCCAAACGATTAAAAAAACAAACAATTTACCTGACTCTTGCTTAGTTTTGTTAATCAAATTATGTAATAAAAATGAAAAAACAGCAGCTAAGGAAAGAGTTCTGAAATACGAAGTTATTGCAGAAAAAAAATTAAGGACGTTCTAATTGCTTCATAAATATATTTGAAACCACAAGCAAAGAGAGTTAAGGAACGAAAAGGAAACAAGTGACATCCAAGAATGAAGTAATTAACGTGACAAATGGAGTCTTTTCCCACGTTTCGCGGTTACAGTTTTGTCAAGAAAGAGAAAGAAAATAAAAGAAGTTCGAAAGAAAATCTTCTCCTAATTGGAACACGGAGAAATTCTGGAAAGTGTCCCTCACGTAGAAAATTCCATAAATAGAAAACCGAATCTAGAATTTGTTCGGTTAGGGAGAAACAAGAACCTTATTATCGTCTGAGCGGGAGATGGATAACTCAACCAGGATGCGCGCGTCTCAAATTACATGGAACGCGGTTTTCCATTCAATTAGAAGGAACACGAAAGAAGTATTCTATCTTCCTTATTACAAATCCAGGAGGAAAAAAGAGTTAACAAAGAAGGAGCATTAGTTACTATAAATGTAGATTACATAATGTTCCATTTATTCATTTTTTTTTCTTTCTATATCGTGCATTCTATAATTAAAATACTGGTGTTCGAATATAGAATTATTTTTTGACGGTAGAAGTTTTTTATTTTTATTAAAACCATTTTAATTAACGTAGTGTTCTATAACAAATGATGCATATATTTTTAAAGTATGTTACGTAAACTTACAAAATTTTTGTTTTCATTATCTTTATTTGAAATATCCTTTTATACAATAAAATAATAATTTATCAGTAATTCAAGTTTTATTCACACAAAGAACTGGTGTAGGTTGTGTTTTAGACATACCTAGGCCCGTCTTTTCATATAGGCTAACTGATAGGCTTAGATTAAACTATGTAGGAATATATAGACGAATTTCGGGCCCGTATCCCTTTCCCCATTTTTATATTATTTAAAATCATACATTTTTTATAGATAATCTTTCTTTAAGAAGTTTTTAAGTAACACATATTACAATAAACTGAAATACCTAAACTTTTAATTGAGATTGTTTATCAGCGAAATGGTTTCAGTGTGACTTTTGTAAAAATAAAATTAAAAATTTTAAAATTACGAAAACAATTTATTATCAGTTAAAAATTGTGAATATCCTTTAAACATTGGTTGATTATCAGTACTTTTGATATGTGAGTTAGTCAATCAACTGGGGGAAAAAATAAGAGCTCTGTTTTGCGAGTGACATTAAAAATATGTAAAATTAAGAATAATATTCTAAAAATTAAATGGCTTTAAACTCAATTTGAATATGTTCAAAGACATGATCATATTGAATCAAATGAAAGCGCAATATTAAGAAAACTTGAGAAAAACTGCAAAAAATCTTCGATATTTTGACCCCTCCCCCCTCTAAAGTTAAGGCGTGTCGTATGCTTTGCCTGTGCTGTTGCCTATTTCCCATGTTTAATATCTGGTCAATAGCATAGAAACACCATCGATCCAAGGTCGTCTAAAAATGTATTATATTGATTTCATTTTTGATCCAATAAATTCATTTTGTTGTAATTTTGAAAATGTTATATCAATAATATCAGTTGGTCCATTTCCCACGTTGGAACCTGGTAAAACTCGTCATTATCCGATTTCACTAACGATTCCTATGAATTGGCTCTGATGTACCCAATATCTAATATTATTGGTCAAATAACCTACACCCTCTTGCTTGTATAATACGGAAATTAGATAAGGGGGCTCTGACTCAGACGTCATCCTCATCATCTGACCAAAAATTGTTTTCACATTGCTTCTAAACTGGATGTTAGTATTACTAAACTTATGGTTCTTCTGTTAATTTTTTTTTCTTCTTTTTTTTAAGTATAGAAGACTTGAACGCCTATTCGGATGGTTTGTAACAAAACTTTGATGTGTTTGAAGTGAATGATGAAAGGGCGATAAATAATACCATACCTTGAGCACCACTTACCATTGCTACGCAACTGATACCAGGATATTTAAAAGAAAACATTCCTTTTTACACAGAATTTTTTATACTAAAATTATGAAAAAAAAATTAATCAAATGGGGTTAGAAAATTTTATTTTTTCAAAAAATGTCACAATTAGAAATTTAAAAAAAAAATTCCCCTCAAACTAGATTTGCAGTTACAGTTACAGGCAGGGATGACTCTATTATAAATGCTAAATGATAAGCAAATATGTGTTTCAAAGTTCATTATGACCTTCTGTGTCGCTCAACTGCAGAAGTTCTCAGGAGGAAACCCCGCCGTCGACGAAACCTTGAATTTTCACGAACAGTTTGCCGTTCAGATATTTTCTTTTCACTTAACAGTTCGCTAATGGATTTCGGAACAAATAAAATTTGCCCTTCACGTCTAAAAACGCTCGTTTTGTGTCTGCTGAAGGCCGGATGGGAGGTGGGGGTGGAAAGGCTCAGGGGGAAATCCCAGACAACCCCTACGACGCTCCGGGGAAAAAAATCGTCTGCGCTTTTACATCTAAAACAGACAGGAGCTATTCACGATGCTATGCAATGGGAGAAATGCTTTTTCGTCGGAAAAAGAATGCAGACGATTTCAAAGCAAAAGAGGAATTTTGTTCTTTTGATAAAATAATAAAATATAGTTTTTGAATCTCTGCGATTTGCCAGCGTAGCAGTAATTGAATTTTTTTTTTTTTTTTTGGAATGCTTTCAGTTCGCTGTTTGTTTATCCAGTTACGAATTTTTGTTTATGGAGAAAGCTTAATCTTTTTTCTCAGCATTTGAGATCATGAGTATCACAAATCTGTTCTATTTTCTTGAAAGAAATTGTTTTTTTTCCCCGAGATGTAGCGTAAGCAAGTAGAGATTCCAGAGGTTCTTGATTTTGAGAGCAAACGATTCTTTTCAGAATACATATGTAAAAAAAAAAGAAAAAAAATGGAAAAATACAATGGTTAGAATCATCAAATACATTTTATTTTCCTTGGTTCTAAGGACTTCCAAGTTTTCTGGTACTTTATGTTTCCGTTATATTTTTTGTCTAAATATATGTTATATTTTCTCTAATATATATATTGTCTAAATATGTGTTATATTTTCTGTCAAGGTTTTCATAGCGAAGTCAAGTGATATCTGGAGCATAATATTATCTTTTTATATACAGCCATTATCAATGGTTTAACAAACATTAATGATGTCTGGTGTTTGACATTTTAACGTTTTCTCAATATATTTCATTTTAACTAGTGGGAGTCCCGCATACTCTGAAAACTGTCATCCGCAAAAAATTGTGAATTTTAGTTTAGGCAGAGAACAGCTTGCATGGCACTGGCGTACGATAGTTATGAAATATTAAACCTTTGATGTGAATTCAGCATTTTCAGAACGAACTCTTTGGCGAATTTTTTTGACGATTAATTCCTGACATGTGTATAATAGCATCCGAAAGTCGAATTTGTGATTTAGACGCGTTTTTCTCAATAAATTGAAACCGAATTTGACACAAAACTACAATTGTAGTCACAATATTACTTTCGAAATTCAATATACTGAAATAATTTTGTTTTTTGAATTATAGCTTTTATATGCTTCTGAAAATACAGACCGATAGACGGCCAACCCGTAGTTGAATTTTCCTCAAAATTTGATTGGTATTTACACTGTAAATGTTATATCTATATACAGAATTTTGCCCATCCAATTCTCTTCATTTCATAGTAATTGTATTAACTTATACGCAAACAGCCGAACAGACAGATGACCTCTGAATGGATTTGTTGAAAGTATGATAGTAATCAACATATTTAGTGTCATCATATATCAAATTCCCTTCGCTTACTCTAAGCGTTTTTATGCTATTTATATCACCGAAAGATAGACAGACATGATTTAAAAAAAAATGTATTTTTCGAATTCGGAGAAGTCTAAAACATGCAGAAGTATTCTATAGCACTTATCACAAATCTAGGAGGAAACAAAAGAGTTAACAAAGAGAGGGCATTAGTTACTACAAATGTAGATTACATAATGTTCCATTTATACTTTTTTCTCCCTCTATAGCGTGCATTCTATAATTAAAATACTCCTCCTCAAATATAGAATTATTTTTTGACAATAGAAGTTTCTTAATAATAACAGAAAGAAAAAAGAGATTGACATATTCACATTTTTAAGTTGGCAACTGAAAATTCCTCTTAATAATACTTTCATCCGTAAATTATATTTCCCCTTCGGAACCAATGATGATGAATCAGTCCGAAGGAAAAATAATGAAAGTAATCAAAAACCATATTTTTTCTTTCTCTTTCTTGCTCTTTCATTTATCTTCCAAAACTTAACAAATGCAGCTGTCAATTTGCAATGTATGTATGACGTGTATTCATTTTTTTTCGTATAGCCCTAAAAAGATTTTTATGCTTTAAAGTAATCGACATATTAGTATTGTTCTGGAAAATTATTCCGAAAATCTGAGTTCGATACAGAGGGCGTACGGTGAAAATTTCAAGAGGCTTAATAACAAATAACGACAATTTATTCTACATGAACACATAGACACTAAAACACAATTGATACGTATACAAAAATTGCACTTACAGAAATTAATGGCACATATTAAACAAATTTCTTTGAAACGTTTTATGCTGTTACGGTTAAAATAAATAATAAATAACCGTAACAGCAAAAAGTTTCCTGAGAAAACTTACAGGACTTCGCTCGACTACTCACATCTGCTATTCTTTATCTGAGCAACTACCAATTCACTATTCAAGCAATTCTTGACCCGATATTAACTGCCTACACGAATTTTTATGATTTCTGTGAGTGGCAAAGAAGGTTCTAGAAAGATCGCTATAACTCTCGTCCTAATGGAACCATTACTACGATTTTTGCAGTTTCTGGGTTATCTGATTTTGTCGCCAATGGGTCGCCAAGCACGAGAGATCGTTTATCCAGCATTCATTCAGGATGCTTCAAAGCTATCTGTAAAACTGTCTTCCTTACTTGGAGACTTACTGAGCTGGGAAGCAATATTAAAAATTCATAACAATGTTATTTATATTTTATGTATTAATGCTTTACATGCAAAACTAAAAGTCTTTATGATTACCGGGGAGATTGGATTTAATAATGAGGAATTGTTCTCCCTTCGCAATATCTATAAAATATAACCATGCTTTTTATGACAAATTTAATGATTCCCAATGAAGTGTATGATTATTAAATGAAGTTACTCGCAAAATTTCATTGTATGACGTTCTTAGAGATCCTTCAAAACATAAAGTGCTTTCAATATTAGAAATAATTATGAGTTTGATTTCCTAAGAGTGGGTCATATGCTAAAGATTAGTAGAGGGTTCCATGTTGTTTAGACGCGATATACTATATAAAGACGAGTTGGAATTCTTTACTTAATGTGCAGATTAGATTCTTTTCGAACAAATAATTAGCAAAAAAATGTTTGACACGCAGTTAGTGTCGGGAAACACGATATCAGTTGGGCAGTGCACACACATCTCCGGCTGGGTAGATTTTTTTTTTTGGGGGGGGGGAGTTTTTTGCGACCGTTTTGCTTAGTATGCCCCCCCCCCATTGAGGTTGGAACGAAATCGGAATAGAACCAGATGTGCAATTTTGACATTCTGTTCGTATAGAGCAAAAGTTTTTTTTCCCCTTTTGGGGTTGTGTAGGAATTCAGAAAAGTATCAAGTCGACTTGAAATATATTGGCAGAAATTGAGTCATGCACTTATACTTTGGAAAGCGCACTTTGAATCCCGGAGAGGCGCCGGACAAGTGACAAGTGACGGAAATCGAATGTGTGCATTAGATTTTAATGGAACTTAAAGTATCCTTTTTTCTAACAAAACAAGATGAATCATCCAGGGTATGCTGTTCCTGGTTATCATGATTTCGATATTTGCAGCATTTTCTTAATTTAAATAGGAGACAGGTAATTGACAAAATTATTTTTAATGCTATTTCTTATCATCCTTATATCTCCTCATACTTCCAATTCATGCACTCATACCTTCAACAATATTTTTCGTATCCCAGAAAAGTGCTAGACAGGTAATTAGTTATAAAGAAATCAGATGTGTGCATTAAATTTTAGTGTATCTGAGTTTCTAATTTCCGATCCTTCATCTCCCAAACCAAGATGAATCATCCAGGATGTGCTGGCCACCGCTGTTTCGACAGCTGCAGCATTTTCTTAATCTAAATTGGAAATAGGTAATTGACTCAATTATTTTTTTATGCTACTCTTTATCATCCTTATCACCTCATTCTGTAACCGTCACTGTTTTAAAAGGAAGACGACCGTCATAATCTCTTTAATAACTGTACTTATCACGCCGTGGAGATAACCTGCTCGACTGACATGACCGCCGGTAGACAAAGGAAAGCTCCACTGACATGACCGTTGCCAGACAAAAGAAAGCGGATGCACAACCTTCTCTTGATTGACAGTAGAAAGCGACGCAGTCATTAGCCGTTGACTCCATGAATAGAGAGGCGATGCATATCGGACACATACCACGTGGTCAAGCACCCACCTGTATGATGCCTCCGACCGCAAATGGTAGGATAAGCAATACGCTCAAGGACGAGGTCATCATTCATCCTAATGCTGGGAATCATGATTAGCATAAGGAAGGACATTTCTTATTGGCCTTGACCTTTGCATTTCGCATACATGAGAACTTAGATGGAAAGGTTATGAAAATGATTACATAAATTCAAACAAGTGATTGAAATTTTAGCATCGAAGCATAATCGAACCTCTATATAATGAGCTTGAAGGATCCTGGTAAAAAAAAAAAAATGATATAAAAGAAATGTATGTGGAAACTTTGAATAGATCTCATATTCTGTACGGCGTATGTTGCGTCACTGATTACGTTATGATAATCACATGACAGTTTCGCGCCTAAATTGGCAGACGAGAGTTCGACGGTGAGACAATAAGACGTGCCGTTCACATTCATTTACCTTTTATATTGTTTTATGCTATTTCAGTAATGTTTTGTTCCTGTGTTAACTTATATGGGGTTCCTTAATGAATATATGTTATGCATTAATACTGGTCATTGCCTTTCCCCACATTTTGGAGGGCTCGACCATTC
This sequence comes from Argiope bruennichi, assembly GCF_947563725.1. Taxonomy (NCBI): domain Eukaryota; kingdom Metazoa; phylum Arthropoda; class Arachnida; order Araneae; family Araneidae; genus Argiope; species Argiope bruennichi. The sequence goes on from NC_079156.1 coordinate 126,004,940, forward strand.
TAGCGAATACCCCATACCAAATGTCGCCAAATGCTCCACATCCGTTGTGAAAGGGTTAAATAAAAATTTCACACCAACTTAGGAAATAATAAATAACCAGAAACGAGAATAATATATGAACAACCCTATTTAAAAAATACCAATTTTACAGCTGATAGTTTAGCGTTAGTAAAAATGAAGCTTTACACGATAGAACAAGATGTTAACGCAAAATTGAACTAAATTTAAAAAAATACTTTTAAATTCGTTTTTTTTTTAACATTTTTTTTAAATTGTTATATATTTACTAAGTGGTAAAGTGCACAGGATAAGGTTATATATGAAAAAATACATAGGGCAAATGGCCTGCACTGCTTTTCTGGCATATATGCAATCTTTATTGAAATTTTCCATGACCATTTTGCATAATTGTGGCTGAATTTCATAGATGCAATGTTGAATTTCCTCCTTCAAAGCACGCATGCTTGTGGGCTTGTTGGTATAGACTTCTGGCTTCAAATAACCCCATAAAAAGAAATCCATTGGTGTTAAGTCACACTATCTGGGCCAATTCTCAAATTTTCGAATTGTATACTTGTTAGTAAAGAACCTTGACTTCAAAGAATCCCATTAAAAGAAATACAATAGTGTCAAATCACAAATTTTTGATTCTCAATTCTAAATCTCAAATTTTTGAACTGTGGCTGCTAGACTTTCATTGTTTTTGAAATATTGTTCAACAGTGAAAACACTTTGTATTATCGTGTAACGCTCTGTTTTTACTACCCTAAACTATCAGCTATCGAATGGTTTTTTTTTAATAGGTGTACAAACACTTTACTGTACGAATGGTAGGAAATTCAAATCTTGCGTTAATTTTGGGACACTTTTTATAAATGTTGTTGGCTATGGACAAAACGGCTGCATCCTATAGAACACCGTGGTACTTTTTAGAATAGCGGACGTTTTAACTCAAAATATGAAATATAAGAGTTATTATAATCTTTTCCTAGGTATTTTATTTGATACCTTTGTATTCTATAGAATAACAAATATTATTTAGGCAAAATATAAAAGCAATAACACACATAATAATTCTATTATTTAAATAATTAGTTTACACATAATAATTTATTAGTTTTAAGAATAAAGAGTGCACTAAATATCATTTCCTATCTTACTCATTTTCATGAAACACGTATAGCAAGCAGCACATTTGGAAATCTCTTCGATAAGCACGTCGTCATCATGCTGATTTGTTCCACTATCGAATATGATTTCATCCAATAGTTTTTTGGAACAATCTTTTTTATTTGCATCGGTGATGAATTTTAAAATTTGTGATTCTTTGGCTTTCTATAAAACACCTAGGAAATGTGTGACATTTTTAATCCTTTCATTCGTTAGCGGCCAATTTTTCGCATTCTGTAAAATGTCCAAGTATTTTATAGAATGCCGGTTTTCATTCATTGATGGAACACATAGAAACTTTTTGCTATACGAAAAAAAAACTATTGAAAATCCAAGATTTTAGAAGATTTTCGATGTATAACTTCGATATTTGGAAATTCCACTGTAGTTTTAGAACAGTACGGCCAAATAGAAATTCTATGTATTTCAGAATTTTTAACTGAAATTGGATTTAAAAAATTCCACAATCAATTGCTTCATTCAGAGTAAAATATGAAACACTGAAAACTTAGAAAAATGTCTGATAACTATTGCCTGGTTTAATTTAATTATATTAATTCCCCAACCGAGAGTAACGACAGGGCTATTTTTTGGACGGAACTCGTGTAATTTTTAAGATTGGTTAAATGACTACGACGGCATTTGAGTTGGCCCTTTCACTCTAAAGTTCCAGACCACGCAATAAATTGATACACAACGTCAGATTGAACGTGCACCAAGCCTCTACATACGACGGATCTTTAATAGAATAGGGTTTCGAGCCTGAACTCAAGCTCATACTCCAACTTTACCATTATGCTACTGCAGCTCCTGAGCTCCTGAAAGTTAGAGAAGATTTTACAATATTTCTTTTGAAATTTAATGCTTATGTCAAAAATTACGTCATATATATTTTGTCTGTTATAATGGATAGATTTTGAGAATTTTGACCAATTCCCTTAAGGGCAAATTTATAGTTGTTCTCTTGACCATTGTTGGACCTCTGCCCTCAGATTTTTAAAAATGTCCCACCCTTCATTGTTTTAATATCTAATACTTATAATGAATTTATATTCTGTAAATATGTAGCAAATGCTTATGACTTTATATTTACACAAAATGGAATTGCATGTTGTATACAATGTAAATCCATGCATTTTTTCCTGTAAGTCTTTTGAAATATTTTTATGTATTTAGAAAAAAGGAAATTGAAACTTTATTATTTCATAAACATTCTCTTGAGGGAAAAAAAATGATATTTGCGATTTATCTGCCTATTATTCTACAAGTGTTTGCATGGCTACTTTAAGCTTGTCTCAAGGTTATTATAACAAAAAAAAAGTTTTCTCAAAGAGGATTATCTGCAAATTACGAACTAAGTCAGCCGACTCACTTAAAGATAGAATCACGTGCTTATGAATCACCAATATTCTTGTTTAAAAGATATCGAGATATTTACTTCGATTGTAAAATATATCTATAATTTATTCAGTAGTGAGTCATTTCATTTAGCCTAAAACAGATTTTTTTTTTGGAAAATGCGCCATTACTTCCAAAATAAGACAAAGCTCTCTATATATTTAAATGTATTATTCAGATACTTTATAGAATATCGAATTATATAATGAAATATCTGATCTATTCAATGAATAACATATATATAACGCAGAGCGAGTGTTCTGCATGTGTTCTTGATACAAATCACCAATTTATATAAAACCTTGATGAAATTTAGCGCATGTTATACTCAAACGAAAAAACAAACCATTGCTAACTTTCCTCATCAGAATGTAGGAAAAATTTTCAAATTTTCAATTGGGAAAATTTCCAAATATAAATTATATTAAAGTATAACTTAACTAAGAATTAAAAAAAAATTTTTTATCTTAAAAATTTTACAAAGTTTTAAAATAAAAAGAAAGTTATATTTAGAGTTTTACATTGTATTCTAACTTCTATTTGCATAATTGGGCATATTGCTCGCCAACGATTTCTAAAACCCTCCACACTTTTGAGCAGGCGTTAGGATGCATTTTATTCGTCAAAATAGGGGTGAGAGGAAAGATGAAATTAGGTGATGTTTATACTTAAAATTGAAGTAAAGTCAGATTAGTCACAGACTGAATAAAAATAAAACAATACTGTCAGGAACGACACTATACTCATATATAAGTGAAAAAAATTTTGAACAAAAAAGTATGTAATTGGGCGGAAATCAAGGTTAAAGAATGACGAAAAATTCCGGAAATGCGCAAATCCTTCTGTACCTCACCCCTTATTGAGATAGAATCGTCGAAAATTCGTCGTCTCAAGATACTGAAACGAATAGTAAACATTTTTACCTTAATTACGTGACATCTGATGAAACTTCTGCCGTGTTGTGTGAATTTACATTATTTTCTGGCGAATAATATAAAGATATATAAAGCAAGCATATAAGAAGTTAAATAAAATATAACGTTTAGTCAGTTAACTGCGTAATTGATTTTTTTAAAGTACCTGAAGTTCCCTTTTTTAAGTCAGGCGATGACGCATATATACGTCTAATGCAATACAAATAGTTACATAGGAAATTTTGCAAAAAACTCGTAATAAAACGAATTAAATTTCAATTTTATTAGATGGAAAGATAACACATGGACCAAAGCAAAATGGAGATTGGGATTGACGTGTATACATGTCTGAAGCATTTAATGAAGCAAAAATTCAATTGGTATTAATATTAAAAATAAATCTACCAAATTTTGAAGCAGTAATTAATTTATAATTGTAGGAGATGCCAAAAAGTTTCCAATAATTTTTCCAAAAAATTGAAGCAGTCATTTTATATATAGGGATAGCAAGAAATAAGTTACCCACTTCAGAGGGCTCTAAAATGCGTTCTGATGATCCAAATGAGATAAAATATGAAATATAGATTATTGAGATGATGCGCTTTACATTTATTAAATAAAAAATAGTACAGAAATTCACCGATAGGTGGCATTGTAATATACATAAAACTATTTAATATGGTTTATAATTGTTAAATAAAGTAAATTTAAAATTGCTCAATATGTCCTCCTTCCTTTTCAACAATATGCTCTAATCGGAGAACCCTATTTTCTATAGATGACCGCCGGAGTCTGCCAGAATATTAAGAATATGGTTTCGAATTTTGTAATTCAAATCTGGTAGAGATGAGAGCCTTTCATGGTAGATATTGTCCTTCAAATAACCCCTCAACCAAAAGTCGCAAGCGGTGGTGTCCGGCGAGCGAGGAGGCCATGCTATTGGGAAATGATAAGTTATCAACTTAAAATACAAAGTTTCTTCACTGCTTGTCGAAGCTTGCCTTCTGCTTTCAGAAAATTGAATGTCTACACACACACACACACACACACACACACACACACACACACACACACACACACACACACACACACAAACACACACACACACACAAACACACACACACACACACACACAAACACACACACACACACACACACACACACACACACACACACACACACACACACACACACACACACACACACACACACACACACACACACACACATTTAAATAAAAATTCGGTAAATCTTTACTAGTAAAAAATTATTTTCTTCTCTTACCGCTCTTTAACACATTTTCAATTCCGAAAAAAACAAAACCGGCACAGCTGTCAATTTCGGTCAGATTCAGAAAAAACCGGAATTTAATCGTAGATTTCTCACGTCACAAATTTATTCCTTCTTCCCGACAGGTGTACGTGCGTAAGTGCGAGAGGAGGAGGGGGGGGGGTTGAGATGGAGCTGAGGGGGGATCTTTTCTAAAGTCAGACGATTTAGGTGCGAATTCCAAATCTGGCAGCATGTGACGCATTCGATTGAATGGAAAGCGGCTGAGCAAACTGCGGAACCTAATGGAATATTTAGGCTAATATTAGAAAATTCTGTGAAATAAAAGCGGAAGAGATTCTGTTTTCTCAGGAAGTGCGATATCTGCAAAGAAGTCCCAAAGCGGTGAAAACAATGGAGGGAAAATTATTGGTTTTTCTTCTATTTTCTTGCATGTCATTTATATAGATTTCGCGAGCTAAAATACCGTGAATCGCTTTTCTTATTATTTTCTGGACTTTTTCAATACGCTTATGTTGCTTAGTTATTCATCATAATTTCAAATTAATTGCTTTATCATCTGAAGGTATAATATGCCAGTAAAATGAATCTTTCCATTTGTTATTTTATTTCTCTTAGTTAAGGCACATCAAGAGTATCAAATCTCCTTCCAGCAAATGTGGTAATAAATTACTCAAATTTTGAAAAACATTTGAAACCAGCTGGAGTTGCCTTCCTGAAATTTTATTGTATACTCTTTAATAAATGTACTTGTGTATTGTTAAATGCGAACCATTAGGGAACAACAGTTAGGATGTTACAAAACTGTCAATTAGAAATCATCTTTAATGAATTTTTTAACGGTTAATTGCTGGGATACTATTAACGCAATGCCATCCGGTGACACCACGTTGGTGTCATGCGAATTTTTATATATTTTATGAATTTCTTATTACAATTATTTATTATTAATTACTATTTATATTGTGAAAATTATTATTATTTTAATTCATTTATTTTATGATAATAAGATTTATGATCTCTTTAAAACCTCGAAAACTAAATAGTAGTCACAAAGTTATATAAAAAAGTTTCATATGTTTAAGTTACTGCATTTTGAGTTTTGCGTTTACATGCAGTACAGACTGGCAGGTTCTTAAAGAATTCGGTTTCAAATTTGGTACATATCTACATTTAAGTCTGTGTACAAAATTTTATCAGTACAGCTCCTTTTGCTTTGTAGATATTGTGCTAATTTATATTCGGACAGATAGATTTCCTCAGAATGGATTTTGCTCGAAATTTAATCGAAATGTGCTGATTTGATATACTAGAAACATTATACCAAATTTCATCCCAAAGCATTTCTGAGTTATCGTGTTCACAGACAGACAGACATAATTTCAAAAATGCATTTGTGTGTGGGTGTGTGTGTGTGGGGGGGGGGGTGATACAGGAAAGTCCAAAACGTGGGGAATAGACAAAATCATGAGTTCGAATTTTTTGATAATTTTGGTATACGGTCACTGTTCTAAATTCGCTAAAAAGTAAAAGTTTGAAACTATATTTACTTTCTGCCATGCTACATGCGTTCTGGAATACATTCTACATAAAACAAGTTTAGAAAAACTAGATAATCTCAAAAATACCTGGAAATAATTTTTTTAAATTACAAATAGATTTGAAACAAGTCTTGATGATTTTAAATACATGGGCAAAGTGTTTTCTTTGTTTTTATCGATTTTGTTCATAAAAGCGGTTTCCAACCATTTGTTAAGGGAGGTAATTAAGATCCAGTGCTGTTCAGATTTGAAGACAAAATTCAGGACTTGAACTTGTCTCTTGTTATATCAATGAAATCAGAACTATGCAGTCTGCAGTCTTGACCAGAGGGTAACTCCTCCTTCATCATTAGGCCTTGACTCGTGGATTTGGTGAATGAACAAATGAGATTAAAGCCAATATCAGGTTATTTTGACTAACAGAATAGGGAGTACTTTTCTTCCATTAAAAATCCTTGATGCATGAACTTAGCTTAATATAGGAGACGAAATATGATTAGAAGCACAATCTGATTAGTTTGACAAGCAGTAGACGATGCTCTTCCTTCATCATTAATTCTTGCCTCGTGGATTTGGTTCAATACAATAGACTTGGCTTAATGAATTATACAAAATGAAATCAGAAAGACTTTCTGGTCATTTTGACGAACAGTAGACAATGCTCTTCCTTCATCATTAATTCTTGCCTCGTGGATTTGGTTCAATACAATAGACTTGGCTTAATGAATTATACAAAATGAAATCAGAAAGACTTTCTGGTCATTTTGACGAACAGTAGACAATGCTCTTCCTTCATCATTAATTCTTGCCTCGTGGATTTGGTTCAATACAATAGACTTGGCTTAATGAATTATACAAAATGAAATCAGAAAGACTTTCTGGTCATTTTGACGAACAGTAGACAATGCTCTTCCTTCCTCATTAATTCTTGCCTCGTGGATTTGGTTCAATACAATAGACTTGGCTTAATGAATTATACAAAATGAAATCAGAAAGACTTTCTGGTCATTTTGACGAACAGTAGACAATGCTCTTCCTTCCTCATTAATTCTTGCCTCGTGGATTCGTTTAATATATCAGACGAAATGGAGTTAGAACCATTAGCAGGTCATTTTGACTAGGCAAGAGATGAAGCACTCTTCCTAAATTAGAAATCCTTAATTCATGAACTTGGCTTAATGCATTAGACGAAGTGGGATTGGAAACACTATCTGATAAGTTTGACTATCAGTAGATGATGCCCCTCCTTCATCATTGATTCTTGACTCGTGGATTTGGTTTAATACAATAGACTTGTTTTAATGTATTAGACGAAATGGGATTAGAAGTACCATCTGATTAGTTTGACTAATTGTAAACGATGCTCCTCCTTCATCATTAATCCTTGGCTCGCGGACTTGGTTTAATGCAATTGACTTGGCGTAATGTATTGTACGAAATGGGATTAGTAACACGATCTGATTAGCAGTAGGCGATGCCCCTCCTTCATCATTGATTCTTGACTCGTGGATTTGGTTTAATATAATAGACTTGTTTTAATGTATCAGACGAAATGGGATTAGAAGCACCATCTGATTAGTTTGACTAATTGTAAACGATGCTCCTCCTTCATCATTAATCCTTGGCTCTCGGACTTGGTTTAATGCAATTGACTTGGCGTAATGTATTGTACGAAATGGGATTAGTAACACGATCTGATTAGCAGTAGGCGATGCCCCTCCTTCATCATTGATTCTTGACTCGTGGATTTGGTTTAATATAATAGACTTGTTTTAATGTATTAGACGAAATGGGATTAGAAGTACCATCTGATTAGTTTGACTAATTGTAAACGATGCTCCTCCTTCATCATTAATCCTTGGCTCGCGGACTTGGTTTAATGCAATTGACTTGGCGTAATGTATTGTACGAAATGGGATTAGTAACACGATCTGATTAGCAGTAGGCGATGCCCCTCCTTCATCATTGATTCTTGACTCGTGGATTTGGTTTAATATAATAGACTTGTTTTAATGTATCAGACGAAATGGGATTAGAAGCACCATCTGATTAGTTTGACTAACTATAGACGATGTTCCTCCTTTATCATTACTCCTTGGCTTGTGGACTTGGTTTAATACAATTGACATGGCTTAATGTAATGTACGAAATAGGATTAATAACACCAGCTGATTAGCAGTAGGCAATGTTCGTCCTTCATCATTAGTTCTTGACTCGTGAATTTGGTTTAATGCAATAGACTTGGTTTAATATATTAAGTGTAATTGCAACTAGCATCAGACTTTTTTGAATTCTTTCATTAGAAGTTCTTGACACATAGACTTGAATAGATAATCCAAATCAAATATGAATGCTGTGTTTGCTGTCTTGAGACATAATAAATAAATAAAATCTTTCATTTTCCAAAAGTTATCAAAATAAAAAATAAACACAAATAAATCGTTAACATATTGATTATTAAAAAATCCATTGAAATGTGAAACTAAGTTGACCATTTTATTAGAGAGGCTTCATAATATGTCTTGTCTAGAGTCTTAAATAATACGCCATTTAATAATATGCTTAACTGAAGTGAACGAATTTTTTAAATTTCAATCTAGATCACTCCAGGTATGAGTGATGAGGAGTATAAGACAATGCCATCAATAAATAAAGGTATTCTGTTTTAACAGAAAATTGCTAATGGTTTTAATAATAGCACAAAACTGTACATAATCATTATTTATTATATTCAAAAGAATTGTGGAATAATTGTTATTCAATAAATTTTTAAAGTTTCGGAATTCATCTGAGCATTATATTTTTGTTTATTTCTAATGGTTTGAAAAAAAAATCAAAAAAATGTTACCAGATTCATTGAGTCTTTATTTATTCTCTGACATTAAAATAACCAACATAAAAAAACTAAAGTTATTCCCTAAAAGTTTGTAGAACTTCAATCAACTCCTTTATTACCTGAGGACAATTAAAAAATCTAACTATATTTTTCCTTGTTTTGGAAGAAAATTCAGAAAATTTTTCAGAACTAATTGCCAAAGTTGGTTTTGCAACCGATTTTTTCCTAGACGAAGACTTATAAAAGATATCTTTATTGGGGTGATAAAAGGAAAAAGCAACATTAAAAGTCAAGTTTTAAGTGACAATAAATTCGCAGACATATTTCAGATAAAAATTGGACGTGAAGATGTCATACAAGATGACATTTCAAAATGGGTTAATGCAGAAAACTTGAACCAAGTTTTCAAGTTCGAGGTATAACTGATCGAGTTACAGACCTATCTTAAAAAAAGGGCATAGAGTTGTTGAAAACTACATGACGTTTCAAGAAGTGTATGTAAGGACTTTGACACCTAATAAAAGAGTGTTAAAATATTAATACTTTAATACTTTGACAGCAGATAAAAGAGAGTAAAACTATTTTGACAAATAATAAAGGAGATTTAAAATATCTTGTAGTTTTTATGTATTTTTTTTTTTGAAATTTCTAGTTACCAATTTTGGAAAACGTTGTTGACAGAAAAGGTCATAATTAAAAATACAATTCCTGTTAAATGACTTTTCAATTATTTGGGATGGTTACAGTCCAGCTTAGTTGAAATAACAGAGGTCCAACTATAGCTTAACATTATAAAGCTAGGGAGCGGAAAAATAGATAATTTTAGTTAATTTCTTTAAAAATTTTTGAAACCGAACAATCCGTGGTCTTTTATTTAAAATCAGAAAAAATCTAGGATATTTTTATTTTCCCGTATACAAAGTATTGAGAAAGTATTGCAAACTTAAAAAAATTAAAACTCGAGATTTTGACAACAAATCTCCTTGAATCCGGAAAAACACTTTTTTTTTATAATAATTGTCTATCTGTTCTTTCTGCTGTGAACATGCTTACTCAAAAATGCTTTGAGTTAAACGGCTGAAATTTGATATATGAAATTGCGTTCAAATTTGTAATTTTTTTCTATCCAATTTTGAATTAAATCCATGAATAGGAAATCTGTCTGTCTGGCTGTTCGAGTGCAAGTGGACTATAAAACGCAAAGAGTTTTTAGATAAAATATAATACACACATTTAGCATCTAAACCATAGACATTTGTCAAATTTTGAACCAAATACATCAAACATTGGCTGTTTGTCGGTCTGTACTTTTGCATGCATTTAAACACAATAATTCATAAAAACAAGGACTTAAATCAGTGAAATTCGATATGTTATCTTGTGGCTACAATTGTAGTTGTGGGTCAAATTTTGGCGTTAATTGGCGGTAAAAAAGCTTCAAAAATCCACAATCTCACGATTGATTTTGCAATAATACTAGATTCACGCCAAATCACTCTAAAGATTTATATTTCGTTAACTATCCTTCACCAAATCCATTCATTCAACATTCGCTGCCTTATCCAAGGTCCAGAATTCCATGTGGAGAAAGGGTTTAAAACCTTAGTGGGGATTATGCGAGAAAGTTTCAGAGAGAAAACATCCGCTTTTTAAAATTTTTTTATGTTCAGAATCAAATATAAAAATGGCACCGTTACGATTAACTCTCGCAATGAGGGTTTATTTTCTGAACCATTTATGTCAAATTATCTTACACATGCTTGTTCATTTTTAAGCCGCTTAATGAAGAAAGTATATTTTTAAAGAGGTAAAATATACTTTTTAAAATATAAAAATAATCTTTCTTCATTAAGCGCTTTAAAACTGAACCACTATGCATTAAATGCTTTGATATAAATGATTCAGGAAATAAATCATCACGCTTGAAAAGAGAGTTAATCTGATGTGCTTGATCATCAAATTAATTTCTCTTTACGCACTGAAAGCAATCCTTGCAGTACGGACGGCAATTGACTCTGAAAACGGATCATAAAAGAAAGGCAGATGATTTCCATTGTTTATATTTCCGCATTAATCCGATCTCACGTTTCTGGTGTTCATTTCTCTGCGGCGTAGGATGATTCCACACCTGAAGCAACAGACACCTGTGACGTCGGGCATCTGCGATGGATCAACTCCGGAGTATAACGAGCTCTGGATGTGTTTGTCTAATTATACTGTAAAAGAAAACGTCAACGATATTTTTGACTTTTATGACTTCTGAAGTATGGAATGCTGTTAATGATTTCTTTATGGATGGCGTTGTCTGCGTATGAACGCATGTCTGTTTTTTTTTATTTTTAAGTTTGCTTGATACGCATGCATTATGTATTATATATGCATCATTTTAATATAACAACAAAGTTAAATATGCGATAGAAAATAGTATTATCATTTCTATCAAATCCAGGGGTTTCTCAAAATTTGAGCCGCAAAAGATTTGAATATATATGTATCTTTCCAAAATGTGCAAAAATATGATGTGGTCTTAAAATCTTCTTTATGTCACATATCACAAATACAGCACACTCCCGAGTATCCGGTTTCCGTATTATCTGTCCTAGTTTTCTTTATCATAATTAATTGAGGAAAGAAAGGCATTACATTGGTAACTTTGCCAAGGCATTGGAAGCGGGCGTATTACAAATACAGCACACTCCCGAGTATCCGGTTCGCGAGTATCCGGTTTCCGTATTATCTGGCCTAGTTTTCTTTATCTTAATTAACTGACAAAAGCAAAGCAATACATTGGCAACATTGCCAAGGCATTGGAAGCGAGCGTCCTCCTACGTTTTGTGTGCAAAACGCAAGTTGTAACAGGGAAAGAGCAGCGTTCTGCTCGTTGTTCATTGTTTGTCAGTGTATAACGGACCTGGATTGTTGCCGCTGTTCCTAATTGTAATTGCACAGTATGTATAAGATCCATAAATGGTTCTTGGGGCATGCTTATGCTTTTTCAAAGTGCACTTCAGTGAAGTGCACAGAATTCATGTTAAAGTATGAACAGTTTATATTCTTTAACTTAACTTTTCTCTAATAAATTCTTGCAGTGCTGTATATAAGCATATATAAACTAACAGTACAGAGCCTTTTACTTTAACTCAACACGTTACCGGCAACTACCTTCTGTGTTTCACCAAGCCATAGCAGCGTTCACATTCTACGCGGCTTGAGATGAATGGATTGTTTAGTACTCAATAAAAAATGAGAAAATACATATTACAATAGTGAGTTTTGAATTAAAACTTTGTCTCCTGGTATTGATGGCGAAATAAATGAGTTCATAGAACTCCGGCTTATACAGCGTTTTTGTTATCCGGCCAGTCTATCCGCCAGATTTGGCCAGATCCTCGGGAATGTACTGCATATTTTGTAAAATTATATTTAATAACAAATGCTTTTTCTTTTCTTTTTAGATTCCAAAGACCTCTTTTAGAAAGAGTAAGTGTTGTCCATTCGTAAGAAAACTGAATGTGATGAAGATGATAAAATGTGTCACTTAAGTTTCAATTTCTAAAATGGGGATCTCAGTGTTTAAATGTTTGGGTTATCTTGATCAAGTCAATTATGCATCGATGGTTTGTACATAGTCAATACAGAGCTGCTATATATACTCTATTTTCTTTAGCGTATAATTATGGTTGGAATGCTTGAGAAACAATTGCTTTATTTCTGAGGTTGATAAACCGAATGGTTAGTATACAGTATCTTTATTGAAATTGCGATCACCAGGTGGCAAGGACTTAATATGAAGGTTCCAGGTTCGAAATCCGATTCCACTGAAGAATTGCCGTATAAGCTAACCTAACGTGCATTAAAATCGTCCAGGCCAAATGCCCTCTATTTGGCGCATTACCGAATATTAGACTGGAGGTGCCAACTCAGGTATCGTCCTTGTCATCCGACAGATGCTGAAAATTACACGGTTCCGTCCAAAAACAGTCTTAATATTGGCTGAAAACGGAAAGCTAATATATCTAAATTAAATAAAGTCAAGCTAAATTCGGATTACAGAAATGATAAAAGCATTCTCTCTACCAATGCCAAACACTGTCCTATATTCTATATTTGTGATTCTGTAAATATTTGTGACATAGTCAATATTTGTGATACAGTAGATATTTCTAAAATAGTCAATATTTGTGATACAGTAGATATTTCTAAAATAGTCAATATTTGTGATACAGTAGATATTTGTAAAATATTCAATATTTGTGTTTCTGTAAATATTTGTGATATTGTGAACATTGTGCTATACTCAATATTTGAGATTCTGTAAATATTTGTGACATAGTCAATATTTGTGATACAGTAGATATTTGCAAAATAGTCAATATTTGTGATGCAGTAGATATTTCTAAAATAGTCAATATTTGTGATACAGTAGATATTTCTAAAATAGTCAATATTTGTGATACAGTAGATATTTGTAAAATAGTCAATATTTGTGTTTCTGTAAATATTTGTGATATAGTCAATATTTGTGATATTTTGAACATTGTGCTATACTCAATATTTGAGAATCTGTAAATATTTGTGACATAGTCAATATTTGTGTTTTTGTAAATATTTGTGATATAGTCAATATTTGTGATATTGTGAACATTGTGCTATACTCAATATTTGAGATTCTGTAAATATTTGTGACATAGTCAATATTTGTGATATAGTCAATATTTGGGGTTTCGTAAATAATTGTGAAATAGTCAGTATTTGAGATTCTGTAATACTTATGATATAGTCAATATTTGTATGCTGTAAATATTTGTGACAGTCAATATTTGTATTACAGTCTATATTTGCATTATAATCAAAATTTGTGATTCTGTAATATTTCTGCTAAGGTCAAGATAAAGCTTGAATTATTATCAAAATTTGCAATATAGTCAATATTTGTATTTTTATCAAGATTCGAATAACCGTCAAGATTTGTTTGACAGTCAAGTCATTATCTCGGTGTTGTTGTAAGCTTTAAGATATTTCCTTAGTTACAACAAATGCCTGTATCGTCAAGTTTCTGTTAAATCTGCGATACAGATACCATACGTTGAACTTTAAGACAAATGGACATTATATCAAAATAATAATTGATAATGAATTCGAAAATTAACAATTCTCTGGAAGCTACCAGTGTTGGCAGAAGAATTTAATCATTTGTTCTACAAGTGACGCTTTGAAAAAATTTAAAATAGTCATTTGAAATATTGAGTCATCATTTTGTAATCGATAGAGACTCTGGACTTTGATAACAATAAACAAAAGTGAAAATAGATTTGAAAACATTGAAGGACAGATAAAAATTGAAACTCGGAAGTGAAAAAAAGTAAAAGTAATGTCAAATAATAAACTTTATCAAAAAGTGAAGCTCTAAAAGTAGATAGCGCATAAAAATATACTTAAGAGAAAGTTAAAGATAAACATTAAAGTGAAAATTACAGTTAAAAATCATAAGTGGTAAAGATTGTGATAAGAGAAAGGTTAAGTTAAAAATTAAAGGTATAAAAAATTTCTAGAAAATTATAATAGAATGTCCGATTCAGATATAGTTTATTTATATTTTTATTCGTTTAGAGTTTATTGTATTGGCAACACTGAATCTAGAGCACAAAATTTGAAATTCACATTAAAATGGGATCATGTCTGACAAACGATTTTCAAATTTTTATTATTAAAAATATATAATTAATATTCTTTCATTTTAAGAAATAATAATTGAATACTAAAAATAATAACAATATCAATAGTCTAGCTTTCTTAGGGGATTAACTATTCACTCACGATATTTACGCAGTCCATTTCGTAATGTCAATCAATTTTGATGGATGACATCTTGTCACGTCAAATGAAAGTTCTATTTTAAAATGCTCATCTAACATAATAAACAAACCCATTTTATTGCTCTATTGTGTACACAAATAACAAAATTATCTGGCAAATGAATTCGAATTTAATGATGGCGGTATGCTTTTTGAACTTGGGAACTGTATCAAAGTTCTATTTCGCGATATCTCTTAAAAGTTTGAAGATTTTATTTTGCATTATTGAGTTGGTAGGAGACAGGCAAGCACTGATGACTGATCTATAAGTTTCCTATAAGTTTCCATATGATAAAAAATTGGCAAAATCGACGTTGTAGTTTGGGCTGGGGAAGTGGCTGATTTTTTGATTTTACTGATTATTTTTAACTGTACATATGATTTCAAAACACTGTTTTTCGATTTTTTTTTTTTTTAGATGTGACGCTTTCTTTTGTTTGGTGTTTAAAAACCCATGCATCACTTCATATGTCATGATGCGCAAGTTGCAAACTATTTTATTACAAAAAAAAAGTCTTAGTAGAAATAAAATAGGGTTAAATACAACTTGAAAATATTCACTCATTTTACATATTATTTATTATCAAAACAATTCGAAAGCATTTATACTTTTAAAAACTTTTTCATATATTTTTCAGAAAAATGTACTATCATTTTATCTTTTTTCAAAATTGTTTTTTTAACAGTGGCGTTTTACAAGAGAATAATAACATCATTTTCGAATGTAATGTGAAATAGATATAGATTTATTTTAGGTTTTATTATAGGATTGGAAAGTTAAAAGTTTATGAAATGTTCTTCAACAATGAATCTAATAGGAACTCATATGATAGAAAGATGGAATCTTTTACCTTTTTCTCGAAACCCATTTTCTTCAAATTTCGGTAAGAATAGAACGCATTCTATTCTTTATAATCGTATGGAAGGAATTATTTTATCCAACAATATTTACAAGCATTAAACATCTGTTAAACATATTTTTATTTTTTCTGCATAATAGCATTAACCTTTAGAGGTTATTTGAGGTGGAAAGTCTCATACATTTTTTGACTTTCAAATTACAAACGTGCATTATTTTTTTGATTTTCGTTATTTTTTGAAATTTTTATTATTAGCATATTTAAAAAATAAAATAAATTCAATGTTATTATTAAATCTATGTTCATATATTATGCTAGTTTTAGAGTGATTTTACTGAGAATTACAGATTGAGATTTTACTGAGTTTACAGGTGTTTAATTACTTTTCTAAATATACTGACTAGTAGTTACGAATTTGAAAGCTACCACAACACAAAGCATATTAGATTTGCCTTTAAAAAACAAGTACTTCTGAAAACAAATGTTTTTCTACTATTCTGTGAACAAAATAAATCATTAGTTCTGTATCTCCTAAATTTTCTATCCAATATTAAATTTCACTCGCTCAAAAATCCCCTTTATTTACTAAAATGTCGGCAATTTTCATCGTCGAGAACGACCTAGTTCCCTTAATTTGAAACGTTATTTATAGTGCATCCATATGCAATTACTAAATGGCCCCTTCCTCCATAAAACAAATCTAATTTGTGACTGTCTAAGATAAAATCTTTTGTTGGAAGTCTTTTACCGCAACCTTAAAATTAGTAACACCGTTTTCAGTTCAGTCCTAAACTTCATTCTAAGCAGCTTCTGCAGCCAGACATAATTTTTTTCCTTAGATAAATTTTGGATCTTTTATTTTCTAGATGCCGCGTTGAATCTAGGTTGAAGGAGAGTGAATTGGCAAAATCTAGGTCAGGAAGCCATTTGGAGTGAATTAAATTCCTCGAAAATAGTCATATTCTTTGTTCAAAAGAAATAGACATACTCAGTGCAATAAAAATATATAGCCTATTTTCTTAAATCTTAATATAAATAGGAGTTGATATGGTTTGATACATTATATATATATATATATATATATATATATATATATATATATATATATATATATATATATATATATATATATATATATATATATATATATATATATATATATATATATATATATATATATATATATATATATATATATGTGTGTGTGTGTGTGTGTAATGATATCTCTAAATCTAAATTAAATCCTAATTAGTTTCCTAATTTTTATCTTAATTTAACCCATATTAACTTAATTTTTAAATTTTTTTCTTATTTCCTGATCCAATTCCACCTTTTTTTTATTTAATTAATGCTACACGAGCTCTCTAAAACTGCTTTAATCAGCATGTTCACACGCTCCAAGTAAAGTGATAAAAATCTGTCAAGCTAAGCAAATTCTTTTAAAAGATACCTATATTTCCCTTTCCTAAGTCTATACGTGTCAAAGAATCCTGATCAGAAAGTCACAGTATAAAATCACTCGGGAAAAATATTTTGATCTCTTTCGCTCTTCTGCTTTTGCATCGCTACTGGAGGAAGTTTTAAAATGTCACAGTGTCTTTACTCTTCGGGCACGAAACTACTTAAAAATGAGATGATCTCTATCTATTTATATATTGGTAACATATTTTGTTGGAATCGGAATGCAGGTTGAGGACCTAGACGAGACGTTGCATTTTGAATTTCGTTTTATACTCTCTAGGCAGGCATGATTATTTACAAGAAGGCGCAGCGCGGCACAAAAGAAAGAAGTAAAGAAGAGCTCGAAACAAATGATCACTAGTCTTATATAACATAGGATTTACCGCCACATGCCGATGGAATGCATGTGTTGACCTTTGACAAGGGCAACAGAAGTATCATTTTCATTTGATGCGTAGTACTGATGGCGCATTATTTTTACAAAGGATTTAATTAAACCGAAAGGGGAAATAGATCAGGAAATAAGGGAATATTTTACTATGGGCTAAATTAGGATAAAGTTTTGGAAATTAATTTGGATAAAATTAAAAGAGTAAAATATCATTACATATATATATATATATATTTGTGTGTGTGTAATGATCTGTGTGTGTGTGTAATATCTTTTAATCTAATTTAAGTCTTAATTAATTCCCTGATTTTTATCTTAATTTAGCCCATATTAACTTCATGCTAAAATTTTCTATTATTTCCTGATCCTGTTCCTACTTTTTTTTTATTTAATTAATGCCACAGGCGCTCTAGTAAACTGTAAATTTTGCAAGCTCTCACGCTTCGATTGCATGGATAAAAATCCTTAATGTTTGCAACATTCTTTTGAAGATACCTAGATTTCCCTATCCTAAATCTGCGCGTGTCAAAGAAATCCCGATAAAGAACTCATTATAAAATCATTGAGAGAAAAATTTTGCTCCCTTTTGCTCTTAACGCTTTTTATTTGTACATATTATGCTTCCCGGGATTGAGTAAATCGAAATTAAAAATCCAAAGCGTCTTCTATTCGGCCATGCGTCTCTCCCCCCTCTCTCTCTCTATATATATCACACCAACATTTCCTTCAGAACTACTTGACGAAATTCTACAAAACTTTGTACACTAGTTACTTAAAAAAAGAATAATCTCTACAGTAATTTCGAAGCAAAATATTATCTTTAGCAAAATATTTATTCAGAATATTATCTTTTCAATCATGTTAATTTCATTTTCGTATAATTTTCCTTTCTATTTTCATTATTTTGTCAAAATTAAAAGAAGTCGTTTAATAGATTCAAGCGATTTTGAAATCATGTTATTTATAGATATTCTCTTGCTAAACAATAGAGAGATTTTGAAATTATCTACATTTATTTTTGATATTGCTTTCTTGAATTACTCTACATTCTTTTTCGTAATTATCTTGGCAGCTTTTTTTGCTAATTTAACAAGAATTCTGAGATTTCTTAAATTAGAATAAACAATTATGACGCTAGAATCTCTTGTCAATTTTACCTTTGATTTCTACCGAATAATAAATAAGCAATATTTTAATTGAGAAGAGTACAAAATTTTGCGAATAAAATTTGTAGTATTTAGACAGCAAATACTGGTACATATTAATTTACACATAGATTTGAAGCATATTGATTAACTAACTGATAAAATTAGTCTCGCCTGTTTTTAAAAATCATCTGATTCAGTTAATGTTTTTTGTAATTCAAAAGAATGAATTTGAATATTACGATAATTTAACCAAAAATAGTTTTTACATTAATAATATTAAACGTAATAATGAAACTGTTTTAATCCCAAGCAACACTGGATATATGGGCTAGTCAATTACAAAAACCAACTGGAGTAATCCCCCAAAAACTTTCGCGCATAATCTCAAATAAACTTTTCATGACAGAGAACGCTTTATATGGCATTGGTGTACAATAGTTACTAAATAGTAACTTTTGGTGCGAATGTAGCATTTTTGCTGAATCTTTCATGCCATCCTTGGCGAGTTTTTTGGCAATTAATCCACGGCATAATTTAATAGTATGTGAAAATCGAATTTGTATTTTAGATACATTTTTCTCAACGGATTGAAATAGAAATTTGACACAAAATTGTATTTGTAATCACACATTCTGATACCATATTTGATATATTGTATTAGCGTTTTTGAATTATTGCATTTACTTATTTCTGAAAGTACAGACAGACAGTAAATCCGTAGTTGTATTTGGCTCAAAATTTGACACCACTACACTATTGATGTGAAATCTGTATACCGAATTTATCTATCTAGCCCTCTTCGTTTTGTAATTATCGTGTTAACTTATATTTTAATAGCCGGACAGACGGACTTCCTCTGAATAGATTTTACTCAAACTTTGTTAGAAACCTGCAAATTTGGTGTTAGGATCGTATAACAAATTTCAACATTCTAACTCAAATAGTTTTTGACTAAATTTTATTTTTGAACTCAGGGAGTTCTAAAACGTGGATTCGTCAAAATCTCGAGTTTGAATTTTTTGTTCGAATTCCATAATTTGTTCAATTCGAGTTCGAAACTTTTTCTCTACTACTAGGGTACGAGAAAGTAAAAAGACAAAAGTATAAATTGGCATTTTCAGGTTTTATTCGCCAAGCTGTAAAAATACGACTGAATGTGCGCAGCTTTTACTGCGCTCTTTTTCTCAGAGAAACGACAGATAAACGGGAACTAAAAAAAAAAAAAAATTGCAAAGCAATAAGGATGAATTTATTGAAGCTTTCGAAACTATTATCGGGCTCACGTTGCAGCGCACATCGGAGAAAACAAACTGTTTACCACACGCGAGCGCGTGTTTTTCAACGTGCTCAAAGGTGTGGATGTTATCGACTTCCGAGGACGAAAACGCTTCTTTTTTTACGCCAAAACGACGTATTCAGATTTTTTGCCAGCTTATCTACCGTTTGCATAAACAGCCACTCGAAACGGATTAAAAGTAATAAGTTTTAATTACGTAATGCTTGTTGGCGAAGGTCAAAGACCACCGAATGATACTGTTTCGATTGTCGCACATTGTTTTGTTTTCCGGAAACACACGCCGTGCCACGCTGTCACGGAACGTTTATGATTGAAAGGAAGCATTCTGTTTGAGTAATCAAAACATGTTCGATGCGTGGAACTGTCTGAAAATAATATGCTTTCGCAAGCATAGTCTGATCATTTGTTTTATAGGGTGTTAGCTCGTGTTCTTGATCCGGTTTCTAATTTCCATGAAAAAGAATTAACATATGTGAAATTTAATAAATTAGCTCATTCCAGTCAAAATTCCAGAGATAATACGAGGTTGTATATCACCAGAAAAAGATCGTGTTCACTTTAATAATCATTTTTACTTTTTAATTTCTCGTATACGTAGTATAGATAAAATATAGTAATCGTCAAAAAATTCTAATTGGGAGATTCTGATCTCCCTGAGTTTGAAAAATACAATTTTGGAGAATATCTGTTTGCCTGTCTGCGACAAAGATAACTTAAAAGTGCTTTGAGCTAGATAGATGAAATTCGGTATACGGTCTTTATACCAAGTTTGTATATTTCTTTCAAATTTTGAGTAAAATTTGTTTAGAGGACATTTTTCAGTCCGGGTGTTAGAACTTAAGTTAACACGATATTTGCAAAACAGAGAGCTAGATAGATAAAATTTGGTACACAGATTTAATATTTCTAGTGTAGAATCGTCAAATTTTGAACCAGATCTAACTACTGACTTACTGTCTTTTGGTTTGTAGTTAATGTAGTAATGCAATAATTCAAAAACGCAATGTCTTAAATATATCAAATTTGGTTTGGGATTTTGTGATTACAATTTGAGAAAAGCACTTCTAAAGCACAATTTCGATGTTTGAATACTTTAACTCGTATCAAAAATTAATCGCCAAAACACTTGCCGAGGATGACACGATAGATTCATTGAAAATGCTAAATTCACGCCAAAAGTTAATATTTTGTAACTATTGTACGCCAATGCCATATAAAGCGTTTTATTTGGGATAATATCTTTATTAGAGAGTATGGGAGAAAACATTGTGGAGACTATTCCTACTGGTTTAAAAATTAAATTTTAGGACTGTTGATCTCATTTAATGCATTTAATCATTAATAATGACTATACAAAAATACATTTCTTTAACAAAAATGGAATGATATTTATATTATGGAACACTATAACAGTAAAAAGAATCAAGTGATAATAATAACAATGTATAGGAGACATTCTATATGTTTAATTGGTTAATCTTAATAATAAAGATGAATGTATGTGTGTGCACTGACGCTCTACAGGCCAACCCGTTTGACCTACAGTTACCAAATTTCGCTCATATATATTTTAGAGGATGGGAATGCAATGTGCACCTTGGAGAGAATTTAAAAATTTTTAATTAGAATTTTAATTGAATTCTAATAATAAAGATGAACGTATGTATGTGCATTGGTGCTCCACAGGTCAACCCGTTTGACCTACAAATACCAAATTTTGCACATATATATCTTAGAGGATGGAAATGCACACCTTGGAGAGAATTAAAAAAAATTAATTAGAATTTTAATTAATTAAAAATTAAGCTGAATTTGACATTTTTTCGCTTTAACTTCCGGAAATATCATTGCATAAAACTAAATTTTACATCGTTTTAAAATTTAAGAAATGTCATTTCAATGTATACCAATTTAATAATTGTGCGAAATTTTACTGATTTTTGGCAATTTTTAATAATACGTTTTCCCTAATTTCGAACAATGGATTTCATGGATGCCCTGAAATTCAAACCGTTTTCATTTTAGCGTCAAATGTTTAATCGGATCATTTTCCTCTAGCTAAGAAAGAAGGGTATTATTTGGTTTATTATCTGCGCAGTTTACAAGAGAAATGAAAAGTGAAGTTACAGTACCACGAAATTTAGAAGATCGATGAACCGGATGTTTGTGTTTTTAACAGCACTGTCACCATTTGAAAAATACATGTATACAATACACAAAGTTCTTCAGACAGATAATACGGCTTTAATGACAAATTATTTGGCAGAATCATGAACATGAGGATATCAATAAATGATTTATTTGAAAACAAATATAATGAAGATACATGGCGAACCAGCTGGTCGACTGAGGTGACTAGCTGGTCATCAACCTTGATTAGTTGAGGCTGGTTTATTAATACCAGGCTCAATTAGTGTAGGCGGATATAGGCATTTTGTGGCCTTAAACATCGTGCATTATAAAGTTCCCTTTTTCATAAACTATACAATCTAATTTCACAATTCAGCACATTTCAAATTTAATTAAGTTAATGGTTTATTTTATTTCATCTTTAATTTTAATGACTTCGCAGAAAAGTATATGTTATTTATTTTAGATGTCTCATGATTGCGCGATATCCGCGTTTGTACGCATTGTTATTTAAGCAAATGTTCGTTATTTTAAGGTACTGTGACAACAAATTTTGCATAATAAAGTAGGTAAGAACATAATCAATTATTTTTTTCTAAAGGTTAATACTACTAATATTAATATTAATAATATAATAAAATTTTTTGGATACTATTAACCGCATATGAGGGATTAATCGCCAAAAAACTCGCCAATGATCACACGATAGATTCAGTTAAATACTATCCTAATATTTCACAATTCATATAATTTGCATTTTTTACAAATTGATTTATTTGGTACTGTGCTAATAATAATTTTAGGCCCCCCTCAGCCCGGCGGACCTACACATCCAGCTGAATTGTCTGCCAAGAAGAAAATCCCAAACTGGCTGCTGGTATTAATAGTTAACCGATAAATCTCCTTAACAGCGACATATATTCAAAGAGAAAGTATTGTTATCTTTAAAAGTCCTATATCAAGTGTTTGATGGATCTCACATTTCAGAACACTTAGTTCGAAAAATGCACATTTCTTCTTTTGTATGAAGTATAAGGAATGTATTGTATTGTCTATAAATTCGAACTGAAGATTTTGACGAATCTTCACAATTCAGATGTCTCTGAGTTCGATGAACACACTTTTAGCATTATGTCAGTCCGTGACAAAAATAACTCAAAAACGCTTACAACTAGACGGATGAAATTTGGCATATTGTTTTACACGGAATTTATAGATTTCTATCAAATTTTTATAGAAATCAAAATTTGATAGAAAGAAGTCTGTTGAATATAAGTTAGTACAATAATTACAAAATGAAGAGAGTTAGATAAATTCGAAACACATCTTTTATATCTATAATGTAAACATGCTTCAAATTTTGAGCCAAATCCAAGAAAGGGTTGGACGTCTGTCGGTCCGTACTTTCAGCAGCATAAAAACTCGATATCTCGAAAACAAATGACTTAAATGTATCAAATTTTGCAGGGGATTTGGTGACTACAGTTGCAGTTCTGATTCAAATTCTGATTTCAGTCGTTTGTGAAAAAACGCGTCTAAAACACAAATTCGATTTTTGGATGCTTCTATTTCGAATAAAGGAAATTAATCTAAAAAAGAAACCGCTTGTTAGGAAGCACATTATAAATAACGAAAGGTAAAAGCCAAAATAATTACGCCGAAGGTAACAATTCGCAAATATTGTATGCCAAGACGTTCTCGGCTTTACACTAGATCCATAGTTTTTTGCTGAGTGGATAGGCGATAACACTTTAATTAAGGGGTATGCGAGAAATTTCGGGGTGACCGCTCATGCTGATTGGAATTACATGTGTTGATTGGGTCGTGAAAACGATAATTAAAATATTTAAAGAATTTTTGGCATGATATGGCTTGAGAATGATTCTGTTAAGGGGCTTTTCATCAATTTTTGAAGTTGCTATTAAATTTCAGATGGTATTGCCTGTGTGCAATCTATCTTTTCACCTATCCGTGATATATATATATATATATATATATATATATATATATATATATATATATATATATATATATATATATATATATATATATATATATATATATATATATATATATATATATATATATATATATATATATATATATATATATATATATATATATATATATATATATATATATATATATATATATATATATATATATATATATATATATATATATTTATTTATTTATTTATTTATTTTAAACTTTGAAATTTGTGCAATAACTGCTTTGCAAACTACTGCCCTGGTTTGCTCGCTTTCCAAGTATCCTTCAGAAGGCCTAGCCATTTTATTAAATCTGATACATTTCTTGCCTGATTTTCAGGAAAATACTTTTGTTATATCTCTGAGTTTTATTACGCCCAAACATTTTGAAGAAAATATTTTCAGCATTCGTTTATTCCTTTGTTTATGAAGTGCAAAGGTTGCTACGCAACTACCCTTGATAAGAAACCTGACGAGGGGCGTTGACCTCACTTCTTCAGGGGACGTCAACTTTATGTTTCAGTCTAGACAGGTTAGGAGATAAAAATTCGTCGTGGGGTGCCTTTCAGAACGAAAAACTTTTTCATAATAAAACATTTCCAAGAAACTGGATTGTTGAAGCAATATGTCGCTACTCTAAAGGCTGTAGTCAATAACAAACAGGCTAACATTAAGGAGAGAGTTATGCGACGTAACAATGAATTCTGCTTTGCATATTATCTTAATATGTAGCCTTGGGAAAAAACTCCGCATATTATCTTAATATGTTTTAGACTGATACTTTTTTTTTAAAGGAATAGGTAATTGACTTCCTAAGAGAAAAAAAATTCTAATTTCTGAGTTAAAACTGTTTAATATAATGGAATTCTTTTTACTCGTCCTTTTCTTTTTACTTCGCGTCCTTTTCTGGCCGCGTGTTCTTTGTGCTTTTTTCTCGGTACAGATTATTATACATCTCTGTATACTAAAATATATCAGTGCAGATATATCTGTGCAGATTAGAACAAATAAAAATAAAAACTCAAACGAGTAAAGATTTACAAAGCGTTGTAAATGTATAAATGTTTTAAATTGTAGAAGAACGCTTGAAGCGAGTTACGGCCGCCCTACAGAAATTTTACTTGAACGAGCTAGACGCGTTATGGACGACGAAAAGGTTAAGGTTCTTAGATGCACATTAATATGCATGATATAATTGACTGATGATATGATTTCTTGTAGTTTTCGGACTGCGGTCGGATTGAGGGATTTGTTCGTAAATATTTACTTCTTTAAAAGCAAACGTTATTAAATGAAATAAAAGAAAAGAACTATATAGTTTTTGATTGCAAAAACACTCTATTAATACTTACGGAACTGTACTTAAAAATAAATAAAATATTTAAAAAAAAATACTTTTATTAAAATATTGAATAGCATAATTTTTTATTTTAATTATTTCCGCTTTTCTGCCATATTTTATGATTCATTATTATAAATGATGTGGAGACTCAATATGATTTTTATTCTTAAATTCACCGCCAATAAAATCTTTGAAGTTTTGCTTAGATAATTTTATCTTGGCCTCTTTGCACTCTAGAGTTAAATATTAAAATTCTTAGAAGATATGTATTTAGTTCAAAGTCATTCAAACAAAAAACAGCAACAAAAAAGACGAAAAAGAAAAGAAAAGAAAAAGAAATGGGTAAATAATAAAAAGAGAGTGGAGGTGGTAAGAAGCGATTCGTATTGAGGACATTTGCTTCGAAGGAAATAATATAATGGAATATTTTGAATAACATTTTTGCACTAAATTCTTTATTTACAATTTCTAAAGGATTCAGTTTGCATTTTTAAAGGCACCCCTGACTTTACATAAATGCACTTGTTAAAAAAACGAATACGAATGTCTTAAAAATAAATTGTTTTTGCTTCCTTTACAATAATTTTACACTTGTTTTATGTGTACAACTTAAGTATACTATCTACCAAGAAAGCTTTATGTCTCTTCTAATTATTTATATATCTCGTCTTGCTCTTTAATTATTAAAATAAATTTATAAAATCACAAATAATTTTAGAGCTATTATGTGTAGCAAAAATGCACGAAATCGGTCCAGTGGCTGGGCTATGACTCCTCCCCGCAGAAGATTTTCAGTGCAGTATTGTTTTGAAACTTCTCTCAAAATGGGATAGTTGTAGAAGACAGACAACCATTGATGATATATTTACAGGTCTTGAGCTTTCCGTTTTATATAAAACAAAAATTAGCAAAATCGGTGAACTGGAGATGTCTGGGGGATTAGTTCTTTTGTTTTCTTAATGAATTAGAATAAAACTAATTCTTTTCTTGTTGTTCGAAAATAAATTTACATTACCATTTAAAAGCTGCTTAATTGGATTACATATTCGTATAATGACTTAAAGAAATTTCTTGTGACATATCATCACCAACTCATTTAAAGAAGTTTCCTTTTATCTATATGAATAGCAATTTCATGTTCATAATGTCTTTCATCATAATTGATTGCTGTGGCGCTTCTGAGTCATCATTTCTCATTATATGCACGCGACTCTTAACGTCTTGTCACAAGAAGATGACAGCATTAAGGAAAAAGCCGACACAAAAAAAAGCGGAAACCCACAAACGATTCTTGCAGTGGAAAAATCACCTCACTTAAAACATTTCCCCGAAGTCCAAACCACCTGAAATTTTCCTCATAAAGAGGGAAAAGATATTCCCATTATTCAAACTGTTTCACACTGAATAATTTTTCAGTGCATCCGACCCTCCTATTTCCGTTTTCCTGGGATGGTGGCTGTCCGATGAACACTCAATTTCCATTCCGAGAATGGTCGATAGCAGAGCAGGAATGGGAAGCGCCCTCTTTCGGAGAAGCTGGGAAGCAGCAATGAAAACAAAGGGGAAAAAAATGAGGAAGTTGTCGGCTCGGAGGTTTCTAATTGTGTTTCCCACCAGCGTGGAACAAAGGGCGAGAAAGATGGAAAACCCGTTCAGTCACTTTTTGACGCGTTCGCTTGGAATCGGTTCTTGGTAGCAAAGCAGTTCTTGAATGCGTTTAAAGTAATAGCAAGATCTATTCTCCCACTGAGTCACTATTTGCATCGAAATGTGTGCACTAAAGGGTATGAACCGGTGATGCAATTAAGTGAAAAAAAAAAAAAAAGGATTCGGATCACAAGAGATATGACAATCAGCTTTGTATCTGCACACATATGACGCATAAAGACATGCGGCATTTTTTTTTTTCTTATAGTAAAATTTTATACAATTTTCCCCAAATCTCTATCTCTCTCTCTCTCTCTCTCACACACACACACACACTCTTTTTTACTATCTCGTCTATGCTATGCACAAAGAGAAAATATTGTAAATTACATAAAAATTTGATTAATAATTACATAGGTTATTATTCCTAAAACTTTTAAGGGGTAATAACATTTTATATCTCCTTATGTCCGAAAGCACATTTATAATAGCATCTTTACATGAAAACGCAATGATTAAAAATAACTGCTCTAAGTTGAACTGACAGAATTTCATAAAAGAATTTTACACCAAATCTGTGTATTTCTATCAAGTTTTACACGAAACAAACCCATGGGAAGTCTGTTTCGCTATTAAAAATTGTTATATGTATACGATAACTTACATTCCCAACAAATTAGACAAAAGAAATATGATTTTATGTTTAAAATCGTAAATCTGTAAAAAGATTTTGATGAAATCCAGGAACAATTTCATTATCTGTCAATACCGTTACTTGCTTGAATATGAACGTTACAGTTCAAACCCCTAGAAACCTACATAAATGAAATTTGGTATGAAATCGCTGTACCAAAATTGTATAATCATATCAATTCAGGATCCAATCAATGAGTGGAAAAAAGTTTCGATTGTGTATTCGCCTCTCTTTATTGTAACATATGCCATATAGTAGGCATATAAGAAGCTTGCTGAAAAATCTCTTGTTTATTCCGTATGAATTAATTTCATAGCTGTTAGAAATCCCTGGGTAAAATTATTTCCCCTTTTTTATTTTTATTATTTTTTTATGCATGAAACATGTAAAAGTACACAATTTAAATGCGTAATATGATCAAATGGAATTATTATAATAATTCCATTTGATCATATTAAGCATGTAAATTGTGTACATGCTTAATCTACTGTCTATTCCTTAGTAGATTAAGGAATAGACAGTATATTCCTACAGAGAATTGGAAACATTACTTAAAGTTAAGGGTAATAGATTCCACAAAAAATTTGATGAATTAAAAACACAAAGAAAAGGCCCATAACAATACTACCAAAGAATATAAAATAAACCAGAATTATCATTTTTATCTTTATACAATGGAAAAAAAGAATGTAATTAAATATTTGAATTAAAAATAAATTAGTATAAATTTCGTTGCAACAATGAAAAGTATTGTTGTAAATTATGCATAAAAATATCTTTAAAATTAAAAAAATAGGGACAAACGAACGGCCACGGAATTAACATATTCGAACAATTTTTTTTCGTATAAAATAAAATAAATATTTTTTTAAATATAATAAATAATCCATAACATTTTGAAATGATGTCTTCAATAAATGTCATATTTTTTGATTAAAATTTTAATTAAAATTTCCAAAAAGAAATACCTTTTAAATACACATTCTTCCGTCGACAAGAAAGTGTATTTGTGTCAAATTTAATAACTCTAGGTAAACATGGTCTTTCAGAGGGCAAACATATAAACTTACGAACGAACACACACACAGAGAGAGAGAGAGAGAGAGAGAGAGAGAGAGAGAGTTCCATTATTAGTAGAAATCTACAGATTTTTGAAATGCAATTCGGAGTTTATTTCTGAGACAAATTCTGATCTCTGATAACACATCTAGTGATCACACATAAATATGTATGAATGTTATGACAAATTGTGAGGATGTAACAAATGCCACCATGAGTACAACCGCAATTCACCCTAAACATTTATGGAAGGAGAGGTATTAATGGAATGCTTTACGACTAGAATACTCGCTTGAGATTACCCCATGAATTACTCCGATGATATGTCTCATCATGATTAGAGCATCGATCGCCAACAGCTTGTCATAGCTTACATATGTCCCGAAACACGTGACTGAGCACTTCTGGAATTGTTTTGTGACAACGTTGGAGTTAATATGATTTTTCAATTCCTTTCGAAAGGAATTGCAAAATCTTATTTATCTGCTTTTGCCTGAAATAAATGCCAGGATTTTTTCATAATGGGATACTTAAAAGCGAAAATTTAAATTTTTAGACTATTAGTCGTTTTAAGTTCTTCTCGATCATCCGCCCAGTCTTTTGTTCGAGGCGATACTTTTTTTAAATGATTGCCTCGACGAGCTGGTTCGCTGAAAGTACTGATTATACCTGATTTTAGATATATTGTTTTTTATAACTCTATGCTCATGATTCCTCAAAATTAGCTGAATTTAAAGATTTTTTATATTAATTGTTTTGCACATGTTCCGCTCATTGTGTACATGAACATTTTTAATGGATACAAGTCCCATGACATAATGCCGATATTAAAAATATAAATGTGTAGTTCATTTATTTTATGAATTTCGGAGTTCTGTAATTTACTTTTTTATACTTTTTAAAAAGTACACAGATTTTAAACGAATCTTTTTTCGTTAACTTTCAACAATAGAAGAAAATCTCGCGATCAGATAGTTGATGTAACAATGAAAGTGGTTTAACTTCAGGGTAATAATGCAATCTATTGTTGAAAAGTGGGGGAAATTATCTTTAAAAAATTTCCAAAATTCAGCAGAAAATTGCAAGACTATTAAGTTGGCAATAACAGAAAGATATTTAAAATGGTGTAAGATTTAATTTTGTTCAGTGGCATTTCAGAAGTTACTGCAGAAAAACGCCAAAATTCAGCTTAATTTTTAATCAAGTAACTCGCTCCGAGTACACTCTTGCATTCTCGCCCACCAAGTTAATTTGTTAGCTATAGGTCAAATGGTCTGGCTTGTAGAGCGCCACCAGTCATACACACACCCATACAGACACACACGCGCGCGCGCGCACACACACACACATAACACACACACACACACACACACACACACACACACACACACACACACACACACACACACACACACACACACACACACACACATCAATCATCTTCATTATTAGTAGGAATAAAAAAAAAATTGTTAAAGAAGAGAAATCTACAAACTTGGACCATAGAAATCTAAAAAAAGATCATATGCCACATTTCATTCGTCTAGTTCATAGCATTTTTGAGTTATCTTCGTCACATACAATAGATAGGACAGACAGACATTTTCCAGAAATATGTGTTTCGAACTCGAGGAGGTCTAAAACGTGGAGATTCGTCAAAATCTTGAGTTCTAACTACTTTCGACCGTTACAATACTTTCTCTAAACTTCGTATACGATAAATTAAAGATGATGTGAACCCATTCATGTTCTGTTCCGATGGAGCCCCAGGAATCTATACACCCGCTTGCTCTCTTTTCACTACGCCACTGAGAGTTTCATTTCGGCATGCAGCCCTTTCTGTGGAACATCGCAGGCGGAGGAAGGTGAAAGCGAAAGGGAAGCAGGCCGGCGACCTGTCCCATTTTCTAGGTAATCGCTCGCCCGGTGACCTCGGCGTCGACATGACAATGACCTTTGTACAGACACGCAACCAGTTTCCCCCTCTTATGTCATTAGCGACCACGCACAGGCGAAGCGACAGAAAAAAAAGTTTCCAGGGCGTTTTTGTGTAGTTTAATCTTTTGTTCTTAATATCTGTGTCTCAGATATAATGTCTGAGCCAGAGCTTTGAGGTTAATTCTTGCCGTAGAAAAGCTGAAAGTGTCACCGTTTTTACTCTCTGTTGTTGAGAGGTTTTTATAAGAAGAGCCGGATCTAGGGGTCCTTAGGCAATGAAGATCTTGTAATTCCTTTTATCTTTAGAAATTTTATAAACCATTTTTTATTGATTCTAATTTAATTTTTTACTAATAGTTTTAAGCAACAAGTTTTAAAAAACTGAACCAGTAAAACGCTTAATTGCAGATGAATTTCTAAAAAGTTTAAGAACACAGTGTATAAAAAAACGCATATCTGAAATTTAAAAGCAGTTTTAAACAAAATAGTAACAAAAAATAACAAAACTTTTCTTAACACAATCTAAATAGCACTTAATAATAAGATTGGGCAATTTTAAAGCACCATTCTTTTAGAATCATATAAAAAAAAGCATTATAAAAAAGTTGCAAATTATAATTATTTAGGAATATTATTAGAATAATGTCCTAAATTTAATTTAAACAACATTTGATTTGAATTTAAATAAGCTTAATTGTACGGCTTTTATATCAAACGTACGGATAAAATTTAATAATTTTCAAAATACATGACAAAAAATCTTGAGAGATTGGATCTCCCACTGGGACTCCTATTTAATTATCTACTTTGCCAGTTTAATAATCGAACCTAAAATTAATCACATGGACTTTGATGTAGCGAAAATAAACAGCGCCCAGGGAAAAAATA
Source organism: Argiope bruennichi (assembly GCF_947563725.1). NCBI lineage: Eukaryota > Metazoa > Arthropoda > Arachnida > Araneae > Araneidae > Argiope > Argiope bruennichi. The sequence goes on from NC_079156.1 coordinate 126,036,790, forward strand.
TTTTTTCGCCCCTCGCCCTCATTAGTGCTTCAGTAAGGATAGAGAGACCCGGAGCATGATAATATTTCTTCATCGTTTCATTGTATTTGAATTTAAATAATGACGTATAAAGTTTAGTAGTATAGTTAAAAGCATTTTGCTCTCTCATTTGCTCGGATATGAAAACATCTCTGCATTTTTGCGCTTGAGCTGGTCAGTTTTGATTCCGCCAAAATAGTTGTAGATGAATAATGAAAGTCGGGATGTCTATTTTTAAATGAACAATACATAGGAACATTACTCGAGTCTCTCATCAATACAAAATAAAAATACTATTAAATGCAGCAGGAGTGATCTCTAATTAAGATCTTATCTCTCCCCCCCCCTCCACACATAAAACTAGGGAGAATGCCGCAAACGCCTTGCAGAGAATTAAAGAACAAATGATACTGTTACGAATCTGTAATCTACTACAACTATCTGTCCCAGCATAGTTGGTTCCATAGGAAGTTCCAGAGCTTGGCGACAAACTTGGGGACCATTTGGCGACTTGGCGACTTTGGCGCCAAAATAGATTATACCCGAAACATCGAGAATTTTTTCGACCCGTCCAGTAGGAACTGAGTTACGCCTCGAACGTTCCTGATTGGTTGAAAGGCTTCTAGCCCCACCTCCTAAGACCTATAAAAGGAGCTGCAGCTGCCGGGGAGTGGTGGTGAGCAAAACTGTCAACCCCAACCTCACCTACGCAAGCATGGTAAATAAAGAACCTTATCAAGTGGAATTACCCCCCCCCCCGGAAAAAATGTCAACAGTGGATCTTGAAAATAACGTGCAAGCTGAAGTACACTTCCCCGTGCACAACATAACTGAACTGGAAGGAATTAAATACATCTTAAACGAATTCAGAAGGCTGTTTGGCGGACATGATATCATGAGACTCAGCACGCAACTCCAAAATGCACACAGCGATGTGGACAAGGTGGCCCTATTCTTCAACACGATGACCGTATTCAACAACACCCAGACACCCTAATGTATACTGCACCTGGCCTTTCTATCATTTTCTGGAACGCCAACGGGCTGAAAAGTAAAATGCTTGATCTTCGCACCTTCGCCGATGAGAGAAAACCAGACATCATCCTCCTTCAAGAAACCAAGCTAAAAAATGACCACTCGCCATATCTACCTGAGTACTTCTTCTACAGACAGGATGGCCCCCAAAATCCGTTATGCGGCGGAACAGGCATTTTTATCAAAAAGAATATCAAACACGAGGAAATATTTATACCTAACCTTAAAAATATCGAAAACACAATAATCAAAATCCAACTTAAAAATAGACCCCCAATAGTCATTGCGTCTATCTACATTCCCTGCAAACCCGACAAAAACTTCACGCTGGACCTGGAAAAAATTCTGAACCTGAACATTAGTGCTATTCTTTGCGGAGACATGAATGCTCACCACATTAATTGGAACTGCAGATCATCTAATAGTACGGGGAAAGCCCTTGCTGACTTAGCAAACAGTAAAAATCTTGAAATCTTAGCACCTCAAACCCCAACTAGATTCGGTCCCAACTCTGCATCAACTATAGATTTAGCAATCACCAAAAATTTCTCCTACAAACACCAAATAACATCCATCCCCGATCTGCCCTCCGACCACAACCCAATAGAACTCAAATATGACTTCAATATCACCCCAATAATCATCAATAGACAAAAAGTCACTACTGACTGGGAGAACTATAAAAAATTCCTAAACACAAACGTAGAACTGAGAATTCCTGATATTCGTACCCATCAACAACTTGAAACTGAAATCCAAAAACTTATGTCCGACATTACTGACGCGTATAATAATAGTTCAAGACCCCTAAAGCTCCATGAGCAATTATATCTACCCCCCAACATCAGGGAACTTAAAAAACTACGAAATAGAGCTAAAAAGAACTGGCAAAATAATAGAGATCCAGCCTCTAAAAATAGATACAATAGGGCCCAAGAAAAATTTAGAACTGCCATAACCTTATACAATAGTAATATCTACCTGAAACAAAACGAAACCCTAAACGCTCAGGACAATTCACTCTGGAGAGCAACGAAGAGGCTCAAACAAAAGCGGTCCCCAATCCCTCAGTTAATTGACCCAATCTCTAAACTTCCCGCACATACTGACATCCAGAAGGCCGAAATAATAGCAGACCATTTTGAAGATCAATTCAAACCAAACAACCTTCCCAACAAACAAATGGAGAATATGGTTCAAAATACAATAGAAAACTATCTTAAACAGAAACCTAATTACAACTACGATCAAGTAAAACCATCTGAAATAGTCGAATACATCAAGAAAACTAAAATAAACAAAACTCCTGGAATTGATGCTATAACTAACAAAATGATTAAAAAACTCCCAATCAAAGTATTAATCAAAATTGCAAATCTCATGAACAAAATTTTCGAACACAGGCACTTCCCTGACTGCTGGAAAATAGCAAGAATCATACCCATCCTCAAACCAGGTAAAGATCCCTCCCTTCCTGTGAGCTACAGGCCCATATCCCTTCTCCCTACACTCAGCAAAATCTGTGAAAAATTAATCCTTAATAGATACCTCAACTACAGTAAAAGCACAGGCATTTCAATACCCCAACAATTTGGGTTCACCGAAAAATTATCAACAACCCACCAGCTGCTCAGAATGATTGAGTACATTCACGAGGGCAGAAAAGCTCAGAAACAAACGGTAGCAGTCTTCCTGGACATAGCTAAAGCCTTCGACAAGGTATGGATCCCTGGACTAATCTACAAACTAATAGCCTATAAATTCCCAAGAACAATAGTTGAACTTATTATATCATACCTATCCAATAGATACTTCACAGTCCTAGTCAAACAGCAAGACTCCTCCAAAAGACAACTAAAAGCTGGTGTCCCACAAGGCGGCATCCTTGCCCCAGTAATATTCCTTCTCTATTTAAATGATATCCCCCAACAAAAAGACATCATGATTAGCCTTTACGCGGATGACACTGCCATTCTTTCACAAGGGAGGAAACCAGCCGAAGCAATAGCACCTCTACAGAACTATCTAAACAATCTAGAAAAATGGTTAATCAATTGGAAAATTAAATTAAACATTGAAAAAACTGAAGCAATAATCTTCTTCAAAAATACAATGAACTGGACCAAAATTAAACTCTACAACAAGGAAATAAACTGGATGAAGGAAGTAAAGTACTTAGGCATCACCCTTGACAGATTTTTAAACTATAGAACTCATATCGAAAAAACCAGGGAGAAATTTAATAAAGCCCTAAGAGCTCAATATCCCCTAATATGTAGAAACTCTGGCCTCACTCTTAATAGTAAAATACTAATTTATCTTGCTTACCTCAGACCTATCCTAACATATGCATGCCCGGTTTGGGCTGCCACCGCTAAAACAAACCTCAACAAAATCTTAGTACTCGAAAATAAAACCATCAGAATGATAACTGCAGCCAGATGGTTCCACAGAAATGCTGACATCTCTCACGCAATTGGAATTCCCCCAATCAAGGAATTTATACTGAAACTCGCTAAAAAATTCTATGATAAAATTCCTGAAATTGAAAACCTGACCCTACAAGAACTCCCAATATACAACACAGAGGACAAACAAAACAAGAAAAGGCCCCGCTGCTCTCTTAAAATCCTACAATAGCTACTGCTACCTTAGCAAGTTCCTCATCCTGCTATTTTACTTTATTTTCTTTTAATTACTGTATTTCCCTTTTTTTTTTTTTTTCCCCACAAAACAATGATACATTTACAAATCCCCCAAAAATTAATTAAATGGTGCACACTTTAACATAACAAGTTAGTTCCATTTGCGCTAAGTCTTAACATTACCAGATTTGCAGATGGTGGGGCCTGCGGCCCCAATGAGCTGCAATACCCATACAACAATCAGTGGTGGTGAGCCGATTTCGCAATTCGGATCTCGATTGTGGATACAACATGGATCCAATTGCTAAAAGCGACGATATCAAGTGTCTCAAAGATGCTATTTTTTATGGGAAGAAGAAAGTATCAGAAGCCCGCCACATGTTGCGTAAGGACCCCAATAGCCGAATCTGGGCTGCCCTAGAGCAAAGATCCCAACAAGAGCTCAATAAACTCTATGAAAAGCTTCAAATATTGACAAAAAATCAACAGCAAGGACAAAGGAATGACCCTGTTCAGCCTGCTCCTAGACCAACAACCAAATCCGTTGTTTCCGTGGACTCATCACCCGAAAAAACTTCACTGAAGAGCACAGTTGCCACACAACCCGATGAAGATATGAATGTTGATGACTTCATATCAGTTTCCCCAAGGAAAACAGCGAAGAGAACTCTCTCCACAACTAAGGAACCTGACATTGAGACTGCGAATAAATTCGCCCTCTTGGAAGACGATAAAAAGCATGAAGTCACACACTCTGAAGATCCCAAAAAGTTAAAAATCCCAGCCATCAATCTGAAATTATCTGAAAACTACAGCATTATACTGCGAGAAATCTGCAGACAATACCCAAGAACCGTTAACACCTTCAGAAATAACTTTATCCAAATTTCCCCATATGCCAAATATGAAAGAGATAAGATTCTCACCCTCTTAGATGAAAAGAATCAAGAATATGTTCTCTCAGAATCTCCTGAAGACCGCCCACTTAAAATCATCATCAAGGGTCTCCCAGTAAACATGGAAAGCAGTGTAATTAATGAAGAACTTCCACCCACTAAGAATCTCCCAGCTGAGAAATTTTCGTCAGAAAACCCTCTACCCAATTTTCATGGTCGAACTAAAAAGGAATGAATTTGTTCAAGATATCTACAACCTGAAATCACTTGCTTTTTTAAAGATCAGAGTTGAAACTTACAGGAAAAGAAACAAAGCCACGATGTGCTACAACTGTGCTGGTTTTTATCATAGTGCAAGAAACTGTAAATGCTCCCCTAGATGCATCAAATGCAATGGCAAGCACCCTACAAATAGATGTGACATAAAAGAAAAGTTAGAAGAACCTTTCTGTATCAACTGCCACCAAGCTGGACACCTCGCCTCTTGGCGAGGATGTAAATCCTACCCAGTGATCAAAATTAATCCGGAACTAAGAAAATCCTATGCAGATGCTGCAAAAAACAAGTTCAGTAATCATCATCCGATTGCTCCTGACCCACCCAAACATGGAAATCCCATCACCCCTGAAAACATGCCTATTCAAGATCTCTTGGTTTCACTAAGAGAAATCAAGTCTATGTTGGCGGAATTTCCAGGCCTTTTCAATGCAGCGAAAAAGATCAAATTGGCCAAGACAAAAGAAGAAAAGAAACTCATCTTAATTAATGCCCTGTTAGAATAATCACCCAACTCCTCCCTTGCAGCGCTGTTACGCCTTCCTCAACCGTGCCGTCTCCTGATTGGTCCTGACAAGTTTCTCCCATTATCCTGCACCTCATTGGCTTCCAGCTACCAACCTGAACCCCGAAAACCAGTGCCCCCTTCTCTCGGCCTCACTCCTGTGGTGTCATCTCAATTATCTTCAATCTCTCATCATTTATCAGTATCTTGAACTAATAAGAACATTTCTATTCACCGCTAAGTTTTACTTCTTGCTAGATTTACGGATGGTGGGGCCTGCGGCCCCAATGAGCCGTAATCCCGCTCTCAACAATCCAGTGGTGGTGAGCCTGGAGACACAATTTACAATTAACAACATCAAAAATAAGGACATTGAGAATACTGTACAGAACACATTAAACGAATTTCACACCGCACCAACACCTAGCTGTACAAAAGACCAACTACCATCATTAAACGGAATTATTCAACAAATACGTAAACTTAAAAATGGAAAAGCACCGGGAATAGATAAAATTAACAACATAATGATCAAAAAACTACCTCTTAATGTTATTATTATCCTCACAATTCTGATCAGAAAAATCATTGAAATTGGACACTTTCCCACACGTTGGAAAACTGCCACTGTGGTCCCTATTTTAAAACCTGGTAAAGACCCTACTAGCCCAGCTAGTTATCGTCCAATTTCACTACTCCCCACACTTAGCAAAATCACAGAAAGCATCATCCTAAAGAGATTAAATGACCATATTCAAGATAGTAACATCCTGTGCCCAGAACAATTTGGATTCAGACCAAAACTGTCAACAACACATCAATTAATTAGAGTTACTGAATACATTGCAGAAGGCTTTATTAATAAACAAAAAACCGGAGCAATTTTTCTGGATATTCAAAAAGCCTTTGACAGAGTTTGGCAGGATGGATTAATACACAAATTAATTAAATATAACACACCCCCGTACCTGATAAAAATTCTAATCTCATACCTACAAAACAGAAAATTCATCTTCAAAGTAAAAGATGAATACTCTGATGTTAAAAGTATAAATGCAGGAGTTCCACAAGGCTCTAAATTAGGACCGGTGCTTTTCACCTGTTACATCAACGACATCCCCAAACAATTCAACACGCTCCTTTGCTTATATGCCGATGACACAGCAATACTGGCCAAAAATAAAAATACCAACTACCTCACAATCGCGCTAAACAGGCATCTAAAGGCCATTTACGAATGGATGCAGATTTGGAAAATCGAAATAAACCCGAGCAAGACAGAAGCAGTTCTGTTCCACAAAGGAAATAAGGAAGGAAAGTTCCAGCAATTTGAGATTAACAAGCATAAAATTCCATGGTCTCAGGAGAGCAAATATCTAGGAGTAACACTTGATAGAAAATTAACGTTTAAACCCCACCTGAAGAATCTCAAAAACAAATTCCGAGGAGCAACGCGTAAGTTCTTCCCCCTTATTTCTCGGAATTCTAAATTAAATAGGGACACAAAAATGCTTATTTTTACTGCCTACTTGCGTCCAGTACTAACTTATGCATGTCCCGTATGGGGCTGCACTGCAAAATCTAACCTTAAAATAGTTGAAACCCAATACAACTTAACGATAAGAAAAATAGCTAACGCAAAATGGTATATGAGAAACACCGATATCAGGAAGGCACTGAATTATCCCTCCTTTAAGGAAGCAATTAAAAAACTCGCAACTAATCTCTTTAAATCACTCGATAATCATGAAAACGAAGAATTAAATAAACTCATCCCATATACTCCTGATCCCAAATGTAAAAGACCTCGCAATATTCTGCTAATTTAATTCAAAATTCACGTATTAACAAATACCTCCATCACTCTGACCTAAATCTGTGTTTCTTGTATACCTGTCATCACAACAAACCATTAAATCACTTTAATAGTAGGAACAATCTTATTCTCAATCTTGATAAAATAAATTTCACCCACGCAAGCAGCCAATGGGTAAGCTGAGCAGTTAACCACCCTAACCCCTTCCCCTCTCAACATCCTGAGGAGAAAGTTGGAACAGTCAAGAGTCTCTCGAACCTGACAATCTTAAAGGAGAGCTTCGGATTCGCCGGAATACCTCACCCACCCCTCCACGCCACAAAGCAGACGTCCCTCATTGGTCGACAACTAATCCTACTTATACCTCGGAGATTTCCCAGTCTAGGTCAGTCCAGCGCAAGCCAGGCTTCGTACAACATTGCTATGTTGGAGGTAGCCCACACCGGGCGGGAACTCCTTCAATCATTGCTATCTAAGGGGAGTGGTGGTGAATTGAGTAGTAGAAGAGTAGTCGGAAGCGGCAGAGAAGAGTAGTCGGAACCGACGCTAAAGGACTGGCCTTCCAGAGATAAGCGGAGCAGCGACGGAGTGAAGCTAGTGCTGAACTAAGCTGTGTGCAACTGTCTGCAGTAGTCTGTTGTATGCTGCACGTCTCGGCTGAAGATAATCGTCTTCTGTGCTGTATATAGTTGTCGTCTTTGTGCTGTCCTGTGTGTCTTCGTGAAAATAAACGTCGTTGTTTTATTTTCTACTGCCGCCTGGTGATTGAGCGTTCTTCACACCCTATAACTCCCACTATCCAAACGAACCCCGGAAATTTCGTAACATTACTTAACAAAAAAATTCGGAAAAGTGTTCTCCTTCCTCACTGCTTATCATCCCTGTGTGGAGTAAAATCGTCCAAAAAAATTTATTGGAGTATGTTTCTGAAACGACCAGTACAAATTTACAATTTGCATAGAAGACCGATGCACAGTCAGTAAATGACAAATTTGATCTAAAATTTGGTATCGAACAGCAGTTCCAGCATTAAAATCATAAACTAAATTGCACTTATCTAGTTCGTTTAATTTATGAGTTATCACATTTAGGTGTTCACAAGCAATTAGTTTTATATATATATAACAATCTATGAAATTATTTAGCATGATGATTACTACATATTTTCTTAGATCACTAAATTAAATTATAGACAGGTATTTCCATTTCCTGCTTTAAGTTTATCTTTTTGCGATACTTTGCCTTTTTGACAGCAAATACTGAAAACCCATCTTCACATAAATATAAAGTAAGGAGTGAAAATTAAATTAGCAGAGTTTTAGCACCTATAAGAAGATATTCATCGTCTATTGAAAGAACTCCGTTAATTATACGTCGCTAAATTTCATTTTTAATAAATTGAAGAACTGATTAACATTTTTTCTCGTGCAAAATGCTTATTAGTTTTCAAAACTTAGACCAATTAATCTGATACTAACCAATTAACTTGATGAATTAATTATTAAGATTGTGACCAATTAATCTGAATTACAATGCAAATAGAAATCTAAAAGGAATTGAGGATTTCCACACTCTTCGAATCCGAAACATAACAGCATTTTAGGCTTAATTATTTATATTGATATCATTTAAAATTTTTTTATTAACATTATTTTAAAAATTTCTGTTTATATTAATTTAACATTTTTTTATTTACATTATTTTTTAAATTTTATTCTTAATTATAGAAAAAATAATACGCACATTTAAAGTGCATTCAGTGTGATTGAAAAAAACATACGCATAAACGAAGTAACTAAAACTACGAAAAAATATTATCGTAAATTTTATAAATCTTTTTAAAAAATTATCGGAACCATAGAAAAAACATACCCAAATGAAATTGGCTTCACTTTTAACTTCAAAGTGAGGAAAAGGCGGTATTTCTTCAATTATTTGTTTCGAAATTATTGCTAAAAACGGTAATATTTCGACTATTTTTTTAATTAAATATATAATTAAAATTTTGAAAGATTTTTTGTTATTGAGAATTTACAACACAAGAATTAATTGTCAGCCAAATTTGGTAGTTCTAAGTTAAAAGATCTGCTCTGTAAAATGTTTGAGCGATTTTTGAAAAATGTATATTGAATCGTATTATATAACAGCTGCAAGTATTATCAATTTTGCAGCATTTACTACAAAAATGCTAAGTAATCAATTTTGATTAGTAGCTATAAGCAAAGAAGAGGTTTTGCAAAATTTTAATCAAGTTTTTGATTAAAATTTTGATAATAAAGAAATTTAAAAAATTAAAATTCATTTAAATTTAATTTAAAAATTTATTTTTTATTCATTTTAAATAAATTTTTTTCCTTCAACAGCTTTGTTGTTTTGGATTGCATGAAGTCCATCTTTTAAAAAAAATCATGAAGTTCACTTTAAAAAAAAAATGTATAGCATATCATTGATACCTTTTTTATCATTTGTACCTATTATCTTTAATTTAGTACCATTTACCCCTTCATTTTAGAATATTTTAAAGCTCAATTTATCTAAGAAAATGCAGCATTTTTTGTTTCCTAACATAATTTGTCTATGAAAATTTTTTTTGAAGGATCCTAACAAAATTCGAGAAAATATAAATACAAAATATTATCCAGCTCCTACAAATTTATTTATCAAATATTATTTTTCTGACACATCGGAATTTTCCTCGGGGAACTCACTTTTTTTTCCAACCAAGTCACTCAAGAGCGGGTCTCAAAATGCAGACGTGCCAATTTGATTCCGCAAGACGGTAAACAGCGTCCTTTTTTTTTTTTTGTCGCCAACCATTCTTTGGCGCAAACTGTCACATTCCTCTCCCGTTTGATCTCTCATTTTTTGGAAGTATGCGAAACCGCTTTTCCAAGATGATGGAAAATTGAAGTTTTCCATTTGTGTTTTCGTTTTTCATCAGTAAATGGAGAGTAGAGAGGATTTCGGAGATTTTGATTTCTAGCGGAATGGAAGACTTTAGGTTTATGTCATTTTCTTGAATTGTGTCTGCTTTGTGTGACTTAACGATTGTTTGAAAAACTTTAAGAAAATATTTAAAGGAATTTTTGAAATTGAAAATTCTGTAACTTTTATTAAAACGAAGCAACATCTTGATTTTTAAAGTCAAAATCAATTTTTTTAATTGAATTTCATTTACCTAATATATTTTTATACTTGTTTCATACTTGTAAATATAAAATTTTGTAATCGGCATTTCATTTAATTCCTAATGTTTCTAAAATTGTCATATTTTGTATAATTGTATTCTCTATGATAATATATTATTTTTAACACTTGAAAAAATTAATTATCAGTTAATCGATTGATTTAATGAAATTTTGATTCAGTACTTGTGGTGCCATCTGGTAGTGAATTACGATAAAATTATATGTATCTTTTATAAATGTTAGAACAAAACATTCACACACGAGATTTATGTGTTGCTTAGTGAAAACCCATGTTTGTGAATTAATTGCACGGCATGGATGAACAATTATTACGAAATATCGGTTTTTCGGTAGATTTTTTTTGGGGGGGGGAATGAATAATCACTGGTATGTGGTTAATACACTTTAGACCAGCAAGAATGGTCTCTTTTAATCTTTATCGCACATTCAAAAATAAAGTATTATCCCTTTATGAGTGAATTAGCCTTATAAATGAATAAGGCTATGACTTCACTCTATAACAACGCCTTTCGACGGTTTTGTCCCAAAACTGACATTGCTTTACGACTTCTATGTAAAACTCACATAAATCCCAAAATCTACAATTTGAAACTGATCGTATTAACGCTGTTTATTTGTTTGAATAATCGAATTTATATATGTAAGAATAGACAGATTACTTAAGAATCAACCGATCATCAGATATTGTCATTATTTAATACTGATCTATTATTCCTATATACCAAATCTCATCCGTTTAGTTGAATCCGTTCTTGGTTATCATATTCTCATGAACTCGTTAAGAGACAGAACATAACAGTTTAAGATCACAACTCACGTTTCACTAGTCCAGCTCTTTGCACTTGTTGTTGTTTTTGATGGTATTTGTCAAAGACAAGCCCGCTGACTAAGTTTACGAATTGAAGCTAAAATCTTTGCGCCTCTTGTTTTTCAGTAGTGCCATCTAGGGCCAAGAGCACAAATTACCTACTCACGTGTCAGAGCCTTTTTTACGTGGACGGACTTCATTCATGCATTTCATTCATTCAACCACAGATCATAATTTAAATCTGAAACAGAGAAAGATTACTTCAAATCCAGTACCCCCAGTGGTATTACTCTCGACATGGAGGACTTTGTGACCACGACAGATTTATACGTGCGCCAGTCACCACCACACACGGAGAGTCTTCGGCTGGCAGGTTCGAACTCATAATCCAAGGGATGCGAATCCAACGCCCTACCAAAAAGGTTATCTCCGCCTTCTCACTTTATAGCTATCTTATTTCCGTGTACAAATAATTCTAAAAATATAGTTTTCTGAGCAAGGGAGATAAAGTAGGGGTGATTGTTCGAAATAAAGAAGTAGAATTTTTGAACATTACAATATCTTTTCTTTATGTATTTTGTGCCAATGGCGAATTCAACCCTTTTACAGTTCACATTTAGCATATTATGAGACCTCTCTTTCAATGCTTTTATAGTTGATAAATTATCTAATAATTATCAATTAATATTTTTTATGCTTATAAATAAAAATATTTAATTATTATTGTTAGAATATAACTTAAAGATTCAAACAAATATTTAAGATTAAAATTTATTATTATTCAGGATTTATTGAGTTTAATTTAATTTAAGTAATTAAATGAGCAACTGCTTTTCCAGATATTAGAAATAAATAATTATTATGAAAAAATATTAATTAATTAATTTGTAATAATTTAATGTAAGATGCTGCAGTCTTGACATGTTATAGTTCAAATAATGTGAGCTTGTTACTGCTTATTTATTTCAAGATTAAATTATCTACGCAAGGCTCAAGATTAAATTATTTAAAGCAAGGCTCTTTCATTCTAAAAGCTCTATGTAGTTTCCAAGTTTTCTGGCCAGTCGGAAATTCGCTACGATTTTGAGTAGGAAAAAATGAAATTTCATCTAGTATAGCATTTGTACCACAATAAAATCTATCTAGCACTCATTTATACCACAAAAAATTAATATAGTACAGTATTTGTACCAAAACAAATCTAATCTAGTATTTTACTCATGCCACAATAAGGGAAAAGCTTAAAATATTAAATATTGTTCGGCGCAGGGGGCCTTTTCCCCTTTTCCGCTGTGGTATCCATGGAAACTAGCGCATGTATTGTTTTTTTTGTTTTTGTTTTTTTAAATTTCGAATCATTTTTTTTTTGTGCTTAGCTATTTAAATTTTGTAATGTCTAATATAAATGTAACTGTGGATGTCTTTGTATGTACGCTATTCATACAAAGACATCCACAGATATACTAGATACGATTGATAGATACCTGCGTGTATAGATACGATTCTGTATTAAATAATAAATTTGATTATTAAAAATTAGAAAATAGATGTTAGATAATTAAAACCACTGAACCACATAATAGATTTAGAATGGCATGATTGAAATTGGAATTAGCTGTTGGAAAGCTTTCATTTTCCTTTTATAAAACGGTGCAGTTCGATTCTGTCCTTGTAATTTTTATTTTAAATAGATAAATAAACACGAGACTAATTGCTGTGTACTTTGAAGAACATGAGCAGCTGCAGCTGACCTCAAAGATAACTGTCATACAAAAGAGCCTTTCTCCTATTCAGACGTACGTCATCTGTTTATAAACAAAGACAGCGACGCGAAACTTGACGCCATGGTCGACGTAATGATTACCTCCCGGATTCTATGTTTATTCAGATACAAAAACCGAAAAAAAAGAAAAGAAATCGGCAATTAGAAAACTAAAAAAAAAAAAAAAAAGAAGTAATGTCTCCTGGTCACAATTCCATTTTTGTCACAGTTATTTTTATATTGCCATGAAAGGCTCTAATTGTAAAAACAAGCAATGCATTGTTTAATAAAAAAATGTAACTGCCAGTATGACAATAAAGAAAATGAATTCGTTTCTTCTTGCATTTGTAAAACAGTGCGTTTTTATTTATGTTTTGTTCCGTAATGCGTCATGTCGTAAATGAAAAAGAAGTTTTCGAGTGTTTCCAACTTAAAAATGTCGCCAAGCAAAGATAAGCATCAAACAAATGAAATGAAATATCGGAGGTTATTAACCTTTTGATACAAGCTTCGGTCTAAAATACAACGGGGCTCAACTAATTCGAAATGGATGCAATAACAATATAAATTCGATTTATCAAAAAATTAGAATCAAGAAAAATTGAATCGAAAATCGATATGATAAAAGAAAATGGTAATTTTTATGATTGATGATGGTTTTTTTAAAGATTTAAATGGTTTTTAAGATTTATTTTCAATATTTGAAGATTAATAACTAGCACATAATTAATAAATAAAATGTATTTTAATATATGATACATTATAATAAAGGTAATATCAGAGGTTTTTAATCTCTATAGAGAATTCAAACTGACAATGTTTGGATACTCTTAGAATATTAGCTTTATTCTTTAGTCTAAAATAAAACGGAGTTGATAGGAAAACAATATAAATTCGATTTATCAAAAAATTGGAATCAAGAAAGACTGAATCAAAAAATGAATACGACGATAGAAAACGACAATTTTTAAATTAAAAATGTTTTTTTCAAGATTTATTTTCAATATTTGAGTGATTAATACATAATTAATAAATAAAATGTTATTTAATAAATGAAATATTCTAATAAAGGAAATATCAGCTGTTATTTGCTACTCAATAGAATTCAAAATGATGGAGTTTAGATACTTTTAAAATATCAGCTTCATTGCTTTAGTCAAAAATACAAGGAGCTCTACTTAATAGAAATCGATGAGATAACAATGTAACTTTTATTTATCAAAAAATAAGAATCAGGAAAAATGAATCAAAAATCAGTATGATAAAAGAAAACCACAATTTTTTTAATTAAAATGTTTTTAAAGATTTATTTTCATTATTTGAAGTTTTAAATAAATAATACATAATTAATGAATCAATTGTAATTTAATAAAAGAAGTATGGCATTTTTCATTATAATTTTAAGGCCTTTAAAGGATAGTTAAAAGTATTTTATTTTAATAAATAACATTTATCACTGTAGAATGTAAATAGGGAAAAGAATCTGGTACGATTTGTATTTAATGCATTCAAAACTTTTTTTTTAAAGTGACATTTTTTAAATTTTTTAATAGTACATTAGTATGTTTTTAAGTAAATCAATAGCTTTAAAGAATTTTTCTTTTGTAATTAATGTTAGTATAAAGCATAAATATTTTTAACGAAGGAAAACTATTATATTTTTCTCCATTTTTAACTTTGACTTCGCATAATAAATGATATTATAACACTGCTTTATTAAGAAATTCAAAGAAAAGTGAGAAGAATTCGAATTATCCAAGTTCCATTGTTTTAAATTACGCTTTCATTATTTCCCTTATAAATACTTGCAACTTTTTATGTTATTTTTAGGATGATTAAAAAGAAATTGAACACGTTTTTTGAATTAGAACATCGTAACAAGTGATTAACAAAAAATTTCCTGTGGTATTTTGGAAACAATCATTACAAATGTTCACCATTCATTAAAAACTTTCCAAAGCACATTCGTCGCTAAATTTCTTAAAAATTCATTTTTATTTAATTTGCCATATTTCATTTTTATTTTTCTGATCTTTTCTCTCACACAATGATGAGTTAGAGCTTTTAAAATCTGTACACTTGTGAATTTTGAATATCAATACATTATATAATTAATTTCAGAACATTTGAATCCAAAATTCCATGATTTTTAGAGAAATGAATTGCATATTTTAGATAAAAATGCAAAAATAAACAAATAATTAAAGTGATTATTTTATTGCGTCAATAAATGTAGGGTTTATTTCCCTTCTATCTTTCTTCTTTTTCCTAATTTATTTATGTTTTATAATTTCAATGTTCCCTGAATATGACAATAAAAACTATTATTTGAAGAAAATATTGTTCATCATAATATTTACAAAAAATGGTTCACAGATATCAACTTACAATCAATCTTCTGGCCCACTTGTGATCTAGAATACTAGAGAAAGAAAGGATTGATTAATTTGATGCGATAAAATAAAGTCATGGGTTTCATTCCTAATATTTTCTTAATCAGTGTTGTTAAACTTTCATGATGAAGTCCATGACTTTATTTCGGAAATGTGCATACTTTAACATTTCTTTGATGTAGGTTGAATGTTCAAGATCCTCCGTTCACCCCTCCCTTTCCCCCCAGAATAAAGACAAATACGGGGACAAATTTTTCTTGAATCGTCCACTAGGCAATCTATTTCCATAGAAAGGACCTAATATAGACTTCTGCACAGTTACTGCCTAGATGCATTGGATTACTTTCTTCAACAGAAATTCGCTTTCCCCTTGTACCACGAGCCGTTGGCTCACGGACACTAAAGGGTAAAAATTCTCCAATTAAAAATATATTTTAGTTAGAAAGATTATAAAGTTATGTTAATTAAAACATTTAATGCTGTTTTGGTTTTAATTTGCTTAAATCTCTGAACTGAAATAAGCTCTCAGAGCCTCCCTAAATGTTAAAAGATCTTAAAAGAAATGTTTTAATGTCACCCCATTTTTGTTCAAAACTTAGTCTAAAACTGCCAGATTCACTTGTAAATCAGATTTTATAGTTAAAACTTTGTGCTCATTCATCGAAAATATAATATTTTTTCTATGGTTGTAATAATATTTAAACATTCGAAAACAGACCTAAAGAATTTATAGATAGTTTGTAATGTGAATTATCATTTGTCAAAACACAAATTGTATCATCGGTACATTGTACTGGCCACCTTATTCAACATATCATTTTACATATCATTTCTGTCTTTGCAACCATATGAAAAACGTGATTTACAGCAGGACGAAATACCCTTTTTCCCCCTCAAAAATATCATCAATAACTCATTTTTAATCATGAAAAAAGAAATACTTCAATTTCTATATAACATTTTTAGACAAATTTCAATTATATTTTTAGATATGTTGAAAACGTTATGTATTAAAGTTCTTCTCCACATATTTTCAATATTTCAAGTTATTTTAGCTGTATATAACATTGTATATTCACTAGTTACCATGACAAAGCACATATTTATAAACCTAACAACAAAAAACTTATCTAATTTTTTGCATAGAAGTATGTGTCATCTTAAAAAAAAAGCAATATTTTGGATAACTGGGAAGATTATAACCTCCCCCCCCCCCAAAAAAAAAAGAAAAATGAAAAACACATACACGATAAAACATTTAATTTCTAAAAATTAGAAAAGAAATCAGGATTAGATAAAATATATATATATAAATACGACATTATTTTAATATTTCTAATTTCTGCTCTATTCACATGTTGATCCAATTAGGGGATATTATATGTTGTGGAGTGTCGGGAAAGATTTTTTTTGAGATTGATTGCGCAAGTATTATATCATGTCAACCAAATAAAAAATGACACTATACGCTGTTGCTTAAACTTATTTAGGTAAAACAAGGCCAAAGTGTTATTAATAGTTTTACGCTTTAAAATTTATGCAATTCAAAAAAAGAAAAAATTTCTAAACATTTCGAAGATTATATTATTTAATTTTAATGATACGTAATGTAATCTATTTTGTATATTGTGACCTATTAAAAAGATCTTTTTCTTTTCCCGATAAAGATTATCATTTAGCCTTTTAGAAAACAATAGATGGCAGCACCATCAAAACAAATGTCTTCTTCTTTTTTTTTCTCCTTTTCTCAAATTAAATATAGATGGCGCTATGAGTTGGAGTTAGCGTATATTGGAAAAACAAAATAAAATATTTAAAACTTCAGAATTATTATTGTGCTAATGCTCTTTTCAAAATTCTATAGAGTTTAAAAGTTGTTATTTATTTTCTTTTCTGCCTTTAATTTTTTATTATTTTTGCATTTATTTTAAACTTGAAAATTAAATAAGCAGTCATATGGATCATATGTACCAAGCGAAAAATACTCTTTTAATTAATCAGCAGAATTAAGAAAAAAAAATGCATTCCTCCTCAGAATGAAACTTGGAAACGAGAAAAGAATTTGAAATTCGAAGTGGCATCATGTTTAAAATTTAAGTTCATTTTTCCAAAAAATCATACCTATTTTTTTTTATCAGAATTCACAGGACAGAAAATTAATTTTCAATTTACCAACATTTTTGGTTAGTTTGATTAAAATTGGAATGTTTTTAAGTAACATCACTTTTGGATAGTTATGAGCATTGCTATTTTAAAGAATTAGGATAATATTTCATGATTATAACAAGACATTTGCTTGTTTTTTGCATGTTTAATAATTAATGGATGCTTTTTAGAGACAATACTAAAGAAAAATAGGTTAAATAATTCTCCACTGGCAGTTTCTTGGTTGCAATACTTGTAATCATCATCTATCTTAAAAATAAATAAATAAAATAGACCCGATAACAGCTAACAGCCCTTCGTTTCGTTTCATTTTACTTAAATATATAAATTTTGCTTATATAAATATAGGTCAGTAATCTTATTTTTGAATTTTGCTTCATTTTCTTTGAGTTTCCACCCTCTGTCCACTGATTTTTTATTCTTTCGTAAACAAATAAAAGTATTTAATTTTCAACATCTTTTTAAGGAAAATGGATATAATTTATTCAAAGACATAGTACATAAGTAGTATAATTTCTTAGAAATACTATTCACTATTTTTATTTACAGCTTTTTTTCTGTGCCAATATTTTTTTAATTAAGAAAAATCTTCCCCCTCTGAAATTAAAAGCTCAAATTATCGCTTGTGCTGCCATCTGTTATAATATTTAAAAATTAAGAGGCATATTATTATCAGAAATAAGCTGTCTTCTTTACTCAACAATAATAAAGAAGCATGTGTGGTTTGACAAACTTTCACAATAAGGGGGGGGGGGAGTAAAAGTAAAAATAATAAAAATGAAAATAAAACTAAGAATCTATTACACACGTTATTGGATTTCTATGCATTATGGTGATGTCATTTCTTCAAAAGAACTTTATCATTAAATATATTTTATTGAATTTTGACTTCATTTCTCCACAGTTGAAGATATTAAATTAATGTTTTTAGATAACATTTCATGTTAATTTCAGTCTATTATTGTTTTAGGAATATTGTGAATAAAGCTGTGTGAATTCTCTTTGAATCTCTTCTCAAATCATACAAATTAGCATCTGGAATTTTAAAAAAATTCGAATTGGAAAACATGCATTAATTGCGAATGCCATAAATAAGAAACATCAAATTCGATATTTTCAAGGGTTTAAAAAGCTCATTCAGATTTTTAAAAATTATTTTAGTTTTTCTATGGAAAATGTGATTACAAAGGTTCATACTTTGTCGATCATGTATTATTCGAAAGCATTTTGTAACAAATGCATTATTTCAGTCGTTTAGTAGCCGAATGTCTGTTTTGTTTCCATATTATAAATTAATGTTAATCAGTAACTGTGAAGGATTTCCAAATATTTAGGAATGAACACCAAGAATTGAATGAGAACATTAAGAGATAACTAATGAATTATTGGATTATTTTTCAACACCAACCGACAGTGAACAAAACGCTATTGACGAAGAAGTTAAAGTGCTTGTAACGTATAAGAAGCAAAACAAAAATTTAAAAAAGGCACCAGGACTGTCTGCATTTAAAACGGATATTGATCCTCTTCGATCCTTACCTCTTAATGAATCTCGTCAATCAATGCCAAAGGCAAAAAATCACCATTGATTTTTCTTAATACCTAGTTATGAATTAATAATAAAGATCGTCTCAATTCATTTTTTTCTATCTTCCTTGTAATGACGGCAATATTTTGGCTTGTTTTATACCCATATTCTTGATATGAGCTATATATGAGATATTTTTTTTCTCAATGCAAGACCCGAATACACGTGAAGGCAATATATTAATGATGCAACTCTCACCTTCGGAAGGGTGTCTTCCCATCCCAGATAATATTAAATGTTGCACAATATTGCGAAAGATTAAGGTTTTTAAATGTCTTCCTTCTAAAATGTCAAGAGTATGAATGAGTGGAAGTGGGGAGAAGGTCTTGTCAGTGAAATGTCGCTCTCTCCAATTAACAAAAAAGCCAAATTTGGATCAAATAAAAAATATCTGACAACCTCACAACTCGGTTGCTAATGATGCGAATGACTTGAAATTTCAATTGTAGTCTCATCTCTGGGCCTTTAACCTTAATGACCTTGTACCAGGTCTCCAGCCATATTTGGTCATTTGGTTCATATGGTAATTGGAGCGGACAGTTTTGGTGCTGTCAAGAGCAATCTATGGCTCCGAATGACTAGATTTTTTTTTGCATTCATCGTAATTCGTTAAGACGATTCACGCAATAAATGACTATCAAGCAACAAATCAATCAAGGCAAAAGTTGGATAAAATAAAAAAATTGTTCATAACAAAAAAATTTTTTTTGTCATGTGCTTTTTGTGTTGTGTTATCTTAAGATGGTCGAACTCTTATTGTTAGTTTTCATACAATATTTTCTTCACGCTATCAACATGGATAGAGATGTGGATGTTTTTACTGTTAGTACTGGCAACAAGTTACCCGTTTACCTGAAGCTTCACACCAAGGATGGCTTCACCTTCCTGTCAAGGATGAAGTGCGAATGATATCCAGAATTGAGACGGAGAAACGATACTTGAATCCTTTGATATAGAAAATGAACTTTCAAGCCACCACGCGATTTCTAGGTACATACGTGGACATACAAATGATTCTGAAGGATGCTTGAGTGGTGTTTGGAATCTGCGATGAAGAACAATGAGATTATTTTGCACAGTGTTTGGAGAATGTATTAGATATTGTTCCACTGGTCATGCAGACAGTTTTGGAATGCAATCTAGAGAAAGAAAATGTCACCGATGAAAACAGTTTAACATTCACGAATATGAAGATTGGCCAGTTATTTCTGAATGTCCTCTGCAAGCACCCGAGTTATTTTGGAAATTTATCGGATGAAGAATCCCAAAAAAACTTTGAGGATTGTATCCGAGATGAAGCTTGGATTTCTTTTCTTTGTAATAATAATACTAGTAATTTTTATTGACGAGAAAATCTTGTGAAGCCAATTTTATCAAGGTAAAACGACGCATGGGAAATGCCACGTAAAAATTTTTTTGGTCCTGAAAAATTTAAGGAATTTTTTTTTTACTTGTTGCATTCATTTTAAACTCCTAAGAGTGTTGACCATGACTATCATTCCCATACAGATACTTTTACTTCAGCATGGATTTTGAAATCTTGCCTAGACAAGAGTATTCAAACTTGTACAAACTGTAAAAACTTATTGTCAGAATATAAACTTATTGTCAGAATAAAACTTATAACAGAATATTGTCCAATTGGTTTGTGGCATCCTGTGTCGTTTCCTCAAAGGGGATTTTATTTTTGGTTTCTCCTATCTAGCACCGAGTTTTGCATCAGAAGAATTTGTCTTGTCACATTTTTAGGTTTTGTGCGATCGTCAAGGCACACACAAATTAATGATTGCCGCTTTCAAACCCGATGGATCATTTCCCCGTGTTTGGTTATATTGTCCCAAAGTTGTTATCGAGAGTGCTCGTCAGTTGTTGCAAATGGTTCATTATTTGAATCAAAATAAATGTCGCTGAGTGCCACTTGACACTAATGATTTGGAACCAACAGACAATCATTATTACATATATCATCCGTTGTATGAGACTGTTCTCATTACTGCCATGATTAATATGCTTCCAGCCACGGGATTTGAGGAATTGTAAAAAGAATTTAAAGAAAAGGAACCTTTTTGGGTGTCTGAAGATGATTGGCGAGTGATGAAATAAAACAAAAACTTTTCCAAGGTAAAACAATTGATGGATGAAGGAGAAAAATATTTCTTGATCTGAAAAATTTTCAGACCCCCCCCCCTTTTTTTTCATTTTATTAGCCTCATGGAAAATTTTTTAAACCAAGAATTTTTATTTTACTGCTCGTCACTATTTAAACGTGTTACAAACCCAAGACTCTATATTCTTAGCAAGCGTTACTCTTGCATCTTGCTTGTGTCATTTACGACGAACCGATACCCGAGAAGCCGCATCAGATCCTTTGCGGTCACTCTTTTCACGAGGAATGCATACTAGAGCAACAGTGGCAAAATATGACATGTTCTTGCTGTGAAGCTGCCATTGAAAAAGATTTCTCTGGACTGTTTACTGTCTTGGATAATATGCAATGCAATTTCCGCAACTGGAAACTTGTGAAGCAAATTTCTTTGACTGCTTATTCCATCAAAGTGAGTTTCGTCTTTAATCACCATTGCGATTTCTGTTGCATCAATTGCAGTTACACCATGAAATCATCTCGTGTACAACGGGTCATTAAAGAGCTTTGATTGGACTTGAGACCTTGTAATGGATCTTCTTGTAACTGAGGGAAGCGTTTATTCGATCAATCTGCAAGCCCTTCAACAAATACGACTATTTTATTGACAATGGTGCAATAATTAGGTCACCGAGTTCCAGAATGAGGACATTGAATTGCTGAACGCAGATAATTCCATTCTTGCCATGTCATGTCGTGTTCCATGCGCAGAAACTTGAAATAGGGAATGTTGGACCGTGCGTATCAGATGTTGCCCAAATGTGGCATTTGCCAAGAAATTGCGACACCCCACGAATGTTACCACACAATTTATTGTCGATTTACACCGACGTTTGGATCATTACGAATGCAATTAGAAACATTAGATTTGTCCTGTCTGCGGTTTTGAGTGTCGAGTGATATTTCATATTCCCAAATCGGATAATTCCATGAAAGAATTATTGGAACAATCAAAGATTCCATTCGACGACTCGAGCGCATGCGTGAATGATCCAAACAATGTAAAAAGCAAGGAACGCTTGGAAGGTCCGCCACAGAAATGTGTCGTCCAGTATTTGAGATAGACGTAGTGCCTATCGAGTTTCTAGAAGAACCGATAGAGTTACTCTGCGGAATGTACCATGATGTCGTGGAAAGGGGCAATGCACATTATTCGATGGAATGCGGTTGCGTCTACTATTTGGATTGTTTGTTGGATGTGCTGACCGAGTGGAAAATTGACCGACATGTGAAATATCCATGGAAATGTCTGATTGAGATATGTTGCATCAGAATTACCAAAACTATGTAAATGATGCCTGATGCTTACAAAGTTTTAAAAAAAAATTGGATCAGTTGCTAATGTTGCTGCATGTGATGTTGATGGTGGAAGGATACTAGAGAATGGAAATGAGATAGTGCAAGAAATGGGGCAAATATTAGGTGTCATCCTGCAAGATTTTGTGGAAATTACAGGACTTGGGACGACGAATGCAATCCATTGAAGAACTAAAGAGTTTTGTCGAAAATCAAAGGGATGGAGAGCTCAACGGTGAAACGAAACGTTTTTGGTTACTATCAATAAACATAATGTATTAATCATAATAATATAATATAATATATATATAAAATATTTGCATACATTATATATAAATAACTCTTTCTGTAATTTTTTATGGAATGCCATATTTCACCAATGAATGCCCTCAATTCCCAAATATCAACCTTAAAAGCGCAAATGACGTCAGAAAACAGAAAAATGATGCCGTAAAAGGCATAAAACAGATAAAATGGAGGGAAAAAAAACACCCCTGAAAAATGTCGTCATGCAACTTATGATTTTTTTTTTTTTTTTTTTTTTACTTTGAACTTATTTCTTGTTTCGCAGGTCATTTGACTTTATCTTCTCTTCTATATTGACTTTGAACCACACTGAACATCTGTACAAATATATCTTTTACATTTGATATTTTTTCCCATAAACTTTCGTTTGTTGGCTGAAAAACAGGCATTGTTTTTCTCCTTTCACGATTCTCATTTGCTTGAACTTTGCATAAAATTTTCCGTGTTACACTCAGAGATATTACCTAAAATTCATATTTGTCTACGTGAGTCATGCCACCTGTCATGTTGTAAAATCCATAAACAGTTTACTTGCGTAGTTAATTGTCAAAAATTTACTTGCGTATCGATCAGCAAACTGAATTGGGTTGCATTCGTTGCCCTCGATGCGAGCAAGTAATGATTCTCAAAACAGTTTATTCCAAACACGCACGAGATCATCACGATTTGAAAGTGGGTTTTGTGTTGTTTGTTTTTTCTAGGAATTATAGTTGGGGGGGGAGGGTGAAAGGCAAATATGGGCTAATGTGGAAGATGTCAAGCAGTGTCTTAAGCGGCGTTCCTACGACCTGTCCACCCGGCAGACGAGGCACGCGTTCCCCCCTTGACCCCTCTTGTGGTTTTCTAGGGAGCTTTGATGTTTGTCCAGCTTACCGACAATTTGTCTGTAAGCTAGACAGGCATCAAAGCATCTCAGAAAATCGTAAGAGGGGCTCAAAGAGGAAACGCGTGGGCCGCCTGAAGATTCTCCGGTCGTTGGAACGCCACTTAAGAATGTCATATACAGAGAAAGAAACCCGATGTCGATGAAAGCGCCACCTATCGACGGGGGGGAGGGGGTACAAGGCAGTGACCAAATTAACGAAGGAAGAGGCTTAAAAGGTTTGATTGACAAGCCGAATAACACCCAAAAAGAAAAGAATTCCTAGTCCCCAGGAGATATTGCTGCGTGGGAGTGTGGCATTCAGAAGGGCAATCGACCCACAAATCTACCCCCAATAAAACTTTCCCTTATTCTTTGAGGAGGTCTTTCGAAAACTGACACTGTCTTTGTACATTCCTAGAGGGGTTTGGTGGGGTTAATGAACCACCCAAACCCTTTTTAAAAAAGATACTCTTTGAGTTAGATATTTTAGAGTTTCTCTGCTTGCACAGAAACACATATTGAGGGCCGCAACTTCATCACTGATTAATTATTGAAGCACTTTGATTTGGGGACATTTAATTGCTCTTCATAATTCTGTTAATTAACATTACCGAATTATGTAATTTAGAAGGAGTAATTGAATAATTCAATATTTATAGAATTTCGTTTGACACGACTTTATTTTTAACAATAATTACGTTTATTAATTTTTCAATCCAAGAGGATTGGGCAAAATCTATGTACCTATGAAATTGTAAGACCTCGGATTCATCCCCAAAGAATGGGCTCAATCCTTTTTCTCAATAGTTTTAGTACTAACAGCGAATTTTAATAAAATGTACCTTATTTTCTTGGAATTTTATAAGTAAATTATTTATTTAAAAAATATTAAACACATTTAATTGAGAAAGCAAAAGAACAGAATTAAGTTGAATTTTTCAACTTATGCTACGTATTTGATATGTGTAAAATGACCTGATGTTTCTGTGTAGCTGGGATTTCTTAATTTCTGCCTGATTTTTGTTGAAAAGAGAATATACTAAATTTAGACCACTTCATATACCGTCTCAAAGAAAATATGGCAATCTTTTACCAGGGTTTCTCGATAGTGATTGGTCTATGATTACGAAAATATTGATTGTTCTAATATTGATATGTAAAAATTGACAGGTTTGATAGCAGAAGTCATAAAGTTTATTTATTTATATAAAAGTTGAAGTGTCAAGAATATTTCGCAGAATATGATTCCTTAGGACAAAAGGACTTCGTAAAGTTTAAACTTCATAATTTTTTTATAAGAACATTTAATGACTGAAGTGAAATAAAATATTTTCATTTGCATCATTTAAATATTTTGAAAATAAAACTAAAAACTGAATTTTACGATGAATCAGAGAAATTTTTGTTGAATAATTCTTTAAGATATTATTTAAATTACGAAAATTTCACTGCAGTACGCATACAACTTCAATGCTGAACGAGTCTGCTTTCAATTTTAATATTTAAAAAAAAAGGTGTGCATGGTTTCAGTAAAAAATGTTTTCCTATTAATTGCAATTTAACATTTCCACTCTAATTTAAGATGTAAATTTTATGGGCACTGACAGAAAATTAGTGAGAGATAAGTAATACAATGAACAGAACTGTTTAAAGCCTATATAATAGTATGACTGACTTATATAACTATCAAAATCTGAAGCTTTGATAGATAAATATTTTGCAGAAAAAGCTATTAAGAGACCATGTTACATAAAATATATAATTAAAAATTTTAGAGATCTTTTATACTGGCGAACCGGCTGATCGCCAAAGGCGGCTGGTTTCTAAATAAAGATATTGCTTAGGGAACTATTGTAATATACATACACACACATACATCTTTTCCCTTTTATGAGTATAGATAATAGCGATTTTGAAGAAAACTCATTCAGAAACATGAGAATATTCAAATATTAGTAAATAAAAGAGATATAGATTCTCTTATATTTTACTTCTCCTTAAATGAATTTAATTTCGCTAATTATTTTTTCTGATAAAAACAGTCTTACTTTTCCATTAATAATAGAATTAATTATCATTTATTGCAAGATATATGAATAAGATAAATGTATGTACAAGATCTCATAAATGCAAAATCAAATAAAAAAAATTTTACAAAAAAAATTTAAAAAAATGCGGACAAAATAGCATCGATTTCTGAATTATATATAAAAAAAGTATAGTGATAATAATATCCAGATGAAGGAAAGCTACGGAAACCTTCTTATTGTATTTTCTAATTATTTTTTCTTTTGGACCTCTGCAATCGCAGAAGGATCCCGCATTTTCATTCATCTAGGATATCTGGGATCAACAAGTTCTGGCAATAAACAGTCAAAATAAAAGAAATCAATTTTTTTTGTTGCCAAAATATTGGATTACGAATTATTTTTTTCTGTTTTCTGTTCCTTCTCCGTCCACTTTGAAAAGAAACTAATACTTTTTTGTGTTATATGCAGCTGGCCCTACACTTGAAATAATGTTTGTGAATTTTGTTTATAGTTGTTTTTCCATCTTTATTTAATTCCCAAAATGGAAATTTTTTAGCTTTGATTGTCTTATCTGGAGTAATATTTTTACAAGATGCTAAGCATTTTACTTCTGCAATTTCATCATCACTCATTAGCCCGTCCGGAGATGCAGCTAAATATACAAAATTTGGGTTTACGAATAAACCACAACTTTGGACTTTCAAATTCTTTTACGAACGTTTACAAATTTTGTTTCCAGGGGTGCGATAGTATTCGCTGAAACAAGTGTGGATTATGAAAGCGCAGATGACCGCAACTGTAATGTCAAAAAAAAAAAAAAAAAAAAAAAAAAAAAAACGAAATGCAGAAAGAAAATAATGCTGTGGGAGAGATTTTAAGACGTAGTACCTACCAGATAATAAAAGTCACAATCAATCGGAGTAAAGGGAGGGTTTATAGTGTATTCGTCCGCGAATGTTATGAGTTAAAAGAGCATTGGGGAGAGTGCAAATTATTTTTCCAGTTATAGATCTAAAATACCTCTTTTACACATTTAAAAAAATTAAATATGCATCGGAAGGAAGATACGAAAACGGGTGTTTTTCAGTTCCTATTTTTATTTTATTTATGATAGAATTTCTTCTAAAATTGTTTAAATGGTTCAGTTGAAATTTTGTAAACTTTTAATAAATATTTAAAAATACTTTGAGAAGGCCGAAACCTGTGTTTTTAATTCCTTCTACCGATTGCAGTTAACTACATAAAAAAGAAATCACACTAGCAAATTTAAAAAGACCGCAATATTTCTTCATAGGATAACATTACGTTTGAAAATTGTAGGTGGCGTGTATACGACACCCTTAAAGATTTTGTCTACGAGCGTCAAGAAAATTCTTGCGCCAAGAAAAAGACTTGTAGCGAGGAGAATAATGTTTGTCAAACGGTTCCAGTAAATAAATGACGAGATTCCCGTTTGTAAATGCTTACAGTTTGTGTTTCGACGTCGAAAATGGATGGTCGCGTCAATGATATAATAGCGTGGCCATACGAGACTTCTTTCGGGCAATCTGAGAAGTGACCAAATGATCACGGGATGCATTTTGATGAACGTAGTGGGTTGGGTACACTATCATGCAGAGATACTTGTCGCAAGAAATTTAATGTTTTTGAAACGTTCGTGAGGAATGATGCAGATACGAGACAAGTTTGTCGAGTTACCTTTTTGGTGTTTATGCGATGGGGTGATGGACCACCAAAGCCGACGATAGAAGCATAGACACATGACCTTTGCGTATGAGAAAAAGAGTGAATATATGAAAATTTGGAAACGAAAAGTGATAATGGCGACAGAAGTCTGAAAAATGCAAAAAGGCTTGTAAGGATTAAGAGTGCCTTTAAGTTAATACGAACGATCGTGTATTTGAGTTCTCGGAAAGCGGCTTGCGATCGTAACATTCCCCATAATTTGACGATAGCGATGAAAGATGGCGAGTATTGCGAGTCTCATTTTTACATCAATCGTCCCATGTCTGAGCATGCTACAATGTTTTTAGCCACGCACACTTCGAATGGAATAGAACAATTGCTGCGAGAACAAAATCCGAATAAACACGCAGTAAATTGGGAAGAATTTTCATTGAAAAAGTGGAATAGAGGTCCCTGGAAATGGTATGCGCAAGACTAATTGGGAATTTGAAAACTGCGTAGTTCCTGTGAATTCTTCGTACGAGTCGACCGAAGAAGAGACGGAGTTGAGTTGACGTTGTACGGTAATAAAAATTTATATTTCAAAAATAATCCTGCATTGCTGCACATGTCGAGGGCCGAGATGTGAAATGGATATCAACCGAACATATTTTCCGACACCCCATAAATGAATTTTGGAGAGAATTTAAGGAATGGAAAGGAAACAGCAGCACTAAATCTTTATATTGCATCGCTGATATTCTCCCAATCCAAAAATGGATATCTTGCTCTCACGCTTTCGCACTGAAACCTTTCCTTCCCCAAAAAAATTATATAACTTTTGTGAGACCACATTTCCAAATTGTCCTGTTTGTAATGAAATTGGGGATATTGAAAGAATTCTTTTTTCAGAGTGTAAATTCCCGAGCTTCGCTTAATTTTCAATAAAAAAATATTAAAAAAATTACTAAGAAGCACACATTTCTACTTCGCAAAATATGTCAGTGACAGATCTGGTACCTCTTAGTGCCACACACACACACGCGCACTCATTTATTATTAATCGAGAGAGAGAGAGAGAGATTCCAACAAGGCGAGGGTAAATATTGAAAAATAGAGTTTATGTTACGGTAATGATGAGGTGCGGGCCGCGGTGGCCTGTTGGTAAGGTCTCGGCTTCGGAACTGGAGGGTTTCATGTTCGTGATCCGATTCCACCGAAGAACCGTCGTGTAAGGGGGTCAGTTGCACGTTAAATCCGTCATGACCAAACGTTCTCCCGCTGGTGTGGTGTGGAGAGGGGGGTGCCAGCTCAGGTGTCGACCTCGTCATCTGACCGCGGTTTAAAATTACGAGGTCCGTCCCAAAATAGCCCTAGTGTTGCTTCAAACGGGACGTTAATATAACCAAACCAAATCAAATGATGAGGTTTAGTGTTACTATACTAACCTTTAGAATGCTCATTCATTAAAATATTAATCCTGAAAGGCCAGAAATCTTGGAGATATTGGCCCTGAAACCTTCAGATAGCTTAAATGCTAATAATGTGTCAGCGTCGCTAAACGTCTGAATAGCGCGCTCGGTACGTAGGTGGTCCGGCGTTCATGAGATCTATTTTCAGTCATGGCCTAGTGTTTGTTTATTTTTCATTTGTTTTTTAGTATCATTTCAAATTAAATTGAACAATTTCCAAATTTCCTTAAATATTACGTTTTATTTTTATGCAAAAAATAAATGCCCTTTTAATTAATTCTTGAATTATAAGTTAAACTTTGAAGATAAATAATCATACATTTACCTACGTTAAAAGCCATATAAACTTTCTACCATAACTTATCACTCGGTTTTTAGTGAAAGTGTCTATTGGGAGCGTCTTAACTTCATGTGTAAAATGGCAAGAAGATGACAAGTAATGCAATGCAGCTCCACGTGGCCACATAAAAGTGAAATTGCAGTGGTTGTGCATGTTTTCTGATCATATATAGTACAATACGTTTAAAAGAAAATCTAGACCAAAAAAAATGAAGTGAAACCACACCAATAGTCACATAAGGAGACTTCAGTGGGTTGATCAGGTACTTACGAGAATTTGACGCTGCCGAAACGCGACGGTTTCCCCTTATTGAGATTAAAGTGCAATGAAAAATAGGCGTTCATCCATTCACACGATATTCAGCAATCATTGCGGGTCATTTCCCATTTGAGCAAGCGTACATGTAACAAAGTGTAATTTTTCATTCTGCATCTATTGATAATAATTGGTGCTGTGGCTGCATCATATATATGGGTACAGATCTAAGATTCGAGCAAAATTTTTCGATTCGATGATTGCTTTGTTCTCCCAGGTTTTTGAGTACTGTTACTCCCTGTTGATTTATCATTTGCCAAATTTTCCATAACATTTGTTCAGTGTTCAAGGTTCATATGATACTTGAACTTTTTCTGAAATCGTCTTTCCAAATATATTATTCCATTCAATCAAATAACATTTATCAATAATAAGGCATTGCCAAACGCGTACTTCAGATAGAACATTTATGTGGCATACATGTTGCAAAGGATTTGCTCAGAAAAAGAATGTTAAGAGGCATATCCAGATCCGTAATGGTGAAAGAGCTTTTACATGTCATGTTAGTGACAAAGGATTTTCACTGAAGAGGCACACTTGAGAAACATCTTAGAAATTAACAACGGAGAAAAACCATTTTAAACATAAAGATTTTAGCATGCTATCCATGAGCAGAAAAAATGACATCAAGCATTTTTAGTCAAAAGTAATTAACCTTATCTCAAGACATGAAGACATGAAATAAGGGAAAATCGCTTACAACACTCTTCCTCCTCTCGTAAAATTAATTTCGCCCTTCTTTTTTAACAGAAATTTCACAAACGCGTTAATGTCACACTTTCCAATCTTCGCTCCATAAAAGTAGGTGTACCGCAAGGAGCTAAATGATCCCTCACCTTATACTCAATATTTATTAATGATATACCTCAGAAACACAATATCAAACTATGCATTTTCGCAGATGACACAGATATACTGGCCAAAAACAGAAACATAAAATTCATCACTCACGCATTAAACAAACACATCCAAGAACTAGAAAGCTGGTTCGCCCGGAGGAAAATCGCAATAAATGCCTCAAAAAAATAACAGTGATTTTCACAAAGAAAACCAAAACTACCCAAAACCTAATTAAAATTAATAAAGTTGGAATCCCATGGTCTCAGGAAGCTAAATACCTCGGTGTAATATTAGACGAAACCTTAACTTAGAATCCCCATCTTAACTATGTTAAACAAAAATTCCGTGATAACACCCGTAAATTATATCCTCTAATTGCTCGGAATTCAGAAATGACTAGGGAAAATAAGTTTCTTTTTTATATAGCCATGTTAAGACCTGTCCTAACGTATGCTTGTCCAGTTTGGGCATACGCAGCAAAATCCAACAAAAGTATCATAGACAGGTGCCAAAATATAAACCTTAGACAAATAAGAAAAGCGAGATGGCTCATGAGAAGCGACGATATAAGACGAGCCCTCAATATAATAAGCCCTCAATTTAATAAAAGATTTCATTAAAAGCATCGCAGAAAAATTCTTTCGCGACATAATCCAAATGGATAACGAAGCAATAAAAGAGATAGAAATTTTTCTTTAGATCAAATTTACCAAAAGAAATAGCAAAAGACCCAAACAAATTCTTCTCTAATTTAACCAAATTTAACCTAATACTAGCACTCCCAAATCAACCTTCTCATCTCGACCCCATTTATTTTAAATAAATATTAAATTAAAGTTCAATCATAAAATTCCTCTCATCTATCGCAATAGCGCAATCAAAGTTCCTCATGAGCCATACCGCAATCCTTCACTGGGCGAAAACCTAAAGACAACCCCTGCACACCTCCCATACCAAGGCAAGATGCATCTTCGCTCCTCCACTGGAAGATCCACCCGGATTGGACCTGCCTCCTGCCAAAGATCCAAGACCACATACACTCCAATATCGAACCAATTTTTCACTCAAACACACAGATTTCATCCACTCCAGCGAATCTACAAACCCAGAACTCACCATTACTGATCGTGGATACCACAGAAGCTTTCGTCTACGTCTCTACTACCGGATCTGTTAATAAACAAAAACAAAGAAAATCTGCTTCCAGTTTATTACTTGCAACAGAGAATGAGAAATATGAAATGTCACTTCAAGGAAGTATATTTCATGTTTTAATGATAATAAATGTTTTTTACAGATTCACTCGAATTTGCAACTAAAAGAATTAGTTCAAATAACCAAAATGCTTCTGCATTAAAATTTGAATGCCTCAAATACTGATTTTGCCCAAGAATTAAGGGATTTTTTAATGACGTCTTTAAAGTGACACACAGTATAACGTTTGGTTTGGTTTGGTTATATTAACGTCCCATTTTGAAGCAACACTAGGGCTATTTTGGGACGGACCTCGTAATTTTGAACCAAGGTCAGATGACGAGGACGACACCTCAGCTGGCACCCCCCTCTCCACACCACACCACACCACACCAGCGCGAGGACGTTTGGCCATGACGGATTTAACGTGCAACTGACCCCCTTACACGACAGTTCTTCGGTGGAATCGGGTCACGAACTTGAAACCCTCTGGTTCCGAAGCCGAGACCTTACCACCAGGCCACCGCGGCCCCTAGACAGAATAATGAATGCCAGTACTTTGGCAGGAAATGATGGAACTGCCGAAGTTCTGCCGTTTTACTTTTAATAAATAGACTCCAGACACTATAGACTCCAGTTATTTTTCTAATTTAAAATCCTTAATGTAGATGTAGATAAATCAAATAATGAATATTTTCTTTCATAGACGAGTTCTTTGAACCTTTTAGGAGTTTCGATTGTTTAAATGCATGACCGAAATACTCTCAATTCTTATTAATTACAGCACTCAAGTTTCAAATTTTCATTATCGATGCCTTCTCTATAAATAATGTTTTAGTGCTAGAATTTTTATATCATTCATTTCTGTGAGGTCATTTGGATGATTAAGTTAAATCAATAACGTCATAGATACTTGCATAAAGTGAAGGCAAATTTGAAATATTAAATATATAATTCTTTAGTAGAATCGAACCCACGAACTCAAACTTAGGACACATGGCTCTAGTACGTTATTAAAGAAACAATTCCTTTATAATTTATTCATCGCTTTTTATCTGTTATAAATATAGCTAGAGCTACGAAATTTAAAAACAGAGTTCGTTGTCTACAGCAGGAAACTGTTCAAGAAACAAAGCAGAGGTCTCCACATCAATAATAGATTATAATACATTTTTAATTAAAAGGAATTCTTTTTGAAATTGAAAATTAATGGATCAATAAAGTTGTAAACTTTGAGACAATATAATGACATGCGGTGAGACATACCCTTGCAACTTTCATACATTTCACGATACGTATTCACACTCACAGACTTTTTCAGAGAATACCTTTTACAGCGCACAACTATGGACACCTTGTGATCTTCCATATTTTGATAACCTTTCAGATATTCGGTTATTTGACATTCAAACGGAAGAAAATGTATCTTTTATAGTTTTTTCAGAAAATGCTGAATCTTGTTACAGACCTGAAAATGATTTTCCCGAAGCTTATAACCTTTCACCAGCTGTCATGGAATCAACTGGTGTGGACGAGGAAAGGCAAAGAATATTAGGTGTATCCGATCTGATCTATACCACATGTAGTGAAAACGATGAATTGTCACGTCAAGAGAACAACTGTCTGTCTTTCAATAATGATAAAATTAATTTTATGGATTCCGTATGGACAGGTCATTCAGATAATTGCAATGTCTCTGAACCAAGAAAACTAATTGTGAATCCTGATTTCCTACCAGGAAGTAATGAGCCAGGAAAGGGCAAGACACACGTCTCGGAGTATATAACTGATGAACATACCTCACTTGAAATACACTCAAATGTTTACAATAAGAGCGAGAAAATAACCGCCAACTTGGAGGAACATCTTTCTTCTAAAACATATAACAATGCAGTGGCTGGACCATCCGGAATTTGCCCTCAGAGGAAGAAATTTCTTTACAAATTATGTCCGAAGGAATTCAATAAAAAATATCATTTCGACAATCATTATCGAACCCATACTGGCGAAAAACATTTTGTATGTGATTTGTGCTGAAAAGCATTTTCTCCGAAAAGAAATCGTGACAGACATTATCGAACTCATACTGGTGTTAGACCTTTCTTGTGACACGTGTGTAGTAAAAGTTTCGTTGGAAAGAGTGATTTGAAAACGCATGTTTGGATTCACTCAAGAAAAAAGCCTTATGAATGTCCAATTTGTGGAAAGGCATTCACAAGAAAAGAAAATTGCAATAGGCATCACAGGACGATGCATAAGTGAAATCAATCTGCAAATTACAGAAATAATTCTTTTAATCTTGTATGAAACTACCTCACATTTTTAACCAAAATGAAACATTTTTCACTCGAAGTTGTTACAATTTTGTTTTTAAAATCAGTGTCTAATTTTTAACTATTTTGACGAACAGAAAATATTGAGATTCTGTCTCTAAGAAATTGCTCTTTAACGGAAGATTGAAAATGAAAATATGTTTTCAGTTCAAATGCATTCATATCTGTTTATGATTTTCACTTTGTTTATATGATTTCAAAAATTTTAATCTCTAGTTCCAATTCTCGCCACTTAATATTAAAAAAATCATGTCCCACTCAAGCAATTATACCTTGTGTTAGCTTGAATTCAAAATTAAATGATTCCAAATTTAATGATATCACTGTTTCATTTCCAGTTTTTCCGAGCTTTGAGGAAAACCTTAAATACCGACTAAATGGCAATTTAAATAATAGATTTTGACATTTTATCCGAACAAGTACATTTTCGATCGATTAATAACTGCAAAAATCCACTGCAACATTTTTTTCTGATTTTGAAATGGTGTAAATAATATGTTTTTGGTACATTCATGTTTAATTAACGAATAATATTTATATTTGTTCCATTTGAAAAATTTAGATATAGCATTAAATATATTTAATATATTTTTATATTAATATAGTAAATATATTTTTGTAATACTGACGAATTCGCAAAGATTTCTTTTCCTTATATATTGAAAATTTTGCTTTGCAAGAGATATTTAAAGTATTTTTGTAAACGTTTTAATAAAAAAAAATATATATAACGCTAAAGGTTCTATTATCTGTGTGATTTTTTTTCCTTTTTAAGACATTCTTTGTTGTCATTTTCTATTAAAAGAATAAATTCATTGAATTCAATGTCCATTACATCTATTGACTTGTGTAGTTTCTAAGAATGTTAATGAATGTGTGCGTGCGTTTTTTGGAGTTTACAGACTTACTAACTAAACTTTAAAATTTAGCAAATCTATTTTTTTAATGTTGGGAAGTAGCAAATTGAAATTAGTTTTTTGAAAAGTTTGTTTTGTTTCTGTTTTTTCGGAGTTGAAAAATTATTTTTACACGATTCCCAAAATTCAAAGTATTATCCTTCCATGAAATAATTAAAAAAAAACAATTAATTTTTGTTTTGTTTTTCACAGCTGAAAGAAAACATTTTAAAAGAAAAATTTATTTTATATCAAAATGTTTCACTGTTGCAATGAAACTGCAATGATTTTTGTACCTTCTTTATTAATATTTCATCTTGGCTTTCATCACTTTTATTGTTCAACGTACAACGATCCTGCTTGTTTTCCATTTTGAGTATTTCAATGTAAGCTATTTTTTAAATAAAATTTCTATTGTTTTCTTTAAATTTATAATTAGGTTTTAGATTCGAGTCATGCGATAACATTCTTCAAAAGCTCCTATTTTTTTTTTAATGCTGCCGCTCTCTTTCTTGTTATGTAATTGGATGCATATAGATATATATATAAAATGACGAACATATGTAACAAAATCTACAGCATAAGTTTTTAAAAGTTTCTAAAAAAATTGTTTAAAAATATTTTTCAGAGGAACCCATTAAACCCATATTATACAAAACATTTAATTGATATTTTATTATCAATAATCCAAAAGAACCATTTGACGAAAAAATC
Source organism: Argiope bruennichi (assembly GCF_947563725.1). Taxonomy (NCBI): domain Eukaryota; kingdom Metazoa; phylum Arthropoda; class Arachnida; order Araneae; family Araneidae; genus Argiope; species Argiope bruennichi. Next base: position 126,072,316 of record NC_079156.1, read on the forward strand.
TCTTAGAAAACTAGAAAGAAAGTTGAAAGAAACTACTCTCTTCTAAATTCACATTTTAATGAATTGTTTAAAAGATATGAGAATCCGTAATGTTTAGCATAATTCTTCTGACCTTTTGATCATAAATTGACACGCATAAAAATTAATATAAATTGTAAGCTCAATATAGGGTAATAATGAACTTAGAAATTAAATATGGTTTTTATTTTTAGTGTTACCTTTTTTCGTCTAAAGAGTATTTGAATGTTTGTTTGAAATAAACTTTGCTTTGGTTATAAAGCTCAACCTTAATTAGCTGTTCAAATCAATGCCGTTTTCATCAATGCTTTTATATATAATATAGTCCTTTGCACTCAGATGGTGATTCTCACTCGCCACTCAAGACGGTGCATCGTTTTGAGGTTTCATTTATTTCTTTCTTTCATTTTTTTTGTTAAAAAAACCTGCAGAGTAGTAAGAAGATGCAAATTAAGTAAACTTAAAATAATTATATTGTCACGTAGATGCTATAGTATAGAACTGAATGGCACACACAAGAGGTAGAGCTAAACCAATTTATTAACTGAACTCTGAACTGAGAACAGAGTGACTGACAAATCTTCTGTTTTTATACAAGCAAAGAAAGTTCCAGAATACTCTTCTGGAGACAGTAAGGAAAGTCCAGAACACTTGCCTGGTAAACTAAAGAAATGTCCAGTATCATCTGGAACATGAAATAAAGAAAAACATAAAATCGAGGATGAAGTATTTACATATACTATTAATCGCATCGTGGGATTCGAACCCAGGTCTCTTGATCATGAGACCAGTGCCATAACCACTCGTCCAAGGAGATTCGACATTCTTTCTTCAATGCGGCAGTATATATTTATTTTTCGGGGCAATAAACATGTCTTTGTATAAGCCGAGTCATCCGAATTACATTTCCGAATGCAAAGGGTTAACCATTACCTGACAAGTCATCATTACGGATTCGAAAATGATTCTCGTGTAAAAATATCTTTTACAACCTGCTGTATCTGCTGTTCCGTCTGTGTTTATTCATCAATGCAGATAAAACAAAGTATATATTGTTTTTATGTTGAACGGTTTTCTAAAAAGTTTTTCTACTTTTTAGGAAATTTTTGAATCTCTAACCAGAATTAATTTATATAAATAATTTATTATTGTAATACTGTCGAATAAAATTAATGTTTTGACTAATTGGTATCGAGAATACATTTTACATATATGGATTATTTGGTCGTATATGTAAAGATTGATTGGATTTCCCTTTCTGAAATTGAAACAAATAAATATATTTAGATGTGGATGAAATATAAATTTCTGGATTGAGAATAGAAACTTTGAGAGAAGGCATTTTATCTTAAGATTATAAATAATCAAAATTTTCTTAAAAATATAGAATTTGAAATATCTGAGTTTTGATTTCGTATTTGAAAAGTACGCTTTATTTAATATCTGATGTGAAAAGACACGTAAGAATCTAAATATCAAACGCTATTAAAACAGAGTTCCGATATTACAAAATTAAGAAATTTTAGCTTAATTAGTTGGTGCGTGCTTAATTTTATTGGAGCTAGCGAAATCAATTTGACATCAACTTTCCGTACAAGGAGAATGAACCGGAAACTCATTATGAGTTTGATTGAATGTATCGGCAGATCACATGATTCTTGCCAAAGTAACTAGCAAGGGATCTTCCCGTTTCGCAATATAAAAGTCCTGACTTCAGATAGAGTAAGGCATGATTATCAACAAAATCTTCGTATGAATGCCAGAAATATCCAAGATCTCGAACCTAGCAAAATAGAACACCTAAGCCTTTATTTTGTAGGAGTCTCTAGAATTAAACAAATCGAAGACAGAAAGATGAAGGAAATACGAGAAATGCAGATACAAAAAATGGTTCTTTTCATTCCGTCCAAATTCCTTTGTGTGCTCAATGCATATTACTACAATTGAATTTTTTTTGAGATTTATCTGAATCTCGTATTTATCGGAGCTTTGTTAGCACTAGTAGCAATTTGTATTCATAGGACAATATATATTATTACATCAAGTATTAAATAAAAGATATATTAAATATCTAAAAATTTTTAAAAAAAATTCTTTTTAAATCGGTAATTACCTTAGTTAATATTTACTCTCCTCAAGTTGTGAGATTCAATTTAAAAAAATCCATACTCCCCTTCCCATTCACTTTAAAACATGTTTCCCCAAGTTATAAAGTGGAAACTAAAAGCAAACTTTACTTATATGAGTCAAATAATCTATACTGAATCTAAAATATATTCGTGGCAATGGCTAGTCAAAAGATATACTTTATTGGAGAGCTCTAGCATGAAAATTGATTACTACTTATTGTTTAGGTTTGAGCGGCCTAAATTTCCTTGAGGAATGGAATAAATAATAAAATAAATAGATGGAAAAGAGTTCAGGCAAACTTTTACTCGAAAATTAAAAACAAATATGTAACAACAATTTTTGAATGCCAGGAGAGAGTTGGGCAAAATCATCGGAGAGATCAAAGTTTTAAAGATCCAAACAGATAAGTGTTTTAATTGCTCTTCGAAATAATAAAAGTTAAAGCAAATTAAAAAAACCCTCAGAGTTTGATTAAACAAATTAAGTCGGAATTTATTTTTATCTTAGTGCCAATATTGCTTTTATAATAATAAAAATTTATTTCGATTGATACACATGCTAATTTGTAATCAGAAAATGAGAAAAATTATGCTTAGCAATTCTGATTCCCATATATTTCATATAATAATGAATCCACAAAAATACAATCTCTTTCAGCAGAATGTTTAGATCTATGTATTGTTAGTCTAGCTCCGCACATCCAATTGAGGCGTTATAATTACCATTTACAAAAGATTTCAAATTAAAAGCTTTGTGTCGATGGTTTTATCAGCCAAATGTTTTATTAGTCGACAATTTCGTTAGACATGCAACCCATAATACCATATTAGAAAAAGAACACCCTTCTAATCATTGCCTCAATTTATTTTTGGCTATTTTGTATTTTTTTTTAAGATTTTCCTATACACATCAAATTATATTACAAGAATGAAATAAATAATAAATGGGCGCACTAAAAATTTTTTCCACCACTGCTCTATTTGAAGTTATACCTTAATTATAATAAAATAAAAAAAATCAAACATTTTATTAAAATTATTTATGGTGAAAACTATTTAATATAACATATAAAAATAAGCTATCGTTTCTTTTCTTGTTCATTAATAACAAACAAAAAATTAGAATAAAATATTATTAGAAAAAATGAAAACGCTTTAAATTTCAATTCAAGAATAAAATATATTGCTGGAAAACGTGATTAGAATATTTTTTTAAGAATTGATTAAAATTTAGAAAAATATGCAGCAAAAGCTGTTGTCATCGAAAGGACACTGCTTTGGCTTTTTTTTGATATTGAAAAAATCATTTTTGTGCTGTAATATTTTTGGAAATTTATAATCACGAAAAATCGCTAAGATTTTGCTTATTTTTTCTTGGACTCAAATTCAAATAAATATTTCAAACACATCCCTCTGATTAAACAGTCTCATCTTTCCTTATTAAAAATACCTGCAGAATTATAAGATGCAAATTAAGTAAACGAGAAAATTCGACTTAAAACATTTATATATTTTTATTTTTCGGAGCAATAAACAAGTCTTTATATTAAATGAATAATTACGCATCGAATTACTTTTACGAGTGCAAAAGGTTAAATGAGCTATGCACCCTGGTGGAAATGGTAAAAGAAAATTATCGGCAAAAAATTGTAAATAAATAAATGAGGATAATGAAAAATTATTTCTTTTCTTTTCTGAAAGCCGATGGTGATTGTAGGGGCCTAATGCTGCATGGATTTGAAATACATTATTCCATGATTGAAAACAAATTGCGGAAGAAGAAAAGGAAAATTTCTTACAAAAAGGAAGCATTCAATTTGAAACTGAATGGAAGAAAAACTTAAAAACAATCAGTATTCAATATTGATCACAAAAGAAATAAAACCTGCTTCATTTTGTCCCATACGAAATAATTTGCTACAAACATGATTCACACGTTTTTATAATGTGCGTTTTTTCTTCTTGTTTTGATGGGAACTTAATGTTAGACATTTGAATGACTCTTTCTCTTCGCACAAGTAGTGAATAAAATTTTCAAACATTCCAAACCAGGATTTTTAATTATTAGAAACTATGCTGTAGTTTCGTTTACGTATAAACATTTCTTGTTATAGAATCTGATTCTATATTCAATATTAAGTTCTTGTTTAAAGTTCCACGAGGCTGTCATTCGTTTATATCCATGTTGCTTGCAATGAATGGTGTTTTCGACTGAACAATACTGTGCGGTTTTTGAAGAATATTTGAACACAACAGAAGATTATTACTTATTATTGAGTTTGTGTCTTGATTACTTAATTTGTCTCATTATATTTCCTAGCATTTGTGAAATTCAAAAGGTGTTAATCCATATAAGGTGCGTTTATTTTGAAACCATGGAACTAGAGTTAAAATGCAATTAAAATTATGATTTTATTTTCATGCAATGAATACCGGATATCATTTTCTTGAAAATATGTTGCATCATCTTTGTTTTTCAGAAAAAAAATGGCAATTATATAAGAATATTCACTACTTTATTTATAAGAAATTAATTATTCTTTCAGCGCAAATCTATCTTCTGTCCTTCTAATTAATCTCCTGGATCTTTTAATTTCGAACAATGGTGAAAAGACGTGAACTGTTAATCAGCAACAATATTTATGCTGGTGAAATAGAAACTCTCAAACTGTTCAAGATGAAAGAATTGCAAGATTTGTTTCCGGAATTTATTTTACTGATGTTGTATTGCTTCTCAGTCCCATTCGAAAATAATTCTTCAGACACAATCTGATTACTGAAATATAACTTAGAAGTAAATAATCATAAAAATGCATTGAATTTTTTTTTATTAGCAGAAAATAAATAGGAAACCGAATCGCTTCTTTTGGTTTATGGGGTGACGAAATAAACAAAAAAAGCTTAATTTAAAATCTAAAATATTTCGATAAATAGTTTTTTTTTAACAGAATCTCATTGAATTTCAAACCATTTCATAGCTATTAGTGCAGTTGAGTGATTGCATTCATAGAAAATAATTTTAATAAAATGTAAGCTTTTATTTAATATACATGTATAATTATAATTTAAAATCTTAAACAACGGGAGGATTCAGATTTAAAAAAAATATTACATCACACATGCACACATTTTTGCTATTAATACCATCTCATCATTTTCATGCTGTAAATTAAATTTTGTTTCACATTAGAAAATGAACTAATTATCGCAATCATTTCATCTAAGAGCGTCCTATCTTTCCATACTTTACATTGTTATTTCTCTTTTATGCTATATAATATTTTATATGCTGAATATTTCTCCACTTGTAGATAAGATTGTAAAAAATCAAAATTTCCCGACATCATGTATTCATGCGCTCTTTTAAATACCGAATTCATTTAATTTAACAAATTTAAAATTAAAATGCATAACAAAGGAAAAAATCTGAATAGGCTTGATGTTTAAACTTTCATGCAATAATATCGGACTTTAAACAAAAGCTAGGTCTATTTTGAAAGGAAATCCTAATTTAAGATTACGGTCTAATAAAGAGGCAAGCACTTGAGTAGACCCTTAATGAGCATTAAAAGATTCTTGTGAACGCTTTAAATAGAAAAGATTAATCGATCAAAAATGATAAGATTAAAGAAATAAAAAAAGTTCGAATTTCATTTTACTGATATTATACTTTCCATTCTAAAACAGTCTTTTATATATAATATAATAACAGAATTACAAGTTACAAGCAAATGACTATGGAAATGCATTCGATTATATCTTTATTCACACAAAATAAATACAAACCAAATCTTTTGCAATAATTATGAGAAAAAAAAAGAAAAAAACTAAATTGATTTTATTATAAAAATGTTATTAAAATATCAATTAACAGAATGTCGTGGAATTTTAAATGTTTTCTTATTTTCGAGTACATTAAGAGGGAAGAAATCATAGAAAGGTTTCTGGTAAAAGTTCGTTTAAGGTAAATTTTCATTTTATAGACAGTATATTTCTATTTTAAAATCTGATTCATGCCTTTTATTTTTTTTTATAATACCTTCTTTCATAGACAGATATATTTTGCCTGACATGAGTTTTGATTGTTGAAATGAAAGATCAATATACACTCAAAGTAATAACTTCGAATCAATCGTGGAATTCAGGTTAAAAACAATCATCCATTATTCAGGTTTCTATGCTATCTCTGCGAGGGTAATAGGCATTCTAGATCATAATCTTAATTTTTGTTTTAACTCAATTGCTATCCAGATTAAGATAAGGATATCACAAATAAACATATGAAGTGAATGTGGATTTTAAATATTAGACATTGGATATTTGAATTTAGGGCAGAGGGCTCTAGCACGTTATTTAATAAATGAAACATTCATAATTTATTCATCGTTGAATATACTTTAACTATAACCATAAGTACCAAATATATATCTTATCAAGAACGTTTACAGCATTAAACTGTAGAAGAAAAGAAAATCTACGTTTCTTACCTATTTAAGAATTATTTTAAAAAAATTGATAAGTCGGAATTTTATTTTTGTTGGAATTAATGGCTCGATACTTTTGCCAAATTTGTCGCAGAGTACTGACTTACGGTGAGCATCATCGTTGCGTATTTTATAAGAATGATGACAACGTGTATTCACTGCCAACGACAGGAAATTCAGATGAAGATAATGAAGAAGCCAAAGACAAATGTAAGGAAAATTCGAATGAGAATTCTTTGTATTTAAGTCAGTCTTTCCAGCAAAAGGAAAACAAAGAATCTGAGCTGATTAATTTATCGCTGTATCAACATAATGCAGAATTTAAGCCGCTTCCTACAAAAGTAAACAAGTACAGGATTTCTGCAGAGTGTTCCGGCAATGCACAACTAAGTGATCCTTGTGATATTTCTTATTTTAATCCCATTTCAGATGCTCAGGCGACGGAAGTGCAAGGCAAAGAAAACACATTTTTTACAGCTTCTTCAGAAAACATTGAATCTGCTCATAGACCTGAAATCATCCATCGTGAAGCTTATGAAGAGACGACAGTTTCAGCCGGATCAAGTGGTTTTCAGATACAAAATCAAAGTGCATCAGGTGTATCAGACCTGCTCTATGCAACAACTGATGAAGAATATAAAACGTCTCTTGAAAATAACAAATGGCAAACTTTGAATTACGATAAAAAAATTTTTATTGATTCTCTAGAATGTGTCGTCAAAACAGGTCATTCAGGAAGTAAAAGTATTTCTGGAAATGAAAATTTGATTTTGAGGAATGTCTCAGAGAGTGTCAATCATAAAAATATTTCACCTGAAATGCACTCTCAAGGTCACAATAATAAGAAGAAAAGGAGTACCGACTTGAAGGAACCTATCTCTACCAAGGAGGATGACAATGCTGTGGCTGGTCCTTCCGGATTCTGTTCTGGTAAGAAGAAATTTCCTAAGAACTCTTGTAAGAAAGACACTCCTAAAACGAATTATCGAACGCACACAAGCTATAAGCGCGATCTATGTAAGAAGCAGTTCTCTCAAAAATCAGGTATCGGCCTATATTACATAACCCACACGGGCAAAACGCCTTATGCATGTGATGTATGCGGAAAAGAATTTACTCGGAAAACAGATCGCGACAGACATCATCGAACCCATACCGGTGAGAGACCTTTCGTGTGCTACGTCTGCAATAAAGGTTTTGCTCAAAAGTGTCATCTTAAGAATCATGTTAGGACTCACACTGGCGAAAAGCCTTTTGTATGTGATGTTTGTAATGAAGCGTTCGCTCGAAAGGATATTCTTAAAACACATGCTCGTACCCACACTGGAGAAAAGCCTTACAAGTGTCCAATTTGTGGAATGGCTTTTACGACCAGCGGCAATTGTAATACACATCAGAGAAGAGTGAATAAGTGAAATAAACTTGTAAACTACCGAAATAATTCTTTTAATCTTGTATGGAACTATTTTACATTCTTAGCCGAATTGAAATAATTTTAAAATGCGAGGACGCCCACGGGAGACATACTTTATAAATCTCCAGATTGTGAAATGGCATTCGCGCACAGCAGCGATTGTTAAAAGCCTGACAGAAGAAAGCACGAGTTAAAGTAATCAACAAATTACAGAAATAATTATTTTACACTCTTTATCGAAATTTAAGGAATTTTAAGTGCAAGTTGTTATAATTTTATTTTTAAATTTACTGTATGAATTTTATTCCTTTGACGAAGTATATTTACTGATACAGAACTCATAAGCTTATTGTATTTTACTAATAATTGACAGTGAAAATATTTTTTTAGTTCAAATGCCTTTATATCTGAGTGTATGAATATTGCTTATATTTTTTTAAATCCTATTAAAAATGTTAACACATTTATATTAAAAATACATTTTTATCCTCTCTTCAAATAAAATTATTTTGGTTTTGATTTTCGCTCAGTATTAAATATTTCCAAATTTAATGGTATCTACCGTTTCATTTATAGTTTTTCAGAGTATTTCGGAAAACATTTTAATGCTAACTTAGTATTGGTTTTAAATAATGATACGTAAAACAATATTTTAACTGAAAAAATTACTGAAGTGCGGTAAATAATTGTAATAATCAATAAATTAATGTAAGCAACACTTTTTTTAATTTGATGTTTTCTTAATGAATAATATTTGCTGCAATTGGAAAATATTGATAAAACAAAAATCTATTTTTAATATTAATGACGAATTTCGCAAGAAGTACCGTTCTTCATATCTTGAAAATCGTTCTCTACAAGAGATATTTAAATGCATTTTTGTAAAAAGTTAATAAATATTTTTATATTAGATCTAAGATATCAATATCTCTGTGATATATTGTTTTTCCTTTCTAAGAAATTCTTTGTAGTCATATTCTATGAAATAAATAAATTCAATAACAGTTTTTTCCAATGATTTGTGTAATCCTTTTTAGTACTTAAGATAAACATGTGAGTTGGCACATGCAGGAATTGCAAAATTTGCAAATTTGTCTAATGTACATTTTCAATACGGGGAATTTGGAGGACCAAACGTTGTTTTTGAAATGTTTGGTAACAGTTTAATTAATTAAAAAAAACGTTATTTTGGCAATAAATTTCCAATGTAAATAATTGTTTTTACAACATACCAAAATTCGAAGCATAATCATTTCAATGATAAGTTTTAGACGCGTCATTGTATTTTCTTTTTTTAACAAATTAAACAAACATGTTTTAAACTTATTTTGCATTAATATGTTTCATTGTTGAAGTGAAAATGTGATTAATTTCATTTTTCTTAAATTTTTTCTTGTATTTTTCTATTGCTAATGTTCAAATTATTATGATTCGGCGGATTTTGCGTGTTTTTTTTTTTTTAATGTAAGGTATTCTTTTATAAAAATTTTTGAAGATTTTTTTTTTGTAATTATAATTAAAGTTTTGTTTCGAATCATGCGGCACCTAAAATTATTTAATTGTACCCATTTTTAATACTGCTGCCCTATCTCTTAATTTAATTTCATCTAGTTTCAAAGACAATTGTTTTGTGTTGATGTGTCTTGGTATTTGATTTTTATTCATTTCCCCTCAAAGCTAACTAATTCTATATATTCGAATCATTTTCCTGGGAATGAATTCATTGGTCTTTATGTGTTCAACTTGAGAGTCTTTTAAGCATCGCTTTGATTCGACCAGCATATTAGTTATATAGCATCGTTAAACTATTAGGGATTGAAAACTATTTTAATATACAGAATTTTTATATTGATACATTTTCTTATAATATAATTTCACCTTGTTTCGAAGAATATTGTTTTGTGCTGATGTGCCGAGGCATTTTATCGTCATTCTTTTCTCCAGAACATTAATGAATTATCATTTCTTCGAATCATTTTTCTGGAAATGCATTAACTGGGTTATATGTATTTAACTTGAAACTCTTTTAATCATCGCTTGGATTTCAACCAGCTCATTAGTGATACAGCAACGTGTTAGTGATAAATTGAATGCAAGGAAACAAATTTTTCAGGGTTTAAGCTACAGATACTGGATTCCTACTATTACAGAATAATGCATTTGTGAGTAATCTGGTTATTAAAAAAACTGATGAATGTTAAAAGCAACAATTATTTGTTGGAATTTTTTTGGTCGGTACATAAAAGATGTGTATTTACTTTTTAGATTATGATTTTGGCTGTAATTAATAATACATTGTAATTTGATAAAATTATAAAATTATTTTATTATTTAATTTTTCAACAGAATCCGAGTAAATTTGAAATTGTCTTTTCAGAGGTTTTCTTTTCTGTGTCATTGTTAATTCAACTAAATTGCATTAAACCTTGGTGTTAATTTCATATATATGATACATGAGGTTATGCATGGAATGTGTGCGTGCGTTTTTCATAAAGAAATATAATTGAATTTTTATAGTTTCTTCGATATACTGGCAGAATCATTTAACCTTAAAATTTATCTCCTTGAATTGATTAGACATTTTTTCAACATTCCTTCGAATCAAACTCTAGAAGGGAGTAAGGTGATCTTTAAATAAAATCTGATATAAAAATTGATTAGCATTAATTTGAACTATTTCATATTTTTTCAGTTGAACTTATGATTGTTTATAAAGCACAGAATATATGTGTTTGAATAGGCAAAAATATTTTCCGTTTTTTTTTGTGTGTTTTTTTCTCGATATTTCAGAGATAAGCTTCTATTTTTTACATCTTGTTATATGAAGAAATAGAAAAAAGGAAAAAGTCTTATGTGAAGACTTTTTTAATTAATTATTGAAATGGATTAAAAAGACAGATGCCAAAAAAGAAATTTCGATCAAGGATATTTCGTATCCAGTGTTTTCTAAACAAAATCTGTTTATTCAATATAATTTTTTTAACAATTGCTTTTTGTACTTCTTTTGCAAATTAAGGAAAATTTAAAAAGCTTTGCAGAAAATTACACAAATCGAAGGCTCGTTTTAAACCTTAGATGTTGGATATTATATTAGAATATGATAACAATCTTAAAATTAAAAAAGATTCTCTAGCACGTTTTTAATGTAATTTTCCTTCATTAAATATAATTTAAATGTATAAAATTTTTTAATTTTTATAATTATTAAAAACATTGCGACTATGTTTTTATACTGCTGGAATCAATTGAAACCTTGATTTCTTTTTATTAACATTTACTGAATATTTTTGATTATACGAAAAATTAATAGCCTGATTTCTATGTCGGTCATGCGATGGAATATTGATCACCGGCAAGATTCACCCTTGCAATTTTCACAAAAACATAACTTATGTTCACCTCTCTGATCCGAAGAATCAGTACTAATTCAAAATTAATAAATACTCCTGATAATTTCAATTTGGATTCTATTTTATCTTTTTGAACGAATGAAGATCGATCTAAAGAAAATGCATGGATGATTGTGAAATGTTGCTTAAAGAGACCAAACGGCAGTCTTTTAATATATATAAAATGCTTTTTATGATTTTCTTAGAGTGTACAACGCAACGAATATTTTTAAATAAAAATATTTCTTAAATTACGATTTTAATTGCCTTAATTGCGATTTTAATTCTGTCTTCTCACCAGACAATAAGGAACCAGTTAATGAAAATGATCAAAGTGTCAGGAGGACTAGCAGACGATCTGATGTAAGTATCATAACGTAACACTGATTCCTCAACGCGCCCGAAGGCGCACGGATAAAAAAACTGAATAACCGGACTACCACTACTGCAATCTTAATTGTGGTTGAGTTTTAAAGGCCATTACTAGGTACGATAAAGCACTTCCCTAAGGACGTATGTCCCGTCATCGATGGGAGGTGCAGACCCATACCTTTTCGTTCACCCACAAAGGTAACGAGAACCTACCCCCAGGTTTCTCATCCTCAATTCCGATGTGCCCCTCGGGGGGCGGATTGATGCAAATATCAGGAGTGCTAGTAGTTTTATCTAGTGTAAACTCAAGGGTTCAAAGTAAAGATGAGGATAAGATTGCCAATGTAATTAATTCTACTTACCTTACTTCTAGTTACCTTACATAATGTAAATGGTGTAGAACTTTCCAAAATGCGTCGTATAAAAGCAGAATTAACATGTTATTATTGTGGTAAACAATTCAATGGAAAAATCAGTTTTGACAATCATATTAGAATAAAAACTGGCGAAAAGCCAGTTGTATGCAGCGAATGTGCAGTAAAGAGAAATTTTCTCAAAAATAAGTCTCTTCAAGCCTCACAGAATAGACATTGGCATTTCGCTCTTTCTTGTGCTATATACGACGAAAAGAATTTCCTCCGAAAGAAAATCTGGTACATCATCATCGGTCATGAGAGGGGTATAAGCCTTTTCTGTGTGATGTGTGTAACAAGAATTATTGTCAACATTACAATCTTATGGTACATGTCAGGACACACACAGGAGAAAGGCCTTGTAAAAGGCCAGTTTATGAAAATACTTTCACAAACAGCAGTAATTACATCTGGCATCATACGAGAAAACAACTACTTAAACCAACTTGAAACGAACATTAGTTCAAATTTGAATACACCACTTCATTTATTGTAAAGCTCGAATGACGACATCTGCACTTCAATAAACATTTAAATATCACGTGAAAGATACCAAATGTGAAAAACCATTCTTTTAAATAAGAAAGGGCCCAGGAAAAAATATGTTTCCATATTTTGTATCACTGATATTTTATTTATTCATAGTCATTCATTATTTATTCATTTTATTTATTGATATTTATTTATAGTTGTATTCCAAAACAATTGTTCATTCCACATCTGATTATTGAAATAGAGTTTAGAAGTAAATAATCTTAATCTTATTTTTTTATCTACCAAAAAAAGAAAAGAACAGAAATCATTTCCTTTAAAGGTTATGGGTAGCAGAAATAAATAACTCCAAAACAGATTTTCTTATAAAAATATTAATGAAATTATTTTTACAGAATCTCATTGAATTTCAAATATTTCCTATTTTTTATTTTAGAGAAAAAAAATCTTAGAAAATTATTTTGAATAAAATGTGGTGAGAGGTGAAGCATTATTTTATATACGTGTGTCCTTCTCTTTTATAATCATATTTTTCACCTTCTTTTATAATATCTTCTTTTATGCTCAAATATTTTTAAATCTTGTAGGATTTTTGTTTGTTGAAATAAAAGATCAAAATACGCTCAAATAAATTCGAATCAATTTCCAGAACTCAAGTTAAATAACTCCAATTTTCCATGTTTCTAAGCTACTCTGTTCTAGATCATAATCTTTATTTTTTATAACTCATTTGGTATGCAGATTAAGATAAATCAAATGATTCCACAAAAATTTACATAAAGCGAATGCAGATTTTAAATATTAAACATCGGATTTTTTGAATTTAAGATTTTTACTTTTGAATTTTGAACAGGGCTCTTGCACGTTATTAAAGAAACAATGCATTCGTAGTTTATTTATCGACTTGCGTACACTTTAAATATAGCAAGAGCTACGAAATTGAAAATTGATCACTACCTCTGCAACATATACATGACAGGAGGAATAGAAATTCAGTTTCTGCTCTCCAATAACAATTTATTTTACAATTTTGATGTCGGAATTTTCATTTAAATTTAAAATTCATGGATCGATATTTGTGTCAGCTTTGTAATAAAATAGTGATTTACGGTGAGAATCATCCTTGCTTCTGTTATAAGAATCCTGTATTACCTATCATAGCCAGAACATTGTGTATTTCCAATCATAGGTAACACCAATGTGTATTACATATCATAGCCAGAATAATTCGATTAAAAACACGGTGAAGGAAAACAGAAATCAACGAAAAATTCTAATAATGATTCCAGATATTTATGTCAAGCTACTCGATCAAATGAAAGTAAAAAATCTGTGTTCTTGAATTTACCGCTCTTTCAAAACAATAAAAATGTTTCAATTTTGTCTTCCTTGGTGATAAAAGGGAGTAGGTCATTTTCAGAGAAGACCTCCAACAATGAATAACAAATGAATCCTTATGATAATTCATTTTTTAATTCCCTTTCAGAAATTCACGTGAGTGAAGTCCGAAGCCAAAAAACGCATCTTTTACAGTTTCTCCAGAAAATGTTAAATATAATTGCAGATTTGAAAATGATTTTCACCATATTTATAAGATAACACAGCAGGTTGTCACCGGATCAAATGGTGTTGACGAGCAGAAACAAAGAAAATCAGGTGTATCCGATTTTATTCAATCTGGAGAACACTGTAAAATGATCTTTGAAAAAAGCAAATGGAAATCTTTGGAAAACTCTAAACATATTTTTTTGGACTCTGTAGAATCTGTAGTTCGAAACTCTCGTGCAAATAATAACATTTCTGGAACTGTGAATTTGATTGTGAATCCTAATCTCAACCTAGGAAGTACGGAACTAAGAAAAGGCATGATCCATGGATCAGGGAATGTAATGGATGAAAATATTTCACTTCAAATGCTCTCTCAGATTCACAGAAAGAATTTGAAAATACTTACCAATGTGAAAGTACCATTCTCTTCCAAGTAAGATGACAGACAATGTTATGGCTGTATCTTCCGGAATACATCCTCGCAAGAAGAAATTCCATACCATTATGTCCTTAGGAATTCAAGAGGAAAACTCATCACTATAGACCAAATACTATAGCCTATAGACTAGCCTTTCGCGTGCCACACATGCTGTAAACAATTCTCTCAGAAACTAGTTCGTGGTAGGCATTAGAGAATACACACTGAAGAGAGAGCAATTTGTGTGTGATATATGCAGAAAAGAATTTTCTCAGAAAATAAACCTTGACAAACATCAGACTCACAAGGGTGAAAAGCTCTTTTCATGATACGTATGTAAAACGCTTTTGCTTATGACTCTACTCTTAAGATACTGTAACATTCCCCATTTCCCAGTACTGACAGGATATTTACAGCCAGCTGTGTCGTCGCTGTTAATTACTAAACTTCTCGAGATAGCCAGATGGTGGACTTTTCACTGGGTGGTTTCGCATCTGTTCATTAGCGACTGCAGTGAAAGACCACAAGGGGAAATTCCTCGTCCAAGAGAAATTGATAGTACCTTCAAAGAGAAAGGAATGTCCATACATCTGGATTCTAAGTGTTTCTCATTGTGAAAGGACTATGACAACTCCGTGTCCCAGAATAATCAGTTATGAAAGTTGCACCACTAAACGGACCTTCCTACGACCGACTGGCTCCTCTGAGGGAGCATACTGCTGAACCCCGATTGGCCGAAAGATAGCTCAAATGATCAATGTAAATTAAAAGGCGGCGATTGTCGCCAAAATAAAGTGCGGAGATTTTTTTTTTAGGGAGAGGAGAAGAAACGAATTGGAGGCAGACTGTTGGACTACTCCCACGAGTTCGGAGTCCGAGAACTACCCCTAGAGTGGTCGTGTTGACTAACAACTTGTTAGTTCTCTGTGGTGTTCTTTCTCCGTATTGGTGGAGAAATGAGTTGCAAGATAAACCTTCGACTTCGACTGTTGTGTCTCCTACTACAGGTGTAAATAACTATTTATTGAACCAAGAATAGAACAAGTTGTTCTTTTGTATATATAGGGCTGTAAAATAAAGAAATGTCTGGAAATTCTGCTTCGTTATTTGATCAGTCTAGATCAAGACATTACAATACACATCTGGACTCACTTTGGGTAAAAACCTCATAAATGCTCACCTTATGAAAAGATTTTCACTGGCGGCAGCGTTTGTAATAGGCATCACATTAGAAAGCATGGATGAAATCAAGCAGTAAATTACGGAAATAACTCTTTTAATCTTGTATGGAATTGCGTTAGATTCTTTATAGAATTAAAACAATTATAATTCAAAATCGCTTCATTTTTTAAATTATTCTGTGAATTTCACTACTTGTCGAAGTGATATCACAATATAAAATATTTTTAAATCACAATTGACGATGAAAACGTATTTTTAGTTGAAACGGATTTATACATATTGCTAAAGGTTTTTAACTTTATTTCTATATTTCATAGGCTTTATCCTAGTACATATTCTAATATTTAATACCAACAATATATGTTCATTTTTCTTTAAAAAAGGTGATTTCTTCTTCTGTCTTTAATTTAAAATTAGATATTTTCAAATACAATGATAGTCACTTTTTCCCTCCTGTTTTTTAGGACATTTGAATACCAAATAAGTGTTGTCAATAGTATAGAATATAACGGTTTAAAAGAACACATTTACTTGAAGATTAATAACTCTAATAATCGACTGCAATTTGGTGTTTGCAATAGTTTTTTTTTAACTTGATATTTAATTAATAATACTATTTGTATTTTTTTAATTGAAAAATTTATAAAAAATGTATTTTTTATAATAATGGTGATTTTGACATAGAATTCATTTCTTTATTTATAAAAAATGAGGTTTACAAAAGATAGTTAATGTAGTTATTAAATGCAACAATAAATATTTTCATACTTAGTAACAGAGTCTAATGTCTGTGATATTTTTCCCCTTTTAGACATTCTTTGTGGTCATTCCAAATGAAAAAAATAAATTCATTATATTGATGAACGTTCATTAATTTGAGCAATCTTTGCTAATAATAGAGCTTAATCTGTGTGTGTTGTTTGCTGTGGTTTACAGTGCTAGACTGTGGAGCTAGAACTCTGAAATTAGCGAATGTACTTTTTAAAAAATGAGAAGTTTCAACTCGGAACAGGTTTTCTTTAAAACCTTAATTACAATTTTTATTAAAAATTAATTGAAATTTTGCGTCTAATTTCCAAAAGTCAAAAATAATTTTTACACCACCACAAAATTTTAAGCATCATCCTTTGAATTATACAATTTTTCAATATATAATTATTTTTATTTTTTACAAATTAAAAAAAAATACTTTCAATATTATTTTAGAGAGATGTCTTCCATTGTTGAATGAAACTCAGATTGTTTTTATTGTCTTTTATTAACACTTCATTTTGACATTTTCTGCATCGTTTGTGGCCAAGATATCAAGATGATCTGACTTATTTTTCATATTGACTGATTTCAGTGTAAAATAATATTACAATTTTGGAAGTTTTTTTTTTTTTAATTTACAATTAAAGTTTTCTTCCAAATCATGCAAAAGTAAAAATTCTTTAAATGCATAAATTTTTAATACCACCGTTCTTTCTTGTGATGTATTTAGATGTATAAACACACAGATAAATAAGCAGAACAGTGTAAAAATAAAGCATATATTAAGGGTCTAAAAATTTGAAGATTAAAAATATTCTACTGAGAAAGCCACTGAAACCACATTAGACAAAATATTGAATTAAATTTCTTTAGTATTAATACAGATGAACGATCTGATCGTCAAAGAATGTTAGTAGTAGTTATTATTGTTAAGTTTACTGACAAAAGAATCATTGTTTGGCATACTGCTTCATTCATATGGTGTAATCTCTTACCAGACTATAAAATATTTAGGTAAAATTTAAAAATAAAAAAAATAAGAGGAAAAGGAAACAAAACTTCTTTAAATGCTGATTCACAAATAGTGAACAATAATATAATGTGTTAGACACATGTAAAAGAACGAACAATTATGAACATTTTTAAAAATTTGGATGGCATTTTTCATCCACTAAGTCTTGCATGTTAAGAGGCAATGAGAAGAAAAAGTGACGACAACGAACATTAAAATCAATACATTCGATCAAAATATGTGAACACTAAAATCAATAGGACAAGTGGATCATATTGATGACTTTTCACTGAAATGGAGACACCATATGTCTCCTTTTTGGAGGCGAGTCAATTTAACATCAACTTCTAGTGCAAGGACAATGGTATATAAACTAGTTGTGGGTTTAAGTGAATGAATGTATTTCATTCTGCATCCTCAGATCATAGGATTTTTGCCAATTACATTAACGGTAACTAACAAAGGTCCCTCTCACAAAGCGGTGTAGAAGTCCTGGAAACAGAAAGCAGGTTTCATGTTTATAAACATAATATGTATATCATAGCATGAAATATCCACTTGACATTGACTCCAGAGAAATATGACAATGGAGCCTCTATTTTGTAGAATTCGATTGAAATAATCAAAATTAAAGAAGTGTGAAGGCAACAGTGATACGAAGAATAGGCATACAAAAACAATAATTTTTTTTCATGCCGTTCACATTCCATTTCCGTGCATGGTGCATCTTACTAGAATTTGAATTTATTGGAGCTTTGTATTAATAGCAATTTATAATATTCCAATGGATTCTATTACATCAAGAATTAAATAAAAAATTACAAATTTGAAATTTGAAAAAAAAAATTAGATTGTATTTTCTTAAAACTGGATAACTCTCAAGACAATATTTCTTTTTCACAAGTTTTGAGAATCAACTAAAAAATCTTATATAATCTTATCTCCCTGAAACGTTTTTTCCAGTTATGTAATGGAAACTAAAAGCAATATTTGCTTTTATGACTCAAACAATCTATATATGTAGAATATGTTCAAAACAGCGGCTAATCAAAACATATATATTTTGTTCTTGAGCTTTACAACAAAGATTGATTAAAATTATTAATTAGGTTTGAGGGCTCTACATTTTCTTGACGGATGTAGTAAATAATAAAATAAGTGGATTGAGAAGGGTTTAGTTAAACGCACTTTTACTCTAAAATAAAATTTAAAAAATCCAGCTTAACTTTGTGTACGTCTGGAGAGAGTTGGTTTAGTAATTAAAATAATGGTACAGATCAAAGATTTAAAAATTAAAGCAGCTAATTTCATTTTCTGCACTTCAAAACAATAAAAGTAAATCTCACGGAAAAAAATCCCACAAAAACTTTGATTAAACAAATTAACTCAAAACTGAAACTATTCCTCATCTTAATGCCAATTTCGCTTTTATAAGACTAAAACTTTATTTCCATTTGTACACTTGTTCATTTTTAATCACAAAATGAGAAAAAATATGCTTTTCATTTCTGATACCAATATACGTCATTTAATAGTAAATCCAGAAAAATACAATTTCTTTCAGCACAATTTTTAGATTTATGTGTTATTAGGAAAGCTCCGCATCCAATTGGTCTGCTGCAATTGATAGTGAAAAAAAAATCTATTTAATACTTTTTGCAACTTTGTCTAGATGACTTTAAAAGCCAAATATTTTATTAATCAAAAATTTTCTTTTACATGTAATTCATATAACCATATTAGAAAAGGTACACCCTTTTGTTCATTGCTTCATGTTACTTTCCAGGTTTTCTGTCTAAATATTTACACATTCAATTATATCACATGAGTGCATGAATTAAAAAACTGTAATTGTAAAAAAATTCGATCAATCACTACTCTATTTGAAGTTATACCATAATTTGAAAAAAGTATATATATTTCATTAAATTCTTACTTTATGATAAAAACTATTCAAAATAATACATTAAAATAAGTTGGCATATCTTTTCTTGATCATTAATAAAACGAAGAAAAAATTGTAATAAAATGTTATTAGCCAAAATGAAAAAGATTTGCATTTCAGTTCTCGAATGAAATACGCTCATGTCCAAAATTAAGGTCACAAACATAAAATCTGCGAAAAATGAAAAACTATTCACTGTGTTGCCACGAAATTTGGCACAGAGGCACACTACAATGGAAGAAAGAACATAGACACATAACAACATCGAAAAGATTTTAATTGGGAACTAAGAAAAAGGATATATCAAAAAGTGTTATATTATGAATCAGAGATTAAGCATTTATCTCGGAAAAAGCCTGTTCTTATATGGAATGTGACCACCATGCACTGCTATAGAGGCTTCACAACGAGCTTTCATACTGTTTATGAGGATGTCAATATATGCTTGGTGCAACAAATTCCATTTTTCCAAACGCGCGGCTTTTAACTCTTGGAGGGTATTAGAAGGGGGGTTACGCTGTGCAATGACTCTTCCGAGACCATCCCAAACATGTTCAAAAGGATTGTGATCCGGAGTCCTCGAGGGCCAGTCGATACCTCGAATATCCTCTTCCTTCAGAAAATCATCAACGATCTGGTCTCTGTGTGGAAGCGCGTTTTCATCCATAAACATGAAGTCTGGGTCAAAAGTGCCCCGGAACAACCTCACATAGGCTTCAAGGATCTCATCCATATAGCGATGTGCATTGACAGTACCCGCATCGAAAATGTGCAGTGGTGTACGACTGCTCAACATTATGCCACCCCAGATAAGGATTCCTCTGCCACCAAATCTGTCGATTTCTTTTACGTAGGAGGGATGATAGTTAGCTCCTCGCTCTCTCCAGATGAAGATTCGACGAGTGTCACTCTGTGTGTTAAATCTCGACTCATTACTAAAAAGAACACGTCCCTATTCTTGCTGTATCCAAGACTGATATGTTAGGCACAGCAACAGCCGGGCTTTTCTGTTGGATGCAGTCAAAGGGATCCACTCAATTGGTCGCCGGGCATAAAGGGCCCTCTCTGCTAGACGTCTGTGTACTTTTTGTCTGGGAGTTCTTATTCCAGACGCAGCAGCAAGGTAACGAGCAAGTTGAGGAGCCGTTGTCAGCCTATGCCGTCGTGCGCTTAGTGCCAAATAGCTATCCTGTGCAGGCGTCTTTGCTCTGTGACGGCCTTGGCCAGCCTTACTGGTTACAGTACCACTTGTTTGGAATTGATTCCACAACCTGGATACCACTTTCGGTGCCACTTGTAACCATCGAACCACCTCCACTCGAGACTGTCCAGCTTCAAGCCTACCAACGGTTTTCCATCTCAAGACATCGTCTAGACGATTATGAGAACTCATTCTCACTTGAAACAGGTAAAAGTTTTTGTTTTAATGCAATATTTACAAAATTGCAGGCAAAACTCCCAGATGCCTTAACGGTCTAATTTCAGTAGTTCCCCCAAAACTAATGCTAAACAACATTTTTTCCCACAAAAAAGGTTAATATCGTGTTAGCGGTCCTTCACAATATATAAAATATAATTTGTTTAAATTTTACTGGTAGCCATATAGAATTACTTTGAAAAACATTTTTGTGACCTTAATTTTGGACATGAGTGTATATTGCTGTAAAATATGCTTAAAATATTTATTTAAGAATTTATTAAAATTAAAAAAAAAAACGACAAAATCTGTTGACATTGAAAACACAATGCATTGACTTTTATGATATTGAAAAGTTCATTTTTTTGCAGTAATATTTAAGGGAATTTATAAAAGCGAATAATGCTAAGATTATTGCTTATTTTTTCTTTGCCCCAAATTCTAATATGTATTTTAAGTACACCACCCTGATGAAACATTCTCATCTTTCAAATTAAATATTTTCCAATATTATTATCTTTGAAGAAAACAACCTCAAACTTTTTCTTAAAAAGTGAAAAAACAAAAACAAAAAAACAACACACATACAGAGAGACATTGCACTTATACGTGTAATATGAAAATATTTATTAAAGCTTTCAATAAACACATTAAATTCATACTATAAAACTCTGATTTCCTTATAATAAGAACAGATTCCTTTGAGAAATTCGCCATTATAGTAGAAACAAATTCTTAATTGCCTCAGAGTTTTCCCTTTGGAATACAAATATTATTTGTTATTAAACATCAAATTAATATATATATATATATATATATATATATATATATATATATATATATATATATATATATACTAGGTATATCCAGAAAGTAAGTTCCGTTTCTATTTCTATCAGCGGCAGCGCTGCGATCGCAGTTTCGAGAATGCGCGGCAGTTACTCTGACTCAAGGAGAAGAAATGTATGCCATTTTCGGATCGCTGTTGCCGACGTGTTCTTTGTAGTGCTTCTTTATAATGTCTGCATTAATTGAAAATGCCGCCGCTTGTGAAATCAGATCTGTGATTCGTTTTCTAAATACAAAGAAAGTTAAACCAAGTGAAATTTATCGGCAAATCTGCGAGGTTTACGGAAAAATGCTATGAGTGATTCAATGGTTAGAAGATGGGTCAGGCAGTTCAATGACGTGATCAAGTGCAGGATGAAAAACGAAGTGGACGCCCGTCTTTGGTAACTGATGAACTGGTTCACGCAATTGAAGAGAAGCTTCAGCAAAACTGTAAGTTTACAATTAGTGCTCTTGCTATGGAATTTCCGCAAATCTCACGATCACTAATTCATGAAATTGTAACTGAAAAACTGAAATTTCAAAAACTTTGCTCACGTTGGGTACCCAAAATTCTAACTGAACAACACAAAGAACAATGGACGGGCAGTGCCCTCCAGTTTTTGACACGCTACAATGAAGACGGCGATGATTTCCTTTCTCAGATAGTCACGGGGGATGAAACTTGGGTATCTTACGACACCCCTGAAAGTAAACGGGAATCAATGGAATGGAGACACATTTCCTCCCCAACGAACACAGGCGGCAACCTTCTGCGAGGAAGGAATACAAAAACTTGTGCCACAGTATGAAAAGGGCCTACAAAATTTTGGAAGATATTTAGAAAAGTAGTTTAACAGTTGTAGAGTTTTGTACAATAAATTTGTTTCGATATCTGTACACGTGTTTTTTTTATATAACCAAACGGAACTTACTTTGTGGATATACCTCGTATATTACCTAGAAGAACAGTAACAAGTATCATAATGTATGATATATTTTTTTTGAAAACATTCAGTTTTCGTCAATCCGTCATCAAATAACATGTAAACACATTGTAATTTTGATATGAGAAGAATATACTTCGACAAAATTTTAAAATTCTTGCATTCATTTTAAAATTAAAATGTATTTAATTCGATTAAAGAAAAAGTAGTTTCATACTAGAGTAAAAGAGCCATTTCTTTAATTTCCTAGTTGATTTCATTTATGATTTCTCCTGTGATGCCTTTTGCAATCGCTACTGTCCGAGAAATTCTTTTAACATGCTGGACATTTATAACATTTTTCTCCAATGTTAGTGCGGAAATGTCTTGTGAGATTATTACTGTGAGCAAAGTTTTTTTCACAGACATAACACGTAAAGGGTTTTTCGCTATTGTGAATTCTGTAATGTCACTTTAAAACTGATTTTTGAGTAAATAAGGCTTTACATATTTTGAACTGGAATAGTTATTCGCCAATGTGTTTTCGATAGTGATTTTCAAACCAACTTTCCCATTTAAACTCTTTAGAACAAATATCGCAAACAAATCTTTTATTATACGGGCGTATTCCTGAATGTCTTACTACCGCAGTGTCATCTTTCATAGAACAGATAGGTTCTTTCTACTTGGTAGCCCTATCGTCGCAGTAACTGGAATCTTCAGAAGTCTCCTCAGATGAAATATGCTCGTTTTTCAGATCTTTTGAAGTTTCGATAGTGCCATTTTTCGATTCTTTATTTCCGAGTGAATAATCAGAATTCACGAATGAATTCTTTGCTCAAAAAAATATTTGCCTTCTAGAAGATTGTTTTTAATAAAATTTTTAAGAATCCATTAGCAAATCTTTATCATTGTTAAAGGATTGTGACTTACATTCCTCAAGAAACATTTCCCATTCTTTATTATCTCAAATTTTTCATCCACATTTCTTTTGCTCATAGACTGATCCAGTGTCAACTGATGTCTTCTTATCAGCACCACGAATGAGTTCTTCAGTTCTACAGCAGGAAAAAATATCTTTGATATGAAAAAAAAATGATGAGATATGAAAAAATATCTTTGATGATATGATAAAATATCTTTGATGATATGAAAAAATGAATGAAAAAATATCTTTCGATGTGAAGCTCTGAAGAATTTTGTTCCTTGCAGCAGTTTATTGCTTCAGGCGTTTTTGTTGATGTTATACCATTTGTGGCCTTTCTCATGGTTAAAATGGCTCAATCGATTAATAAATTATGCTTTAATTCTTTTCATAAAGAACGCTCTAGAACCGTTTCTCCTGAATTCAAACACCGTTCTTTGATTCTCATGTAATATCCTGTATATAAAATCGCTAATTAGCCTTCACTTGAGTAATATAAAATGTAGTCTTGATTTATCTTAGTTCTTAAATCGAATGAGTTGGAAAAAAAATATCTTCTTAAAATCATAATTCTAGAACGCATTTAGATTAGAAGGCATCGACATGATATATTGATCATTTTTTCTGAAAAATCTTAATTCTGCGATTAATCAGAATATGTCCCTTGGAGTATATGTAGATGGTTAATCCGTATTTTCTTTAGCTATATTTTAATAGATAAATACATATTTTGAAATGAAATATGATTTTGTTAATGAGATAAGGAATTTGCTATGTTGTTTTAATTTTTTTAATGCTAATTTATCTATTTTTCTTCTGTTTCATTACAATATAGAAGAAAAACATATAATAATATTAAAAGCACTTTTTTTTTCAAACGATTAAAACCAAAATTTGACACATAGTTATAAGTTTGATCACAAAAACATGCGGAAAATTTCATTTATCTAAATTGTTGCGTTTTTGATTAATCGTTTTTATATGGATATATGCATTCAGACTATCAGATGACTAACTGAATAATTTATTTCCAAATCTGCAAGTTAGATGCTAAAACAGTATACTAAATTTTCTTCATCTATCTCTCGCCCTCCAAAAGGCAGACAGACAAACGTACGTCAAACACAAGTCTTAAAAATGTTTTGCAGGCCACGTACCTTATTCCATTCTTCTAATTTAAAGCATTTTTTGAGTTATCGTTTTCACAAAAAGTGAGCCAGACAGTCGTAATTTAAATCCTTTTTTTTCTGTTTCTGAAAGGTTTGAAATATGAAAATCCTTCAAAATCTCGAGATAGAATTATTGACAGTTAAAATATTTTCTCTTTCCTTATTTCGTATGTCACAGAGCAAAAAGGAATAACATCTAATAACAGTATGAATTCGGGAGGAATTTCCTTTTCACGAGTTTAATGTAAGATCATCATTCGGAGCTAGACAGTTCTTCTTCCAAGGGGTCCAACAAGGAAAGGAAGTATTTTGGGAAGTATTGGGGATCTTTTGGCTTAGAGACGGAGGAAAAACTAAAAGGGGCAACCAAAAAGTAGTTTAATTTAGCTCCATTAAGTCACCGTTTTAAAGCAATAGGCAGTTTTAGAACGGTTTTTGTAATTTTGTACCAAGGTCAGATGACGAGACCGACACCTGAGCTTACACGTCCTCTCTCCAAACTTCCACAACACACCAGCGGAAGGCCGTTTGCCTCCACCGGATTTAACGAGCACCAGATCCGCTTATACGATGGTTCTTCGCTGAAATAGGATCTGGAAACCTGAAACCCTGCGGTTCTGAAGCCGTGACCTTACCACCAAGCCACCACGTCCTGGAGACTAAAAAGAAAAGTGGATCCGAGTGTATCTCTAGCATCCGTATGCATGGGCAGATTTAGTTTTAGTGAGTTGCAATGTGAAATAATGTAGTATAAAACCTGGAAGTAATAATAGAACAATCTAAATATAATTTTTAAGCATATTATTTTTATAAATAATAAAAATTGATTAATAACTTGTATAATTTTTATCTAGTTTATTCTTTTAATCATTAGCTAAATTTTATTTCAGATAATATAGAACAGTGATTCAATTTAAAATATCATCAAATAACGAGTATTGTTTGACAACGGGGTTTAAAAACCATCCGCTCTTTTGCGCATGCCTTAGGACGGGTTTAATTCGACAAAATAGGGTGAGAAGAAAGATGAAAGGAGGAGATGTTTGCATTTAACGATAAAGTAAATTACGGAAATGCTCATATCCTCCCTCGTCTCACCCCTTAGTGAGATAGAATCGTCGAAGAATGGTCGTCTCAGAATACTAAAATAAACAGTATATATATATATATGTTACCGCTAAAGTATGAAATCCGTTATTTTATAGAATACTTATTTATTCCATGAAATAACTGATCGTGTCCGTTAAAGTGTAAAACTCTCTTGTATTTCATGGTTTAACTACTTATTTGATAGAATAACGATCTGCAGCCCGTTAAAGTGTAAAATAATCTATATCATATATCTCGCACGACAAATACATTTGCCTTTCACCCCTACTGCATTTATGTTTTTGTTTGTTTTAGAAATAAAAAATGTTTTATTTTAGAAATAATGTTCTTTGTAATTCCAAGTGTCATTTTAGTAATCCTTGTTGTAACAAATGATTTTATGGTACGTTTCCATAAATACCATTTATACGCTGCCTAAATTAGATAAATTGCTTCTTTTTTCATTTTAATTGTCTATCATTAGTTTAATTTCATTTTAGATAAATTGTTTATTTTACACTTTAACTGTCTCTCATTAGTTAATTTATAGAATATCTAGTTATTTCATAGAATAACTAGGTATTCTATGAAATAACTGCATTATATACTTTAACGGTAACATATATATATATTCTTTTCTAAATTGCATGGACAGATTCAGCGGACTCTAAACCATCACATGAGACGGAGATTCCATAATGTAATCGTTACTGCATTGAATAATAAGAGAATAAAGCTAAAATAATATTAATAATTTGAAACTAAATAATCAGTTATTAAGTTGCCAATATATTAGCAATTTGGTTACCACTGATGTCATTTCATTTCCGTCCGTTGATTCTATTTAATTAGAGGAACCCCTCATTGACAGAAAGAGAGAGTAGAATATGTAAATGAAAATATGTGCATCCAAATTACGCATACCAATTATAGTATGAACGTCTTAACGAAATCTGTGAAAAAAAACTCATTAGATTTAAAATTATAAATATTAGCATTAATTTTTTTTTCTAGCTTTAAAAGATCCTAGATTTACGATATTCCCTGGACTTTTTCTAGTTTTCCATTTAGATTCAACAAAAGAAAAACTCAAGAATCAATGAAACCAACAAGAATTCATTAAAAAGCAGAAAGGATTAAAACGAAAGCAGATTTACAAAGAATAAATCGAAAAAAGAAATGGACGATGTCCAACAATGAACCTGAGCAATTTCCTAAAATTGCATTAAATAGAACGTATAACAGTCTCTTATAGGCCATAAAGGATTACTATCTAATTATCCATGTCATCATCTTACAGAAATATGTAACAAAAAAAATCTTTCTAAAATTCTCTCTACCACTGAATGGGGTTGTATCCTCCCTAAACAATCGTTTATGCGAAAACCTGCCAGAATCGGCATTGCGAAGACTGAAAGATGGAATATGCAAACCGTCCTAATTTCTATCATTCCATTTTTATATGGTTTGATAATTGTGTGTTCATTACGAGATTCTTCGAGTGTGTGGCATTTTAAGTTTGCGACGAATTATAGCAAGATTTTCACTTAGATGGATGGAGTAAAACTGGTGTAAAGTGTTTATTACTGCGTGTTAGGGTGTATATATTTGAAAAAAATTAGGGCGATGGTGAGACAAAAATTACCTCTGACACCGAGTTATCAATTATTATTCAAGTTAAATATGTATCGAAACGTAATCAATTATGTTATCATTTGAAGAAAACAATAGAATTCTGATACTACATGCAATGCATGCAAATTTTTTCTCCAATGACATTTTTAATTTATATAAGAAGAGGACTAATTTAAGTTCATCCAAATGAGGTTTTCTATGAAAGAGAATTTCTATTTTATAAAAATAACTAAATTACAGAAACGCTTTATAATAATCAGGAAATAGCGTGATATACATATCATCACAGGTCCTTGTTATGGTAAAATACTGTCTGTTTTTTAATCCCTCAAAATCACATGTGGGGATGTTATTACAATTTATCTGTAATCCTTCTTGGCATACATTTAAGCAATGGATCTATTAAAATAATTCATATGAATAATGAAAAATTTAGATACAGTGAGAGCACAAGTGGGATAAATGTCAATATGCATATTTCTTATACACACATGTTTTTTTTTGTTATTAGTAGAAAGAATGAGAAAGATATGAGGCAAACATATCAACCTCTCAAGTAGAACTTTTTGGTTTACTTAGACTCAAACAAAACAAAAAGTATAAAAAAAGCGATTGCATCCTATTGTACTTCTTGAAATTTGATACGCAGGCTTGATGCTTATACTAGTGAATCGTAATGTGAAGATATGGAGTAAGAAACCTGCAAGTCGCATTAGCACAGTCTAAATGTAATTTGCAAGAATTAAACAGAATTAAATGAAAATTAAAGAAACAGTCATATCAAAGAAATATATTGAATGAAATGATTATTGTAATACCGTCAAAATTCTGTTGCATCTTACTGTAAAAGAATTTATTGAAATATTATTGAATTTTGTTTTTATCTTAACTCTTTGTTAGTTGCAGTTTATATTCACACGCGGACGTATGTTATTACATCAAGTATTAAATTGGGAAATATTAATTGTTTGAATTAAAAAAAAATCCAATCCTTCCAACGTGTCGTCTCGGGAAACTCTACCTGTACAGTCTTGTGGCTTCCAAAGTATTCCCATTCGTCAGACCATACATCAAATGAATGTCCGCCTTTTCCTGATTACTGTACGTCGCCATACCTTCTGAAATCCCCAGTAGAAATGACGTTGTGTAAGAAATTTCGCACTTTATGCTCTCCATTACAGCTTGCTCTCCGCCCATGCATTGTATGGTGAAAACTGCTTGTTTAGATGTTTTCTTTCATCCCCTAAATTGTTGCCTATGAGTTTTGAAACACCTTGCATACATTACTATAGATAATAGCAAGTATTTACATTATTTCCAAGCATTTCATGGAATTTTTCCATCAGCAAAGGTATAATGAAAACTGAAAAATCTCTTTTTTCTATAAATGACAAATTTTGCAAAATATTCCTTTCTTAAATACTTAAAATTTTCCTTTATAATTGATATTTAATGCACTTTAAGAATGCTTCTGATAAATAATTTATATTATGCAAAAGATTCCAATGTTTTTATAAAATTCCAATATTTTTTTCTCCTTTTCAAGAAATTTTCGTGGTCATTTTCTATTAAAAATATTGTTATTTCAATGCCAGTTTTTATTTTCACCGATTAATGTGGTCTCTACTAATAATAATGATAAATTTGTATGCACTGTTAGAAGGAAATTTGTTAAGAATCTTGTTCGCTATACAGAAACTGATACTATCGAAAGTGAAGATGAAGATAGCATTAATAAGCTGAACGAGAAATTTTATAATCGACAAACACACAGCTTATCAGGAGAAATCCCTAACTGGTGTCTTGTCACCAATATTTCCCTTAATTTCAAGGATAATGTATGCTTAGGTGTGATGGAAAAGAAGCTGAATTTATGGATGAAAGAGGACATTGCGGATAATGTGTGTATCTCCTATAGAAGAAGAGCAATGATATCCAATAGATTAGAGGCATTAAACAAATATAGATCAAAGGAATATAATATCTGACGAAGCTGATTGGATAAGTTAAAAAAAATTGTAAAGAAACATAATCCAGACAGTTTTTACTTTCCACAAGACAAAAAAATTTGGAATCAAGAATTTTGGCTTTACAAGAAATTTTGGATTCATCTAAATATATTATTTTCTTTTTCCGTTCAAGTGTATGTAAGGATGCTCATTGTTGAAACTATGGAAGTATTTCTTAATCACACCAAACAGTTCAGTTTTTTTTATTTAATTGGTTTGACGAAATATATGGCATTCAAAATTTATAGCAAAATGGATATGGGCTCATATATTTGTCACATTAAGTAATAATGCATGGTAAGCTTCATAATGCCAGTTTTTTCGAATTTTAAAATGACATACAAAAGTTAATGAGGAAATCAGAGAAGTCCCTTTAATAGTTGTGGAAAATATATCAAGAAATATCTGTTATAAAAACTATTATTGCAGCAGCAAATGAAGAAAATAATTGTGATTCTATGGGGAAAATCCATTTGGGTTGTTTTGTTCTGAATCGAATTCGAAAGATGACAGATTTTGTAATTTGAAATGAGGAGAGATGGTATTAATTAAAAAATTGAAATAATCGCATGGCGATGGTACTATCAATAGCGGTTCTAAATTTTTAAACTGAAGATACCTTTATATTCTTATTGAAATCGTCTTTTCTTGGTACTTGCGTAGTAACTTCCATTCTTGAGATGTTTCAGATATTACAGTAAAGTTTGCTCTTTATGCTATGGGAGAAGAGTTTGTAATGCTACTTTTGATGAAATCAGATTAATGCAAATCGAAGTACACATAAATGCATCTTCTTGTAATATTCAATTTCATGCATATTACTGCAATTATCGAGTTCGTTTGCTCCTATGATATATTTTCACTCGATTAAAACTAAATGAATTGTAGAAAAAAAATTTAGTACCTTTAAAAATGAAAATTATGTTTCGAAATTAAAACATCTGCTCAGAAATAAGAACTGACATCGCCGTTTACATATAACTAAAGGCGCAATGTTACGTAACATTGGTCGGAAGGACGTCGTTCCTTTTCTTTTCTTTTCAACACCCTGCCTTTAGTTTCGAGATTGTATTCAATTTTGATGTTCTGCTTCCCTAACTGATTCGAATGCATATTGAAAACTATGAAATCCACATTTTAGGAATGCCATGTAAATATTCATTTCATTGAAATGAACTTATGAGCAGTAAATAAACCTAATCATAAATTGCGACACTGCATGCATCCTCTTCTCATCTCAGGAATTGGTCAAGGATATTATTGCACATTTTATTTCTTCCGATCGTTGAAATTTTAAAGCAAATAAAAAATTTCTTACCCATTTATTGAAGCTCTGTATTTGTTTCTAAAATTTACTTTATGCACGGACCACCATTTACACAATTTATTCGCAGTTCTTATTTCTTTTCAATGATAAATTGAATTTTGAAAAATGAGTACTGACCAATGTTAGTATCTTATTTATCTGTAAAGAAGACTCCATTTGAAGATTAGTCTGCATTCAGATGCATTTTGACACAAACTGTAAATGATATGAGGTTGAAATTAGTTTCTGAGACTTTAACCCTTTACACTCAGATATTGACTCTCACTCACTATTCAAAATGGCTCAACATTTTGACGTTTTATTTATTATTTCATCTTCATTATGAAAAATACCTGCAGAATAATAAGAAGATGCAAATTAGTAAAAGGAAAAATTTGACTAAAAACAATTACATATAATTATTTCTTTTCTTTTCTGAAAGCCGATGGTGATTGTGGGGGGCCTAATGGTGCATGGATTTGAAATACATTATTCCATGATGAAAAACAAATTGCCGAAGAAGAAAAACAAAAATATCAAATTTCTTACAAAAAGGAAGCATTCAATTTGAAACTGAATGGAAGAAAAACATAAAAACAATCAGTATTCAATATTGATCACAAAAGGAATAAAACCTGCTTCATTTTGCCCCATACGAAATAATTTGCTACAAACATGATTCACACGTTTTTATAATGTGCATTTTTTCTTCTTTTTTTGATGGGAACTTAATGTTAGACATTTGAATGACTCATTCTCCTCCTACAAGTAGTGAATAAAATTTTCAAACATTCCAAACCAGGATTTTTAATTATTAGAAACTATGCAGTAGTTTCGTGTACGTATAAACATTTCCTGTTATAGAATCTGATTCTATATTCAATATTAAGTTCTTGTTTAAAGTTCCACGAGGCTGTCATTAGTTTATATCCATGTTGCTTGCAATGAATGGCGTCTTCAACTGAACAATACTATGAGGTTTTTGAAGAGTATTTGAACACAACAGAAGATTATTACTTGGTATTGAGTTTGTGTCTTGATTACTCAATTTGTCTCATTATATTTCCTAGCATTTGTGAAATTCAAAAGGTGTTAATCCATATAAGTTGAGTTTATTTTGAAACCTTGGAACTAGAGTTAAAATGCAATTAAAATTATGATTTTTTTCTCATGCAATGAATACCGGATATCCTTTTCTTGAAAATATGTTGCATCATTTTTGTTTTTCAGAAAAACAAATGGCAATTATATAAGAATATTCACTGCCTTATTTATAAGAAATTAAATATTCTTTCAGCAAAAATCTAACTTCTGTACTTCTAATTAATCTTCTGGATCTTTTAATTTCGGACAATGGTCAAAAGACGTGAACTGTTAATCAGCAACAATATTTTTGCTGGTGAAATATTTGAAATAGAAACTCTCAAACTGTTCAAGATAAAAGAATTGCAAGATTTGTTTCCGGATTTTATTTTACTGATGTTGTATTGCTTCTCAGTCCCATTCGAAAATAATTGTTCAGACACAATCTGATTACTGAAATATAACTTAGAAGTAAATAATCATAAAAATGCATTGAAATTTTTTTTTATCAGCAGAAAATAAATAGGAAACCGAATTGCTTCTTTGGTTTATGGAGTGACGAAATAAACAAAAAATCTTTATTTAATCTCTAAAAAATTTTGATAAATAGTTTTTTTTAACAGAATCTCATTGAATTTCAAACCATTTCATAGCTATTAGTGCATTTGAGTGATTGCATTCATAGAAAATAATTTTAATAAAATGTAAGCTTTTATTTAATATACATGTATAATTATATTTTAAAATCTTAACTAACGGGAGGATTCAGATTTTAAAAAAAATATTACATCACACATGCACACATTTTTGCTATTAATACCATCTCATTATTTTCATGCTGTAAATTAAATTTTGTTTCACATTAGAAAATGAACTAATTATCGCAATAATTTCATCTAACAGCGTTCTATCTTTCCATACTTTCCATTGTTATTTCTCTTTTATGCTATATAATATTTAACATGCTGAATATTGATCCACTTGTAGATAAGATTGTCGAAAATCAAAATTTCCCGACATCATGTATTCATGCGCTCTTTTAAATACCGAATTCATTTAATTTAAGAAATTTAAAATTAAAATTCATAACAAAGGACAAAATCTGAATAGGCTTGATGTTTAAACTTTCATGCAATAATATCGGACTTTAAACAAAAGTGAGGTCTCTTTTGAAAGGAAATCCTAATTTATGATTACGGTCTAATAAAGAGGCAAGAACTTGAGTAGACCCTTAATGAGCATTAAATGTATGCTTTGAATAGAAAAAGCTTTGAAATAGAAAATATTAATCGATCAAAAATGATAAGATTAAAGAAATAAAAAAAGTTCGAATTTCATTTTACTGATATTATACTTTCCCTTCTAAAACAGTCTTTTATATATAATATCATAACAGAATTACAAGTTACAAGCAAATGACTATGAAAATGCATTCGATTATATCTTTATTCACACAAAATAAATACAAACCAAATCTTTTGCAATAATTATGAGAAAAAGGAAAAAGAAAAAACTAAATTGATTTTATTATAAAAATGTTATTAAAATATCAATTAACCGAATGTCGTATGATTTTAAATGTTTTCCTATTTGCGAGTACATTAAGAGGGAAAAAATCATAGAAAAGTTTCTGGTCAAAGTTCGTTTAAGGTAAATTTTTATTTTATAGACAGTATATTTCTATTTTAAAATCTGATTCATGCCTTTTATTTTTTTTTATAATACCTTTTTTCATAGACAGATATATTTTGCCTGACAGGAGTTTTGATTGTTGAAATGAAAGATCAATATACACTCAAAGTAATAACTTCGAATCAATCGTGGAATTCAGGTTATAAACAATCTTCCTTTTTCTAGGTTTCTATGCTTTCTCTGCGAGGGTAATAGGCATTCTAGATCATAATCTTTATTTTTGTTTTAATTCAGTTGCTACCCAGATTAAGATAAGGATATCACAAATAAACACATGAAGCGAATGTGGATTTTAAATATTAGACATTGGATATTTGAATTTAGGGCAAAGGGCTCTAGCACGTTATTTAATAAATGAAACATTCAAAATTTATTCATCGTTGAATATACTTTAACTATAACCGTAAGTACCAAATGTAAATCTCATCAAGAACGTTTACAGCATTAAACTGTAGAAGAAAAGAAAATCTACGTTTTTTACCTATTTAAGAACTATTTAAAAAAATTTGATAAGTCGGAATTTTATTTTTGTTGGAAATTAATGGCTCGATACTTTTGCCAAATTTGTCGCAGAGTACTGACTTACGGTGAGCATAATCCTTGCGTATTTTATAAGAATGATGACAACGTGTATTCACTGCCAACGACAGGCAATTCAGATGAAGATAATGAAGAAGCCAAAGACAAATGTACGGAAAATTCGAATGAGAATTCTTTGTATTTAAGTCAATCTTTCCTGCAAAACGAAAATAAAGAATCTGAGCTAATCAATTTATCGCTGTATCAACATAATGAAGAATTTAAGCCGCCGCTTCCTCCAAAAGTAAACAAGTACAGGATTTCTGCAGAATGCTCCGACAATGCACAACTAAGTGATCCTTGTGATATTTCTTATTTTAATCCCAATTCAGATGCTCAGGCGACGGAAGTGCAAGGGAAAGAAAACACATCTTTTACAGCTTATTCAGAAAACATTGAATCTGCTCATAGACCTGAAATCGTCCATCGTGAAGCTTATGAAGAGACGACAGTTTCAGCCGGATCAAGTGGTTTTCAGATACAAAATCAAAGTGCATCAGGTGTATCAGACCTGCTCTATGCAACAACTGATGAAGAATATACAACGTTTCTTGAAAATAGCAAATGGCAAACTTTGAATTACGATAAAAAAATTTTTATTGATTCTCTAGAATGTGTCGTCAAAACAGGTCATTCAGAAAGTAAAAGTATTTCCGGAAATGAAAATTTGATTTTGAAGAATGTCTCAGAGAGTGTAAATCATAAAAATATTTCACCTGAAATGCATTCTCAAGGTCACAATAATAATAAGAAGAAAATAAGTACCGACTTGAAGGAACCTATCTCTACCAAGGAGGATGACAATGCTGTGGCTGGTCCTTCCGGATTCTGTTCTGGTAAGAAGAAATTTCCTAAAGACTTCAGTAAGAAAGATACTCCTAAAACGAATTATCGAGCACACACTAGAGAGAAGCGCGATATATGCAAGAAGCAGTTCTCTCAAAAATCAGGTCTAAACCTACATTACATAACCCACACGAGCAAAACGCCTTATGCATGTGATGTATGCGGAAAAGAATTTACTCTGAAAACAGATCGCGACAGACATCTTCGAACCCATACCGGTGAGAGACCTTTCGTGTGCTACGTCTGCAATAAAGGTTTTGCTCAAAAGGGTAATCTTAAGAATCATGTTAGGACTCATACTGGCGAAAAGCCTTTTGTGTGTGATGTTTGTAATAAAGCTTTCGCTCAAAAGGGTACTCTTGAGAAACATGTTAGGACTCACACTGGCGAAAAACCTTTTGTATGTGAAGTTTGTAATGAAGCTTTCGCTCAAAAGGGTAATCTTAATACACATGCTCGTACCCACACTGGAGAAAAGCCTTACAAGTGTCCATTTTGTGGAAAAGCTTTCACGACCAGCAGCGGTTGTTACAGCCATCAGAGGAGCGCCCATAAGTGAAATCAACTTGTAAGCTACCGAAATAATTCTTTTAATCTTGTATGAAACTATTTTACATTCTTAATCGAATTGAAACAATTTTAGTTCAGAATGCTTAAAATTTTATTTTTAAAATTACTGTAAGAATTTTACTACTTAGACGAAGCATATTTCCTGATATCGAAACTGTAAGTGACTACTATTATGTTAATAATTGACAATGAAAATATATTTTCAGTTCAAATGCATTTATATCTGAGTGTATGAATATTTTTTATATTTTTTAAATCCTAATAAAAATTTTAACACATTTGTATTAAAAATGCATTTTATCCTCTCTTCAAATAAAATTATTTCGGTTTTGATTTTCGCTTAATATTAAATATTTCCAAATTTAATGGTATCTACCGTTTTATTTATAGTTCTTAAGAGTATTTCGGAAAACATTTTAATGCTAATTTAGTACTGGTTTTAAATAATGTTACGTAATACGATATTTTAACTGAAAAATTTACTTAAGTGCGGTAAATAATTGTAATAATCGATACATTAATGCAAGCAACACTTTTTTTACTTTGATTTTTCTTAATGAATAATATTTGCTGCAATTGAAAAATATAGATAAAACAAAAATCTATTTTTAATATTAATGACGAATTTCGCAAGGAATACCTTTCTTCATATCTTGAAAATCGTTCTCTACAAGAGATATTTAATGCATTTTTGTAAAAAGTTAAAACTTATTTTTATATTAAATCTAAAATATGAATATCTCAGTGATCTATTGTTTTTCCTTTCTGAGAAATTCTTTGTAATCATTTTCTATGAAAAAAATAAATTGAATAACAGTTTTTTTCCAATGATTTGAGTAATGCTTTTTAGTACTGAAGATAAACATGTGAGTTGACACATGCAGGAATTGTAAAATTTGCAAATTTGTCTAATGTACATTTTCAATGCGGGGAATTTGGAGGACCAACCGTTGTTTTTGAAATGTTTGGTAGCAATTTAATTAATTTTAAAACACACGTCATTTAGACAATAAATTTCCAATGAAAAAAATTGTTTTTAAACATACCAAAATTCGAAGCATAATCATTTCAATGCTAAGTTTTAGACGCGTCATTGTATTTTCTATTTTTAACACATTAAAAAAACATGTTTAAACTTATTTTTCATTAATAGTTTCATTGTTGTAGTGAAAATCTGATTATTTTCATTTTTCTTAATTTTTTATCTTGTATTTTTCTATTGCTAATGTTCAAATTATTATGATTCGGCGGATTTTGCATGTTGTGTTTTTTTTTAATGTAAGGTATTCTTTTATAAAAATTTTTGAAGATTTTTTTTTTTTTTTTGTAATTATAATTAAAGTTTTGTTTCGAATCATGCGAGACCTAAAACTATTTAATTGTACCCATTTTTAATACTGCTGCCCTATCTCTTAATATAATTTCATCTAGTTTCAAAGACAATTGTTTTGTGTTGATGTGCCGGTAGCTAACTAATTCTATATATTCGAATCATTTTCCTGGGAATGAATTCATTGGTCTTCATGTATTCAACTTGAAAGTCTTTTAAGCATCGCTTGAATTTCAACCAGCTCATTAGTGATATAGCAACGTGTTAGTGATAAATTGAATCCAAGGAAACGAAATCTTCAAGTTTAAGCTAAAGATACATGATTCCTGTTATCAGACCAATGCATTTGTGAGCAATCTGGTTATTAAAAAAACTGATGAATGTTAAAAGCAACAATTATTTGTTGCAAATTTTTTGGTCGGCATATAAAAAATGTGTATTTACTTTTTAGATTATGATTTTGGCTGTAATTAATAATACATTGTAGTTTGATAAAATTATTTTATTATTTAATTTTTGAACAGAATCCGAGTAAATTTGAAATTGTCTTTTCAGAGGTTTTCTTTTCTGTGTCATTGTTAATTCAACTAAATTGCATTAAACCTTGGTGTTAATTTCATATATATGATGCATGAGGTTATGTATGAAATGTGTGCGTGCGTGTTTCATAAAGAAATATATTTGAATTTTTATAGTTTCTTCGATATACTGGCAGAATCATTTGATCTTAAAATTTATCTCCTTGAATTGATTAGATATTTTTTCAACATTCCTTCGAATCAAACTCCCAGAAGGGAGTAAGGTGATCTTTAAATAAAATCTGATATAAAAATTGATCAGCATTAATTTGAACTATTTCATATTTTTTCAGTTGAACTTACGATTGTTTATAAAGCACAGAATATATGTTTTTAAATAGGCTAAAATATTTTCCGTTTTTTTTTTTTCGATATTTCAGAGATAAGCTTCTATTTTTTACATCTTGTTATATAAAGAAATAGAAAAAAGGAAAAAGTCTTCTATTAAGACTTTTTTTAATTAATTATTGAAATGGATTAAAAAGACAGATTCAAAACGAAGAAATTTCGATCAAGGATATTTCGTATCAAGTGTTTTCTAAACAAAATCTGTTTATTTAATATAATTTTTTTAACAATTGCTTTTTGTACTTCTTTTCCAAATTAAGGAAAATTTAAAAAGCTTTGCAGAAAATTACACAAATCAAAGGCTCGTTTTAAACATTAGATGTTGGATATTGTATTAGAATATGATAACAATCTTAAAATTAAGGTAGATTCTCTAGCACATTTTTAATGTAATTTTCCTTCATTAATTATAATTTAAATGTATAAAAAATTTTAGTTTTTATAATTAATCAAAGCATTGTGAGTATGTTCTTATACTGATGGAATCAATTGAAACCTTGATTTCTTTTTATTAATATTTACTGAATATTTTTGATTATACGAAAAATTTATAGCCTGATTTCTATGTCGGTCATGCGATGGAATATTGATCTCCGGCAAGATTCACCCTTACAATTTTCACAAAAACTTAACTTATGTTCACCTCTCTGATCAGAAGAATCAGTACTAATTCAAAATTAATGAATACTCCTGATAATTTCAATTTAAATTCTATTTTATATTTTTGAACGAATGAAGATCGATCTAAAGAAAATGCATGGATGATTGTGAAATGTTGCTTAAAGAGACCAAACGGCAGTCTTTTAATATATGTAAAATGCTTTTTATGATTTACTTAATGTACAATACAAAGAATATTTTTAAATAAAAATATTTCTTAAATTGCTATTTTAATTGCCTTAATTGCGATTTTAATTCTGTCTTCTCACCAGACAATAAGGAACCAGTTAATGAAAATGATCAAAGTGTCAGGAGGACTAGCAGACGATCTGATGTAAGTATCATAACGTAACACTGATTGCTCAACGCGCCCGAAGGCGCACGGATAAAAAAACTGAATAACCGGACTACCACTATAGCGATTGGAATTGTTGTTGAGTTTTAAAGGCCATTACTGGGCACGATAAAGCACTTCCCTAAGGAAGTATGTCCCGTCATCGATGGGAGGTGCAGAACCATACCTTTTCGTTCACCCACAAAGGTAACGAGAACCTACCCCCAGGTTTCTCATCCTCAATTCCGATGTGCCCCTCGGGGGGCGGATTGATGCAAATATCAGGAGTGCTAGTAGTTTTATCTAGTGTAAACTCAAGGGTTCAAAGTAAAGAAGAGGATAAGATTGTCAATGTAATTAATTCTACTTACCTTACTTCTAGTTACCTTACATAATGTAAATGGTGTAGAACTTTCCAAAATGCGTCGTATAAAAGCAGAATTAACATAACAATTCAATGGAAAAATCAGTTTTGACAATCATATTAGAATAAAAACTGGCGAAAAGCCAGTTGTGTGTAGTAAATGTGCAGTAAAGAGAAATTTTCCCAAAAATAAGTCTCTTCAAGCCTCACAGAATAGACATTGGCATGTAGCTCTTTCTTGTGTTTTATACGACGAAAAGAATTTGCTCCGAAAGAAAATCTGGTCCATCATCATCGGTCATGAGAGGGGTATAAGCCTTTTCTGTGTGATGTGTGTAACAAGAATTATTGTCAACATTACAATCTTATGGTACATTTCAGGACACACACAGGAGAAAGGCCTTGTAAATGGCCAGTTAATGAAGATACTTTCACAAACAGCAGTAATTACATCTGGCATCATAGGAGAAAACAGCTACTTAAACCAACTTGAAACGAACATTAGTTCAAATTTGAATACACCACTTCATTTATTGTAATGCTCGAATGACGACATCTGCACTTCAATAAACATTTAAATATCACGTGAAAGATATCAAATGTGAAAAACCATTCGTATAAATATGAAAGGGCGGAAATACGGAAAAAATATGTTTCCGTATTTTGTATCACTGATATTTTATTTATGTATAGTCATTCATTATTTCTTCATTTTATTTAATTATATTTATTCATAGTTATAATCCAAAACAACCATTCATTCCACATCTGATTATTGAAATAGATTTTAGAAGTAAATAATTATAATGATCTTATTTTTTTATCTACCAAAAAAAGAAAAGAACAGAAATCGTTTCCTTTAAAGATTATGGGTAGCAGAAATAAATAACTCCAAAATGGATTTTCTTATAAAAATCTTAATGAAATTATTTTTACAGAATCTCATTGAATTTCAAACATTTCATATTTTTTATTGTAGGTAAGAGAAAATAAATCTTAGAAAATTATTTTGAATAAAATGTGGTGAGAGGTGAAGCATTATTTTATATACGTGTGTCCTTCTCTTTTATAATCATATTTTTTCACCTTTTTTTATAATATCTTCTTTCATGCACAATTATTTTTAATTCTGGCAGGATTTTTGTTTGTTGAAATAAAAGATCAAAATACACTCAAATAAAATCGAATAAATTTCCAGAACTCAAGTTAAATAATTCCAATTTTCCATGTTTCTAAGCTACTCTGTTCTAGATCATAATCTTTATTTTTTATAACTCATTTGGTATGCAGATTAAGATAAATCAAATGATTCCACAAAAATTTACATAAAGCGAATGCAGATTTTAAATATTAAATATCGGATTTTTTGAATTTAAGATTTTTACTTTTGAATTTTGAACAGGGCTTTTGCACGTTATTAAAGAAACAATGCATTCGTAGTTTATTTATCGACTTGCGCACACTTTAAAAATAGCAAGAGCTACGAAATTGAAAATTGATCACTACCTCTGCAACATATAAATGACAGGAGGAATAGAAATTCAGTTTCTGCTCTCCAATAACAATTTATTTTACAATTTTGATGTCGGAATTTTTATTTAAATTTAAAATTCATGCATCGATATTTGTATCAGCTTTGTAATAAAATAGTGATTTACGATGAGAATCATCCTTGCTTCTGTTATAAGAATCCTGTATTACCTATCATAGCCAG
This sequence comes from Argiope bruennichi, assembly GCF_947563725.1. Classification (NCBI taxonomy): domain Eukaryota; kingdom Metazoa; phylum Arthropoda; class Arachnida; order Araneae; family Araneidae; genus Argiope; species Argiope bruennichi. Next base: position 126,113,287 of record NC_079156.1, read on the forward strand.
AACATTGTGTATTTCCAATCATAGGTAACACCAATGTGTATTACCTATCATAGCCAAAACAATCCGATAAAAAACACGGTGAAGGAAAACAGAAATCAACGAAAAATTCTAATAATGATTCCCGATATTTATGTCAAGCTACTCGATCAAATGAAAGTAAAAAATCTGAGTTCTTGAATTTACCGCTCTTTCAAAACAATGAAATTGTCTCAATTTTGCCTTCCTTGGTGATAAAAGGGAGTAGGTCATTTTCAGAGAAGACCTCCAACAATGCATAACAAAAGAATCCTTATGACAATTTATATTTTAATTCCCTTTCAGAAATTCACGTGAGTGAAGTGCGAAGCCAAAAAACGCATCTTTTACATTTTCTCCAGAAAATGTTAAATATAATTGCAGATTTGAAAATGATTTTCACCATATTTATAAGATAACACAGCAGGTTGTCACCGGATCAAATGGTGTTGACGAGCAGAAACAAAGAAAATCAGGTGTATCCGATTTTATTCAAACTGGAGAACACTGTAAAGCGATCCTTGAAAAATGCAAATGGAAATCTTTGGAAAACTCTAAACATATTTTTTTGGACTCTGTAGAATCTGTAGTTCGAAACTCTCGTGCAAATAATAACATTTCTGGAACTGTGAATTTGATTGTGAATCCTAATCTCAACCTAGGAAGTACGGAACTAAGAAATGGCATGATCCATGTATCAGGGAATGTAATGGATGAAAATATTTCACTTCAAATGCTCTCTCAGATTCACAGAAAGAACTTGAAAATACTTACCAATGTGAAAGTACCATTCTCTTCCAAGTAAGATGACAGACAATGTTATGGCTGTATCTTCCGGAATACATCCTCGCAAGAAGAAATTCCATGCCATTATGTCATTAGGAATTCAAGAGGAAAACTCATCACTATAGACCAAATACTATAGCCTATAGACTAGCCTTTCGCGTGCCACACATGCTGTAAACAATTCTCTCAGAAACTAGTTCGTGGCAGGCATTAGAGAATACACACTGAAGAGAGAGCCATTTGTGTGTGATATATGCAGAAAAGAATTTTCTCAGAAAATAAACCTCGACAAACATTATCAGACTCACAACGGTGAAAAGCTCTTTTCATGATACGTATGTAAAACGCTTTTGCTTATGACTCTACTCTTAAGATACTGTAACATTCCCCATTTCCCAGTACTGACAGGATATTTACAGCCAGCTGTGTCGTCGCTGTTAATTACTAAACTTCTCGAGATAGCCAGATGGTGGATTTTTCACTGGGTGTTTTCGCATCTGTTCATTAGCGACTGCAGTGAAAGACCACAAGGGGGAATTCCACGTCCAAGAAATATTGATAGTACCTTCAAAGAGAAAGGGATTTCCAAACATCTGGATTCTAAGTGTTTCTCATTGTGAAATTACTATGACAACTCCGTGTCCCAGAATAATCAGTTCTGAAAGGTGCATCACTAAACGGACCTTCCTACGACCGACTGGCGCCACTGAGGGAGCATATTGCTGAACCCCGATTGGCCGAAAGAGAGCTCAAATGATCAATGTAAATTAAAAGGCGGAGATTGTCGCCAAAATATAGTGCGGAGATTTTTTTTTTAGGGAGAGGAGAAGAAACGAATTGGAGGCAGACTGTTGGACTACTCCCACGAGTTCGAAGTCAGAGAACTACCCCTGGAGTGGTCGTGTTGACTAACAACTTGTTAGTTCTCTGTGGTGTTTTCTCCTATGCGCTGTAACATTCCCCATTTCCTAGTACTGATAAGACATTTACAGCCAGCTGTGTCGTCGCTGTTACTTAATAAACACCTCGAGATAGCCAGTTGCTGGATCTTTAAACATGGGTGGTTTCGCATCTGTTCATTAGTGACTGCAGTGAAAGACCACAAGGGGGAATTCCTCGTCCAAGAGGTATTGATCGTACCTTCAAAGAGAAAGGGGTGTCCAAACATCTGGATGCTAGATGTTTCTCTTTGTGAAAGGACCTTCCCACGACCCACTGGGCGCCGCTGAGAGAGCATATTGCTGAACCCTGATTGGCCGAAAGAGAACACAAATGACCAATGTAAATTAAGAGGAGGAGATTGTTGCCGAAATAAAGTGCGGAGATTTTTTTTTAGGAGATAGAAGAAACGAATTGGAGGAGACGGTTGGACTACGATTTCGGAGTCTGAGAAACTACCCCTGGAGTCGTCGTGTTAACGTGATGGAGAACTGAGTTTAAAGAAATACATTCGACTTTGACTGTTGTATCTCCTAATACAGGTGTAAATAACTATTTATTTAATCAAGATTATAGCAAGTTGTTCTTTGTATATATAGGGCTGTAAAATAAAAAATTGTCTGGAAATTCTGCTTCGTTATTTGATCAGTCTAGATCAGGATATTACAACGCTAATGATTTACCATGTTTTCTAATCATTTTTTTGGGAATAAATTTACTGGACTTTATATATTTAACTTGAAAGTTTTTCAAACATGGCTTGGATTTCAACCGGCGTATTAATGATTTGTCATCATATTAGTGATACAGTAAAATAATAGTTTCAGGATTAAGATAATTTCCTGTACAGCAGAACAACGCATTTGTGAGAAATCTGATGCTAGAAAAATATTATTGAAATTTAAAAATAATAATTATTTTTCACAAATTTATCTTCCGAATATAAAATACATGCAATTACTTTTTAGTTTATGAAATTGGATGTAATAAATAATACATTGTAATTTGATTCAATTGTAATATTATTTAAAGCATATTTTAAAAACCGAAGCAAATTAAATTTGAAACTGTGCCGCATGTGTAAAAGAACATTCAACTTAAATTCATTGAAAAGTGTTATTAATATACTATTATATACATAGTTTTTTTTCTTTGGATTTATACGCAGAGATTTGATCTTAAATCTGTTTCCTTTTAACTTTTGTCAGCGCACTTTCGAATGAGATTCCTCGGGATGAAATACAATGATTTTGGGGATAAAATTCAAAATTCAAATTTGTTCCTAATATAATATATGCTATAAGATACCTTTTTTAAATATTACCTGCCATCAAATTATGATTTATATATTGAAAGTAAAATTACTATAAAAGAGTAGAGAAATATTTTAAAAGGGTTAAAAAAATTTTCATAGAGATATTTTTCTATTTTTTACATCCTGTTATTAAATTAAATAAAAAAGGTAAAAGTCTTCTCTTCTTTATTTTTATTAATGAAATGGATTATCAAGGCACAAGCGTAGCTACAAATTAGGAGCAACTGTGAGAATGCGATTAAAAAACAATACTCCATATCCATATATTCTAAACTAAATCAATTTAAGCAATATATTTATCAAACCTTTACTTTCACTATTAAATTTTCAATTTGAAACTAAACTAAAATTGTAACTCTATTAACTAAGGTAAAACTAAGAATTAGAACTTCAATCAATATCGTTGAGTGGATGTCCGAGTATGTAATGGATCCAGCTTCAAATATAGAATTCAACTGCTACGAAACTAAAGACAAAATTCAATTTTATGCCCTTAAAACTATCGAAATTAAATCAGGAAAATTTAACTTTTATCATCTTTATGAGATATTTTCAAGAGGACGACACAGCGTACATTTTGAATTTATTTCCATGTAATGAATGCCAGATATCAGTTTCTTGAAAATATATTGAATCCTCTTTGTTTGTCAGAAATGTTACATTTATATAGAAATATTTATTATATTTTTTATTCTAAATTAATTATTGTTTCAGTAGAAATTAATTTTTCAGTACCGATCAGCCTGATGAGTGTGTAAAATATAAAAGAAATTTCTGTTCAGTGTTTTTAAATTTTTTTATCTACTTTAGACAGATCTAATTTGAATTGGTGTTCTTGCTTTAGAATAACGCTCAAATTTGTAGGAATAGTATGTTAACCATTACAAAATTTATGCTTGTGAAATACGGTGGCTCCCAAAATTGAGTATACACTATACTCTTTCTTCTTTAATTTGATACTTTTTGATCTTACCATTCCTATTTATGGCTAATATTTATAAGAACGACAAAATATACATTAATAAAAGTATTAGGCTAAAAAACAAAACGGAGGAATCAATAATATTTTTACTACAGTCATTTTTATGTCAAAGTTACAAATTCCAAAGTCACAAAATTGAATATACATCTAGCAAAATCTGTCAACAAAAAGAGGAAAAGATAAATTAATATTTTGTTGCATATCCTTTTGCATTTAGAACAGCTTGTAAACGGTGTGGCATTGAGTTGACAAGAGTTTGAGTTGTTTCGCCGGATATTTTTGACCATTTTTCTTGTAATACTCTTTTTAAATGTTCCTTGCTCCTAATAACGTGTTTTTGAACTGATTTTCCTAATTGTGCCCAAAAATTTTCAATCGCATTGAGATCTGGAGATGGAGGAGGCGTGTGCAGTTGCATTTTACAATTATACAACAACCATAACTTAACGATTTTAGCTGTATGTTTTGGGTCATTATCTTGTTGAAATATTAAACTAGACCCTAAACCCAAATTCTGGGCACTTTGTTTTAAATTGTTCTTCAATATATCCAAATATTTAATTTTGTCCATGATTACATCAATGAAAACTAAATTTCCTACTCCTTTTGCAGACATACAGCCCCATACAAGAAGTGAACCACCTCTATGCTTGACAGAAGGATTGGTGTTTTTAGGAAGAAGTTCAGAATTGGGCTTTCTCCAAACATAACATCGACTGTCACTACTAAAAAAATTGAAATTATTTTTGTCACTGAATATCACTTGATTCCAGAAGTTCGGAGGTTTTGAATTATGACTTTTAGCAAATGATTCTCTCGATTTACTTTGGAAATGAATGATTTTGTTCTGGCTGCGCGACGATTACGATTTGCTTTTCGGATTACTCTTCGAATTGCTTCTGCAGAGACATACTTTCCAATTGTTCTTGAAATAGATGTAGCGATTTCTGTAGCACTCACCTGAGGATTGTTTGCTACCTCTCGAATAACTCTTCTTTTGGTCGTGGCACTGAAGATTTCTTTTCTTCCTCTCCCAGGTTTATTAGCAATTTGCGCCATACATTTTATACTTCTGGATAATTTTTTGAACGCATCCGTGACTGCGTTGAATTTTCCTTGCAATTTTTTGTAGAGATTTACCATCTTCAGACAATCGAATAACATGTTTTCGAATTTCGTTTCATTTATTTCTTTTCTGGAACTCATTATGATAACCAAAACGTTTGTTTTCGCTTGGAAATCAATGATTTCTAATTAGAGTAGTAAAACTATTTTACTTATTCATTTGAAAATAACTAGTGGTAGTCAAGTCGCATATTTTATAAGGTGTATACTCAATTTTGTGACTTTGAAATTTGTAATTTTGACATAAAAATGACTGTAATAAAAATATTATTGATTCCTCCGTTTTGTTTCTTAGCTTAATACTTTTGTTAATGTATATTTTGTGGTTCTTATAAATATAAGCCATAAATAGGGATGTTAAGATCAAAAAGAATAAAATTAAAGAAAAAAGAGTATAGTGTAAACTCAATTTTGGGAGCCACTGTATTTTTGAAACCGAAACGCCCAAAGAGTTAAACGTGAAAGGATTGCAGAGTTTCTTTCTGGATTTTATTTCCCTGGTGTTTTAATTATTCCCATTCCCATTCCAAAATAATATTTCATATACAATATGATTACTTAACTTATCCTAAAAGTAAATAATCATAAATTTGCACTGAACAAAAATTTTTTTGTTAGAAAATGTTAAATGAAACGGAATCGATCCTTATGGAACATGGGGAGCAGAAACAAGAAATATTTTAATTTGATCATAGAATAAAATATATATTTATTTTATTTTTTAACAGAATCTCATTGAATTTCAAAACATTCGTAGTTTTATTTTTCTTGTTTCATATCTTCTCTCACAGAAACCCTCATCTTTAAACCTTACAAGTATTTTCATTTTTAAAATGAATAATGAAAATACACTAAAAGTAATACATTCGAATCAACTTCAGGGCTCAGGTTAAAAAAAAAACTTTCATTAACTCTGCCTCCTACTCTAACTCTATTCTAATATGAGGCTTTCTGAATAATAATGTTTCTGTGAAATTTAAACACTCAGAACAACAGCAACAGCTTAAAACGGCTCAAGAAACAGAAATCACAATTTCTTCTCTTCAATAATAGTTTATGATACATTTTTTATAAGATAGAATTTTATTTAACTAGGAATGGACAATTACCTTTGCAAACGTTGAGGCAATATACTGACACACGGTGAGAATCATTCTTGGTTCCTTCACAAGAAATTCGACTACAGGTATTCACTACAACGACCAGTACAATCGGATGAAAACCATGATAAAATAAAAGACAAATGTTCTGAAAATTCGAATAATGAACAGCTAAGGACTCCTTCTGATAGTTCATATTTTAATCCCATTTCGGATGTTCAGGGGATTGAAGTACAAACTAATGAAAATGCATCTTTTACTGCTTCTCTAGAAAATGTTGAATCCAGTTACAGACCTGAAACCGACCAACATGAAACTGATGAAAAAATTATAGTTGCCGCCTGATTAAATGGTGATAGCGTACAAAAGCAAAATGTATCAGATTTATCAGATCTCATTCTAGTAACAATGTCTTTAGAAGATAGCAAATGGAAATCTTTGAATAACGATAAGAATATTTTTATAGATTCTTTAGAATGTGTTGTCAAAAAATTACAATCACATAATAGTAATATTTCTGGAACTGAGAATTTCACTGTGATTCATGAGCTCCCACCAGGAAGAAAGGAGCCGAAAAATGTCAAAAGACAAGAGTCAGAGATGATAAATGACGAACATAGTTCACTGGATTAGTAAACTAGGAAAAATTTCACTGACGAAAGAGTTCACTGGAAGTGCACTCTCAGGATCAATGGGCCATCAAAGCGAAACAAGATATTTCGTCTAAAACACATGACAATGCTGTGGCTGGACCTTCCGGAGTCTGTCCTCTTAAGAAGAAATTTCCTAATATCTGTAGTTGGATACGACTAAAACCCATCATCGAGCACACACTGGCGACAATCAATTAATGTGCAATGTATGTAATAAGGAATTCTCTCAGAAATCAGGTCTCAACAAACATTACAGAATCCACACTTTAGAAAAACCTTATGTATGTGATAAATGAGGAAAAAATTTATTCAGATAGGAAATCTCCACAGACATTATCGATACCACACCGGTGATAATCCTTTTGTGTGCGACGTCTGCAATAAAGGTTTTGCTCGAAAGGATAATCTTATTAGACATCGGAGGATGCATACTGGTGAGAAGCCTTATAAATGCTTAGTTTGTGGACAGACTTTTTCGGACAGCAGCCATTACGTTAGGCATCACAGGAGTAATCATCAGTAAAATTAATTATCAAATTACAGAAATAATTATTTTAATCTACTATGAAACTTTTTTACATTCTTTATAGAATTTAAGGAATTTTAAGTGGAAGTTGTTACACTTTTATTTTTTTAAATTACTGTGTGAATTTTTTTTCATTGATGAAGTATATTTCCCGATATCAAACCCATAAGCTACTTAATATTTTACTAATAATTGACAATGAAAATATATTTTAAATTGAAATGCATTTATATTTGAGTGTATTAATATTGTTTATATTTTCTGAATCGAAATAAATATTTTTACCAATTCATATTAAAAATATATGTTTTCCTCTCAAACTATTATTGTTTTAGTTTCCGCTCAAAATTAAATATTTCCAAATTTAATGATATTTACCGTTTCATTTATAGTTTTTCAGAGTATTTCCGAAAACATTATAATGCTAACTTAGTACTGGTTTTAAATAATGGTACGTAATACGATATTTTAAATGAAAAAATTACTTAGATTCGGTAAATAATCGTAATACTCGATAAATTGGTGTAAGCAACACTTTTTTTAATTTGATGTTTTCTTAATGAATAATATTTGCTGCAATTGGAAAATATAGATAAAACGTAAAATCTATTTTTAATATTAATGATATATTACGCAAGGAGTACCATTTTTCATATATTGAAAATCGTGCTGTACAACAGATATTTAATGCATTTTTATAAATAATTTAATAAATTTTTTTATATTAGATCTAAGATTGTAATGTCTCTGTGATATTTTTTACTTTCTAAGAAAATTTTTGTATTAATTTTTTTTGAAAGTAATAAATTCAGTATCAATTTTTTTAATGATTTGTGTAATCTGTTTTAGTAATTAATATTTTCAAATGTGTGAGTTGACATGTGCAGGACAAATAAAATTTGCAAATTTGTCTAATGCACTTTTCCAAAGCTGGGAATTTGGAGGTTCAATCGATCTTTTTCACATGTTTTTTTGTAATTAAATTAATCAACCCTTTGCTCTCTGATGACTCCTTTCAAGTATCATTCGAGACGGTGCATCGTTTAGACTTTTTATTTATTTACTTTTCAATTTTAATTGTTAAAAATGCCTACAGAATGGTAAAAAGACGTCGATTAATTTTTCGAGAAAATTCAACTTAAAACAATTATATATTAATTTATTTTTTGGGGCAATAAGCAAGCCCTTCTATTAAGTGCATAGTTACACATCTAACTACTTTTCAGAGTGCGAAGGGTTAAAAAAACAAGAGAAATTTCGGCACGTTTGCACAATAATTTCAGAAGTATATAATTTTATACCATACTAAAATTGGAAGCATAATCATTTCAAAGTTACATATTTTAAACGTGTAATTGCATTTTCTATTTTTAACAAATTAAAAAATATATGTTTAAAATTATTTTATAGCAATTTATTTAATAATTGTTCTTAAACTTTAATAGTTTTTTTATTTTTATTAACATTTCAACTTCTGTTTTTTCCCCCATTGTTAATGGTTAAGATATTACTATGATTTGACTTATTTTTTCGTGTTGAATCGCTTCAAGGTAAGACACTCTTTTATTAAAAGTTTGGTACTTTTTTGTACTTAAAACTAACTTTTCGGTTCGAATCATGCATACCAAAAAATCATTTATTAGTACATATTTTTCATATCGTTGCCCTTTCTTGCAATATAATCCCATCTTGTTTCGAAAACCATTGTTTTGTGCTGATGTGACGAGGAATTTGATCTTCAGTCTTTTCTCCCATACGTTAATGAATTATCATATCTTCGAATCATTTCCCTGGAGATGAATCCACTGTATTTTATGTATTTAACTGAAACGTCTTTTAATCATCGCTTTGATTCTATCAGCGTATTAGGGATATTGCATCATGTTAGTGATAAAGTGAATACATGAAAATTAAAGTTTCAGAGGTTTCACAGGGAAACTAAACTGTCAGCATGCTTCCACAATGCTGGCCGAAGAAAAAAAAACTATACTTTCACCATACGAAAATTCGAAGTATAGTCATTTTAGTGATTAAAGTTAGACGTGTAAATGTATTTTCTATTTTTAACAAATTAAAAAAACACATTTCAAACTTATTTTACAACAATATGAATTCGTTATTAGTGTGAAACTCTGATCGATTTAATTGTTTTTATTAACATTTCATCTTCTATTTTCAGATTGATAATGGTCAAGATGTTATGATTTGGCTGAATTTCGATGTTGAATGATTCCAATATAAGGTATACTTTTATTAAAATTTATGAAGCTCATTTTGTACATACAATTAACGCTTCATTTTGAATCATACAGGGCTAAGAATGATTTGAATGTGCAAATTTTAATTTTGCTGCCTTTTCTCGCAATATAATCTCATCTTGTTCCGAAAACTTTCGTTTATTGTTTATGTGGCGAAGCATTTGATCTTCAGTCTTTTCTCCTCTGTGCCAATGAATCATTATGTCTTTGATTCATTTTCCTGGGAAAAATTCATTGGACTTTGTGTATTTAATTTAAAAGTTTTCTAAGCATTGCTTGAATTTCAGCCAGCATAGTAGTGATATAGCATCGTGTTAGTGATAAAATGCATACAGAAAAACAAAAGTCTCATAGTTTGAGCTAAAGATATAAAATTCCTGTTATTGCAGAACAACATGTTTGCGAACAATCTGCATACTAAAAAAACCCTTGGAAGTTTAATAACGTTTACAATAAACGATAAACAGAGTACACACTGGCGCATAGTCCTTACTTGTGCGATATTTGTTTTCAATAAATAAATATTTCAATTTGTTCCAACACGAAAATTTTTGAAAATTAAGAATTTACATTTGTAGGCACTGGTGAATTTTACAAAGAATCGTTTTTCTATGCTTTGGAATTTGCTTCGTATAAAATATTTTATTTTCTGAATAATTTTATAGAAGGTTGCTTTCATTCTTTTTCACTTTGTTGCTTCTTTAGAAAAATCTTTCGTGTTATTTTCTACGAAATATTTATTAAATCCGATACAATAATTTCATTTGAAATTTCACTTTAATTGACTTTCAAATCAATGCATTTATCTAAAAGAATTCTGAAATAATTTGTTTTTTCATCATAATTGATTGTTAAATTTTCCAACGATGTTAGAATTAGAAATTCTTATAATTTTTTTCTTCTCATCTTTACATGCATATGTATTTCGATGTATGTAAATTAAATTAAATTAAAACTCTTATAAAATATAAGGAAAGATTAATATTTGCTTCTGAATTGCAGTTTTAAACTTTCGGGAGAAATTCTATAGTTACAAGACTCTTTGTATGGACTCTTTGGTAAGAATAGTGAGATCCATGTCAATAAAATTCGACCGTATATACCACGACTTGAGCAAGTCGGAGTGATAAATGATCAGGACAATGAATTTGGAGAAATATTTCCTGATCCTACCCATTGCAATCAGAAAAGCAGAATCAGTTGGGTTATACGAGGAAGAACTATTTATTCAACAAAAAATAAAGCTGTTGATGAAATTATTTCCAGAGTGAACCAAACATTTCATTCTCTTTTTGATGCTATTGAATTTAGTAACCAGTGGCTGAATCACTATTCTCATTTTGTGGCTGATTTTATGAAAAACTATTCAAAGCGTTTTGAAATGTCGGAATAATTATTTAAACCAAAAACCTTCCCTTATGAGGATATTCTTGGTGATTTGCTGATCAACATTTCTCTGTCAGGAAACACAACAGTGACATCTCTTTCCCTTTTGCAGTCTATAAATGAATTAGCTAGAAATCTGTTTTTAAATACTACTGCTTGGTTTGACGAAGCGAATGTGATAGTTGAAGAAATGAGAGAGTGCTTGAAGTTCAACTGGTTCGATGGCTGTGATAATGAAGGTGCCATAATGCAGAGATGTATGGAACTCATTAAAGACAACGAGTTGTGGGCCGGAGTTACATTTGCTAATGTGCACAGAAAAGAGCATCTGCCTCATTACATTCAGTACAAAATTCGTATAGCCTCCAACACGATGGACAGCACCAAGAGAATAAAAGATAGATTCCACACCCCAGTATCCAGAAGAAGACCGGATATTGACTTGAAGAACATTACCTTTGGTTTTGATTACATTAAGGACATGATTGAGCTTACTATCAGCAAAGTGCGAACAGGAAGGGAAATAAGCATTGCAATGCAGACTCTCTATCTAGATTGCCATTGCAACAGTACGAAAGAAGAAAAAAAAAAAAAACTTTTTCGGAAATGTACGCAAGACATTGTGCATCTGTTACTTTAATTTTATCGCTAATTTTTTGCATATTTTATATGTTTTTAAACCTATTTGTGTTTATATTTGTAATTTTTAAAAGTGTAATTTTTTTTTTTTATTTCTTTTCTTTGAGAAGTACATAATAGTTGCTCTCCCACAGCCATCTTGGTAATTGCAACCAAGTACTGCTTGGAACTTTGCTTTTATTCCAGGGTCAATCTTTTACTGTGAGCGATGGCGATCAATGATAAGCAACCCTGGACGTTTTCAAGTCGCGGCATTGCCTCTAAGGTTCTCCAAGAGGATGGGGACGTCGTTGAGAGACCTTCGTCGTTGAGAGACTCCTCGGCTCTCAACGACGAAGGTTTCAAACCAGTCAGGAGGGGAAAGGTCACGTTGTGTCCGAGGGGGTGAAACCAAGAGAAGGAAGAAGAGCCAATGACGAGGACAGATAAGGACTGGACGAGGTAGGAAGAGCGAAGGTCGTCTTGTTCTCCCTGAAGGAAAGAAGCCTGATTCATATTCGTGTTTTTTCTATTTTAATTCGTTCCTGTAAATAATATAATAATCTAGAATAGGATTGTTTCTATATATATTTCTGCGCACTTGTCACGACGATTAACAAGATTAAGGTAGATTTAAAATGATCACTCAAGCCTAGGCGTAAAGAAGGTGCCAGCCGTTTTTGGAATAGTAGCTAGAAATACACGTTGGGGGTGAAGGCAATTTTACTCTCTTGATATACATTTTTTATTGTTCTATAATTCAACATCCTTAACCCCTTCACATACCATTCGGAGTCTGATTTGTACATCGGATTACAGAAATTGAGTGAAAGTATAAAGTAATTTAAAATGTAAAAGTGCCTTAAAATTGCTTCAATATCTCAGATGTCTTCACATTATTATGAGAGTCAAAATAATTAAATGGTCCAAATTAGATGTGGCGTCTAATTAGGAACTTGTGGAGATTCGTAATCCAAACTGTCAGTTAGCTATTCGTAGTTTTCCTGGAATCAATATTTTTAATATACTTCCACTTTATGTATTTCTCTGTTAATTCTGTTGTATTTTGAAGAATTTTTCAGTGGAATTTCTTTTTAAAGGGCGCTGTACAGATTTCCCAAATGCTTTTGTTTCATATGCCTATGTAAAGAATTTTATTTGTGAGAAAAAGAAGACAGTATTTTATTATATGTTTATGAACAATCTCAAAAGATAAGAAAAATGTAGTATTTTATTCTTAAATAAATTATAATTTGTGATTTTCGATTTCAATTATTTGATTATGTATTGAATGTTTTTAAAGACATGAAAATGCTTCAATTATTCTGCAACGCAATTACTTCAATCACGATTTCGAAACTTTAAAGTTTTTTTGTTTTTTTTCTCATAGTTTACCTTTTTTCCGGATATAATAATATTATGTTGTTTAATAAATTTAAGACCAAAAATTTTTTTACCTGTATATTGTATTTGCAACTTCTGCCTCTATTTATTCTACATATTAAGAGCAAGGCATATTTAAGAAAAAAGTTTCCGAACGATCCCATTCAAAGCTTTAAGAAAGAATATGCAGCTTTCAACTACAATCGATATCTATTGAAGAACGACTTCTCTAATGATCTGGAATAATTAATATTCTTAGAATCACTGTTTGTTGCATGTATGTAAAGATTGCCCGGCGTCCCCACACTAAACTTGGTAAACATATTTGACCATGGAAAAAACATGAATTTTCAAGGATGTTATTGGATGATAATGTAAGAAGCTAAACTTTTAACATAAAGATTAAATACTTTAACACAATCTGTATGTTATTTCATTACATGTTATTTTACTCCAACCCATGTTATTTTTAATGAAATAATATTCAACCTTATTTTCAAGCAAAAATGTGTAAAATATTCGAAGTCCAGTATTTGCCTTTAGCGATACTATCAAATTTTCCATTTATTGGTTAGCGACGGTTAACAGGAAAAATTTTCTGATTTATCAATATTATGAAAAAAATGAATTCAAAAATCTATAATTAACAAAATGTAACATTAGAAAAAGGAAATTGACAACCTAATAAAGTGAAAAAATCTTATTCAATAACCACAAAGATACAAAAAAAAATTAAGGAAGTTACATGAAAGATTCGAAATAGCTAAAATATTATTTAAAAAAAAAGAAATCCAAGAATTAGAAAAATTGCAATAAGATTAAAAGTAAATTCGTGCATTCACATTTCCAATTTGCAAAAATTGCGATTCCAAAATTTTGTTTAAGAGTAATATGTGTTTAATATTTCCACAAAAAGAATTTTTGTTTTGCCATTAAAAAAAGAGATGTTCAAATAAATTCGATTTAAAACAAGGTAAAATTTATAAGGTCTGTGAAGGATTTTTTTCTTTGGAATTATTAATAACAGTCAAAGATACTAAGAATAGTTTCCAATTCCTGAGAATCAAATATTTTGAGAATAATGATACTGCTTGCTAGGATAAAATAATGAAAAAAATTATTAATTCCTCGTATACAAATGTGCAGAGTAGGTATTGTGGTTGTTAGTCTTAAATCTCAACATTTCGTAAAATCTCTGCACTTCAGATAACACATCCAGAGTTCAAAAAACACATTTTTGGCCTTATGGCTATCCTTCTATGAACACGATAATTCAAAAACATTTTAAGCTAGAAATTTATTATACGGAATTATGACCAAATTGGTAGATATCTATCAAATTATGATCGAAATTCATTCACAGGAAGTATGCCTTTCTATCTGTTAGAGAACTTGTGAACTCTATGACTGAAAAACTAAGAGTTCTATATTAATGAAATTTGGTACCTAACATCTAAAATAGAGATATTTTTCCTTAAAATCATATTCGGAAAAACGATGGACATCTCCTGGTGTTTTTCAGCATACAATTAAACGCAATGTCAAAAATGTATAAAGTTCGGTATGTCATTTTAAGCTTGCAGATATTGCTCTGGTTCAAAATTTGGTGTCAAGTGGCCATAAAATAATTGTATGCAGTATATAAACTCGTTTGTGTTAAAATGTAAGAATAAAACACTAAAGATCAATTTTTCATAGCTATCGTTCATCGTTACCATGCAAGTTTCCGTTGTCTTTCACAAAATCCATAATGTCATGAGAAAGAATGGGCATAAGACCTTTATTGAAGAGGATGCAAGAATGTTTTGGGGAGACTGGTTTAACTCGCCTCTCTCATTACCTGAAAGCAGTGACTGAAGGAGTAGAGATATATAACTGGACTAAGTTAAGTGTTTACGCTCTTATATAGACTGAAATAGATATAAACCTCCTAATGAGGTTGTACGTTCTGACTAGGATTTTAAACGGATTCCAGTATTAATGGATTAATGCAGTTTACTTTTTCAATATATTTATGTTTTGAAAGATAAATTCTAAGTCAAAATATTATCAAAATGCGAATGTCGTTTACAAAACCATGGATAACAAAGACATACTCAAAACTAGAAGACGACAGTTTTAGATTTAACCACTTCTGAAAATCTGCTTCGTTAACCATTTGTATTCGTGAAGCTATCTTTGTTCACCACTTTCTTTCTTGTAGCTATTCGAGCGGGAATGTCTCCGAGTGCAAAAGATTAAATTTTATAATTGATCAGTTTCTGACAAATTATAAAAACGATTTTTTAAAAAGCAATAAAAATTCGTCCATGGTATTTCAGTTTGTACCTGCATGCTTGTAAAATCAGGATTTCTGTTGTTTTTTTTACTTCCCGAAAGTTCTATAAAGAATGGAATCCTACAAAAAGATTATTATTATTTTTTTTTAACTGAAAGTCCCTTTTGTTAATATTTGCATTTTTCAATTGATTAGAACCGATTTCATACCTTTACGCAATTCCAATCATCTTTTCCGGAGTGATAGAGTGAGAACACAAAGCGGTATTTACTTGCATTAGTCAAACCACCCATACATGTAAAATGTATTCTTGATAGCTGTTAGTCAAAAAGTATATTTTGTTCAAGAGATTTACTTAATATTATTTACTAAATAATTTTTTGAGTTCTAAATTTCCAATATGGCTAGAATAAATGAAACAAAAACAGATGCAGAGTAGAAAATGATAAATGCTATTTGCACTGATATGCCTCCATTATTATTTATTCAACGCATGGCAGGCGAAAGTTTTGAATAATAAAAGTATCATGGAAGAGCTAAGAGCTTTAAATATTAGAACCTCTAATTGCGTTTATTGTGCTTCAAAACAATAAAAGAGAGCGCATTAAAAACACCCAAAAACTTTGATTTATACTATTTCACCCTGAAAACAAAATATATTTTTCAACTATCAAATATTGTCTTTAATAAGGCTGAAAATTTATTTAAATTATATGCATGTTAATCTGTAATCAAAAGAAGATAAAAATTATGCTAAACATTTCCGAATCCCATATATTTTAAACACTTCAATCAAGAATTAATCCAGAAAAAAATTATCTCGTTTCTAGAAATTATTTGTGTTTCTGTGTAACTGGGCGTGCTTAATATCCAATTTGTTCTCCGGAATTTGAAGTCTATAAAGGTTTCAAATAAATGCTTCTTGTAACTTATTATCTGTTGTGTTTTTCAGACGAATATTTATTTAATTCAAATTGTGTTAACTATCTAAATCATATTATTATATTACAGACTATTTTGTTCATTCATTTATACATTATTCTCATTTGCATTCTATGCCTTTATGCCTTCATTTATATTACAAAAAAGAGTAACAGTCTAAAAAAATAGCGACATTTAAGTTTCAAATTATTGTTTGATTTCAAATTAAACCTTCAATATGAATAATACAACATTTCAAAAAATTTATTAAAAGTATAAGTTATGTTGAAAAATTATCAACTTACAAAAATCAGTTGAACGCATCATTTCTTGAACATTAAGAATGAAGGATAAACTAGAATAAAATATTAATATAACAAATGAAAACAACTTGAATTTCACCTTATGATTGAAATATATTGCTTCAAAACATGCTTAGTATATTTTTGAAAAATTGATTGAATATTTATAGTTTATTAAATGCTGCATAAATTATTATCATTCAAAAGATAGTGCTTTGACTTTTGTAATGTTTCAAAAAATAATAATAAATTGTGCTGCAATATTTTCAGAAGTTTGTAACAGAAATGAAATATATATTTATTGTTTTTTCATTAATTGAAAATCTAACAAATATTTCAAAAACATTTCTCCGATTAGAACATTCACATCTTCCTATGTACTAAAACCATTTCCCAAAAAGAAAATGACCTTGAAAGTGCATATTAAAAATAAAAAAATAAGTATCACAGAGATATTCAACTCTACTATGTAACTTACATTTTACTAATTTTTATTCAAACATTCATAAAACGCATCACACATCTCCGTTAAAATGCGATTCTTAATGTATAAAGGAAAGAAATCCTCTGAGAAATTCGTCATTCATAGTAAAAAAGGATTTTAAAGTATCAATGTTTTTAATATGTAACAGTTAATTATTAACTATTATTTTAAAAAATTCAGAATCGAAGCATCGCGGTCTATTATTACAGTTGTTAATCGATTTAAGTGATTTTGCACGCTTTAGAATCGGTATTATTATTTAGAACAAACATACGTTATTACGAAAACATTTCCGAAGATCTGTGAAGAAACTAGAAATCATAAATATCATTGTATTTTGGAGATATTTAAATTTGAAATAAACTGAGAAAGGAGAATATTTGCTTTAATGAATGGAAGATGAACATATATGCATAGTATTAACAAGTTAGAAATAGCATCAATATTAAAACCATTTAAGTAAATACAAACAAAATTAAAAACTAGATACAATTAGGCGTAAACACATTTGATTTGAGAATTTAAAACATGCAATAATTTGTAGATTTGATATCAGAAAAATAGACTTCGTTAAACATGTATAATTCATACAGTAATTTTAAAAATAAAATTGTAATAATAGAAATTAAATAATTTTATTTCGCTAAAGAATTTGAAATAGATTCATACTAAAGTAAGAGAGTTATTTGTCTAACTTCAGATTGATTTCACTGACGTTTTCTCCTATGATGCCTATTGCAATCACTGTTGCTCTTGAATGCTTTCCACATGTTGGGCATTTATAACATTTTTCTCTAATGTGAGTCCTGATGTGTATCTCCAGAGCACAATTATGAGAAAAAGCTTTCTTACATATATAGCACACAAGAGGCTATTCAACAGTGTGAGTCCAATAATGGAGATGTACTCTCTGATTTAAATCTTTTCCTCATATACCACACATAAAGTTCTTTTCGCCAGAGTGTATTCTGTAATGTTCCTTTGTTTAGATTTCCTTTGCGAGAAAATAATTTTTTACAAATTCTGCACTCGAATGGTTGGTCTCCAGTATGTATTCGATAATGATTTACAACCTTACATACCCATTCTAAACGTTTAGAACAAATATCGTATATGAAATGTTTCTTATGGGAACATACTCTTGAAGGTCCTGCTACTGCAATATTTTCTTTCATAGAACAGATTGATTCTTTCTCGTTGGCAGCCTTTTCGTCGTTGTCATTGGAATCTTCGAAAATTATTTCAGGTGAAAAATGCTCGTTTTTTAAATCCCCTATAGTAGTTTCGTTAGTGCTAAATTTTGGAAGAAAATGCATCTTTTATGGCTTCTTCAGAAAATGCTGAATCTTGTTTCAGACTTGAAAATGATTTTCCCGAAGCTTATAACCTTTCTCCAGCTGACATAGAATCAACTGGTGTGGACGAGGAAAGGCAAAGAATATCAGGTGTATCTGATCTCATCTATGCGACAGGTAGTGAAAAGATGAATTGTCACGTCAAGAGAACAGATGGCTGTCTCTGAATAACGATAACAAATATTTTATGGATTCTGTATGGAGAGACCATTCAGATAATTACAATATCTCTGAACCAAGAAAATTGTGAATCCTGATTTCTTACCAGGAAGTAATGAACCAGAAAAGGGCAAGATACAAGTCTCGGAGTAATGACTCGGATGAACATACTTCATGTGAAATACACTCTAATGTTTACTGTAAGAGCGAGAAAATAACCGCCAACTTGGAGGAACATCTTTCTTCTAAAACATATAACAATGCAGTGGCCGCACCATCCGGAATTTGCCCTCAGAGGAAGAAATTTCCTTACAAATTATGTCCGAAGGAATTCAATAAAAAATATCATTTCGACAATCATTATCGAACCCATACTGGCGAAAAACCTTTTGTATGTGATTTATGCAGAAAAGAAATCGTGACAGACATTATCGAACTCATACTGGTGTTAGACCTTTCTTGTGCCACGTGTGTAATAAAAGTTTCGTTCAAAAGAGTGATTTGAAAACGCATGTTTGGATTCACTCTAGAAAAAAGCCTTATGAATGTCCAATTTGTGGAAAGGCATTCACAAGAAAAGAAAATTGCAATAGACATCACAGGACGATGCATAAGTGAAATCAATCTGCAAATTACAGAAATAATTCTTTTAATCTTGTATGAAACTACCTCACATTTTTAACCAAAATGGAACATTTTTCACTCGAAGTTGTTACAATTTTGTTTTTAAAATCAGTGC
This sequence comes from Argiope bruennichi, assembly GCF_947563725.1. Classification (NCBI taxonomy): domain Eukaryota; kingdom Metazoa; phylum Arthropoda; class Arachnida; order Araneae; family Araneidae; genus Argiope; species Argiope bruennichi. The sequence continues at coordinate 126,132,611 of NC_079156.1, forward strand.
CTATTTTTTACTATTTTGACGAAAAGAAAATATTGAGATTCTGTCTTTAAGAAATTACTCTTTAACTGAAGATTGAAAATGAAAATATGTTTTCAGTTCAAATGCATTCATATCTGTTTATGATTTTCACTTTGTTTATATGATTTCAAAAATTTTTAATCTCTAGTTCCAATTCTCGCCACTTAATATTAAAAAAATCATGTCCCACTAAAGCAATTATACCTTGTGTTAGCTTGAATTCAAAATTAAATGATTCCAAATTTAATAATATCGCCGTTTTATTTCCAGTTTTTCCGAGCTTTGAGGAAAACATTAAATACCGACTAAATGGCAATTTTAAATAATAGATTTTGACATTTTATCCGAACAAGTACATTTTCGATCGATTAATAACTGTAAAAATCCACTGCAACATTATTTTTTTATTTTGAAATGGTGTAAATAATATGTTTTTGGTACATTGATGTTTAATTAACAAGTAATATTTACATTTGTTCCAGTTGAAAAATTTAGATATAGCATTAAATGTATTTTTGTAATACTGACGAATCTCGCTAAGATTTCCTTTCCTTATATATTGAAAATTTTGCTTTGCAAGAGATATTTAAAGTATTTTTGTAAACGTTTTAATAAAAAAAATTATATAACGCTAAAGATTCTATTGTCTGTGTGATTTTTTTTTTCCTTTTTAAGACATTCTTTGTAGTCATTTTCTATTAAAGTAATAAATTCATTGAATTCAATGTCCATTACATTTTTATTGACTTGTGTAATTTCTAAGAATGTTAATGAATGTGTGCGTGCGTTTTTTGGAGTTTACAGATTTACAAACAAAACTTTAAAATTTAGCAAATCTATTTTTTTAATGTTGGGAAGTAGCAAATTGAAATTAGTGTTTTGAAAAGTTTGTTTTGTTTCTGTTTTTTCGGAGTTGAAAAATTATCTTTACACGATTCCCAAAATTCAAAGTATTATTCTTAAATGAAATAATTAAAAAAAAAACAATTAATTTTTGTTTTGTTCTTTACAGCTGAAAGAACACATTTTAAAATAAAAACTTATTTTATATCAAAATGTTTCACTGTTGCAATGAAACTCCAATGATTTTTGTACCTTCTTTATTAATATTTCATCTTGGCCTTTTTACACTTTTATTGTTAAACGTACAACGATCCGGCTTGTTTTCCATTTTGAGTATTTCAATGTAAGCTATTTTTTTAAATAAAATTTCTATTGTTTTCTATAAATTTATAATTAGATTTTAGATTCGAGTCATGCGATAACATTCTTGAAAAGCTCCTTTTTTTTTTTTTTTTTTTTTTTAATGCTGCCGCTCTCTCTTGTTATGTAATTGGATGCATATAAATATAGATATAAAATGACGAACATATGTAACAAAATCTACAGCACAGGTTTTTAAAAGTTTCTAAAAAAATTGTTTAAAAATATTTTTCTGAGGAACCCATTAAACCCATATTATACAAAACATTTAATTGATATTTTATTATCAATAATCCAAAAGAACCATTTGACGAAAAAATCTCTTAGAAAACTAGAAAGAAAGTTGAAAGAAACTACTCTCTTCTAAATTCACATTTTAATGAATTGTTTAAAAGATATGAGAATCCGTAATGTTTAGCATAATTCTTCTGACCTTTTGATCATAAATTGACACGCATAAAAATTAATATAAATTGTAAGCTCAATATAGGGTAATAATGAACTTAGAAATTAAATATGGTTTTTATTTTTAGTGTTACCTTTTTTCGTCTAAAGAGTATTTGAATGTTTGTTTGAAATAAACTTTGCTTTGGTTATAAAGCTCAACCTTAATTAGCTGTTCAAATCAATGCCGTTTTCATCAATGCTTTTATATATAATATAGTCCTTTGCACTCAGATGGTGATTCTCACTCGCCACTCAAGACGGTGCATCGTTTTGAGGTTTCATTTATTTCTTTCTTTCATTTTTTTTGTTAAAAAAACCTGCAGAGTAGTAAGAAGATGCAAATTAAGTAAACTTAAAATAATTATATTGTCACGTAGATGCTATAGTATAGAACTGAATGGCACACACAAGAGGTAGAGCTAAACCAATTTATTAACTGAACTCTGAACTGAGAACAGAGTGACTGACAAATCTTCTGTTTTTATACAAGCAAAGAAAGTTCCAGAATACTCTTCTGGAGACAGTAAGGAAAGTCCAGAACACTTGCCTGGTAAACTAAAGAAATGTCCAGTATCATCTGGAACATGAAATAAAGAAAAACATAAAATCGAGGATGAAGTATTTACATATACTATTAATCGCATCGTGGGATTCGAACCCAGGTCTCTTGATCATGAGACCAGTGCCATAACCACTCGTCCAAGGAGATTCGACATTCTTTCTTCAATGCGGCAGTATATATTTATTTTTCGGGGCAATAAACATGTCTTTGTATAAGCCGAGTCATCCGAATTACATTTCCGAATGCAAAGGGTTAACCATTACCTGACAAGTCATCATTACGGATTCGAAAATGATTCTCGTGTAAAAATATCTTTTACAACCTGCTGTATCTGCTGTTCCGTCTGTGTTTATTCATCAATGCAGATAAAACAAAGTATATATTGTTTTTATGTTGAACGGTTTTCTAAAAAGTTTTTCTACTTTTTAGGAAATTTTTGAATCTCTAACCAGAATTAATTTATATAAATAATTTATTATTGTAATACTGTCGAATAAAATTAATGTTTTGACTAATTGGTATCGAGAATACATTTTACATATATGGATTATTTGGTCGTATATGTAAAGATTGATTGGATTTCCCTTTCTGAAATTGAAACAAATAAATATATTTAGATGTGGATGAAATATAAATTTCTGGATTGAGAATAGAAACTTTGAGAGTAGACATTTTATCTTAAGATTATAAATAATCAAAATTTTCTTAAAAATATAGAATTTGAAATATCTGAGTTTTGATTTCGTATTTGAAAAGTACGCTTTATTTAATATCTGATGTGAAAAGACACGTAAGAATCTAAATATCAAACGCTATTAAAACAGAGTTCCGATATTACAAAATTAAGAAATTTTAGCTTAATTAGTTGGTGCGTGCTTAATTTTATTGGAGCTAGCGAAATCAATTTGACATCAACTTTCCGTACAAGGAGAATGAACCGGAAACTCATTATGAGTTTGATTGAATGTAATTCGTTGTGGATCGGCAGATCACATGATTCTTGCCAAAGTAACTAGCAAGGGATCTTCCCGTTTCGCAATATAAAAGTCCTGACTTCAGATAGAGTAAGGCATGATTATCAACAAAATCTTTGTATGAATGCCAGAAATATCCAAGATCTCGAACCTAGCAAAATAGAACACCTAAGCCTTTATTTTGTAGGAGTCTCTAGAATTAAACAAATCGAAGACAGAAAGATGAAGGAAATACGAGAAATGCAGATACAAAAAATGGTTCTTTTCATTCCGTCCAAATTCCTTTGTGTGCTCAATGCATCTTACTACAATTGAATTTTTTTTGAGATTTATCTGAATCTCTTATTTATGGGAGCTTTGTTAGCACTAGTAGCAATTTGTATTCATAGGACAATATATATTATTACATCAAGTATTAAATAAAAGATATATTAAATATCTAAAATTTTTTTAAAAAAATTCTTTTTAAATCGGTAATTACCTTAGTTAATATTTACTCTCCACAAGTTGTGAGACTCAATTTAAAAAAATCCATACTCCCCTTCCCATCCATTTTAAAACATGTTTCCCCAAGTTATAAAGTGGAAACTAAAAGCAATCTTTACTTATATGAGTCAAATAATCTATACTGAATCTAAAATATATTCGTGGCAATGGCTAGTCAAAAGATATACTTTATTGGAGAGCTCTAGCATAAAAATTGATTACTACTTATTGTTTAGGTTTGAGCGTCCTAAATTTCCTTGAGGAATGGAATAAATAATAAAATAAATAGATGGAAAAGAGTTCAAGCAAACTTTTACTCGAAAATTAAAAACAAATATGTAACAACAATTTTTGAATGCCAGGAGAGAGTTGGGTAAAATCATCGGAGAGATCAAAGTTTTAAAGATCCAAACAGCTAAGTGTTTTAATTGCTCTTCGAAATAATAAAAGTTAAAGCACATTAAAAAAACCCTCAGAGTTTGATTAAACAAATTAACTCGTTTTTTTTTAAATCTTAGTGCCAATATTGCTTTTATAATAATAAAAATTTATTCCGATTGATACACATGCTAATTTGTAATCAGAAAATGAGAAAAATTATGCTTAGCAATTCTGATTCCCATATATTTCATATAATAATAAATCCACAAAAATACAATCTCTTTCAGCAGAATGTTTAGATCTATGTATTGTTAGTCTAGCTCCGCACATCCAATTGGGGCGTTATAATTACCGATTACAAAAGATTTCAAATTAAAAGCTTTGTGTCGATGGTTTTATCAGCCAAATGTTTTATTAATCGACAATTTCGTTAGACATGCAACCCATAATACCATATTAGAAAACGAACACCCTTCTAATCATTGCCTCAATTTATTTTTGGCTATTTTGTATTTTTTTTTAAGATTTTGCAATACACATCCAATTATATCACAAGAATGAAATAAATAATAAATGGGCACACTAAAAATTTTTTCCACCACTGCTCTATTTGAAGTTATACCTTAATTATAATAAAAAAAAATCAAACATTTTATTAAAATTATTTATGGTGAAAACTATTTAATATAACATATAAAAATAAGCTATCGTTTCTTTTCTTGTTCATTAATAACGAACAAAAAATTAGAATAAAATATTATTAGAAAAAATGAAAACGATTTACATTTCAATTCATGAATAAAATATATTGCTGGAAAACGAGATTAGAATATTTTTTTAAGAATTGATTAAAATTTAAAAAAATATGCAGCAAAAGCTGTTGTCATCGAAAGGACACTGCTTTGGCTTTTTTTGATATTGAAAAAATCATTTTTGTGCTGTAATATTTTTGGAAATTTATAATCACGAAAAATCGCTAAGATTTTGCTTATTTTTTCTTGGACTCAAATTCTAATAAATATTTCAAACACATCCCTCTGATTAAACAGTCTCATCTTTCCTTATTATAAATACCTGCAGAATAATAAGATGCAAATTAAGTAAACGAGAAAATTCGACTTAAAACATTTATATATTTTTATTTTTCGGAGCAATAAACAAGTCTTTATAATAATGAGTAATTACGCATCGAAATACTTTTACGAGTGCAAAAGGTTAAAGGAGCTATGCACCCTGGTGGAAATGGTAAAAGAAAATTATCGGCAAAAAATTGTAAATAAATAAATGGGGATAATGAAAAATTATTTCTTTTCTTTTCTGAAAGCCGATGGTGATTGTGGGGGGCCTAATGGTGCATGGATTTGAAATACATTATTCCATGATTGAAAACAAATTGCGGAAGAAGAAAAGGAAAATTTCTTACAAAAAGGAAGCATTCAATTTGAAACTGAATGGAAGAAAAACTTAAAAACAATCAGTATTCAATATTGATCACAAAAGAAATAAAACCTGCTTCATTTTGTCCCATACGAAATAATTTGCTACAAACATGATTCACACGTTTTTATAATGTGCGTTTTTTCTTCTTGTTTTGATGGGAACTTAATGTTAGACATTTGAATGACTCTTTCTCTTCGCACAAGTAGTGAATAAAATTTTCAAACATTCCAAACCAGGATTTTTAATTATTAGAAACTATGCTGTAGTTTCGTTTACGTATAAACATTTCCTGTTGCAGAATCTGATTCTATATTCAATATTAAGTTCTTGTTTAAAGTTCCACGAGGCTGTCATTCGTTTATATCCATGTTGCTTGCAATGAATGGTGTTTTCAACTGAACAATACTGTGCGGTTTTTGAAGAATATTTGAACACAACAGAAGATTATTACTTATTATTGAGTTTGTGTCTTGATTACTTAATTTGTCTCATTATATTTCCTAGCATTTGTGAAATTCAAAAGGTGTTAATCCATATAAGTTGCGTTTGTTTTGAAACCTTGGAACTAGAGTTAAAATGCAATTAAAATTATGATTTTTTTCTCATGCAATGAATACCGGATATCCTTTTCTTGAAAATATGTTGCATCATCTTTGTTTTTCAGAAAAAAAAATGGCAATTATAAAAGAATATTCACTACCTTATTTATAACAAATTAAATATTCTTTCAGCAAATATTTATCTTCAGTACTTCTAATTAATCTCCTGGATCTTTTAATTTCGAACAATGGTGAAAAGACGTGAACTGTTAATCAGCAACAATATTTATGCTGGTGAAATAGAAACTCTCAAACTGTTCAAGATGAAAGAATTGCAAGATTTGTTTCCGGATTTTATTTTACTGATGTTGTATTGCTTCTCAGTCCCATTCGAAAATAATTCTTCAGACACAATCTGATTACTGAAATATAGCTTAGAATTAAATAATCATAAAAATGCATTGAATTTTTTTTATCAGCAGAAAATAAATAGGAAACCGAATCGCTTCTTTTGGTTTATGGGGTGACGAAATAAACAAAAAATCTTAATTTAATCTCTAAAAAATTTTGATAAATATTTTTTTTAACAGAATCTCATTGAATTTCAAAACATTTCATAGCTATTAGTGCAGTTGAGTTATTACATTCATAGAAAATAATTTTAATAAAATGTAAGCTTTTATTTAATATACATGTATAATTATATTTTAAAATCTTAACCAACGGGAGGATTCAGATTTAAAAAAAAATATTACATCACACATGCACACATTTTTGCTATTAATACCATCTCATCATTTTCATGCTGTAAATTAAATTTTGTTTCACATTAGAAAATGAACTAATTATCGCAATTATTTCATCTAACAGCGTTCTATCTTTCCATACTTTACATTGTTATTTCTCTTTTATGCTATATAATATTTAACATGCTGAATATTTCTCCACTTGTAGATAAGATTGTAGAAAATCAAAATTTCCCGCCATCATGCATTCATGCGCTCTTTTAAATACCGAATTCATTTTATTTAACAGATTTAAAATTAAAATGCATAACAAAGGAAAAAATCTGAATAGGCTTGATGTTTAAACTTTCATGCAATAATATCGGACTTTAAACAAAAGCTAGGTCTATTTTGAAAGGAAATCCTAATTTAAGATTACGGTCTAATAAAGAGGCAAGCACTTGAGTAGACCCTTAATGAGCATTAAAAGTATACTTGTGAACGCTTTGAAATAGAAAAGATTAATCGATCAAAAATGATAAGATTAAAGAAATAAAGAAAAGTTCGAATTTCATTTTACAGATATTATACTTTCCATTCTAAAACAGTCTTTTATATATAATATAATAACAGAATTACAAGTTACAAGCAAATGACTATGAAAATACATTCGATTATATCTTTATTCACTCAAAATAAATACAAACCAAATCTTTTACAATAATTATGAGAAAAAGGAAAAAGAAAAAACTAAATTGACTTTATTATAAAAATGTTATTAAAATATCAATTAACAGAATTTCGTGGAATTTGAAATGTTTTCCTATTTGCGAGTACATTAAGAGGGAAAAAATCATAGAAACGTTTGTGGTAAAAGTCCGTTTAAGGTAAATTTTCATTTTATAGACAGTATATTTCTATTTTAAAATCTGATTCATGCCTTTTATTTTTTTTAAAATACCTTTTTTCACAGACAGATATATTTTGCCTGACAGCAGTTTTGATTGTTGAAATGAAAGATCAAGATACACTCAAAGTAATAACTTCGAATCAATCGTGGAATTCAGGTTAAAAACAATCATCCTTTATCCAGGTTTCTATGCTATCTCTGCGAGGGTAATAGGCATTCTAGATCATAATCTTTATTTTTGTTTTAATTCAGTTGCTATCCAGATTAAGATAAGGATATCACAAATAAACACATGAAGCGAATGTGGATTTTAAATATTAGACATTGGATATTTGAATTTGGGGCAAAGGGCTCTAGCACGTTATTTAATAAATGAAACATTCATAATTTATTCATCGTTGAATATACTTTAACTATAACCATAAGTACCAAATGTATATCTTATCAAGAACGTTTACAGCATCAAACTGTAGAAGAAAAGAAAATCTACGTTTCTTACCTATTTAAGAATTATTTTTAAAAATTTAATAAGTCGGAATTTTATTTTTTTTGGAAATTAATGGCTCGATACTTTTGTCAAATTTGTCGCAGAGTACTGACTTACGGTGAGCATAATCCTTGCGTATTTTATAAGAATGATGACAACGTGTATTCACTGCCAACGACAGGAAATTCAGATGAAGATAATGAAGAAGCCAAAGACAAATGTACGGAAAATTCGAATGAGAATTCTTTGTATTTAAGTCAGTCTTTGCATAAAAAGGAAAATAAAGAATCTGAGCTGATTAATTTATCGCTGTATCAACAGAATGAAGAATTTAAGCCGCTTCCTCCAAAAGTAAACAAGTACAGGATATCTGCAGAGTGCTCCGACAATGCACAACTAAGTGATCCTTGTAATATTTCTTATTTTAATTCCATTTCAGATGCTCAGGCGACGGAAGTGCAAGGCCAAGAAAACACATCTTTTACAGCTTCTTCAGAAAACATTGAATCTGCTCATAGACCTGAAATCGTCTATCGTGAAGCTTATGAAGAGACGACAGTTTCAGCCGGATCAAGTGGATTTCAGATACAAAATCAAAGTGCATCAGGTGTATCAGACCTGCTCTATGCAACAACTGATGAAGAATATACAACATTTCTTGAAAATAGCAAATGGCAAACTTTGAATTACGATAAAAAAATTTTTATTGATTCTCTAGAATGTGTCGTCAAAACAGGTCATTCAGAAAGTAAAAGTATTTCCGGAAATGAAAATTTGATTTTGAAGAATGTCTCAGAGAGTGTAAATCATAAAAATATTTCACCTGAAATGCATTCTCAAGGTCACAATAATAATAAGAAGAAAATAAGTACCGACTTGAAGGAACCTATCTCTACCAAGGAGGATGACAATGCTGTGGCTGGTCCTTCCGGATTCTGTTCTGGTAAGAAGAAATTTCCTAAAGACTTCAGTAAGAAAGATACTCCTAAAACGAATTATCGAGCACACACTAGAGAGAAGCGCGATATATGCAAGAAGCAGTTCTCTCAAAAATCAGGTCTAAACCTACATTACATAACCCACACGAGCAAAACGCCTTATGCATGTGATGTATGCGGAAAAGAATTTACTCTGAAAACAGATCGCGACAGACATCTTCGAACCCATACCGGTGAGAGACCTTTCGTGTGCTACGTCTGCAATAAAGCTTTTGCTCTAAAGTTTAATCTTAAGAATCATGTTAGGACTCACACTGGCGAAAAGCCTTTTGTATGTGATGTTTGCAATAAAGCTTTCGCTCGAAAGGGTAATCTTAAAACACATGCTCGTACCCACACTGGAGAAAAGCCTTACAAGTGTCCATTTTGTGGAAAATCTTTCACGACCAGCAGCCATTGTAATATCCATCAGAGGAGCGCGCATAAGCGAAATTAACTTGTAAACTACCGAAATAATTCTTTTAATCTTGTATGGAACTATTTTACATTCTTAGCCGAATTGAAACAGTTTTAATATGTGAGGACACACGGGGGAGAAAAACCTTATTAATGTCCAGATTGTGAAATGACATTCGCGCACAGCAGCGATTGTAAAAAGCATCACAGAAGACAGCACGAGTGAAAGTAATCAGCAAATTACAGAAATAATTATTTTACACTTCCATGATTTTTTTTTACATTCTTTATCGAAATTTTATCGAATTAAGGAATTTTAAGTGAAAGTTGTTATAGTTTTATTTTTAAATTTACTGTATGAATTTTATTCTTTTGACGAAGTATATTTACTGATACAGAACTCGTAAGCTCATTGTATTTTACTAATAATTGACAATGAAAATATTTTTTCAGTTAAATGCCTTTATATCTGAGTGTATGAATATTGCTTACATTTTTTAAATCCTAATAAAAATTTTAACACATTTATATTAAAAATGCATTTTTATCCTCTCTTCAAATAAAATTATTTTGGTTTTGATTTTCGCTCAATATTAAATATTTACAAATTTAATGGTATCTACCGTTTCATTTATAGTTTTTCAGAGTATTTCGGAAAACATTTTAATGCTAACTTAGTATTGGTTTTAAATAATGATACGTAAAACGATATTTTAACTGAAAAAATTACTTGTGTGCGGTAAATAATTGTAATAATCGATAAATTAATGTAAGCAACACTTTTTTTAATTTGATGTTTTCTTAATTAATAATATTTGCTGCAATTGGAAAATATAGATAAAACAAAAATCTATTTTTAATATTAATGAAGAATTTCGCAAGGAGTACCGTTTTTCATATCTTGAAAATCGTTCTCTACAAGAGATATTTAATGCATTTTTGTAAAAAATTAATACATAATTTTATATTAGACCTAAGATATCAAAATCTCTGTGATATATTGTTTTTCCTTTCTAAGGAATTCTTTGTAGTCATTTTCTATGAAATAAATAAATTGAATAACAGATTTTTTCCAATGACTTGTGTAATCCTTTTTGATACTTAAGATAAACATGTGAGTTGACACATGCAGGAATTGCAAAATTTGCAAATTTGTCTAATGTACATTTTCAATGCGGGGAATTTGGAGGACCAACCGGTGTTTTTGAAATGTTTGGTAGCAATTTAATTAATTTTAAAACACACGTCATTTACGCAATAAATTTCCAATGCAAAAAATTGTTTTTAAAACATACCAAAATTCGAAGCATGATCATTTCAATGATGAGTTTTAAACGCGTCATTGTATTTTCTATTTTTAACAAATTGAACAAACATGTTTAAACTTATTTAATATGCTTCATTAATATGCTTCATTGTTGAAGTGAAAATCTGATTATTTTCATTTTTCTTAACTTTTTATCTTGTATTTTTCTATTGCTAATGTTCAAATTATTATGATTCGGCGGATTTTGCGTGTTGTGTGTTTTTTTAATGTAAGGTATTCTTTTATAAAAATTTTTGAAGATTTTTTTTTTGTAATTATAATTAAAGTTTTGTTTCGAATCATGCGGCACCTAAACTTATTTAATTGTACCCATTTTTAATACTGCTGCCCTATCTCTTAATATAATTTCATCTAGTTTCAAAGACAATTGTTTTGTGTTGATGTGCCGGGGTATTTGATCTTTAGTCATTTCCTCTCAAAGCTAACTAATTCTATATATTCGAATCATTTTCCTGGGAATGAATTCATTGGTCTTTATGTCTTCAATTGAGAATCTTTTAAGCATCTCTTTGATTCGACCAGCATATTAGTTATATAGCATCGTTAAACTATTATCGGGATTGAAAACTATTTTAATATACAAAATTTTTATTCTGCTACATTTTCTTATAATATAATCTCACCTTGTTTCGAAGAATATTGTATTGTGCTGATGTGCCGAGGCATTTTATCGTCATTCTTTTCTCCTAAACATTAATGAATTATCGTTTCTTCGAAACATTTTCCTGGGGATGCATTAACTGGGTTTTATGCATTGAACTTGAAACTCTTTTAAACATTGCTTGGATTTCAACCAACTTATTAGTGATATAGCAACGTGTTAGTGATAAATTGTATGCAAGGAAACAAATTTTTCAGGGTTGAAGCTACAGATACTGGATTCCTACTATTACAGAATAATGCATTTGTGAGTAATCTGGTTATTAAAAAAACTGATGAATGTTAAAAACAACAATTATTTGTTGGAAATTTTGTGGTCGGTACATAAAAGATGTGTATTTACTTTTTAGATTATGATTTTGGCTGTACTTAATAATACATTGTAATTTGATAAATTATAAAATTATAAAATTATTTTATTATTTAATTTTTAAACAGAATCCGAGTAAATTTGAAATTGTCTTTGCAGAGGTTTTCTTTTCTGTGTCATTGTTAATTCAACTAAATTGCATTAAACCTTGGTGTTAATTCCATATATATGATGCATGAGGTTATGCATGGAATGTGTGCGTGCGTTTTCCATAAAGAAATATATTTGAATTTTTATAGTTTCTTCGATATACTGGCAGAATCATTTAACCTTAAAATTTATCTCCTTGAATTGATTAAATATTTCTTCAACATTCCTTCGAATCAAACTCTAGAAGGGAGTAAGGTGATCTTTAAATAAAATCTGATATAAAAATTGATTAGCATTAATTTGAACTATTTCATATTTTTTCAGTTGAACTTATGATTGTTTATAAAGCACAGAATATATGTTTTTGAATAGGCAAAAATATTTTCCGTTTTTTTTTTTTTTTTCGATATTTCAGAGATAAGCTTCTATTTTTTACATCTTGTTATATGAAGAAATAGAAAAAAGGAAAAAGTCTTCTGTTAAGACTTTTTAAATTAATTATTGATACGGATTAAAAAGACAGATGCCAAGAAAGAAATTTCGATCAAGGATATTTCGTATCCAGTGTTTTCTAAACAAAATCTGTTTATTTAATATAATTTTTTTAACAATTGCTTTTTGTACTTCTTTTGCAAATTAAGGAAAATTTAAAAAGCTTTGCAGAAAATTACACAAATCGAATTCTCGTTTTAAACCTTAGATGTTGGATATTATATTAGAATATGATAACCCTCTTAAAATTAAAAAAAGATTCTCTAGCACGTTTTTAATGTAATTTTCCTTCATTAAATATAATTTAAATGTATAAAAAATTTTAATTTCTATAATTATTAAAAACATTGCGACTCTATTCTTATACTGCTAGAATCAATTGAAACCTTGATTTCTTTTTATTAATATTTACTGAATATTTTTGATTATACGAAAAATTAACAGCCTGATATCTATGTCGGTCATGCGATGGAATATTGACCACCGGCAAGATTCACTCTTGCAATTTTCACAAAAACATAACTTATGTTCACCTCTCTGATCCGAAGAATCAGTACTAATTCTAAATTAATGAATACTCCTGATAATTTCAATTTGGATTCTATTTTATCTTTTTGAACGAATGAAGATCGATCTAAAGAAAATGCATGGAGGATTGTGAAATGTTGCTTAAAGAGACCAAACGGCAGTCTTTTAATATATGTAAAATGCTTTTTATGATTTCCTTACAGTGTACAACGCAACGAATATTTTTAAATAAAAATATTTCTTAAATTACGATTTTAATTGCCTTAATTGCGATTTTAATTCTGTCTTCTCACCAGACAATAAGGAACCAGTTAATGAAAATGATCAAAGTGTCAGGAGGACTAGCAGACGATCTGATGTAAGTATCAAAACACTGATTCCTCGACGCGCCCGAAGGCGCACGGATAAAAAAATTGAATAACCGGACTGCCACTATAGCAATTGGAATTGTGGTTGAGTTGTAAAGGCCATTACTAGGCACGATAAAGCACTTCCCTAAGGAAGTATGTCCCGTCATCGATGGGAGGTGCAGACCCATACCTTTTCGTTCACCCACAAAGGTAACGAGAACCTACCACCAGGTTTCTGATCCTCAATTCCGATGTGCCCCTCGGGGGGGGGCGGATTGATGCAAATATCAGGAGTGCTAGTAGTTTTATCTAGTGTAAACTCAAGGGTTCAAAGTAAAGCTGAGGATAAGATTGCCAATGTAATAAATTCTACTTACCTTACTTCTAGTTACCTTGCATAATGTAAATGGTGTAGAACTTTCCAAAATGCGTCGTATAAAAGCAGAATTAACATGTTATTATTGTGGTAAACAATTCAATGGAAAAATCAGTTTTGACAATCATATTAGAATAAAAACTGGCGAAAAGCCAGTTGTGTGTAGAGAATGTGCAGTAAAGAGAAATTTTCTCAAAAATAAAGTCTCTTCAAGCCTCACAGAATAGACATTGGCATTTCGCTCTTTCTTGTGCTATATACGACGAAAAGAATTTCCTCCGAAAGAAAATCTGGTCCATCATCATCGGTCATGAGAGGGGTATAAGCCTTTTCTGTGTGATGTGTGTAACAAGAATTATTGTCAACATTACAATCTTATGGTACATGTCAGGACCCAAACAGAAGAAAGGCCTTGTAAAAGGCCAGTTTATGAAGATACTTTCACAAACAGCAGTAATTACATCAGGCATCATACGAGAAAACAACTACTTAACCAACTTGAAACGAACATTAGTTCAAATTTGAATGGACCACTTCATTTATTGTAATGCTCGAATAACGACATCTGCACTTCTGTAAACATTTAAATATCACTTGAAAGATAACAAATGTGAAAAAACCATTCGGTTAAATATGAAAGGGCCCAGGAAAAAAACATGTTTCCGCATTTTGTATCACTGATATTTTATTTATGTATAGTCATTCATTATTTCTTCATTTTATTTATTGATATTTATTCATAGTTATATTCCAAAACAACCGTTCATTCCACATCTGATTATTGAAATAAAATTTAGAAGTAAATAATCATAATCTTATTTTTTTATCTACCAAAAGAAGAAAAGAACAGAAATCGTTTCCTTTAAAGGTTATGGGTAGCAGAAATAAATAACTCCAAAACAGATTTTCTTATAAAAATATTAATGAAATTATTTTTACAGAATCTCATTGAATTTCAAATATTTCATATTTTTTATTGTAGAGAAAAAAAAAATTTAGAAAATTATTTTGAATAAAATGTGGTGAGAGGTGAAGCATTATTTTATATACGTGTGTCCTTCTCTTTTATAATCTTATTTTTTCACCTTCTTTTATAATATCTTCTTTCATGCACAATAATTTTTAAATCTGGCAAGATTTTGTGTCAGCTTTGTAATAAAATAGTGATTTACGGTGAGAATCATCCTTTGCTTCTGTTATAAGAATCCTGTATTACCTATCATAGCCAGAACATTGTGTATTTCCAATTATAGGTAACACCAATGTGTATTATCTATCATAGCCAGAACAATCCGATAAAAAAAACACGGTGAAGGAAAACAGAAATCAACGGAAAATTCTAATAATGATTCCCGATATTTATGTCAAGCTACTCGATCAAATGAAAGTAAAAAATCTGAGTTCTTGAATTTACCGCTCTTTCAAAACAATGAAATTGTTTCAATTTTGCCTTCCTTGGTGATAAAAGGGAGTAGGTCATTTTCAGAGAAGACCTCCAACAATGCATAACAAAAGAATCCTTATGACAATTTATATTTTAATTCCCTTTCAGAAATTCACGTGAGTGAAGTCCGAAGCCAAAAAACGCATCTTTTACAGCTTCTCCAGAAAATGTTAAATATAATTGCAGACTTGAAAATGATTTTCACCATATTTATAAGATAACACAGCAGGTTGTCACCGGATCAGATGGTGTTGACCAGCAAAAACAAAGAAAATCAGGTGTATCCGATTTTATCCATCCTGGAGAAGACTGTAAAACGATCCTTGAAGAAAGCAAATGGAAATCTTTGGAAAACTCTAAACATATTTTTTTGGACTCTGTAGAATCTGTAGTTCGAAATTCTCGTTCAAATAATAACATTTCTGGAACTGTGAATTTGATTCTGAATCCTAATCTCAAACTAGGAAGTACGGAACTAAGAAATGGCATGATCCATGTATCAGGGAATGTAATGGATGAAAATATTTCACTTCAAATGCTCTCTCAGATTCACAGAAAGAACTTGAAAATACTTACCAATGTGAAAGTACCATTCTCTTCCAAGTAAGATGACAGACAATGTTATGGCTGTATCTTCCGGAATACATCCTCGCAAGAAGAAATTCCATGCCATTATGTCCTTAGGAATTCAAGAGGAAAACTCATCACTATAGACCAAATACTATAGTCTATAGACTAGCCTTTCGCGTGCGACACATGCTGTAAACAATTCTCTCAGAAACTAGTTCGTGGCAGGCATTAGAGAATACACACTGAAGAGAGAGCCATTTGTGTGTGATATATGCAGAAAAGAATTTTCTCAGAAAATAAACCTCGACAAACATTATCAGACTCACAACGGTGAAAAGCTCTTTTCATGATACGTATGTAAAACGCTTTTGCTTATGACTCTACTCTTAAGATACTGTAACATTCCCCATTTCCCAGTACTGATAGGATATTTACAGCCAGCTGTGTCGTCCCTGTTAATTACTAAACTTCTCGAGATAGCCAGATGGTGGATTTTTCACCGGGTAGTTTCGCATCTGTTCATTAGCGATTGCAGTGAAAGACCACAAGGGGGAATTCCTCGTCCAAGAGATGTTGATAGTACCTTCAAAGAGAAAGGGATGTCCAAACATCTGGATTCTAAGTGTTTCTCATTGTGAAAGGACTATGATAACTCCGTGTTCCAGAATAATCAGTTATGAAAGTTGCATCACTAAAGGACATTCCTACGACCGACTGGCGCCGCTGAGGGAGCATATTGCTGAACCCCGATTGGCCGAAAGAGAGCTCAAATGATCAATGTGATTTAAAAGGCGGAAATTGTCGCCAAAATATAGTGCGGAGATTTTTTTTTTTTTTAGGGAGAGGAGAAGAAACGAATTGGAGGCAGACTATTGGACTACTCCCACGAGTTCGGAGTCCGAGAACTACCCCTGGAGTGGTCGTGTTGACTAACAACTTGTTAGTTCTCAGTGGTGTTGTTTCTCCGTATTGGTGGAGACCTGAGTTGCAAGATAAACCTTCGACTTCGACTGTTGTGTCTCCTAGTACATGTGTAAATATCTATTTATTGAACCAAGATTAGAACAAATTGTTCTTTTGTATATATAGGGCTGTAAAATAAAGAATTGTCTGGAAATTATGCTTCGTTATTTGTTCAGTCTAGATCAAGACATTACAATACACATCTGGACTCACTTTGGGTAAAAACCTCATAAATGCTCACCTTATGAAAGGAGTTTCACTAGCGGCAGCGTTTGTAATAGGCATCACATTAGAAATCATGGATGAAATAAAGCAGGAAATTACGGAAATAACTCTTTTAATCTTGTATGGAATTGCTTTAGATTCTTTATAGAATTGAAACAATCAGAATTCAAAATCGCTTCATTTTTTAAATTATTCTGTGAATTTCACTACTTGACGAAGCGTATTCCTGATATCACAATATAAAATATTTTTAAATCACAATTGACGATAAAAACGTATTTTTAGTTGAAACGGATTTATACCTAATGTTAAAGGTTTTTAACTTTATTTCTACGTTTCATAGACTTTATCCTATTTCATATTCTAAGTTAATACCAATAATATATGTTCATTTTTCTTTCAAAAAGGGGATTTTTTCTTCTCTCTTTAATTTAAAATTATATATTTTCAAATACAATGATAGTCACTTCCCCCCCCCCGCGGTTTTTTAGGACATTTGAATACCAAATAAGTGTTGTCAATAGTATAGAATATAACGGTTTAAAAGAACACATTTACTTGAAGATTAATAACTCTCATAATCGACTGCAATTTGGTGTTTGCAATAGTTTTTTTTTGACTTGATATTTAATTAATAATACTATTTGTATTTTTTACAATTGAAAAATTTATAAAAAATGTAAAATCTATTTTTAATATTAATGGTGATTTTGACATAGAATTCATTTCTTTATTTATAAAAAATGAGGTTTATAAAAGATAGTTAATGTAGTTATTAAATGCAACAATAAATATTTTCATACTTAGTAACAGAGTCTAATGTCTGTGATATTTTCCCCCTTTTATACATTCTTTGTGGTCATTTCAAAAGAAAAAAATAGATTCATTATATTGATAAACAATTTTATTTTTTTTCATTAATTTGAGCAATCTTTGCTAATAATAGAGTTTAATATGTGTGTGTTGTTTGCTGGGGTTTACAGTGCTAGACTGTGGAGCTAGAACTCTGAAATTAGCGAATGTACTTTTTAAATATTGGGAAGTTTCATCTCGGAACAGGTTTTCTTTAAAACCTTAATTTGAATTTTTATTAAAGATTAATTGAAATTTTGCGTCTAATTTCCAAAAGTCAAAAATAATTTTTACAGCACCATAAAATTTTAAGCATCATCCTTTGAATTATACAGTTTTTAAATATATAATTCTTTTTATTTTTAACAAATTAAAAAAAATACTTTCAATTATATTTTAGAGAGATGTCTTCCATTGTTGAATGAAACTCAGATTGTTTTTATTGTCTTTATTAACACTTCATTTTGACATTTTCTGTATCGTTTGTGGTCAAGATATCAAAATGGTCCGACTTATTTTTCATATTGACTGATTTCAATGTAAAATAATATTACAAATTTGGAAGTTTTTTTTTTATTTACAATTAGAGTTTTCTTCCAAATCATGCAATAGTGAAAAATTCTTTAAATGCATTAATTTTTAATACCACCGTTCTTTCTTGTGATGTATTTTGATGTATAAACACACAGATAAATAAGCAGAACAGTGTAAAAATAAAGCATATATTAAGGGTCCAAAAATTTGAAGATAAAAATGTTCTACTGAGAAAGCCATTGAAACCACATTAGACAAAATATTTAATTAAATTTCTTTAGTATTAATACAGATGAACGATCTGATCGTCAAAGAATGTTAATAGTAGTTATTATTGTTAAGTTTACTGACAAAAGAATCATTGTTTGGCATACTGCTTCATTCATATGGTGTAATCTCTTACCAGACTATAAAATATTTAGGTAAAATTTAAAAATAAAAAAATAAAAGGAAAAGGAAACAAAACTTTTTTAAATGCTGATCCACAAATAGCGAACAATAGTATATTGTGCTAGACACATGTAAAAGAACGAACAATTATGAACATTTTTAAAAATCTGGATGGCATTTTTCATCCACTAAGTCTTGCATGTTAAGAGGCAATGAGAAGAAAAAGTGACGACAACGAACATTAAAATCAAGGCATTCAATCAAAATATGTGAACACTAAAATCAATAGGACAAGTGGATCATATTGATGACTTTTCACTGAAATGGAGATTATGGTGTGTCCTGTATGGAGGCGAGTCAATTTAACATCAACTTCTAGTGCAAGGACAATGGTATATAAACTAGTTGTGGGTTTAAGTGAATGAATGTATTTCATTCTGCATCCTCAGATCATAGGATTTTTACCAATTACATTAACTGTAACTAACAAAGGTCCCTCTCACAAAGCGGTGTAGAAGTCCTGGAAACAGAAAGCAGGTTTCGTGTTTATAAACAGAATATGCATATCATAGCATGAAATATCCACTTGACATTGAATCCAGAGAAATATGACAAAGGAGCCTCTATTTTGTAGAATTAGATTGAAATAATCAAAATTAAAGAAGTTTGAAGGCAACAGTGATACCAAGAATAGGCATACAAAAACAATAATTCTTTTTTCATGCCGTTCACATTCCATTTGCGTGCATGGTGCATCTTACTAGAATTGGAATTTATTGGAGCTTTGTATTAGTAGCAATTTATAATATTCCAATGGATTCTATTACATCAAGAATTAAATAAAAAATTAAAAATTTGAAATTTGAAAAAAAAAATAGATTGTCTTTTCTTAAAACTGGATAACTCTCAAGATAATATTTCTTTTTCACAAGTTTTGAGAATCAACTTAATAATCTTATATAATCTTATCTCCCTGAAACGTTTTTCCCAGTTATGTAATGGAAACTAAAAGCAATATTTGCTTATATGACTCAAACAATCTATATTTGTAGAATATGTTCAAAACAGCGGCTAACCAAAACATATATATTTTGTTCTTGAGCTTTACAACAAAAAATGTTTAAAATTATTAATTAGGTTTGAGGGCTCTACATTTTCTTGACGGATGTAGTAAATAATAAAATAAATGGATTGAGAAGGGTTTAATTAAACGCACTTTTACTCTAAAATAAAATTTTAAAAATCCAGCTTCACTTTGTGTACGTCTGGAGAGAGTTGGTTTAGTAATTAAAATAATGGTACAGATCAAAGATTTAAAAATTAAAGCAGCTAATTTCATTTTCTGCATTTCAAAACAATAAAAGTAAATCTCACGATAAAAATCCCACAAAAACTTTGATTAAACAAATTAACTCAAAACAGAAACTATTCCTCATCTTAATGCCAATTTCGCTTTTATAAGACTAAAACTTTATTTCCATTTGTACACTTGTTAATTTGTAATCACAAAATGAGAAAATATATGCTTATTAATTCTGATTCTCATATATTTCATTTAATAGTAAATCCAGAAAAATACAATTTCTTTCTGCAGAATTTTTAGATTTATGTATTATTAGCCGAGCTCCGCATCCAATTGGTCCGCTGCAATTAATTGTGAAAAAAAAATTTCAATTTTTGCAGCTTTGTGTAGATGACTTTATCAGCCAATTATTTTATTAATCAAAAATTTTGTTTTACATGTAATTCATATTACCATATTAGAAAAGGTACACCCTTTTGTTCATTGCTTCATGTTAGATTCCAGGTTTTCTGTCTAACTTTTATACATCCAATTATATCACATGAGAGCATGAATTAAAAAACTGTAAATGTAAAACTTTAATTGTAAAAAAATTCGGTCAATCAATACTCTATTTGAAGTTATACCATATTTTGAAAAAAAAATATATTTCATTAAATTCTTACTTTATGATAAAAACTATTCAAAATAATACATTAAAATAAGTTGGCATATCTTTTCTTGATCATTAATAAAACGAAGAAAAAATTATAATAAAATGTTTCTTTGCACGATAATGCCCGACCTCACACTCCGAACGTGACAAAACAACTCCTACAGAAATTTGACTGGGACGTGTTTGATCATCCGTACACGTCCCAGTACATTCCATACATCCGTATCCGTAGAGCCCGGACCTCGCTCCTAGCGACTTTCATCTCTTCCTACACCTAAAATCTTTCCTTGGTGGTCAACACTTTAATGATGAGGAGGAGCTGAAAGAACATGTTACCACATGGTTGAAAACACAGGCGGCAACCCTCTGTGAAGAAGGAATAGAAAACCTTGTGCCACAGTATGAAAAGTGCCTACAAAATTTTGGAAGCTATTTAGAAAAGTAATTTAACAGATGTAGATTTTTGTACAATAAATTTGTTTCGGTATCTGTACCCTTTTTTTTTATATAACCAAACGGAACTTACTTTGTGGATATACCTCGTATATTACCTAGAAGAACAGTAACAAGTATTATAATGTATGATATATTTGTTTTAAAGACATTCAATTTTCGTCAATCCGTCATCAAGTAACATGTAAACAGATTGTAATTTTGATATGAGAAGAATATACTTCGACAAAATTTTAAAATTCTGTAATGTCTCTTTAAAACTGATTTTTGAGTAAATAAGGCTTTACATCTTTTGAACTGGAATAGTTATTCGCCAATGTGTTATCGAGAGTGATTTTCAAGCCAACTTTCCCATTTAGACTCTTTAGAACAAATATCGCAAACAAATCTTTTATTATACGGGCGTATTCCTGAATTTCTTGCTACCGCAGTGTCATCTTTCATAGAGCAGACAGGTTCTTTCTACTTGGTAGCCCTATCGTCGCTGTTACTGGAATCTTCAGAAGTCTCCTCAGATGAAATATGCTCGGCTTTTCGATAGTGCGATTTTTCAATTCTTTATTTCCGAGTGAATAATCAGAATTCACGAATGAATTCTTTGCTCCGGAAAAATATTTGCCTTTTAGAACCTAATAATAATAAATAATTTTGTTTTTAATAAAATCTTTCAGAATCCATAAACAAATCTTTATCATTGTTAAAGGATTGTGATTTACATTCTTCAAACATTTCACATTCTTTATTAACTCAAATTTTTCATCCACATTTCTTTTGCTCGTAGACTGATCCAGTGTCAACTGATGTCTTCTTATCAGCACCACGAATGAGTTCTTCAGTTATACAGCAGGAAAAAATATCTTTGATATGAAAAATATGATATGAAAAAAATATGATGAGATATGAAAAAATATCTTTCATGATATGAAAAAATATCTTTAGCTAATATGAAAAAAATATCTTTGATGAAATGAAAAAATATCTTTAGCTGATATGAAAAAATATCTTTTGATGTGAAGCTCTGAAGAATTTAGTTCCTTGCAGCAATTTAGAGCTTCAGTCGTTTTTGTTGATGTTATACCATTTGTATCCTTTCTTATGGTTAAAATGGCTCAATCGAAATATAAATTATGCTTTGATTCTTTTCATAAGCAACGCTCTAGAACCGTTTCTCCTGAATTCAAAAACCGGTTTTTGATTCTCATGTAATATCCTGTATATAAAATCGCTAATTAGCCTTCACTTGAGTAATATAAAATGGAGTCTTGATTTATCTTAGTTCTTAAATCGAATGAGTTGGAAAAAAAATATCTTCTTAAAATCATAATTCTAGAACGCATTTAAGTTAGAAGGCATCGACATGATCTATTGATCATTTTTTCTAAAAATTCTTAATTCTACTATTAATCAGAATATGTCCCTTGGAGTATATGTAGATGGTTAATCCGCATTTTCTTTAGCTATATTTTAATAGATAAATACATATTTTGAAACGAAATATGATTTTGTTAATGAGATAAGGAATTTGCTATGTTTTTTCAATTTTTTAATGCTAATTTATCTATTTTTCTTGCGTTTCATTACAATATAGAAGAAAAACAGATAATCATATTAAAAGCACTTTTTTTGAAATGTTTAACACCAAAATTTGACATATAGTTATAAGTTTGATCCCAAAAACATGTGCCAAATTTCATTTATCTAAATGGTTGTGTTTTTGATTAATCGTTTTTATATGGATACATGCAGGAAGACTATCAGATGACTAACAGAATAATTTATATCCAAATCTGCAAGTTAGATGCTAAAACAGTGTACTAAATTTTATTCATCTAGCTTTCGCCCTCCAAAAGGCAGACAGACAAACTTACGTCAAATTTTACAGAAGTCTTAAAAATTTTTTGCAAACCACGTACCTTATTATTGAAAGCATTTTTTGAATTATCGTTTTCACAAAAAGTGAGCCAGACAGTCGTAATTTAAATCCTTTATTTCTGTTTCTGAAAGGTTTGAAATATGAAAATCCTTCAAAATCTAGAGATAGAATTATTGACAGTTAAAATATTTTCTCTTTCCTTATTTCGTATGTCACAGAGCAAAAAGGAATAACATCTAATAACAGTATGACTTCGAGAGGGATTTCCTTTTCACGAGTTTAATGTAAGATCATCATTCGGAGCCAGACAGTGCTTCTTCGAAGGAGCCCAACAAGGAAAGGAAGTATTTTGGGAAGTATTGAGGATCTTTTGGCTTAGGGACGGAGGAAAAAGTAAAGGGGCAACCAAAAAGTAGTTTAATTTAGCTCCATTAACGCACCGTTTTAAAGCAATAGGCTGTTTGAGGACGGTTCTTGTAATTTTGTACCAAGGTCAGATGACAAGACCGACACCTGAGCTGGCATGTACCCTCTCCAAACTTCCACAACACACCAGCGGAAGGCCGTTTGCCTCCATCGGATTTAACGAGAACCAGATCCGCTTACACGATGGTTCTTCGCTGAAATAGGACCTGGAAACCTGAAACCCTGCGGTTCTGAAGCCGTGACCTTACCACCAAGCCACGCGTCCCGGAGACTAAAAAGAAAAACTGGATCCTAGTGTATCTCTAGCATCCTTATGCATGGGCAGATTTAGTTTTAGTGAGTCGCAATGTGAAATAATGTAGTATAATACCTGGAAGTAATAATAGAACAATCCAAATATAATTTTTAAGCATATTTTTTTTATAAATAATAAAAATTGATAAATATTGATTAATAACTTGTATAATTTTTATCTAGTTTATTCTTTTAATCATGAGCTAAATTTTATTTCAGATAATATAGAACGGTGATTCAATTTAAAATATCATCAAATAATGAGTATTGTTTGACAACGGGGCTTAGAAACCATCCGCTCTTTTGCGCATGCCTTAGGATGGGTTTAATTCGACAAAATGGGGTGAGAAGAAAGATGAAAGGAGGAGATGTTTGCATTTAACGATAAAGTAAATTCCGGAAATGCTCATATCCTCCCTCGTCTCACCCCTTAGTGAGACAGAATCGTCGAAAAATCGTCGTCTCAGAATACTGAAATGAACAGTATATATACTATGTATGTTACCGTTAAACTATGAAATCCGTTATTTTATAGAATATCTAGTTATTCTATGAAATAACTGATCATGTCCGTTAAAGTGCAAAACTCTCTTGTATTTCATGGTTTAACTAGTTATTTGATAGAATAACTATCTGCAGCCAGTTAAAGTGTAAAATAATCTATATCATATATCTCGCACGACAAATACATTTGCCTTCCACCCCTACTGCTTTTATGTTTTTGTTTGCTTGTCTGAGAAATAAAAAAATGTTTTTGTTTTAGAAATAATGTTCTTTGTAATTCCAAGTGTCATTTTAGTAATCCTTGTTGTAACAAATGATTTTATGGTACGTTTCCATAAATACCATTTATACGCTGCCTAAATTAGATAAATTGCTTCTTTTTTCATTTTAATTGTCTATCATTAATTTAATTTCATTTTAGATAAATTATTTGTTTTAGACTTTAACTGTCTCTCATTAGTTAATTTATAGAATACCTAGTTATTTCATAGAATAACTAGTTAAAGTGTCAAATTAATAACATATTACACACTTTAATGGTAACATATATTATATATATATATATTCTTTTCTAAATTTCATGGACAGATTCAGCGAACTCTAAACCATCACATGAGACGGAGATTCCATAATGTAATCGTTACTGCATTGAATAATGAGAGAATAAAGCTAAAATAATATTAATAATTTGAAACTAAATAATCAGTTATTACGTTGCCAATATATTAGCAATTTGGTTACCACTGATGTCATTTCATTTCCGTCCGTTGATTCTATTTAATTAGAGGAACCCCTCATTGACAGAGAGAGAGAGTAGAAAATATGTCATGCAAATATGTAGAATATGTAAATGAAAATATGTGCATCCAAATTACACATACCAATTATAGTATGAACGTCTTAACGAAATCTGTGAAAAAAACTCATTAGATTTAAAATTATAAATATTAGCATTAATTTTTTTTTCTAGCTTTCC
The DNA here is from genome assembly GCF_947563725.1 of Argiope bruennichi. Classification (NCBI taxonomy): domain Eukaryota; kingdom Metazoa; phylum Arthropoda; class Arachnida; order Araneae; family Araneidae; genus Argiope; species Argiope bruennichi. Next base: position 126,157,832 of record NC_079156.1, read on the forward strand.
AAGATCCTAGATTTACGACATTCTCTGGACTTTTTCTAGTGTTACATTTAGATTCGACAAAAGAAAAACTCAAGAATCAATGAAACAAACAAGAATTCATTAAAAAACAAAAAGGATTAAAACGAAAGCAGATTTACAAAAAAATAAATCGAAAAAAGAAATGGGTGATTTCCAACAATGAACCTGAGCAATTTCCTAAAATTGCATTAAATAGAACGTATAACAGTCTCTAATAGGCCATACAGGATTACTATCTAATTATCCATGTCATCATCTTACAGTAAATATATAACAAAAAAAAATCTTTCTAAAATTCTCTCTACCACTGAATGGGGTTGTGTCCTCCCTAAAAAATCATTTATGCGAAAACCTGCCAGAATCGGCATTGCGAAGACTGAAAAATGGAATATGCAAACCGAATGCAATTTATATCATTCCATTTTTATATGGTTTGATATTTGTGTGTTGATTACGAGATTCTTCGAGTGTGTGGCACTTTAAGTTTGCGACGAATTATAGAATGATTTTCACTTGGATGGAGTAAAACTGGTGTAAACTGTTCATTACTGCTTGCTAGGGTGTCTATATTTGAAAAAAAATTAGGGCGATGGTGAGACAAAAATTACATCCATGACACAGAGTTATTAATAATTATTTAAGTTAAATATTTATCGAAACGTAATCAATTATGTTATCATTTGAAGAAAACAATAGAATTCTGATACTACATGCAATGCATGCAAATTCTTTCTCCAATGACATTTTTAATTTATATAAGAAGAGGAATAATTTAAGTTTATCCAATAAGGTTTTCTATGAAAGAGAATTTCTATTTTATATAAATAACTAAATTACAGAAACGCTTTATAATAATCAGGAAATAGCGTGATATACATATCATCACAGGTCCTTGTTATGGTATAATACTGTCTATTTCTTAATCCCACAAAATCACATCTATGGATGTTATTACAATTTATCTGTAATCCTACTTGGCATACATTTCAGCCATGCATCTCTTAAAATAATTCATATGAATAATGAAAAATTTAGATACAATGAGAGCACAAGTGGGAAAAATGTGAATATGCATATTTCTTATACACACATGTTTTTTTGTTATTAGTAGAAAGAATGAAAAAGATATGAGACAAACATATTAACCTCTCAAGTAGAAATTTATGGTTTACTTAGACTCAAACAAAACAAAAAGTATAAAAAAAGCGATTGCATCCTATTGTACTTCTTGAAATTTGATGCCCAGGCTTGATGCTTATACTAGTGAATCATAATGTGAAGTAATGGAGTAAGAAACCTGCAAGTCGCGTTAGCACAGTCTAAATGTAATTTGAAAGAATTAAACACAATTAAATGAAAATTAAAGAAACAGTCATACCAAAGCCATATATAGAATGAAATGGTTATTGTAATACCGTTGCATATTTCTGTAAAAGAATTTATTGGAACATTATTAAATTTTGTTTTTATTTTAACTCTTTGTTAGTTGCAGTTTATATTCACACTCGGACGTATGTTATTACATCAAGTATTAAATGAGGAAATATTAATTGTTTCAATTAAAAAAAATCTTTTAAGTTGTCATTTCTCAAAATTGGTAATCTCTTCATTTTAAATACATTTTAAGTATAAATTTAAAGACTTCATATTTCCTTACACTTTTAATCCTCTTTTACTAATATTTAGAGGGGTCATGAAATATATTTGCATATATGAGTCAAAGAACTCATAAATGTAGATTATATTTATAAGAGCAGCAAGTCAAAAATTGTATTTCATTCAAAATTGATTACTATTTATTAAATAGGGTTAAGTGCCTTAAGTTTTCATGTATGTTAGAAAAAATGAAAATAAATGTACAAGCAGATGAAGATAATATATATACATTTTTAAAAATCCAGAATTATAAATCATAACTGATACATGTCAGGCCCAGAGCTCAGATTCATTTCTAATCCAAATTTAAGCATTATTAATTAGTTTTAAAATCTCATTCATTTATTTCATTTTCTTTTAAAATATATTCTTTGATAGAAAAATATTTGAGCCTGGCAGGAGTTTTGATTGTTGAGACGAATGATCAAAATATACTCATGGTAATAAATTCGAATCAATTGTGGAAGTCATGTTTAAAAAAAAAAAATCCGATACCTATGTTTCCATGCTACATCTGTAATAGTAGTAGGCGTTCTAGGAGATAATCTTTATTTTTGTTTTAAATCAAATGATATGCAGATTAAGATAAAAGAAATGACATCACAAATACTACATAAATCGAAGCAAATAACTTTATATATAAGTGTTTATTGTTTTTGATTTTTTTATGTCTTTCCTTGTTTTTATTGCTAGTTAATTAAATTCTAAATAGTTTAAACCAAAAATACAGGTTCCCTTCTAATAGCAAAATCATTATTCCCTGTTCCGGCATCAATTCCTAAATTAAATCTTTCCGAATGTAATGATATTCCTGTTTAATATTCTAGTTTTTCAGAGTATTTAAGCAAGCTTTTAAATGCCAACCATCAGTTTTAAATAATGGGAAGTATTACGATATTTCAACTGAACAAAAATACTTAAGATCAATAAATAATTGTAATAATCGACAGCAATATATGGATTCTGAATTGGCGTAAGCAATATTTTTTTAACATGATGTTTAATTAAAACAATGAATTTGTGTTTGTCAAAATCTAAAATTTAGATAAAATTTAAATTCTTTTTTTGATATTATTAAAATATTTTCAAAAAAATTATTTTTTATATATTAAAAATCCTGTTCTGTAAGAGATATTTAATGCATTTTTGTAAATAGTTTAATAAATATTTTTAAGTTGGATATCAAATTTAATGTGTCTGCGTTTATTTATTTATTTTTTTCCTTTTTAAAAAAATCTTAAAAAATCTCCGTAAAAGAAAGAAATTCGATAAATTCATGTATATATTTTTTCAATCATTTAGAAATCTGTTTTAATAATAGATAAAGGTGCCAGTACTTTGGCAGGAATCGATGAAACTGCCGGATTTCTGCCGTTTTACTTTTAATAAATAGACTACAAACTCACTCTTATTGTAAAACTGAGAGTGTTCTTGAAAAGTAATACATTCATCTATTATACATTCAGACATTAGGTCGATTGACAGACAGTTAACAAGTTAAAGGATTTGTACAAAAATTGTATCTTTCCATCTCTCTGTCTCTCTCTCTCTCTCTCTCTCTCTCTCTCTCTCTCTCTCTCTATATATATATATATATATATATATATATATATATATATATATATACACTCATGCCCCAAATCATGGTCAAAAAATATTTTTCAAAGTAATTCTAAATGTCTGCCAGTAAAATTTAAACAAATTATATTTTATATATTGTGAAGGACCGGTAACCCGATATTAAATTTGTTGAGCGAAAAAATGTTATTTAGCATTAGTGTTTGAGTAACTACTGAAATTAAACCGCTTAGGCATCTGAGAGTTTTGCCTGAAATTTTGTGAATATTAATTACATTAAAACAAAAAATGTAAGCTGTTTCCAGTGAGAATGAGTTCTCATAATCGTTTAGACGTTTCCTTGAGATGGAGAGCCATTGGCATGCTTGAAGCTGGGCAGTCTCAATTGGAGGTGGCTCGATGGTTACAAGTGGAACCGAAAGTGGTATCCAGGTTGTGGAATCAATTCCAAACAAGTGTTACTGTAACCAGGAAGTCCGTCACAGAGCAACGACGCCTGATCGCTCTTTGGCATTAAGCGCACGACAGCATAGACTGACAACGGCTCCTCAACTTGCTCATGACCTTGCTGCTGCGTCTGGAGCACGAATTTCCAGACAAACAGTATACAGACGTCAAGAAGAGAATGCCCTTTATGCTCGTCGACCTGTTGAGTGCGTCCTTTTGACTAAATCCAACAGAAAATCCGGTTGTTGTGGTGCCGAACACATCAGTTTTGGGCACATCAAGAATGGGGGCGTGTTCGTTTCAGTAATGAGTCGATATTTACCATACAAAGTGACACTCGTCGAATCTTCATCTGGTGAGAACAAGGAGCTCGTTATCAACTTTCCTACGTAAAAGAAATCGACATATTTGGGGGCAGAGGAATCCTTGTCTGGGGTGGCATAATGTTGTGCAGTCGTACACCAATGCACGTCTTCGATGCGGGTACGTCAATGCACATCGCTATAGGGATGAGATACTTGAAGCCTCTGTGAAGTTGTTCCGGGATGCTTTTGGCCCAGACTTCATGTTTATGGAACGCGCGTTCATACAGAGCCAGATCGTTGATGATTTTCTTGAGGAAGAAGATATTCGACGTATGGACTGGCCCTGGAGGTCTCCGCATCTCCATCATACTGAACATGTTTGGGATGGTCTCGAAAGAGCCATTGCATAGCCTAACCCCCCTCCTAATACCCTCCATGAGTTAAAAGTCACGCTTTTGGAAGAATGGGCTTTGTTGCCCCAAGCATTTATTTACACCGCCATAAACAGTATGAAAGCTCGTTGTGAAGCCTGCATAGCAGTGCACGGTGATTCTCACTCCATATTAGACAGGCTTTAATCGGGATAAATGTTTTATCTCTGATTCATAATGTAACACTTTTTGATATACACTGTTTCTTTATTCCCAATTAAAATCTTTTCCATGTTGTTATGTGTCTATGTTCTTTCTTCCATTTTAGTGTACCTCTGTGCCACATTTCGTGGCAACACAGTGAATAGTTTTTCATTTTTCGCATATTTTATGTTTGTGACCTTCATTTTGGACATGAGTGTATATACACACACAAATTTTTATGGAAAACTGAAGAATTTACAATTTTAGGATAATACGTTATTATAAGTGTGATTTGTTGAAGAATTGTATAAATGGACTAAATTATTGCTGTCACTGCCATCTGCATCTGCTCAAACTGATAATGCTGAACAGTACACAGAAATCAAATCGTACCAGCCAGTAAACAAACCCCAAAAAGGTCCATCCTATGCAGAAATAGCAAAGAAAAGACCTAAAAGCAGGGCAACAATTCTTTTATATCCAAAAGAAGGAAAACCGAATACAAACGTAGAGGACCTCCTTAAAAAGGAACTCCAACAGTCAGAAACTACTGTTAAAGTCAAATCAGTTCGGCGAATCCAGAAAGGAGGGCTGGCTATCACATGCAAGAGGGAAGAAGACCTGCAGAAGCTTACAGAAACCCTAAAAGAAAAAGAAACCATTACTGAAAATATAACAACTAAAAGACCTGGAATGAGGCATCCTAGCATAATAATATATAATATACCCAACAATGTACCAATGGAAGATATTCAAAAGGCAATTCGAGCACAGACGGAAAATCCAGAAGATCTAAAACTTCGCTTTAAAATGAGAGGCAGAACAGAAGACACCTCCCATATCATTCTTGAAGCTCCTAGTGAGACATTTCATCGTCTTAAAAACTTGAGAAGGATTGCTATCAATTGGGAAATGTTTCATCTGAGGGAATTTCATCATGTCAAGCGTTGCTCAACCTGCCAGGCCTTCACCCATACAGCCAACTCGGGCCAGTGCAAAAATGATATTCCATTTTGCGGTCGCTGCAGTGGACGACATCACACCTGGAAGTGCATGTCTAATGAGCACTTCTGTATAAACTGCTCAGAGTCGAACAGACTCAATGGAACTAACCTGCACATCTACCATATGGCCATAGACCCACGATGCCCCTGCTACCTAAAAGCGTTAGCAGCATTTAAACGGACTAGGGATTATTAATTACAACTAATATCACTTTGAATTCGTCCTTCTCCAGCAACAAAAATTTTAATATTCTCCAAATTAACCTCGGCAGAACTAAAGCAGCAACCACTCACCTCCACCCTGCCGTGGTAAAATTGAAAACGGATATTCTCTTGGTACAAGAACCATATGTGTACAACAACAAAATACAAGGTTTGCCGATGTCTTGGAACATCTTCACATCCACATCAAATAAAGCTGCAATTTTTATTCCCCAAACCATCCATAAAGTAATTACAGTAGCTAAATTGGAAAATACAATAGCAGTTAAACTTCACACTGACAACAAACCTATAATACTCATTTCGGCTCATTCATCCCCAATAGCGGATATCAATCAAACTTTACAAGAGATCCAGGATATTATAAGAATGATACCAAATGAAAACTTCCTTGTTGGAGCCGATCTGAATGGCCACAATCCTCTTTGGGGATATCATCGCACAAACACCAGGGGTGTTGCATTAATGGATTTCCTACTGGCTAACAACCTTTATATCAACAATTCGTCAGATGCCCCACCTACCTTCACAAGAAATACAGATGTGGGTTGGCCCGATTTGACATTCTGTTCACAGGAAATGATCACAAAGGTAGCATCTTGGGAAGTTCTCGAAGAACCATCGTTTAGCGATCACCACTTTATTCAGATAACAGTAAGAACAATAATTACTAGCCACATCTTCAATAGGTTTAAAACCCTCCATGGAAACCATAACAAATTCCACAAACAATTTAAGTTTCATGTCGAAGAACTAATTGGCATAATCAAGAACTGTAATACCCAACAAGAACTAAATGAATTTACCTCCCTTCTCCAAGCAAAAATAATTCAAACCTGCAACAAAGCATTTAAAATAAAAAAAAACAGCCATTGACTGAAAACCCAACTTGGTGGACAGATAAATTAGAAATAGAAAAGAAAAGAATTAAGGCATTGAGACGAAGGGCCCAAAGATCAAGTTCGGAGGAAAGATCAGAAAAATATTTGCAGTGGAAGACAGAAGCCAAAAAATATATGAAGAAAGTCAAGAGAGCCAAAAGCGTTGGTTGGAAAGATCTTTGCACGGAAGCTGCAAATCCATATGGGAAACATTTCAAAGCTGCCTTTAGGAAAACAATTCATCCATCTCAACTAACAGTCTTGAACAATATCAATCCAGAAGGAGGACACCAAAAAATAGCTCAGGATATATTAGAACAAATTTTTCCATTCCCAAATTCAACCCCATCTTTAACACATGAAATCACTACCACTCCTAATGATTGCCCTTTCACTGAAAAAGAAATAGCACAGGTCATTGATAATCTCCCTCATGGAAAAGCACCAGGATATGACGGCATTGATAATCTAATTCTAAAAACAATAAACAAAAATTTCCCAATCCTTTTCAAAGAATATTTTGATAAATGTCTTTCACTAGAAAAATTCCCGGATCCATTTAAAATAAGCAATATCATCCTATTTCAAAAAACTGGAAGAAACCCTAAACTAGCCACGTCATACAGACCAATAGCTCTCTTACCTACTGTAGGAAAAGTTCTAGAAAAATTACTCACACAGCGTCTTATTTATTTTCTAGAATCAAATAAACTCATCAACAATAACCAGTTTGGATTCCGTGAAGGAAAATCCATAGATGCAGCTCTTAAAAAGCTTGTAGAAAAAATTTATGATGGAGAAAAGGAAAAAGACAATATTCTGGTTCTTTCAGTGGACATCAAAGGGGCATTTGATAATATCCAACACCATTCAATAGTTAAATATCTAGATAAACTCCAATGTCCCCAAAATTTAAGAAACATCTTTGAAAACTTGCTACATGCCAGAAAAATAATCCTCAACACACAAGAAGGCTGGGCCATAAGAGAACAGAAGCAAGGCTGCCCCCAAGGATCATGCAGTGGTCCAGCTCTGTGGAACTTGGTGGCGAACGATCTGCTTAATAAAATCTGGCCTGCCCATACAACTATCCAAGCATTCGCCGATGATTTTGTTCTGGTCATTAAAGCCAAAACAAAAGAAAATCTAAGACAAAATACCCAAGAATCAATAGCACAATTTATATCCTGGGCTGACATAAACAATCTAGAAGTGTTCACGGGGAAATCCAACTTTATTCTGTTTAGTAAATGGGTAGCAGGACCCAGAATCTATTGGCAGGGAGAAAGAATAAAGCAGACGCATGCCATTAAATTGAATTGGAATACCCACCTCAAGCATTTAGCATTGAAAGCGCAACAACAACAATTCAATTTTCTCAAAATAGCTGGCAAATCTTGGGGGATAACACTTCGACACAGAAAAATTTTGTACAGGACAGTCATTGAAAGGATGCTTGCACACGGAGCTGGAGTTTAGTGCCTTCACCCAACGGTTAGATTAGCAAGAAAGCTCTCTTCCATCCAAAGAAGCTTTCTGTTAGCAATTACGGGAGCATACAAGACCACGCCTACTGCAGCACTTGAGGTTATCCTTGGCTTGCCACCACTACATCTGAAGCTTCAAATGATGGCAAGAATGACTGAACTGTACAGACTTCGTGGAATCGTACATGATATGCCACATATCAGCCCACAAGAGTATGAATACAGAGCTACGGGCTGGACGTCACATCCTTCCAAACATCTCCAAGCACATCAAATTTCGTTGGAAGACGGTGGGTCTCAGAATGTAGTACTCGGGATCTATACAGATGGATCAAAATCCTCAGCAGGAGTTGGGGCTGCATTTTGTGTCATGCAGGATGCAGTGACTATACACCAATGGTCAACCAGCCTATTGAAAGAAAACACGGTCTTCCAAGCTGAATTACTAGCACTCAACAGAGCAGTCAAATACGCAACCTCTCTTCCTACATCAGATCCAGTTACTATTTACGTCGACAATAAAGCAAGTATACAAGCCTCAAGTTCTCCAAAATCCAATAGCCAATTAGCAAGAGATAAATTTACCCTTCTTCTTGCAAACCCTCACATTAACATCTCATGGATCAAGGCACATGTAGGCTATGAAGGGAATGAAGCGGCTGACAAACTAGCCAAAACAGCGGCTAATGCTAATCAAGATCGGAATATAATGAAGCTCCCAAGATGTCACCTGAAGAACATCCTCCAAACCGATATGATGACAATATGGCAAAAGGAATGGGAAGAAGGTGAAACAGGCCGCTCCACATTCAATATAATACCGAAAGTTTCTCTATACGCTGCCAACTGGAACAGAACGGATGTCCTTTTCTTCACTGGACACGGTCCATTCCCGACATACCTACACAGATTCTATCTGGCCAACTCTCCTTACTGTAGCTGTGGGGAGATAGGATTCCCCAATTCACTATGCCACCGAATGCCTACTGACTCTGTCATGGCACATGAGAAAGCCAGAAACAAGTCTCGAAGAAGAATGGTACAGGAGAGTTGCATCGAATACCCTTTCACGTGGCAAGATCCACTCCATAGTAAACCATATTCACAAATACCAAGACCTATTCAAGACTACACATTAGCTGAGACCAAAATGCCACATGACAAAATCAGCCGAAATTATAACTTCAAAATTCCCTCAAAAGTGCAGTTCTCGAGAAGGAAATCAAAACCACAGGATTCAGACGGACGCCACAGATTTCTGACTCTTTAGTGATTACTTATATGCTAATATATGTCATACAGATATTCTCAATGTAATTTATCAATTTTTCAGTTAGTAATCTCATTTCCCTGTAAGTTCAACTCAAAGTCACCATTTGTTTAAGTATTCTTTTCCCCTCTATCCAGTTATTACATCACCAAAAAATTGAATATAGTCATGTAGGATTTCACACCAATGTGATTCTCTCTGGAGAACCCTGGATGGTCTGTCGTCTCTTTCTTTTTATCTTCTTTCTTTCTTTTTTTCCCCCTTCCCTCTTGTGCTCATCCAACTGGTTAGATAACTTAGTGTTATAGGCACCAGGGGCACAGGATGGCGTTATGTTATGTCACTGCCATCTGCCTCATTGGAAAACTGTAAAATAATTTTTGTTTGCCATTGTGACCAGTTTGTGTAACCAGTGCTCTTCCTCCAGCAACGTGCTTTCGACTGTGCTTTACATTATAATTTCTCCTCTACGTCAATTTTTTTTTAATTCCTTGCAATGATTAATTTTTCAAGATTGAAGAAACTAAGCATTTTCCAGCATCATATTTACCTGCATTCTTTCAAATACCAAATTTCTTTAATTTATGAAATCAAAAATAAAAATGCATCTCAAAGGACAAAATCTGAATATACTTGAATATTTTTGATTAAACATACTAACATTGCAAATTTAAACATTAGATCTATTTTGAAAGGAATTCACAAAAATGCGATCAAGAGCGGCACTTCAGTAGAGTTTTAAGGATCATTAAAATGTATGCTTGTGAAAATTGTGAAATAAAAAAAGGCCAATGAATCATTTATGATAAGATTAATGAAATAAAAAAAAAATGTCCGAATTTTATTTTACTGATATTATATTTTACATCCGTAAACAACCGTTTATACATAATCTGATTACTGAAACATAAGTTAGAAGCAAATAACAGTAAGTATACATTGGATTATATTTATATGTACTGAAAATAAAAAGAAACCACATTTTTTTAACGATAAGAAACGTCTTATAAATGCCCACTTCGTGAAATGTCTTTCATAAACAGCAGTGACTGCAAAAAGGATCACAAAAGAAAGCACAAGTGAAATTAATTTGCAAAATACAGAAGAATTTATATTTCTCTAGTATAAAAGTACTTTAAATTCTTTGTTGAGTAGAAAAATTTATCATTTTTACAATTTTATTTTTAAATTTTAAATGTGAATTCTATACATAGAATACATTTATTAGAATTAAATACATTTATAGATTTTAAATATATAAGCTATTGTTTTTAATTTGCAATTGACGATGAAAACTTTTTTCTACTTAAATGACTTTATATTTAAGTATTTATTCTTCTTTTTTATTATTCCTAGTCTTTTAAATCTTTTTGAGTTTAAACCAAAAATTCATGTTTCGATTACCTTTCAGTAAAACAATAATTATTCCTAGCTTTGGTTTTAATTCATGCATTAAATATTTTAAAACACTATCATATTCATCGCATGTTTTCTAGAATATTTTGAAAATTTAATTACCAACTTAGTGCCGATTTTCCCAGATTCCGACAATTTAACCGAATTTCTAATTGGATGTAAGTAATAATCTTTATAACTTGATCTTTAATAAATGAATTACATTTTTTCCATTTGGAAAAATTAGATAAAACGTAAGATCTATTTTTAATATTAATGACGAATTTTGAAATGAGGAACTTTCTTCCTATTTTGAAGATCGTGTCCTACAAGAAATATTCAACGCAATTTTGTAAACAGTTAAATAACCTTTTTTTTTATATTAGACGTCAGATTCCAACATCCCTCTGATATATTTTCCTTTCTAAGAAATTCTTTGTAATCCTTTTCTATGAAAGAAATAAATTCAGTAAATTCAGTGTCAATTTTATTTTCTCTGATTTGTTTAATGCTTTATAATGATAAAAATAAATGTGTTGAGGCATGCACCACGAACAGAGCACCCAAAGTTGATAAATATACATTTTCAATGTTGGGAATTTGCAGCTCCGAACGAGGTTTTTGTAATGTTTGTTGTTAGCAGATAATTAATTAAATAGTAAGCGACATTTTATTATTTTTCCGCACTACTTTCAGAAGAAAATTTTTTTCCAGTCATTTACACTATTTAATGATTAAGTTTTAGAAGTGTAATTGTATTTTCTGTTTTTTTTTTTTTTTTTTTTTTTTTGTTTTTTTTTTTCAAATTAACAAAAAATATTTTAAACTTGTTCCTTAGAAATACGTACCATTATTGAAGTGAAATTATCACCGTTTTCTAATTTCATTAACTTTTTATCCTATATTTTTCACTTTGTGAAAGGTCAAAATATTAATTTTCAGCTTATTTATTCATGTTGAGTGGTTTTAATGTGAAATGTAAGGTGTTAAAATTTTAAAGTTTCTTGGTATTTATAATTAATATCTAGTTCGAAATCATACGGTACTAAAAACGGTATTTTAATAAAGCCTTTTTTAATGCTTTTATCCTCTCTTGAAATGTGATTGGATGTTTAAATACATAAACAGGAATTGGGAAAATTTATAGAAAAATAAACAGGATAGGTGTGCGGTTTTTAAAAATGTATAAGTTATATATCTAAAAGACTTCGAAGTTAAAAATATTTTACCTAGGAATTTATTAAAAGCGTATTGGATAAAATGTTTAAATGAACCTTATTTCTTATCATCAATCTAAGGGAACCATCTTTCACAAAATGCTGTTAGTAATACAAAAATCTGAAAAAACAAATTCACATTAAATTATTTATTTCTAATTCACCTTTAAAAATACGATAAGTAATATGCAAATCTAAAAAGAAAATTCAAAGCTATTTATTGCTAATTTAGTTTTAAAAATAAGATTAGCGTATATTTCTTACCTTTTGATTGCAGATAATTTCTCATATAAGTCGAAATAAATTGTCAGTCTTCTAAAAGAGAACAGTTGATTATGAAAGGAAATGTAATTTTCTTCAAAAATATGTCATTTTAATCAATTTTTTAATGATTTTTATTGCTATTTTGAAATTTATTTTGTCGAGTAAATTTCATGAATAATTCCAGAAAACCACTGAAGTTCATTTTGAAAGTGCCCGAAGTATCCAATGTATGAGTAGTTGCACGAAATATTTTGGAGTCTTTACTTTCCTAACAGTTTTCCTACTCTTTTTATATTGAATGAATATTTGAGATGTTTTAGTTGAATGTAATTTGTCTTCGATATGTACAACCAATGAATCTTAACAAGTAATTAAGTGTCGACAATTAATGGACATATGAACGTCAAAATATTTAAGGGAAGTATCAGAAAGAATATCGAAAACTTAGAATTCAAATCTGCTTTTTCATTTTCGGAAATACCTACAGTAACTCAACAAACATTGGCACTGAAATCTCCCATTTTCTAGGAGGCGTAATGTCAACAAAAGTTGAATGATAACTGAGAGCATCTGATTGCGATAATAAAAGAGTGTCAAAGTATTCAAGATGTCAGCATTAATTTCGAATTTACGCCGAGTAAAATGCTGAGGTGAAAAAACTGCGGGTTAATGTTTAGAGAAATTTTCAGCTGTTTTTATCATTAAAAAATAATTAAAAACTGACCATTAGATGGCTTTCACACATCAAAGTGAAATTGTTTATGAAAACAGAGCACAGTAACATAAAATATCGCATTTTAGTTTAAATCAAAAATGCTTAACATGTCTGCTAACCCAAAGTATTAAACAAGTGAGTCGCGTACCTACTCCTATTACGTCTTAGTGCAACTAGTCATCATCGATACCACCGAAGACTCATTGAATAGTATCTTTCAGTTTCACCAAAGAGGTTGGAAAAAAAGACAGACACGAGACTTTAGACATCCCCACAACCCAAAGTCCACTGGTGTAAGGTCTGGTGATCTTGAGGATCAATTAATTTTACATCATCGGCTTATTACCGGCTTCTCAATGATTTTGTTTAGGACGATCGTCTTGACGGAAAGAGAAATAAGAAGCAGGTGCAAGTTTCTCGTGAAAACGTAAAACTCCATTCTGTAATGACGGAAAAGTTTTTCTGGCCAAATACATGATAACGCGCTTCAAAATAAATAAACAAATAATTTTAAAAATACTGACCTTGATGAAGGACGCTGTGAAACCGAACGAAACAGTCATACGAAGGGAATGTAGGGGTTTGGTCATGTAGTTACGAGATTTTGTAATCGACTTTTACGTATTGACTTCACCATGCAATGAAAATTGTGCTTCATCTCTCCACATGATGTTCAGTAACTATTGTGGGCCTTGTTCCATTTGCACAAGCGCTCATGTTGCAAAAGCTTGTCTTTCGTTGAATTCTGCTGCTAATAATTTGTGGAGTGTCAGTACATATACGGATGTAGTTTCAATATTCCGTGCAAAATGCGTCGATCGACGTTTCCGAAATCCCATTTACTCTATCTGCTTCACGCGCACTGCTACACTTTGTCGATGTGCTAAATTTCTCTTGACACTTTGTGCAATAGGATCGCGGTTCGCACTGATGGATAATCTGCCACTTTTTGGACGATCTTCCAAACTCCAAGGTTCCTCAAAACGGCTTACCGAATTCATTAACCCATTCAATGAGTTTTTATTTGCCTTGACTCCTTTCACTATGCCACCGTTCTTTTGTGGTTCGTTTGGGTTTCATCTTTCTTGCAAAAAATTGTAATTTCTTCATCCGATAACGATAACAATAGCACACTGCTAACACCGAATGAGGATCAAATTCATCTTATGTTTAGTGCCAATCCTAATTTTCTGTCCTGATATGTGTGAGTGTCAACCATCGGTCATAAGTCGAATTTTTTTCTGAGAAAAACAGTCCCAAGACTTTATGAATATATTTCTGCAAACCTCAATTTTTCATGAAATTTACCTTTTTTGATTAAGATCTTTCGAAATGTGCACGAATTTATGGCACACCCAACATTTCAGAAGAAAAGTATCACAAATGCGCATTGAAGAACATTGAAATGAAAAGAAAGAAGAGCGTTCTTTTTAAAGATTAAGGAGGAGCCGAACAAAAATAACTAATTTTATCTTATTGTTAAGAATCTATTAGGACTTTTTAAACGAATATTAATGAATGCAGTTAAGAGAAAAAAAAAAGATAAAAATGTTTTTTTTAATAAAAGGCGATGAAAGGTAGAAACATATTTTATAGATAATCTTTTTTATAATTTAAAATAATTAAAATGCATTTAGATAAATAAAATAATGGATATTTCCTTTCACAGACGAGTTCTTTGAACCTTTTAGGAGTTCTGATTTTTTAAATTTATGACCGAAATACTCTCTTATCTTACTAATTAACGCACTCAAGTTTTAAAGTTTCATTACCGATGAATTCTGTACGAAATCTGTTTTAGTATTGGAATTTCCATATCATTCTTTTCTGTTTGATCATTCGGGTGCTTACATTAAATCAATAACGTCAACGATACTTGCATAAAGGGAAGGCAGATTTCAAATATTAGATACATAATTCTTAATTAGAATCGAACCCACGAACTCAAACTTAGGACACATGGCTCTAGCACGTTATTAAAGAAACATTTCATTTATAATTTATTCATCGCTTTGTATCTGTTATAAATATAGATAGAGCTGCGAAATTTAAAAACAGAGCTCATTGTCTACAGCAGGAAACTGTTCAAGAAACAAAGCAGAGGTCACCGCATTAATAATAGATTATTATATCTTTTTGATCAGAAGAATTTCTTTTTGAAATTGAAAATTAATGGATGAATACCGTTGTGAATTTTGTGACAATATAGTGACATGCGGTGAGATACACCTTTGCAACTTTCATACGTTTGACGATACGTATTCACACTCACAGACTTTTTCAGAGAATACCTTTAACAGCGCACAACTATGGACATCTTATGATCGTCCATATTTGGATGCCATTTCAGATACTCGGGTAATTGGCGTTCAAACGGAAGAAAATGCATCTTTAATGGTTTCTTCAGAAAATGCTGAGTCTTGTTTCAGACATGAAAATGATTTTCCCGCAGCTTATAACCTTTCATCAGCTGTCATAGAATCAACTGGTGTTTACGAGGAAAGGCAAAGAATATCAGGTGTATCCGATCTGATATATGCGACAGGTAGTGAAAAAGATGAGATGTCATGTCAAGAGAACAAATGGCTGTCTCTGAATACCGATAACAAATATTTTATGGATTCTTTAGAATGTGCTATTAGAAGAGGGCATTCAGATAGTAGCAATATCTCTGAACCAAGAAAACTGATTGTGAATCCTGATTTCCTACCAGAAAGAAATGAACCAGAAAATGGCAAGATACCTGTCTCGGAGTATGTAACTGATGAACATACTTCACTTGAAATACACTCAAATGTTTACAGTAAGAGCGAGAATATAACCGTCAACTTGAAGGAACATATTTCTTCTATAACAGATAACAATACTGTGGCTGGACCTTCAGGGATGTGCCCTCGGAAGAAGAAATTTCCTTGCACATTATGTCCAAAGGAATTCAATGAAAAATGTAATCTCTACGTTCATTATCGAACACATACAGGCCAAAAGCCTTTTGTATGTGAATTATGCAGAAGAACATTTACTCAGAAAGGAAATCGCGATAGACATTTTCGAACTCACACCGGTGATAGGCCTTTTGTGTGTGATTTCTGTAAAAGACCTTTTGCTTCTAAAGATAGTCTGACAAGACATGTTAGGACTCACACAGGAGTAAGACCTTATAAGTGTCCAGTTTGTGGAAAGACATTCTCTTATAGAAGTAGTTTCAATAGGCATGTCAAGAGAAAGCATAAATGATATCAATCTGCAATTTACAGAAAAAAATTATTTTACTCTTGTATGAAAATAGTTTACATTCTTAACCAAAATGAAACAATTTTAATTGAAAGTTGTTACTATTTTATTTTAAAACTACTGCTTGATTTTTATTATTTTGACGATGTGTATTCTTGAGATCCTATCTTTTAAGCTATTGTTCTTTTAACTGAAGATTGAAAATGAAAATATGTTTTCAGTTCAGATGCATTCATATCTGCTTATGGTTTCAACTTTGTTTATATCTTTTTAAAAAGTTTTTAATCCCTAGTTCCAATTCTCGAGAATTAATATGAAAAATACGCGTTCCCCTAATGCAATTATTCCTTGTGTTAACTTGAATGCAAAATTAAATATTTCCGCATTTCGTTATATCATGTTTCATTTCCTGTTTTTCCCAGCATTTGAGGTAAACTTTAAATATCAGCCAAATGGCGATTTTAAATAATAAATTTTGACATTTTATCCGAAAAAGTACATTTTCGATTGATTAATAATTGTAAAAATCCATTGAAACATTTTTTTTTTTATTTTTTATTTTGAATTGGTGTAAACAATAGTTTTTATGTTGATGTTTTATTATGATGCAAATAATATTTGTATTTGTTCCAATGGAAAATTTAGATATGGTATGAAATATGTTTTTGTATTACTGACGAATATGACAAAGATTTCATTTCTTTATATATTGAAGATCGTTCTTTGAAAATGATATTTAAAGCAGTTTTGCAAATACTTCAATAAATATTTTTATATAACGCTAAAGATTATATTGTCTGTGTTATTTATTGATCTATTTTTTGCCTTTTTAAGACATTTTTTATAGTCATTTTCTGTTAAAGGAATGCATTCATGTCCATTATATTTTTATTGACTTGTGTAATTTCTGTTAATATTAATGAATGCGTGCGTGAATTTCTTGGAGTTTGCAGACTGATTAATTGAAACTCTCAAATTTGGCAAATCTATTTCTTTAATGGTGAGAATTTGCAACATGTAACTAGTTTTTAAAAATAGTTATTGGAGTTTTAAAGAATTAAAAATTTAGCGGTCTTTTTTTGCTAATTATTATTTTTACATGATTCCCAAAATTCAAAGTTTTATCTTTCAAAAATAAATAAATAAAAATAAAAAAATAATTTTTCCCCCCGAAACTTAAAGGAAACATTTTAAAAGAAACATTTATTTTATATCAAAATGTTTCACTTTGCACTGAAACTCTAATGATTTTCGTAGCTTCTTTATTAATACTTCATTTTGCCACTATTAATGGTCGAGATATAATAATCCGGCTTGTTTTTGATGTGTAAGATTACAATGTAATCTATTTTTTAAATAAAATGTCTGCAGTTTTCTTAAATTTAAAATCAGGATTTGAATTCGAATCATGAGATAGTGTAAAATTCTTTAATTGGACCCATTTTTTTTAATAGTGCCGCTCTTTCTTTGGACGCAATTGGATGCATAATAATAATGAATGGGTGCGTGCATTTCTTGGCGTTTACAGACTCATTAACTGGAACTTTCCTATTTGGCAATTTTAATTTTAAAGTTTCAGAAGCTGCAACTTGAAATTCGGTTTTTTTAAATAATTATTGGAATTTTAATAAATTAAAAATTTAGCGAAATTTTGTTTTATTTTTGCTAAGTTTTGTTAAAGTTTGTTTTGTTTCTGTTTTTTTGGAAGCCTAAAAATTATCTTTACATTATTCTCGAAATTCAAAGTATTATCTTTCCAAGAAACAATTTTCAAAAAACAATTAATTGTTGTTGTTTTTTTGTTTTTCACAACTTAAAGAAAACATTTTAAAAGACATTTTAAATCGAAATTCTACTGTTGCAATGAAACTGTAATGGTTTTCGTACCTTCTTTTTTAATATTTCATCTTGTTTTTTTTTTTACACTTTTAATGGTAAATATAAAATGCTCCTACTTGTTTTCCATGTAGAGGATTTCAAAGTAAACTGTTTTTTAAATAAAATTTTTGCACTTTTCTTTAAACTTAAAATTTGGATTTAGATTCGAATTTTTCTAACCTTTTGATTATAGAGTAACAGCATATAATTTGAAATAAATTATCAGTCAAATAAATTATAATAATTGATGCTGAAAGGAAATGTAATTTTTATTTTCGGTTTTACTTTATTTGTTTAAAATATTTTTGAACGTTTTTAAAAACAAACTTACTTGGTTCAAAATCATAGCAATCTTAATTACCTTTTGAATTCTTATGAATATTCTTATGCATATTCTTATTTATAATTTAACTTTTAACCCATAAGTCCTTGTTACGGCTTTGAAAAGGATTATCGTGTAAAAATATCTTTTAAATTCTGCTGTATTTGCTGTCCTGTCTGCGTTTATTTATTAATGCATAAAAAGCAAAGTATATACTATTTTTATGTTGAACATTTTTCTGAAAATTCTATTTAACTTTTTAGTTAATTTTTGGATCTAAAATATTAATTAATATATATAAATTATTTATTATTATAATGATCTAGAATGATATTAGTTTTTTTGACTAATTGCTATCTCGAACCTATTTTACATATACGGGTTGTTTGGTCAAATATATATGTAAAGGTTGATTGCGGTTCATACACTAAAACTTGAATATATATATATATATATTTATGGGATAAATATAAAGTTCTGAACGGAGAAAAGAAACTTTAAGAGAAGAAATTTTAAACTTAATTGATAAACTTAACAAATTAATCATAAAAAGAGAAAATTTAAAATAGCTGATTTTTGATTTCATATTTGAAAAATACGTTTTATTCAAAACTTGGTGTGAAAACACACGGAAAGATCTAAATATCAAATGCTTCTAAAACAGATTCTTGATAATACAAAATGGATAATGCTCAATTTTGTTGAAGCAAGCGGCAGCGAGCAGTCAATAGAATTTGGATACATACGAAATAATTCATAATTTTTTAAAGATATTTTTAATTCCTTTCTTTTTTAGGTAAAATCATTCGATTGAGCAAATTTTTATAAATCATATTACTATTTTATTTCATCGCTATAAAGTATAATTTATTTGTTACAAAAATGGAAAAAGTGGCGACATTGAAAATTAAAATTGAGACATTCAATCAAAATATGCGAACGCTAAAATGAATATGGCAATTGGAACACATTGGTACCCTCTCACCGAAAAGGAGACTACGGTGAATCCTGCATGGAGGCGAGTCAATCTGACATCAACTTCTCATACAAGGAGAATGGGCGACAAATTGATTGTGGGTTTGAATGAATGAATTCGTTGTGGATCGCCAGATCATGTGATTCTTTCCAAGGAACTTAACAAAGGACCTTCTCGTGTCGCAATATGGAAATTAAGCTGTCAGATAGAGTGACTTATGCTTTAAAGCAAAATCATCGTATGATTGCCGGAATCATCCAAGATCTCGAACGCAGCAATATAGAACCCTGAAGCCTCTATTTTGTAGGAGTCACTAGAACTAAACAAAACAAATCGAGGATAAAACAAGTACCGATCCGAGGAATATATAAACAAAATAAGGGTTCTTTTCATTCCATCCAAATTCCTTTTTATGCTCGATGCATCTTACTACAGTTGAATTTATTGTAGTTTTATCTGAATATCGTATTTGTCAGAGCTCTATCGGAGTTTTATTGTTGTTAGTAGAAATTTATATTCATAAGCCAACATGCATTATTACGTTATTACAACAAGTACGTCATTACAACATATGTTATTACGTTACAGTATTAAATAAAAGAATTATTAAATATCTGAAATAAAAAAAATGTTTTTATTTTTTATTTTTAAATCGGTAATTTACTCTCCACAAGCTTTGAGAATCAATTTAAAAACTGCATACTGCCCTTTCACTTAAAAACATACTCTCTCAAGTCATAAAATAGGAACTTAAAAAAATCTTTAATTATATTAATCAAATAATCTATACTGAATATAAAATATATTCGTGGCAACGGCTAGTCAAAAGATAAGTTTTATTCGAGGGCTCTATCATAAGACCTTATTTCTACTTATTGTTTAGGTATAAGGGTTCTAATTTTCCTTAAGGAATGGAATAAATATAAAAAATAAATGGACGGTGAAGAGTTTAGGTAAACGCACTTTTACTAGAAAAAAAATTTGAATGTCAGGAGAGAGTTGTGTAAAATAATTAGTGAGATGACAGTTTTAAAGATTCAAACAGTTTATTGCGTTTCAAAACAATAAAAGTAAAGCACATTAAAAAAAACTCAGACTTTGATTAATGTCAATATAACATTTATAAGACTAAAAATGTATTCCAATTTAAACTTATGTTAGTTTATAGACAGAAAATGAATGTAAATATGCTTAGAATTTCTGATACCCATATACTTCATTTAATAGTATGTCCAGAAAAATACAATCTCTTTCAGCAGAATTTTTAGCTTTTTGTGTTATTAGTGGAGCTCCGCATCCGATTGGTGGGCTATAATTAGAGGTTACAAAAGAGTCCAATTTAACATTTCTTGTAACTTCGTTTCGATGTCTTTTTCAGCCAAATGTTACGTTAATCATCAATTTTATCAGATATGTAACTTATATTTCTGCATTAGAATTCGTTCATACTTCTAATCATTGCTTCGCGTTATTTTCCATGTTTTCGGTCTATATATTTGTGCATCCAGTTATATAACAAGAATGAAATAATTAATAAATGGGCACTTTGAACAAATTTTCTGCTCTATTTGAAGTTTTATCTTAACTATAATAAATTTTTAAAAATCAAATATTTTATTAAATTATTTATGGTGGAAGCTATTCAAAATAGCATATAAAAATAAACTTAAGCATATAAAAATATGCTTAAAAATTTTTTTTTAAGAATTCATCAATATTTAGAAAAATATGCGGCAAAAGCTGTAAGTCAATTGTGGATCTCAGGACAAAAAAAAAATCACCCATTACCTAAGTCTGTATGCTACCTCTGCGACATTAATAAGCATTCCAGATCATAATCTTTTTTTTAACTCATTTGATGTGCAAATTAAAATAATTGAAATGATATCACAAATAACTACATGAAGCGAATGTACATTTTAAATATTTGATTTTTGAATTTAGGAATTTCAATTTTTTTTGAATTTTTAAACGATTGTTGTTAAAGTACATTCATTGTTAAATGTACTTTAACTAAAACAAGAGTTACGAACGTTAAATGTCATCAATAACGTTTATAACAAGAAAAAGCTGTAAGAAAAGAAAATCTTTGGTTTTTTCACCTATTTAACTATTTGTCATACATTTTTGGTAAGTCAGAACTTTATATCAGTTGGAAATTAATGGCTCAATACCTATGCTTATTCATAAATCATAACAAGTTGATTTATGGTGAGAATCCTCCTTGCTTCTTTTATAAGAACGATGACAGGAAATTCAGATGAAAAAAATAAAGAAGCGAATAACAAATGTACGGAAAATTGGAATGGCAGTTCTCGGCATTTAAATCAAGTTGTTCGACAAAACGAAAGTAAAAAATCTAAGCTCAAATTTATCGCTATTTCAAAATAATGAAGAAGTGTAGTCACTTCCCTTAAAGATAAAGAAGTTGACGACTTCTGCAGAGAGCTCCAGCAATACACAACTAAAGAAGCCTTTTGATATTTCATATTGTAATCCCAATCCAAATGTTAAGCCAATTGTCGTCCAAAGTAAAGGAAATGTATCGTTCACGGCTTCCTCAACCGTTGAATCTTGTTACAGACCTGAAAATGGCCATCGCGAAGGTTATGAAAAAAAAGATAATTGTCAAAAAATCAAATGTTGATGACATACAAAAACAAAGAGAATCAGGTGTATCAGATCTTATGCAAGCAACAGCTGATGAGGAAATTAAAATGAAACTTGAAGATAATAAGTGGCAATCTTTGAATAATGATAAAAATGATTTTAACGACTCTCTGGAATGTGATATCCACAAAACGCTTTCAGATATTAGTAATATTTCTGGAACTGAGAATTTGATTGTGAATCCTGATTTCCCAGCAGAAAGTAAGGAGCCGAAACTGGCAAAAGGCAAGTGTCAGTGGGTGAGATTAATGAACATACTTCTTTGGAAGTGCACTCTCAGGGTCAAAATAAGAATAAGAAAATGGCTAATTACGTGAAAGAACCTATCTACTACGGAAGATGACAAAGCTGTGGCTGGACCATCCGGCGTATGTCCTCATAAGAAAATTTTTTTTGCAATTTATATTCTAAGAAATACAGTACGAAAGGAACTCTTAAAAATCACTATGGAATATATGGTAGCGACAAGCGCATTATGTGCAATATATGTAATAAACAATTTTCTAAGAAATAAGATCGCGATAGACATTACAGAATCCACACCTTATATGAAAAACAATATGTGTGTGATATACGCGGAATAGAATGCATTCAGAAAGTACATCTCGTCAACCATTATCGAACCCACACCGGTGACAATCCTTTTGTGCTGGAAGTCTGTAAGACAGGTTTTGCTCAAAAGATTCATCCTAAGGAGCATGTTCGATATCACACTGGAGAAAAACCTTAAAAATGCCCAAGTTGTGGAATGACATTCACGACCAGCAGTAATTGCAATATGCATCACAGGAGAAAGCATGAGTGAAATTAATTTTAAAACTACGCAAATAATTCTTTTACTCTTATATGGAACTACTTCAAATTCTTTACTGAATAAAAATTTTGAATGGTTGCAATTTGTTTTTTAAATTTTCTTTATGAATTCCACGATTTTGACAAAGCATATACCTATATATTAAATATCTAAACTATTGTTTTTTAATTGATTATTGACGATGAAAATATGTTTTTGTGTTCAGATAACTTTATATTTAACTAGTTATCGTTTTTAATTTTTTTTATGTTTTTAATTCTAATTGGTTAAATACTAATTTGTTTAAACTAAAATAAAATTTCAGTTCCCTTCCAATAAAACAA
Organism: Argiope bruennichi; assembly: GCF_947563725.1. NCBI lineage: Eukaryota > Metazoa > Arthropoda > Arachnida > Araneae > Araneidae > Argiope > Argiope bruennichi. The sequence continues at coordinate 126,181,083 of NC_079156.1, forward strand.
TCATTATTCATTATTTGTCTTTATTTAATAAATAAAATATTTCCAAATGTAATGCTGTTCACTTTTAACAGTCTAGCTCTAACAAGTATTTGAGCAAAAATTTAAATACGAACAAAGTAACAGTTTTAAATAATGGTAAGTATTACAATATTTTAACTGTACAAAAATAATTAGGTTCAGTTAATAATTGAAAAAATTGTGATTTCGAATTTTGATTTGCAACATTGTGATTTTGAATTGGTGTTTGCAGCATTATTTCACTTGATGTTTAATTAAAAAATGTATTTATCCAAATGGAAAAATTAGATAAAACAAAAATTCTGTTTTTGATATTAGTAAAGATTTTCACAAAACGTATGATTTTTTATATATTAAAAATCATGTTCTGTAAGAGAAATTTAATTCTTTTTTGTAAATAGTGTAATAAATATTTTTATATTAGAAATCAAACTTAAATGTGTCTGTGATTATTTTTCCCTTAAAGGGAATCTTTATGGTCAGTTTCAGTAAAAGAAAGAAATCAATAAATTTATGTATATATGCCGGATGTCCCATAAATTTGTAAATACTTTAAAAATTCATAAAAATTGCAGGACTAAGTATATTTGAATGCGGTTTGAGAAACTATTATTCTCATGAAGAGGGATTTTTTTTTTGATACAGAAAAAAAAATTCAAAAATTTGTCAATAGAGGGCGCTGCACACAAGCAAATCAGTGGAAATATGCAAATTAAAGTCTTATGAAAGGCAGAGTGAGCGATTGACACATCATTTCTAAAGGTTTGCATAAGATTTGTATTAAGATGTTGAAACTGGTGGATAAAGCACTATTGGTAAAGTTGTTTTATGTCAGCAACGAATCGGCGGCTGAAGCCTTACGAAAGTTTAGGACCCAGAAAAGATTGAAGAAAGGTTCAGGTCCGATCACTCCTGCTGGACTTGTTTCCCTAGTACGCCGTTTCGAAGAAACTGGAAGTTTGTGTCATCGGCCACGCAGTGGTGCACCTCGTTTAACAACAGTCCGTAACCCCGATGTCTCTTCGCAAATGGACACGCTAAGGGAACAGTCTACAAGTGCAGTCAGTAGCGCACGAGAATTGGCACGAATAACTGGTATACCAAAGACTTCGGTGTACCGTATCCTTCATGGGGTATTGCAATTGTACCCATACAAATTGAAATCGCTACATACTAAGAGATTGGAATTCTCAAATTGGGCTTTGGCGAAAATCGAAGATAATCCGCGATGGCTGCTGAAAATATTGTGGACAGATGAGGCTCATTTTGCTTTGCATGGAGCAGTTAATACCCATAACTGTAGAATATGGGCACATTTGAATCCACATGCTTACACTGAGAAGCCCCTGCATTTACCACGGGTTACTGTTTGGTGTGGTTTCACTGCATCCATTATTGCAGGCCCTTTTTTCTTTGAAAAGCCCTGTAAAAAAGCAGGATGGAAGACATGTTCAGTTAATGGAACAAGTTACTTGGAAATGTTACAGAAGGAAGTGATACCGTCCTTATCGGAACACAATGTCCTTGACACAATGACATTCATGCAAAATGGGGCACCTCCTCACATCGACACCGAAGTGAAGGCATTTTTTAGAAGAACTTTTACTGAAGAACGGATAGCGGTCACTTTACACATGAATGGCCCCCACGCTCACCAGATTTAACACCCCTTGATTTTTGGCTTTGCGGTTACCTTAAGTCTCGGGTGTACCGCCATAGGCCAACTTAGTTAGTGCAGCTAAAGGAAGCCATTTGACACGAAATCTCATGCATTCATCCGGATATGCTGTATGATGCAATTACCAGTGTTGTCTCCCGCTTCCAAAATGTCATTTGTGGTTATGGCGGACACATAGAACAAGTACTGTAGTACTAGTGTGATACGCATGTAAACAATTGCTTGCATGCAAATAAAAGTGTTTTTCCCGTAGAATTGTATGTTTTGCTTGTGCTTAGCGCCCTCTATCGACAAATTTTTCAACTATTTTTTTTTTTGTATGAAAAAAAAATTCCCCGCTCATAAGAATAACAGTTTCGCAAACCGCATTAAATTATACTCATTGTTTCTCTTTTTATGAATTTTTAAAGTATTTACAAATTTATGTGATACCCGGTATTTTCAATGATTTGAGTAATATGTTTTAATAATGGATGAGTGTGTGTGTTGACTCATTCAGGATAGATAGAATTGCTAGGTGTGTTTGTCAATGCATGATAATTCGTATTTGCTTATTTTCAATGTTGGGAATTTGCAGATCCAAATGAGAATTTCGTAATGTTTGTTAGAAGTTTAATTTTAAAAAAACCACGAAACATTTTCGCAAAAAAAAAAAAGAAAAAAAAAGTCCATAATAAATAAATATTTTTACACCATACTAAAATTCGAAGCATAATCATTTCAATGATAAAAGTTTTAAACGTGTAATTGCATTTTTCCTTTTTAACAAAGGAAAATACATATTTTAAACTTATTTTACAGCGATATTTTTCATTATTAAAGTGAAACTCTGATCGTTTTAATTGTTTTTATTAAAATTTCATCTTCTATTTTCACATTGCTAATGGTCAAAATTTTATGATATGGCTGAATTTTCACATTTAATAATTCTAATATAAGGTAAATTTTTATTAAAATTTTTGAAGTTTTGTTTTGTACCTATAAGTAACAGTTCATTTCGATGCATGAGAGACTAAAAATAATTTAAATGTACACATTTTTAATATTGCCGCTCTTTCTTGTAATATAATCTCATCATGTTTCATAGAATATTGCTTTGTCTTCTTGTGCAGAGGCATTTGATCTTCCATCTTTTTTCCTATGCGCTAATGAATCATCATCTCTTCCAATCCTTTTCCTGGGAATAAATTCATTTTTTTTATTTGTATTTAACTTCAAAATCTTTTAAGCATCGCATTTATTCGATCAGCGTCTTAATGATAAAATTGTTTTAATAATAAAGAAAATACAGGAAGAAAAAAAAAAGGCCAATCAGTCTATCTTCACTTGCCCCAGTCTATATGCTTTTCAATCAAGGATTTCAAACCAAGATTCAAATTATGTACCATATTGTAGCTATCCGAATTAGAAAAAGAAATAATAAAGATACCAGATATAGGAGTATTTAGGTATGATTTTACGCGAACTTCATACAATAAAAATGAGTATGAGATGAATTCTTAAAAAAATTGCAACACAGATGTGATTGAAATTTAAGTCTAATTAGTGGATTGCAAAACACGCTAATTAGAAGTATTTGAGGGAGCTGGTAATGGAAACATATTAATTTTGAACTCATAAAATTAATTTGCATGTTATAGAAAAAATTCTTTTACCCTAGTATGTAACTGTTTGAAATTCTTTATTGAATTGAAGAAATTGTAATTGTGATAATTTTATTTTTTAAATCTCTTTACAAATTCTAATTTTATTTTAAAAATTAATTTTCGAATTCTATCATTTTGAAGAAGCATATTTTTTTTATTTCAAACCTATAAAATGTTTCTTTGTAATTGAAACATTCTTGACGATGCAAACATGGTTTTCTGTTCAAATGATTTTAAATTTAAGGCTAATTTTTTAAAATTTTGTATGTTTTTCGTATTTTTTAAACTAAAAAGATAAATCATTGTCAGTTGAAACCAAAAATACAGGTTTCAGCTGTCTTCCTATAAAAATATCATGATTATTTATTTTGTATTTAATTCATAAATTAAATATTTCCGAATTTATTGATATTTACCTTTAACATTCTATTTCTACTAAGCATTTGAACAAATACGTAAATGCCATCTTAGCGCCAGTTTTAAATAATGGTTCGTATTTTGACATCGATTAATAATTGTAATTATTCTGATAGTTCTGTTTGTAATGTTCTGATGTTTAATTCAATTTAGTGATATTTTTTAAACTTGATTTTTAATTATTGAATAAGATTTGTTACAGTTGAACAAATCTCGCAAAGTAATATATATATAGATATATATATATACCGGGTGCGGCATAAATTCGTGCCAACTTCAAAAAATCATAATAAAAAAAGTAATGTTCGAAAAAAATTCCTGTTTGAAGAATATGTTCAGAGAGCCTTTGGATTTCATTATTTTCATTAAAAAAATGTATTTAAAAATGACCGGTGGATGGCGCTCACACGGTCATACCGAGACGTTTTATGCAAATCAGGAAAACAGAGCACAGTAACATTAGAATACATTTTATTTTAAAGCAAAAGATGTTCAACATGACAGCCACCACAAGGTATTAAGCAAGTGAAGCGCGTGACTGCGCCTATTACATATGCGTGTAATAATGGCCAACAGAATGACATCTTTCAGTTCCATCAAAGTGGCAGGGGAGCCCCGGTAGACACGAGGACTTCAGGTATCTCTACAGCCAAAAGTCCGCTGGAGAAACATCTGGCGCTCGTGAGGGCCTCTTACATCCTCTGCTTATAACTCTGTCCTCAGTGAATGCGTCTAGGAGGAACGTCTTAGCGGAACTAGCAACGTGGGGTGGGGCACCAACCTGCTTGAAGGTGACGGAAGATAACGCACGTTTTTGCTGCAAAGCAGGCATAACGTGGTCTCGCAAATCCTTAAAATAGCGTCCTGAAGTGACGGAACAGGTTTTCCAACCAGATACAGGACAACGCTCTTCAAAAAAAGAAAGGGCCTAGAATGAAGGACGCAGTGAAACTGCACCAAACAGTCACATCTGGAGAATGTAGTAGTTTGGTCGTGTACACACGAGGGTTTGATGCTGCCCAGATACGATTATTTTGCGTATTGACGTTACCATGCAATGAAAAGTGGGCTTCATCTGTCCACATGATGTTCAGTAACCATTGTGGATCTCATTCCATTTGTGCGAGCACCCATGTTACAAAGGCTTGTCTTTTCTCGCAATCTACTGGCAACAACTGAAGAAATGCCTCTATTTTGTACGGATGCAGTTTCAAGATTTCGTTCAGAATGCTTCGGATAGACCTTTCCGGAATTCATGTTATTTTACCTGCTTCACGTGCCCTTGAAATCCCCGTTGAAGTCTCGGCTTCCATATTTATCATGACCCTTTGGATATCAGGGACACGGTCAGCGCTGACGGATGGTCTGCCACTTCTTGGACGATCCTCTGATCTTCCCGTTTCCTCAAAACGCCGAACTAAATTCAATATCCCATTCAATGGAATTGGGCTTTTCTTCGCCTCAATTCCTTTAACAGTCCGTAACTATCAGTCGCGGATTCACCGTTCTAATAGACCAGTTTAACAATTAATGCTCGATCCGGTAGCGATAGCTTACTATTGGCTTCGAATGACAGATCCAGTATAGCTATAAAACACCAGCCTTGTGTTTTATAGCTATACTGATTTGCATAAACAGTCTCGGTAAGACGTGTGGCAGCCATCTATCGGTCATTTTTAAAATATATTTTTTAATGGAAATAACAGAATCCAAAGACTGTTTTAACATATTCCCACAAACCGCAATTTTTTTTATACATTACATTTTTTTATTATGATTTTTTGAAGTTTGCACGAATTCATGCCGCACCCTGTATTTGACGAATTTTGCAAGTATTGCCTTCCTTTATATATCGAAGATTGTATTCTGTAAGAGACATTCAATGGAGTTTTCGAATATTTTAATAAACATGTTCATATTAGTAACGAGTTTTCAATATCCTTGAGATATTTTTTTCTTTCAAAGAAATTTTTTCATCATTTTCTATGAAAGAAATAAATTCAGCAAATTCAGTGTCAATTTTATTTTCAAGGATTTGTGTAATCTGCTTTAATGATAAAAGATAAATGTCTGTGTTAACATTATAATACAAACAGAATTCTTAACTTTGGCAAGTGCTCATTTTCAATGTTGGGAATTTGCAGTTCGGAACGAGGTTTTTTAAACTTGTATGAGCATTTATATTAATTTAAAAAAAGCGAAATTTTGGTATGTTTCCGATATAATTTAAAAATTCCCAAAATTATATTTACAACATTCTAAAATTCGAAGCATTGTCATTTCAATGATAAAGGTTTTAGAGATTGATCTACTATGTGCCGCTTTTGAATAATAGCACTGATTGCGACATTTCAACCAATTAAATGGACTTACAATTGAATAACAACATTAATAATCGATTTTAATTTGAAATTTGTTTAATCAATAGATTTTAAATTTGATGTTAATAAAAAATATTATTATTTGTAAGCATTATATTCAAATACACCATTATTATATACATTACTATGGACAACACCAAGTATTTGCAGTAATTCCAAGCATTTTATGGGATTTTTTCATCAGCAAAGATATAAAGAAACATTAGTTTTTTTCTATAAATGACAAATTATACAAAATATTCATTTCTTTAAATATTTAAAATTTTCCTTTATAACTGACATTTAATGCACTTTGTGAATGCTTCTGAAAAATAATTTTATATTATGCAAAAGATTCCAATGTACCTGTGATAGTTTTTTTCTTCTTTTCAAAAATTTCTGTGGTCATTTTTTATGAAAAAAATTTAGTTGTTTCAATGCCAGTTTTATTTTCATCGATTTCTGTAATCTCTACTAATAATAATGGTTAATTTGTAAACACGTTTAAGGGGAAGTCTGCTGGGAATCGCGTTTGCTAACCAGAAACTGATGCTGTTGAAAGAGGAGATGAAGATAGCATTAATAAGCTGAACGAGGAATTTTATTATCGACAAACACACAGCTTATCAGGAGAAATACCTAACTGGTGTCTGGTCACCAATATTTCCCTTGATTTCAGGAATAATGTATGCTTAGATGTGATGGAAAAGATGTTGAATTTATGGATAAAAGAGGACATTACGGATAATATGCGTATCTCCTATAGAGAAAGAGCAACGATATCTAATAGATTAGAGGCATTTAACAAATATACATCTAAGGAATATAATAAATGGCCAGGCTGGCTGGATAACTTAAAATAATTGCAAAGCCATAGAATTCAGACAGTTTTTACTTTACACAAGACAAGAATTTTGGATTTACAAGACACTTGGGATTCATCTGAATATATTAATACTTTTTGCTTTCAAGTGTATGTAAGAATGCTCATTGTTGAAACTATTGAAGTATTTCTTAATCACACCAAGCAGTTTAGTTTTCTAATTTAATTTGTTTGTCGAAATATATGGCATTCAAAATGTATAGTAAAAGGGAAATGGGCTCATACATGTCACATTACGTAATAATGCGTTTTAAGCTTCATAATGTCAGTCTTTTGAAATTTGAAAATTGCATACAAAAGTTAACAAAGAAATCAGAGAAGTCCCTTTAATAATTGTGGAAAATATATCAAGAAATACCTGTTATAAAAACTATTACTTTTGCAGCAAATGAAGAAATTAATTGTGATTCTTTAGTAAAAATCCATTCGGATTGTTTTGTTCTGAATCGAATTTGAAAAATGATAGTTTTTGTAATTTGAAATCACGAGAGATAGTATCAATTTAAAAAATTGAAAAATAATCGCATGGCAATGGTACTATCAATAGCGGTTGTAAATTTTTAAACTGAAGAGAACTTTATATTTTTATTGAAATCATCTTTTTTTGGTACTTGCGTAGTAAGCTAACTTCCATTCTTGAGATGTTTCAGACATTATAGAAAAGTTTGCTCTTTAGGCTATGGGAGAGCAGTTTATAATGCTACTTTTGATGACATTAGATTAATGCAAATCAAAGCACACATAAATGCGTCTTCTTGTAATATTGAATTTCATGCATTTTACTGCAATTATCGAGTTAGTTTGCTCCTATGACATATTTAACTCGATTAAAACTAAATGAATTGTAGAAAAAAAATTTAGAATCTTTAAAAATGAAAATTATGATTCGAAATTAAAACATCTGCTCGGAAATAAGAACTGCCATCACTGTTTTCATATAACTAAAGGTTCGATGTTAGGCAACATTGGTCAGAAGGACATCGTTCCTTTTCTTTTATTTTCAACACCCTGCCTTTAGTTTCTAGATTGTATTCAATTTTGATGTTCTGCTTCCCTTACTGATTCGAATGCATATTGAAAACAATGAAATCCATATTTTAGGAATTCCATGTAAATATTCAATTCATTGAAATGAACTTATGAGCAGTAAATAAACGTAATCATAAATTGTGACACTGCATGCATCATCTTCTCATCTTAGAAATTGGTCAAGGATATTATTACACGGTTTATTTCTTCCGCTCGTCTTCAAATTTTAAAGCAAATATTTCAATTAAAAAAAAACTTCTTACTCATTTATTCAAGATCTGTATTTATTTCTAAAATTTACTTTATGCAAGGATCACCATTTACAAAATTTATGAGCAGTTCTCATTTTTTTTTCAATGATAAATGGAATTTTGAAACATGAGTGCTGACCAATGTTAGTGTCTTATTTATCTGTACAGAAGACTCCATTCGAAAATTAGTCTGCATTCAGATGCAATTTGACACGATGAAAGAAAATAAACAGCTGATATTAGAAATTTTGGAAAATAACAGGAAAAAACAAGACCTTAAATTACAGACTGGAAATGATAAGAGGTTGAAATTAGCTTCTGAGACTTTAACACTTTGCATTCGGATATTGACTCTCACTCACCATTCAAAACGGCTCATCATTTTGACGTTTTATTTATTTATTTAATTTTGCTTATTAAAAATACCTGCAGAATAATAAGATGCAAATTAAGTAAACGGGAAAATTCGACTTAAAAAATTATATATACTTATATTTCGGAGCAATAAACAAGTCTTTGTATTAAATGAATAATTACGCATCGAATTATTTTACGAATACAAAGGGTTAAATGAGCTATGCACCCTGGTGGAAATGCTAAAAGAAAAGTATCGGCAAAAAATTGTAAATAAGTAAATGAGGAGAAGGAAAAATTATTTATTTTCTTTTCTGAAAGCCGATGGTGATTGTTAGGGCCTAATGGTGCATGGATTTGAAATACGTTATTCCATGATTGAAAACAAATTGCGGAAGAAGAAAAAGAAAAATATCAAATTTCTTACAAAAAGGAAGCATTCAATTTGAAACTGAATGGAAGAAAAACATAAAAAAAATCAGTATTCAATATTGATCACAAAAGGAATAAAACATGCTTCAATTTCTCCCATACGAAATTATTTGCTACAAACATGATTCACAAATTTTTATAATGTGCTTTTTTCTTCTTGTTTTGATGGGAACTTAATATTAGATATTTGAATGACTCTTTCTCCTCCTACAAGTAGTGAATAAAATTTCCAAACATTCCAAACCAGGATTTTTCATTATTAGAAACTATGCAGTAGTTTCGTGTACGTATAAATATTTCTTGTTATAGAATCTGATTCTATATTCAATATTAAATTCTCGTTTAAAGTTCCACGAGGCTCTCATTCGTTTATATTCATTATGCTTGCAATGAATGGCGTCTTCAACTGAACAATACTGTGCGGTTTTTGAAGAGTATTTGAACACAACAGAAGATTATTACTTGTTATTGAGTTTGTGTCTTGATTACTCAATTTGTCTCATTATATTTCCTAGCATTTGTGAAACTCAAAAAGGTGTTAATCCATATAAGGTGCGTTTATTTTGAACCCTTGGAACTAGAGTGAAAATGCAATTTACATTATGATTTTATTTTCATGCAATGAATACCGGATATCCTTTTCCTGAAAATATGTTGCATCATCTTTTTTTTTTCAGAAAAAAAATGGCAATTATATAAGAATATTCAAAACCTTATTTATAAGAAATTAAATATTCTTTCAGCAAAAATCTATCTTTAGTACTTCTAATTAATCTCCTGGATCTTTTAATTTCGGACAATGGTCAAAAGACGTGAACTGTTAATCAGCAACAATATTTATGCTAGTGAAATATTTGAAATAGAAACTTCCAAACTGTTCAAGATAAAAGAATTGCAAGATTTGTTTCCGGATTTTATTTTACTGATGTTGTATTGCTTCTGAGTTCCATTCGAAATTAATTCTTCAGACACAATCTGATTACTGAAATATAACTTAGAAGTAAATAATCATAAAAATGCATTGAAATTTTTTTTATCAGCAGAAAATAAATAAATAGGAAACCGAGTCGCTTCTTTTGGTTTATGGGGTGACGAAATAAACAAAAAAAAATCTTAATTTAATCTCTAAAAAATTTTGATAAATAGTTTTTTTTAACAGAATCTCATTGAATTTCAAACCATTTCATAGCTATTAGTGCAGTTGAGTGATTTTATTCATAGAAAATAATTTTAATAAAATGTAAGCTTTTATTTAATATACATGGATAATTATATTTTAAAATCTTAACCAACGGGAGAATTCAGATTAAAAAAAAATATTACATCACACATGCACACAATTTTGCTATTAATACCATCTCATTATTTTCATGCTGTAAATTAAATTTTGTTTGACATTAGAAAATGAACTAATTATCGCAATAATTTCATCTAACAGCGTCCTATCTTTCCATACTTTACATTGTTATTTCTCTTTTATGCTATATAATATTTAACATGCTGAATATTGATCCACTTGTAGATAAGATTGTAGAAAATCAAAATTTCCCGCCATCATGCATTCATGCGCTCTTTTAAATACCGAATTCATTTAATTTAAGAAATTTAAAATTAAAATGCATAACAAAGGACAAAATCTGAATAGGCTTGATGTTTAAACTTTCATGCAATAATATCGCACTTTAAACAAAAGTTAGGTCTATTTTGAAAGGAAATCCTAATTTATGATTACGGTCTAATGAAGAGGCAAGCACTTGAGTAGACCGTTAATGAGCATTAAAAGTATGCTTGTGAACGCTTTGTAATAGAAAAGATCAATCGATCAAAAATGATAAGATTAAAGAACTAAAAAAAGTTTTAATTTCATTTTACTGATATTATACTTTCCATTCTAAAACAGTCTTTAATATGTAATATAATAACAGAATTACAAGTTACAAGCAAATGACTATGAAAATGCATTCGATTATATCTTTATTCACACAAAATAAATACAAACCAAATCTTTTGCAATAATTATGAGAAAAAAAAAGAAAAAACAAAATTAATTTTATTATAAAAAATGTTATTAAAGTATCAATTAACAGAATGTCGTGGAATTTTAAATGTTTTCCTATTTGAGAGTACATTAAGAGGGAAAAAATCATAGAAAAGTTTGTGGTAAAAGTTCGTTTAAGGTAAATTTTCATTTTATCGACAGTATATTTCTATTTTAAAATCTGATTCATGCCCTTTATTTTTTTTTTATAATACCTTCTTTCATAGACAGATATATTTTGCCTGACAGGAGTTTTCATTGTTCAAATGAAAGATCAATATACACTCAAAGTAATAACTTCGAATCAATCGTGGAATTCAGGTTAAAAACAATCATCCATTATTCAGGTTTCTATGCTATCTCTGCGAGGGTAATAGGCATTCTAGATCATAAACTTAATTCTTGTTTTAACTCAGTTGCTATCCAAATTAAGATATGAAAGGATATCACAAATAAACACATGAAGCGAATTTGGATTTTAAATATTAGACATTGGATATTTGAATTTAGGGCAAAGGGCTCTAGCACGTTATTTAATAAATGAAACATTCAAAATTTATTCATCGTTGAATATACTTTAACTATAACCGTAAGTACCAAATGTAAATCTCATCAAGAACGTTTACAGCATTAAACTGTAGAAGAAAAGAAAATCTACGTTTCTTACCTATTTAAGAACTATTTAAAAAAATTTGATAAGTCGGAATTTTATTTTTGTTGGAAATTAATGGCTCGATACTTTTGCCAAATTTGTAGCAGAGTACTGACTTACGGTGAGCATAATCCTTGCGTATTTTATAAGAATGATGACAACGTGTATTCACTGCCAACGACAGGAAATTCAGATGAAGATAATGAAGAAGCCAAAGACAAATGTACGGAAAATTCTAATGAGAATTCTTTGTATTTAAGTCAGTCTTTGCAAAAAAAGGAAAATAAAGAATCTGAGCTGATTAATTTATCGCTGTATCAACATAATGAAGAATTTAAGCCGCTTCCTCCAAAAGTAAACAAGTGCAGGATTTCTGCAGAGTGCTCCGACAATGCACAACTAAGTGATCCTTGTAATATGTCTTATTTTAATTCCATTTCAGATGCTCAGGCGACGGAAGTTCAAGGCAAAGAAAACACATCTTTTACAGCTTCTTCAGAAAACATTGAATCTGCTCATAGACCTGAAATCGTCCATCGTGAAGCTTATGAAGAAAGGACAATTTTAGCCGGATCAAGTGTTTTTCAAATACAAAATCAAAGTGCATCAGGTGTATCAGACCTGTTCTATGCAACAACTGATGAAGAATATAAAACGTTTCTTGAAAATAGCAAATGGCAATCTTTGAATTACGATAAAAAATTTTTTATTGATTCTCTAGAATGTGTCGTCAAAACAGGTCATTCAGAAAGTAAAAATATTTCTGGAAATGAAAATTTGATTTTGAGGAATAAGTCAGAGAGTGTAAATCATAAAAATATTTCACTTGAAATGCATTCTCAAGGTCACAATAATAAGAAGAAAATAAGTACCGACTTGAAAGAACCTATCTCTACCAAGGAGGATGACAATGCTGTGGCTGGTCCTTCCGGATTCTGTTCTGGTAAGAAGAAATTTCCTAAAGACTTCAGTAAGAAAGATACTCCTAAAACGAATTATCGAACACACAGTAGCGAGAAGCGCGATATATGCAAGAAGCAGTTCTCTCAAAAGTCAGGTCTAAACCTACATTACATAACCCACACGAGCAAAACGTCTTATGCATGTGATGTATGCGGAAAAGAATTTACTCAGAAAACAGATCGCGACAGACATCATCGAACCCATACCGGTGAGAGACCTTTCGTGTGCTATGTCTGCAATAAAGCTTTTGCTCTAAAGTTTAATCTTAAGAATCATGTTAGGACTCACACTGGCGAAAAGCCTTTTGTATGTGATGTTTGTAATAAAGCTTTCGCTCTAAAGGGTCATCTTAAAACACATGCTCGTACCCACACTGGAGAAAAGCCTTACAAGTGTCCATTTTGTGGAAAAGCTTTCACGACCAGCAGCGGTTGTAATAGGCATCAGAGGAGCGCGCATAAGTGAAATAAACTTGTAAACTACCGAAATAATTCTTTTAATCTTGTATGGAACTATTTTACATTCTTAGCCGAATTGAAACAATTTTAATATGTGAGGACACACGGGGGAGAAAAACCTTATTAATGTCCAGATTGTGAAATGACATTCGCGCACAGCAGCGATTGTAAAAAGCATCACAGAAGACAGCAGGAGTGAAAGTAATCAGCAAATTACAGAAATAATTATTTTACACTTCCATGATTTTTTTTTTACATTCTTTATCGAAATTTTATCGAATTAAGGAATTTTAAGTGCAAGTTGTTATAGTTTTATTTTTAAATTTCCTGTATGAATTTTATTCCTTTGACGAAGTATATTTACTGATACAGAACTCATAAGCTTATTGTATTTTACTAATAATTGACAAGGAAAATATATTTTCAGTTCAAATGCATTTATATCTGTGTGTATGAATATTGCTTATATTTTTCAAATCCTAATAAAAATTTTAACACATTTATATTAAAAATTCATTTTATCCTCTCTTCAAATAATATTATTTTGGTTTTGATTTTCGCTCAAAATTCAATATTTCCAAATTTAATGGTATCTACCGTTTCATTTACAGTTTTTCAAAGTATTTCCGAATCATTTTAATGCTAACTTATTATTGGTTTTAAATAATGATACGTAAAACGATATTTTAAATGAAAAAATTACTTGTGTGCGGTAAATAATTGTAATAATCGATAAATTAATGTAAGCAACACTTTTTTTTTAATTTGATGTTTTCTTAATGAATAATATTTGCTGCAATTGGAAAATATAGATAAAACAAAAATCTATTTTTAATATTAATGAAGAATTTCGCGAGGAGTACCGTTCTTCATATCTTGAAAATCGTTATCTACATGAGATATTTAATGCATTTTTGTAAAAAGTTAATATATATTTTTATATTAGACCTAAGATATCAAAATCTCTGTGATACATTTTTTTTCCTTTCTAAGGAATTTTTTGTAGTCATTTTCTATGAAATAAATAAATTGAATAACAGATTTTTTCCAACGACTTGTGTAATCCTTTTTAGTACTTAAGATAAACATGTCAGTTGACACATGCAGGAATTGCAAAATTTGCAAATTTGTCTAATGTACATTTTTAATGCGGGGAATTTGGAGGACCAACCGGTGTTTTTGAAATGTTTGGTAACAATTTAATTAATTTTAAAACACACGTCATTTACGCAATAAATTTCCAATGCAAAAAATTGTTTTTACAACATACCAAAATTCGAAGCATGATCATTTCAATGATAAGTTTTAAACGCGTCATTGTATTTTCTATTTTTAACAAATTGAACAAACATGTTTAAACTTATTTAATATGCTTCATTAATATGTTTCATTGTTGAAGTGAAAATCTGATTATTTTCATTTTTCTTAACTTTTTATCTTGTATTTTTCTATTGCTAATGTTCAAATTATTATGATTCGGCGGATTTTGCGTGTTGTGTGTTTTTTTTAATGTAAGATATTCTTTTATAAAAATTTGTGATGATTTTTCTTTGTAATTATAATTAAAATTTTGTTTCGAATCATGCGGCACCTGAAATTATTTAATTGTACCCATTTTTAATACTGCTGCCCTATCTCTTAATATAATTTCATCTAGTTTCAAAGACAATTGTTTTGTGTTGATGTGCCGGGGTATTTGATCTTTAGTCATTTTCCCTGAAAACTAACTAATTGTATATATTCGAATCCTTTTCCTGGGAATGAATTCATTGGTCTTCATGTGTTCAACTTGAGAGTCTTTTAAGCATCGCTTTGATTCGACCAGCATATTAGTTATATAGCATCGTTAAACTATTAGGGATTGAAAACTATTTTAATGTACAGAATTTTTATATTGATACATTTTCTTATAATATAATCTCATCTTGTTTCGAAGAATATTGTATTGTGTTGATGTGCCGAGGCATTTTATCGTCATTCTTTTCTCCTAAACATTAATGAATTATCATTTCTTCGAATCATTTTCCTGGGAATGAATTAACTGGGTTATATGTATTTAACTTGAAACTCTTTCAAGCATCGCTTGGATTTCAACCAGCTCATTAGTGATACAGCAACGTGTTAGTGATAAATTGAATGCAAGGAAACAAATTTTTCAGGGTTTAAGCTACAGATACTGGATTCCTACTATTACAGAATAATGCATTTTTGAGTAATCTGGTTATTAAAAAAACTGATGAATTTTAAAAGCAACAATTATTTGTTGGAAATTTTTTGGTCGGTACATAAAAGATGTGCATTTACTTTTTAGATTATGATTTTGGCTATAATTAATAATACATTGTAATTTGATAAAATTATAAAATTATTTTATTATTTAATTTTTGAACAGAGTCCGAGTAAATTTGAAATTGTCTTTTCAGAGGTTTTCTTTTCTGTGTCATTGTTAATTCAACTAAATTGCATTAAACCTTGGTGTTAATTTCATATATATGATGCATGAGGTTATGTATGAAATGTGTGCGTGCGTTTTTCATAAAGAAATACATTTGAATTTTTATAGTTTCTTCGATATACTGGCAGAATTATTTGACCTTAAAATTTATCTCCTTGAATTGATTAGATATTTTTTCAACATTCCTTCGAATCAAACTCTAGAAGGGAGTAATGTGATCTTTAAATAAAATCTGATATAAAAATTGATTAGCATTAATTTGAACTATTTCATATTTTTTCAGTTGAACTTATGATTGTTTATAAAGCACAGAATATATGTTTTTGAATAGGTAAAAATATTTTCCGTTTTTTTTGTTTTTTTTCCGATATTTAAGAGATAAGCTTCTATTTTTTACATCTTGTTTTATGAAGAAATAGAAAAAAGGAAAAAGTCTTCTGTTAAGACTTTTTTAATTAATTATTGAAATGGATTAAAAAGACAGGTGCCAAAAAAGAAATTTCGATCAAGGATATTTCGTATCCAGTGTTTTCTAAACAAAATCTGTTTATTTAATATAATTTTTTTAACAATTGCTTTTTGTACTTCTTTTGCAAATTAAGGAAAATTTAAAAAGCTTTGCAGAAAATTACACAAATCGAAGGCTCGTTTTAAACATTAGATGTTGGATATTGTATTAGAATATGATAACAATCTTAAAATTAAAAAATATTCTCTAGCACGTTTTTAATGTAATTTTCCTTCATTAAATATAATTTAAATGTATAAAATTTTTTAATTTTTATAATTATTAAAAACATTGCGACTATGTTCTTATACTGCTGGAATCAATTGAAACCTTGATTTCTTTTTATTAATATTTACTGAATATTTTTGATTATACGAAAAATTAATAGCCTGATTTCTATGTCGGTCATGCGATGGAATATTGATCACCGGCAAGATTCACCCTTGCAATTTTCACAAAAACATAACTTATGTTCACCTCTCTGATCCGAAGAATCAGTACTAATTCAAAATTAATGAATACTCCTGATAATTTCAATTTGGATTCTATTTTATCTTTTTGAACGAATGAAGATCGATCTAAAGAAAATGCATGGATGATTGTGAAATGTTGCTTAAAGAGACCAAACGGCAGTCTTTTAATATATATAAAATGCTTTTTATGATTTTCTTAGAGTGTACAACGCAACGAATATTTTTAAATAAAAATATTTCTTAAATTGCGATTTTAATTGCACATTCTGTCTTCTCACCAGACAATAAGGAACCAGTTAATGAAAATGATCAAAGTGTCAGGAGGACTAGCAGACGATCTGATGTAAGTATCAAAACACTGATTCCTCGACGCGTTCGAAGGCGCACGGATAAAAAAACTGAATAACCGGACTGCCACTATAGCAATTGGAATTGTGGTTGAGTTTTAAAGGCCATTACTGGGTACGATAAAGCACTTCCCTATGGAAGTATCTACCAAAAGAAGAAAAAAACAGAAATCGTTTCCTTTAAAGGTTATGGGTAGCAGAAATAAATAACTCCAAAACAGATTTTCTTATAAAAATCTTAATGAAATTATTTTTACAGAATCTCATTGAATTTCAAATATTTCATATTTTTTATTTTAGAGAAAAAAAAATCTTAGAAAATTATTTTGAATAAAATGTTTGTGAGATTTGAAGCATTATTTTATATACGTGTGTCCTTCTCTTTTATAATCATATTTTTTCTCCTTCTTTTATAATATCTTCTTTCATGCACAATTATTTTTAAATCCGGCAAGATCTAATGATGTTTGTAGAAATGAAAGATCAAAATACACTCAAGTAAATTCTAATCAATTTCCAGATACGTAATATTGATGTCGTATTCTTGTAACCTAAGAGCCTACCGAGCCAGTCTTCCTGAAGGTCCCTTAACTTTGGCCAACCAACACAAAGAGTGGTGATCCGCAACTACTGTAAAAGGTTTTCCATACAGATACGGCCTGAATTTACTGATAGCCCAGATCACGGCAAGGCATTCCTTTTCGGTTGTAGAATAATTTCTTTCAGCTGCAGTAAGTGGCCTAAATGCATAGGCTATGAGTCTTTCTGTACCATCCTGGATCTGCACCAGCACTGCGCCGATTCCATACCCACTAGTGTCCGAGTGAATCCTTGTTTCCGCGTCCGGCAGAAAATGTCCCAGAACGGGGCCATCGGTGCTTGGTTGGAAGGAACAATTTCCGCTACAATATTTCACATTAATGATGAAAAGTAGAGATGCAACAACCGCATAAAATATTTTTTTAAAAATTGTCAAAAATTAAGAAGAAATAAATGTCTAACACAACCAAATTGTTGTCATTGAAATATATTATGCTGAATTTTAAGATTTCAAAATAATTAAGAAGTTTAAATACTTTTTAAGAATTTGCTGCTGAAAACGTCTGGATATTACTTTATTTTTAATTAATTAACATTATATTTCAGCTTTAAAAATATCCACCCAAGATGCTCATTTCAACTGTCTGAATTATATTTGTATCACATTTAAATGTTTTTGTTTCCAACGGTCTGCTGTATGGATGGCGAATAACCGAATATACATACGCATAGACAGAGTGAGAGAAATTCATTTCTATTACTAATAAGTATTGTCGTTACAAATTATTTGTTATTATATGAAATTCCTTTAAAATTATCCTAAATAATATCTAAAAACTTAATTTTATCAGGTTACAAGCATGGCACAAAACATGACTAATATTTCTAAAAAATATCTTCATCTAATGATAAAAGATCATTGCAAAAATTCAGGAAACACGATTCGCAAAGGAAGTAATGAGACTCGGTTATCAGAGAGACATTTAGAAATTGTGCCATTAAACTTTTTAAATGATAATTGGAAATAAACAATGATTGTAATTCCAAATCTAATGATTTGAAATGAAAGGAATCTCGCTTAAAGTAGTTTTCAAAATAGGTAGAGAATAATTGCATTTCAAACGAAAAAATAGAACTTATTCAAACTATGCAAACAGATGGAAATATAAATGGGAATGAAACTAAAATAAAAGTTGCTGATTGGATAGTAGATTATAATATTATTATAATATAGACTATAATACCGCTAAATGAATTTTGAAGCATATTAAAATTATTTAAGATTTATTATTGTTCATTGATCGAAATTCTGATTCAAAGGCATTACTGAAATCAGGCAGTTTCTTTTAATTTGGACTAGAAAAAAAGAGCTAAAAAATGTTTAACACTTATAAATAGACTCAGGAATTTAAGATATGATAGATATTAAATTATTGGTTTCTTTTACAAGTAATTCTTATTAAAAAAATTAAAGTTAAACATCATCAGATTACGATACAATCGTCTGAAGAGAACTTGCAATCCTCTGCATTGAGTTTAACTGAAAGGGAATTATTAAATGATTTGGATGCAGAATTAATTATTGATAGACTTGTACAATCATCTAAAGAGTGAAAATGCTGGTTGACATTTCCTTAAAATAACAAAAAGGATGTGACATATATCTGTAATTTTGAGCTGTTGATCTCTTGCAGTAAGAAGTATTCCTTAATAGTACTGAAGTAGGTTGATAGATTGCCCTTTATTTTAGTTTTGGTCAGAAATTTCTCAAATAATAATAATATAATTCGAAAATATCAGTAGCGATACTTTTATCAAATCCTAATTTAACCTTCAGAATTAATTTGCATGTATGTTTAATAATCCTTGCTTCATTAAGCACGTGTAATAGTTGTGTACTGTAATTAGCAACATATCGAACATATGTTTTTAGACTGAGAATAAATTTTGTAAATTGATCGATTATATATATATATACTTACAAAAGAAAGCATTAACTTGAAATGAAAGGAATAAGAAGCAAAAACAATAAATATTCTAAATTGATCAGAAAAGTAATAAAAGCTGTTTAAATTTGTCACAAGATGAATTTAATGTAAACAAGATTAAAAAGTTTTATAAATGTGCCAGTTTTCTTCTTCTTCTTTGATGAGAAACCTGATGTTAGATTTCTGAATGACATATACTACTCATACAACTAGCGAATAAAATTTCTGACATTTCCAAATTATGATGTCTACATAGCTTGCTGTTTTAGAGAACTGTACATTAGGATGGAACGAAGAAACCAATTTTTGATTTTTAATTTGTAACAGAGCGGAAAAGCAACCTTTGATATAGATAAGGTAAATAAAAATTATAAAAAAAAAATATTAGAATATATCTTGAGGTGCCGTAAGGATGTTAAAATTTCATAAAAACACACTTTTTGCAATTTTTTAAGGATTATTGCATACCTAGAATATGAAATAGAAAGTATATTTTAGGCATTGTCACATAAATAAAAGAATAAAAACTATTTTACTATTGCACTGGCATGGCAATGACCCGTCCCCGGAGAGGTTGTTATTGAGGTAAGGCAGAGATTTGCCTGCATCCGGTGACAAGGACAGACCTGGTTTCAAAGCAGTAGCTTTGCGAGTTCAATTGAGTTTCCGTAACCGCTCCATCTATTGTGAACTGATTTGTTAGTTTGTACTTATGTGCTTTGATGTGAGTAAAAATGGTTCAGTCTAAATCAATGAGACAAGACAAATATTGGAGTGTTCAATTTCTGGGAAACTTAGTGATTTGCTTGAAGCTGAACACATTACTGACGAATCTAGAGCTGCTATTATATTGGACATAAAGGCAAAATTTATCAGAGAAGGATCCTTGTGTAAGCGAAATATGTGACACTTTAGTCCCCATAATAGAACAAATACGGTCAAGAGCTTCTACTCCCGTTGCTTCTAGCAAAAGAATTTCACAAATGATAAAAGCTTGTCATACTTAATTTAGGAATTTATAAAGTCTAAAGCAGAAAATGTTCAGATAAGTTTCATTCCAACCTTACAGAATTTAGAGAAGAAGCTAGAGGTTTGTTTGATATTGCTGACTTGTATAAATGAAAAAAAAAAGTGCCAAAGGAATAAGAGGTTCTAAATGATCAAAGCTGTAACAGGAAAATAGTTATAGGTAATATTGATACTGCTACCATAAGCACTTTGTAGAAGAAAGCAGCAAGAAAGAGTATAGAACTACGGAGAATAGTTAAGCGTAATCAAGGACGGGCAAAAAATAATAGTGCATCAGAAACGACTACTGGCGACAATGACAACGCTGAAGAACAACAGTGTTCTTTACATAAAGAGGCAAACCAACCAGATCCATCAAATAGACAAGAAGCGATAAAACTACCAAGTGCCTGTGCGGTTTAATATTAACTGAAAACTTTATTCAGAAGACATCTGAAGCAGAACCAAATAGTATAGGGGACTCGGTTATCGACTTTCCCCGGCTTCTTTGTCCCATGCAAGTAGTGGAAAGAGCTCTGAGTCTGGTGGCCGAATCGGCTTTAAATGTCTGTGTTTCGATCGCAAGAGAAGGATGCATAAGAGCAAAAATTGATTCACGTGTGAATAAGCCAAAATTTAATTAAAAACAGTTTAATGTGGCAATGCAGTAGAAACAAACATTTTGCTAACTATAACATGTGTAATCATTAAGGATACAGAAGTAAGAAAAGCAAAATTTAACATAAAAATATTTTTTTTATTCTTTGCAATTAATATTTTTTTTCCAATTGTAATGACTATATATGCTTTTAAAACCATCTTCTGTAACATTATATGAAAGAAAAATTCATAAAAATATTTTATCAAAGTTTATAATTTTTCAGTTTTTTTTAACTATGTTTAAGCTTTTTGCGTGACCTCGAAATATTGCTGTATTGCAACCAGAATTTTTAAAAATTCCTTTTGAACCTAGAAGCTAACTTTTCACTACTATTTCCAAACTAAATCTAAGAAACAGTTTTAAACGCTCTTATTAAAAATTTCTATTTTTTCAATTATTTTACAAATTTCAAGCTCTTTGCGTCACCTCCAGATAATGTAACATTGCTACCAAATTTTTAAATATTGTTTTTGAACCTAACAGATAAATTTTCCGTACTACTACCAAATTGAAATCTTCAAAAAAAAAAAAAAAAAATTAAGACCATATTAGCTGCACAGTACTGTACAGTTGTTATGTGTATGCATGAAAAAATTCATGTGCTAGAATCTGATTATAAATTCAATATTAAAATATTATTTAAACTACCACCAGGTTACAAATAATTTATAATAATTATTCTTGCAATGAATGGTGGTTTAGATAACTATTGTTTGCTATTTTTCGAACACATCCGAAGATTATTACTTATAATAGAATTTATTTCATGATTCCTATGATTACCTCATTATATTTCTATGCATCCCTAGCATTAAAAAGTTGTTTATGCATTTAAGTGGCATTTATTTTTAAACGTTGATATTTCGTTTATTTTATATTTTTAGACTATTTAAATTTTTCTAATCGTACGGAAAGCCACATTATCTCTTAAATTTATTTGAAATAAAAAAAATTATTTGGTAGAAATTTAGTTAATAATGTTGAGCGGATTTTGAAGTATTTAATGGATTAAGTATTAGCGCTAGGAGTCCGCTACAGCAGAACTAAAGAAAAAAATTTAGCTTTCTTAATTTAGAATTTGCGATTTTATTTCAGGAAAATCCTTTTTCCATCCTCTTTATGAGGTATTTTGAAGAGGGTAAAACAACATACATTATGATTTTATTTTCATGAAATGAATGCGGATTTTCCTTTTCTTGAAAATATATTGAATCATCTTTGTTTGTCAAAAAATTGCATTTATTTCAGAATATTTAGTATCATATTTTACCAAATTAAAATATTCTTTCAAAAGAAATTAGTGTTCAGTACTTGACAGCATAGTGAGTTTGTAAAATAAATAACTAGGTTGTGCTCAGTTTCAAAAATATATTATATACTTTTAACAGGTGTATTTTGAATGGGCATCTTAATTTAGAACAGTCAAATGACGAGAACAGACATTTAATTATTATCAAAATGTATGCTTGTGAAATATTTGAAATAGAAACTCTCAAACTGTTAAAGATGAAAGAATTGCATGATTTATTTTCGGATTTCATTTTACTGATATTGCATTTCTTCTCAGACCCATTACAAAAAAATCCTCCAAACACAATCTGATTACAGAAATATATCTCATTGAAAAGGTTTTTTAATAAAATGCGATGAAATGTAAATTTTTATTTCATAGACACGAATACTTCTATTTTAAATTCTTATGCTTTTGTTGTCATCTCGTTTTATAACATTCTTTTTTGAAATTCTTAAATCTCGCATATGTTTTTCATTGTTCAAATGAATCATGAAAATACGCTAAATTCGAATCAATCGAAAAATTCTTATTAAAACGATCTCCCCTCTGTTCTAGTACTAGGCTTTTTAAATTATATTTTTTTATACTAACTTAATGCGTTGGCAGATTTAGGAAAATCACAGGTTATCATAGAAAATTACATAAATGGAAGTGTCATTTTAATTATAAGATCTCGTATTTTTATTTATAATCGAACTCATGTTTAAATTCCAAATAAATGGCTCTAGAATGTTACTAAAGAAACGATCAATTCCTAATTTATTCAGGATTTGAATCTACATTAACTATAGAAAATGCTAAGAATTTAAAATTTCATTAAAATGCTAACAACATAAATCTGCTGGCGAAATAATAATCTTAATTTCTTCTCTTTAATGATAATTTATTTACATTTTCGACAGGCAGAATTTTATTTTATTTGAAAATAACACTATCAATATCGTTGCGAACTTAGTGACAATATGGTGACACACGGTGAGTACACCCATGCTTCTTTATAAGAATTTTGACTACCCCTTATTCACTGCAATGACAAATAGAATCGGATAAAAACACTGATCAAATAAAGAAAAATCAACGGAAAATTCGAATGTTAATTATGGATGGTTAAGTCTAGTAGCTGGAAAAAACGAAATTTAAAAAATCTGAGCCCATGAATTTGTTGTTTGAAAATATTCGCTTCATTCAAAGGGAAACAAATATAGGACTTCTGCAGAGATCTCCGACAATGCACAAATATGGAATCCTTGTGATTTTTCATATTTTAGTGACATCCCAGATTTTCAGGCAATTAGTGTCCGAAATAAAGGTAATGCAGCGTTCATAGCTTCTTTATAAAATGTGGAATCTCTGTACAGACCTGAAAACGAACAACACGAAACATACGAAAAAGTGATATTTTGCACAGAATCAAGTGGCGTTGAAATACAAAATTAAAGAGGATCAGGTGTATCGGATCTGATGTGCGCAACGGCTGGAGAAGAAAGTAAAATGCCACTTGGAGAGGACAAATGACAGTCTTTGAATAACGATAAAAATACTTTCGTATACTCTTTAGAATGTGTTGTGAGAAAAGCTCTTTCAGATACTAATAATGTTTCTGGAACTGCGAATTCGACTGTGAATCCTGATCTTCCATCAATAAATAACAAGCCAATAAATGGCAAGATCCATGTGTCAGGGAATGTAATGGATAAATATACATCACTCCCTCAGGATCACAATAATAATAAGAAAACGATTACCAACTTCAAGGAATCAGTTTCTACCAAGGAAGATGACAATGGTGTGGATGGACCTTCTGGAATGTATCTGCGCAAGAAGTTTTATTGCAGTTTATGTCCTAAGGAATTCGATAAAAACATAATCTCGGCAAACATTTTCGGACCCACACTAGCAATAATTCTTTCGTGTGTGATATATGCGGAAAAGAATGAGCTCGGAAAGGGAAATTCGTCCGTCATTATCAATCCTGCCCAAAGGAAAAGTCTTTTGTGTGTGTTATCTTCAGAAAAGCTTTCGTTAAGAGAAATCGCACGAAACATATCAGGACTCACATTGAAGTATGGCCTTACAAATGCAAAGTTTTTGGTAAGATTTACATGACCAGAAGCAGTTGCAGTCAGGAAAATGCATATGTGAAATCAATCAGCAAATTAGAGAAATAATTAATTTACTTCTCTATGAAACTGTTTTACATTCTTTATCGAACTGAACCAATTTGAACTAAAAGCTGTAATAATTTTATCTTTAAAATTATTGTATGAATTTTACTGCTTTGGCAAAGCATATTTCCTGACATCCAACCTATAGGATGTTATTATTTTATTAGTAATTGACGATGAAAATATTCTTTCAGTTCAAATGCATTTGCATCTAAGTATCTTAACATTGTTTATATCTTTTTAATAGGTTATAATCGTTGTAAATATTTTAGCCAATTTATATTAAAAATACATGTTTCGATGCCTTCCAATAAAAAAAAATATTATTTGTTATGGCTTTAAGTCAAAATTAATTATTTATTATATTTGCAATTTCATTTCTATTTTTTCACAGTATTTAGGGAAAAATTTAAATGCCAGCAAATTTAAATAATAGTACTATTATGATATTGTAACTGAACAAAAATACTTAGATTCGGTTAATAATTGTAATAATCGACTGCATTGTTTGGATTTTGAATTGGTGTAAGCAGTATTTTTTTTTTACTAGATGTTTAACTAATACAATAACTCTGACGAAATGGAAAATTTAGACTAAACTTAAATTTTGTTTTTGATATTAGTAAATATTTTCACAAAAAAATAATTTATATATATATTAAAAATCATGTTCTATAAGAGATATGTAATGCATTTTTGTAAATAGTTTAATAAATATTTTATATTAGACATCAAAATTCAATCCTTCTCTGATTTTTTTTTCTTTTTACGAAAATCTTTATGGTCATTTACTGTGCAAGAAATAAATTCAGTAAATTTTTTGTGTATATATTTTTCAATGATTTAGACAATCTGTTTTAATAATAAATATGTGTGTTGACACATACAAGTTAAAAAAGATTCTTAACTTTGGCAAATGTACATTTTCGATGTTGAGAATTTACAGCTTTGAATGAAGATTTCGTAATGCTTGTTTGCAGTTTAATTAAGACAAGAGACATTTTAGCAAAAAATTAATTTCATACTATAATCATTTGAATGATATAAATTTCAGACATGTAATGGCATTTACTCTTTTTAACAAATTACAAAATATATATTTTAAAATTATTTTGCAGCAAAATGCTTGTTTCATTGTTTAAGTAAAACCCTGTTTCTTAGCTTTTATTAACATGTCACCTTGTTAATGGTCAAGATATTAGGATTCGGCATACTTTTCATGTTGAGTTGGTTCAATGCATTTTTTTATGAATTTTTTTTCGTCTGATTGTGCATATAATTATCGTTTCATTTCGATTCATGCCATACTAAAAATAATTGAAACATACACATTTATAATACTGCTACCGTTTCTTTAATATAATCTCATCTTTTTTCGAAAACTCTTGGTTCGTGTTGATAGCCAAGGCATTTGATCTCCAATCTTTTCTCATATGTTCTAACGAATAATCATGTCTTCGAATGATTTTTCTGGAAATGAATTTACTGAGCTTTATGCATTTAACTTGAAAGATTTTTAAGCGTCTCTGGGATTTCGGTCAGCGCATTAGTGATACTTGCATATACTTGAATGCTTTTGTTTCCTACGGTCTTCTCTATGGAGTGATTACATGTTCGCATGCATACTGAGAGAGAAATTCATTTTCATTCCTTTCTCGTATACTTAATATAGAGAAAGTATAATAATCGTTGAAAAATTTGAACAGATTTTGACGAATTTCCATATTTTAAACCCCTTTTATCTCGCAAAAAACATTTCTGGAAAAAGTCCGCCTGTCTGTGACAAAGTTAACTAAAAAAACGCTTTGAGATAGACAACTTAAATTTGGTATAGAGTCTTAATGCCAAGTGTGCAGATTTCTGTCAAATGTTGAAGGCAATCTTTCCCGAAGAATTCCGTCTGTCCGTCTATTGAAACAACACGATAAGTTAATAATACGATAATAAGATAATACTGTAATTAAAGAACCAAGAGAGCTAGATAAATAAATTTCGGCACACATATTTATCATCTTTATTGGAGACACCTGTCAAATGTTGAGCTAAATCCAATAAAGTGTTCACTGCCTGTCGGTCTTTACATGTTCTGTTTTATCAAGAACATGTCAACGTGATAATTAAAAAAAAACATGCTGTGACTTAAACATACCAAAAATTTGTTTTTTAGATTTTGTGACTATTAGTGCAGTTTGGTATCCATTTTTTTAATCGATTGAGAAAAACGCATCTGAAACACAATTTTCATTTTTTGATAGGTTGAGTAAAAAATGATAAATTTTCCCCAAAAGTTAAAATTTTGTAAGCATTGAACGCCAATTCCATGCACGGCGTTCTTTGGGATAAACCTTTATTAGAGAGTACGTGAGAAAATTTAGGTTAGGTCACATGGATTATAAATAGATATTTTTTTACTGATTAATTATTGTTGTAAGAAATTTGAAATTGCTAAAATTTTTCAAATAATATCTGAAAATATTTTTATTAAATTATAATCGTGATAAAACAAAAAGCAAAAAAATTCGTCCAATGATATAAAGCCACTACAAAAATGGAGAAAATACGGTTCTAAAATGGAGTAATGAGATTTCATTGTCAGAGAGACACTTAGAAAGTGTGCCATCAAATCTCGTAAATGTTAAACTAAGAATTCCAGTTATAACGATTTGAAATGAAATGAATCTTGCTTAAATTAGTTCTCTAAATAGGTAGAAAATATGCATATTGCAAACGAAAAAATATAACTTTTTCAAACTATGGAAACCTAAATTGGAATGAGTGCAAAATAAAACTTCCAAATTGGACATGCCTATTAAAAATGTTGAAGCTTCATTATCGTTTCAGTGATCTATCTCCTGAATCAGGCGGATTCTTTCATTTTGGACAAGAAAAAGAACTTAAAAATGTGTAACTGTCACAGCAGAAGCCTAAGGAATTATGCAGCAGTAAATTTCGATGGTTTGCATCTTTTTTAAAATCTGAAAAAGTGTTTCATGAGCCATATTAGATAACATAATACATGTAAAAGAAATACTTTTGATAGGAACTTTTCATGGCGATGAAACGCCCAGTTGTGAGAATTCTTATATGAGAGAATTTGTGGAAGAGGCTGCAAATTTAAGTAAAACTGGAATGCATATTGGAGGAATAATACCGAATTTTAATGCTGAAGCAATCATTTGTGACGCTGAAGTAAATCTTTTATTTTAAATATGTAATGCCATGGAGGTTATTCTGGTAGTATTAAATCAAAGCTAATAGGAAGTCTGTAAGGAATCATGTTTACAATGAAGAAACGGATGCTCTTGAAAGGAAAGATGAAGACATCATTAGTAAGTTAAATGAGGAATTTTATAAGGGAAAAACATATAGTTTATTAGAAGAAATCCTAACTTGAGTTTGGTCATCAACATTTCCCCTTGCTTACATGAATAATGTGTGCTGAGATGTGATGGGAACGATGTTGAATTTATGGATGAAAGAGAACGCTGTAGATAAAGTTCGTATTTCCTATAGCGAAATACAGTCGATATCTAAAAGATTATAGACGTTAAAAAAATATAGAAATTAGTAGTGTAGAGTACGAAATTACTTAACCTGTTGACACCTGGAAATGATGGAAAATGAAACTATTTTTCACCATTGACGGTTAGTTGTTTCTGCGGGAATATTGGTTATGCGTAATTTCATTTAATAACTGACATTTTCTTGCTCTGTACTGTATCCTGAAGTTCAAATTTTTTATGTAAAATGCGAAGTTGATTCGAATATTAAAATAGTAGGAGCCGTTTTACTCTGTTTTATGAGCATGTTATCGGAGTTGAAAATATAATCATACCTCATATCAACTTATTTAAGGAATTACCTCTCAAACTGCCGGTGTTATAAAACGCTTTTTAGGTTCAGCGTTTGGAAACAAAGTCAGGTATTTTTAAAGCAAAATGATCTACTATTTATATACTCATACTCTTCTATAATAGCATAAAATTCAATCGATAACAGTGGCATATAAACTCATTGTCTTCCTAAAATAGTGGAATGCTGTAGAAAATCTATTGGCTTCCAATCCATGAAATTTGTGGAATAAATACTGAGAAGATAAAGGAAATTGTTAATAGATTCCCAGAAAAGTGAATGAAATATAATAAGAAAGTAACTATTCATTTACAGAGAATATTAAAGAAAACAAAATACAACCTTGAATTTCATAAACATGCTCATTCCTGATAGCGAAAGAAAAACTGCAATGATGTATTAATAGAAACAATAGAAACTGTTTATATTTCATAGTAACGATGAAAAATAGTGAAGAAACCAACGCATAAAAATATATTTTTTAAATTGTCAAAAATTAAGAAGAAAAAAAAAATGTCTGTCACAATTAAATTGTCTTCATTCAAAATATGATGTTCTGAATTTTAAGAAGATTTCAAAATAGTTAATACTTTTTAAGAATTTGTTGCGGGAAACGTTTGAATGGTACTTTATTTTTAATTCATTAATAATCTATTTTAGCTTTAAAAATATCCACCCAAGATGCTCATTTCAACTCCATGAATTATATTTGTATTACATTCCAATGCTTTTGTTTCGAACGTTCTGCTGCATGGAGGACAGAAACGCACAAATACATACACAGAGGCAGTTAGAGTTTTCACTTCTATTATTAATAAGTATTGTTATTATAAATTAATTTTTATTATATGACATTCGTTTAAAGTTTTACTAAATAATATCGAAAAACTTAATTTCATCGGATTTCTAGTATGGCGTAAAAAATGACTAATATTTCCAAAAAAACAACATCTTCATACAAAGATAAAAATCACCATAAAAATTCAGAAAATACGATTCACAAATCGAGTAATGAGACTCACTATCAGAGAAACATTTAGAATGTGTGCCATCAAACCTCGTAAATGATAATTGGGAAGAAACAATGACAGAAATTCCAATTGCAACGATTTGAAATTAAATGAATCTAGTTTTAATTAGTTTTCTTATTAGATAGAAAATATTTGCATTGCGAACGAAAAAAAAAAAAAAGGCACTAATTCAAGCTATGCACACAGAAGAAAATATAAATGGGAATAAAATTAAAATAAAACTTGCTGATTTTCGGCTATAAATTTTAATATACCATTAAATGCCTTTACCAGCCTTTAAAATATTTAAGATTGATTAAGAGTTTTAGTGATCGAATTTCTGATTCAAGTCCTTATGGCACATGTCATAAACAAGACCGCTGACGAATTCAGCGATATTCCGCCAAGTTTTAGAGTCTCTTGTTTCAGTAGCGCCATCTAGGGTCAAGAGTGCGTCTTAGGCACTCATGCGTCACAGCCCTCAATCTGAACGAACTTCTTTCACACATTTCATTCACTCGTCCACAAATTGTAATTTAGACCTGAATGAGAGAACGATCACCTCTGACCCAGTTTCTCTAGTAGTACAGAATTATATGTGCACCAGCTACCATCTATACGGGAAGTTTTCGGTCGGCGAAGTTCGAACTCGGCAACCAAGGGATGCAAATCAAACGCCCTACCAGCTAAACTATCCCACCCCAAAGGCATTTCTAAAAGCAGGCAGTTATTTTTATTTTGTACGAGAAAAAGAATTAAAACAAATGTGTAACATTTGGTGAGATAAACTCAGAAATTTAAGATATGATTAATATTACATTATTGGTTTCTTTTACATGTACTTCAATTAAAATATTAGGAGGCAGAACTTATATCAACAACATTGGGTAGATGTTGAAGTATTTAATATATCCAGCTTCAGCGGTTGTATTCGACTACAACGGAACGAAGGATAAAGTGCAAAGATCTACTCTCAGAAAGTATAAAATTATAACTTTAAAATGTTACTTTTATCTTCTTAATGAGGTATTTTCAAATAGATGAAATATCAAGCATATGAAATTAATACTAGATTTTCTTTTCTATATATATATATATATATATATATATATATATATATATATATATATATATATATATATATATATATATATATATATATATATATATATATATATATAATGGAGTCAGACATTGTGTCAGAAATTCTGATTTTGTATGTCAGGAAAAACTCTTATATAAAAATAATTATTACCTTAAATTAATTTTCAGTACTTGCCATTATGGATAATATGTAAAATAAATAATAAGGTTGTGCACAGTTTTTTTTAAAAAAATATTTTACTTAACATATCTAGTTTGAATGGAGGAACAGACTGTTAATCATCAACAGGAATCACGCTTCCGAAATTTAAAAAAAAAAAAAAAAAAAAAAAAAAATAGAAATCTGCTATCTTAAATTTCAAGTTATCATGTGAGAATATTTTTTTCGATGAATTGCTTAGAGCTAGAAAGCGATATTTGAAACTCAGAATCGAAACGGAGACGTTTTGCTTCGAACGTTGACAGATGTGATTCAGAATCCAAATGGGCACGTTCTGTGTTTGAAATTGAGTGTTGCGATTAAGAATCTGCAACACACTGCATACGTTTACGCTTTCTTCGTTCCCGTTCTAAAGCTATTTTACGTTCATGTTTAATTCGATCAGCTTCTAATTTTTAATTTTCATCATTCGTTTTTGTTGATTGAAGGTTTTGTCTCTGAAGGTTTTGTTCCGGCCTATGTTTGCTCTTTCATTCCCTTTCTTTTTTCTTCTTTGCAAGGTTTCATCCGGAGAAAGCTTAAGAGAGCCCATTTTTGATTTATTCATTGGCTACGTGATTTCGAGCTTCAACCACTCTTAACCAAACGGCTTCCGTTTCTCGGCTCCTAATAACGAAAGCGACGTAAATGTGGTATCGTCCGATAGAGGACATCGAATAGAGTGTATAGATGCCAGTCGTAAAGAGAGATTTTTCAAAAACAAGGTTGAAAACCTCGCTCGAAAATTCAAATTTTTACAAATTTGACAGCCCTAACTCAGGAATCACTCGGAATAGCAACATGAAACTCGAATCATTAAGTGCATTTCGGCAAGTTCTATCCAACGATACGAGCAAATGAAATGTAACTCGAATTTCTAAATTTTAAGACCCGATCTCAGACACTGTCGAGACACGAGTTTCGTTCAAAACTCTATTCATGGAGACGAGTGTTTCAGAGGGTAACACTCGTCTGTAGGTTGTATAGAATCCGAGATATAGCAACTTCCGGTCTGACCGGAAGTTCACATCACCGATATCCCGAGATCCATAGGAACTCTATAGTATCGATTCGACATTTATTTAGACAACATTAAGCAAAATATATACTGCGCATGCGCAACCCCATGTCTCTAACATATGTAGTTTACGAGATATAACGAAAACCATTTGCGCATGCGCACTAGATAAATCCATAGGGTGGTCTTCTACAGTTCCATAGGATTACTATGGTGAAAACCCATTGTCTCTAACATATATAGTTTACGAGATATAACGAAAACTATCTATGGGGTCTTCTATAGCCCCGTAGGATTACTATGGCGAAAATCGAGCTTCAATTATTCAAAACACCGTAACGAAAGCAATATCATGTTCTCACATGATGGAAAAGAAAAAAAAAAGCTGAAAGGATTGCAGAAAAACAAATGTTTATATATTATTTTACTGATGTTACATTTCTACGCAGACCCATTGCAAAATAACCCTTCATACACAATCTGAACACTAAAATAAGTTTTACAAGAAAATAATCATAAATATGCACTGATTTTTTTTTATCGGCAGCAAATAAAAGAGGAAATTTAATCGTTCCTTATGGGTTATGAGAAGCAAAAACAAAAAATCCTAATTTGATCATAGCATAAAAAATTTAGTTAAATATTTTTTAAGAGAATCTCATTAAATTTCAAACCATTTCATACTTATTAATGTAGTTTAAATTATGCACTCATAGAAGAGGTTTTTAATAAACTGAGATGGAACAGTAAATTTTTAATTCATAAGCATGCATATTTCTATTTTAAATTTTTATCCTTTTTTTTTTATCTTTATATCTTATTATATCTTCTTTCACATAATTATACTTCTCAGAACTTTCAATTGTTCAAATCTATAATGAAAATACACTCAAAGTAATAAATTCGAATCAACTGCAGAACTCAGGGTAAAAAAGTCTTCCCTTACCCATGTCTTCTTCCCTAACTCTGTTCAAGTGCGAAGCTTTCTAAATCATATTTTTTATTCTAATTAAATTGGTTTGAAGAGTAGGGTAAATCAAAAGATATCACAGATAATTACATAAAGCGAAGACTGATTTTAAATATCAGGTCTCGCATTCTTCAATAAAATTCTCTAGTGTTTCAATTTATGAAAAGGTGCTCTAACATGTTATTTAAGAAAGAATCAATTCAAGAAGTGAAGAGAGTTCTTCTCTTCAATAAAAATTTATTTAAAATCTTTGATCAGACAGGATTTCATCTAGATTGAAAATAATGGATCAATACCATTGCAAACGTTGCGGCAATACAATGACACACAGTGAGAAGCACCCTTGCTTCATTCACAATAAATTTGAGTCAACGTATCTGCCACAATTGCCAGTAGAATCGGATGAAAACTTTCATGAAGTAAAAGACAAACCTATGGAAAATTCAAATGACATTTCCCGCTGTTTAAGTCGAGATGCCCGAGAAAACGAAAGTAAAAAATCTAAATTCTTGAATTTGTCTCCTTTACAAAATAATGAAAAAGATAAAAATCTTTATTCAAAAGAAAGCAGAAGTAACACTTTTCCAGAGAATTCCAGTAATGAGCAACCAAGGAATTCTTCCGACAATTCATGCTATTTTAATCCCATTTCGAATGCTCAGGTGATTGACGTTCAAACTAATGAAAATGCAACGTGCATTACTTCTTCAGAAAGTGTTGAATCCAGTTACAGACCTGAAAACGACCATCGTGAAACTGGTGAAATAATCCTGATTGTCTCTGGATCAGGTAGTGTTGACATACAAAAACAACCAGTATCAGATCTTTTCCATAAAACAGCTGATAAAGAAAGTAAAATGTTTCTTGAAAACAGCAAATGGCAAACTTTGAATAACGATAAAAATAATTTTATGCATTCTGTAGAATGCGTTATCAGACAAGATTGTTCACATGATAATAAAATTCCTGGACGTACAAATCTGATTTTGCAGCCTGATCTCCCACCTGGAAGTACGGAGTTAGACAATGGCATGATCCTTATGTCAGGGAATGTAATGGATGAACATATTTCACTTGGAACGAATTCTAAGGCTCACAGTGAGAAAGAAAAAATGTTTATCAGCGTTGAAGAACCAATCTCTAAAAAGGAAGATGACAATGCTGTGGCTGGATTTTCCGGATTCTGTTCTCGTAAAAAGAAATTTCCTAAGACCTTCCGTAGGAAAGATACTCTAAAAACTAATTATCAAACACACACTGGAAACAAACTCTTTGTGTGTGATATATGTGAGAAAGACTTCTCTCGGAAATCACATCTCGACCAACATTACAGAATGCACACTGGCGAAAAGCCTTATGAATGCGGTATATGCGGGAAAAAATGCAGTAGGAAAGAAAATCTCATCGTCCATTATCGAACACACTTAGGTGGCAAGCCTTTTATGTGTGATATCTGTAATAAAAGTTTTGCTTATAAGGGTTATCTTAATACACATTTTAGGACGCACACTGGAGTAAAGCCTTATAAATGTCCAGCTTGTGAAATGTCGTTCATTAACAGCAGCAACTGCAAAAAGCATTACAGGAGTAAGCACGAATGAAATTATTTTGCCAAGTACATGAATGTTTTTTTTTTTATCCAGTATGAAAGTACTTCGAATTCTTCATTGAGTTAAAACATTGTCATTGTCTTAATTTTACTATTTTGACGAATCTTATTTCTAGATTTTAAACATACAATTCTATGAATTTTTAATTGATTACTGACTATGAAAATATGTTTTTCTGATCTATTGGCATTTTATTTAAGTATTTATAGTTTGGGATTTTCTACTTTTTCACATTATTTTTAATCCTAGTCATTTAAATCCTAGAGAGTTCAAAACAAATATGCAGGTTCCATGTGCCTTTTAATTAAACAATCGTTTTTAATTACTTTGGCTTTATTTCATTAATTAAATATTTCCAAATGTAATCTTGTTTACTTTTAATATTCTGTTTTTCACGAGTATTTGAGCAAATATTTAAAGCTAACTAAAGACCGTTTTTCAATAATAATAGTAAGTATTACGATATTTTAACTGAACATACTTAGGTTCGGTTAATAATTGAAATAATCGACCGCACCATTGTGATTTTGAGTTGGTGTAAGCATTTTTCAACTTGATGTTTCATTAAAAAATGACTTTGTATTTTTACAAATGGGAAATATAGAAAATTTTTAAATTCTGTTTTTGATGTTAAAAACCAATTTTGCAAAGTTCCATTATACATTAACAATCATGTTCGGTGAGATATATTTATTGCACTTTTGTATATATTTTAATAAATACTATTATATTAGACATCAAAGTCAAATGTCTCTGTATTTTTCTTCCTTTTTAATGAAATTCTTTGCTACAATTTGCAATTAAGGATTACTTTCCGTAAATTCAGTGTCAATTACATTTTCAATGACTTGTGAATTCTCTTTTAATAATAAAGCTAAGCGTGGTGACACGTGAAAAGAAAATTAGAGCTTCCAGCGTTGGCAAATGTACATTTTCGAATGTTGGGAATAGGCAGCTCAGAACGAGGTTTTTGAATTGCTTGATAGCAGTTTAATTCATTTGAAAACAAACGAAATTATGGCAATAAATTTCCTAAGCCAAAAATTATTACATTATAGTAAAATTCGAAGCATAATCATTTCAATAATACAAGTTTTAAACCTGCATTTGCACTTTCTTTTTTTAACAAATTTTGAACTTATTTTACAGTAATCTATTTCATTATTGAAGTGAAATTCTGATGGATTTAATTGTTTTTATTAACATTTCACCTTTTTTTAAACTTTGATATGTCAGGATCTTATGATTTAGCTGCATTTTCCTGTTGAATGGTTCAAATGTAAAATATATTTTTATTAATATTTGTGAAAAAATTTTGTGCATATAATTAACGTTTCATATCTAATCATGCGGAACTAAAAATTATTTAAATGTACACATTTTAATACTACTGTCTATTTTTGTAAAATAATCTCATCTTGTTTAGAAGACTATTGTTTTGTATTGATTCGTCGAGGCATTTCATTTTCAAGTTTTTCTCCTATTAACTAATGAATCATCATGTCTTCGAATCATTTGCATGGGAATGAGATTCATGGTCTTTATGATCATGATAAAACTCGAGTCTCCCGATAAAACTTTATGTCGACCTGCATATTACTGATATCATTGTTTTAATGATAAAGTGATTACAAAAAAAAAAAAAAAAATCAGTCGATCAGTCGAATGTGCACTGCATATCTTCACTTGTCCCAGTCTTGTGCTTTTTATTCAAGGATTCTCAATCCGAGATTCTGATTATGCACCGTATCGAAGCTATCTGAATTAGAAAAAGAATTAATAACAACACAAGGGAAATTGACGATATCAAAGCAGATAAAGAGAACATATGAAAGATTTTTACGCGAATTTCACATAATGAAAATGAGGATGAGATGTATCATAAAATTTGCAACACAGAGGGGATTAGAGTTTAAATCTATTTACTGATTGTAAAATATTTTTGTCAGAAGTATTTGATATAGCTGGTATAGAAACATATTAAATTTGAACTATTTACACAAACTCTAAACTTCACAGTAATTTAAAAGTTTTTTTGTTACGGTATTTTTTTATTCGGGTTTCCATTTACAGACGCATATTACATTTAATATAAAATAGGTATATTCCGAAATTAAAAGCTTATAATATTTTAAATCCTAAAAATTTTAATTAAATATTGCTCCTATTATCGGTAATGCAGTGGATTCAATTTTAGTTACTATGTCCTTAAGTTGTCAAAATGGCTACTATTCTAGGTCAATATGTAAAATAGGATTTATGAAACTATTCAAAACTATTTCGATGAAGGATTATTTGATAGAAGATTTCATTCATCTTTACCACGCAAGACGAAGTGTTCTACCATTTATTCAATCGTGTTATCAAGAATGTTAATATAGATTGTCT
The DNA here is from genome assembly GCF_947563725.1 of Argiope bruennichi. Classification (NCBI taxonomy): domain Eukaryota; kingdom Metazoa; phylum Arthropoda; class Arachnida; order Araneae; family Araneidae; genus Argiope; species Argiope bruennichi. Next base: position 126,217,852 of record NC_079156.1, read on the forward strand.
AAACTTAAGTGTGGTTTAAATACTTTAGAATAACTCCTCCTTCAAACCATGTATGCGGCAAAATAGGCTTTGTTTTTCCACCAACACTAAAAGAAAGATTAGAGGATTTTTTATTAGTACTCCAATTTCAAAATGTGGATACTGCGACCTGATTGATAAGCATTACATTCGAGGATATTACGGTTCAAATCTGAAAGCTGATCTCACTAAAATACCGTCTGCTCGTTGCTCGTCTTCTCACTAAAATGACAAGATCATAAATGAATGAAAATGAGGGGGAGATGGTTTACTTGAACATTCTCAGTAAAGGACCTTTCTCTCAGTTCTCCAGATTAGAACATTTTAGTCGTTTCGTCATTTCGAGAAGGGTTTTTAAATTTCTAATCGATTCAACATTAGAATTGCCCATTTGTTGAATTTCTGATCGGAATAACTGAAACTGCTAAATTGAATGATAAGTAATTGAGTAATCAAATAATAATATAATTAAAGTGCAGAGAAAATCGCAGTTAATAAAAGTGAATGCAAACATGGATTCCGCATACTCATACCTAGTTAAATAACCACGAAAGGGTACTCCTCTTCGCCTCAACGCCTTTTGATAAATCTGGATTACCTGAACAGGGCGACAGTCTTGGAGGGAAATATATTTGTATATAACGGACCGGCCACAGTACAACCACTTCTGTAGAAGGAACTTTATATCATCTGTATGAGAGAGCAATCTCCACACCATTTCTGTTCTTGAGAGAACTGAGGGAACCAACTAAAAAGGTGGAAATCGTCTCATTCCCATTTTTTAAGGAGTCACCAGAGAGGGATAATCAGATAGATAATGCTATTTTTATATATTATCGAATAAATTTCGAGTATAACTACAAAAATATCACTGAAATCCATTTTTAAAATGTTTGAAGTATCCAATGTCTGGTTAATGTAATGGAAAACATTGGAGAATTTACTTTCCTAACAGTCTTCCTTTCCTTCCTCTTATTTACTGAACGGATATTTTAGGAATTTTATTGACCAAAATTAGAGCTTCAAGTGCAATGTTACTCAAATAACCAATATTAAATTCTTCTTCAATATTGAACAATTAGATTGTGAGGGAATAACAGAAAATGTGAAATGTTTTCAAATCTTGGTTTGTTAAATGTTACTTTTATGTGAGAACCAGAAATTCTTATGATTTTTTTTCATCTTTGCAGATTAAGTTACGTATATACGTATATAAGTTGAATTAAATTAACACTCTCATAAAAGATAAGGAAATATTAATATTTACATCTGAATTACATTTTTAATTTTTTGAGTGAAATTCTATAGTTACAAGATTCGTAATTACAATCTTTTTCATAGTTCTATAATTTACCATCCTTAACTCTTTCACATACAATTATAAATCGGATTATTGAATCAAATGAGTGAATTTTTAATTTCGTATCTGAAATTGAATGAATGTCTAATGTAATTTAAAATGAGAACTTTTCTTTAAGCTTCTTCAATATCTCAAATGACCTCACATTATTATATGAGTCAAAATAATAATGAATCATCAGTTGTTTGTTAGCTATTCAAAGCTTTCTGTAGTCAATGGTTTTGCTTATAATTAAACAAACAGTGGTTTCCATTCGTGAATGGGTCGCTTTATATTCATGATTTCTGGAACTATTATGCAAATATTGATGTGTCATTTGCAGAAAGGCAGATTCAAAAAGCGGTGATAAGAATAACAGAATGGGGAAATAACAAAGGGGTTATCTCTGCTGATAAAATGAAATGTATGCACTTTTATAGGCAATTTTTGTATATTATATACAAACAAACCTGGTTTTATCCCCTCGTTTGGACAAAAGCTAAGAAAAATACTAAATTACCACAATGTTGAAAATCTTATCCGATAACAAACTGAGCAACTCTGTACACCATGGAACAATTTTAAAATGAATTAAGTGAGTTACTGAAGCAATAACATCCCCCTTTATTTATCAGCATTTATTATATTATCATCGACAGCTTTAGAAGGATTTTAGAACTGCATACACAAACGGCTAAAAGTCAAGGAAATCATCTGTCGTTTGTAATAAAAATAAAAAATAAAAATGTTCAAAACACAATGTTTTTCACTCGGAAATGTATTCAATTTTTATTATGTTAATCTAGATCAGCAGCTATAATGAAAAAATGAATAATTAATACAGATTCATGGAGTTGCTTAGATGCCCTTGTGTTGAATTTTGATGAATCCTAGGACACATTAAATTTATTAAAATTTTATTTAATTTTGTTTTGTGTTTTACTGTTTTTAATTTTTTCGCCAAACCAGCTTGTTATACTTTTTAAAAGAACATTATTTTAGCTAGAAACTCATCGCGTGAGATTTTATTTTACCAGAAAAGTACGGTTTCATTTGGTCATTTACGTTGAATAATAGGCTAAAGATATATTTTTTAAAACATGCCTGCTTATAATTAATCTTAGCACTACCAAGCTATCCCTTATGATGATATCGTCAGAACTCAAAATTCAAATGCCTGATTCAATATCACTGCATTTTTAAATATTATATACTTAAATGAAAACTGCAACTAAAGTCGCCTTCGAAAAATGTGTTTATTTTCCTAGGTGTTTGCAATAGCTTGCTAATTTCATCTTTCTGAATGAAAATCGTTTACCTGAGCATTACATAAATTTCGTAATTATTAGAATTTTGTTTTAAAAGAGTGTGATGTAATTACTTCTCAAACTACTTCATCCATTAAATTGAAGGAATATCAAGGAAGGATTGAAAGTATTTGATTCGAGATAATTAAAAAAAAAATTTGTCTTAAAGTTTTTTTATCTCAACATTTAAAATTAATCATTTAAAACTGCTAGTATCAACTTAGAAACTTCGTAATTTTCTGACGGCTAAATGTATGTTACCGAGTCTCAGAATGAAGAAACATGCACGTTGTTTTTGCAGTTCTCTCGATACTGCCTCTTTCAGTGGTGGCAGGGAGGTCGGCTGTACTCAAGAAGTATTTGCAGTTATGCTCAATATCAAAATTCTCTATGTTTACAATTAGGCTCTAAGCTAAATTTCAATTTGTATACTAATCTAAAACAACGTCCAAAGAGTCAATTGACTTGAAAATGAAAAAAAAGAAAGTAACGGAAACATAAAAAGTTATTTTTATCGTTTCCACGCCAATATATATATATATATATATATATATATATATATATATATATATATATATATATATATATATATATATATATATATATATATATATATATATATTCACTGAAATAGTTACAAATAATATTATAATGTTGTTCAAGAAAAGGAATATTTGAAAGGACCAGAGAAAACAAAGCACATTTTAATGATTTTCCACAAAATTATATTGTAATTAGATTTAAATATTTTTGAAATGTTCCAGATGTCTTAATTTTTTTAGAATTTAAGTAGATTCGATTATAAAGATTTCAGTTAAACATTAAAAGAAAATAGGTTATGCATTTAATATTTCTAGCTTTTTAGGTAATTGAAAGTCAATTTTAGTTCAGAAAAACATAAAATTCTCATGAAAAATTCAGTAATCGTGAATGGCAGTATTTCTAAAAAATTAGTATTTAATTGGAATCGCAAAATCATATGCAGTTTTGTTCCAAATATATTTATAGTGGGAAATATTTAAAAAATATAGAAAAAAAAATTAAAAAAATCAAGTAACTAATAATATTTTGATAATTTTTAAAACATATATTTTAATTATTAACCATAATATGTCGTTCTTAAAATTTTTAAAAATGAAATTTCACGTGTTTATATTTTAATATATACGCATAAAAAATTTATAACCCAAAATGAATAATTAATAAAAATGCCTCATTGAAATGTAAAAGAATGAGCACTCTTTAGTATAATTTTTCTCTCTCCTTTGATTACATATTAACACGTGTATAAATCAATATAAATATTCAATCTCTTGACTAACTTTTACTTTGATTCTTCTCCAGCCCTTGCAGCATTGAATTAAAAAATAAGTATGAGTTACTTCACTCCCTAATTCATCTAAACTCATGTTTTATTTCTTATTAACTGTTAACAAACTATTTAGATGGAAATAAAATTCCATCTGTAATATTTTATCACAGCCTTCGTACAATCAAACAATGGATACAGGAATGAGGAGATATTTTCGAAACGCTGTCGGTCTCTAATTAAAATACAATTTCCAAAGTTTCAAATTTTCTTGCATGATGCAAAGCTGCTTTAGCAATAAAAGATCCTTTCTGTGCTGTGTCATCTGTATCTCTTATTTATCGAAACACTATGTTAGTAGCAATTTATATTCAGTAATATATATTATTACAACATGTTTTAAAGGAAAGAAATATTAAATATCTGAATTTTTAAAAATAATTTAAATTACCTTTTATTAAAATTAGAAATCTCCTATGTTAAAATTTATTTTTCACATGTTTTCATAATTAGCTCACAAGCTTCATATTCCTTCGGGCATTATTCCATGGTTCTTGCACCAATAAACCACACACATACACAAAAAAAAACATTTGTTTATGTTATAAAATAGGAACTAAAATCAATTTTTAGTTATTTGAGTCGAACAATCTATATATGTAAAATATAATCACGAGCGCCATATCAAAAAATATATTTTATTTCAAAGGTTTACAATAAAAATAGATTATTACTTATCGATTAGGTTTTTTTGCCCTAAATTTTCTTGAAGGATGGAATAAATTATAAAATAAGTGAATGGAGAAAAGTTTAGGTAAACATTTCTGATTTCGTTATATTAAAAAATTTTATTCAACAGTAAGTACAGAAAAATCCAATTTCTTTTAGCTTTTAGTTTTTAGATTTATGCATTATTAGTCGTGTTTAGCATCCATTTAGTGACTTGTAATTATTGGTTACTAAGGTTTCAATATCGATTAGGTCCATGTCTCGTTGGTTTTTTTATCGAAAAATTTTATTGATCATAAATTTTGTTAGACATGTAACTTATAACACTGTATTAGAAGTCGTTCGCTTTCTGTTACTTGCTTTATGCATTTTTCTCGTTTTTGGTCTATATCTCTATACATCAAATTATAAATAAGGAATGAATTAATTTTTTTTTAAAAAGCCACATTTTAAAACCTTTTTCCACCACTGCTCTATTTGAAGTCAAAACCTAATTATAAAAGAAGCAATATTTCAAAAATTTAATTAAATGTATACTTTACGTTGCAAACTACTCAAAATTGAAAAAGCCAGCGCATCTTTTTTTGATCATTATCAAGGAAGAATAAACTTGAATGAATTATTAGAACCAGCAACGAAAAAGATTTGAATTTTATTTCAGGAATGAAATGTAATGATGCAAAATAAGCTTAAAATATTTTTTGATTTAAAATTTAGCATAATATGCTACAAAATTTGTTATCATTAAAAAGAGAAAAGGTCATTTTTGTGATAATGTAAAAATTAGTTTCTTGCTGTAATATTTATGAAAGTTTTAAATTTCGAAAAAATGCTAAAATTTTCTCAAGCTCTGATAAATGTTTCGAAAACATTCTTCCAAGAAACACATTATCATCTTTCCAATTAAATTGGTTCCAAGATTATTTCCTTTAACGAAAATGGAACCAAAGTGTTCCCTAAAAAGAAAAAAAAAGTAACTAAGACATTGCACTTATCTGCGTAATATAAAAATATTTATCATAGCCTTCACAAAACACATTAAATATATCCAGTAGAAAAGGGATTTTGTATGTAAGAAGAAAAGGAATCCTTAATAAATTCGTCATTATATATAAAATTGATTTTTAGTTTCGACTAAAGTTCCTCATTGGAATACAAATATTATTTGGTTCTTGAACATCAAATTAAAAAAAGAATTTTACCAAGAAGTAACATGTATTATAATGTATAATACTGATTCAAAATCAAAACGTTACGGTCTATTATTACAGTTGTTGATCGATCGCAAGTCCATTTGAACACGCTGCATTCGGTACTATTATTAGGACAAGCATATGTTATTCTGAAAATTTTGGCTAAAATCTCTCAAGAAATAAGAAATGAAATTAGCAATATTGTCTTTTAGAAGTATTTAATTTTGAAATAAAACTGTGAGAATGAAGATAATTGCTGCAGTGTAAAAGATACGAACTAGCATATATATTAACAAGAATCAGCACTGGAACATTTAAAAAAGTAGAAATAATTTTAATGATCATATACATATGGATGTAAAAACATCGGATTTAAAATCTTGCTCCTTTTGTCAATTCTTCATCAAGTAAAATGCAAAAACTTGTAGATCTGATATCAGAAAAATAAAACCTGGCATCAGAAAACATTGTCGAATTTGTAGAATTCATACATTTTTTTTTAATTTAAGTGTAATCATTAAGTTAAAACTATTTCAGCACTATAGAGAATTTTAAGTAGTTTCCTATTAGAGTAAAATATTTGTTTTCTATAATTTGCTCTGTGATTTCAATCATGGTTTGCTCTGCGGTGCCTATATCAATTGCCCGCGAATGTCATTCCGCAAATTGGGCATTTATAAGGATTTTCCCCAGTATGAGTCCGTATGTGTATTTTAAGAACACTGTTATGAGAAAAAGCTTTCTTACATATATAACACACAAAGGGCTTTCACCCGTGTGAGTCCGATGATGTGTCTGGACATTTCGTTTGAGACTGAAATCATTTCCGAATATGTCACACTTAAAGTTCTTTTCGCCACTGTGTATTCTGTAATGTTTGTTGAGATTTGATTTCTGAGAAAATAATGTCTAGCAAATTCTGCACTCGAACGGGTTTTCGCCAGTATTTATTCGATAATGAGTTTCAAGCTTGCATTCCCATTCAAAACGTTTAGAACAAATACCGCAAACGAATTATTTCTTAAGGGGACGTATTCCCGAAGGTCCTGCTACTGCAATGTCATCTTTCATAGAACAGATTGATTCTTTCTTGTTGGCAGCCTTTTCATCCCTGTTATTGGAATCTTCGGAAGTAATGCATTTTTCATAAATTTTTAAAGGAAATAAATCTGAAACTTTTGATCCCCCATTATTTTGCTCATAGACAGATCCAGTGTTATACGTTGTTTTCGTACAAACCCCTTGAGAGTCTCTTTCTCAATTACAGTCATTTTTAACATTTTCCGATGAAACATTTACAGATGCATTTTCATTTTAGGTCGGCGCATGCGGATTTCTCATTGGTGCACTGTTCTGGATTATCTTGAATTTCCCTTTTTCTCTTTAAATCAGACACTAACAAATCTTCATCAATATTTTCATTAAGGGATGCTATCATTAGTGCAGAGTTTTCACTATCATTTTGTCGAATTTCTAGTTGCAGATTGTCATCAATGCCATTCAAATTTTCTTTAATTTTATCTTTTGCGTAATCATTATTTTCATCTATTTTGTCTGATTCTTCTAGTTGTCGTAGTGCATACACGTTGTCATCGTCGTTAAAAAAAAGGAATGATTCTCAACATAAGTCACTGTTCTGTAGAAAATCTGGCACAAGTATCGAGCCGTTAATATATTAATATGCAATTTAAAAAAATTCGTCCCCTCAAACGTATACAGAAAAAGGCTGATTACGTGTAGGAAAGAAGATTTGAATTTTTCCTAGCAGTTTAATGTTGTAGGCGTTATTGCTGATCTTATAAAATGCGTATATTTATTATGATTAAAATGGATTTAATCGATTTTTTAATCTATAAAATATATGTTTACTCGTTTCATAAACAACATGCTAGGGCTTTCTCACCTTATATCAAGACATGCAAAATATTCTTATGTGATATTTAGTATATGAACTTAAAATAATATCTGCTTAAAATCACAATTTTGGACTAGATTTAGATTAGAAAACGATGACATGATCAAATCAGTTTTTTAGAAATCTTAATTCCACTTCTGAATCTAATCTGCGTTTTTGATTATACGTTGATCCTAAATTCTCTTATTTTTTTTAAATTCTTCTTTAAACGTATACGATATGTTTTCGAATCAAATCTGTTTCTGTTAAATGATTTAAGCTATCTTCTTTCCATTATACCTGACTCTTACTTCACATACTGTCTGATGTTTCATAAGAAAAGTAATAAAAACGGAAAATGTATTTGGATGCCCTTTTTTTAAACCGATTCAGACCAAAATTTTATATAGAGCAAATCTGTTTGGTATGTGTCTGACAACACTTACCAAAATTCATTTATCTAATTCGTTTGGTTTTTGAGTTATAGAATTTACTTGCATACATAGGGACCAAAAACACATACGGTCAAGTGATTGATGGATTATATTCAAAATGTGGTATCGATTTATAAGTTGGATTCTAAAACATTGCACCAAATTTTATCCATTTAGTTCTCCATTTTTTGGTCCTCATGGTGTTTACAAGCACTCTACCAGGGTGGCAGACAAACTTCCTAAGAATAGATTTCATTCAAATTTTATAGAATTCTAAGACTTTGGTGTAGACCACATACTGAATTCGTTTCTTCTCGTTAAAAAGCATTTTAGAATCATGGTATGAAAGAAAGGAGAGCCATAGAGGCATATATCTAAAATACTAATTTTCGATTTCAGGTTGGACTGAAATATGAACACGCTTCAAAATATCGAGATAGAATTTATTCACGAGAAATTCAAAACGAATCAAAATTGATGATACGAAAGGGAATTTTTTTTAATCACGTGACTTTTACAGTATCGTCATTTAGAGCCAGACAGCAAGAATAAAGTTTCCTCCTCTGAGTGCTTTCTGATTATACTTTCAAATTCATTTTTAAGAACGCTAATTAGTTTTCAGTCCAAGGTTCAGAAATTGAATCTTTCGACTGATTCCTGATAGACCAACCGTTTCAATAGGTGAGGACATGAGCGGAACCATTGAGAGGTAATCACTGCACAGAAGAGTTGGATCTTGCACATCTAACATTTGTTTGTCATTACTTAGATATATTAGCCGTTTTTGAAGAACAGTGGGTCATTGAAAATATTGAGAGTTTTTTTCTTTTCAATTTAATTTCTTATGCTTCACTTCATGTTCGACATTATTTTAAGAAAATATTTCTAAGTGTCAAATGGTGACAGACGTCAAAGAAACGCCATTTTAATTGTTGTCAACCAGTTCTGTTTATTGTTTATTTAAACCATCCTATTACCAATGACACACCTTAATGCATTTAAAAGTATATATCATGTCACCATAGTCTATTTACACCTACCATGCTGCTGTAATTCACTATTTTTATGTGTCAAGTAAATTATATAGATACTTAATTGATTTCTTATTCCTTATTAAAAAAAATATAAGAAAATCCCGAAATTTACTTATTGAGGAAACAATGAAAAAGGTTTGAAAATTTAATAAACAATAAATTCTGATATGAGAAAGTTAGGAATAAGTATTTTTTTAAACATTGCCAAATTTTTGGAAAATTCCTATAACAATTAAATTACTATCGTGAAAAATATAATCTATTAAAATATTAAATGGCACAAAAATTATATTTTTCTATCATATTTTCTTGAGTAACCGAAGAAAAATAAACAAATTTCGATTAATCTTCAATCAAAATTATATATATATATATATATATATATATATATATATATATATATATATATATATATATATATATATATATATATATATATATATATATATATATATATATATATATATATACACTCCTCGAAATTCATATTCCGCCCTTCCAAAATATATACAGTGGCTCCCAAAATTGAGTATACACTATACTCTTTTTTCTTTAATTTTATTCTTTTTGATCTTAACATTTCTATTTATGGATACGATTTATAAGAACGACAAAATATACATTAACAAAAGTATTAGGCTAAAAAACAAAACGGAGAAATCAATAATATTTTTATTACAGAAATTTTTGTGTCAAAGTTGCACATTCCAAAGTCACAAAATTGAATATACACCGTATAAAATATGCGACTTGACTACCATTATTTATTTCCAAATGAATAAGTAAAACAGTTTTGTTACTTTAATTAACAATCATTGATTTCCAAGAGAAAACAAACGTTTTGGTCATCATAATGAGCTCAAGAAATGAAACAAATGTTGAAATTCGGAAACTTGTAATTCGATTGTCTGAAGATGGTAAATTTCTATGAGAAATTGCAAGGGAAATTCAACGGAGTGCGTTCAAAAAATTATCCAGAAGTATAAAATGTATGGATAAATTGCTAATAAACTTGGAAGAGGAAGAAAATAAAGCCTCAGTGACACGACCAAGAGAAGAGTTATTCGAGTGATAGCAAACAATCCTAAGGTGAGTGCTACAAAAATTGCCACATCTACTTCGAGAACACTTGGAATGTATGTTTCTGCAGAAACAATTCGAAGAGTAATCCGAAAAGCAAATTATAATGGTTGCGTAGCCAGAACAAAACCATTCATTTCAAAAGTAAATCGATAGAAAAGAATTTCATTTGCTAAAAGTCGTATTTCAAAGCCTCCTGACTTCTGGAATCAAGTAATATTCAGTGACGAAAGTAAGTTCAATGTTTTTGGTAGTGGTGGTCGATGTTGTGTTTGGAGAAAGCCCAATTCTGAACTTCTTCCTAAAAATAACAATCCTTCTGTCAAGCATGGAGGTGGTTCACTTCTTGTATGGGGCTGTAAGTTTGCAAAAGGAGTGGGAAATTTAATTTTCATTGTTGGAATCATGGACAAAATTAAATACTTGGATATGTTGAAAAACAATTTAAAACAAAGTGCCCAGAATTTGTGTTTAGGATCAAGTTTTCTGTTTCAACAAAATAATGTCCCGAAACATAGATCTAAAATAATTAAGTTATGGTTGTTGTATAATTGTAAAATGCAATTACACACCTCTCCTTAATCTTCATATCTCAATGTGATTGAAAATTTGTGGGCACAATTAGGAAAATCGGTTCAAAAACACGATATTAGGGGTAAGGAACGCTTAAAAAGAGTATAACAAGAAGAATGGTCGAAAATATCCGGCGAAACAACTCAAACTCTTTTCAACTGAATGCCACACCGTTTACAAGCTGTTCTAAATGTAAAAGGAAATGTAACAAAATATTAATTTATCTTTTCCTCTTTTTGTTGACAGATTTTTCTAGATGTATACTCAATTCTGTGACTTGACAATTGTCTGACAATTTGTAAGTTTGACATGAAAATTACTGCAATCAAAATATTATTGATTCCTTATTTTTGTTTTTCAGCCTAATACTTTTGTTAATGTATATTCTTATAAATATTATCCATAAATAGGAATGTTAAGATCAAAAAGAATAAAATTAAAGAAGAAAGAGTATAGTGTATACTAAATTTTGGGAGCTACTGTACGTTCCAATTTCTTTATTTCTTTACCTAATAGTGACACACATACGCACACACTTTACCGTCATATAGGTATCTTGATAAAGAACATGACAACATTTATGAACTTAATACAATCGTCTGAGTGTTATCAATCATTCAACAGCACTTTGAAAGTGTATGTTGAAAGGTTAAGTTCTTATGAATATATTAAGAAATTCATTCTATGAGGTTAACTTGCAATCCTACTTATTGAGTTCAATTGAAAGGGAGTTATGAAATGAATGTGATGCATAAATAATTATTGATGGACTTGTAAATCATCTAGAAAGCTAAAATGCTTGTTCACATTTTCTTAAAACAGTGAAAAGCATTTAACTTATTTCTGTACTTTTGAGCTGTAGATCTCTGTAGAGATCTCTATTCAGCTGTAAATAAGAAGTATTCCTTATGTGATTGATAGATTGAAATTTATTTTAAGGTGAGTAAAAAAAAAAATCTCAAATTATCGATAAAAATAAAAAATATCACCACCTGCACATCTTTCAAAACCTAATTAACATTTAGAATTAACTTGCATTTATGTTTAATTTTCCATACTTACTTAAGCATACGGAATGTTTGATTAGTGCAATTAATAATCTATCGAACAAATTCTTTTAGACTGGGAAAAAATTCTGCTAATTGATCGTTTTTAGATACACATGTATAAATATGTGTGCATATAATCGATTACCCCTCCTGAAATTGCAACCTGGTAAACACTATTTTTCATAACAGTCCACCACTGTTTCCCTTATCATTGCTGGAATTATACACATGACACCTGAAAACATCAAAATATCGCGATTAAACATCTAATATATAAGTAAGAAAATCATTAGATTTAAAAATAACATATTGAGCCCTTAGATGAGGTATCCACCCTGCAAGGAATATTAAAAGAAGAAAATGATCGACAAAAAATTTTAAGTAGATAAATGGTAAGATTATATATATATATTCAAAATTCACTTTGGTTTTGGAAGCTTCCGGTGCAAGGTATTGAAAAATATTATTCTGAGATTTGACATAAATTGCAGATGCATTACTTAGTTATAGAGAAAAATATCAAAGAAAAGTTTCCTACAAAAGAAAACATTAATTTGAAATGAATTAAATGAAATGAAAAAGGAAGCAATAACAGTATTCTGTTTTGATCACAAAATTAATATCAGCTGTTTAAATTTGTCACATCCTAGAAAAATTTAATATAAACTAAATTGAAAAATTTTAAAATTGTGCCAACTTTTTATTTTTTTTATTAATGATAAACATAATGTTAGATATTTGAATGACTTATCCTCCTCCTTCAACTAGTAAATAAAATTTCCACACGACGACATCTACAGATCTTTCAGTTTCAGAGAACTATACAGTTGTTTGATGTATGTATAGAAATTCCTGTGATAGAATCTTATTCTATATTCAGCATTCAATTCTTATTCAAAAGGCTGTCATTCATTTATACTCATTATGCTTGCAATGATTGGCGACTTCGATTGAACAATTCTGCGCAATTTTTAGGTGTATTTTTTTAATAGAACTGACGATGATTTCTTATTATAGAATTTGTTTCTTAATTCTTCTAATTGCATCCTTATAATTCTAAACACCTATAGCATTTAAAAGCTGTTTAGCCATTTAAGTAACATTTATTTTTAAAGCTTGATATTTCATTTATTTCATACTTTTTAGACTTTTTGAATTTTTTTTTTTAATCTTACGAAAATAAATATAAATTATCATCCTGTTTTGAATCCGATACATTCAGAGAGATAAAGTGCAGAAGTCTCTGTTTAATAATTAAAAATGTATATGTTAAATATTGAATTTCTGGCTTGGGAATTTACTAGTTATAAAATAGTTCAAAATTTAGGTGAATATTAAACTATTACTTTCTCCTACATTTACGTAAACTGAAAAATAAAAATTGGTAGAGATTTAATTAACATTGTAGAGAGGATGTTGAAGTATTTAATGGCTAATGGTATGGCGGTAGAAATCAACTGCTACCGAACTAAAGAAAAAAATGCAACAATCTTCACTTCTAATCTAAGAAATTTTTCGGAAAATTTTGACTTTATCCTTTTTATGATGAATTTTGAAGAGAACGAAAGAAACTATATTAAGATTTTATTTTCATGTAGTGAACACCAGATCTCTTTTCTTGAAAATATGTTGAATCTTTTATCTTATTATACAAATAAAGTGTTCTTTCATACTTGATAGCATGGTGAGAGTGTAAAATAAATAACACTGTTTTGCACAATTTCTAATAAAAACATTTTCAGTAATTTAAACAGATCTATTTTGAATGGGTTTCTTAATTTCGCGAAATAAGGTGAAAAACATGGAACAAACTTTAAAACTTTTTCAAAATTTACGCTTATCAAGTATTTGAAATAGAAACTTCAGAAGAGTTAATGATGAATTAATAGCAGGATTTACATCAGGATTTCATTTTACTGATATTATATTTCTTTTAAGCTCCATTCCAAAATAATCCTTCAGACGCAATCTAATTACTGAAACATTTCATAGAAGTAAATAATTACAAATATGCTTTGAAAATTTTCCATCGGCAGAAAATGCAAAGAAAAATGAATCGATCCTTATCGGGCAAGAGGAACAGAATAAAAAAGATCTTAATTCGATCATATTATAAAAGATTTCGCAAAATATTTTTTGAACAGAATTTTATTGAATTTCAAACCATTTCATAAATATAAGTGCAATTGTAAGAATAAGCTCAATCAAAATACTTTTAATGAAATATAATGAAAAATAAATTTGTATTTCACAGACAGGTATACTTCAAAATCTTATTTTCTTGCATCGTTTTAATAATATCTTTTTTTACAATCTTAAATCTCACAGGAGTTTTGAATTTTCAAATGAATGAGGGAAATACACTCATAGTAATAAATTCGAATCAACTGTAGAACTCAGGTTGAAAAAAAAATATCTTCCATCATCCATGTCATCTAATTCCATCATCCATGTGTTCTAATACGAGGCTTTCTAAATTCTACGTTTTGTATTAATTGGTTTTCAGATTAAGCTAAATAAAATAATCATGAGTAAATCATAAATTAAACAAAAATATCATAAAGCGAAGACTGATTTTACATTTTAAGTCTTATATTCTTCATTCGAATTGAATCCCGTATTTAAATTCAGGACAAAGGGCTCTAGCATGTTGTTTAAGAAACGATCAATTCATAATTTATTTGAGTTTTGTATCTGTTTTAACTGTAGAAGGTACTTTGAAATTTGAAAACATCAGCACCCCAACTAAAGTATAAAACTGCTAAAGAAACAGAAATCCTGATTACTTCTCAAAAACAGAGTCTTGTTCATTTTTCATATGACAGAATTTTAATTAAATTGAAAATAATGGATCAATACCCTTGCAGACGTTGCGGTAAAACAGTGGCACACAATGAGAATCACCCTTGCTTCCTTCACAAGAAATTTGACTACACGTATTCGCTACAATGGCCAGTAGAATCGGATAAAATCCATGATGAAGTAAAAGACAAATCTACGGATAATTCGAATGACGGTTCCAGGTGTTTAAGTGGAGCTGCTGTACAAAACAAAAATAAAAAAATCTGAGCTCATGAATTTGTCGCTTTTTCAAAATAATGAAAGAGTCAATTCGCTTTCCTCAAAGGACAACAGCTGTATGACTTTTTCAGAGAATTTCATTAATGAACAACTAACGAATTCTTGTGATAGTTCATATTATGATCCCATTTCAGATGTTCAAATAATTGAAGTCCAAACTAATGAAAATGCCTCTTTCACGGCTTCTTCAGAAAATGTTGAATACGCTCACAGTCCTGAAAATGACCAACGCGAAACTGATGAAAATATGATAGTTGTCATCGGATCAGGTGGTGTTGACTTACAAAATCAAAGAGGATCAGGTGTGTTAGACCTGAAATATGCAAGAACTGATGATGATTGCAAAATGTCTCTTGAAAATAGCAAATCTGGGTCTTTGAACAAAATTGAAAAGGATTTATGGATATGATGTTATCAGAAATTCTCTTTCAGATAATAATAATTTTTCTGGAACTGCGAAATCGACAGTGAATCCTGATTTGTCACCAGGAAGTAACGAGCAGAAAAATGGCAAAGGGCAAGTGGCAGAAGATGTAAAGGATGAAAATATTTCATTACAAATGCATTCTCAGGGTCACAATAATAACGAAAATGAACATATTTCTTCCACGAAAGAAGACAAAGCCGTGGCTGAACCTTCGGGATTCTGTCCTCGTAAAAAGAAATTTCCTGAGACTTTCAGTAGGAAAGATACTCTTAAAAGTACTTATCGAACGCACACTGGCTAGAAGCCCTTCATGTGCGTTATGTAAGCGACAATTCTCTAAGAAATCACATCGTGATCAACATTACACAACGCATACTGGCAAAACCCATTATGTTTGTGATGTATGCGGAAGAAGATTTACCCATAAAGGAAATTACAACAGACATTACAGAACCCACACTGGCGTAAGACCTTTCGTGTGCGACTTCTGTGAAAAAGATTTTGCTCGTAAGGGTGATCTCAAGAAACATGTTAGGACTCACACTGGTGACAAACCTTTCGTGTGTAATTTCTGTAAAAAAGGTTTCATTCAAAAGGGTGATCTTATTATACATATTCGGACCTACACTGGAGGAAAACCTTATAAATGCCCAATTTGTGGAAGGGATTTCGCGACCAGCAGCAATTGTAAAGAGCATCGCAGGAGAATGCATAAGTGAAAGCAATTGCAAATGACAGAAATAATTATTTTTATTTTGTATGGAACTGTTTTACATTCTTAACCTAACCGAAACAATTTTAATTCAAAATGTTCAAAATTTTATTTTTAAAATTACTGTATAAATTTTACTGATTTGACGAAGCATATTTCCTGATATGAAACCTATAAGCTAGTTGTATTATATTAATTATTGTTAATGAAAATATATTTTCTGTTCAAATGTATTTATATTCAACACTGTTTATGTCTTTTGAATTTTAGTAAAACTCTTAGTCAATTAGTAATAAAAATGCATGTTCCGCTCTCTTCCAATAAAAAAAATTATTATTACTTGTTTTGGTTTTAAATCTGAATTCAATTAATTTCCAAAATGAATTATATTTACCATTTCATTTCTAGTTTTTCAGAGTATTTGGGAAAAAACGTTTAATGCTAACTTAGAACCGCGTTTAAATAATGGTACATATTACAATATTATTAAATGTTTGGCTAAACTGCGCCAATCAAATGGTAAAAATGGAAAGTATTTAGAAACACATGAATAAAAGATCAATCATATAGATGATAAAATCTAGTCGAGGGAAGGAAAGACACAGCAGAAAGCAGAAGGCGTAGAGGAGAGCGAACTGGAAGGGAGTAAAGATCCCTGGGAACCTCGGGATTGGGACACCCGTACTCACCTATAGTAGGTGAGCCCCTGAGGGGTCCTTTTCTATGAAAAAAATAAATTCAGTATCAATTTTTTCCAATGATTTGTATCATCTTTTATAATACTGTGCATAAATATTTTAGTTGACATATACAGAACAAATAAAATATGCAAATTTGTCTAATGTGCATTTTCAATGCTGGGAATATGGAGGTCCATACGATGTTTTTTTCGGAGGTCCAAAATATTTTTTTATGAAATATGATGAAAAATAAATTTCTATTTCACAGACATATATACTTCAAAATCTTATTCTTTTTTCTTCTTTTTAATAATATCTTTTTCACAATTTTAAATCTTACAGGAGTTTTGAATTTTCAAATGTATCAAGAAAATACACTCAAAGTAATAAATTCGAATCAACTACGGAACTCAGTTAAAAAATAAAAAACTCAGGTTAAAAAGAACTCAGGTAAAAAAAAAATCATTCATGTTATTTACCTTAAGGTGTATATACACACTTGAAGATTTTTTTTTTTAAATTTTAACTTTAAAAATCCATTTTTTACAGTAGGTCATTAATCTATGTTTAAACTCATTTCAGCGAGAAAAAAACCATATTACACTAATTATTAATTAATTAAATAATATTTAATAAGCTAATTAGCCTATTTTTTGAAACATGATATCTTAAATTCTAATTTGTACAGACACATAATTCTAGTTGGAAATGATGCCTAATATTAGTCTTCGTGTTGTCTGCCTCAAACAAGTTATAAAAATGCATAGTTTTTTTTAAACAATTTTTTCATCAACGATGAATAGAAAAAGCGAGATTTTTTCTGTCATTTTAACTTTTAAACAGCTATTAAAAATTTATTTCTATAAATATAACTTTGATTGAGGCACAAAACATCCGCTATTTCATACAGATTATTTTTATATATAAATAACTGTATTTGATTAATTTCTTGTTAAGTTATGAATGTTTGAATGAAGCAATATAGTGGGAAAATATCATTCTCCATAAAATGAGTTTTAAAAACACCGTAACTAGAGTTTTTAACGAAAGCACCTCAAGAAAAATAATTATAACTCGAGAAATATTTCGAATATTGACAACATCTTGGTATCATTTGAAAGCTAAAGGATCAGAGAACATTATTAAGCAATAAAAAAATATTCGATATTTTGAAAGATTTTCGAAGTTTCAAGTGTGTACATACACCTTAAATCTGTTCTAACACGAGGCAAACTAACAAACTAAATCCTATTTTTTATACTAATTGGCTTTCAGATTAACCTAAATAAAATAATATCATAGGCAATCAAAAATTAAACAAAAAATATCATACAGCGAAGACTGATTTCACATAGTAAGTCTTATATTCTTCATTAGAACCTAATCCTGTATTTAAATTCAGGACAAAGGGCTCTAGCATGTTATTTAAGAAACGACGTGTTCATAATTTATTCAAGTTTCGTATCTGTTTTAACTGTAGAAAGGGTTTTGAAATTTGAAAACATCAGCACTACAATTAAAGTATAAAACTGCTAGAGAAACAGAAATCCTCATTTCTTCTCCTCAATGACAGAGTCTTGTACATTTCTGATAAGACAGAATTTTATTTAAATTGAAAATAATGGATCAATGCCATTGCAAACGTTGCGGTGAAACAGTGACACGTGTTGAGGATCACCCTTGCTTGTTCCACAAGAAATTTGATTACAGGTATTCACAATCACGGCCAGCAGAATCGGAAAAACACCATGATGAAATAAAAGACAAAACTACGGAGAATTCGAATGACAGTTCTCGGTGTTTAAGTCCAGCTTCAGGCAAAAACGAAAATAAAAAATCTGAGCTCATGAATTTGTTGCTGTTTCAAAATAATGAAAAAGAAAAATCGCTTTCCTCAAAGGAAAACATTGGTAAGACTTTTTCAGAGAATTCTGGTAAGGAACAACAAAGGACTCCTTCTGATAGTTCATACTTCAATCCTTTTTCGAATGCTCAGTTGATTGAAGTCCAAACTAATGAAAATGCATCTTTTACTACTTCTTCAGGAAATGTTGTATCCGGTTACAGAACTGAAAACAACCAATGCGAAGCTTACGAGAAAATGATCGTTGTCACCAGAGCAAGTGCTATCGATATGCAAAAGCAAATAGGATCAGATTTGATGCATGCGACAACTGATGAAGAATATAAGATGTCTCTTGAAAAGAGAAAATGGCAGACATTAAATAACGATAAAAATAGTTTTATGGACTCTCTAGAATGTGTAATAAGAAATTCTCTTCTAGATAATAAAAATAATTCTGGAACTGCGAATGTCATTTTAGAAACTGATCTTCTACCAGAAAGTAAGAAGCAAAGAAATGGCAAAATGGATGTATCAGAGAATATAAATAAACATATTACACTGGAAGTGAACTCTCATCTTTATTATAAGAACGGGAAAAGGGCTGCCAACACGAAAGAAGCAATATGTAACAAGGAAGCTGACAATGCTGTGGCTGGGCCTTCCGGATTCAGTTCTCGTAAGAAGAAATTGGATAAGACCTCCAGTGAGAAAGATGCTCTTAAAACAAATGATCGAAGACACACTGCCTATAAGCGCTTTTTTTGCGATATATGCAAGAAGCAGTTCTCTCAAAAATCAAGTCTCAACCGACATTACATAACCCACACAGGCGAAGCGCCTTATGTATGTGATGTATGCGGAAAATTTTTTTCTCAGAAAACCGATTTCATCATCCATCATCGATTCCACACCGGTGACAGACCCTTCGTGTGCGAAGTCTGTAATAAAGGTTTTGCTCATAAAGGGAATCTTATTGCACATTTAAAGATGCACACTGGAGAAAAGCCTTTTGTATGTGATGTTTGTAATGAAGCTTTCGCTCAAAAGGGTACTCTTCAAACGCATGCTCGTACCCACACTCGAGAAAAGCCTTTTGTATGTGATGTTTGTAATGAAGCTTTCGCTCAAAAGGGTACTCTTCAAACACATGCTCGTACCCACACTGGAGAAAAGCCTTTTGTATGTGATGTTTGTAATGAAGCTTTCGCTCGAAAGGGTACTCTTAAAACACATGCTCGTACCCACACTGGAGAAAAGCCTTTTCTATGTGATGTTTGTAATGAAGCTTTCGCTCAAAAGGGTACTCTTAAAACACACGCTCGTACCCATACTGGAGAAAAGCCTTACAAGTGTCCAATTTGTGGAATGGCTTTCACGACCAGCAGCCTTTGTAATAGGCATCGGAGAAGAGTGCATAAGTGAAATCAACCTGCCAACTACAGAAATAATTCTTTTTATCTTGTATGGAACGATTTTACATTCTTAGCGGAATTGAAACAATTTTAACTCAAAATGTGTTAAATTTTATTTTTAAAATTACTGTTTGAATTTTACTACTTAGACGAAGCATATTTCCTGATATCAAAACTATAAGTGACTACTATTATGTTCATAATTGACAATGAAAATATATTTTCAGTTGAAATGCATTTATACTTTTTAATAGGTTTCAATCCCAGTAAAAATTTGAAGCCATTCACATTAGAAATAAATGTTTCGCTTACTACCAATAATGTAAATATTATTACTTGTTTTGATTTTAAGTTAAAATTAAATATTTCTAAATTTAATGTTATTTATTGTTTCATTTCTTGTTTTTCAGAGTAAGTAGGAAAAATTTAAATGTCATATATATGTGCGTTTTAAATAATGGTACCTATGTATTTTGATATTTTTACTGAACAAAAATGCATAGGTTCTTTTAATAATTGTAATAATTAACATCAATATTTTGGACTGGTATAAGCAATATTTTTTAACTTGAGGACTTATTCATGAATAATATTGATGCAATGAAAAATGGAAATAAAATGCAATCTATTTTTATTATTAATGAATTTTATTATTAAATAATTTCTCAAGAAGCACCTTTCTTCATATCTTAAAAATCGCGATTTACAAGAGATATTTAATGTACTTTTGTAAATAGTTTAATAAATATTTTTACATTAGACATCAAATCTCAATGTGTCTATTGTGTTATTTCTTTTTTCCTCTCTAAGAAATTCTTTGTAGTCCTATTCTATTAAAGAAATAAATGCAGTATCATTTTTTTCAATAATTTGTGTAGTCTCTTTTAGTATTTAAGATAAATGTGTGAGTTGACACATCCAGAAACAATAACATTTGCAAATTTTCTAATGTATATTTTCAATGCTGGGAATTCGGAGGTCCAAACGATGTTTATAAATTGTTGGTTTGCAAATAAATTAATTAAAAATAAAAGGTAATTTTGTCATGTTTGTGCAATAAATTCCAAAGCAATAAATTAATTTACTAAAATTCGTAGCATAATCATTTTAATGTTTCAAGTTTTAAATATTTAGTTGCATTTTCTATTTTTAACAAATTAAAGAAATATTTTTAATTATTTTATAGCAATATATTTAATGAAAGATTTTAAAATTTGGTCGTTTCTTTATAAGCATTTTAACTTATATTTTTTTACAATGTTATTGTTCAAGATATTATGATTGGGCTTATTTTTTCGTTTTGAGTCTTTCCAATGTAAGATACTTTTTTTAAAATCTTTTGTAGATTTTTCTATTTAAAATTAACTTTTCGGCTCGAATCATGCGGGACCAAAAATGATTTATATGTATGTGTTTTTAATATTTCTGCCCTTTCTTATAATATAATCTGATCTTACTTCGAAAACTAATGTGCTAATGTGTCGTCTTCAATCTTTTCTCCCGTTCGTTAATGAATTCTCATGACTTCGAATCATTTTCCTGGATATGAACACGCTGTCTTTTATGCATTTAACTTGAAAGTCTTTTAAGCACAGCTTTGATTCGACCAGCAAATTAATGATACAGCCTCGTGTTAGAGATAAAATGGATGCAAGAAAACAAAATTTTCAGGGTTTAAGCTAAAGATACTAAATTTATCTTATTGCTGAAGAATGTGTTCGTGCGCAATCAGTACACTAAAAAGATTATTTTAAGTTTGAAGATGATAACGATACACAGAGTACAAGCTGGCGAGTAGCCCTTACTTCTGCTATATGTGCATTTAATAAATAAATATTATATAAATTGTTTTAGCTGGAAAATTATAAATATGTTTTTATTGTCACAGATGAATTTTAAAACAAATTCGTTTTTTTTTCTTTTCTAATTCTTTGGAATTTGCTTGATAGAAGACATTTTTTTCCTTCTACATAGTTTAATAAATGTTGTTTTAATTATTTTAAATTTTCTTTTTCCTTAGAAAAGGCTTTCGGGTTATTTTCTTCAAAGAATTTATTGATACCGATTCAAAAATTCAGTGGCCATTTTCACTTTCATCGAATTTAAAAATGATGTATTAATCGGAAAGAACGTTGAAAGATGTTGCCTTTTCATCCAATTGAATGTTAAGTGTTCCATTTAGAGAATGAGAAATTCTTATAATTTTATGTATGTAGGTTTAATTAAATTAATATTCTTATAAAAGATAAGCAAAGATTAATATTTTTTTTTCTGAATTACATTCTTAATTTTTCAAGTGGAATTCTGTAGTTACAAGATATTTGAAATTATTTATAGTTCTATAATTCAACATCCTTAACCCTTTCGCATACAATGACGAATTTCATTCATCCATCGAATTACTACATTTTTAATTTTATATCTGAAATTAAGTGAAAATATAAAGTAATCCAAAATGCAAAATTACTTTAAAACTGCTTCAATATCTCAAATGATCTCACATCATTTTGAAAGTGATAATAATTATAAATGATCCAGTTTTGATGCATGATCTAATTAGGAAATTAAATAATTTTTAGGTCAAATAGTTAATTAGCTATTCAATTTTTTTTTCTGAATTAAATATGTTTACTTCTAATTCAACTATTTCTCTGTTATGGGTCAATTTTATTGTTTAAAAAATAAATTCATTACAAATGCCTTTTACTGGCCAACGTACCAAATCTCCATCTGCTTTTGTTTTATATGTATTGGAGAAAAATTTTAATTGTGAAAAATAGATGATAGCATTTTTATATATATATCTCATAAAAGATAAGAAAAAATTACCATTTTATTTTGAAATAATTTATAATTTTCAGTTTAAATTATTTGGTTATGTTTTAAATATTTTTAGACAAAAACACTTTTTTTTTTACTAATTGAAAATTTTGAACTTTTATAAAATCTCATTAAGCTGCGTATGATTTTTCTCAAAAGCATATTTGTATCAAATTTGGTAGACTTAAAGAGTGTATTTTTTATGAAATGTTAATAAACTCACACATAGAGTGCGTTTTCTTTTAATTAATAAAGAAAGAGAAGGAGTGAATCGACGTGAACAAAGATACCCTATCTTCGACTAGAAAGTAAAAAAGAAAAAAAAAGGTAGGTTACAAATGAAAGGCGAAGGAAAGTATTAACTCTAAAGGGGATTGGATAGTGTAAGTTCCTATTAATATATCTAAGGCAGATGCATTTTCAATATGAATCACTCTATTATGAAACCTGAAAGTAATAATAGCGCAATCCACATATTATATATATTTTCATCTAAGTTATAAATTTAAATCCTGCGCCCAAATTTTAATTTACATATTATGGAAAAAGGTTTTAATTTAAAATGTGACAAGATGACAAGGAATGTAAAAAAAAAAAAAAAAAAAATGAAAGAGTTACTGCACACAAAACCCAACACATGTGTCAATGATTTCATGGGTTTTAGTTTAGGTATATTAACGTCCCGTTTTTAAAGCAACACTAGGATTTGTGCCACACATTTGGAACTCATCTTGTAATTTTGAACCGCAATCAGATGAAGACAGTGACACCTGAGCCAGTATCTCCCTCTACAAACTTCCAAACCACACCAGAGGGATTTAATAGTATAATCTTTATTTCGTTAATAATAAAAGATTAAAAGCCAATAATATTATCTATTCGAAATTAATTAATTACTTTGACCCACATATTAACAATTTGGTTATATGCCATTTACGCCCACATATGTCATTTGCCTCCTGCCTGTAATTAGCAATTGATTAGAGGATAGTTTCACTTATAAAGAGAGAGTAAAAATAATCTGTTTGTTTAATAGGTCAAAACATAGACAGAAATTAGGGCAAAAATTGTGCTAATCTAATCTATGGAATGACATTTTAAATTTAAATCTTATGAAGATTGGAGCAATTTCATTTACTATATTACATACAGTCACTCAAAAAAGTATTGGGACACTTGACATGAATAACTATATAGCTATTTATAAAACTATTTATCGCATTAAAATAAAAACAAAATGAATCAAGAAATATTTTAACACTTCATGAACAATTTCTAAGGAAAATTTTATTTTTATGTTAAAATTATAATTTGATCTATCTTTTCAAAGGCAAAGAGGGGTTAAAAATGTATTGGGATACTTTTGAAATGAGAAAGTCAACAAGCATACAGCACATCAGTAGAATTGAATTTACTTCTACATTTTTAAACTATAATATTAAACACAAAATTTTCAATAGATAACATTAGTTACAGAAGACTCAAAGATATATCGGTTGATGTGCGAAATCTTGTAATAATTCATTGGAAAAATGGGAAATTAATTCGCTGTATAGAACATATTTTGAAAGTGTGTAAGTCTACTTTTTTAATATTATTTATAGGTTCAAGAAAACAAATAGCATTCGAAACAAGCAAAGATAAGGGTTCCAAGGATATTTAATGAACGTGAAAAGAGGTAGATTTTGAAATAAATTCACTTTAATCCAAAAACTAGAGCAGTAAATTTTATTACGCGATGTAAAAGTAAGTTTGAGAAATCTGTAAATCCTAAAACTGTCAGAAATGTTTTGAGAAAACATAAGTATACGGCAGAGTATCTCACAAAAAGCCCTACATAAGCAAATCAAATCGACAAGCTAAGCTGGTTATTTTCTAAAATGTTTGTAAACAAGCCAAAAGAATTTTGGGAAAATGTAATTTTTGTTGATGAAAACACATATAAAATTTTCGGATCGGATGGCAAAAAAAAAAAAAAAAAAAAAAAAAACCGTTTGGCGGAAACCAAATACAACTATGCATGTCAAAAATTTAAGACCTTCTGTGAAATATGGAGGTGACAATCATATAGTCTGGGGTTGCATGGCACGCACTTGTATCTGAAACTTCCATTTTATTAGTTGTACAATGAATAAACATGTCTATTTTTACATTCCCAACCGAAATGTAAAGCAAAGTGTGAGCTCAAGACATTTTAAATTATAAAAAG
Organism: Argiope bruennichi; assembly: GCF_947563725.1. Lineage (NCBI taxonomy): Eukaryota > Metazoa > Arthropoda > Arachnida > Araneae > Araneidae > Argiope > Argiope bruennichi. The sequence continues at coordinate 126,242,998 of NC_079156.1, forward strand.
ATAATGAACCGAATCGTAGAGGACCCATCACTGTTATTTGCAATTAATAGGTCTTCTACCACTGTCCCAGTGCTATTAAGACTCCTGTACAAAATCCAGACTTTAATCGCATTGAGCATGCGTAGGATTATTCGCAGTAAAAACTGTATGAAAATCAAATTTCTAACAAGCAAGAGTTAAGAAAAGCAGGAGTTGGTCGAAGTGAGGACCAATTTTGATGGATCATTTTGAAAAACATTGGTCCATTTGTAATCTTCTAATAATAGAATGCGTGCATATGGTGGTATATTAAGTCTCTACAAAAAATGTCACATTTAAAACCATGAAGAATCTCAGAGTTCGCTTAATGTAAGACATATCATACATTGTTTTTACATATATTGTAAATATTTTGATAGTATGTTATCTAAGAATTATTTATTATAATTTTAATACATCACTGAGAAAATTGTTTCAAAATATACTGAATGTAATTGAATAATATATAGTAACACTAATTTTTTTTAAATCATGGAACGTATTCAGCAACAATACTTCTATATCCTAACACAGACAAGTAAAAAATACTTTGCTGAAACCGTATTGTTTCTATGTAACAATTCATATTGTTACAATTCCAATCATTGTAACTATTCCAACAAAGTGAGTGGCATAATTGTTTCTCTTTATTCTGACTTATGTTGCCGTCCACTTCTCAGAGTAAACGGATTTCTCCTGAAATGTTATCAAGATGGTTTGTTTTTTTATTAGAATTTTATTTCTGCCGAATCCAACATCTCAATAATAAAGTGGAATTCGATGCATGAGTTAATAATTCATAAATCAACTGTAAGTTTATTTGCTATTTTTAATGAACTACTGTTAAACTTAATAAATTTTCAATATTTTATTTAACAAAGCATTTTTATAATTGAATTTTATATTCTGCTAAAAAAAAGCCCAATTTTTGAAAATTTGATTTTTTAATAATTATTCAGATAATTGAATGTCGTATTTCCCAAGAAATTAGTTGTATTGTTAAATTTAGAGTGATCTTTCCTAAACGTAGAATTGAAATGATATGAATTTGCTATTTTTGGAATCAATAGTGATAGGAATAATTAATAACAGAAGTTGCGAAACCTCGCACATATGTTTATAATTTAGTTGAAGTCAATTTTCCCTGCCGATATCGCAGCCCAAACAATCAAAAGAAATAATACTGATACAAACTTTTGGTCACTGATTTTTTTTTTCAGACACACGTCATATAATGTTTTTCCTTAAATTAACCCTTTGAAATCTGTGTGTCTAAAATGTAGATATTTACTGAATTGTGGAAATCAAACTTTTTTATTGATCTATTTTTTTAAACTAAGAAAATATTTGAAATTAAAAACACATAATTGTGCTTTTTTTATTAAATTTATTTGTGCACGAAAGCACTTTATTTTAATTTTCAATAAGTGGAAATCAAATTTTTTTATTGATCTATTTTTTTAAACTAAGAAAATATTTGAAATTAAAAACACATAATTGTGCTTTTTTTATTAAATTTATTTGTGCACGAAAGCACTTTATTTTAATTTTCAATAAGTTTTCGTCAATATTAAGTCCTTTATTGTATAACACAACCCTCTTTTGAATTCAAACTTCCTAGAAATCTGGCGGTTGATTTTATAATTAATTGTAACACGACTGTTTTGATGTTATAGTGTATCTGACCATCATGGTTCTTTATAGCATACATAAAATTTGAAAAGAGAAAGAAAGAATTTTTTTAGAGAAATATGAAATCGTATAGTGTCTATATTCTCTAAATTTAAAATCAAGTCTTCTGAAATGCGCCATCTTCTTTCTTCATTATGCAGATTTATTTTTGCCATTTTTAAGCAGTTTTGCTTATTTTCTACTCATTTCTCTGCTCGTAATGATTGTTATTTAAAATTCATTGATCTGCCGTTGGATTCGAAGCATTTTGACATTTAGAAAACGAGTGGCAATGGTCTATGGAGTGGGATAAAAGTCCTTAAAAATGGTGGTCACTGGTGTGGGGTAAAACCCCATGAAGTTTGAATGATGGTCACTGTAGTGGGGTAAACCCCCGCAAAATTTGAATTATGGTCACTGACATTGGGCAAATCTCCGTAAATTAAACTTGAACAATGTTCACTGGCGTGGGATAAAACCCATTAAACCTTGTATGATGGTCACTGGCACTTATTAAAACCTTGTAAACCATGAGTGATGGTTCGGAGTAAAATCCTCTAAACCTTGATTTCTAAATTTTGTGAGAAATAATGTGTGTTTGATGGTGACTGGCATGGGATAAAATCCCGTAAACCATGAATGATTGCCACTGGCGTGGTATAAAACCAACCAAACTAAGAATAATGGTCAATGGCGTGGAATAATATTCCGTAAACCTTTAATGATGGTCACTGGCATGGTGTAAAACACTATAAACCATAAGTGATGGTCACACGCACGAAGTGAAATCCTGTAATCCTTTATTTCTAAATTTTATATGGAAAGAGGAGAGTTTGATGGTAAATCCCCGTAAACCTTGAATGATGGTCACTGGCGTAGGGTAAATGCCCTTAAACAAACCTTGGATGATGGTCACTGGCGGGTAAAACCACGTAAATCTTGAATGACGGTCTCTGGCGTAGGGTAAAACCCGTTAATTAACTTGAAAGGATGATGACTGGCTTATGGTAAAACTCCGTAAACTTTGAATGATGCATGGTCACTGTCATGGAGTAAAATCCTGTAAACCATGAGAGATATTGCCAGACACAAGGATTAGAGTGTGTTAGTTATGTCCAGTCTTGTGTATATGATGGTCAATAACGTGGGAAAATGCTCCATAAATCTTGAATGATTGCCTTTTAGAGTCCTGCACGTCAAAGGAGATACTGAATGTTGTATGATACACATTGCAAAATAAGAATTTTGGTATCCAGAGCTCTGGAAATCCATCCATGCTCGTTGAAAATATTTTCAACTTTTTGCTTTACTACATATAAATATTGACCACATGGAAAAAAAAGTGAGTATTTTTGAATCTGGATATACAGATTCAGTGAATTCAGTCTGTACGAAAATTATAATTTTGTGAATGTATTTATCTGAATTTTTAAAATGATATCGATGAATATTATTGCATATAATTCTCAAATGTAGTATTAGTAAGAGGCGGAAAAGAGTATTTAATATTTTATATAGTTTTAATTAATATAAATATATATTTAAATACAGTAAATGAGTGGAGAAATCTCTAGATTAAGAATATGAATTTTACAATATCAAATTATGTTCCGCAGGTCTCTTTTACTACTATTGTGTATAGTACATAGTGTTAATTTTTATTAATGTTTGTTTATTTATTTATTTTTATAGTTTAATAAGTTGAAAACTGGAAATGGAAAATTTAAATGAAAAAATGATTTTATAATTTAAAATAATATTGATCATTAAGTGGAATAATCATAACCGGGAAATTATTAAAGAACCGAGCATGCAAAAAGCAATAGAACATCATATTTGTACATGCTGCCATTGCCATAAATATTTTGACGAATGACTGGAAACAATATATGACCTTATGAAATGCCCATATTTAACTCCATGAGGTTTAAGCCATATTCGAAAAGATAATTTCTGCGTCCTTGTGAATGTATATTCGAATATTTTGATATACGATACCGAAGATTAGACAGGATATCTCTGAATTCAGGGCCAAACTTTAAGGTGTAAAATATATACAAAGAAGCATTTTTTTGTATAACAATATGGGGTTAGAAATGAAAAGTGTACAAGGAACAAGTAAGTGAAAGCAAGTAAAAGCAAAGCGCAAAAACTCCAGTTGATTCTGGTGAGGACTCCAATGCAAAACTGTCAGTCATTCTGCAACTGAACACCAGGGATCTTCGAAAAAGTGTGTGCCAATCATTTGCTATATGATTCCAGGAGAGTGCTGATGTTAGAGGGGGCACATTTGTTCACTTACTGAAATATTTTTTTAAGTGAACAGCTTTCTTTTCATTTCTTGGTCATTTATTTCCCGCCAAAACGTTTCAATTCCAACTTCACATTCCTATATATATAAAAAAAGATTCTTTATACTTATTTTACTTACTTTTCTAATTTGGCCATGATTTCGGATGCATCATATAAGCAAGGTGTTTTCGTAGACAGATTGATAGAGAAAACAACGGAAAATGGAAAATAAAGCAACTACCACAAATTTTGAAAGTTGGTAGTAGATTTATTTTCATATATTTCAATAAATATTTCATATATTTCAATAAATATTTCATATATTTCAATAAATATTTCATATATTTCAATAAATATTTTCAATGTAGTTTTTTTTTTCACATATTTCCATCAGTTGTGTATTTCAGCAAACCTTTTCGTTTATCAAGTCCATGGGACCTCGATTACAAACAAACCTATGAAACATAAGTCAATTGCTTTTCTAATTTGAATTTTTTTAAATTTTTGTTTTGAAAAAAATAATAGATATTTTAGTCAACATTTATTAACAGTGTTGATATATAGAAAAGAGTGAATGATCTCCTGGAAATTTTCGCTCATAATAGATCTTATTCGTTTTTTTTTTTTTTTTAATGTCTTCAGTTTATACGGGAGATATACCTACTAGGGAACCTGCTCTGCACATTTCGCTAAAGTGGTAATGCATTCCATGTGTTGTACCTCTTGGGTGATGTGGAAAGCGGTTACATTTTGAATAATTGTATCATCCCAATGTAGATTCTTTTCATATATTTCAATCAGTTGTGTATTTCAGCAAAACGTTTCCTTTATCGAGCCTTAGGGACCTGGATTACCAACAAACCTATTGAAACAGAGTCAGTTGTTTTTCTGATTTGAAATTTTTTTATTGTGGTTTTGGAAAGACAGAATAGATTTTTCAATCAATATTTATTAACTGTATGGATATATAGATAATCGTGAATGATCTTCTCGAAATTTTCTCTCATAATAGGTGTTATTGTGTTATTTTTTTTCTATTTCCAGTCTTCAGTTTATACGGGCTATATACCTACTGGGGAACCTGCTCTGCACATTTCGCTAAAGTGGTAATACATTCCATGCGCCGTACCTCTTGGGTGATTTGGAAAGCGGTTGAATTTTGAATAATTTAATTTTCATATTATAGTATATTTTCATATATTTCAATCAGTTGTGTATTTGAACAAACCGTTTCATTTATCCAAGTCCAACTCGATTACGAACAAAACTATTTGAACTACTTTATATCTAGAATGCAAGAAACAAATGTATAGATACTTTCATTGAATATAAATTTTTCATTTTTGGTGATATCATTGTAAAATTACTTTATTCTCTACTTTCAATTTTGTCTTACTTTAAACGAAAACCAAATCCAGAGAAACTGAAATATAAACATCATTTAGAAGAAGGATATTAAATCTAGCATTGAAAAATTCTTATTTTGGATGCTTATTTTAATTTAAAAAAAATACTTTTATCAATTCAATCATATATTTTTAATGAAATGTCTATAATCTCCATCTTTTTACTTTTCCATATTTTTTTTTTGTGTGTGTGCGAAATAAAGTTTATCTGTTGAAAAAATTATGTCTTATATTATTTGTGTTTTGTTAATTTGGAACAAAATACCATGAAATCTCTTTTCCATTTTTTTTGTACCTCCAGGAGATTTGTGTCTGTAGATATATTGTGGCACTCTCAGTTTTTTTTTGTTTAAGTGAATAGATTATTTTAATGTATACAGAAGATCTAATTAATAATGCATTCTTTACATATACAGTTTAAAACTGAATTTGAAATATTCAAACGATGTTCAAAACTATTTGAGCTGAATGTAGTGAAGACATGCTTTCTTATATTAATATCAATTTTAATTGCCGCAATATTTTCAGAAATAAAATGATGTATCTGTATCAGTGAACCTGAGCTTTCGCCACAGAGGTCTGTTCTCCGCTTTGGTATGAAAGGATAATAGGTTCAAAACAAGATGCTATCCACCGGGTTGCCATGAATGTGAGTTCAAGTACATTAAGTCGGATCTGGGTTCAAAGCATTGTCGGACGATGAAGGTTAAATAACCTCCCACTTGAGTGGTGTGGAATTGGCTGAATAAATAATAGGCGGATGTGCCATTTTTATCATGTGTTTGTGGATCAAAATTAAGAGGTACATTCTCAAATAATTATTCTTAGTGTTTCGTGCTGGGAAATTTATATAATTAAAACATTGGCTTGAATTTTAATCCTTTACACTTTTCTATAAGAAAATATTATTCGTAATTAATTGATAATCAATAATCAGAATTAACAAAATAGAGTTAATTTTCAGTTATCTTTTATGATACATATGTTTGATCAATTATATGAAAGTGAAATGCCCCATAAAAATTGATTTAACAACAACTGTCTTTTAATTGTTAGGATTTGCTTAAAGATGAAACATTTCTAAAATCTATCATCACCAAATAAAAATACAACATAATTTCAGAGTTGAGAATATAAATATGCTGCTCATGTTGAATCCATATAAATAATAAAGTAAAAAAAAATAATTTCCTGTTTAGTTTTTATAATAAAATTTAATTAATATGCTTAACTTTCGTGGTTTCTTTCTAAGTATTGTTAATTTTGTACATTTTCTGATACAAAATTCTTTTATTTCTGTTTACAAAAAAATAGATATTTCAGACAGCATTTAATAGCTGTCTTGTTATAAAAAACAGCATTTATTTAACTGTAATTACTCAACTGCCTCCCCCTTATAAAATAACTAGCTGCCTTTGGTGATCCCTAGGTTCGACAGGATGAGTGTTTGCTATAAATATCAATTAAATATTTTGTACAACTATGTCTTAATGGATTCATCGGCTAAAACATTTTGAGCAACATATTTTGATAGACATTTTCATTGTAAGATTTTATAAACTTAACATCATTATTACAATTTTTTTCCTAATTTTTTTGTTTATTTTCAATTATATAGTAATATTTCAAATTTTTGTGCAATTTAAAAAAATTATTAATAAACATATCAAACTAAAACTGAAACAGCATTCATTATAAGCACACTATACTTAATGGAAATGGTATGGGAACTTTTTAATTTTGGATTCATATTTACAGAAAGCCTAGACTTTATAATAAATTAAAAGTTTTTGCTATGATATTTTTTTATTTAGGTTTCCACTTATAAAAATATATTAAATTTAAAATAAAGGATGTTTATTATTCGAAATTAGAAGCGGTTTACATATTGGTAAAATTTTTTATGGCATACTCGATAATCTGTTGCATTCAATGCTAGTTAACATGTGCCTGCGTTGTGATAAAGGCTAATACTCTTGGTCAATATGTAAATAATCAACAGTTAAATTTGTAAAATAGGATTTAGGAAATTATTAAAACTATTTCAATGAAGCTTATTTTGTAGAAGATTTCATTCAAGTTTATCTTTAGTATGCACAAAGAACAATTCTATCATTTATTCTTCCATGTTATATGAATATTAACCCTTAGCACTCTGATGGCTCCTCTCAGGCATCATTAAAGATCATTTTCACGTTTTATTTATTTATTTTTCAATTTTGATTGTTAAAAATGCCTACATAATGGTGAAAAGACACAAATTTATTTTTCTGCGAAATTCAATTTAAAAAAATTATATATTAATTTATTTTTTGGTGCAATAAACAAGTGCATAGTTATGCGTCAAACTACTTTTCAGAGTGCAAATCGTTAATACCGATCGTCGACACTTGCGCGAGATCCGAACATTTTTCAATAACGCATCCATCGAATCATTTATATGGAAATGATTTGTTGTTCTCCAACGCTGAAAGAAAGATTTGCGGCCTGGATGCAATGCCTCGGATTCGGAGAAGTTAAGATTCAATTCTGAAAGCTGATTACACAAAAATACCGTCTGTTCGTTGGAATCTAAAATTAAATCTAATATAAAGATTCCTAAACGTCTTCCTACTAAAATGGCAAGATTAAGAATGAGTATGTGTGTGTGGGGTTGATGGTCATTGTCGGCAAAGTGTCGCTCTCCAGTTAACTGCGGTCTCCAAATTAGAACATTTTAGAAATTTTTTCATTTTGAGATGGGACATTAAATTTCTAACCGAATCTTCATTACAATAGTCCATATGTTAATTTTCTGATCGGAAGATTAGTCACTAAAACTCCTAAATTGTGTAATAAAATAATAATGCAATTAATGGGCAGAGAAAATTCCAGTTAGTAAACGTGGAGACAGAAACGTGTTCAGACCTATTTAAGAAATCATAAAAGGATACTCCACTTTGTCTTAATGTTTTTAGATAAATCTGTGTGACATGAATATTTCGAAAGATTTAATTGGAACTATGACTGAATCCTGAGGAAATTTCACAGGCCACGGTACAAACCCTTCCATAGGAGGTACGTCCTGTCATCGGTAAGAAATATCTATCTCCATTTACAATTTCTATACCAGAAAGGACGGCGAATACCAGCCATAAAGCCATAATTTTCTCATCTACATTTTTCAGATGTCACCGGGAGAGGGGGTAATCAGTTAAGTAGTATGAATTGCATATATTGCTGAATATGTTTCATGTATAATTGAAGAAAATACATTATTTTAGATATCGAGTTTATTTAAATTTTTAAATATAAAATTAAAATGTAGAATTGAGAACAGAATCATAGTGTCTTGATGGTTTAGTTTTGAATTAGTTTCAGTTCGGATTTTAAACAAGAATTAAGTCTGTTTTGAATGGACCTCATAATGTAAAACATTAGTCAATTGAATTATCAGACACTTAGTTAAATTATCACTTAGACACTTAGTTATCAGACACTTAGTTCAGGAGAACAAAGACTTCCTCATTTTATTTCATTTATATTATAATTTTCTTTAATTCTATTCCGAAACAACCTTTCATACAAATCTGATTACTGAAACATACAAGGCGCACTAAAAATTTGGGTAAACCTAAAGAAATAAAAATAATGATTGTAAAAATTTAAGGAACATATGAATTATTTTACCTAAAAATAATTAAAAACTGGCCGAAAGATGACGATAACTAATTAAACTGAAATTGTGCATGTAAAAACACAGCACAGAAAGAATGTTGAACATGTCTTCCAACACAAAGTATTCAGCAGCATAACTACACTATTGCAGCCGAGTGTAACATGCCAGCATCGATGTCTCCGACGACCTATTGAATGGCATCTTTCAGTTCCATCAAAAAGGCCAGAGAACCCCGGGAGACACGAGACTTTAGGAATTCCCACAAGCAGAGATCCGCTGGAATAAGGTCCTGCGATCATGAGGATCAACTGATATTACATCCTCGGTTTATCACACGGTCCACAGTGAATGTGTGTAGAATAAATGTCTTAATGTAAAGAGCTGTTTGAAACAGGACACTATTCTTCTTTAGACATCCTGCAAGCAGTCTTTGCTGCAAATATGCACAACGCTCTTTCAAAAACGTAAAAGTCCCTTCTGCAATGACGGAAAGTATTTCCCAACCAAATATACGACAACGCTCTTGAAAAAAATGAATAAAATGATACATAGAATAAAATAAAAAAAAATGAATAGAAAATAGACCACAGTGCGGAACTTTCAAAATGCTTTAGTCGTGAATTCACCGTTCTTTAAAAAAAATATAATCACTTATTCTCATTCCTATAACTATAGCATGCTACTAACATCGAATGAGGATCCAATTCCAGCATTTTGTTTTGTGGTAATCCTGATTTGCGTCACGATTTCATGTGTATGCGCTAGAAATGGGTCAATTGTAGAATACTTTTTAAATGGGGAAAAAAAAACTGAACATATTCCTTCACACCACAATTTCTCTCGAATATTACCTTTTTTATTACGATTTTTTGGGGGGGGGGGAATTTACGCAAAATTATGACACACCCAATTTTTTAGATGAAAATAATCACAAATTTGCATTGAAGAAATTTTAAGCCTATTGAAAATGAAAAGAAAGGAGATCGTCCTTTTAAAACATTATGGGGGGAACCGAACAACAACAACAAAAAAAAAAAACTTTTGTCTTATTCTTAAGAATCTATTAAGACTTTTTAAACGAATATGAATGAATCTCAAATCTGTGAAGCAATTAAGAGAAAAAAAAAGATAAAAATGTTCTTTTAAAAAAGGCGATTAAAGATAGATTCCTGTTTTATGGATAGTCATTTTTCTAATTAAAAATCTTTAATATATATGTTGGTAAAAATCAAATAATGTATATTTTTTTTCACTGACGAGTTCTTTGAACCTTTTAGAAGTTTTGGTTGTTTAAATGTATGACCAAAATGCTCTCAATTCTTATTAATTATGGTTCTCAAGTTTCAAAGTTTTACTTCCCATGCCTTCTATACAAAATTTGTTTTACTACTAGTTTTACTATATCATTTCTTTCTGACAGCTCAATTGGGTGCTTAAGTTAAATCATTAACATCATAGATATTTGCATAAAGTGGAAGCTGATATGAAATATTAGATGCATAATTCTTTAGTAGAATCGAATCCATGAGCTCAAACCTCGGACACAGGGCTCTAGCACGTTATTAAAGATATAATTCTTTCGTAATATAGTCATTGCTTTTAATCTATTATAACTATATAGTCAGAGCTACTTAATTTAAAAACAGAGTTCATTTTCTACAGCAGGAAACTGTTCAAGAAACCGAAGCAGAGGTCTCCACTTCAATAATAGATTATTACACATTTTAGATTAGAAGGAATTCTTTTTGAAGTTGGAAATTAAGGGAACAATATCGTTGCAAACTTTGAGGCAACATAATGGCATGCGGTGAGACACACCCTTGCAACTTTCATACATTTGACGGTACGTATTTAACCTCACAGACTTTTTCAAAGAATACCTTTAACAGCCCACAACTATTGACACCTTGTGAATTTCTACATTTAGATGCCTTATCAGATATTCGGGAAATCGACATTCAAACAAAAAAAAAGTACATCTTTCGTGGTTTCTTCAGCAAAAGCTAAATCCTGCTACAGACCTGAAAATGATTTCCCCGAAGCTTATAACATTTCACCAACTGTAATGGAATAAACTAGCGATGACGAGGAATAGCAAAGAGTATCAGGTGCATCCGATCTGATCCATGGGGCAGGTAGTGAAGATGATGAGATGTCGCCTCAAGATCACAAATGGCTGTCTTTGAATAAAAATAAAATTAATTTTATGGATTCTGTATGGACAGACCATTCAGATAATTGCAACATCTCTGAACCAAGAAAACTAATTGTGAATTCTGATTTTCTACCAGAAGGAAACGAGTCTGAAGATGGTAAGATAGAGGTCTCAGGGTATGTAACTGATGAACATACTTCACTTGAAATGCATTCTAATCTTTACAGTAAGTGCAAGAAAACGGACACCAATGTAAAAGAACACATTTCTTCTAAAACAGATAACAACGCTGTGGTTAAATCTTCAGGAATGTGTCCTCGCAAAAGAAATTTCCCTGCAGTTTATATCCTAAGAAATTAAATAGAAAAAATCATCTCGTCACCTATTATAGAAACGACAATGGCGAAAAGCCTTTTGTATGTGAGGCTTGTAAAAAAGTTTGTTCAAAAGTTTAATCTTTAAAAGCATGTTCGCACCCACACTTTAGAAAGCCTTACAAATGTCCAGTTTGTGGAAAGGCTTTCACGAAAAAAGCATCGGATGTCAATTCATAAGTAAAATCAACCTGAAAATTATAGAATTAATTGTATATAATCCTGTATGGAACAACCTCGCATTCTTAACCGAATTGAAACAATTTTTACTCAAAGTTGTTACAATTTTATTTTTAAGATTACCTCTTAAGATTATTGCTCTGTGAATCATATTTAACAAAGTATTTTTCAGACACCAATATTTTAAACTAGCCGCTTTTGGCAACCAGCCGCTTCGCCAAAATTAATGATCGCTAAAATTCTCAATTAAATATTTTATGTAACTGGTTCTCATAATAGCTTTTTTTACAAAATATTTTTAAGCTTCAGATTTTGATAGTTATATGATTCAGTCGTATTATTATGTAGGTATTAAACAGTTCTTTTCATTGTACTACTTATCTCTCTCTTTAATTTTCTGTCTGCGCCCATAAAATTTCAACTTTAAATTAGAGGGAAAATGTTTAACCGCAATAAATATAAAAACATTTTTCACTGAAACCAGCCGTGTCTTTTTTTAAATATGAAAATTATAAGTAGAGTCGTTCGGCACCAAAGTTCTATGTGCACTGCAGAATTATTTTCGAAATTGATATAATATCTTATAGAATAATCCCACAAAGCCTTTTTTGATTCATCATAAAATTGAGATTGTAGTTTATTTTTCAAAATATTTACATGATGTAAATAAAATTCTTTCTTTCTTTTTTTTTGTTAATAAATGTCCTTGACGAAAAAAATTATAAAGTTTTTTTTACAGTCCTTTTGTACTACAGAATCATATTCTACAAATACTCTTGACACTTTAAATTTTAGATAAATAAATAAACGTTTATATCGTCAGCGATCAAACCTGATCGATTTGAGAAGTTTTTATATATCAATATTAGAACAATCAACATCTTCACATTCATAGACCAATCACTGTGGAAAAACCCTGGCAGAAGATTGGCATATCTTCTTTGAGACAATCGATAAAGTGTTCGAAATCGACAGTTTTTGCAGAAAAGTGATATTGAAATTTTCATAAATTAGTCCATTTTAGTGATTGATTTAGTTGATTGGAGTTCAACAATTTTTATTTCAAATATTGATGTCACAAGATTATTTTGTTTAATATGATTTGAAGAACAGATGACCTATGCAAAAATTTAAAATTCGTAATTCATCGGCGCATTTATTGATTCATGATACATAAAATATAATTATTTCATTCATTTAGGACATTTTGTTATCCTATATATATTAAACCATGTTTGATTTAAATTAAACTGTTTTATTGAATTAATAATACAGATATTGTAAAAAAATCGTAGGAAACGTTTCCTCCATTTAGTTGTAGAAAATATCATATTTTAATTTTTTTTTTACTTCATACAGGCACGTGCTGAAAATTAGAAAATTGAACGCAGTTCATAGCTATATGGTCAACGGAGATAATATAATCATAGAAAAGGTTTTTAATAAAATGTTCTGAAATGTAAATTCTTATTTCATAGACATGTATATTTCAATTTTGAAATCTTATCCTTTTATTTTGATCTTGTTAATATCTTCTGCCACATACTTACACATCATAGGACTTTTGAATGTCCAAAGGAATAATGACAATACATTCACAGTCAGAAATTCGAATCAACTTCAGGGTTCAGATTAAAAAGTCTTCCATCAAACATGCCCTTTACAATAACTATGCTCTAATACGGGACTTTTTAAATCATATTTTTTATTTTAACTTAATTGATTTCTAGATAAAAGTAATTCAAATAATAAAATAGATAATTACGTAAAGATAAGATTGATTTGAAATATCAGGTTTCGTGTTCTTTATTAAAATCAAACACAAAATTTAAATTCAGGACTAAAGACTCTAGCATGTTACTTTATAAACGATCAATTCATTATTTATTCAAATTTTGAATCTACTTCAACTGTAGAAAGAGCTGGGAAGTATAAAAACTCATCACAACGCCTACATTATGAAACTACTAAAGAAACAGAAATCCCAGTTTCCTCTCTTCAATGATAGTTTATTATATATTTTTGATCAGGCAGTATTTTATCTAAATTGAAAATTAATGGATCAATACCGTTGCAAACGTTACGGAAATATAGTAACACGAGATGAGGATCTCCCTCGCTACTTTCACAAGAAATTTGACTACAGGTATTCACCACAAGAGCCAGTAGAATCGGATGGTTTTTCGAACCAGATTCGTGCAACAACTGATGTAGAAAGTCAAATGCGACTTGAAAATAGCAAATGGCAATCTTTAAAGAACGATAAAAATAATTTCATATACTCTCTAGAATGCGTTATCAACAAAGCAATTTCAGATTGTAAAAAAATTTCTGGAACAGCAAATTTGATTGCGAATCCTGATCTCCCATCAGGAAGTGAAGAGCCGGAAAATGGCAAGAGGCAAGTGTCAGAGGGTGAGACTAATGAACATACATTACTGGAAGTGCACTCTCAAGGTCACAATAAGAACAAGAAAATGACTACATACGTGAAGGACCCTATCCCTTTCAAGGAAGATGACAATGCCGTGGCTGGACCTTCGGGAATGAGTCCTCTTGAGAAGAAATTTTCTTGCAGTGTATGTACTAAGGAATTCAATTATAAATATAATCTCTACAGACATTATCAAACCCACACTGGCGACAAACCCTTCAAGTGCTATGTATGTAATAAACAATTCTCTCAGAAAGTAAATCTCGACGCACATTACAAAATCCACACTGGCGAAAAACCTTATGCTTGTGATATATGCGAAAAAAAATTTAACAGTAAACACAATCGCGACACTCATCATCGAACCCACACCGGTGACAGACCTTTCTTGTGCGACGTTTGTAATGAAGGTTTTACTCAAAAGGTTCATCTTATTAGACATAAAAATAGGAAGCACACTGCAGAATGGAATGGCTTTTAAATGTCCCGCTTGTGAAATGTCTTTCACAAACAGCAGCGAATGCATAAAACATAACAAGAAAGGGCACGAGTGAAATCGATTTGCATAGTATAGAAAAAATTGTTTTATTTTAGTATGAAAATACTTCCAATTCATTATAGAGTTGAAAAATTGTAATTGTTATAATTTTATATTTAAAATTTCGTTAGCAATTTTACTATTTTGACGAAGAACATTTCTAGATTTTAAACATATAAGCTATTACATTTTTAATTGGGTACGGACGATGAAAATATGATTTTCTGATCAAATGACTTTTTATTAAAATATGAATTGTTTTTAATTTTGTATCTTTTCTTGTAGTTTTTGATCCTAATCATTAAATCTTAGTAAACCAAAAATACATGTGTCAGCTCCCACAGATACAACAATCATTTTTCCTTATTTCTGTTTTATATCATAAATTACATATTTCTAAATGTAATGATGTTCACTTCGTAACCGTCCAGTTCTCCTGAGTATTTGAGTAAAAATTTAAATGCGAATTAAGTACTAGTTTTAATTAATTGTACGCATTATGGTTATTTAACTCAACAAAAATGTTTGGGTTTGAATAATAATTGTAATAATCGACTGCAACATTGTGATTTTGAATTGGTGTAAGCAGTATAGTTTGTAACTTGATGTTTAATTAAAAATTAACTTTGTATTTTTCCAAATGGAAAATATACACAAAATGTAAATTTTATTATAAATATTAATAACGAATTTCACAAAGAATACCTTTCTTTATGTATTAAAATCATGTTCGATAAGTGATATTTAATGCACTTTTGTAATTAGTTTAATAAATATTTCTATATTATATATTAAATTCCAATGTCTTTATATTTTTTATTCCTGTTTAAAGAAATTCTGCTGAAATTTCATGTTGAATGGTTCAAATGTAAAGTATATTTTTATGAAAAGTTTTGATTATGTTTTTTTACAAATAATTAATGTTTCATTTCGAATCATGCGGGACTAAAAAGTATTTAAATGTTCTCATTTTTAATACTGCTGCCTTTTATTGTAATATAATCTTATCTTGTTTCGAAGACTTTTATTTTGTGTGGATGTGCCGAGTAATCTGATCTTCAATCGTTTCTTCTATGCGATAGAGAATGTCATGTCTTCGAATCATTTCCTGGAGATGAATTGAATGGTTTTTATGAATTAACTTGAAAGTCGTTTAAGCATCGTTTGAATTTCGTGCAGCGTATTACTGATACAATAGTTGCAATGATAAAGTGATCACAGTAAAATAAATAAAGGATAACCAGTCGAATGTGCACAGCGTATCTTCACTCGTCTCGTTATATGTGCTTTCTATTCTTAACCGAAGATTCTAATTATGCACCATATCGAAGCTATCCGAATTAGAAAAAGATATAATAACTACATAACGGAAATTGAAGATATCAAATCATGAATAAATTTAGACTCATACTGACAAAACTTCTAGACTTTATAGTAAGTGAAAAGACTTTTTGCTATGTTATTTTCATTTAGGTTCCGATTAACAAGCATATATTAAATTTAAACTGAAATATGTTCATATTTTAAATATAAAACCTGTTTGCGTTTTTTAACTTTAAGAATTTTAGTTAAATATTGAAGCTAAACTCTATAATCTAGTGAATTCAATGTTAGTTAACATATCCTTACGTTTTTAAAATCGCTAAATTAATTATCAATATATCAAGAATCGGATTTAGGAAATCATTAAAAACTGTTTCTTTGACAATTTAAGTGTTTCTAAATTTCATTCTAATGTATCTTTACCATGCACAAAAAGGAGTTCTACTATTTATTCAGTCATGTTATAAGAATGTTAATATCTATCTTTTGAAACTTGCATGAGGTGCAAATAATTTTCTATAACGCACCTTTCAAAGAATTTATGTGGAAAAATAGACTTAATGATTCCACCTGCATTAAAAGAGAGATGACCGGAATTTTTATCCGCATTGCATTCGATGACATTACGATTCACTTCTGAAAGTTGATTCCGCTAAAATATCGTCTGTTCGTTGGAATCTGCTACAAGTTAAATCTAATAATAAAAGTCTTCCCTCTAAAATGACAAAATTATAAAAGAGGGTAGTGGGGTTCACTTGCTCATTCTCATTAGAGTGTCTCTCTCATCAGTTTTTCTGTGATCTCCAGTGTAGAACATTTCAACCACATTATCTTTACGAGAAGGGGTATTAAATTTCTAATCGATTCGTCATTAGAATATCTCATTTATTAAACTTCTGATCGGAAGATTAGCCACTAAAATTCCTAAACTACGTAATCAAATGATATTGCAAATAAAAGGCAGAGAAAATTCCAGTTAATGAAAGGGTATGCAAACACGGATTCCGCATGTTCATATTTTTCCCATCTTACGAAAACTCGCGCACTAAAAGATTCCAATCCGGTGTTGAATTCAATACCTTTGAAGAGATGACATTCAGAAGAGAACCATATTTTGTAATAAAAAAATGTATGTGTTAAATATGAATTTTTTGTTTAAGATTTTACTAGTTATAAAATAGCCTTAACTTTTGATGAATATTAAATTATCGTTTTATCTTATTATTACATGAAATAAATGTTATTTGATAAAAATTTAGTTAACATCGTAGAGGAGATGTTGAAGTATTTAGTGTATAAAGTTTTAGCAGTCGGAATCAAATTCTACAAAACTAAAGAAAAAATTTCATCTCTCTTCACTTAGAATTTGGGAGATTATTTCAGGAAAAGTTTTCTTTTAACCTCTTTATGAGATATTTTCAAGAGGATAAAATTACAAACATTATGTTTTTATTTTCATAAAATGAATACGAGATTTAATTTTCTTGAAAATATACTGAATCATCTTTGTTTGTCTCAAACAATTGGCATTTATATAAGAATATTTACTACCTTATTTATACTAAATAAATATTCTTCCAAAAAATATGAATTTTCAGTACTTAACAGCATAGTGCGTGTGTCAAATAAATAACAAGACTTTGCTCAGTTTTTTTAAAAATATCTTCTATACTTTAAACAGGTCTATATTGGGACTAAATTAATAATATTTCTGAGAATGGGTCTCTTAATTTAGAATATTCAAATAACTTGGAACAGAATTATAATCATTATCAAAATTTACACTTACAAAATATTTGAAATGGAAACGACCAAAGGGATAAAGATAAAAGGATATAAGGATTTATTTACAGATTTCATTTTACTGTTATTATATTTCTTTTCAGTCCCATTCTAAAATATTCCATCATACACAATCTGATTACTGAAGTATATCTTAAAAGTAAATAATTATAAATATGCATTTAAAAAGTTTTTGACCGGAAGAAAATAAAATGGAAATGGAACCGTTCCTTATAGGTCAAAAGGAGAAGAAAAAAAATCTTAATTTCTTCGTATACAAAATTTAATAAAATATTCTTTAAAAGAATCTATTGAATTTTAAACCATTTCATAGCTATTAATGTAGTTGTAGTAGTTCATTCAGAACACATAGTATCTGTTTTTAATAAAATGCGATAAAATAGTCAAATTTTATTTCATAGACATGTGTACTTCTATTTTGAAATCTTATTCTTTTATTAGCGTCTTATAATATCTTCCTTCACATTATTAAAATTCACAGAAGTTTTGATTGCCCAAATGAGTAAGGAAAATACACTGAAAGTAATTAATTCG
This sequence comes from Argiope bruennichi, assembly GCF_947563725.1. Lineage (NCBI taxonomy): Eukaryota > Metazoa > Arthropoda > Arachnida > Araneae > Araneidae > Argiope > Argiope bruennichi. The sequence goes on from NC_079156.1 coordinate 126,261,384, forward strand.
AATCAACTGTAGAAGTCAGGTAAAAACAAATCTTCCATTAACCATGTCTTAATCTCTTAAACGCCTTAACCTATTAAACGCCAAAACTAAAAATATTTATTTGTTTTCGATGCAAACAATATAAGTTATTATTTTGACCACTTATAATAGTAATTTAATGTAAAAATAAGAAACTTGCACTTATCTTTAAAAATATAGGGTGTTGCGTTGGCGTAACGTCAGCGGAAAAGAAGTACGAATGTTCATCGTTAGCACCGAGCACAACGCCACCTTTTCTTCACGTTTTAAAAACTAGAAATTTCTGTGCGCTTATTAAGGGTGTAAAATAGTCAAAACACTTCTTTGAAAATTTTAATTTATTAAAAATTAACAAATAAATGTAGTTGACAAGTTTATTATGTAAGAATAAGGTGATATAAATTTCAAGTATGATATGCTTCACTACAATTGTGGTGTAAAGCAACTTCACAAACATTGCAGCGATATATAGTTTGGCTGTGGCAATCAATACTTGCAACTTAGTCTTCTACTGTCTGTAGACTTAACAATAAATGTCCTTCGGATATCGGTTTTGTAAGGCTGAATTTGCTCGGACGTCCAGTAGCTGATCTTTTCTTATTTATCTCACTATTCAAGGGCGTCTGTAACAGATGAAGCACAACCTCTCGTCTAAAATATAACAGTGACTTTTTACTTCCTTCTTTAAAAAATCTTCATATTCTCCAAGCATTTGTTAGTGCAACTTCGATGAAATTTGAAAATATCGGCACCACCATCTTTTGCCATGGACCCTAATTCTGTAATTGGAAACAAAATTGTCAAACAAATCTACACCACCAATTTTCTGATTATATTGCTCAATTCAGTGAGGTTGGGCTACTAATATTTTCATCTTCTGATTTTTAGAGTATCGAGAAACATTTTTTAATGTTTCAATTTTTCCCAAAGTTGACCCTATTGTCACAACAGAGTTGTTGTTCCACCGAACAACAAGTATCTTTTTGTTTTCTTCATATTGAAAAAAAAAAAAAGATTGAAAATATCTGCACTAGTTTTATCTTCTATAATTTGTTTGATACGATTAATTGAAGCTTTTTCTTCATTTTTTGGTTGAGGCCAATCAATTGGTTCCTTTCTTGTCCATCGTAATTCTTCCTTTTTTTCCGCTTTTTTTTTCTTTCGTTTTTTTACCAGAACTTTTGGGAGGATCTAACTTCTTTACATGAGCTTCAACTTCCCCAGCAGTATCTCTAGGTAAAACTTCATTATCGTTATTTAAAATATTTTCATTAACTTCCTTTTCATCACTAGCATCTGCTGTTTCTGGGGGTACGACAACAATATCGGTCTCATCTTTAACTTCGTCATCGGAATTTTGTTCGAAAATTTTTACCAAAGGTTCTTCTAACGTAAGATATCTTGTTCTACGCATTTTAAACCACAGAGGATAAAAAAGTTGCTACCAATAAGAAGCACAGTACTGAAATGAAATCTTTCAAGAAGGATAACAGTCTACCCCCTTTCCGCTGACGTTGCGCGAACGCAACACCTGTTTTTACTTTTCCCTCCTCCCCCACAGAAACACCTGCTTTGTGGAATGTACTGACAAAGAGTGACTTGGCTAAAGTACTTCACAACCAACCCCCAATTTGTTTTTAATTTTTATTTTTTCTAAGAAAAAATGAGTTTGGAAATTTGAACAAAAAAAAAATGCTTAAAGTAAAACATCGATTATTAGGTGTAAAATAATTTATTTAAGTCAATTTTTTTCACTTATTTGTTAGTACTGCTATTCTGTAACATAAAAATATAATTTATTCAAAAATTGGTTTAATCGTTATTTTTCTATATTTATTTATATTGACCGTTGCGTCAACACAACACCAGCGGTTAATGGGTTAAATCTATTTTTGAATTTCTAAATCATATTTTTATACTAATTTTATTTGTTTGAATATTAAGAAAAATTAAAGGATGTAGATAATTGAATAAAATCGAAGACTGATTATAAATATCAAATCTCGATTTCTTCAGTAGATTCGAACCTAGAATTTATTTAAGAAACGATCAATTCATAATTCCTTTAAGTTTTGAATCTATTTTTACTATAAAAAGAGTTGCGAAATTAAAAAATTCAGCGGAATTTAAACAATTGCTAAAGAAACAGAAACCTTAATTCCTTCTATTCAGTATTAGTTTATTAAGCATTTCTGTTAAGACAGAATTTTGTTTCAATTGAAAATGCATGGATCAATACCGTTGCAAACGTTGCGGCAATATACTGACACACGGTGCGAATCAACCTTGCTTCTTTCACAAGAAATTTGACTACAGGTATTCACTACAAAGGCCAGTAGAATCCGATGAAAACTATGATGAAATGAAAGAGAAATCTACAGAAAATACGAATGATAATTCTGGGTGTTTAAGTCGATATGCCCGAAAAAAAATAAGTAAAAAGATAAAAGTAAAAAAATTGAGGTCATGAGTTGCTATTTCAAATTAATGAAAAAGACGAATCGCTTTATTCCACGGAAAACTAGGGTAGGACTTCTGCAGAAAGCTGCATTACTCAACTAAGAAATTCTTGTGATATTTCATATTTTAAACCCTTTTCGAATGTTCAGGTGATTGAAGTTCAAACTAAAGAAAATGCATCGTTTATAGTTTCTTCAGAAAATATTGAATCTTATTCGGGACCTGAAAACGATAATCGCAAAGCTTTAAAAAAAAAAAAAAAAAAAAAAAACGATAATTGTCACTGGATCAAGTGTTGTTGACATTCAAAGACAAAGTGGATCAGGTGTATCAGATCTTATGCTTGCAATAGCTGCTGAAGAATATAAAACGTCTCTTGAAAAGGGTAAATGGCAGACATTGAATAACACTAAAAAGAATTTTATGGATTCTCTAGAATGTGTTATCAGAAAATCACATTCAGATAATAATAATATTTCTGGAACTTCGAATTTGACTATAAATCTTGATCTCCCATCAGGAATCCAGGAGCCAAGAAATGGCAAAATACATGCGTCAAAGGGTGTAAATGATGAACACATCCCACCCGATGTACTCTCTCATGGTCGCAATAAGAACAAGAAAATGGCTACCAACCTAAATGAACCTATCTCTACAAATGAGGATGATAATTCTGTTTTTGGACTTTCCGAAATGTGTCCTCACAAGAAGTAATTTCCTTGCAGTTAATGTCCTAAGAAATTCAGTAGGAAAGATCATCTAATCAATCACTATCAAACACACATTGGTGAGAATCTCTTTGTGTGTAATATATGTAATAAACAATTCTCTCAGAAAGGTCATCGTGATCGGAATTGCATGATCCACATTAGCGAAAAACCTTATATATGTGATATATGTGGGAAAAATTTAATCAGGAAGGAAATCTCAACAGACATTATCGATACTACATTGGTGATACACCTTTTGTGTGTGATGTCTGTGAAAAGGCTTTTGCTCTAAATGATAGTCTTAAGAATCCTATGTTGGGCCACACTAGAGAAAAACCTTATAAATGTCCAGTTTGTGGAAAGACATTCACGAGAAGCAAGTGCAATTCGCATCGCAGGAGAAAGCACGAGTGAAAGAAATCAGCAAATTACGGAAATAATTATTTTCGTCTTCTATGAAACTTTTTTCATTCTTAATCGAAATGAATGCATCTGAAGCTAAAATTGTTACAACTTCATTTTTAAAATGTAATGTATCAATTTTAGTAACTGACGATTCATATTTCCTAATATCAAACCTATAAGCTGTTATTATTTTATTAATAATTGCCATTGATAATATATATTCAATTCAAATGCATTTATATCTTGGAGTTTTAACATTGTTTTAACTTTTTAATAGCTTTCAATCCTTGTGAAAATTTTAACTACTTTTTAATAAAAATACGAGTCCAGGTCGCTTCCAATATTCAATTATTTGTTGTTTTCGATTTAATTCAAATTAGAAAATTACCGGATTTAGTAATATTCATTGTTCAATTTCTCATTTTTCAAAATATTTTGGAAAATGTTAATGGTACGTTTTACGATATTTTAACTGAAATAAGATACTTAGGTTATGTTAATAATTGTACTAATCGACTGCAATACTTTTGAGTTTGTGCAAACAATATTGGTTTTAAATAGCTGATTTATAAAGGAATAGTATTTGCTGTAATTGGAAAATTTAAATAAAACAATATTTTTAATATTAATGACGAATTTCGCTAGTGCCTTTCTTCATATCTTGAAGGTCGGGCTCAACAACAGATATTTAATGTACATTTATATAATTAGTTTAATAAATATTTTTATGTCAGATCTAAGATTCTAATGTCTCTGTAATATTTATTTTCTTTTATAAGAAATATTTTGTAGGCATTTGCTATGAAAGAATTGAAGTCAGTCATCATTTTTTTTGAATGATTTGTGTAATCTCTTTTAACATTGTAGATAAATTTGTGTGTTGACACATACAGGACAAATAAAATTCCCAAAGTTGACAAATGTGCATTTTCAGTGCCGAAAATTTGGAGTTCCGAAATAAGGTTTTTGAAATGTTTGTTTGCAGTTTAATTAATTAAAATACAAGCGAAATTTTGGCATGTTAGCACAATAATTTCTAAATAAAAACTTAATTTTACACCATACTAAAATTCGAAGCATAATCATTTCAATGTTGCAGGTTTTAAACGTGTGATTGTATTTTCTATTTTTAACAAATTAAAAAAGTATTTTTTTAAACTTATTTTACAGCAATATATATCATTTTGGAATTAAAAATTTGATCGTTTCTTTGTTTTTATTAACATTTCATCTTGGTTTTTTTCCATTTTTAATGATCAAGGTATTATGATTCGACGTATTTTTTCATGTTAAGTTATTTCAATGTAGGGTATTCTTTTATTAAAATTTATGTAGATTTCTGTACTTATAATTAACGTTTCGTTTCGAATCATGCGAAACTAAGAATTATTTAAATGCACATAATTTTTATAATGCTACCTTTTCTTATAATATTGTCACGTAGATACTTTAGTGTGGAACGCAATGGCACACACACGAAGTAGAGCTAAGCCAATTTATTAACTCAACTCAGAACTGAGAACACAGTGACTGACAGATCTTCTGCTTTTATACTAGCAGGGAAAGTTCCGGAATACTCTTCTAGAGACAGTAAGAAAAGTCCAGAACACCTGTCTGCTAAACTAAAGAAATGTCCAGAATCTTCTGGAACATGAAACAAAGGGAAACATAAAATCGAGGAATTATATATTTACACAAACTGTGAATCGCAATGTCTCTATCGGGATTCGAACTTAAAATCTCTTGTTTATGAAATCAGTGCTATGACCATTCGGCCATGCAGAGGCGGCTACCTCTTTTCAATGCGGCAATATAATCTCATGTTGTTTCGAAGGATATTGTTTTACGTTGATGTGCCAAGGCATTTGATCTTCAAGCTTTTCTCCTATAAGCTAATGAATCATCATGTCTTTGAATCCTTTTCCTGGAATTGAATTCACTGGGCACTTTTGTCTCAAACATTGCTTGGATTTCGACATGCTTAACTGTGATATAGCATCGTGTTAGTAATAAAGTGACTACAGGAAAACAAAATTTTTAAGGTTTAAGCTAAAGCTATTAAATTCCTGCCACTACAGAACAATGCATTTGTGAGGAATCGGATACTAAAAAAAATATTGAAAGTAAAAAACAATAATTATTTGACAGAATGAAAAAAGACACGTAATTACTTTTTAGATGATTATTTTGTGTGTGATAAATAATACATTGTAATTTGATTGAATTATAAAATTAGTCAAGAATTTTTTTAATGGAATCCGAGCAAATTTGAAACTATGTGTTTTCAGAGGTCTTCTTTTTTTGTTTTAGCTAGGGATTGCAATATCGGACCAAAATTTCAATACCGGTATTCGGTATTTTTTAGATTTTAATACCGGCATACCGGTTTTAATACCGGTATTAGAAATTTTAGAAAACTAAAGAAAACACAAGTGTTTATTTTTTTTATTTGCCAGTTTTATTAGAGAGTGTAAATATCACAAAAAATAATTTGTAACCTATAAATTATAACAATATATAAAGAATCACAAAAATGTAAAGGAACATCTTATTTATTTAAATTACAAAAAAGTGTAAATATAACTATTCAATCTGTGGTGCTATTACAAATTTTTGAAAAGTGATCTTAAAAAACATAATGCATCATTTGTACTGTCATTAAGCCTGAAAAGTAATTTTCTGGCTTCAGATGTCGAAAACGCTCTTTCGGCATCTACACTAGTTACTGGTACTGTTGGCAATGCGCTATAAACTTTTTCCAAGTATTTACCTCTAAATCCGTCATCTTCAAATTAATCGATTTCTAGTCGGATGGTTTTCGATATAGCTGATTTCTGTATTGTATTTTGGTTCGTTGAAATTTTTTTATTTATCGCTAATTCTAATTTTTGTTCCAGAGACAATTCCTTTTCACTATCGACATTAGTATCATCACAATCTTCGATAACTGAACCAAATTCTTCCGAATGTGGATAGGTTTGTGGGTAAAAAAATTTAAGAAGATTTACTATAAACTTAATCAGAATTGAATTGGTTATTTTCTTTTCTTCTTTTTCATTTTCATTTTTAAAATCATTAAAATTATGTAAATACAATAAGACACTTTCTATTTCGGTATGCCTTTCTTCTGTACGATTTTTCAATGTAATATATAATTCTTCAGATACTGATGTGTGCTGTTCTTTCAGTGACTGCAACATGAAATTTATTGTTGCATTAGCTGTTAATAAATTAGAATCTCTCCGACATAATGCCTCAATAGTCAGTTTTATTGGAAGTAGATCTGATATAGTTCTGGATGTTAAGTCGAATTCACTACCTGAAAAATTAATTTTCTGGTTTAAGTCGATTATTGATTTTTGGATTGGATTTCTCAATTTCAAAAATCGTTCCATCATTAGAAGTAAACTGTTCCAACGTGTTTTAGAATCTAATATTAACATATATTCTGGTTTTTTTCCCAGTTAGTATATATTTTAGTAATATATCCTTTTTATAGGGGAACGTTTAAATATCTTAACAATTTTTCGAACTTTATAAATTAACGGAAGGAATTCTTGATGGGTTAATATTTCATCCTCATTAGCAATACCTTCTTCAACAATTACATTTTCATTATCTTCATTTTCAATATCACTCTCACTCTTAATCTCTTCAAAGTTGGAATCCGAAGTTTCTATATCCACAGTATTTGGATTCTTCTGTTCTTTATTTTTTGATATCTATTACTTCTAATTGAATTCCATTAGCATAACACAATTGCTGATTTGCACCAATCAACTTTCCAACTTTTTTCATAACTGTTGCTCCATCAGACGTTAAGATAAAATATCTTCTTTCACTATAATCCATTTTTGGCTAATTTAGATTTAAGCAATTAATTAATCCATTAATTAGCTAATTATTTTCACTCGTTAGGGAGACATAAAAACAAAAACGCAAACTATTTTGCTATGTTGGCCGTTCCTGAACATATAGTGGAGACAATTTTAAAAATTTCTAGCAAATACCGAGAAAACGGTATTTAAACTTGTGAATACCGGTATTACAAAATTGTACAAATGGCTCAAAATACCGGTATTCGGTATCCCGATATACCTGTATTGCAATCCCTAGTTGTAGCATATTCAACTAAGTTGCAATGAAAGGTGTTTTTGAAAGACTACATATATAATGTACATGTGTGTGTGTGTATCAAACTTCTGTCGTTGAGGTAAAGTGAATTTTCGAGTCAAAAGTAAAAAATTCGAATGTGATCCTAAAATAAAATCTGCTGTATTGGTTTATTAACATTAATTTGATCTGTTTCAAAATATATTTTATCTGTTGTAATTATTTTATATTTTATCTGTTGTTGACTTTGAGCTTACGATTGTTTGAAAAGAAAAGAAAAATTTTTAAAAGGGCATTTTTTTTTCATAAAAGTATATTTTGACTTTTTACAACCTGTGATAAAAGAAAACCAAAATTTAAATGTCTTCTATTAGGACATTTTTATTAAAATGGATTATCAAGACAAAAGCAGAACGACGAATGTGCATCAAATTTTAGAACAACATAACATACGAAAACCTCATATCCCCTGTATTCTAAATTAAATATATTTAAGTAATACATTTTTAACCATTAATTTTTGTACTAAGTTTAATTTACTTGCAAATTAAAAAAAAAATACAATCTTCACAAAATGTTTCGCTGTATGGTGGTACAATCCCAGTGGAGACGCATGAAAAGATTCTAGATGTGTTCTTTGACTCGAAGCTCACATTTAGATGACATGTTTCGGATCTAAAAAGGAAATGCAACGAAGTAAGATTTTATAACAAAAGTAAGAATCGGTTTTGATTGGTAGAAACGAAGTGGCTTCTTAATTTTGCATCACCTCGAAAAGTACTTTTAAATACAGGTAAATTAAATTCACTTCTAATGCCGGATTTCATAAAAAAAGGTCCTTTTTTCGTAACTGTAAAATATTACTCTATCATAGACTGATGTGTTATGACTGCTTTAGTAAATATTTTATATTATGCATACAAATTTGGTTTGTGCGTGTTATTTCTTCACTATTTTCAGAAAATTTTAATATAAAATGTCAATGTATAACATTCAATAATAATTTTCTATTTAATTGTTTTTCTAATAAATACGTAAAAGCTAGAAAGAAAGTTACAAAAAAATTTTCTCATCCCACTCTAGAATGCTTGCAATATTTAAGAATCGGAAATCTTTAGCATATTTACCTTATTTATTGATAACAGATTAATTCGTTTGTAAATGGAATGGAACTGACAATGCCTGAAGTGTTTGAGACAGTTCATTTTTGAAATCTAAATAAATTGCAGTTATAAATATTACTTACTTGTCACAAATTTAATATTTTCATAAAGCACTGAAAACATTGAAATAATCAACTTGTCTTCTATTTGTAATCAACGATTTTAATTAAAAATAAATTTAATTTTTAATCTTTAATTTATAAACAATATTAATTCTTTCAATCCTTTATTTATTATCAATAATTTTTTTTAATAATCAAATGGCATAAATTGCCTGCACAAATTTTGAAAATTGTAATCAGTACAACTCTATTTTTCTGCGAAGAATGTATGTAATAGAGAAAAATTCGAATTTGAGATTGAAACGTTTTTCCATGTTTTAGATCTTATTGAGTTACAAAAACAGGTTTTTGGAATTATAACTATCTGTCTGTGAACGAGTAAACCTAGAAAAACTTTAAACTAAACAATTGAAATAGGATTTAAGTAAGAGAAATGAAACCCAAGTTAAAAGCCAAACTTGATGTTGTCTTCACAAAGTAGTCCCCCCCCCTCCCTTTAACAGAAGACACAAGGAACACTTGACGATCAGAAACCGATTTAAATTTTCAAAACTTCTAGAAAAACGTATTAAATGTCTAAAGTAGAATAATAGCCACCAAATCACATCAATATAAAAAGAAATCAGTATTTCTGGAAATAGTTATACAAACATAACAACAGAAATATAACCCTACAATACAACGTAAATAGTTACACAATAAAGTTACATCACAAAAATAGTTATACCTTATTTAAGAAAATAAAATATACAATACAATAACAGTTATACAGAGAAGGTACAAAACAATAATAGTTAAACAATACACAACAAATATAAATGAAAATAAAAGTATGCAATAAAGTCACTCAATTTCAATTGATGAAAGTTGAGCAATAATATCGACACATGATTTTTAAATAATAGTATGTTGGATAATAATTTTCAAATTTTGTTCTTGCAGGCCAAAAGGCAGGTCCCTCCACTTACTAACCCATTCAGAGAAGTATTTTATTATTTACTAGCTGGTACCTGGCAGCAGAAGAAATAATTTTGGGAATATCGTGTGAAATTTGAAATAGTTATCTTGTTTAATTAGGAATGATAGGAAGAATGATATTTATTTTCTTATCAGCAATGAATATATTCTCTGAAATTTAAAAATATATAAAGAAGTATATATATATATATATATATATATATATATATATATATATAATTTTAATTTCTGATTCAAGTGCTTTAAGGTAGACAATATTTTTTGTTATTTTTTTCCATCTTCAGCAAAAACAAATAAATTTCTTGGCTGTCCGACTCGTGAACATCCAACATCCGACTCTACATGTGAAAACATGGATTTTCTAGTTGAGTCCGCATACTTGAAGTGACGGACTTTGCGCTTTTCTGATAATCATGGAGAATGCAAGTTGAATGGGGAACTGCAGTCGTTGGAAATCAAAAAGCGTGTCGGTGGGGAAAATTGGAATGCCTGGAATGAGAACATCTTCACCATACTACTTTCCGTTAAGAATATTTGTCTCGATGACATTCAGTATCAGTTTTTTTACAGCGAGTCTTGTTCCATTACCGAATCAGGGTGGATTAATCTTAGAACTAACAACAGTGAAAAACCATTTTAACATAAAGATTTTAGCCTGCTATCCATGAGCAGAAAAAATGACATCAAGCATTTAAAGTCAAAAGTAATTGCCCTTATTTCAAGACATGAAATAAGGGAAAATGTTGAAATTTTCTTTTTAATAAATAATATTTACTCAGACGAACATTGGATTTAATATCTGATTTCATTGATGAAAAGTAATGTTTTAAATTTAGATAGTATTTTTATTTTACAAAATCATTAAATTTCATTATGCTAACGAATACTGCGTTTTAAAGAATTGAGTTTAAAAAAAATCAAATTGTTAATTTCATATATTTTATGGGTTTTTTTTTTACTGTTTTAGAAAAATATTGAAATTAGTTTTAAAAATCTATTATAAATCAAAACGAATGTTGCTTCTTTGGACGAATTTATTAAAGGAGCTACAAACATTTTTCTATATAAATTTCAAATGAAATATTATTTCGATTTATGCTTTCGAAAACGAACTATTTGTGTTAAGCTGTCCATGAATTTATTGTATTGGATGGATTTGATTTTTGCCTTAAATGCCGAATATGCTGTAAAATATTCCTTTCAGCGAACATATAGAATATGGATGCATTTTGAAGGTTTTGAATGACATTTATTTTAAAATTTACAAAGATTTGTGTGATGAATGCAGCCTAATAGTGCCTGGATAAGGTTCATTGAATGAAATGTTTCAACACCTTATATAAAAATTTTACATAAAATTTTTTTTTTATTTTATAATTCTTACATGAATTGCAATTATAGTATTCGTATGAATCAAAATGCTAATCGTTAAGCTCATATTCAATATTTCTTCAAGAACCTCTGACTTCAGATTTGCAAAATTCACGCCATGCACTCCCACAATCACATGCACATTACTCTTTATTTTATTTATTCAGGGACATTATTATGACTTGAAACCCAGAAAATATCTGTTTTGTAGCAGTTGCTACGATTGAATAAAATTAAAGTAGGATAAAAAAAACGGCGATGAGAAGAATATATATAAAGAAATAGTTATTTTCATACTGTGCAAATTCTGCTGTGTGCTCGTTGCATCTTACTACAATTGAATTCGCACGCTCTCTCTCCCCCCCCTCTCCCCCCCCTCTCTCTCTCCCTCTCTCTCACACACACACACACTTTATTATTAAGCAGATTTTTTGATAAAGAACATGGCAACCTTTATGAAATTAATATAGTTGTCTGAGCCTATCACTTAGAAAAGTATATTTTAAAAGTCAAGTTCATATGAGTAGATCAAAAACTTTATTGTTTGAGATCTGAGGTTAACTTGCAATCCCAAGTATTGAATTCAAATGAAAGGGAATTATTAAATGATTTGGATTTAGAAATAATTAGTGATAGTTTTCTCCAATCACCTAGAGAGCTGAAGTGCTTGTTGACATTTCCGTAAAATAGTCAAAAAACCTGTCATATTTCTGTACTTTTGACCTGTTGATCTCCGGCAGAAAGAAGTGTTAATTAATAGTACTTAATCTGGTTGATAGATTGCACTGTATTTTAAATTTCCTCAACAAATTAACAAATTAAAAATATAAATCGAACTTTTCAGTAACAAAACATCTATCAAAACTAATTTATCATCCAGAATTAATTTACATTTTTTCTTAATAATTCTTAATTCCTTAAGCATGTGCAATACTTGTGTACTGTAATTAATTATATATCTAAAATGAATATATATATCTCTATATATATCTATAATAAATTGATCGGTTGTATATATATATATATATATATATATATATATATATATATGTGTGTGTGTGTGTGTGTGTGCGTGCGTGTGTGTGTGTGTGTGTGTGTGTGTGTGTGTGTGTGTGTGTGTGTGTGTGTGTAATCGATTCCCCCCTTCAGTTACAGCCTGGCAAACACTGTTTTTAATTCCAGTACACTGCTGTCTCCTTTATTAATGCTGGAATTATAAACATGGCACCGGAAACAAATCAAAATATCTCAATTCAACCACTAATAAGTAAGTAGAAAAAAAAATTGGTGCGATTTAAAAAAAAATCTCTTTATTCTCAATATTGGCAGGGATTTGGGGGGCTTAATTTGCAATATTTTGAAAGATATTTATCTGAGATTTCAAATAAATTTCAGATGCATTGGTTAATTATTAAAAAAATCAAAACAAGAAATTTCTTGCAAAAGGGAGCATTTATTTGAATTGAAATGAAAAAGAAACAAAAACAAAAAGTCTTCTATATTGATCACAAAGTAATAAAAGCTGTTTAAATTTATCACATTCAAAACAAATTTAATATAAACAAGAATAATAAGTTTTTAAAATGACCAGTTTTCTTCTGCTCTTTTGATGAGAAACTTAATGTTAGACATTTGTTGGCACTGTGTTGGATTCGCAAACCTTGGGTTGTAACTTTGTACTTCGCTGGCCGAAGACTTTCTGTGTACATGGTGGATGGTGCACTCATATATCTGTTGCAGCCACAAAGTCTCCCAATAGAGACAATACCAATGTGGAAACTGGATCTGACGTGACCGTTCTCTGAATCAGGTGGATGAGTGAATGTAATGTAAGAATGAAGTCCACCCCACGAAAAGGGCTGGCACACATGAGTAGCTTAGACTTGACTCTAGATGCCGCTACTAAAAAAAGAGATGCTACAACTCTGCTTAAAATCGCTGACTGCATAGTGGGCTCGTCTATGACAAGTGCCATAAGAACAACAACATGACTTTTCTTCCTCCTACAACTATTAAATAAAATTTCTAAACTACGACATATTCAAACCTTTCAGTTTTAAAGAGCTATAGAGTCGTTCTATGTTACGTATTAGGGTGTTCCAAAAGTTTCTTTCGTATCGCTTTATGAAAGGCCTTATCTGATTTTGCTTTTGCAAACATTCAGGTATATCTATTAGCCGTCTGTGTCATCGGTTTCAGTCGTACTAGTGCTATATACACCTCAAGCCGAGATTACACTAAAAAAAAGTTCTTTTGTCCTTTTGATGGGATTGGAAAGACGAAATTTTTTACGAGCTCCTTCCTCAAGGTGAAACAATAAATTCTTCGAAATATTGTCCTCAACTGGATCATTTGAAAGTGCCATAACAGAAAAACAGCCAGAATTAATGAACCGACGAGGCATAGTTTTTCATCATGACAACGCGCGACCGCATATTGTATTAGTCATAAGACGCTCTTATATATTGATTGAGATGTTTTGCCATATCCTTCATACTCACCAGATCTCGCTCCATTTGATTATTATTTCTTTCTGTCCTTAGAGAATTCTCTTCGTGATAAGCGATTTAAATCCGTCAGCGAAATAAAAGCGCAACTCGAGGATTAATTCTTGTCCAAAACACAGTAGTTTTGGAAAGAAGGCATAATGAGGCTTCATGAGAGGTTAAGAAGGTAATAGAGCAAATGGGTTCTTATATAACAAAATAAATAATATCTTAAGCAGTAAATATTGTGTATTATTTTCATTATAGAAATAGGAAAGAAACTTATAAGGCACCCTAATATGAACTTTTCCTGCGCTAGTATCTGTTTCTATATCCAATGGTAAATTATTATTTGAGCTTTAACGAGGCTGTTGTTAATTTATATTCATTATGCTTTTAATGAATGGCGGCTTCGATGTAACAATACTCTGCTGTCTTTAGGTGAGTATTTGAGCACATTTGAGGATTATTACTTACTTGCCGCCTTTGGCTACCAGTCGGTTTGTCTATGTTAATGATCGTAAAAATTTTAATAATTAAATATTTTATGTAACTCCTATTTTAATAGCTTCTTCATTAAAATATTTTAAAACTTCAAATTTCGATAGTCATATAATTCACATATAATATTATAAAGGCCTTCAGCCATAACGTAATATGTATCTCTCTAATTTTCTGTTAGTTCCCGTAAAATCTATGCTTTAAATTAAAGTGGAAATGATTAAACTGTAATTAATATAATAATATTTTTTATTGAAACAAAGCCTTTTTTTATAATATGATTATTGAAAATAGAGCAAATTTAAACCTTATGGGCACTAAAGAATATCTTTTTTAAATTATGTAATATCTCAAGAATTTGTCAACAAAATTTTCTCAGATTCATCATGAGCAGGTCTATTAATTAACAATGTTTAATTTTAAATGCATCAAACACCAAGAAAATAAACAGAATCGTTTAAAATAAACGGTCGAAAACAGGTTAAAAAACTACTTAAAACAATAAGCATATACAAAAAAAAATATATAACTAACATAAATACAATTTAATTAAAAAAGCACATAACTAACCTATAAATAATTAAAATGAAGTCCGTATCCGTTGAAAATAGTCGTCAACAATCAGAACACAATGCGCATGCGTGAATTTTTAACGCCAGTTATGGTAACGTAAATGATTGAATTTTTTATGCCAGTTGGGGTAAAGCTATGCAGATTAGAAATTTTTAATTTCCTTTATTCTTTTTTATTTTAATTCAAAAGTGCTTCGAAATGAATCTGAAAGATCGATTAATTAATGATATGTAATTTTAAATATACCAAATATTAAGAAAATAAACAGAATCGTTTTAAATAATTGGTCGAAATCATGTTAAGTTTAACCTCATTACCGTGGGGAAAATAAACTGAAGTCTTACTCAGTTTGGCTGTGGGGAAATAAAAAGTGTTTTTGGCGGGAAAATTAGTTTTTAATTAATAATTAAAATTCTAATTCAATATTTTAAAACACGGTCCCCAGGTGCACATTAACGACCTCCAAGGTATACATGTACCAAATTTGGTAGCTGTAGATCACACGGTCTACCTGTAGGGCACCAACACACACACACACATTCACAGAATGAGCTTTATTATAAGTATAGATATAGATTATAGAATTTATTTATTGATTCCTCTAATTGCCACATTTTATTTCTATGCAATTATAGTATTCAAACGCAGCTTATCCCTTTAAGTAGCATTTACTTATAAGCCTTGAAATTTTGTTTATATCATAAGTTTTAGACTTTTTCAATTTTTTTTTTCTTTTTAATCTTACGGAAAATCACACACTAAAAATTAAAATCCGGTTTTGAATCCAGTACATTCGAAGAGATAAACGTGCAGTAAAAAAATTCAATGAGTAAGTTTTATGATCAGTTTAATAATTGAAGATGTAAATGTTAAATACTGAATTTTTTTGGCTTGTAATTTACTGGCTATAAAAAAGTTTTAAATTTTGAGGAATATTAAAGTATTGCTTTCCCTTACTTTTATTAGAAATAAAAAAAAAAAATAAGGTGGTAGAAATTCAGGCATCATTGTTGAGTGGATGTTCAAGTTTTATGGATAAATGTTTAGAGGGGGGAATTAACTACTACAGAACTAAAGAAAAAATATAGCTTTCTTCACTTAGACTTTGTAAAATTATTTCGGGAAATGTTTACCTTTATCCTTTTTATGAGGAATTTTGAAGAGGACGAAATAAACTATATTACGATTTTGTTTTCATAAACTGAATGAAAAATATGTTTTCTTGAAAATATGTTGAATCTTTTACCTTATTATACCAAATTAAGTAATTTTTCAAAACGAATTAATTTTTAGTATTTGATAGCGTGGTAAGTATGTAAAAGAAATAACAAGGCTGTTCTGAGTTAAAAAAAATATTTTTAAACTTTATACAGCCTATTTTGAATGCGCTTCTTAATTTCGCGAAAAACGGTCAAATAACGCAGAGCTAACTTTTCATCATTATCAAAATTTACGCTTATGAAATATTTGAAATAGAAACTATCAAAGCATTAATGATTAATTGATAGTCGGACTTATATCCAAATTTCATTTTACAGATATTATATTTTTTCTCAGTTCCAGTCCATAATAATCTTTCAGGCACAATCTGATTATTGAAACATTTCTTGGATTCAAATAATCATTGAAATCTCAAAGAATTTCAAACAATTTCATAGCTTTAAGGGCAGTTGAGAGAATAAGGACAATGAAAATATTTAAAAAATATATATATAAATTTGTATTTCACAGATATGTATACTTCAAGTCTCATTCTTTTTTTTTTCATTTTTTTAATAATATCTTTTTTCACAATCTTAAATCTCACAGGAATTTTGAATTTTCAAATGAATCAAGAAAATACACTCAAAGTAATAAATTTGAATCAACTGCGGAACTCAGGTTGAAAAAAAAGATCTTCCATCACCCATGTTATCTGTTCTAAATCTGTTCTAGTACGAGTCTTTCTAAATCCTATTTTTTTATAATAATTGGTTTTCAGATTAAGCTAAATAAAATAATATCATAGGCAATCATAAATTAAACAAAAATATCATAAAGCGAAGATTGATTTTACATATTAAGTCTTATATTCTTTATTGGAATCGAATCTTGTATTTAAATTCAAGACAAAGGGCTATGGCATGTTATTTAAGAAGATAATTTATTCAAGTTTCATATGTGTTTTAACTGCAGAAAGTGTTTTGAAATTTGAAAACATCAGTAGCACAACTGAAGTATAAAACTTATAAAGAAACAGAAATCCTGATTTCTTCTCTTCAATAATAGTGTCTTGTGCAGTTTTCATCAGAGAGAATTTTAATTAAATTGAAAATAAGGGATCAATTCCATTGCAAACGTTGCGGTAAAACAGTGACACACGATGAGAATCACCCTTGCTTCATTCACAAGACATTTGACTACAGGCATTCATAATAACGGCCCATAGAATCGGATAAAAAGAGTGATGAAGTAAAAGACAAATCTACGGAGAATTCGAATGACTGTTACAGATGTTTAAGTGGAGTTGCTGGACGAAACGAAAATAAAAAAGCTGAGCTCATAAATTTATCTTTGTTTCAAAATTATGAATAAGAAAAATTGCTCTCCTCAAAGGAAAACAGGTGTACGACTTTTTCCGAGAATTCTAGTAATGAACAACTAACGAATTCTTGTGATAGTTCATATTTTGATGCCATTTCAGATGTTCTGATGATTGAAGTCCAAACTAATGAAAATGCATCTGTCACGACTTTTGCAGAAAATGATGAATCTCGTTACAGACTTGAAAATGACCAAAACGAAACTTTTGAAAAAAACTATAGTTGTCCCCGGATTAAGCGGTGTCGACGTACAAAAGCAAGGGGTATTAGGTGCATCAGGCCTGATCTATGCAACAACTGATGAAAAATGTAAAATGTCACATGAAGATAGCAAATCGCAATCTTTGAAAAAAGATAAAAAAGATTTTGTGGATGCTCTAGAATTGGTTATAATTAATGATCTTTCAGATAATAATAATAATATTTCTGGATATGCGAATTCGACTGTGAATCCTGATTTGCTACCAGGAAGTAACGAGTCGGAAAATGGCAAAAGGCAAGTGGCAGAGGATGTAAATGTTGAAAATATTTGCCTACAAATGCAAATGCGATGTTCCCTCTTTCCATACAAAATTTGGTTTACCTAGGTTTCAAAATGGAGCTTCAGGCATTCCTTGATGTGCTCATGGACTAAAACAAAGAGAATCTGCTTTCAGTTTATTACTGAAAACAGTGAGTGAGAAATGTGAGATGCTTACTTCAAGAGAGTGTATTTCATGGCTTAATGATAATAAAAAGTCTTTTGCTTATTCACTCGAATATGCTACTGAAAGAATTGGTTCAAATAACAAAAATTATTCTCGAAAAAATTAGAATGTCCTGAATACTGATTTTTCCTCGGGAATGAAGCAACTTTTCAATGCCGTCATTAAAGTTTCAGACGGTATACCGTAGCAAGGACTGGTGTGCTGCTTTTTCTTGAAATTAAGAGACTCCAGATCTATGCCAGTCATCTCTTCGCTCGTATTGTGAAACTGACAGTGCTCTAGAAAAGAAATGCATTACATCGTCACACATTAGGCCGATTGATAGACAGTTCACAATTTAAAGGATTTATTCAAAAATTCTATCTTTCTGTCTATATACATGTAGATACAAACTGAATAATTTACAGTGGAGGAAATATTTATATTGTATATCATTGGCAAATATTAATATTGTTTCATCATTGGCAAACTGTAAAATAAGTTTTGTTTGACATTAGAAAATTAACTAATTATCGTAATAACTCACCTAACAGAGTCCTATCTTCCCATACTTTATAATAAGATTTCTCTTTTATGTCACATAATATTTTACATGCTGGATATTGATCCACTTTACATTGATTCTAGAAAATCAAAATTTTCCAACATCATACATTCATCTCTCATTAATCACTCTGTTCTTTTAAATACAGAATTTATTTAATTTATAAAATTTAAAATTAAATTGCATAAGAAAGAACAAAATCAGAATAATCTTGATGTTTAAGGTTTCATATTATAATATCGGAATTTAAACAAAAGATAAGGTCTATTTTGAAAGAAAATCATAATTTAGGATTATTGTCTAATGAAGCGGCTGGAACTCTGCCAATAGTAGTAGTTACCGAGTAGCCAATAGTAGTAGTCTGCAAGTAGTCTGTTACCGAGTATTAAAATGTATGCTCTTTAACGCTTTGAAATAGAAAACTCCAATATGTCAAAAATGATAATATTAAAGAAATAAAAAAAAATGTATAAATTTTATTTTACTGATATTATACTTTCAGGAACAAGTACTGATATTATCAATATTTTATATCTAATCTGATTACAAAATTATAAGTTATAGGCAAATAACCATAAAAATAAATTCTATTATATTTTTATCCACTCAAAAAAATCTTTTGTAATGATTTTGAAAAGATAAGAAAATTTTATTTTATTATAAAAATTTTAGCAAAATATTCTTTAACAGAATCGTAAGAAATTTTAAACCATTTCTTATTTTCAAGTACAGTTAAGAGGGAAAAATTCATAGAAATGTTTTTGATAAAAGTATGTTTAAGATAAATTTCTATTTTATGGGCAGTACAATTCTATTTTAAGATCTAGTTCACGCCTTTCATTTTTTTAAATAATACCTGCTTTCATAAACAAATATATTTTAAATTGACAAGAATTCTAATTGATGAAATAAATCATCAAAGTTGTAAATTCGAATCAATTATGGAACTCATATTATAAAAGTTCACCCATTATCAATATTTCTATGCTATCTCTGCGACAGTAATAGGCATTCTAGATCATAATCCATTTTTTTAAAAATTCAGTCGATATGCTGATTAAGATAAATGAAATGATAGCTCAAATATTGAAATAAAGCGAATACTGATTTTAAATATTACATATCAGATTTTTGAATTTAGGGAAAGTGCTCTAGCACGTTGTTTAAGAAACGAAAAGTTCATAATTTATTCATCGTTTGAATATATTATAACTGCAACCATAGGTACGAAAATTAAATCTCGATAAAAACGTTTATAACATGAAGCATCTGGAAAAAAAAAGAAAATCCCAGTTTTTGCAGTTATTTAACCATTTATTATAAATTTGCGTTCAGTCAAAAATTTTATTCAGTTGGAAATTAATGGCTCGATACCTGTGCCAAATTTGCGACAACGTAGTGATTTATGGTGAGAGTCATCCTTGCTTCTTTTATAAGAATGATGACAACGTGTATTCACTACCAGAACATTGGAAGGACAGTTCTCGACATTTAAGCCAAGCTGACCAACAAAACGAAAGAGAAAATCCTGGGCTCATAAATTTATCGCTGTTTCAAAATAATGAAGAAGTTAAGTCGCTTTTCTCAAAGGGAAACTGGTGTAGGACTTCTGCAGAGAGCTCCAACAATGCACAAACACAGAATCCTTGTGATATTTCATATTTTAATCTTATTTCAAACGTTGAGGTGATTGAAATCGAAGAAATGAATAAAAATGCATCTGTTACAGTTTCTTCAGAAAATGTTGAATCCCGTTACAGACCTGAAACTGACCAGTGCGAAACTTATGAAAAAACGATAGGTGTCATCGGACCAAGTGGTGTTGACTTACAAAAGCAGAGAGTATTAGATGTATCAGATCTCATGCATGCAACAGCTAAAGAAGAATGCAAAATGCCACTTGAAGAGAGCAAATAGCAGTGTTTCAATAACGAGAAAAATATTTTTATGAATTCAAAAGAATGTGTTATTAAAAAAGCTCATTCAGATAGTAATAATATTTCACGAACAGAGAATCTGATTGTGAATCCTGATGTCTCACCAGGAAGTAAGGAGCCAAGAAATGGCAAGATACATGAATCACAGGCCGCAAGTGATGAACATATCTCACTGGAAGTGCACTTTCAAGGTCAAAATAAGAAGAAGAAAATGAACGTCAAAGCGAAAGAAGATATTTCTTCTAAAACACATGACAATGCTGTGGCTGGAGCTTCCGGGGTCTGTCCTCGTAAGAAGAAATTTCCTAAGAGCTGCAATAGGAAAGATACTATTAAAACCCATCATCGAACCCACGCTGGCGACCTGCCCTTATTGTGTAATACATGTAATAAACAATTCTCTAAGAAATCAGATCTCAACAGACATTACAGAATTCACACTGGAGAAAAACCTTATGTATGTGATATATGCGGGCAAAAATTTAATCAGAAAGAACATCGCGACAGGCATTATCGAACCCACACCCGTGATAAACCTTATGTATGTGATATATGCGAAGAAAAATTTAATCAGAAAAGACAACTCGACAGTCATTATCGAACCCACACCGGTGACAAGTTTTTTGTTTGTGATGACTGTGGAAAAGTTTTTACACTAAAATATAGTCTAAAGAGACATATGCAGAGCCACACTGGAGAAAAACCTTATAAATGCCCAGTTTGTGGAAAGACATTCACGACAAGCATCCATTGCAAGAGTCATCAAAGGAGAAAGCACCATTAAAATCAATTAGCAAATTACAAAAACAATTATTTTACTCTTCTATGAAATAAATTATTTAAAATTTTTTTATCGTATTGAAAGTATTTTAACTCAAAGTTGTTACAATTTTATTTTTAAAATGACTGTAGATATTTTACTACTTTGACGAAATATATTTCCTGATATAGAACCCATAAGCTACTTGTATTTTACTAATAATTGACAATGAAAATATATTTTTAGCTGAAATTCATTTATATCTGAATGTATTAATACTGATAATATTTTTTAAAATCCTAATAAAAATTTTAACCAATTCATATTAAAAATGTATGTTCTTCTCTTTTTTAATAAAAATATTATTAATATTTGTTTTGGTTTTCGTTCAATATTAATTATTTCCAAATTTAATTTTACTTACTGTTTTATTTCTAGTTTTTCAGTATATTTGGGAAATAAGTTTAATGCTAACTTGGAATCGTATTTAAATAATGGTACATCTTACAATATTTTAACTGAACAGAATTACTTAGGTTCCCTTAATAATTGTAATAAATGGTAAACTGGTGCAAGCAAAACTTTTTTTGGGCTTTAATATTTATTCATGAATAATTTTTACTTCGATCGAAAATAGAGAAAAAAACGTAAAAACTATTTTTTATTATTAATGATGAATTTCGCAAGGAGTACCTTTCTTCAAATTCTTGAAGATCGTGTTCTGTGAGAGATATTGAATGCCTTTCTGTAAAATGTTTAATAAATATTTTTATATTAGATCTAAGGTTCCAATGTCTCTGTGATATTTTTTTTCTTTTCTAAAAATTTCTTTATAGTCATTTTCTATGAAAGAAATAAATTCAGTATCAATTTTCCCAATGATTTCAATAATTTGTTTTAGTACTTAAGATGAACGCGTGAGTAGTTGTCACATACAGGGCAAATAAAATTTGCAAATTTTGTCTTATATACATTTTTAGGACTGAGAATTTGGAGGTCTAAACGATTTTTTTAAATGTTTGTTTGTAATTTAATTAATTAAAAAAAGTAAAGTTTGAGCACGTTTGCACAATAATTTCCGAAAAATTAATTTTATAACATACTATAATTCGAAGAATAATCATTTCAATGTTACATGTTTTAAACGTGTATTGGTATTTTCTTTTTAACAAATTAAAAAAAAAACATTTTTTAAACTATTTTATAGCAATATATTCAATTGTTGAAGTAAAACTGCCATAGTTTTATTATTTTTAGTAACATTTCATCTTACGTTTTTTCCCCATTGTTAACAATCAAGATATTGTGATTCGGCTTATTTTTTCGTTGTGTCGTTTCAATGCAAGATACTCTTTTATTAAAAGTTTTGTAGATTTTTGTACTTAAAATGAACGTTTCAGTTCGAATCATGTGAGACTAAAAATGATTTATATGCACGTATTTTTAATATTGTCACCCTTTCTCTCATCCTGATTGTTTTGACCTGATGTACCGATGCATTTGATGTCCAATCTTTTCTCCTATACGTTAATAAATTAACATGTCTTCGAATCATTTTCTTGGATATGAACTTACTGGTCTTTATGTATTTAACTTGAAAGTATTTTAAGCACAGCTTTGATTCGACCAGCGAATAACTGATATAGCATCGTGTTAGAGATAAAATGGATGCAAGAAAACAGAATTTTCTGACTTTAAGCTACAGATACTAAATTTCTGTTATTGATGAACAATGTGTTTGTGCGTAATCAGTACACTAATATAATTGTGCGATACATGCATTTAATAAATAAATGTTATTTCAAATTGTTCAAACTGTAAGAATAAAAATGTGTTTTTATTGGTACAGATGAATTTTACAAAGAATTTTTTTATTGTAAATCATTCGAATTTGCATGGTAGAAGACATTTGTTTCTTCTACATAGTTTAATAATGATTAATATAGTTATTTTATATTTTTTTTTCTTTAGAAAAGGCTTTCGGGTTATTTTCATCAGAGAATTTATTGAATACGATTCAATAAATTCAGTGGCCATTTCACTTTGATTGAGTTTGAAAATAATGCATTAATCTGAAACAACGCTGAAAGATGTTGCTTTTTCATTCAATTGATTGTTAAATGTTCCATTTAGAGAATGGGAAATTCTTATGATTTTATGTATGTAGGTTGAATTAAATTAATACTCTATAAAAGATATGCAAATATTAATATTTGCTTCTGAATTACATTCTTAATTTTTGAAGTGGAATTTTGTCGTTACAAGATACTTTATTTAAATTCTTTATAGTTCTATAACTTAACATCATTTTCGCTTTCACATACAATGAGGGGTTTGATTCATTCCTCGAATAACTACATTTTTAATTTTATATCTGAAATTAAGTAATATAAAGTAATTTAAAATGCAAAATCACTTTAAAACTTATTCAATATCTGAAATAATCTCACATCATTATGATAGGGAAAATAATTATAAATGATCCAATTTTGATGCGTCATCTAATTAGGAAATCAAGGAAATTCGTAGGTCAAAGAGTTTATTAGCTATTCAAATTTGTTTTGAAAACAATATTTTTACTTCTACTTCTATTGTATTGTATTTATATTTCTATTGTATTGTTTAAAAGAACTTTCCGATAGAAAAGTTTTTTTCTGGCTGACGTACCGAATCTCCGTCTGCTTTTGTTTCATTTGTATGTAAGAAGAATTTAAATTGCGAGAAACGCATGATAGTATTTTTTTATATGTATCTCATAAAATATAAGAAAAATTTAGCATTTTATTCTGAAATAATTTATAATTTGTTATTTTCAATCTAAATTATTTGGTTATGTTTTGAATATTTTTAAAGACATAAACACCTTTTTTTTACTAATTGAAAAACTTAACTTTTTATAAAATCTCAGCTGCGTATGTTTTTCCTCAATAGCATATTTGTATCAAATTTGGAAGACTTAGTTTATACAATGTATAATTTATAGAATGTTAATACACTCACACATAGAGAGAGTGCGTTTTCTTTTAATTGATATAGAAAGAGAAAATCGACGTGTACATAGATACCCTATCTTCGAGTCGAAAGTTAAAAAAAAGGAGGTGGTTACAAATGGAGGACGAAGGAAATCATAAACTCTAAAGGAGATTTGATAGGACAGGTACCTCTGGAATTAAGATACCTCAGGTAGATGCATTTTCAATATGCACTAATCTATTATGAAACTGGAAAATAATAAAAAGGCAATCCATATGATGTATTATATATAGTTTCATCTAAATTATTTTTTTTTGATCCTGCGCAAATATTATTTTATATAATATGGACAAATAGTTTCATTTAAAATGTGATGAGATGACAAGGAATGTTAATAAAATAATTGAAAGAGTTGCTGCACACTAAACCCGATACATTTGACGAGGATTTCATAGGTTTAGTTATATTAAAGTCCCGTTTCTAAAGCAACACTAGGGCTATTTGGGAACGGATCTCGTCATTTTGAACCACGGTGAGATGACGTGGGCGACACCTGAGGTGGTCCCTCCCTCTTTAAACTTACAAACCATACCAGGATGATTCCATAAGATTAATTTTTACTGCGTTAAATAATAAGATATTAAAACGGCAATAATATCATCGATTCGAAATTAATTAATTACAATGGACGACATGTTAACAAGTTAGTTTCCATCAACGCCATTTGCCTATCCTCCGTAATTAGCAGTTAATTAGGGGATATCTTCACTGAAAAAGAGATGGTAGAAAGGGGAACATCTATTTAATAGATAAAAACGCAGGCGGAAATTATGGCAGAGAATGCACTAATC
Organism: Argiope bruennichi; assembly: GCF_947563725.1. Lineage (NCBI taxonomy): Eukaryota > Metazoa > Arthropoda > Arachnida > Araneae > Araneidae > Argiope > Argiope bruennichi. The sequence continues at coordinate 126,286,578 of NC_079156.1, forward strand.
CAATCTATGGAACAAAATTTTAAATTGGAATTTTATGAAGGGCTGCGGTGGACTGGTGGTAAGGTTTCGGCTTCGGAACAGGAGGGTTTCAGGTTCTAGACCCTTTCTACTGAAGACCCGTCGAGTAATCGTGTTTGATGCATGTAAAAAGTCCTGGTCAAACATTCTTCCGCTGGTGTGGGACTATTGAGGAGGAGGCAGCACTGGTGTAGTCCTCGTCATCTGACTACTGTTCAAAATGATTAGGTCCTTCCCAAAATAGCCGTAAACTTGCTTTAAAACGGCAAGTTACTATATACAAAACTAAACGACATTCTTATGAAGATAAGAGCAATTTCGTTTACCATATTACATGTTTTTTTTATACGGATTCCACTGCAGGAAAATTCAAGAAAAAAATATTAAAAAAAAAAAAAAAAACAGTAGTTGTAAAGAAGTTCAAAAGATTTCCCATTCGGTTCCGCATGTTTTTGCTCCTATAACGCAAAAAAATATCCAAAGAACTGGTGTAACACAAGAAAAAACAAAGAAGCTTCTATGAAAATCGCCAAAACCCGGTATTTCTTCAAAAAAGAAAATTTTATGTAAGTTTTCCATTTTGTAATACACAAAGTAATTTTAAATAAATATTTACCAACGTTAAAATACTCATGAATACCCTATAGTATAAATGAGTACCTTCCTTTTTAAATGCATTTGAAAAGAAAGGAAAATCTTTCCCTTCATCAAGACCAGAAGTACGAAATCTGTCACAAAATAAAAGTAATGAAATAATGTGAGGTTTTTGGAGCCTCTATGCATTTACCCAAATCCTGATATTGTCTACATGCTATTCAAAGCATATAAGTCATGTTTATTCAAAAAAAAAAAATCGATTTTTATATTCTATTGCGATTTTATTACACCAAGTTGGAAAAGCTAGTTCCTTTAAAGAAATGCTGACATCTTAATTTCAGATATAAATATTATTTTTACAGCGTCGGTACATGCTTTTAAATGAGTTTATCTCTCAAGCTCCCCAAAATATACGTTCAAAATTCATGCTGTATTGCAGAAATGGATCGTTAATTTTTATTCATTTTATTTGAAGTGATCTAGTTGAGCACTAAGTTATGTAGTAAAAGACAATTTAAAACATTTGCAATTTTATCTCTTCAGTAATTTATATTTTAAATTGTACTCTGTTTATTGCAAATGCATTTCGATAATACGTATACCGAAACGAGAATAAACAGATCCAAAAAAAAGCTGGTTATCTTTTAATAATATACTGATACCTTCTGTCAACATTAAACGAATCGATTTCTACATGCCATGATTGTGAAAAAAATGAAGGTATTTTTATCATATGTCAAATGTGGAATTTACTTTTTAACCGATCTTCCTTGACATTTCCTACAGACAGCAGAACGCTTTAAGGAATTTGTAAAAAAAAAAAAATGAGGATAATTCGCTTTTTATACTTGTAGTAATTTTTAAAAGTTAAAATTCAATATTTAAAATGATTTCTTCAGCTGACAATATTGTGTATCATGAAACTTTGCACTCCGAAAGGTAATTCGATGCATAAGTATTCACCTAAAACAAAGATTTATTTATTGCTTCGATAAAAAACTATATATAATTGTTTTAAATCTCCCGTTTAATTAATTTGAATCTTCTTACTACTCTGCAGGTATTTTTAACAATAAAAACTGAAAAAAAAACATAAATAAATGTCAAAATGATGCACTGTCTTGCTGGATGAGAGAGAAGCACCATCCCGGTCGCAAAGGGTTAAAAAGAAAGTGACATTTTAAAGTCTGAGAATATTAACTATCAATATTAATTTATAAGTTCAACTGATCGCACGTCACTTGGATCAACTTACTCAATTAAGTTGATTCCTACAACTATTTTAATGTTTTATAATGCAGTTAAGAAATTGGTTGTAATTTTTTTTATTTTGTATGAAAGGAAACTCAGGATAGGCTAAAAACAATTTTGCATACACTTTTACTTCAAAAAGCCATAAAATTATGAACTTAAAATCATTCAATAAACAAATTATAAAATGAATTAATTTTAATTTTTTTAATTAAATTTCTTCTACGTTATCATTTTAGTAATTTTAATAAATACGGATATTAAATGTTGTCTTTCCCACAGCACATAATGCATGTCTCTAGAGATTGTACATGATGCATTGAATTCATAACTCTTAATTTTTTTCCAAATAATTCAAAGCAGCAAAGACCATAACTGTCTTATTCCGTTTAGTCCTCCTATCTTGCTTCAAGGTAATTAGTTGCACATTTTAAATCTGAAATTATTTTTTTTTTCTAATGAAAAAAAAAAACTCTATTTTATTTCAATTATTCGAAGTATAGATAAAGAGTTCGTCGAAAGATTCTAAATTGCGAAATTGACTAATCTCCGTGTTTCTTGCATCCCTGGAGCCAAAAAACATGTTTCTGGTATCATGTCTGACTACGAACTAAAATATAGGAATTTTCCAAACACAGGAATTTTTTTATTCTTTTATCTGTACCTCTTCATTACGCGAAAGATTTCTTAGTTCATTTTGCTAATTACTTTGACGAAATATATGGCATTCAAAATTAATAGTGTAATATGCTTCGGTTCATATATTTGTCTAATGTTGTAAATATTGTCAATTGAGGAAAGCAGATAAGCTCTTGTAATCGCTTTGAAAACATATCAAGAAGTATCTGCAATAAAAACTGCTATTGCAGCAAAAGATGAAGAAATGAACAGCGATTCTATATTCAAAAAAATCATTTAGGTTGTTTTGTGTTGAAGGCGAATTCGAGAAACTGATGGTTTCTGTGGCTTGAGATCGGAAGAGAGGGCATTATTTTAAAAAAAACTGCAATTATCGCATGGCATTGGTACTATTATTAAGGGTTGTAAATTTTTAAATAGAAGAGAGCTTTATCTTGAATCACGGAAATCTTCTTCTCTTGGTATTTACTTAAGAAACCAACTGCCATTCTTGAGATGACGCAAACATTACAAAAAAGTGTGTCTTCATCCTCTGGAATAAAAGTTTAGAATGATACCTTTATATGACATCATATTAATTCAAATGAAAGCACACATAAAAATATCTTCTTGTAATATTCCATTTCGTGCATTTTACAGCAATTATCGTGTTCTTTTTCTCCTCTGACATATTTTCACTCCATCAAAATGAAACGAATTTTTGAAATTTTCTTTTATCGTTTTAAAAAGGAAAATTAGATTCAGAGCTTAAATACTTGTTCAGAAACATGAATTGCCAACACTGCTTTCATATAACTAGAGGCTCAATGTAAAGAAACTTTGATCTGAACTACATCATTTCTTCCCCTATATTTACGACATCCTACTTTTAGTTTCTTAATAGTATTCAATTTTGCTGTTCTGTTTTTATAAGCGATTCAAATACATATTGAAAACAATGAAATGCACAATTTAGGAATTTCTTTTTGAACATTTATTGATATAAATTATGTCTAGTAAATAATAATAATAAATTGTGATACAACCTTTTCATCTCATCTTAGGAAACGGCCAAGTATTTTAATTTTGCATCGAATGATTTTTCCGAGTGCAAAGGATTCAGTATTATTTTAAATGAAATTAATTTTCAGTACTTGCAAGCATGATGATTATATAAAAAAAAATAAAAAAAAAAAGGTTGTGATCAGTTAAAAAGAATAATACATATTTTAAATAGGTCTATTTTGAATGCGCATCTTAATTCAGAAGAACGGAGAAATGACGAGGAATTTATCGTTGATAATCAAAACATTTACGCTTCTGAAATATTTGAAATAGAAACTTCCACATTTTTAAAAATGAAAGTTTGTAGTAAAATAAATGTTTCAGGTTTTCATTTTAATGTTATTATAAAAAAAATATTTTAATATAAAAGTATCCTTATTATTTTGTAAAAAAGTAATTACCAAATTTTAAGAACATAAATTTTTCTTTTATGCTTCATAATTTAATGTTTATGTTCCTTATATTAATTTAAAATTGCTCTGAAATATTTTACTGTGCATTACTACATTTTTCTTCCTGTATTACTAATTATCTGTAATATTTGCATCTCATAAAACCGCGAGTCTTCATTGTTCAATGTAAACATCGCCTCCTTTCATCTTTCCTCTCACCCTTATTTTGTCGAATTAAACCCATTCTAACGCATTCGCAAAGACGCGGAGGGTTTAACAATCCTTTGTCAAACAGTATTTTATCACTTCTCTTGATTGTACGATGCAACTTTTCATTCACAGTCAAATTAATTTTGCCCGTTAAGGAGACATGAAAACAAAAACGTATACTATTTTGTTATGTTGGCGATCCCTGCACGTATAATGGAGACAATTTACAAAATGTCTAGTAAATTCTGAAAAAACGGTATTTAAACTTGTGAATACAGGTATTATAAAACTGTACAAATTTCTCAAAATACCGGTATTCGGTATCTTGGTATAAAGGTATTGCAATCTCTAAAAGTAAAGTAAAAGAGTTTTGCTGTGCTTGATATTTTTATTTAAATTCCCATTGATAAGACTATATTTATTTCAAAATAAAAGTTGTTTATTATTCGAAATAAAAATCTGTTTACATTTTTAAACAATAAGAATATTAATTAAATATTGAACTTATATTCAATAAACAACTACTTTCATTGCTAGTTAGCATGTCCTTTCGTTGTCAAAATGGCCAATAGTCTTGGTCAATATGTATATAATAGGATTTAGGAAAACATTGAAAACTGTTTCGATGAAGATTTAACTTGATATTAAATGCTATGTTGTTAAAGTTTATCATTCCCAGGCACGACGAAGATGCCATTTATTCAATCGCATTATAAGAATGTAAATATCAATAATCAAAACTTGCGCGAGGTCCAAATAATTTTCAAGAACGCATTCTTATGTGGAGAAATAGGCAACTTGATTCTACCAACACTAAAAGAAAGATTACCGGATTTTTGATCTGCACTACAATTTCAAAATGTAAATGCTGCAACCTTGTTGTCAAACGCTGGATTCATGAACATTTCGATCCAGTTCTGAAAGCAGATTCCTTTAAAACATCATCTTCTCTTTGAAACCTGCTACAAGTTAAATCGAATATAAAGGGTCTTCCGTCTAAAATGATTAGTTCATAAATGAACGGAAATTGGCAGGGGGGGGGGGGAGTGATTTGGTCATTCTCGGTGAATTTTCGGTATAATCAGTTTTCTGTGGTCTCCTGATTAGAACATTTCAGGCATTTTATCATTTCGGGATGGGGTATTAAATTTCTAATCGATTCATCATCGTAATACTCAATGTGTTTTACTTCTGACCGGAAGATTAGCCTCGGAACCTGCTAAATTGCCTAACCAAATAATAATGCAATTTAAAAACAGAGAAAATTTCAGTTTATAAATGTAAAAGCAAACACGTGCCCCTTATGTTCATACCTATTTAAGCAACCTCGAAAAATACCCCGCATTGTCTTAAGACATTAAGATAAATCTGAGTGACCTGAACGCCGTGACATCATTGGCAAGAATTATGATTGAATAAAGAGGATCATTTACAGGCCATGGTGCAACATCTTCCGTAGGAGGTACGGCACGTCATCGGTTGTCAGTTATTCTTACCCACAACATTTTTATACCAAAAACAACAGCGAAAACCAATCACAGTGTTAGAAGGTTCTAATCCTATTTTTTGACTTCCCCATGAAAATTTAAAATAACATTTCAGGACAGAGACAAGTTATTAACTAGAAATTAAATTTTCACTCCTTACTTATGAAAATCAACTATTTTGGCACCATTTGAAATTCAGAAAATTCTTTTAAAGCAAAATTTGTTCTTTCAGTGTATTTCACCTAGCAAGGAATGTACCTCTAAACCTTTTTAAACAACACAGTTTTTTTTTCCCGACAAACGTAAATTAAAAAGAAAACATATTATTACTTTTTCAATAACACCATTTTACATAATACATATTTACAGATAGTTACAAGGATCTTGGCCAAATTTTAAATAAAATAAAAAATATGGTCCCTGATTTGTACTTTTTAATATTTACCTCTTCTCTGATTGAGCTCTTTTTACAATTTTTTAGGTCATTGTATAGGTTTCTTTAAAATCTACGACTTTTATTTAAATTCTGAGTTTAATAGATTTACATTTATTTAAATGCGAAAAAAGTGATGTTAGGTTTTCCACCATACCCGTCCACCCCTTTTTAAACCGGTTGAATACTAAGAGGCTTTTTCTTGACAGTCAGCTTGCCAATAAATAAAACCGAAAAGTGCTTTTTTCTTGATGGCTAATAAACTTGCTGGTGTGTATTTTTTCCAAGGGTGAGTATACATCGAATGGACTACTAAAAGTTATAGAAAATTTAATCTCACCCGATAAAAATTTTGGAATAGCACTGTGAAAATAACAGGGTTGTGATGACCTTCATCTTAATATGAATTTTCTTATATCAATACTGGGTGGACTTTCTGGAGCGTTTTTTCTATTTGAAAATTCGATTTTAAGTTCATCTGACAATCTTCAGGGCTGAAAAATAATCGATGAAAAGGTTTAAGATAAAATTATGCAGATTAAAATATCTGCCAAACAGAATTTATTTTGTGATAACTTAACATATTTTTCAGGAGTGTATTTTCTATTCTTTTACCGGAAAATTTATTAATTAAAATTTTAAAGTTATATAAGTATGCGCTTTCATGAATTGATTCTTGTGTATGTGCAATGTAAAATTTCCATAATTCAATGTCTATGCAAAACATTTTGTTTTAATTACATTTTTTTAGCATTAGCCACCGTGTGAAATGTTAATTTGTGCAAAAAACGAAGTGCATTCTGAAATGTGTATGATTTTTACGTTGTTTGGTAAATTCATTCAAGTTTAATACATTCTTCTAAAATAACAGATATTTTAGAAAAAAAAACCCATTTGTTCATTATTATAAGTCATTTCTGAATTTTAAATTATAGAAAATAATAATCTGCATTGTGTTGAAGGGAATATAATTATTACCTTTTATAATTCCAAATTTCCATTTACACAGTATGATGGTTCGATTCCTTATTTATTATTTATAAATTCGAGTTATAAGAAGATTCTTGTTTTATTATCATATAAATTAGAAACAGCCAAACTATCTTAAATTCCAAATACTTATACTTGTAGAAACTCAGAGTGCGTTTGAGTATTGCAATTATTTTAAGTTTGGCGGAAATTTTAATGGATGGGTAGAAACATAATAATCAGCACATTAACATAAAATTACGATTATTTTAAAAGGATTTTAACATTCAACCATGTTTCATTTTCATATACTGGAACAATGAGTTTTAATGAATAAAATATCAAAATAATGGGACAAAGTAATATTAACTGGTTGACACAAGCAAACAAACAAACAAACAAAAAAAACAAAAACAGGTTTAAGAGATTTAAATTGCAAATAAAAGCAATCACTTTCAAAATTTTAAAAATATTAACGAAAATGAGACCTCTATTTAGAGAAATCTCAAGTTATACAAAGTTTGAATAACAATACTAAGAATAACAATAATATGATTATTTTCAAGCCGTCCAAACTCCGTTGAATGCTCGTTGCATCCTAATTCAAATAAATTTATTCGAACATTACTTGAATTTAGTACTCATTGTTAGTAGCACTTTATATTCATATACCTACGTATGTTATTACTTCAAGTATCAAATAAAGGAAATGTTAAGTATCAGAAATTAAAAAGAATCTTTTAGGTTTCTTAAAATTGGTAACCTTTTTAATTGGTAATTTATCTTTTCAAGTTTCCAGAATGAATTTAAGAAATTCATCTCCCCCCCCTCCTCTCTCTTCTTCCAATCATGTTTTTCCAAGTTACAGAGTGAGAGCAGAAAGCATGCTTCACTTACATCAGTCAAACGACCATAAATGTGAAATGTATACTTGACAGCGGTTAATCCAAAAGTATATTTTATTCGAGAGTTTTACTTTAAAAATTGTTTACTATTTATTGATTAACGTTGAGACTTTCAAAATTATTTGATGCATTGAATAAATTTTAAAAAAAATGAATAAATGTAAATGGAGAAGTTTATAGTTAAAGACATTTTACACACACACGCAAAAAAAAATGTAAATTGATACATGCTAGGATGACACTTAAATAATAAATAAAATTAATAAATAATTGAAAAGAGTGAAGCTTTAAAGATTCAAATAGTTAATGTCGTTAATTACGATTCAAAATAATCAAAGTAATGTTCATTAAAGAAAAACGCAAAAATTTTGATAACGCAATTTAATAATGAAAAAAACCTATTTCTATCCATTGTACCAAACCCCCGGGGGACACCTCGAAATGAGGATGGGATGCTTCCGGTATGGGGGTTGGATCTCGCCACCCTGGAGGGTACACAAATAGCTGGGGGATCTGACTCCTCCCATTGATGACGGGACGTACTTTCTTCCTTGAGGGTAGCACCGGTAGCCCGTGATGGCCCTTAGAACTCAACCACACTTCCCACCAGTGTTGCTGTTGCGGCGGTCCGGTCATTCAGACTTAATGGTTTAAATCCATGGGCCTTCGTAACAGGTCGGAGAATCAGTTGGTTGACTATATTTAATAGCCTTGTACCAGCTCTGTTCGTTATTTATTTGAACCATCTTAATACCCATAATATCCTAATGCAGTATATATATATATATATATATATATAAGGTAACATAAAATTATTTGTACTTTTAATTTCACTCTGCTGTCATTTAACTTTTTTATTCGTCTTGTAAATTAAACAAATATTAAATAGAAGCCATTTTTTTTAGTTTCCAACAAAGGAAGAAAACCAAGATTTAAAATAATTGACAGAACAATGAAAACGGTTTGAAATGTAATCGGTGATGTATTGTAGAAAATACTGGAAAAGGTAACTTTAATAATTTAGATCTTGAAGATAGCAATTAAAAAAAAGTTAAATGGTGTAAAAGTCTTTGCTTCCTGTAATAATTTTTGAAGTAATCCATAGAAAAAAAAACTCACAAATTTCCCTTGATTTTTATTTAAATTTTGAGACAATCAATTCGAAGTGCACTTTTTCATCTTCCAAAGCATATCTGTGCCATATTTGGTATCTATTGATCTAACAGGCACTCCCTCCCTCCCTCACCCCCTACACAATTTTTAAAATTGTTAGTAAAAAGAGATAGACTAGAAGAAAACATGACAAATTCTCACGGTGATCTTCTGGCTTAGACACGAAGGTAAAATTTCCAAGGTAAACTGTAAAGACTGGATCCTAACACAATCAGAAATCCTTTAGATTAGGGGAGATGCATCTCTTATTCAGCCGTAATGTGCGGCAATGCAATACGAAACCTGGAAGTAATAATACCACATTCCAAACCTAATTTTTAAACAGGAAATGACTTCAAAGTTTTTATTAAAAACGAAGTCTCACAGAGATATTCAATTCTAAAAGTAATATAAATTTTATTACTATTTATTAAAACATTCATAAAACGCATTACATATCTCCGGCAGAATGCGATTTTCAATGTATAAATAATAGAAATCCTCTGAGAATTTCATCAGTCATAATAAAAATGGCTTTCCTGTTGTCACTAATTTTTCTATTTGGAATAAATACAAATACCAAATTTCAATTGTATAAAGTAATTGAAGTAATTTTATACTCTAGAAAAAGAAATAGTTGTCTTATTTCCTGACTGATTTCATCAATGTTTTGTCCTGCGATGCCTGCTGCTTTTGAAAGTCTTCTCATAAACTAAACATTTATAAGATCAACCTCAAGTGTGAGTCCGAATAGGACCTTTAAAGGCCTTATTTTGAGAAAAAGCTTTATGGCACATACAACACATATAGGGCTTTTCGCCAGTGTCTATCTTGATATGTTTTTTGAGATTATCTTCAAAGAAACTAGTTTTTGATAAAACATGCACTCGAAAGGTTTTTTCCCAGTGTGCTTTCGTTAATGTTTTTAAAGACTACATTTACATTCAGTTTCTTTAGAACAAATACCGAAAATACATTCTTTCTTATGCCAACGTATTCCTGGAGTCATTTAAGGTGAAAAAGGCTCTTTTTTCAGATCCCCGGATGTTTCGATCCGGTTATTTTTTGGTTCCTTATTTCCTACAGAAAAATCAGAACATTTACAAAATTCAATCGCAGTGTTTTTATATCTTTTCACTGATAAATGATATTTCGAAATATGAGTACTGACCAATGTAAGTGTCTTATTTATCTGTATAGAAGACATTGCTTGAAAATGATACCTTAAATGAACAGGCTGAAGATGATATCAGATTGTCATTACCTTTTCAGACTTTATCCATTTGCACTCGGATGGTGACTCTCACTCAAAATTCAAGACGGTGCACCATTTTGACGCTTTATTTATTTAATTTTGATTGTTAAAAATACCTGCAGAGTAGTAAGAGGGCGAAAATTAATTAAACGGGAGAATTCAAATTCAAACAATTATATATTGTTACGTAATTTCCGGGGTTCGTTTGGATAGTGGGAGTTGTATGGTGTAAAGAACGCTCAATCACCAGGCGGCAGTAGAAAATAAAACAACGACGTTTATTTACACGAAGACACACAGGACAGCACAAAGACGGCAACTATATACAGCACAGAAGACGATTATCTTCAGCCGAGATGTGCAGCAACAACAGCATACACAGAAGATTATATCTAGACTCTACTGCAGACAGTTTTTGCACAGCTTAGTTCAGCACTAGTTTCGCTCCGTCGCTGCTCCGCTTATCTCTGCAAGGCCAGTTCTTTAGCGTCGATTCCGAATTTTCTTCGACTCCACTGGTTCACGACTGCTCGGCAGCTGCGGCTGCTTTCTTTTATAGGTCTCAGGAGGCGGGGCTAGAAGCCTCTCAACCAATCAGGAACGTTCGAGGCGTAACTAGGTTCCTACTGGACGGATAGGGAAATTCTCGATGTTTCGGGTATAATCTAATTTGGCGCCAAATTCGTCGCCAAGTTGCCAAATGTTCGCCAAATTTGTCGCCAAGCTCTGGGACCTCCTATGGAACCAACTATGCTGGGAAGCAGCATCACAGGTTCTTAACAATATATTTATTTTTTGGAGCAATTAAAATGTCTTTGTATTAGATGAATATGTACTCATCGAAATACTTTTCCGAGTACAATTTGTTAAATGAGCTATGTACCTTGGTAGAAAGAGTAAAAAAAGGGAATTATCGGCAAAAATAATAAATAAATGTATGGTGAGATTGATTTTTTTTTTCTTTTCTTTCCTGAAAGCCGACGGTGATTTTGGGGGGGGGGCTTATGGTGCATGAGTTTGAAACTTATTATTCCATACTTGGAAATAAATTGCAGATGCATTGCTTAGTTATACTAAAAATAATACTTCTTACAAAAGGTAGCATTCATTCGAAACTGAAAGGAAGAAAAACATTAAAGAAATCAGTATTCAATGTTGCTCACAAAAGGAATAAAAGCTAATTTATTTTGCCACATCCGAGATAAATTTGCTATAAACATAATTCACATATTTTTATAATGTTCCTTTCTTCTTCTTCTTGTTTTGATGTGAAACTTTATGTTAGATATTTGAATGACACATCCTCCTCCTACAAGTGGTGAATAAAATTTCCAAAGTTTTCAAACGACGACTTGTGCAGATCTTTTAGTTTTAAGAAAATATACAGTTGCTTTGTGCATGTACAATTATTTCCTGTGTTAATACCTGATCCCATATCGAATATTAAATTCTTTTTTAAACTTAAACTATGCTATCCTTCATTTATATTCAATACACTTGCAATGAATGGCGCCTTCGATTTAAAATGCTGAGCAATTTTTTGAAGACTATTTGAACAAAACTTAGGATTATTACTTATTAAAGAATTTGTTTCTTTATTCTCCTGATTACGTCTTTATATTTCTAAGCATTTATGAAATTCAAAAGGCGTGTATCCATATAAGTTGCATTTATTATGAAATTTTATTATTTAGTTTGTTTTATATTTTTAGATTTGTTCAATTTTTTTTTTTTAATTTTATGGAAAATTGCACACTAAAAATTATAATCCGGTTTTGAATCCAATCTATAATGTTCCAGAAGACTAAATTTTGTAATTAAAGATAAATGTGGTAAATACTGAATTTTTGGCTCAAGATTTTACTAGGTATAAAATTGACTTAATTTTTGATGAGCATTAAATTATTGCTTTCCCTTACAAGTACATGAAATGAAAAAAAATTAGATAGTCAAAATTGAGTCGACATCCTGCGGCGGATGTTACATTATTTAATTGAACCAGCGTCAGTTGAAGGATTCGAGTACCACGGAACTACAGTGAAAATGCAATTTGCATTATGATTTAATTTTCATGTAATGAATACCAGATCTCCTTTTATGGAAAATATGTTGCATCATGTTTGTTTTTTAGACAAAATTTGCATTTATATAAGAATATTTATTCCCTTATTTATATCAAATTATTTTTTCTAAAGAAATTAATTTTCAGTACTTGTCAGCATGTTGAGTGCGTAAAATAAGTAGCAACGGTGTGCTCAATGTTTCTGTACACTTCTTTACGTGCTTAAAAATGGACCTTTTAATTTAGAGCAATGGACAAAAGACGTGGAACATACTGTGAATTATCAGCAAAATTTATGCTAGTGAAATATTTAAAATAGAAACCCCCAAACTGCTAAAGATGAAAGGATTGCAGGATTTGCTTCCGGTTTTATTTTACTGATGTTATCTTACTTCTCAGTCCCGATCCAAAATAATTCTTCAAGCATAATCTAATTCATAGAACATATCCTAGAGGTAAATAATAATAAATATGCCTTGAAAAAATTTTTTATCGGCAGAAAATAAAAAGGAAACTGAATCTCTTCTTTTGGTTTATGGGGCGACGAAATAAATAAAAATCTTAATTTAATCAGTAAAATATTTTGATTAATAGTTTTTTATTAGAATCTCATTAAATTTCAAACCATTTCATATCTATTAGTGCAGTTGAGTGATTGCATTCATAGAAAATATTTTTAATAAAATGTAACTTTTTATTTAATAGACATGTATAATTCTATTTTTAAATCTTAAACTTTTATTTTTCTCTTGTTTTATAATATTTTCAAAATTCTTGATTGTTCAAATGAATCATGAGATTTTGAATCATGAGTTTTGATTGTTCAAATGAATCATGAAAATACACTCAAAGCAATCAATTCGAACCAACTAGAGGACTCAGGTTAAAAAAAAATCATGCATCACCCACGCTAACACTGTTATAGTACGGAAAGTAATATTTTTTGATATTAACTTAATTGACTTCCATGTTAAGGTAATTCAAATAATAAAATAGGTAATCACGTAAAGCGAAGACTGATGTTAAATATCAGGCCTCGTTTTCATTATTAGAATCGAGTGTAGTATTTAAATTTAGTACAAGGGGCTCTAGTATGTTATTTAAGAAACCTGCAATTCATAATTTATTGAAGTTTCAAATCTGTTTTAACTGTAGAAATTTCTGAGAAATATAAAAACTCAATACAACGCCTACAGCATGAAACTGCTATAACTACATAAATCTCAATTTCTTCGCTTCTATAAAAGTTTATTGTGCATTTATGATAAGACAACATTATTTTGGGTGAAAATAATGGGTAAATGCCGTTGCAGACGTTGCGGAAATATAATAATACGTGGTGAGGATCACACTTGCTTCATTCACAAGAAATTAGACTACAGGTATTCAATACAACAGCGAGCAGAATCCGATGACAACCTTGAAGAAGGAAACGATAAATCTACGGAAAATTCGAATGACAATTCTCAGAATTTAATTCAAGCTTTTGGACGAAACGAAAGTAAAAGATCAGTGCTCAGAAGTTTGCTTCTATTTCAAAATAATGAAAGTAACAAGTCTACGAAATCTGCAGGGAGCTCCAACTATGCCCAACTAAGAAATCCTTCTAATAGTTCATATTTTCATCCCATTTCAGATTTTCAAGCGATTCAAGTCCAAACAAATAAAAATGCCTCTTTTACGGCTTCTTCAGAAAATGCTGAATCTAATAACATACATGAAAATGACTTTTTCGAAACTTTTAACAGATCACAAGCTGCTGCCGGATCGAGTGGTATTGATATACCAAATCAAATTGGATCGGATCTGATGCATGCGAAACCTGATGAAGAATGTAAAATATCTCTTGAAGAGAGCAAATCGCAGTCTTTGAAAAAAGATAAAAAGGATTTTATGGATGATTTAGAATATGTTATCAGAAATGCTCTTTCAGAAAATAACAATAATGTTTCTGGAAATGCGAATTCAACTGAGAATCCTGATCTGCCGCCAAGACATAAAGAGCCGAAAAATTGCAAAATGCAAGTGTCAGAATGTGTAAATGATGAACATATTTCATCCGAAGTACACTCTCAGGTGCAAAGTAAGAAGACGAAAATGACTACCTACGTGAATGAACCTCATTCTACCAAAAAAGATGGCAATGCTGCGGCTGGACCTTCAGGAATCTGTGCCCGTAAGAAAAAATTTCCTAAGACCTGCAGTAGGAAAGATACTCTTAAACCGAATTATCAAACACACACTGGCAATGAGCCCTTTATGTGCAATATATGTAAGAAAAAATTCTCTTCTAAATCAGATTTCGACCGACATTACAGAACGCACACTGGCGAAAAGCCATATGAATGCGGTATATGCGGAAAAAAATGCAGTCTGAAAAGTAATCTCATCATCCATTATCGAATACATACTGGCGAAAAGCCTTCTGAATGCGGTATATGCGGAAAAAAATTCAGTCACAAATCATATATCATCATCCATTATCGAGTACATACTGGCGAAAAGCCTCATGTGTGTGAATTTTGTAATAAAGGTTTTTCTCTAAAGGGTAATCTTAATAGGCATGTAAGGACGCACATTGGAGAAAGGCCATATAAATGCCCAGCTTGTGAAAAGTCTTTCACAAACAGAAGAGATTGCATTAGTCATCACAAAAGAAAGCACGAGTGATACTAATTTGCAAAGTACAGAAATAATTCTTTTTCTCTAGTATGAAACACCTTCGAATTCATTACTGAGTTGAAAATATTGTCATTGCTACAATTTTATTTTATTTTTTTTTTTACGAATTTTACTATTTTGACGAAGTACATTTATAGATTTTAAACTTATAAGCCATATTTTTTTAATTTGTTATTGACGATGAAAGTATGTTTTTCTGCTTAAATGATTTTATATTTAAGTATTTATTGTTTTAATTTTTTAAATCTATTTTATAGTTTTTAATCCTAGTGAGTTGTGTTCTTGTGAGTTTAAACCAAACATAGAGGTCTGAGCTCCCTTCTAATAAAACACTCATTATTACATTCATTAAGACATTTTAATTGAAATTCTGATCGACTAATAACTGTTAAAATCGACAGCAACACTTCGATTTTGAATTGGTGTAATAAATTATGTTTTTTTAACTTCATGTTTAATTAAAGAATGAATATTAGCTCCAATTGGACAATTTAGATTAAACGTAAAATCTAGGGCGATATTAATGACGAATTTCTCAAGTAATCCCTTTTTCCCTATTTTGTAGATTATGCTCTACAATAAATATTGAATGCATTTTTGTAAATAGTTTAATAAGTGCTTTTATGTTAGACATAAGATTCGAATATCTTTGCGATATTTTTTTGCTTTCTAAGAAATTCTTTGTGGGCATTTGCAATGAAGGAATAAATTCGGTGAATTCAATGTGAATTTTATTTTCAATAATTTGTATATAATAGTAAAGGAAAATGTGTTGACACATGCTACACAAATAGAAACCCAGCTTTGGCACATGTGCATTTTAAATATCGGCAGTTTGCAGATCCGAAAGTGGATTTTGTAATGATTGCTAACAGTTTCATTGGTTATAAAACAAAAGAAATTTTGGCGTGTTTCCTCAATAATTTCAGAAGCAAAAAATTATTTTCAAATCATACTAAAATTCGAGGCTTATTCATTTCAAAGATACAATTTTTAGATGTATAAATGTATTTTAAATTTTTAACAAATTAAAAGAAATTAAAATTTATTTTACAGCAATATGTTTCATTGTTGAAGTGAAACTGATTAATTTCACTTTTATTAACTTTTTATCTTATATTTTAATATTGTTAATGACCAAGAAATTATGAGTCGCTTATTTTTTCATGTTGAGGAATTTCAATATTAAATGTTAAGGTATTCGTTTATCTAAAATTTTAAAGTAAGTATTATTATCTTTTTTTTTTTGAATCATAAGATACTAAAAATTATTTAAATAGACCCTTTTTTTAAAATTTCTTCCCATTCTTGTAATGTAATATAATGAAATGAAAACAAATGAATAAAAGACAGAAAATGAGAAAAAGTTATTGAAAAATAAACATGATTGTAAAATAGTACAGCTTATATATCTAATAAAAACTTTGAAGTTATAATTATTTATTGAGAAAGTTATTAAAACTATAATATATAATTTAGGATTATTGTCTAATGAAGAGGCTGGAACTTGAGTAGCCTTTTAATGAATATTAAAATGTAAGCTCGTTAACGCTTTGAAATAGGAAACTCTAATATATTAAAAATGATATGATTAAAGGAATTAAAAAAATTCCCAAATTTTATTTTGCTGATATAGTACTTTCAGTAACAAGTACTGAAATTATACTTGTAAACAATCTTTTATTCCTAATCTGATTACATAATTATAAGTTATAGGCAAATGACCATAAAAATAAATTCGATGATATTTTTATCCACTCAAAATAAAAATAAAAAATAAAAAAATACGAAATATTTTATAAAGATTTTGAAAAGAAAAGAAAATTTTATTTTATTATAAAAATTTTAGCAAAATATTCTTTGACAGAATCGTAAGAAATTTTATACCATTTCCTACTTGCAAGTACAGTTAAGAGGGGAAAATTCATAGAAATGTTTCTGATAAAAGCATGTCTAAGGGAAATTTCTATTTTATAGGCAGTGCAATTCTATTTTAAAATCTAATTCAAGCCTTCCATTTTTTTAAATAATACCTGCTTTCATAGACAAATATATTTTAAATTGACGAAAATTTTGATTGTTCAAATGAATCATCAAAATACACTCAAAGTTATAAATTCGAATCAATTATGGAACTCATATTATAAAATTCCACCCAGTACCCATATTTCTATGCTATCTCTTCGACAGTAATAGGCATTCTAGATCATATTCCATTTGTTTTTAAAACTCAGTTGGTATGCAGATTAAGATAATTGAAATGATATCACAAATATTTGAGAACACAAAGCGGTGTTTACTTGTATGAGTCAAACCACCCATACATGTAAAATGTATTCTTGATAGCTGTTAGTCAAAAAGCATATTTTATTCAAGAGATTTACTTAATATTATTTATTAAATAATTTTTTGAGTTCTAAATTTCCAATATGGCTAGAATAAATGAAACAAAAAACAGATGCAGAGTAGAAAATGGTAAATGCTATTTACACTGATATGCCTCCATTATTATTTATTCAACGCATGACGGGCGAAAACTTTGAATAATAAAAGTATCATTGAAGAGATCAAAGCTTTAAATATTAGAACCGCTAATTGCATTTATTGTGCTTCAAAACAATAAAAGATAGCACATTAAAAGCATCCAAAAACTTTGATTTATACTATTTCACACTAAAGACAAAATATATTTTTCAACTTAGTGTCAAATATTGCCTTTAATAAGGCTGAAAAGTTATTTCAATTATATGCATGTTAATCTGTAATCAAAGGAAGATAAAAATTATGCTAAACATTTCTGAATCCCATATATTTTAAATATTTCAATCAAGAATCAATCCAGAAAGGAATTATCTAGTTTCTAGAAATTATTTGTTTTTCTGTATAACTGGTCGTGCTTAATATCCAATTTGTTCGCCGGAATTTGAAGTCAATAAAGTTTTCAAATAAACACTTCTTGTAACTTCTTATCTATGCTTTTTTTCTGACAAATATTTATTAAATTCAAATTTTGTTAACTATATATACTATTATATTATATTGTTATGAAATTTCCGGGGTTCGTTTGGATAGTGGGAGTTATATGGTGTGGAGAACACTCAATCAGCAGGCGGCAGTAGAAAATGAAACAACTACGTTTATTTACACGAAACCACACAGGGCAGCACAAAGACGACAACTACGTACAGCACAGAAGACGATTATCTTCAGCCGAGACGTGCAGCATACACAGAAGCATACAACAATATAAACAGCAGCATACAACAGTATACACAGCAGCTCTACTCCGTCGTTGCTCCGCTTATCTCTGGAAGGTCAGTTTCGACTATGCCCTAGCAGCTGCGGCCGCTTCCTTTTATAGGTCTCAGGAGGCGGGGCTAGACGCCTCTCAACCAATCAGGAACGTTCGAGGCGTATCTCCGTTCCTACTGGACGGTTCGGGAAAATTCTCGATGTTTCGGGTATAATCTATTTTGGCGCCAATGTTGCCAAATTCGTCGCCAAGCTCTGGGACCTCCTATGGAACCACTATACTGGGAAGCCGCATCACAGGTTCGTAACATTGTCCCCCTCCTAAGGACTGCACGTCCCGGGCAGTCCCCCTTCAATCCAACAGCTGGCGTAGTCTTCCGAATGATGTGATGATGTTGATGCGTTTGGCGACTTCCGGTCTTTCGAAGATGGCATCGTTTACTGATTTGGCGGCGACTAAAGATCCATCCGAACCTTCTCAATGATTTTGACTCTGACCTCTTCGTCGTTTCGGATGGTACACCCAGACTTGATTCCTCTTCTTGAAATGCAATATGTCCCATGGAGCGAAACGCTCGATCGTAGTAGAGGCCTCCGGAATGAATTCTTGCCAAGCTGGTAGGTTGGTCACTTTAAACTTCTTCCATCGAACCAATCGTATATCAGGATGATCCAACAGTGCCTTCTGAAGTCCACTCGAAAGCCAAGTATTCGCCTTCATCGTCAAAGCTTCTGCGGGAATATCTCCGCCTATTCTCGACACTTGAGAATTGTTCGCAGCTCTCCCCACTGGATCTTCTGAAAATGACATCTGCCTTTACTGGAAGGGCTCTTCTGCAACGACACAACTTGACCGGATATACAGGAGATTCCTCGGCACCTACTTGCATGACACTCCTTGGAGAATCCACAACAAAGCCGAATTCTTGGAGGAAATCGAGGCCGTGACAACAAGGATCAGCAATTCCAGCCATGTAGTCTTCTTACGTGTCACTATGCCAGGAGATACTAAGAGGCTTGCAGAGAGGTAGCCCTTTCAATCTTTGGGACGAATCCAATCCAAACAGGGTCGCATCAACTCTTACATCCATAGGCATCGAGCACGGGTCGCCACCAACAGACCCGTCCGAAGAAAGTCCATCTTCTCCATCCCCAAGCGCCTGCACTTTCGGTTCCACTTCAGGGGACTCATTCGTAGAAGACTGTTTCAGTTCTGCAATTATTTGACATTCTCCCTGTTCGTTCCTCTCTTTATTAAACTTCGGTTCATCCTCAGGATGGCTAAACTCCTTTTCAGTGGCACAGGTCTCCATTCGATCTTCAGTCTTTTCTTCCACTTGGCTCTCGCTTCTTCTGTGATAACTTCCATTTCTTCTGTGATAACTTCCATTTCTTCTGTGATAACTTGGATGTCTTCAGTTTTGTTAACTTTATCTTCTAAAATTTCTTTCCATGACGAAAGGTCTTTCTTCATTTCACTCTCCATGTCTTCATATCCCGTTTTCATTTCTTCCGTGAAAGCTTTCATGTCTTGCAAAAGTTTTTCTTGTCCGGCTATCATTTCTTGCAAAAGTTTCTCTTGTCCAGCTTCCATAGATTTCTTCAATTCAGCCAACAGAGCCAGTAACTCACCATTACCGCTATCAGCCATTTTTGCTTGGGATCACATCAGCACCATACACTATTAAACACTATCCCACTTCTGACACCAAATGTTACGGAATTTCCGGGGTTCGTTTGGATATTGGGAGTTATATGGTGTGAAGGACAATCAATCAGCAGGCGGCAGTAGAAAATGAAACAACGACGTTTATTTACACGAAAACACACAGGACAGCACAAAGACGACAACTATATACAGCACAGAAGATGATTATCTTCAGCCGAGACGTGCAGCATACAACAGCATACACAGCAGCATACAACAATATACACAGCAGCATACAGCAGTATACACAGCAGCTCTACTCCGTCGCTGCTCCGCTTATCTCTGGAAGGTCGGTTCCGACTACTCTGCCCTAGCAGCTGCGGCCGCTTCCTTTTATAGGTCTCAGGAGGCGGGGCTAGACGCCTCTCAACCAATCAGGAAAGTTCGAGGCGTATCTCGGTTCCTACTGGACGGGTCGGGAAAATTCTCGATGTTTCGGGTATTATCTATTTTGGCGCCAGAGTCGCCAAATTCATCGCCAAGTCGCAAAATAGTCGCCAAGTTTGTCACCAAGCTCTGAGACCTCCTATGGAACCACTATGCTGGGAAGCCGCATCACAGGTTCGTAACAATATTATATTATAATATTAACCATATTATTGTATTAAAAACTATTTTAATCATTCATTTATACATTATTCTCATTTTTATTCTATACCTTTATGCCTTCATTTATATTACAAAAAAGAGTAACAGTCTAAAAAAATAGCAACCTTTAAGTTTTAAAAAATTGTTTGATTTAAGTTAAACATTCAATATGAATAATACAACATTTCAAAAATTTTATTAAAATTATACTTTATGCTGAAAAATTATCAACTTACAAAAATCAGTTGATGCATCGTTTCTTGAATACTAAGAATGAAGAAAAACTAGAATATATTATTAGCAGCAACAAATGAATTTCACTTTATGATTGAAATATATTGCTTCCAAACGTGCTTAGTATATTTCTGAAGAATGGATTGAATATTTATATTTTATTAGATGCTGCATAAATTATTATCATTCAAAAGATAATGCTTTGACTTTTATAACTCTAAAAAAGTATATATATATGCTGCAATATTTTCAGAAGTTTGTAACAGAAAATATATATATATATATATATATATATATATATATATATATATATATATATATATATATATATTTCATTAATTGAAAATCTAACAAATATTTCAAAAACATCTCTCCGATTAGAGTATTCACATCTTTCCATGTTCTAAAACCATTTCCCAAAAATAAAATGACCTTGAAAGTGCATATTAAAAAAAAGTATCACAGACATATTCAACTCTACTATGTAACATACATTTTACTAATTTTTATTCAAACATTCATAAAACGGATTACATATCTCCGTTGAAACGCGATTTTCAATGTACACTCCTGTCCAAAATTAAGGTCACAAACATAAAATCTGTGAAAAAGAAAAACTATTCACTGTGTTGCCACGAAATTTGGCACAGAGGTACACTACAATGGAAGAAAGAACATAGACACATAACAACTTGGAAAAGATTATTATTGGGTTTTAAGAAACAGGGTATATCAAAAAGTGTTACATTATGAATCATAGATACAGCATTTATCCCGAGGAAAGCCTGTCTAATATGGAGTGAGAATCACCGTGCACTGCTATGCAGGCTTCACAACGAGCTTTCATACTGTTTATGGCGGTGTAAATAAATGCTTGGGGCAACAACGCCCATTCTCCCAAAAACGTGACTTTTAACTCTTGGAAGGTATTAGGAGGGGGGTTATGCTGTACAATGACTCTTCCTAGACCATTCCAAACATGTTCAATAGGATAGTGATCCGGAGACCTCGAGGGTCTGTCCATACGTCGATTATCCTCTTCCTCAAGAAAATCATCAACGATCTGGGCTCTGTGTGGACGCGCGTTATCGTCCATAAACGTGAAATCTGGGACAAAATCACCCCGGAACAACCTCACATAGGCTTCAAGGATCTCATCCCTATAACGATGTGCATTGACAGTACCCGCATCGAAGATGTGCAGTGGTGTAAGACTGTCCAACATTATGCCACCCCAGACAAGGATTCCTCTTCCACCAAATCTGTCGATTTCTTTTACTAGGAGGGATGACAGCGAGTTCCTCACTCTCTCCAGATGAAGATTCGACGAGTGTCACTCGGTGCGGTAAATCTCGACTCATCACTAAAAAGAACACGCCCACATTCTTGCTGTGCCCATGTTTGATGTGTTCGGCACCACAACAAACGGGCTTTTCTGTTGGATGCAGTCAAAGAGACGCACTCAACTGGTCGTCCGGCATAAAGGGATCGCTCTGCTAGACGTCTGTATACTGTTTGTCTGGAAATTATTATTCCAAACGCAGCAACAAGGTCACGAGCAAGTTTGGGAGCTGTTGTCAGCTTATGCCGTCGTGAGCGTAATGCCAAAACGCGATCCTGTGCAGGCATCGTTGCTCTGTGACGGCCTTGGCCGGCCTTCCTGGTTACAGTACCACTTGTTTGGAATTGATTCCACAACTGGATACCACTTTCGGTGCCACTTATAACCATCGAGCCACCTCCGCTTGAGACTGCCCAGCTTCAAGCCTGCCAACGGCTCTCCATCTCAAGGAATCGTCTAAACGATTATGAGAACTCATTCTCACTGGAAACAGTTTAAATTTTTTGTTTTAATGCAATATTCATAAAATTGCAAGCAAAAATCCTAGATGCCTAAACGGCCTAATTTCAGTAGATCCTCAAAAGCTAATGCTAAACCACATTTTTTCCCCCAACAAAGGTTAATATCGTGTTACCGGTCCTTCACAATATATAAAATATAATTTGTTTAAATTTTACTGGTAGTCATTTAAAATTACTTTGAAAAACATTTTTGTGACCTTAATTTTGGACATGATTGTATAAAGGAAAGAAATCCTCTGAGAAATTCGTCATTCATAATAAAAAAGGATTTTCATTTATCAATGTTTTTCACTATGAATCAATGCAAACATTATTAGATAATGAAACAGTTAATTATAAACTATTCTTTAAATCAATTCAGAATCAAAGCATTGCGGTCTATTATTACAGTTGTTAATCGATTTAAGTGATTTTGCACGCGTTATAATCGATATTATTATTTAGAACAAATATACGTTATTATGAAAACATTTCCGAAAATCTATGAAGAAACTAGAAATCATAAATATCATTGTATTTTGGAGATGTTTAAATTTGAAGTAAACTGAGAAAGGAGAATATTTGCTTTAATGAATGGAAGAGGAACATATATGCATAATATTAACAAGTTTGAAATAGCATCAATATTAAAACCATTTAAGTAAACACACACACACAAAAAAATTAAAAACTAGATACAATTAGGAGTAAACACATTTGATTTGAGAGCTTAAGATTTTCATTAGTCTTCAAGTAACATGCAATAATTTGTAGATTTGATATCAGAAAAATAGACTTCGTTAAACATGTATAATTCATACAGTAATTTTAAAAATAAAATTGTAATAATTGAATTTAAATAATTTTATTTCGCTATAGAATTTGAAATAGATTCATACTAGATTAAGAGAGTTATTTTTCTAACTTCCAGATTGATTTCATTTAGGCATTCTCTGACGCCTAATGCAATCGCTGCTGTTCGTGAACCTCTTTCCACATGCTGGGCATTTATAACGTTTTTCTCTAATGTGAGTCCTGATGTGTATCTCCAGAGAACAGTTATGAGAAAAAGCTTTCTTACATATATAGCACCCAGCTTTTCTGATTCTTCTGTTCGTCCTAGCAAGAAAACATTATCTTCGGTGTTCTAAAAGTAGCAATGGTGATTCTCACTGTAATTATATGTGCTTTTGCATGATTGACACAAATATCGAACCATTAATATCCCATTAAAAAGATTAACTTATACGAAAATGTAGACGAAACTTAGCTGTTATAAAAAACTTTTAACTTTAACGAAAAATTAGCTGTTGATTTGAATTAAGCAAAAATTCAGTTTTTCTAAGCAATTTAATGCTGCAGGATAATGTCATAACGTAGATTTTGTTTGAGTGAAGTGGATTCAATAGATTTACAAATAACATTTCAACTCGCTTTATAAACAATTTGCTACAGCTCTCTTTTTTAAACTGATGTGCCGGAATTCGGTTCTAATGTAACATCTGGTATATGAAAATTCGAATCATTTTTCGCTTATGTAATATATTGAGGAGTCTTGAATAATTTTAGTAAGTAAATGAAATAAGGTGGAACTAAAATATCTTCTTGAAGTCTGGAATTTATTTAATTTAGAAGACATCGATAGTTACTTTTTAAAAAAATCATAACTCCACTGTTAATACGAATTTATCTCATTCAGCATATGTTCATTCCCCATTTTCTTTAGTTCTTAATTCTTTTTTTAACAGATACGATATATTTTGGATTCAAATGTGATTCTATCAGTCAGGTAGTGATTTAAGCTTCACTGCATCCATTTTACTCCAATCAAATTTCACATATTTTTTTCCGTTGCAGTTTAATGTAGAAGAAAACCAAAAATGTATTTAAAGGCGATAACAATATTTTTTCATCAGATTGTAATCATAATTTAATGCAAAATTACGCTTTTAGTCGCAAGAACAATACCGAATTTCATTTATCTAGATCCATGTGTTTTTGATTTACTGTGTTTTCTTGAATACAAATACACAGGCTAATCAACGATTAATCCATTGACAAAATCTGCACCAAATTTGTATCAAAATTTAGTACATATATATAAGTTAGATGCTAATTTGGGCACGAAATTTTTTTACATTTTGTAGTTATGGTACTCACATTCAGTCGAACATTGTGAGATACAAACTTCCTGTAAGTGCATTTCGTTCAAATATTACAGAAATCTTAAATTTATAGCAGACTATGTACTGAATTATATTCTTCTAGTTTAAAGTATTTTTCAGTTACCTTTTCGCAGATAGAGAGCCAGACAGACGTATTTCGAAAATTAATTCTTCGATCTCAGGGAGATTTCAAATGTGAAGATTCGTCAAAATCTCAATGTAAAAGTAACTACGATCAGGTTACATTCTCATTGCTTACTTCGTGAATGAAAAAGTAAAAAGGAATCAGAATCCATAATAGAATGATTCACTTAAAATGAGTCTAATGTAGGATCGTCATTTGGAGCTGGACAGTGCCTCTTCCCAAGGGCACCAAAAAGAAATGAATTTATATTTTTGAGCATTTTTGTACTACATGCTGAGTTTGTCAAGAATGGTGAACACTGTTCGCTCCAAGCTACAGAAACTAAATCTTACAATAGATTTCTTCCAGACCAACAGTTTAAAAGATTAGGATACATTATATAACAGTTTTAAAGGATGATGTAATCCATAAAGAAGCAATATTTACACTCAAACAAAGAAAGGGAAGGATCTCTCAGAGCTAATATTTGCGTTTCTTGTTTTGTGAAGGAGTTTATGATACATTAGCCATCTTTGACGACCAACTGGATACCTGGGAATTTTGACTGTATTTCTTTCAGTTAAATCTCTTATGTATGACTTGATGTTTATAATTTCCTTAGGAAAATATTTTTAAGTGTAAATTATTGATAGAAATTAAAAGAAATGCTGTTTCATTACTCTTGTACCAGTTCTGTTCGTTGATAAAATGAACTCTCCTGATAGAATCTAGTCCGTTGTTATCAAAGTGCAATTAAAAGTGTCTCTTTTTTTAACAGTTAGTCTATTTCTGCTTTTCATGGTGATTTCACTTCATTTTTTATTACTCTTTTTAACTACGGAAATATTAAAAAAGAATACTTTTTCTCCAGCTTTCACCAAAAGGGAGAAAATCATGCTTTTAAATAATTGATGAAATTACGAAAATGGTTGAGGTTATAAATTCTACAATGAAATTTATTGCAGAACATTTTAGACATTAAAAAAAGAATGGATCAATCGGATTGTCCATAATAAAATGGAATATTGAATTATTGTGATAGTCACCATTGTTGTCTGTCATCATCATAACTAGAAGAATCAGATGAAGAAAATAATAATATAGCAACAACAAAAACAAATTTACAGGAAATGTGAGTGCTATTCTAGAAAAATTAAGTATAATTTTTCTATAAAACGAATTTGTCAAATCTGCGTAAATATATTTCTTGCCAACTTAAAAAAAAAAAAACATTTTTGCTTCCTCCGAAAAAAACACGAATATTTTGTAGTATCTTTTCAAAAGAAATCTTAAAAAATTTGGTACATAACAATCTAACTGTTATTTCATTTTTTAGTCCAATCTTAAATTTTTAAGAGACTGAAAAACCATTCTAAAGAAAATGAAAGGTTAAAAGCTTCTTCGATCAATTGCTTGAACCAATAAGCATGGCTGAAGGTGGTTTTCGCGGGTATAAAAATAGAGCATTAGTCACTACCGTATCTGGCGGTTTTCCTTGATATTCAAAAAGCATTCGATAGAATGCTTTTTTTAAGTACTCATTTATAAGGAAGGTTGGAAGGAC
The DNA here is from genome assembly GCF_947563725.1 of Argiope bruennichi. Classification (NCBI taxonomy): domain Eukaryota; kingdom Metazoa; phylum Arthropoda; class Arachnida; order Araneae; family Araneidae; genus Argiope; species Argiope bruennichi. Next base: position 126,313,151 of record NC_079156.1, read on the forward strand.
TCATTTATAAATTAATCGCTTACAACACTCCTCCTCCTCTCGTCAAATTAATTTCCTAGTTCTTTTTTAACAGAAATTTCACAAACGCGTTAACGCCACACTTTCCAAACTTCGCTCCATTAAAGTAGGCGTACCGCAAGGAGCCAAATTATCCCTCACCTTATACTCAATATTTATTAATGATATACCTCAGAAACATAATATCAAACTATGCATTTTCGCAGATGACACAGCTATACTGGCCAAAAACAGAAACATAAAATTTATCACTCACGCATTAAACAATTACATCCAAGAACTAGAAAGCTGATTCTCCAAGTGGAAAATCGCAATAAATGCCTCAAAAACAATAACAGTGATTTTCACACACACACACACACAAAAAAAAAAAAAAAAACTATTTAAAATTAATAAAGTTGGAATCCCATGGTCTCAGGAAGCTAAATACCTCGGTGTAACATTAGTCGAAACCTTAACTTGGAATCCCCATTTTAACAATGTTAAACAAAAATTCCGTGATTACACCCGTAAATTATATTTTCTAATTGCCCGGAATTCAGAAATGACTAGGAAAATAAGTTGTTTGTTTATACAGCTATACTAAGACCTGTGCTAATGCATGCTTGCCCAGTTTGGGCATACGCAGCAAAATCCAACATAAGTATCATAGACAGGTGCCAAAATATAAATCTTCAAAAATGTAAACAAATAACAAAAGCGAGATGGTTCATGGGAAACGACGATATAAGACGAGCCCTCAATATAATAAACCTTCGATTTAATAAAAGATTTTATTAAAAGCATCGCAGAAAAATTCTTTCGCGACATAATCCAAATTGATAACTAAGTAATAAAAGAGATAGAAATTTATCAACCAAACAGAAATAGCAAAAGACCCAAACAAATTCTTCTCTAATGTAACCAAATTTAACTTAATGCTAATACTCACAAATCAACCTTCTCATCTAGACCCCATTAATTTTAAATAAATATTAAATTAAAATTCAATCATATGACTCCTCTCATCTATCGCAACAGCGCAATGAAAGTTCCTCTTGAGCCCAACCGTAAACCTTCATTGGGCACAAACCTAAAGACAATACCCCAACCTCTGCACACCTCCCATACCAAGGCAAGATGCATCTTCTCCCCTCCACTGGAAGATCCAACCGGATTGGACCTGCCTCCTGCCAAAAATCCAAGACTACATACACTCCAATATCGAACCAATTTTCCACTCAAGCACCAGATTTCACCCACTCCAGCGAATCTACAAACCCTGAATTCACCATTACTGGTCGTGGGTAACGGAGCTTCGCGCTGTGGATACCACAGAATCTTTCGTCTACGTTTCTACTACTGGATCTGTTAATGAACTGAAACAAAAAAAATCTGCTTCCAGTTTATTACTTGAAACAGAGAGAGAGAATTATGAAATGTCACTTCAAGAAAGTATATTTCAGGTTTTAATGATAATAAAAAGTTTTTTTACGGATTCACTCGAATTTGCAGCTAAAAGAATTAGTTCAAATAACAAAAATGCTTTTGCATTAAAATTTGAAGGCCTTGAATACTGATTTCGCCCAAGAATTAAGGAATTTTTTAATGACGTCTTTGAAGTGACAGACAGTATAACGAATGCCAGTACTTTGGCAGGAAAGGATGGAAATGTCGAAGTTCTACCGTTTTACTTTTAATAAATAGACTCCAGACTCTTTGGCTGCCATTTTCTCGCTCTTAGTGTAAACCTGAGAGTGTTCTTGAAAAGATATAAAGCCATATACACAAATTTTTACGGAAAACTGAAGAATTTACAATTTTATGATAATACGTTATTATAAGTTCTCAATTAGAATTGTGATTTATTGAACAATTGTAAAAATGGGGTAAATTATTGCTGTCACTGCCATCTGCTTCATTGGCAAATTGTAAAATAATTTTTGTTTGTCATTGTGACTCCTATCGCAAATGACCAGTGCTCTTCCTCCAGCAGCGTGCTTTTGACTGTACTTTACATTATGATTTCTCCTCTACGTCAAATAATTCTTTTTTCCTTCTTTGAATTGATTAATTTTGCAAGATTGAAGAAACTAAACATTTTCCAACGTCATATTTCCCTGCGTTCTTTCAAATACCGAATTTATTTAATTTATGATTTAAAAAATAAAAATACATCTCAAAGGACAAAATCTGAATAAAATTGAATATTTTTGATTAAACTTACTAACATCGCAAATTTAAACATTAGATCTATTTTGAAGGGAATTCACAAAAATGCGAAAAAAGAGCGGCACTTGAGTAGAGTTTTAAGGATCATTAAAATGTATGCTTGTGAAAACTGAAATAAAAAAACCCAATCAATCATTCATGATAAGATTAATGAAATAAAAAAAGGTCCGAATTTTATTTTGCTGATATTATATTTTACATCCGAAAACAACCTTTTATACATAATCTGATTGCTGAAAACTAAGTTAGAAGCAAATAACCATAAGTATACATTGTATTATGTTTTTATGTACTGAAAATAAAAAAAAAAAACACAGCTTTTTCAACGATTATGAAAAAAAAAAACCCCACTGATTTGATTATTATAATTACACTTTTAGTAAAATATTTTTAACGTAGTCGCATGTAATTAATTCTAAACGATTTCCAACTTGCGACTGCAGTTTCAGAAGGGAAAAGTCATAGAAGTGTTTCCGATAAAAGTTGGTTTAAGGTAAATTTCTATTTTATGGACAATATATTCTATTTTGAAATCTGATTCAGTCTTTCATTTAATTTATAACACATTCTTCCATAGATAAATGTAATTAAACCTGACAGGATTTTTGACTGTTGAAATGAATCAATAAAAATCACTCAAAGTAATAAATTCGAATCAATTCTGGATCTCAGGATAAAAAAAAAGTTATCCATTACCCAAGTCTGTATGCTATCTCTACGGCAGTAATAATCATTCCAATTCATAATATTTATTTTTGTTTTAACTCATGTGTTATGCAGATTAAGATAAATGAAATCATATCCCAATTAATTACATAAAGTGAATGCTGATTTTAATTTTTAGATATCGGATTTTTTAATTTAAGGCAAAGGGCTTCAGCACGTTATTCATCCAATGAAACATTCATAATTTATGCATCGTTGAATATACTTTAACTAAATCAAATGATACGAAATTTAAATCTCATCAACAACGTTTATAATATGAAAGAGCTGGAAGGGAAAAAAAATCTCAGTTTCTGTAGCAATTTAGCATTTTATTATAAATTTTATTTCAATTGGTAATTAATCGCTCGATACCTGTGCCAACTTTGCGACATCGTTTTGACTTATGGTGAGAATCACCCTTGCTTCTTTTATAAGAGTTATGACAACGTGTATTCTCTCCAAAGGACAGAAAAATCAGATGAAACGATTGAAGAGGCAACAGACAAATGTGCAGAAAATTCAAATGACAGTTTTCTTCATTTAAGTCAAGTTGACCAGCAAAACGGAAATTAAAAATAAAATAAAATAAAATATGAGATCATAAGTTTATCGATGTTTCAAAGTAATGAAAAAGTTAAGTTGCTTTCCTCAATCACTATCAAACACACACTTGTACCAATCATTTGTGTGCGATATATGCAATAGACAGTTCACTCAGAAATAAAATCTCGACCAACACTACAGAATCCACACTGGCGAAAAACCTGATGTATGCGATATGCGCAGAAAACAATGCAGTCATAAATTCAAACCTCATCTACCATTATCGATTAGACGCAGGTGAAAGATCTTTCGCCTGCAACGTCTGCAATAAAGGTTTTGCTCAAAGATGTCATCTTAATATAGTACATGCTAGGACGCACCCCGGAGAAAAATCTTATAAATGCCCACTTTCTCAAAAGTCTTTCACAAACAGCAGTGACTGCAAAAAGCATCACAAAAGAAAGCACACGTGAAATTAATTTGCAAATTAGCAAAGTATTTATACTACTCTGGTATAAAAGTATTTTAAATTCTTCATTGAGTTGGAAAAAAAATATCATTTTTACAATTTTAATTTTTTAAATTTAAATGCGAATTCTGTGCATAGAATACATTTATTAGAATTAAATACATTTATAGATTTTAAATATATGAGTGATTTTTTTAAAATTTACAATTGACGATGAAAACAAGTTTTTCTGCTTAAATAAATTTATATTCGTGTTTCTTCTTCTTTTTTATTATTCCTAGTCTGTTAAATCTTTGTGAGTTTAAACCAAAAATTCATGTTTCCGCTCTCTTTCAGTAAAACAAAAATTATTTCTAATTTAGGTTTTAATTCATGTATTGAATATTTTAAAACACTATCATATTCATCGTTTCATTGCATGTTTCCTAGAATATCTGGGAAACTTTAAATACCAACTTAATGCCGATTTTCCCAGATTACGACAATTTAACCGAACTTCTGATCGATTTATAATTGTAATAATTATTGTTACAAATCTGTAATTTTGCTACCCGGCACGAATAGTGTCATCCTGGGAAAAACCGTTAAAACCCTTTGTTAGATCTGTCTTGGCGACAACCTTGGCGGCTTGGCGAGGAATTTGGCGACTTTGGGGACAAAATGGATCATACTGGTAAGTTCGAGAAGTTTCACGACCCATCCAGTAGGAACCAAGATACACTCAGATACGTCCTAAATGGTCTGGAAGATTCTAGCCCCTCCTCCCTGAACTGTGAGAGACAGGCATTCTGGAGCTGCGAAGAAGTCGTGTGCATCGTCAGAAGTCGTGTGTGAGAGGACTCGGAGTCGCCGACACGTAGAGAAGCTGGAGGATTAGACAGCATACAAGCTGCTGAACTAGCTATTAAATGTGTTGCGATTGATTAGCGGTATTTGTAGAAGAAAAATTTTGTAACAATATATTAATTTTGCATTAGTGTAAGCAATGATCTTTAATTAAAGAATTATATTTTTTCCAATTAGATAAAACGTAACATCTATTTTTAATATTAATGACGGATTTCGACAGGAGCAACTTTCTTCATATCTTGAAGATCGTATTCTACAAGAAATATTCAACGCATTTTTGTAAACAGTTAAATATTTTTTTTTTTTATATTAGACGTCAGATTCCAACATCACTGTGATATATTTTCTTTTCTAAGAAATTCTTCGTTATCATTTGCTATGAAAGATATAAATTCAGTGTCAGTTTTATTTTCTCTGATTTGTTTAATGCTTTTAAATGATAAAAATAAATGTGTTGATGCATGCACCACGAACAGAGCTCCCGAAGTTGACAAATGTACATTTTCAATGTAGCTCGGAACGAGGTTTTTGTAATGTTTGTTAGCAGGTAATTAATTAAACAGCAAGCGACATTTTAGTATTTTTCACAATATTTTGAAACGCAAAAAATTATTTTTTTTTCTATTCATATACTCCATTTAATGATAAAGTTTTAGAAGTATAATTGTATTTTCTGTTTTTACAAATTAACAAAAAATATTTTAAACGTGTTCCTTAGAAATACGTACCATTATTGAAGTGAAATTATCACCATTTTCTTATTTAATTAACTTTTTATCTTATATTTATTTTCACTTTGTTAACGATCAAAATATTATTTTTCAGCTCATTTATTCATGTTGAGTGGTTTCAATGTGAAATGTAAGGTATTCTCTTGTTAAAATTTTGAAGTTTCTTCGTATTTGTAATTAATATCTAATTTGAAATCTTGCGGTACTAAAAAAGATATTTGAATAAACTCTTTTTTAATACTCTTACCCATTCTTCAAATGTAATTGAATGTATAAAGATCTAAACAGAAATTGTGGAAAATTTATAGAAAAATAAACAAGACAAGAGTGTGGTTTTTAAAATTATATAAGTGATATATCTAAAAGACTTCGAAGTTAAAAATATTTTACTTTGGAATTTATTAAAACAGTATTGCATAAAATGTTTAAATGAACCTTATTTTTTACCATCAATCTAAACGAACCATCTTTCACAAATGCTGTTAGTAATATAAAAATCTAAAAAGAAAAATTCACATTAAGTTATTTATTTCTAAATTCACCTTTAAAAATACGATTAACGTATATTTCTCAACTTTTGATTACAGATTATTTCTATATAAGTCGAAATAAATTGTCAGTCGTCTAAAAGAAAATAGTTGACTCAAAAAGGAAATGTAATCTTTTTTCAAAAATATGTTATTTTTTTCCAATTTTTTATTGCTATTTTGAAATTTATTTTGTCGAGTAAATTTCATGAATAATTCCAGGAAACCACTGAAATTTATTTTGAAAGTGCCCGAAGTATCCAATGTATGAGTAGTTGCACGAAATATTGTGGAGTCTTTACTTCCCTAATAATCTTCCTTCCCTTTACTTATTGAATGAATATATGAACTATTATATTGACCAATATTTGAACTGTTTTGTTTGAATGTAAAGTGTCTTGGATATATACATTCAATGAATCGTAACAAGTAATTAAGTATCGACAATTAAAGGACATTTGAAAGTCAAAATATTTAAGGGAAGTATCAGAAAGGATAACGAACTCTTAAAATCCAAATCTAATTTTTCATTTTCAAAAATACCTACAGTAACTCAGCAAACATTGGCACTGAAATCCCCCGTTTTCTAGGAGTTGTAATGTCAACAAAAGTTGGATGATAATTAAGAGCATCTGATTGCGATAATGAAAGAGTGTCAAAGTATTCAAGATGTCATTATTAATTTCGAATTTACGCCGAGTAAAAGGCTCAGTTGAAAAAACTGCCGGTTTATGTTCAGAGAAATATTAACCTTTTTTTACTATTCAAAATAATTAAAAATGGACCGTTAGATGGCTTTCACACATCAAAGTGAAATTGATTATGCAAACAGAGCACAGTAACATTATTTAGCGCATTTTATTTTAAAGCAAAAATGTTTCTGTCAACACAAGGCATTAAGCAAGAGATTCGCGTAACCACTCCTATTACATCTTAATGTAACATGCAATATCGATGTCACCAAAGACTCATTGAATGACATCTTTCAGTTTTACCAAAGAGGCTGGAAAACTCCGACAGACACAAGACTTTAGACATCCCCACAGCACAAAGTCCGCTGATGTAAGGTCTGGCGATCATGAGGGTCAATTAATTTTACATCCTCGGCTTATTACTCAGCCCTCAGTGATTTTATATAGGAGGATCGTCTTTACGGAAAGAGCAATGAGAAGCAGGCCCACGTTTCTCGTGAAAATGTAAAACTCCATTCTGTAATGACGGAAAAGTTTTTCTGGCCAGATACATGATAACGCTCTTCAAAATAAGTAAATAAATTTTAAAAAAATTAAAAAACTGACCTTAAATGAAGGAGCTGTGAAACCGCACCAAACAGTCATACGAAGGGAATGTAGTGGTTTGTTCGTGTAATTAGGAGAGTTGGTAATCGACTTTTACGTATTGACTTCACCATGCAATGAAAATTGTGCTTCATCTCTCCACATGATGTTCAGCAACTATTGTGGGTCATGTTCTATTTGCACAAGCGCCCATGTTGAAAAAGGTTGTCTTTCAATGAATTCTGCTGATGATAATTTGTGAAGTGTCTGTATATATACGGATGTAGTTTCGATATTCCGGCAGAATGCATCGGATCGAAGTTTCCGAAATCCCCGTTACTGTATCAGCTTCACGCGCACTGTTACACTTCGTCAATGTGTCGGTTGCTAAATTTCCCTCGACACTTTGTGAAATACGATCGAATTCGCACTGATGGATGATCTGTCACTTTGTGGACGATCTTCCAAACTCCAAGGTTCCTCAAAACGGCTTACCAAATTCAGTAACCCATTCAATGAGTTTTTATTCGCCTTGATTCCTTTCACTATGCCACCGTTCTTTTGTGGTTCGTTTGGGTTTCGTCTTTCTGGCAAAGAATTTTAATTTCTTCATACGATAACGATAACGATAGCATGCTGCTAACACCGAATGCTGATCTAATTTCAGTCTTATGTTTAGTACCAATCCTGATTTGCCGTCCTGATATCATGTGTGAGGGCCAACCATCGGTCATTTTTCTAATTTTTTTATGAGAAAAAATTCCAAAGATTGTTTTCAATATATTTCTGCAAACCTCAATTTTTCATAAAAATTACCTTTCTTGATTTAGATCTTTCGAAATGTGCACGAATTTATGGCACACCCAACATTTTAGAAGAAAATAATCACACATGCACATTGAAGAAAATTTTTGTCTATTGAAAATGAAAAGGAAGGAGATCGTTCTTTTTAAAGAATAAGGAGGAACCGAACAAAAATAACTACTTTTATCTTATTGTTAAGTATCTATTAGGAGTTTTTAAACGAATATTAATGAATCGGTTAATGAATGCATTTAAGAGAAAATAAAGGATAAAAATGTTCTTTTAATAAAAGACGATGAAAGGTAGATTCATATTTTATAGATAGTCATTTTTCTAATTTAAAATCCTTAATATGCATGTAGTTAAATCAAATAATGGATATTTTCTTTCACGGACGAGTTCTTTGAACCTTTTAGGAATTTTGATTGTTTATATGTATAACCGAAATACTCTCAAATCTTCCTAATTATAGCCATCAAGTTTCAAAGTTTCATTACCGATAATTCTGTACGAAATCTGTTTTAGTACTGGAATTTCTATATAATTCTTCTCTGTTTGCTCATTTAGGTGCTTAAGATAAATCAATAAAGTCATAGATACTTGCATAAAGGGAAGGCAGATTTAAAATATTAGATACATAATTCTTTAGTAGAATCGAATCAACAACTCAAACTTCGGACACATGGCTCTAGCACGATATTAAAGAAACAATTCATTTATAATTTATTCATCGCCTTGTATCTGTTATAAATATAGCTAGAGCTACGAAATTTAAAAACAGAGCTCATTGTCTGCAGTAGGAAACTGTTCTAGAAAAAAACAGAGGTCTCCACATCATTAATAAATTATAATACATTTTTGATTAGAAGAAATTCTTTTTGAAATTGAAAATTAATGGATCAATACCGTTGTGAATTTTGCGACAATATAGTGACATGCGGTGAGACACACCCTTGCAACTTTCATACATTCGACTATACGTATTCACACTCACAGTCTTTTTCAGAGAATACCTTTTACAGTGCACAACTATGGACACCTTGCGATCTTCCATCTTTGGATGCCATTTCAGATATTCGGGAAATTTACGCTCAAACGAAAGAAAACGCATCTTTTATGGCTTCTTCACAAAATGCTGAATATTGTTTCAGACCAGAAAATGAGTTTCCTGAAGCGTATAACCTTTCACCAGCTGTCAGAGAATCAACTGATGTGGACGAGGCAAGGCAAAGAATATCAGGTGTATCCGATCTGATATATGCGACAGGTAGTGAAAAAGATGAGATGTCACGTCAAGAGAACAAATGGCTGTCTCTGAATAACGATAACAAATATTTTGCGGATTCTCTAGAATGTGCTATCAGAAGAGGGCATTCAGATAGTAGCAGTATCTCAGAACCGAGAAAACTAATTGTGAATCCTGATTTCCTACTAGGAAGTAATGAACCAGAAAAGGGCAAGATGCACATCTCGGAGTATGTAACTGATGAACTTACTTCACTTGAAATACACTCAAATGTTTACAGTAAGAGCGAGAATATAACTGTCACCTTGAAGGAGCATATTTCTTCTAAAACATATAACAATGCTGTGGCTGGACCTTCAGGGATGTACCCTCGAAAGAAGAAATTTCCTTGCACATTATGTCCGAAGGAATTCAATCAAAAATGTAATCTCGACAGTCATTATAGAACCCATACTGGCGAAAAGCCTTTTGTATGCGATTTATGCAGAAAAGCCTTTTCTCAGAAAAGAAATCGTGACACCCATTATCGAACTCACACCGGTGATAGGCCTTTTGTGTGTGATTTCTGTAAAAGAGCTTTTGCTTGTAAAAGTAATCTGACAAAACATGTCAGGACTCACACAGGAGAAACGCCTTATAAATGTCCAATTTGTGGGAAGACATTCTCGGATAGTAGTAGTTTCAATAGGCATGTCAAGAGAAAGCATAAATGATATCAATCTGCAATTTACAGAAAAAAATTATTTTACTTTTGTATGAAAATATTTTACATTCTTAACAAAAATGAAACAATTTTAATTCAAAGTTGTTACAATTTTATTTTAAAAACTACTGCATGGTTTTTATTATTTTGACGATGTGTATTCTTCAGATCCTAACTTTAAGCAATTGCTTTTCGATTGATGACTGAAAATGAAAATATGTTTTCAGTTAAGATGCATTCATATATGCTTATGGTTTTAACTTTGTTTATATATTTTTAAAAAGTTTTTAATCCCCAGCTCCAATTCTCGTCAATTAATATCAAAAATACATGTCCTCCTAATGCAATCATTCCTTGTGTTAGCTTGAATGCAAAATTAAATATTTCCGCATTTCGTGATCTCACCGTGATATTCCGTGATATCAGCTAAATGGCGATTTTAAATAATAAATTTTGACTTTTCATCCGATTAATAATTGTAAAAATCCCCTTCAACATTTTTTTGATTTTGAATCGGTGTAAACAATATTTTTTATGTTGATGTTTTATTAACAAATAATATTTGTATTTGTTTGAATTGGAAAATTTAGATATGGTATAAAATATGTTTTTGTATTACTGACGAATATGACAAAGATTTCATTTCTTTATACATTGAAGATCGTTCTTTGAAAATGATATTTAAAGCCTTTTTGCAAATGATTCAATAAAATTTTTTATATAAATGAAAATTATATTGTCTGTGTGATTTTTTTTGCCTTTTTAAGACATTCTTTGTAATTATTTTCTATTAAAGGAATAGATTCATTAATTAAATGTCCCGTATATTTTTATTGACTTGTGTAATTTCTGTTAATATTAATGAATGCGTGCGTCTATTTCTTGGAGTTAACAGACTGATCAATTGAAACTCTCAAATTTGGCAAATCTATTTTTTAAATGGTGAGAATTTGCAAACTGAAACTAGTTTTTAGAAATTATTATTGGAATTTAAAAAAATTTAAAATGTAGCGAAATTTTGTTTTATTTTTGCTAAATTTTCTCAAAGTTTGCTTTGTTTCTGTTTTTTGGAAGCCTAAAAATTATCTTTACACGATTCCCAAAATTCAAAGTTTTATCTTTCAAAAATAAATAAATAAAAATAAAAAATAATTTTTTCCCCCGAAACTTAAGGGAAACATTTTAAAAGAAACATTTATTTTATATCAAAATGTTTCACTTTTGCAATGAAACTCTAATGATTTTCGTAGCTTCTTTATAAAATACATGATTTTGGCATTTTCCCCACTATTAATGGTCAAGATATAATAATTCGGTTTGTTTTTCATGTTGAGGATTACAATGTAAGCAATTTTTTTAAACAAAATGTCTGCAGTTTTCTTAAAATTTAAAATCAGGATTTGGATTCGAATCATGCGATAGTGAAAAATTCTACAATTGGACCCATTTTTTAAATAGTGCCGCTCTTTCTTGTGATGTAATTGGATGCATAATAATAATGAATGTGTGCGTGCATTTCTTGGAGTTTACAGACTGATTAACTGGAACTTTCCAATTTGACAATTCTAATTTTAAAGGTTGAGAAGTTGCAACTTAAAATTAGTTTTTTTTAAAATTAATTATTAGAATTTTAATAAATTAAAAGTTTAGCTAAATTTTGTTTTGTTTTTGCTTTGTTAAAGTTTGTTTTGTTTCTGTTTTTTGGAAGCCTACAAATTATCTTTACATTATTCCCGAAATTCATATTATTATCTTTCCAAGAAACAATTTTGAAAAAACAATTAATTGTTGTTGTTTTTTGTTTCTCACAATTTAAAGAAAATATTTTAAAAGAAAGACATTTTAAATCAAAATTCCACTATTGCAATGAAACTCTAATGGTTTTCTTAGTTTCTTTTTTAATATTTCACCTTGTTTTTTTTAACACTTTTAATCGTAAAGTTACAATGCCCCTACTTGTTTTCCATGTAAAGGATTTCAAAGTAAACTGTTTTTTAAATAAAATTTCTGCATTTTTCTTTAAAATTAAAATTAGGATTTAGATTCGACTTTTTCTGACCTTTTGATTATAGAGTAACAGCATATAATTTGAAATAAATTATAATAATTGATTCTGAAAGGAAATGTAATTTTTATTTTCGGTTTTACTTTGTTTGTTTAAAATATTTTTGAACGTTTTTTAAAACAAACTTACTTGCTTCTAAATCATAGCAATCTTAATTATCTGTTGAATTCTTATGAATATTCTTATTTATAATTTAACTTCTAACCCATAAGTCCTTGTTACGGCTTTGAAAAGGGTTATCGTGTAAAAATATCTTTTACATTCTGCTGTATTTGCTCTCATGTCTACGTTTAATTATTAATGCATAAAAAGCAAATTATATACTATTTTTATGTTGAACATTTTTCTGAAAATTCTATTTAACTTTATAATTAATTTTTGAATCTAAAATAGGAATTAATATATATAAATCATTTATTATTATAATGCTCTAGAATAATAATAATTTTTTGACTAATTGCTATCTCGAACCTATTTTGCGTATATGGGTTGTTTGGTCATATATTTATAAATTTTTATAAATCATACTACTATTTTATCCCATTGGTATAAAGTATAAATTACTTGTTACAAACATGGAAAGAGTGGCGACATTGAAAGTTAAAATTAAGACATTCAATCAAAATATGCGAACGCTAAAATGAATATGGCAATTGGAACACATTGGTACCCTCTCACCGAAAAGGAGACTTCTTTTGTGTGTTCGATGCATCTTACTACAGTAAAATTTATTATGGTTTTATCGTATTTGTCAGAGCTCTATCGGAGCTTTATTGTTGTTAGTAGAAATTTATATACATAAGCCAACATATAGTATTACGTTATTACTACAAGTATGTTATTTCAACATATGTTATTACGTTACAGTATTAAATAAAAGAAATATAAAATATGTGGAATAAAAAAATAGTGTCCTTTTTTATTTTTAAATCGGTTACTCTCCACAAGTTTTGAGAATCAATTTAAAAACTGCATACTGCCCTTTCACTTAAAAACACACTCTCTCAAGTCATAAAATGGGAACTTAAAACAATCTTTAATTATATTAATCAAATAATCTATACTGAAATTAAAATATATTCGTGGCAACGGCTACTCAAAAGTTAAGTTTTATTCTAGAGCTCTAACACAAGACTTTATTTCTACTTATTGTTTAGGTTAAAGGGTTCTAAATTTCCCTGAGGAATGGAATAAATATAAAAATTAATAGACGGAGAAGATTTTAGGTAAACGCACTTTTATTAGAAAAAAAATTTGAATGTCAGGAGAGAGTTGGGTAAAATAATTCGAGAGATGACAGTTTTAAAGATGCAAACAGTTTATTGCGTTTCAAAACAGTAAAAGTAAAGCACATTAAAAAAACCTCAGACTTTGATTAAACAGATTAACTCGAAACAAAAAGTATTTTTCATCTTAGTGTCAATATTACATTTATAAGACTAAACATTTAATTCAATTTATACTTATGTTAGTTAATAGACAGAAAATGAATGAAATATGCTTATCATTGCTGATACCCATATACTTCATTTAATAGTAAGTCCAGAAAAATACAATCTCTTTCAGCAGAATTTTTAGCTTTTTGTGTTATTAGTGGAGCTCCGCATCCGATTGGCGGGCTATAATTAGAGGTTACAAAAGAGTTCAATTTAACATTTCTTGTAACTTTGTCTCGATGTCTTTTTCAGCCAAATGTTATGTTAATCATCAATTTTATCAGATATGTAACTCATATTTCAGCATTAGAATTCTTTCATACTTCTAATCATTGCTTCGCCTTATTTTCCACGTTTTCGGTCTATATATTTACGCATCCAGTTATATAACAAGAATGAAATAATTAATAAATGGGCACATTGAACAAATTTTCTACTCTATTTGAAGTTTTACCTTAACTATAATAAATTTTTAAAAATCAAATATTTTATTAAAATTATTGATGGTGGAAGCTATTCAAAATAGCATATAAAAATAAACTGACATATTTTTTCTTCATCAATTCAAGAAAAATTCAATAATAATCAAAGAAAAATTAGAATAAAATATTACTATCAAAAATAAAAACGATTTGCGTTTCAATTCATGAATGAAATATATTTCTGTAAAATATGCTTAAAATATTGTTTTAAGAATTCATCAAAATTTAGAAAAATATGCGGCAAAAGCTGTTGTCATTTAAATGAAAATGCTGTGAACTTTATGATATAGAAAAAATCAGTTTTCTGCTGTAATATTTATAGAAGTTTATAATGGGGAAAAATTGCTATGCTTTTGCTTATTTTTTTCTTTGCCTCAAATTTAAAAAAAATGTTTGAAACACATCCCTCCGATTAAACATTCCCATCTTTCAAATTAAATATTTTCCAATATTATTCAATTTTAAAAAAAATGACCTCAAAGTTTTTCTTAAAAAAGATTTTAAAAGGTAGAATAGATACATTGCACTTAATATGAAAATATTTATTAAACCGTTCTAAAAACACATTAAATTCATCCTGTAAAACTCAATTTTTCTTAAAATAAGAAAATAATCCTTTGAGAAATTCGCCATTATACTAAAAAAAAATTCTTAACTTCCACTGAAGTTTTCCCTTTGGATTACAAATTTTATTAAAAACATTATATTAAAAAAAATATTTTACCAAGAAGTGCAGTAACAAGAATCATAATGTATAATAATTTGGTTTCGAAAACATTCAATTTTTGTCAATCCGTCATCAAGTAACATGTAAACACAATCGTAATTTTGCTATCAGAAGAATGTGTTCGACAAAATTGTAAAATTCTTGCAGTTATTTTAAAATTAAAATTTATTCAAATCGATTAAAAAAAAATTGAAGTAGTTTCATACTAGAGTAAAAGAGCCATGTCTGTAATTTCCTGGTTGATTTCACTCATGCTTTCTCCTGTGATGACTTTTGCAATCGCTGCTGTCCGAGAAAATCTTTTCTCAAGCTGGATATTTAAAATGATTTTCTCCAGTGTGAGTGCAGATATGTCTCGTGAGATTATTACTTTGAGCAAAGGGTTTCTCGTAGACAAAAGACATAAAGGATTTTTTGACCTTGGAAATTTAGTAATGTATCTTTAAAACTGACTTTTGAGTAAATGATGATTTATATATTATACATTGAAAGGAGTTCGCATGTGTGTTTTCGATATTGATTTTCAAGCCTACTTCCCCATTTAAAGTCTTTATAACAAATATCACAAAAAAATCTTTTATTATAAGGACGTATTACTGAAGATCTTGCTACTGCAATGTCATCTTTCTTAGAACTGATAGGTTCTTTCCAGTTGGTAGCCCTTTCGTCGCTGTTACTGAAATCTTCGGAAGTCTGAAATATGTTCATCTTTTAGATCCTCTAAAGCTTCGATCGCGCCATTTTTCGATTCTTTATTTCCGAGTGAATAATCAGAATTCACGAATGAATTCTTTGTTCCGGAAATATGTTTTCTTTTCTAAAAGATTGTTTCTAATACCAAATTCTAAAAAATCCATAAACAAATCTTTATTGTTGTTAAAAGATTGCCATTTACGTTCTTCAAGAGACATTTCACATTCTCTATTAGCTGATATTTTTGATTCGCCTTTCTTTTTCTCATAAACTGATCCAGTGTTAACTGATGTCCTCTTATCAGTACCAAAAATGGTCCCTTCATATCTACAGCAGGGTTCATTTTCATTTTCTGAGAAAATTTTTATCGATGCATTTCCTTTAGACTGATCTTTATTTACAGAACCGTTTAAAGCGTAATTTAATAAATTATTCAAAGCTGTCAAAGGAAAAATATTTCTGTTTGAGGCAGTCATAAACGAAACATTTTCATTATTTTCATTTAAATACAAATTCATTTGTTTCGATTTTTCACTGTCCTTTTGTCGAACATCTAAACATAGTTTCTAATAATTGTCATTCGAATTTTCCTTAATTATGTCTTTGTTGTAATCATTATTTCTATCCGATTCTTCTAGCCGCGGTAGTGAATGCACGTTGTCATCGTTCTTGTAAAATAAGCAAGGGTGAATCTCACCGTAAGTCACTGTTCTATAGCAGAACAGACATCGGTACCGAGCCATTAACGTCTAATTTCTAAAATTCTGTCTCTAAAACTGATATGAAAAAATGTCTTTTGATGTGAAGCTCTGAAGATTTTAGCTCCTTCCAACAGTTTACTGCATCAGGCGTTTTTGTTGATGTTATACCATTTGTGGCTTTTGCTGTGATAAAAATGTCTCAATGGATTAATAAATTACGCTTTGATTCTTTTCATAAGCAACGCTCTAGAACTCTTTTTCCTAAATTCAAAAACCGGTCTTTGATTCTAATGTAGTATGCTGTATATAAAATTGCTAATTAACCTTCTCTTTCATAATATAAAATGGAGTCTTGATTTATCTTAGTTATTAAATCGAATGAGTTGGAAAAAAAATTTCTTCTTAAAATCATAATTCTAGAATTCATTTAGATTAGAAGGCATCGGTATGATCTACTGATCAACTTTTTAAAAACCTTAACTCTACTATTAATCAGAATATGTCTCTTAGAGTTTATGTAGATCGTTAATCCACTTTTTCATTCGCTATATTTTAATAGATAAGTACATGTTTTGAAATGAAATCTAATTTTGTTAACCAGATAAGGAATTTTCTACGTTGTTTCCATCTTATTACAACTGTTTTATTTATTTATTTTTCTAGTGTTTCTTTAAATATAGAAGAAGAACATATAATCATTTTAAAAGAACATTTTCAAACGATTAAAACCAAAATTTGACACACAATTATAAGTTTGATCACACAAACATGTGCCAAGTTTCATTTATCTAAATTGCTGTGTTTTTGATTTGTCGTTTTTATATGGATACAGGCACGCAGACTATCAGATGACTAACTGAATAATTTATTTCCAAATCTGCAAGTTAGATGCTAAAACAGTGTGATAAATTTTATTCATCTGGCTCTTAGTTATTGTGTCCCCTCGCCCTCCAACAGGCGGACAGACAGACAAACTTCCTCCAAATTTTACAGAAGTCTTAAAACTTTTTTGAGCAGCACATATTGAATTCCGCTCTTCTAATTTAAAGAAATATTCTTAAAGTTTAGTTTTGAGTTACTATGTTCACAAAGTGAGCCAGACAGCTGTGATTTAAAGCCTTTTTCTCAGTTTCAGAAAAATCTGAAATTTGAGAATTCTTCAAAATATCGAGGTAGAATTACTGACAATCGAAATATTCTCTCTTTCCTTATTTCGTATATGACAGAGCAAAAAGGAATTGCAATTAATAACAGTATGAATTCGGAAAGAATTTAATTTTCCCGAGTTTAAAGTGAAAAAAGGAATTGCAATTAGTAACAGTATGGATTCGAGAGGAATTTACTTTTCACGATTTTAATGTAAGGTCATTAAAGTCAGAGAATGCTTCTTCCAAGGAGCCCAATAAGGAAAGGAAGTAATCTCCTTTGAGTATTCTGGGGATATAGGCTCAAATACACTTTCAGGAATGCTGGCCACTGTTTGCTCCAAGCCTCAATAACTAAATCTTTTTATTGATTCCTAAGAGAGGGACCATTTAAAGTCACTGCAGACAACCGATCCAAAAGTTTATTTCGCAATGCAAACACTTGAACTTTTTTTTATTGATGTGTTTAGGACAGAGAGAAGGAGTGAATAGAAGCAAACATAACAACATAACCTACTTCTCAAATTATCATTACATTCATTATCATACATTCATTCATTATCTTTGTGTCGAAAGAAATGAGCACAAATGGAAGGCGAAGAAAAGTATAAACTCTAAAGGAGATTGGATAGGAGTATTACCTCCTGAATTAAGGTCCTTAAGGTGGATGCTTTTTTAGTGAGTAATAACATGCAGCATTATGTACAATGAAACTATTTATAGTACAAACCAAAAGATATGTTAAAACTTTTTACTTCTATAAAAAATAAAACTCGGAAGCATTTCGGTAATTTTTGCACGGAGTTCAACTATATTTTTGCAGCAAAGTTATTGTTTTAAATACTTTTAAGTTATTTAATAAAGAACAAATATTTAATTTAAAATGTGATGAGATGACCAGTAACATTTACAAAAAAATTCAATGAAAGAGTTGCCCTCCAGCAATACCAACACATCCGTCGGGGATTTTATAGGGTAATCTTTATTCCATTGAATAATACGAGATAAAAATTGCAATAATATTATTGATTAAAAATTAAATAATTAATTCATTGTTTTGAACCACATATTAAAAAGTTGATTGCTACTAACGCCATTTGTCTCTTGCCCGTGATTTGCAACTTCTGTTTAATTAGAGGATCTTTTCACTGATAAAGAAATAGAAAAATATCTGTTTAATAGATTCTACGATTTGGATCATCTGTTTAATAGATCCAAATCGTAGAAGAAAATTAGGGCAATTAATGTGTTAATTAAATGTATGAAATAAATTTATGAAGAACAATTTCGTTCACGTATTGTTCTAAGATTTGTTTCCAGCTCATTTAGATGAATTAATTTACAAATACAATATCTAAACGCATACACAATTTGTCCCATCCAATGCAAATTTAATGTAAATAAGTTTGAAAAGTTTCAAAAATGTTCCATTTATTTATTTTTTTGTATGATAAAAAAACTTATTGTTAGATATTTGAATGACTTAGGCGAGTATATTGTTACGGATTTCCGGGTTCGTTTAGATAGTGGTAGTGATATGGTGTGGAGAACACACAATCAGCAGGCCTTAGTAGGAAAACAACGACGTTTATTTACACGAAGACAGGACAGCACACAGACGACAAATATTTACAGCAGAGACGAACACAGGACAGCGCAAAGCAGCACACTACAGGCGATAGTAGCCCACAGGTAGTAATCGTCCACAGTACACGAAGCAGCCAGACAGAATCCAGCAGGAGAGGGGATCCTCGGAGCTTCGCTCCACAGTCTCTCCAAAGGCTGAACTTCTCGCTGTCTTCTCTCGCTTTAGTTGCCGGCCCACTACTTCTCCTACTACTCAATCACACGACTTCCGATTACCGGCTTTTTATAGTTCACGGGAGGCGGGGATAGAATCTTCTAGACTTATCATGGCGTATCTGGACGTATCTCGGTTCCTAGTGGATGGATCGTGATAATTCTCGAGCTTTCCAGTATTATTCATTTTATCACCAAAGTCGACAAATTCATATCCAAGTTGCCAAATGGTCGCCAAGTTTGACGCAAGCCCTTAGGTCATTGACGCGGCACCCGGTCAGCACGCACAGGACAGATCGTACAGCAGTCTTCCTCATGATGACACTATTCGTGCCGGAAAGCAAAATTACAGGTTTGTAACAATATGAACACATCTAAGGGTTATTAATTGTTATGAAACTGATTTCTGCATTCCTTTAACTGCCTCATTTTATTTCTAAGCATTTATAGCATTCAAAAATGGCTTATCCATTTAAGTAGCATTTATTTTTAATCCTGGATATTTCCTTTATTTCATACTTCCAGACTTTTACATTTTTTTTTAATCTCATGGAAAAATCACACAATAATAATTAAAATCCTGTTTTGTATCCGATACATTCGAAGAGATAACGGGCAGAAGACTCAATTTAATAATTAAAGATGTAATCGTTAAATACTGAATTTTTGGCTTAGAATTTATAAAAGAGTTTTAAATTTCAATGAATATTAAATTATTGCTTTCTCTCATATTTACTTGAAATAAAAAAAAATATTAGGTGGTCGGAATTTAATCATATTGTTGAGATGATGTTAAAGAATTTAATAATTAAAGTTTTAGCGGTAGGTAATGCAGAAGTAAAGAGAAAGTGTGGTTTTCTTCACTCGGAATTTGCGAAATTATTTCGAGAAAATTTTACTTTTATCCTTTTTATGAAGAATTTTGGAAAGGACGAAACATCATATATTATGATTTTATTTTCATGTAAAGAATACCAGATACTTTCTTTCTTGAAAATATGTTGAATCTTCTTTGTGCGTCAAAAAATTTTGCACTTATTAAAGAATATGTATTACTTTATTATACCAAATTAAATATTCTTTCAAAAGAAATTAATTTTCATTACTTGACAGCAGGATGAGTGTGTAAAATAAATAATACGGTTCTTCTAAGTTTTATTAAAAAAAATTCTGTACTTTAAAAAGCCTGCTTTGATCGAGCTTGCTAATTTCGATAGTGCTCAAATGATGTGGAACAGAATATTCATCATCAACAAGATGCTAGCTTGTGAAATATTTGAAACAGAAACGTCCAAATAGTTAAAGATGAAATATTGCAGTAAAACAAATATTTTCAGGATTTATTTTGGCGCTTATTATATTTCTTCTAGGTACCATTCCAAAATAATCCTTCATGCAGAATTTAATGACTGAAACATATCTTAGAAGTGAATAATCATAATTAAAAATTGAAAATATTTTATCGACAGAAAATAAAAGAGGAAACTGAATCGTTCCTTACGCGTCTTGAATAGCAGATACAAAGAAAAAATTAATTTGATCATAGATTAAAACATTTAATAAAATATTTTATAACAGAATAGCATTGAATTTGAAACCATTTAATAGCTATTGGTGCAGTTGAGAGATTAAAATCATAGAAAATGTTTTTAATAAACTAAAATGAAATATTAATTCTTATTTCATAGACATTTAAACTTTTTTTTTAAATTTTACCCTCCTATTTTCATCTAGTTTTATAATATCTTCTTTCACATTATTAAACCCCACATGAGTTTTAATTGTGCAAATGAAACATGAAAATATACTCAAAGTAATAAATTTGAGTCAACTGCTTAGCTCAGGTTAAAAAAAGATCCCCTCTGTTATAGTACGAGACTTTATAAATCATATTTTTATACATACTTAATATGTTTGCCGATTAAGTTAAATCAAAGGATATCAATTATAATTAAATTATGCGAGGACTGATTTTAAATATCAGGACACACATTCTTCATTAGAATCGCATCCAGTGTTTCAATTTATAAAACGACCTCTAGTATATTTTTTAAGAAAGAATCAATTCATAATTTAATCAGGTTTTGAATCTAATTTAACTGTTAAATTTAAAAACTCAGCCCTACATCATGCAAGTGCTGAAGAAACCGAAATCCGAATTTCTTCTATTCAGTAACAATTTATTTTACATTTTTGATAAGGCAGATTTTGTTTAAATTGAAATTAATGGATTTGGACTGGTGCAAACGTTGCGGAAATATAGTGACACGCGGTGAGGATCACCCTTGCTTCTTTCACAAGAAATTTGATTACAGGGATTCACTACAAAGGCCAGTGAAATCGGACAAAAACTGTAATGAAGTAAAAGATAAATCTACGGGAAATTCGAATGACTGTTATCGGTATTTAAGCCCAGCTACTAAACAAAACGAAAGTAAAGAAACTGAGCTAATGAATTTGTCGCTATTTCAAAATAATGTAAAAGACAAGTCGCTTCCCTCAAAGGTAAACAAGTGCAGGAATTGTGCACTTGTATAATAGCAGTATATAGCTTGTATAATATAACTTTAGCAATAACAATGCACAAATAAGGAATCCTTCTGATAGTTCATATTTTCATCCCATTTCAGATATTCAGGGGATTGAAGTCCAAGAAAATAGAAATGCATCTTTTACGGCTTCTTCAAAACATGTTGAATTTAATAATTGATAATTTAGAAAGTGATAGAAATTTCATTTCTCATGAACTTTCCTGCATTTTAGAAAGAGTCGTTTAATACAAACATAACTATTCATCCCCCTCCCACTTGAATCTTGTCTTTTGCTATGTGATTCCCTTGACTAGGATGAACGATATAGAAGAAAATTCTAAGTTTTTCTCTTTCTAACCATTAAATAAATTGTTAGATGGCATTAACATTGAGTTTCCATTAAGTATATGACTTCTGAAAAATAATAAAAAAAATGTTTCTCAACTGAATATACAGGGCGTACAAAAAAAAAAAAATAATGCTTGAAAAAAAAACCTGCAGGTGAATGTTTCGAGAACTTTTAAATTTTTATCATTACAAAATAATTAAAAAAATGACAAATAGATGGCACCGACACGTCAAACTGAAATTGTTTATGAAAACTGAGCATATAAATTTAGTATAGCGTATTTAATTTTTAAAGCAGAAAAATGTTTAATACGTCTTCTACTGCAAGGTATTAAGAACGTAAGACTCATAACTACGCATATTACAACTGAGTGCATCATGTCGGCACTGATGATAAATTGAACGACAACTTTCAGTTCACAAACGAGGTTGGGGACCTTAGTAGATACCAGACTTTATGTATCTTCAGAGCCCAATATCCGCTGAGTAAGGTCTGGCGATCTTGAGGGGACAATTAATCTTACATCCTCGGCTTATCACTCGGTCATCAGTGTGTAAAAGAAGAATGTGTGTAGAAGAAGAAGAATGCGCGTAGAAGGATGGCCTTGACGGAAAGAGCAATGAGAAACAAGCACAACTAGGGATTGCAATATCGGATCAAAAGTTCAATACCGGTATTCGGTATTTTTAGATCTTAATACCAGTATTAGAAATTTCAGAAAAAGGAAGAAAACACATAAGTTTCTTTGTTTTATTTTACAGTTTTATTAGAGAGTTTAAATATTACAGGAAATAATCTGTAACTTATAAATTATAACAATATATAAATCATAAAAAAGTAAAAGAACATCTTATTTATTTAAATCACAATAAAGTGTAAATATCACTATTCAGTCTGTGGTACTATTACAAATTTTTGAAATGTGATCTTAAGAAACATAATACATCAATTGTACTGTCATTAAGCTTGGAACGCAATTTTATGCAAAAATGACCAGCTGTCGAAAACGCTACGGCATCTACGCTAGTTAGTGGTACTGTTAGCAATGTGCGATATACTTTTTACAAGTATTTACCTCTAAATCCCGCATCTTCAAATCATTTCTCGTTCATTATTCTTATAAATTCATTTCTAGTCGGATGGTTTTGGATATAGCTGATTTCTGTATTATATTTTGGTTTTTTGAAAAAATTTTTATTTATCGCTAATTCTAATTTTTGTTCAAGAGACAATTCCATTTCACTATCGACATTAGTTTCATCATCATTTTCGATAACTGTACCGATTTTTTCTGAATGTGGATAGGTTTGTGGGTTAAAAAATTTGAAGAAAATTTACTATCAACTTGATCAGATTTGAATTGGTTAGTCTTTTCTTTTTCATTTTTAAAATCATTATAATCATCTAAATACCGTAAGACATTTTCTATTTCGGTATGCCTTTCTTCTTGCGATTTTTCTATGTAATATATAATTCTTCAGATAGTGATGTGTGCTGTTCTTTTAGTGACTGCAACGTGATATTTATTGATGCATTGTCTGCTAATAAATTAGAATCTCTCCGAAATAATGCCTGAACAGCCAGTTTTATTGGAAGTAGAGCTGATAACGTTTTGGATATGAAATCGAATTCACTATCTAAAAAATTAATTTGCAAGTTTAAGTCGATTATTGCTTTTTTAATTGGATTTCTCAGTTTCAAAAATCCTTCCATCATTAGAAGTAAACTGTTCCAACGTGTTTTAGAATCTAATATATTTATTTTTGTGATATGGCATTTTTTGAAGGGAATTGCTTAGTTATCTTAACAATTTTTCGAACTTTGTAAATCATAGAAAGCAATTCTTGATGGGTTAATATTTCATCCTCATTAGCAATATCTTCTTCAACAATTACATTGTCATTATCTTCATTGTCAATATTACTCTCACTCTCACTCTCTTCAAAGTCGGTATCCGAAGTTTCTATATTCATAGTATTTGGATTCTTCTGTTTTGTTTTTTTTTCGGTAAAATACATCTATTACTCCTAATTTCTAGTAAATACCGAAAAAACGGTATTTTAACTTGTAAATACCAGTATTACGAAATTGTACAAATGGCTCAAAATACCGGTATTCCGGAATTACAATCCCTAAGCACAACGTTCTTTCAAAAACGTAAAATTCCGTTCTGCAACGACGGAAGAGATTTTCCGGCTAGATACACAATAACGCTCTTAAAAAAATGGGCCCTGAATGAAGGACGCTATGAAACCGCACCAATCAGTTACACAAAGGGTATGTAGTGGTTTGGTCGTGTACTTACGAGGGTTTGTATTGGACTTTTAAGTATTGACTTCACCATGCAATGAAAAATGTGTTTCATCTCTCCACATATGTTCAAAAACTGGTGTGGGTTACGTTCCATTTGCACAATTGCCCATATTGCAAAAGCTTGTGTTTCATAGAATTTTCCTGATAATAATTTGTGAAGTATCTGTATGTACCTACATGGACCCACCCACGATCTAGAAAATATCTGGTGGACCAACGGTATGAGAAACAAGATGACCAAGGTCAAAATTAGAAATCTTGTGCGGTTCCTACAAGAGAACGATGAATTGATTTCTCCAGACCCAAGCCCAGTATAAACTTTCGTTTCATTTCTCAACCAAACTCTTCACCTGAATATATTAACTTCAATAGATTTCATCCACTCATATTCCCCACCGAACACCTCCTTCATCATTATAATATTCTATATAATAATTTTTTCTGTGTATTTATATGTAAATTTAAAAAAAAATCTTAATAAATACTCCCCCGTATATCCTTTTAACCGACAGGTAGTCCTAGAGATTCCAGGTTCGGGGATATTCTGTGGCGAAAGAAAGAATGTACCTATACGGATGCAGTTTCGATATTCTGTGCAGATTGCGTTGGAGAGACGTTTCCGAAATCCCCGTTACTCTATCAGCTTTCCGCGCACTGCTACTCTCCATCGACGTCTCGGCTGCAAAATTTCCCTTGACAGTTTGTGCAATAGAATCGTGGTCCGCACTAATGGATGATATGCCATGTCATAGACGACACTCAAAATTCCAAGGTTTCTCAAAGCGGCGTACCAAATTCAGTAACCCATTCAGTGAGTTTTTATTCGCCTTGACTCCTTTCACTATGCCACCGTTCTTTTGTGGTTCGTTTGGGTTTCATCTTTCTTGCAAAAAATGGTGAACTAAAAAAATTCTTCTTTAAAATGGTGAACTAAATTCAGTTTCTCATTCAGTAAAACAGAGCTTTTATTCGTCTTGATTCCTTTCACCATGCGAAATTTCCGAATTGCTATAGTCGTAGATTCACCATTCTCATAAAAAAATTTCAATTACTAATGATCGATTCGATAAAGATTGCATGCTGCTAACACCGAATGAGAATCCAGTTCCAGACTTGTGATTTTTGGAATCCACATTTTCCTAAATCATCTCGATTTCATGCGTGAGTGCCATACATCGGTCGTTTGTCGAATATTTTTTTAATGAGGAAAAAAAAAAAAAACTCAAAAACTTTTTGAACATATTCACGAAAACTGCAACTTTTCTCGAATATTAACTTTTTTGATTATGATATTTTGAATTTGTACGAATTTATGGCACACCCTTTATTTTTAGAAGTAAATCACAAATGCGCAATGAAAAAAAAAAATTATCTATCGAAAATAAAAAGAAAGTAGATCCTTCTTTTTAAAGATTTTAAGGCAACGGAATAAAAAAAACCCTAATTTTATGTTATCATTCAGTATCTAGTAATATTTTTAAAATGAATATGAATGAATTTCAAGTCATTTCAGACTGTGGAGATCTTAAGACTAAACAACGACAAAAACGGTCCTTTAATTAAATGTGATGAAAAATAAATTAATATTTTATAGACAGTCATTTTTCTAGCTTAAAATAATATAGATAAAAAAAATAAAAATATATATATTTTTTCTCGGATGAGTCCTTTACACCTTTTAGGAGATTTGATTGCTTAAAAATATGGCTGAAATACTGTCAAAGTGATAAATTTATATCACCTATGTCAGTCAAGTTTCAAAATTTCATTTCCCTTGCATTCTATAAAAAATTTGTTTTAGAACTAGAATTTCTCTATCATTTTTTTCTAACAGTTCAATTGGTTCAAGTTAAATCAATAAGGTCATAAATACTTGCATAAAGTGAAGGCTGATTTGAAATATTAGATATCAAATTCTTTGGTAGATTCGAATCGACGAGCTCAAACTTAGGACATAGGGCTCTAGCGCGTTATTTAAGAAACAATTCATTCATAATTTATTCATCGCCTTTAATCTATTATAACTAAAGTTAGAGCTACTAAATTTAAAAACAGAGTTCATCGTTTACAGCCGGAAACTGTCAAAGAAACAGAAACAGAAGCATTCACTTCATTGATAGATAAATATTCATTTTTATAAGAAGTATTAGTTTTTGAAATTGAAAATTAATGGATGAATACCGTTGCGAACTTTGCGGCAATATAGTGACATTCGGTGGGAATCACATTTGCAACTTTCATACATTCGACTATACGTATTCACACTCACAGACGTTTTCAGAGAATAGCTCCAACAGCGCACAACTATGGACACCTTGTGAACTTTCATATTTGGATGCCATTTCAGATATTCGGGAAATTAACGTTCAAACCAAAGAAAGTGCACCTTTTACGGCTTCTTCAGAAAATGCCGAATCTTGTTACAGACCTGAAAATGATTTTGGCGAAGCTTATAACATTTTAGCAACTGCCATGGAATCAACAGCTTTTGACGAGGAAAAGCAAAGAGAATCAGGTGTATCCGATTTGATTCATTCATCCGGTCGCGAAGAAGATGAGATGTCACGTCAAGAGAGCAAATGGCTGTCTCTGAATAACGATAACCTATATTTTAAGGATTATCCAGAATGTGCTATCAGAACAGGGCATTCAGATAATTGCAATATCTCTGGACTGATAAATCTAGTTTTGAATCCTGATTTCCTATCAGGAAGTAATGAGCCAGAAAAGGGCACGAGACATGTTTCGGAGTTTGCAATTGATGATCATACTTCACTTGAAATACACTCTAAATTTTACTGTAAGATCGAGAATACGGCGACCATCGTAAAGGAACATATTTCTTCTAAAACAGATAACAATGCTGTGGCTGGACCCTCAGGAATGTGCCCTCGGAAGAAGACATTTCATTGTAAATTACGTCCGAAGGAATTCAATAAAAAACAATATCTGGACAATCATTATCAAACCCATACTGGCGAAAAGCCTTTTGTATGTGAATTATGCGGAAAAGAATTTTCTCGGAAAGGAAGTCGTGACAGACATTATCGTACTCACAATGGCGAAAAGCCTTTTGTATGTGATTTATGCGGAAAAGAATTTTCTGAGAAAGGAAGTCGCGACCGACATTATCGAACACACACCGGTGATAGACCTTTCGTGTGCGACTTCTGCAATAAAGGTTTTGTTCAAAAGTATGATCTTAAAACACATATTCGGACCCATACTGGTGAAAAACCTTATAAATGTCCAACTTGTGGAAAGGCATTCACAAACGGCAGCGATTGCAAAAAGCATCACAAGAGAATGCACGTGTGAAATCAATCTGCAAATTACAGAAATAATTATTTTAATCTTGTATGAAACTACCTCGCATTATTAATCGAAATGAAACAATTTTATCTCAAAATTGTTACAATTTTGTTTTTAAAATTACAGTATAATTTTTACTATTTTGACGAACAGAAAATCTTGAGATCCTAACTCTAAGCAATTGCTTTTCGATTGATGACTGAAAATCAAAATATGTTTTCAGTTAAAATGCATACATATCTATTTATGGTATTTAACTTCGTTTATATCTTTTTAAAAAGTTTTAGACCCTAGTTCCAATTCTCACCTATTAATATCAAAAATACATTTCCCATCAAAGAAATTATTCCTTGTGTTAGTTTGAATTCAAAATTAAATATTACCGCATTCAGTGATATCATCGTTTCATTTCCAGTTTTCCCGAGCATTTGTGGTAAACTTTAAATACCAACTAAATGGTATATTTGGTATATTTTGAATTGGTGTAAATAATATTTTTTGGTTGATGTTTAATAAACGAATAAAATTTGTATTTGTTTCAGTTGGAAAATTATGATATAACATAAAATATATTTTTGTATTATTGGAGAATATCGCAAAGATTTCCTTTCTTTTTATATTGAAGATTTGTTTTGCATATGATATTTAAAGATTTTTTTATAATACTTTAAAAAATAATTTTATATAACGCTAAAGATTCTATTAAATGTGCGAATTCTTTGCCTTTTTAAGACATTCTTTGTAGTCATTTTCTATTAAATAAATAAATTCATTAAATTAAATGCCATCTAAATTTTTATGACTTGTGTAATTTCTACTAATAATAACGAATACGTGCGTACGTGCATTTGTCGGTGCAAACAGACTATTTAGCTAGAACTCTCACATTTGGCAAATATATTTTATTTAATGTTGAAAAGTTTGAATTTGGAACTAGTGTTTTAAAAAAAATTATTAGAATTTTAATGAATTAAAAATTTAGAGTAATTTTGTTAAGTTTCCTCTAAAATTGGCGAAGCATAGAAATTACCTTTACACGATTCCCAAAATGAAGAGTATTATCTTTTCAAGAATAAATTTTCAGTCTTATATATTGTTTTTTTACAAATGAAAGAAATTATTTAAAATTTATTTTGCAGCAGAATGTTTTATCTTTTAAATTAAACCTTATTGGTTTTCGTAATTTCTTTTTGAATATTTCAAGATGGATTTTTTTCGTATTTTTAATCATTAGGATATGATGATCCGGCTTATTTTTCTATGTTGAGGAGTTTGTATGTAAAAATTTTTGTATATTTTATTTATAATTAAAATATTGTTTCGAATCATGCGATAGTTAAACTTCTTCAGATGTTATTTATTTATCCTATCCCATATTTTAATACTGCTTCTCTTTCTAGTGATGTAATTCGATGCATAAATGAATAGATAGAAAATGACGAAAAGATGTAACAAAATCTATAGGACAGTGCACGGTTTTTAAGGTAGAATATTTCGAAAAAAAAATGAAGTTAAGAATATTATTCTGATTAAGCGATTATAACCATATTAATCAAAACATCCAATTGAAATTTCATTACAAAAATCAAACATAACCATCTGACAGCAAAATCTGTTGCAAATTTAGAAAGTTGAAAAAAACGAATCTCTTCTAAATTCACTTTTACACGAATTGTTTAAAAGACATGAGGATCAGAAATGTTTAGCATAACTTTTCTGACATTTTGATTATAGATTAACACGCTTATAAGTTGATATAAATTGTCAGCTCAATAAATTATAATGTTTAACACTGAAATGAAATATAGTTTTTTTCAGGGTGAAATTTTTTGCTTATAGAGTTTCTGAATGTTTTTTAATAAACGTACTTTATTTTAAAGCATGATAACCTTAATTAGTTGTTCGAAGCGGTAACGCTTTTATTTATGCTCTCATTTATAATTTAACTTTTACCAGAGAAGATATTGTTACAACTTTGATGCAAGAATAAAAATTGTCATGTAAAAACATCTTGTACAACCTGCTGTATTTGCTGTTGCGTCTGCGTTTTTTATTAATGCATAAAAAACAACGTATATATATATATATATATATATATATATATATATATATATATATATATATATATAATATGTGTGTGTGTGTGTGTATGTGTGTGTGTGTGTGTGTGTGTGTGTGTGTGTGTGTGTGTGTGTGTGTGTGTTGCCGAATTCGACCGACAAATTCAGAGGGGTGATAGCAGGCTTGAAGAGGATAAAGAATCACCATACAACATGGGGTCCCAAACGTCGTTTAGGTTGTGAAAATCATAAAAATATAGGGAGTTGGCAAACTTTTGGAAACTGTAAAAAATTAATAAAAAAAATAACAAATGGTGTTTCAACTATGAATTTTTTTAATTGAAAGAAAATTCATAGTTGTTCATCATGTTCTTATTTAAAGGCATTTTTCTTAAAGGCAAATTTAAGGCAATTTCTTAAAGGCAAATTTTCATGTAAGTAACATGCTGATTTGATGAACCACGGGGTCGTAAATTATTGAAAATGAAAAAGTAGTTAGGAACCCTTATCTGAAAAAATATTAAAACTTTAAGAAAAATAAAAGCTTGAAAATATAAGGAATTTTATACTCTTTCATTTGATATAAGTTTGTAGTGTGAAAACTGAGGAGGTTTTAAGATATTCCAGAAAAACTAAAATATTTGCCGAGAAACATCGCTGCAACATCGGCACCAATGTTTACAGAAGGTATTGCAAAATTCTATCGAAAAATTCTGAGGAGTAATAGTAGGCATCAAGGCGATAAGAATTTTCAAAGAAATATAAAGTCGCAAACGACGGTGAAAATTTATTTGCTGGAATACAGATACAACATACATTTACAGCACAGACATTTTAACATAAGGAAGGAGACGATGAAAAACTTTTATAAAAATTACTCAATGTTGCGGTCGAAGGTCATTACACAACCGACACCGACGTTTAAGGGACCACCAGACGCGCTCAAACATGCCAGGTGCGCTTGCGATTTCTCCAGCAGCGACGACGATCCGTACTATAAGATCTTCCACTGTATCCAAAGGTGTCTGATAAACAAGAGATTTCATATGGCTCCAGAAGTAGAAATCCAAGGGATTGTGGTCCGGGGAACGTAGAGGCCAATCAACAGATCCGCCACGTCCAATCCACCTCCCAGGATATGTATCATTTAGGTAGTCACGCACATAATTCAAAAAAGGCGCTTGCGCACCATCATGCATTAACCACATGTTCTGGCGTGCAATGGCCGGTATTTCCTGCAGTAAATCCGGAAGGACGTGCTGCAAGAAAACAAGGTACTTTGCGCCACTGAGGCTTCGGGCCCTGCATTTGGCTTCGTTATTTTGAAGTATTCTGTCTCCCGCAACCATCTATATATATTTGTAAAGCTGCTGTGGTGTGGTCAGCGCCTACTTGGATATTTCTATTGGTATATTCTTTGTGCTAGCCGTCCATTACCATCCTCTAAGTCGTAAATTAAATGCATATTCGTAATTTGGGAAATCTGACATGTTGCTTGGGAATGAAACTTATCGACTATCAATTCTGCACTGCTCTTTAATGAATACAAGCTGCTTTTATATTCTTCGAACCATCAATTCTGCAGTGCTCTCTGCTTTTATATTTCTCGAACGCATGGAAAATTTAGATACGAGAAAGCTTCTTCTCGACTACCTTGTTCCAAATCCTTGGATTCTTAGGGCCATTCTCTTCGCCAGGCTAATTGTTTCTTCGATGTCTGTTTTTGCGATTTTCACAGAATAATCGACTTATGCGACTCTATGTTTTATGATAATTTTTCATCTCCTTAATGCCTACTATCACTTCTCTAAATTTACCTTTAGAATTTGGCAAAACTATCTCCAAATATCGGTACCGATGTTGCAGCGATGTTTCCTGGCAAACGCTTTAGTTTTTCTTGAATGTCTTAAAAACTCCTCAGTTTTCACACGACAGAATTATATCAAATGAAAGAGTAAAAAATTTCTTAAAATTTGAATCTTTTATTTTTCTTAAAGATTTAATATTTTTGCAGATAAGGGTTCTAAACTACTTTTTTGTTTTCAATAATTTACGACCCCCATGTGCATTAAATCGGCATGTTACTTATATGAAAAATAGCCTTTAAGAATGTGCTTTCACTTAAAAAAATTCGTAGTTGAAACACCTTTTGTTATTTTGTTATTAATTTTTTACAGTTTCCAAACGTTTGTCGACTCCTTATATTTTAGCGATTTTCACCCTCTAAACGTCATTTAGGACCCCATGTTGCCTGGTGATTCTTTATTCTCTTGATGCCTCCTGTCACCCCTCTGAATTTTCTGGTCGAATTCGGCAACACCCTGTATATATATATATATATATATATTATTTTGTACGGCTTTCTGAAAATTCTGTTTTACTTTTTAGGAAATGTTTCAACATATAACCGGTCTTATTCTCCTCCTCCTTTTATTCAATATACAGTCAATTGGATTTGGACGCAAAAGACGCAATTATTCATATTTTTCAAAGATGGTCTTGTTTCTTTGAATCTGTTGATTTCAAACGTGTTATACAAAGTTATGAAGTGAGGAATAAAAGCAAGTTTTACTTATATCTGTTCAAGAATCAATATACCTAAAATATATTCATAACAGAGGCAAATACAAAAATGTAATTTGTTCGACAACTTTAAAATAAAAAGTTTTTACTGCTTATTGATGAGGTTCAATAGTTGTAAGTTTTTCTTGAGAGATAGAATAAATTATGAAATAAGTGAATGGAAAAAAGGTTAGTTAAAAGCAGTTTTACTCTAAAATTAAAGTAATAACAATTATAACTTGTGTACTTTAGGAAAGAGTTGTGAAAAATTATTAAAATAATGAAAGCATTGAAGATTTGACTATTAATATTTATTGCACTTCAAAAGAATAATAGTAAAGATCATTGAAAAAAAATCAGAAAAAATTAACTACATATTTTAACTCAGAAAACAAAAAATATTTAGTAAAAATATTGCTTTTATAAGATTGAACACTATTTCAATTTATATAACTGTTAATCTATAATCAGAAGATGAGAAAAATTTGCTCACCTTTTCTAATTGCAAAATATTTCAAACAATTCATTTAACAGCAAATCGAGAAAAATACAAATACTTTAAAAATAATTTTTAGATTTATGTATCATCACTCGTGCTTGGCATAAAATTGGTGGACTGCAATGAATGGTGACTGAAGATTTCAATTAAATATTTCTTTCAATTTTGTCGCGATGGCATTTACAGCCAATATTTCAATAATCACAAGTTTTGTTAGTCATTTAACTCATATTTACAAATCGTACACCTTTCTGTTTCTTTCTCTATGCATTTTCATCGTTTTTGGTTTATATTTTTGCCCATATAATTATATAAGAAGAAAGAATTATTTAAAAATAGGATCACATTCTGAAATATTTTCCACTACGATCTATTTGAAATAAATCTAAATTATGAAAAAATACATTTCAAATATTTTATTAATTTAACACGTGGTTGAGAAAATTATTCAACATGTAAAAATACGCCGACCTATGTTTTCTTGATCAGTAACAATGAAGAAAAAAACCTTTACAAAATATTAATAGCAACAATAAAAATGAATTGAGTTTCATTTCAAGAAAGAAATGCAATGCTGTAAAACATGCTTAAAGTATTTTTTTTTTCCTGAGAATTGATTAAAAATTTTTTAAATATGCGGCAAAAGTTGTTGTCATTAAAAAGATAATGTTTTGTCTTTTATAGAAATCCTTTTTTTAGTAATATTTTTGAGTATATAATAGCAAAAAATGCTTACAATTTGCTTATTTTTTGACTGAAATTCTGATCAAAGTTTCAAACACCTTCCACCAAGAAGCGCATTCTAATCTATCCAATTCAATGGGCTCCAAAATTATTTCTTTTCATGAAAATGTTTAACAAAGTTTTCTTAAAAAGGAAAAAAATTAACGCATAGACATTGCACTTATTTGCATAGTATACAAATATTTATTACAGCGTTCACAAAACACATTACACATATCTTGTAAAAAGGGATTGTCCAAGTAGGAAGAAAATCAGTCCTTTGTGAAATTCGTCACTAGAGTTAAAACAGATTTTTAGTTTCCAATGAAGTTCCATATTGGAATATAAATATTATGTGGTTATTGAACATCAAATTAAAAAAAAATTTACCAAGAAGTAGCATGTATTACAAATATAATACCAATTCAAAATCAAAGCGTTATTACAGTTGTTGGTCCATCGGAAGTCCACTTGAACGCGTTGCAATCGGTACTGTTATTAGGACAAGCATACGTTATTTTGAAAATATTTGCTAAAATCTTTCAAGAAACTAGAATTGAAATTAGCAATATCATTGTCTTTTAGAAGTATTTAATTTTGAATTAAAACTAAAAGAATAAAGATATTTTCTTCAGTGAAATGATATGAACAAGCATACATATTAAAAAAATATCAGCACTGGAATATTTAAAAAACAGAAATAATGTTAATAATCGTATACATATAGATGTAAAAACATTGGAAGAAAATCTTGCAACTTTCGTTGATTCTTCATCCAGTAAAATGAAAAAGCATTTAGATCAGATCTCAGAAAAATAAAATCTGACATCAGAAAACTGTCAAATTCAAATTCATACAAAAACTTTAAAAATAAAACTGTAATAATTGAATAAAAAACTATTTCAGTTCGATACAGAATGTGAAGTAATTTCCTACTAGAATAAAAGAGTTGTGTCCTATTACTGTGATTTCAATCATTCTTTGCTCTGCGATGCCTATTGCATTGGTTGCTGGCCGCGAATGCCATTCCGCAAATTGGGCATTTATAAGGTTTTTATCCAGTATGAGTCCCATAATGCTTCTGGAGATTTCCTTTCTGAATGAAATCTTTTCCGCTTTTGTCACACACAAAAATCTTTTCACCAGTGTGTATTCTGTAATGGTTCTTGAGACATCCCTTGTGAGAAAATAATTTTTCACAAAATTATTAAATACACTCGAAGGATTTTTCCCCAGTATGTGTTCGGTAACGATTTGCAAACCAACTTTTTCATTTAAACTGTTTAGAACAAATATCGCAAACAAACCTTTTCCTTTGGGGACATATTCCAGAAAGTCCTGCACCTGCAATGTCATCTTTCATAGAACAGATTTATTCTTTCTTGTTGACAGCCATTTTGTCGCTGTTATTCGAATCTTCGGAATTAATTTCAGATGAAGTATGCTCATTTTTTATATTCCCTGAAGTTTCGACAGTGCTTTGTTTCGTTCAATTAATTTCTTCTGAAAAATCATAATTCAAAAGAGGATTCTTGCTTCCAGTAATATTTTTGTTTACTGAAAGAGTGCTTTTAATAACACAGTCCAGGGAATTCGTAAACAAATCCTTATCATTACTAAACGATTGCCATTTGCTGTCCTAAAGAGACATTCGGCAATCTTCATAAGCTTTCCTATTGGATAAATTTGAAACCTTTGAATCATCATTATTTTGTTCATAAACAGATCCGGTTTTATCTGTTGTTTTCGCACAAGCCCCTTGAGAGTCTCTTTCAAAATTGCAAGCATTTTCAACATTTTCCAATGAAACATTTACCGATATACTTTTATTATTCATTTTTGCGCCCACTATTGAAGTTTCATAAGGATTTCTCATTTGTGCACTGTTCGAGGTTGTCTTGAATTTCCGTTTTCGCCTTGAGTCAGGTACTAAAAAAACTTCATCAATATTTTCATTTAGCGATGCATTCATTACTGCCGAATTTTCACTATCAATTTGACGAACTTCTGGTTGCAGATTTTCATCAATGTCATTCAAATTTTCTTTAATTATATCTTTTGCATTATCTTTCTTTCTATCCATTTTGTCTAATTCTTCTAGGCGTGGCAGTGTATACACGTTGTCACGATCCTTATGGAAGAGACAGGAGTGATTCTCACCGTGAGTCACTGTTCTGTAGCAAAACTGACATAGATATCGAGCCATTAATATATTAGCATTCAATTTAAATAAACACGTTCCCCGAAACGTGTTTAGAAAATGGCTGATAGTTTGATGGAATCAAGATTTCAGTTTTCTAGCTATTTAATGTTGGAGGCGTTATTGCTTATATCATAAAATTCGTGGATTTGTTATGATTGAAGTAGATGTTATCGATTAATGAAATATGTTTCATTCATTTCATAAACAGCATACTAGAGACTTTTCTCCTAATAAAACCAACTGCATAAGATTTTAATGTAATGCCCAGTATTTCAAATTTAAAATAGGCTTTCTGTTATGCAATGTACTGGCTATCTTGTATTATCTTAGTAAGTGAAATGAGCTGGAAATGTTAATGCCTGATTGAAATCAAAAGTTTTGAATAGATTTCGATTAGAAGACTTTGATATCATCTAATCCTTACTTTTTTTTATCTTAATTATATTGTTGATCCGGATAATATGTGGATCCTCGATCCTCTTTTTTTTTCTTTAACTCTTCTTTAAACGTATACGATATATTTTCGAATCAAATATTCTTATCGATTTCGTTTCCATTGAACTCGTATCTTACTTCACATATTGTCTGATCTTTTATAAAGAGAGAAATAAAAACCGATTATGCATTTGAATAGCATTGGTTTCAACCGATTCAAAGCATAATTTGATGCAGAACATGTCTATTTGGTATGTGTCTGCGAACACTTGCCAAAATTCATTTATCTAAATCGGTGCATTGTTAAATTATAGTATTTATTTGGATACATATGCACAAACAAAGACACGGTCTATTTATTGTTTAATTTCATTCAAAATAAAGAAAGGATTTATAAGTTGTATGCTAAAACAGTACAACAGTACTTTACCGTTCTGGTTCTTTACATTTTGCAGTTATGGATTTTACAGGAACTCCAAATGCGAAGCAGATAAAATTCACCTGAATAAATTTCGCTCAATTTTTGTAGAATTCTAAGACTTTGGTGTAGGCTATATACTGAAGTCTTTTCTTTTACTTTAAAGTATTTTCGAATTATTGTATAAACCGAAGAAAACCCAGAGTGACATGCTTCTGAAATTTTGTTTTTTGGTCTCAGGTTGGTCTGAAATATGAACACGCCTCATAATATCGAGATAGAATTATTGAAGAGAAAATAGAAATTAATCAAAACTGGTGATACAAAAAGGAAATGTTTATACTATATAAGGAAATCTACTATATAAGGAAATCCCGTTCCTTATATAGTAGAGTCATTTGAAGTCAGATGGCAAATTTTCCAAATGGCCCAACGAAAGAATTAAGTTTCCACATCTGAGCTTAGAATAAAAACTAATTAGCATTCTTAAAATTACTAATTAAATGAAATTAATTTAATTAAATAAAAACTAGTTAGCTTTCTTTCGGATTATACGCTCAAATTCATTTTTAAGAACGCTATTTTGTCTTCTCTCTAAGGTTTAGAAATTGACTCTGTCGATTGATTCCTAGCAGACCAATCCTTTAAGTAAGTGAGGACATGAGCGGATCCATACAGAGGAAATCATTGCACAGAATCTAACTAAGAGATGGATCCCTCCCATTTGAAATTTATGTATCTTTATTTATGCATTTAATATATAGTTGCCACCTTTGGAGACCGGTAGTTTCCTTCAGAATACAGATAGTTTTTCTTTTCAGTTAAATGTCTTATTCATTACTTCATGTTCATAATTATCCTAAGAAAAAATTTCTATGTGAAATGGTGGCAGACATCAAAAAAGTGCCAGTTTAATAGATTTCAACCAGTTCTGTTCATTTCTTATTTAATTATCTTTACCCTTGACACCATAATGCGTTAAAAAGTGTACACCGAAGAGCAATGGGCTCTCCCAGGAACAAAATTACTGCGCGTGCTCGGCTGATGTTGGAATATATAAAGCGATTAACGAAAGAATGGGAAAATCAGCTGATTTATCAGACTTCGATAAAGGTCCAATCGTTATGGCTCGGCGACTGGGAACATCAATATCAGAAACGTCACGTTTAGTGGTCTGTTCACGCGCAGTTGTTGTGAGTATATATCTAAAGTGGTATACGGATGGTGAAACGACATGTCGGCGGCCAGTCGTGTATTTTCCATGGCGCTTAGATTGCAGAGAAGAGCGGAGATTGCTACGCATTGTTCGCCTAGACCGACGAGCTACAACAGCCAAACTCACCACCAGTTACAACAGTGGCAACCCAGACAGTGTTTCTCAACACACTGTGTAGCGTACTTTGCTGCGTATGGGCCTATGCAGCCTGAGGCCGATGCATGTCCCTGCACTGACGGCACATTACCGCCAGCTGCGTCTGCAATGGGCCAAGAAACATCGGATTTGGACATCAGAAGAATGGAAGAAGGTTATATGGTCGGACGAATCACGTTCCCCAATCCATCACATCGACGGGCGTGTGTGAATACGCCGATTTCCAAAGGAAACCCTGGCTCTCGGATGCACATTTGGACGGATATAAGCCGGTAGAGGGGGTATTATGGAGCACATTAGGACAAATCTGTGCACTACGTGAACATCGTTGCAGATCATGTTCACCCATTCATGACAATAGTGTTTCCAGCGGGGGATGGTGTATACCAATAGGATAAAGCACCATGTCATAACGGTCGAATTGTTAGGGAGTGGTTCGAGGAACATTCCAGTCTATTCTTGGCCTCTAAATTCACCTGACCTTAATCCCATAGAGTGTCTGTGGTCCCATCTGGAAAACCAAATTCGTGCTTCCAAGTTGCCTTCTCACAATGTGAGGGAATTACAGGACCAGTTGGTGAGCGCTTGGTATCGGATACCTCAAACTACCTATTATCACCTTGTGGAGTCAATGCCTCGTTTGCCAGCACCATTGTGGAGTCGATAGTGCTGGCAGATTTGCAGGCGAAAGGTGGTTCTACATGTTATTAACAGGTTGGTCAATATGTAGTGGTCTTTGGTGTATATCATGTCGCAGTAATCGATTTGTACTTGCCACACTGCTGCAATTTCACTTTTTCATTCATCAAGTGAACTGCATAGATATTGAATTAAATTCTTATTCTTTAGGTTTGAAAAATGTAAGAAAATCATATGTTTAGATAGTTTAGGGAGCAATAAAAGTAATGTAAAAATTTAATAAACAATGTAATTTGAAGTGGAAAATTTTGGAATAATTTTTTTAAAAATTCGAAAATTTGGGAAAAATTTCCATAGGAAATAAATCTTTATCTTGAAAAAGATAAGATTTTAAGATATTAAAGGGTATGAAAATCATTTTTTTTCTGTAATGTTTTGTGAGTAATCGAAGAAAATTACTCAAACTATTCTTAATGTTCACTTAAAATTGAAAACGAATTGTCTATGAAATGTGCATTCCCATCTTCAGAAGTATAACTATTTCAAATATGATATTTTTCAATCTAACAGTGACACACACGAACGCTTTTTAGTTAGAATCATGTATATACTGATATACAGTTTTAAAAATCAATCTGACTTCTTGACACTCCATATGACAACCTTAATAAAGTTTATAAAGGTATCTGAACCTTATCAGTCATCCAAGGGCACAGTGAAAGGACATTCTGGCAGCTATTATCACAACAAAATGACAACAAGTTTTGGATAAGACTCTGAACTACATAACGTTTTGCATGCGAAAGACTTCCTTGCATGCCATCTTCCTCACAATTCCACAACTTTCTGTAGGCATGCATGATTTTTTTTCTTGCTCACAGACAACGTATCAGATTTACCAGCTCTTATTAATAATAAATTTCATAATCAGGAAAAATTGCACCTCTTTCTCTTTCTGAAAAAAATATTTAACTCTCTAAAACTTGTTTGGACCCAAGGTCATGATGGTATTCCTAAAATCGAACCAGCGTATAGTTTAAC
This sequence comes from Argiope bruennichi, assembly GCF_947563725.1. Lineage (NCBI taxonomy): Eukaryota > Metazoa > Arthropoda > Arachnida > Araneae > Araneidae > Argiope > Argiope bruennichi. The sequence goes on from NC_079156.1 coordinate 126,352,743, forward strand.
CCGAAACGCCAAAACTTCTGGAGCTGAGAAATGGATATCGACCAAAGATATTTTCCGACAGACCATAAATGAAATTCTTCCGAAAGATTTTAACTAATGGAAGAGAAGTAATTGTACTAAATCTTTTTATCACTTGAAAAGCAGCAAACCTTGACATCGTCGATACTCTCCAAATGGAACAATCGATATCTTGCTCTCACGCTTTCGCACTTGAATCTTTCCATCCCACTAAAAGGTATATTGCCTTGGTATGAACACTTTACATAAAGGTCCTGCTTCTTATGTAATTGAGGATGTGGAACGTATTTTTTTCCGGAGTGCAAATTATCGACCTTAAACTAATTTTCAATAAAAAATAAAATTACTTAGAAGCGTGCATTATTTTGAATCTATTGGAACTTTATTATCACATAATTGGCACATTATATTACACATGGAATATTGAGTTCGATTATTATGTTGAGGTTTAGTATAAGAGTCGTAAGCTTTAGAATGCTGATTTATTAGAATGTTAAACCGCAATTGCCAGAAAGTTTTGAAATAACGGCCCTGAAATCTTCAGTATAGCTTAAATGCTAATAATGTGTTATCGTCGCTAAATGTTGGAATAGCGCACTCTGTATGTAGGTGGTTCAGCATTCATGAGACCCGTTTTCTTCCCTGCTGTTTTTTTCAAAAATACTTGAAGTTAATTTAACAATTTAAAACTGTTTCAACTAATATGCTTTTCATTTATATGCAAAAAATAAATATTTATTCACCTAATTCTTGAATTATAAATTAATTGTTTTGAAAAAAAATAATCATACATTTACATGCGTTACAAGCTGCATAAACTTACAACCATAAATTATAACTCGGTCTTGAGTGAAAATGTCAGATGGGAACGTCTTGCCTTTATGCGTAAAGTGGGCAGGCCATCAATCTGCAGGAAGATCATAAGTAATGCAGTGCAGCTCCATCTGGTCGCATAGAAGTGCAATTACAGGGGTTGTACATGTTTTCTGACCAGATATAGCAGAAAGCGTTTAAAAGACAATCGAGGCGAAAAGATGAAGTGAAATCACACCAAAAATTCATCTAAGGAGATTGCAGTGTGTTGATCAGGTATTTACAGTAATCTGACGGATCCCAAATACGACGGTTTCGCCTTGTTGAGATTACAGTACAATGAAAAGTAAGTGTCATCCATTCAAAAGATGTTCAGGAACCATTGTGGGTCGCATTCCATTTGTGCAAGCGTCCTTGAAGAAGCGTTTAATTTTTTATCAGCATTTTCTTGTAATAACTGGTGCTGCGCCTGCATATTATATGGGTACAGATCTAAGATTAGAGCAAAACAATTCGAATCGACAATTCCCGTTCTTCTTCCAGGGTTTCAGCCCTTCTACTCCCCGTTGATATTTCATCTGCCAGTTTTTCCATAACACTTTTTGCAACATGGACAGAATCCAGTGCTCAATGATTGCCTGCTCCTTCAACGTTTTCCCAAATCGTCTGACTAAATACAGTATTCCAGCGTTTCTCCACCTTTCAGTATTCGTGACCCAGTTTTCAAACATAATTTTCATCGCGCCCCCAGCGTACAATAAAATGTATAAAACAATAATGTATGTTGAGTATTTTGGATTCTGTTTTTAAATTATTTTTAACTAACTGCCAAAACAAAAGAAAAAGCGAGCCAACGTTGGCTAGAAACCACATCTTGCATTTTGGACAAGGGGCAGTGAACAGATAAAGCGAATGAAAGGGGAGAAAATTTAAATATTTTATTTGAAATGAAAGCCAAACAGGGAGATAACGTTAGAAGAATATGAAAGTAGAAAAATTCGTTAATGAAAGTTAACATAGACAAGGTGAGCTAAATTTAGAAACTGTCAATACATTTTTTCGAATAATAAAAGAAATAAAACAGAAGAATGACAAAACAAAAGAAAAAAAAAGGAATGTTTGTGGAAGGATATCCACACGACCGATGCCGACTCGACCAAGCACGGAGCAAATGTTTTCTCATAGGAAGAAGGAAAATGTTCGATAACGCAAGTTTTAATTCCAGCCAGTCTCATTCGAGTCGATCCTTTCATCGCTATCGAATCTATCATGAATTTGTTTGTTACATATGTTTTCGTATTAATTGCAAATCACTATATTAAATATTCACGGCAGCAGATTTATGCAGACTTATGAATAAATTTTTAAGCTGAAGTAAGCAAGCATTAGACAATAGTCCAGCTTCAACAAGTATACAGACGAGCGTGGTTCCAAAAATAAAATCAAGGAAATATTCTCAAGAATACTTAAAATTTGGGTTTACCAGTACTGAAGTAAATGGAGAAGAAAGACCCCTGTGTATCATCTGCTCAAAAATGTTGGACGCAGACAGCATGAAACCTAATAAACTTAAACGAAACGCTTCATAGTGAGTACGTCAACAAACCCAGAGAATTCTTCGAATTAAAATTAAAATCATATAAAAAGCAAAAATAATTTTTTAAAGAAACTTTATCTGTGAATAAAAAAACTTTAATTGCATCTTACAAAGTTCTTATAAAATAACCAGATGTAAAAAACCTCACATCATTGGTGAAGAGATCGTTTTGCCAGCAGCAACTGAGATTGTAGAAACTAAGTTTGGAGATAATTTTTCAAAGCAATTGCAGTCCATACCTCTTTCAAATGATACTGTTACTCGTCGAATTGCGTGACAAATTGTTTTCAATACAGCTTGACGAAGCAACAGATAGTAAAAAAGATGCTCATTTAATTGCCGATGTTCAAATTTGTGATAACATGTCAGTAGTAGAAAAACTACTTTTCTGCAAACCAATAGAACTCAAAACATCAGCACTCGCATTATTTGCTATTTTAAATGATTTTATGAACGAGATAAACATAGAATGGAAAAATTGCTTCGGAACATGCACCGATGGTGCTCGTTCAATGTCCAGAAGATTCCAAGGTATACAAACACTAGTAAAACAAAAATCGCCTCAGTGCGTCTGGACGCATTGCATGATCCACAGAGAAGCTTTGGCTTCGAAAGAAATAAGTCCTGGTCTGAATATTGTGTTAACTACGGTTGTAACCGTAGTAAATTATATAAAAATGATACCCCTGAAATCGAGAATCTTTTCCGCACTTTGTAAAGACAGGGGTTCAATACATTCAGTGTTACTATTTTATTGCGAAGCAAGATGGTCATCACGTGGGAAATTTTTGCAACCTGTTTATGAATTAAGAGAAGAAATCGCCATTTTTCTAAAAGAAGAAATCAGACAGGAGGTTGAGAATTTTCGTGATAGTTTATTTGTGATGAAATTGAAGTCGACATATTCGAGAAATTAAATAACTTGAATCTTTAACTCCAAGGAGCAAATACACATATGTTGGATACGAGTGAAAAAGTTAATGCTTTTTGTAGAAAATTGGAATTGTGGAGCAGAAATTTAAAGCAAAAAACCTAACAATGTTTGCAAATGTGGATGATTGTACTAAAACTTATAAGGCTGAAGAAGAACATGTAAAAGTTGTTTTTCTAACAATTGAAAATCATTTAGCCATTCTGGCAAAAAAATTTAAAAAGTATTTTCATGCTGACGAAAAACTGATAGCAAGTTAGGAGTGGATTAGGGATCCATTGCATAAGACTCCCGAAGGACTCTCAATAGATGAGGACGAAAAATTCATAGACTTCACGACAAGTGGCGAAACTAAAAGACAATTTAGTAATAAATCACTATTTGAATTTCGGTCCTGCCAGTCTCATTCGAGTCGATCGTTCTATTACTATCGAATCTATTGTGAATGTGTATGTTATATATGTTTTCGTGTTAATTGCATTATTAAATATTCACGACAGTAGATTTATACAGACTCGTGGATAAATTTTTAAGTGGAAGTAAGCGAGAATTAGACGATATTCAAGCACCAAAAAATACATAGACGAGCGTGGTTCCGAAAATAAAACCAAGAAAATATTCTCAAGAATACTTAAATTTTGGGTTTATCAGTATTGAAGTAAATGAAGAAGAAAGGCCCTTGTGTGTAATTTGCTCAAAAATGTTAGCCGCAGACAGCATGAAACCTAATAAACTAAAACGACGACATTTGGAAACGCTTCATAGTGAGTGCAACAAATTCAGATAATTGTACGAATTAAAATTAAATTAATATAAAAAGCAAAAATTACTTTTTTAAAGAAACTTTGTGAATAAAAAAATCTTTAATTGCGTCTTACAAAGTTTCATATAAAATAACCAGATGTAAAAACCCTCACACCATTGGTGAAGAGCTTACTTTGCCAGCAGCAATTGAGATTGCAGAAACTATATTTGGAGACAGTGTTTCAAAGCAATTGCAGTCCATATCTCTTTTAAATGATACTGTTGCTCGTCGAATTGGTGATATAGCTGAAGATGTACAGTCTCAGCTTTTCTCGAAGTTGCGTGACAAATTGTTTTCAGTACAGCTTGATGAAGCACAGATAGTAATAAAGATGCTCATTTAATTTCCTATGTTCAATTTTGTAATAATACGTCAGTAGTACAACTACTTTTCTGCAAATCGATAGAATGCAAAACAACAGCGATCGCATTATTTGCTATTTTAAATGATTTTATGACTGAGGCAAACGTAGAATGCAAAAATTGCGCCGGAACATGCACCGGTGGTGTTCGTTCAATGTCCGGAAGATTCCAAGGTATACAAGAACTGGTAAAACAAAAATCGTCTCAGTGGGTCTGGATACATTGCATGATCCACAGAGAATCTTTGGTTTCGAAAGAAAGGAATCCTGCTCTGAGACCCCTGAAATCGAGAATCTTTTCCGCACTTTGTAAAGACCTGGGTTCAGTACATTCAGCGTTACTATTTTAATTGCGAGACAAAATGGTTATCGCGTGGGAAATTTTTGCAATGTGTTTATGAATTAAGAGAAGAATTCGCCATTTTCCTAGAAGAAGAAAAAAGACCCGAGGCCGAGAATTCTCGGAATGGTTTATTTGTGATGAAATTGGACTACTGGGTCAACAGATACGAGAAATGAAATAACTTGAATCTTCAACTCCAAGTAGCAAATAGACATATGGTGTATACGAGTGAAAAAGTGAATGCTTTTTGTAGAAAATTGGAATTGCGGAACAGAAATTTAAAGCAAAAAAAAAAAAAAAATCTAACAATGTATGCAAATGTGGATAATTATACTAAAACTTACAATTTTGAGGAAGAACATGTAAAAGTAGTTTTTGCAACCATTGAAAATTATTTAGCCATGCTGGCAAAGAATTTTAAAAGGTATTTTCTTGTTGACGACAAACTAATAACAAGTTACGAGTGGGTTAGGGATTCATTTCATAAGACTCACGAAGGACTCTCAATTGGTGAGGAAGAAAAATTCAAATTAGTAATAAATCACTATTTCAATTTTGGGCAGGAGTAAGGATGATTTTTTTTGCACTAAAAACAAGAAGATTTCACATTCTATTACCATTCAACATCCTACCTTTGTGAAACTGGATTTTCTGCTGTGGCTTCTTTGAAGACAAAATATAGAAACAGAACTGAGAGTGGCTATTTCTAATACTAAGCCTTCCTTCGAAAAACTTTGCTCTGCAAGACAGGCCCAAGAAAGTCACTAATAATTATTAAATTTGCTTTTAATTTTGTATGTTTTGATTAAGTAAGTTGTTTTACTTTAATAAGTTAAATTAAAACAAGTTGATATAAGTTGAAATGTATTTTGTTTTCTTTGTGTATGTGTGCTTTCCTTTCAGTCAGTTAATCAATTTTTTAAAATAATATTTTCTCTTGGATATTCTCGCCCCCCCTCTAGTGTGCTCGCGCCACTCTAGGGGGCGCGCCCCACAGGTTGAGAATCGCTGCAGTATTCCATTCAATGGAATCACGCTTCTCTATAATAAAGTATAACCAAACCCATACTTAAGATTTCACATTTACTCAGCATGTATGATGCAACGGATTTGCTCAGAAAGCTATTATTAAGAGGCTATCCAAATAAATACGGATGTTATATTTGTGACAAAGGGATTTCAATGTAGAGGACATATGAGAAACATCTTCGAACTCCCAGCGAAAAAAAAAGCCTTTTTAACGTATGGATTGCGGCATGCGAACCATGAGTAGAAGTAATTTCATCAAGCACTACTAGTCAAAAGTAATTAACTCTTTGTCAAGACATGAACTAAAGGGAAAATGTTGAAATTCTCTTTTTAAAGTATTTACACAGACTGACATTTCATTTTGTTTCAATCTCATTCATCCAGGAAAATTGAAATTTCTAATTTAGAGTATAGTTTATTTTAGCACATTATTTAATTTTACTTTGCTATCGAATACCGTATTTTTAAGAATTGTAATTTTAATTGATTATTAAAAATAGATTGTTGATTTCTTATAGTTTAAGACTTTTTTCTGTTACAGAAATATATTTATTTTGGAAGAATTTGGATTAAAAATTTATATTATAAATCAAAACTAGTGTTGTTTGTTTGAACGAATTTATGCTCGGAGTTTCAAACTTTTTTTGATATAATTTTTATGTCTAATATTATTTCTCTTGATGCTTCAGAAAACGATTAGTTTCTGTCTTTTACATTGTCCATGTACTTATAGTATCGGATGGATCTGCGTTTGGTTTTTAAGGCCAAATATGTCGTAAATATGCATTTCCATGAACATAAGGAATATTGATGTTTATTGAATGTTTTGGATGAAATTTATTTTACAATATAGAAAGATTTTAATTGATTAATACAGACTAGTTGTGCCTGGATATATATTTGATGAATTACATATTTCGAATCTAACATATATTTCACCTGTTCATAATTTTTCTAACATTTTAAATCGAAACTTGTGGAAAATGAAAAGGTTATACGGACCGTGAGTTGAATACCAAATCAATAAAATCGAATAATTTTTTCATGATTTAGAATTTAACAGAAAAAAAAGTATTATTGCCGCAAATGGATATGAAATGCTGATGGAATAATATAGAAGACATTGGATTTCACATATCATTTGCTACCTATTATTTTGATTGCATACTTTGAATTCAGATACATTTCGCAGGCATAAAATATTTTAGATGGTAATAAATTTATTCTTTCATAAAAATAATCGGGATTTAAAAATAATATAAAATAATAATCTGAGTTTGGATGTGAATGAATTTATTGATGACTTTCGGGAATTCATATTTTCCATTTTTATAGCTTGATGTAAAATACGGTCTGATTCCTTACGTAAATAATTCAATTTCAGCATAAATTAATAGCAAGAATCGTTTTTTCCTCATTATGAGGAAACCAAAGAATGCCAGGTGTTAGTAAAAAATACGAATGCTCATTCATGTAGAAACTCACAAAATATATGGACATGAAGTTCTGCATTTGATTCAATTATTAACTGTTAACAATATAAACATCATAAAAAAGTAATCACTTTATTATGTTAATAATGTTGAATTCTCGACAGATCTTTATATGAATCTTCAAAAGAAAGTTTAATGAGCTTATTCCAGAGAATAACCTGCACTATTAAATGCAGATTATATTTCATTAGTACGGAGTTTGATAATAAGACAGTAGTCATACAGAAAAATCGCGGACTTTGTAATAAATCCCTTCCAAAAAAATTTAATAATAAAAAATTGAGCATAAAAAATATTCATTTTATAATTCCTTCATTAAATATAATAATATGATGTGAATATAAATGAAATTAGTTATGTTCACATTTAAGAGTTTTTCAAAAACCTCTGATTTCGGATTATCACCTAGTTTCGCAAAATCAGAACGCTTACACCAGGCACGCTCTTAACTTTCTTTATTTCAGGGCATATTATTTATTTCTTATTATAAGGCATATTATTTTTTATCTTATTTTTCAAGGACACTAAAGTCTCTAATCTGTAGCAGTCGCTATGATTAAATAAAATTAAAGAAAGATGAAACAAACGTCGAAGTTCATGCCGACCAAATAATTCTATGTACTCGTTGCATCTTACAACAAATGAATACACACGCGCGCATTCACACACACAAACAAACATTTTATCATTAAACACGCTTCTTCTTGATAAAGAAAATGATAGCCTTTATGAACTTAATAAAATCTTCAAAAACCTCATCAGTCATTCAACCGCACTTTGAAATGTTATTTTTGAAATTAAACATCATGTGAATAGATTCAGAAACAATCGTCAGAGGAGAACTTGCCATATCATGTATTCTATTTAACTGGAAGATAATTATTAAATGATTTGGATGAAGAAATAATTATTGATAGACTTGTGCAACCATATAGAGAGGAAAAACGCTGGTTTGTTTATCCTCAGAACAGTGAAAAACGTGTAATATATTTCTGTACTTTTGAACTGTTGATCTCCGCAAAAAGAAGTGTTAATTAATCGTTAAATCTACAAACGAAGTTGGTTGATAGATATCACTTTATTTTAAATTTGATCAAATAATTCTCAAATTAAGAATATGAATCTAAAATATCTGTAGCTATACAACTATCAAATCCTAATTTAACCTTCAGAATGAATTTGCATTTATGTTCAATACTCTTTAACTCCTTAAGCATGTGTAATGTTTATGTATTGTAATCAGCAATACATCAAACATATTTTTTTAGAATGGGAATAAATTGCGTAAATAAGCCAATTTATACATATACATATATATATATATATATATATATATATATATATATATATATATATATATATATATATATATATATATATATATATATATATATATATATAAACACGATATCACGAGGATTTGAATCCCTGCATGAAGGTGACACTTGAAAAAGTTTTCAGGACGGATTTTATTTTGTTTCTATTTTTTTTATTTTTACTTTATTAACTTGGTATTTATTACTAATTAGGTTATATATATATATACGTGTGTGTGTGTAATAGATATTGACCCCCTCCAATTGCAACCTAGTAAATACTATTTTTATTTTCATCGTCTCCTTTATCATTGCTGGAAATATACATATAATTCATAACACATCAAAATATCAAAATTAAATCTCTAATACGTATGAGTAAAAAAATAGTGAGGTTTAAAATAAAATCTATTCTTTCTCAAAGCGAACAATGACTTTTTGGGATATTGAAAGATGTTATTCTGAGATATAAAATAAATTGCAAATGATTGTTTAATTATAAAAAAAAAATCAAGGAACATATTTCTTACAAAAGTAAGCATTAATTTGAAATGAAATGAGTAAGAAACAAATTAAATCAGTATTCTATATTGATGACAAAAATAATAAAAGCTGTTTAAATTTGTGACATACATGAAAAGTTTAATATAAACAAGATCGACAAGTTTTAAAAATGTGCTGACGGTTTTTTTCTTCTTTTTTTTTCATAAGAAAATTATAGTTAGATATTTATTTGACTTATCCACCTCCTATAAGTAGTAAATGAACCCTTAGAGGGCGCGTCCCCAGGTGGCGGATAGGGAAATTCCTCCATTGGTTTTTCCTTTGGATGGTAGAAGGGAAATAAAATACCTTCCGTGGACCAACAGGCAGAAGTCCAACCTCTCCGGAGGCTGTGGCAACCCCCCCCCTCTTCCATGAGTAGTGCATCCTATTGCACTACTGGACAAAACAACAACAACATAAATAGTAAATAAAATTTCCAAACTACGGCATCTACAGAACTTCCAGTTTTAAAGAACCATACAGTTGTTCTGTGTTATGTATAAAAAATTCCTGTTGTAGAATTGGATTCCATATTCAGCATTAAATTCTTGTTAAAACTTCCACGAGGCTGTCATTCATTTATATTCATTATGCTTGCAATGAATGGTGTCCTCAACTGAACAATACTGTGCTTTTTTTTACGCGAGTATTTGAACAAATCGGAATATTATTACTTATTATAGAATTTGCTTCTCGATTCCTCTAATTGCCTCATTATAATTCTAAACATTTAAAGCATTCAAATGCTGCTTAACCATTTAAGCTGCATTTATTTTTAAATCTTGATATTTTGTTTATTTCATTTTTTTAGACTTTTTCATTTTTTTTTTTATAATATTACGGAAAATCACACACTAAAATTTTTAATACGGATTTGAATCCTATACATTCGAAGAGATAAAGTGCAGAGGATTAATTTTAATAATTAAAGATATATGTGGTAAATACTGAATTTTTGGCTTGGGAATTTACTAGTTATAAAATAGTTTTAAATTTAGATGAATATTAGAAGACTTTCTCTTACATTTACTTGAAATAAAAAATATATATATTTGGTAGAAATTTAGTTAATATTGTTCAGTGGATATTGAAGTATTTAATGCATGAAGATTTAGCTCACAGAATGAAATACTACAGAACTAAAGACAAAATGCAACTTTCTTTACTTAAAATCTGCGAGATTATTTCGGAAAATTTTGACTTTTATCCTTTTTTTGAAGAATTTTGAAATGGACAAAACAACATAAATTATTATTTTATTTTTATGTAATGAATACCAAATCTCTTTTTTTAAAAAAAGAAGATCTGTTGAATATCCTTTATTTTCCAAAAGAATTGCATTCATTTAAGAATGTTTATTACTTTATTATACTAAATTCTCTTTCAAAATAAATTAATTTTCAGTATTTGACAGCATGATGATTGTGTAAAATAAATAACAAGGTTATGCTCGTTTTTTAGAAATATTTTTTATATTCAAACAATTCTATATTGAATAGGTCTCTTAATTCCGAAATATCGTCAAATGGCGTGGAACAGACATATAATTCATAATTTATTCAAGTTTTGAATTTACTTTAATTATAGAAAGAGGTGCGAAATATAAAACTCATCACAATGCCTACAGCATGAAATTGCTGAAACTACAGAAATCCCAATTTCTTCGCTTCCATAATAGTTTATTTTACATTTTTGATCAGATAGAATTTTTTTTAATTGAAAATTAATGGATCAAACCGTTACAAACTTTGCGGAAATACAGTGACACGTAGTGAGGATCACCCTTGCTACTTTCACAAGAAATTTGACTACAGGTATTCACCACAAGAGCCAGTAGAATCGGAAGAAAACGTTGAGGAAGTGAAAGAAAAATCAATGGAAAATTCGAATTCAGTTATTGAGGAAATTGATGTCCAAACAAATGAAACTGGTTCGTTCACAGGTTCTTCCGAAAATGTATCGGTGTTTGAGTCTAATAACTGAGATGAAAATGACTTTTTCGGTACTAATTATAGAACACTAATTGTCACTGTGGTGTGAAATTTTTTTATCCTTTTATGAAGAATTTTGAAGAGGCAGAAACAACAAAAAACATGAATTTGTTTTCTTATAATGAATGAGAAATATCGTTTTCTTGAAAATATGTTGAATCTTTTACTTTTTTATACCAAATTAAGTATTCTTTCAAAAAAAAAAAAAAATAATAATTTTCAGTCCTTGATAGCATGATGAGTGCGCAAAATAAATAACAAGGTTATGCTCAGTTTTTCAAAAATATTTTCGGTATTTTAAACAGGTCTATTTTGAATGGGCTTTTTAATATCGCGAAAGACGGTCAAACAACGTGAATCAAACATTTCATCATTATCAAAACTTACTCTTGTGAAGTATTTCAAATGGAAACTACAAAAGGGTTTTAATGTTGAAACGATAGTAGAATTTATATCAGGATTTCATTTTACTGATATTATATTTCTTCTCAGTACCAGTCCAAAATATTTCTTCATACATAATCTGATTACTGTGGCATTTTTTAGATTTGAATAATCATGAATTTGCTTTGATTTTTTTTCATCGGCAGAAAATATGAAGAAAAGGGAATAGATCCTTATGTATCATGAGAAACAGAATCAAAAGAAACTTAATTCGATCATATTATAAAAGATTTAGCAAAATGTTATTTTAACAGAATCTCATTGAATTTCAAACCATTTCATAGTTATAAGTGCAGTTGAGAGAATAAGCCCAATCAAAATATTTTTTATAATTTTTTTTTAAAAAATAAATTTCTATTTCACAGACATATATACATCAAAATCGTATTCTTTTACCACCCTTTTAATAATATCTTTTTCACAATCTTAAATCTTACAGGAGTTTTGAATTTTCAAATCAATCATGAAAATACACTCAATGAAATAAATTCGAATCAACTGCGGAACCCAGGTTGAAAAAAAAAAGATCTTCCATCATCCATGTCATCTACCCTAAATCTGTTCTAACACGAGACAAACTAAATCCTACTTTTTATAATAATTGGTTTTCAGATTAAGCTAAAAAAAATAATATCATAGACAATCACAAATTAAACAAAAAAATATCATACAGCGAAGATTGATTTTACATATTAAGTCTTATATTCTTCATTAGAACCGAATCCTGTATTTAAATTCAGGACAAAGGGCTCTAGCATGTTATTTAAGAAACGACGTGTTCATAATTTATTCAAGTTTCGTATCTGCTTTAACTGTAGAAAGTGTTTTGAAATTTGAAAACATCAGCACTACAATTAAAGTATAAAACTGCTAGAAAAATAGAAATCCTCATTTCTTCTCCTCAATGATAGAGTCTTGTAGATATCTGATAAGATAGAATTTTATTTAAATTGAAAATAATGGATCAATGCCATTGCAAGCGTTGCGGTAAAACAGTGACACACAGTGAGAATCACCCTTGCTTCATTCACAAGAAATTTGATTACAGGCATTTACAATCCCGGCCAGCAGAATCGGAAAAACACCGTGATGAAGTAAAAGACAAATCTACGGAGAATTCGAATGACTGTTCTAATGAAAAAGAAAAATATCTTTCCCCAAAGTACAACAGGTGTACGATTTTTTCAGAGAATTTCATTAATGAACAACTAAGGAATTCTTGTGATAGTTCATATTATGACCCCATTTCAGATGTTCAGATGATCCAAACTAATGTAAATGCTTCTTCAGAAAATATTGTATCCAGTTACAGACCTGAAAACCACCAACGCGAAGCTTATGAAGAACTGATCGTTGTCACCGGAGCAAGCGCTATTGATATGCAAAAGCAATCAGGTGTATCAAATTTGATGCATGCAACAACAGATGAAGAATATAAGATGTCTCTTCAAAAGAGCAAATGGCAGTGTTTGAATAACGATAAAAATAATTTTATGAACTCTCTAGAATGTGTTATCAGAAATTCTCTTCCAGATAATAAAAATAATTCAGGAACTGCGAATGTCATTTTAGAAACTGATCTCCCATCAGAAAGTAAGAAGCAAAGAAATGGCAAAATGGATGTATCAGAGAATATAAATGAACATATTTCACTGGAAGTGCACTCTCATCTTTATTATAAGAACGAGAAAAGGGCTGCCAACGCGAAAGAAGCAATATGTAACAAGGAAGATGACAATGCTGTGGCTGGACCTTCTGGATTCAATTCTCGTAAGAAGAAATCAGATAAGACCTCCAGTGAAAAAGATACTCTTAAAACAAATTATCGAACACACACTGGCTATAATCGCTTTGTTTGCGTTATATGCAAGAAACAGTTCTCCCGTGAATCAAATCTCACCCGACATTATAGAACCCACACAGGCGAAAGACCTTTCGTGTGCGACTTCTGTGAAAAAGGTTTTGCTGATAAAGATAATCTCAAGAAACATGTTAGGACTCACACTGGAGAAAAGCCTTTTGTATGTGAAGTTTGTAATAAAGCCTTCGCTGAAAAGGGTACTCTTAAAGCACATGCTCGTACCCATACTGGAGAAAAGCCTTACAAGTGTCCAATTTGTGGAAAAGCTTTCACGAAAAGCAGCAGTTGTAATAGGCATCAGAGGAGCGCGCATAAGTGAAATCAACTTGTAATCTACCATAATTCTTTTAATCTTGTATGAAACTATTTTACATTCTTAATCGAATTGAAACAATTTTAGTTCAGAATGCTTAAAATTTTATTTTTAAAATTACTGTAAGAATTTTACTACTTAGACGAAGCATATTTCCTGATATCGAAACTGTAAGTGACTACTATTATGTTAATAATTGACAATGAAAATATATTTTCAGTTGAAATGCATTTATTTCTATGTGTCTTACCTTTTTTACACTTTTTAATAGGTTTCAATCAAAGTAAAAATTTGATGCCATTCACATTAGAAACGAATGTTTCGCTTACTACCAATAATGTAAATATTATTACTTGTTTTGATTTTAAGTGAAAATGAAATATTTCTAAATTTGATGTTATTTACCGTTTCATGTCTGGTTTTTCAGAGTATTTAGGAAAAATTTAAATCTCAAATATATGTGCGTTTCAAATAATGCTACGTAAGTATTTTGATATTTTAACTGAACAAAAATGCATAGGTTCGGTTAATAATTGTAATAATTAACAGAAATATTTTGAACTTGTATAAGCAATATTTTTTTTAATTTGATTACTTATTCATGAATAATATTGCTGCAATTGCAAAATTGAAATAAAATGTAAAATCTATTTTTATTATTAATGAATTTTATTATTAAATAATTTCTCAAGAAGCACCTTTCTTCATATCTTAAAAATCGCCATTTATAAGATATATTTAATGTACTTTTGTAAATAGTTTAGTAAATATTTTTACAGTACACATCAAATTTCAATGTGTCTATTGTGATATTTCTTTTTTCCTCTCTAAGAAATTCTTTGTAGTCCTTTTCTATGAAATAAATAAATGCAGTATCAATTTTTTTTCAATAATTTGTGTAGTCTCTTTTAGTATTTAAGATAAATGTGTGAGCTGACACATCCAGAAAACATAAAATTAGCAAATTTACTAATGTATATTTTCAATGCTGGAAATTCGGAGATCCAAACGATGTTTTTGAATTGTTTGTTTGCAAATGAATTAAATAAAAATAAAAGGTAATTTTGTCATGTTTGTGCAATAAACTCCAAAGCAAAAAATTAATTTACCAAAATTCGAAGCATAATCCTTTTAATGTTTCAAGTTTTAAATGTTTAGTTACATTTTCTATTTTTAACAAATTTAAGAAATATATTTAAATAATTTACAGCAATATATTTAATGAAAGATGTTAAAATTTGGTTGTTTCTTTCTTTTTATAAGCATTTTAACTTATATTGTTTTTACAATGTTATTGTTCAAGATATTATGATTCGGTTTATTTTTTCTTGTTGAGTCTTTCCAATGTAAGATACTTTTTATTAAATCTTTTGTAGATTTTTCTATTTAAAATTAACTTTTCGGCTCAAATCATGCGGGATTAAAAATGATTTATATGTATGTATTTTTAATGGTGTTGCCCTTTCTTGTAATATAACCTCATCTTGTTTCGAAAACTCTTATTTTGTGCTAATATGTCGTCTTCAATCTTTTCTCCCGTTCGTTAATGAATTATCATGTCTTCGAATCATTTTCCTGGGAATGAACTCGCTCTCCTTTATGCATTTAACTTGAAAGTCTTTTAAGCACAGCTTTGATTCGACCAGCGAATTATTGATATAGCATCGTGTTAGAGATAAAATGGATGCAAGAAAACGAAAGTTTCAGGGTTTAAGCTAAATATACTAAATTTATCTTACTGCTGAAGAATGTTTTCGTGCGCAATCAGTACACTAAAAAATTTTTTTTGGAAGTTTGAAGATGATAACGATACACACAGTACAAGCCGGCGAGTAGCCCTTATTTGTGCGATATATGCATTTAATAAATAAATATTATATAAATTGTTTTAACTGGAAAATTATAAATGTGTTTTTATTGTCACAGATGAATTTTAAAACAATTTTTTTTCCTTTTCTAATTCTTTGGAATTTGCTTGATAGAAGACATTTTTTTCCTTCTACATAGTTTAATAAATGTTGTTTTAATTATTTTAAATTTTCTTTTTCCTTAGAAAAGGCTTTCGGGTTATTTTCTTCAAAGAAGTTATTGAATCCGATTCAATAAATTCAGTTTCCATTTTCACTTTCTTTGAATTTGAAAATAATGTATTAATCGGAAAAAACGTTGCAAGATGTTGTCTTTTCATCCAATTGAATGTTAAGTGTTCCATTTAGAGAATGAGAAATTCTTATAATTTTATGTATGTAAGTTTAATTAAATTAATATTCTTATAAAAGATAAGCAAAGATTAATATTTTTTTTCTGAATTACATTCTTAATTTTTCAAGTGGAATTCTGTAGTTACAAGATATTTGAAATTCTTTATAGTTCTATAATTCAACATCCTTAACCCTTTCACATATAATGACGAATTTTATTCATGCATCGAATAACTACATTTTTAATTTTATATCTGAAATTAAGTGAAAATATAAAGTAATCCAAAATGCAAAATTACTTTAAAACTGCTTCAATGTCTCAAATGATCTCACATCATTTTGAAAGTGATAATAATTATAAATGATCCAGTTTTGATGCATGATCTAATTAGGAAATTAAATAATTTTTAGGTCAAAGAGTTAATTAGCTAATCAATTTTTTTCTGAATTAAATATGTTTACTTCTAATTCAACTATTTCTCTGTTATGTCTCAATTTTATTGTTTAAAAAATAAATTCATTACAAATGCCTTTTACTGGCCAACGTACCAAATCTCCATCTGCTTTTGTTTTATATGTATGGGAGAAAAATTTTAATTGTGAAAAATAGATGATAGCATTTTTATATATATATCTCATAAAAGATAAGAAAAAATTAGCATTTTATTTTGAAATAATTTATAATTTGTGATTTTAAGTTTAAATTATTTGGTTATATTTTAAATATTTTTAAAGACAAAAACACTTTTTTTTTAATAATTGATAATTTTGAACTTTTATAAAATCTCATTCAGCTGCGTATGATTTTTCTCAAAAGCATATTTGTATCAAATTTGGTAGACTTAAAGAGTGTATTTTTTATGCATTGTTAATAAACTCACACATGCGTTTTCTTTTAATTAATAAAGAAAGAGAAGGAGTGAATCGACGTGAACATAGATATCCTATCTTCGACTAAAAAGTAAAAAAGAAAAAAAAAAGTTAGGTTACAAATGAAAGGCGAAGGAAAGTATTAACTCTAAAGGAGATTGGATAGTGTAAGTTCCTATTAATATATCTGAGGCAGATGCATTTTCAATATGAATCACTCTATTATGAAACCTGAAAGTAATAATAGCGCAATCCACATATTATATATATTTTCATCTAAGTTATTAATTTAAATCCTGCGCCCAAATTTTAATTTACATATTATGGAAAAAGGTTTTAATTTAAAATGTGACGAGATGACAAGGAATGTAAAAAAAAAAAAAATGAAAGAGTTACTGCACACAAAACCCAACACATGTGTCAATGATTTCATGGGTTTTAGTTTAGGTATATTAACGTCCCGTTTTTAAAGCAACACTAGGATTTGTGCAACACATTTGGAACTCATCTTGTAATTTTGAACCGCAATCAGATGAAGACAGTGACACCTGAGCCAGTATCTCGCTCTACAAACTTCCAAACCACACCAGAGGGATTTAATAGTATAATCTTTATTTCGTTAATAATAAAAGATTAAAAGCCAATAATATTATCTATTCGAAATTAATTAATTACGTTGACCCACATATTAACAATTTGGTTATATGCCATTTACGCCCACATATGTCATTTGCCACATATGTCACAAAAAGCCCTACATAAGCAAATCAAATCGACAAGCTAAGCTGGTTATTTTCTAAAATGTTTGTAAACAAGAAAAAAGAATTTTGGAAAAATGTAATTTTTGTTGATGAAAACACATATAACATTTTCGGATCGGATGGAAAAAAAAAAAAAAAAAAAAAACGTTTGGCGGAAACCAAATACAACTATGCATGTCAAAAATTTAAGACTTTCTGTGAAATATGGAGGTGACAATCATATAGTCTGGGGTTGCATGGCACGCACTTGTATCTGGAACTTCCATTTTATTAGTTGTACAATGAATAAACATGTCTATTTTTACATTCCCAACCGAAATGTAAAGCAAAGTGTGAGCTCAAGACATTTTAAATTATAAAAAGATAATGAACCGAATCGTAGAGGACCCATCACTGTTATTTGCAATTAATAGGTCTTCTACCACTGTCCCAGTGCTATTAAGACTCCTGTACAAAATCCAGACTTTAATCGCATTGAGCATGCGTAGGATTATTCGCAGTAAAAACTGTATGAAAATCAAATTTCTAACAAGCAAGAGTTAAGAAAAGCAGGAGTTGGTTGAAGTGAGGGCCAATTTTGATGGATCATTTTGAAAAACATTGGTCCATTTGTAATCTTCTAATAATAGAATGCGTGCATTTGGTGGTATATTAAGTTTCTACAGAAAATGTCACTTTTAAAACCATGAAGAATTTCAGCGTTCGCTTAATGTAAGACATATCATACATTGTTTTTACATATATTGTAAATATTTTGATAGTATGTAATCTAAGAATTATTTATTATAATTTTAATGCATCACTGAGGAAATTGTTTCAAAATATACTGAATGTAATTTAATAATATATAGTAACACTAATTTTTTTTAAATCATGGAACGTATTCAGCAACAATACTTCTATATCCTAACACAGACAAATAAAAAATACTTTGCTGAAACCGTGTTGTTTCTGTGTAACAATTCATATTGTTACAATTCCAATCATTGTATCTATTCCAACAAAGTGAGTGGGATAATTGTTTCTCTTTATTCTGACTTATGTTGCCGTCCACTTCGCAGAGTAAACGGATTTCTCCTGAAATGTTATCAAGATGGTTTATTTTTTTATTAGAATTTTATTTCTGCCGAATCCAACATAATAAAGTGGAATTCGATGCATGTATTGATAATTCATAAATACACTGTAAGTTTATTTGCTGTTTTTAATGAACTACTGTTAAGCTTAATAAATTTTCAATATTTTATTTAAGAACACATTTTTATAATTGAATTTTATATTCTGCTAAAAAAAGCCCAATTTTTGAAAATTTGATTTTTTAATAATTATTCAGATAATTGAATGTCGTACTTCCCAAGAAAATAGTTGTATTGTTAAATGTTAGAGTGATCTTTCCTAAACGTAGAATTGAAATTATATGAATTTGCTATCTTTGGAATCAATCGTTATAGGAATAATTAATGACAGAAGTTGCGAAACCTCGCACATATGTTTATAATTTAGTTGAAGTCAATTTTCCCTGCCGATATCGCAGCCCCAACAATTAAAAGAAATAATACTGATACAAACTGATGGTCACTGATTTTTTTTTCAGACACACGTCATATAATGTTTTTCATTAAATTAACTCTTTGAAATCTGTGTGTCTAAAATGTAGATATTTACTGAATTGTGGAAATCAAATTTTTTTATTGATCTATTTTTTTTAAACTAAGAAAATATTTGAAATTAAAAACACATAATTGTGCTTTTTTTTATTAAATTTATTTGTGCACGAAAGCACTTTATTTTAATTTTCAATAAGTTTTCGTCAATATTAAGTCATTTATTGTATAACACAACCCTCTTTTGAATTCAAACTTCTTAGAAATCTGGCGGTTGATTTTATAATAATTGTAACACGACTGTTTTGATGAAATAGTGTATCTGACCATCATGGTGCTTTATAGAATACATAAAACTTGAAAAGAGAAAGAAAGAATTTTTTTAGATAAATATGAAATCGTATAGTGTCTATATTCTCTAAATTTAAAATCAAGTCTTCTGAAATGCGCCATTTTCTTTCATCATTATGAACATTTGTTTTTGCCATTTTTAAGCAGTTTTGCATATTCTCTACTCATTTCTCTGGTTGTAATGATTGTTATTTAAAATTCATTGATCTGCCGTTGGATTCGAAGCATTTTGACATTTAGAAAACGAGTGGCAATGGTCTATGGAGTGGGATAAAAGTCCTTAAAAATGATGGTCACTGGTGTGGGGTAAAACCCCAAGACGTTTGAATGATGGTCACTGTAGTGAGGTAAATCTCCATAAAGTTTGAATGATGGTCACTGTAGTGGGGTAACCCCCCGCAAAATTTGAATAATGGTCACTGACATTGGGCAAATCTCCGTAAATTAATCTTGAACAATGTTCACTGGCGTGGGATAAAACCCATTAAACCTTGTATGATGGTCACTGGCACTTATTAAAACCTTGTAAACCATGAGTGATGGTTCGGAGTAAAATCCTCTAAACCTTGATTTCTAAATTTTGTGAGAAATGATGTATGTTTGATGGTCACTGGCGTGGGATAAAATCCCGTAAACCATGAATGATTGCCACTGGCGAAGTATAAAACCAACCAAACTAAGAATAATGGTCAATGGCGTGGAATAATATTCCGTAAACCTTTAATGATGGTCACTGGCATGGTGTAAAACACTATAAACCATAAGTGATGGTCACACGCACGAAGTGAAATCCTGTAATCCTTTATTTCTAAATTTTATATGGAAAGATGAGAGCTTGATGGTAAATCCCCGTAAACCTTGAATGATGGTCACTGGTGTAGGGTAAATGCCCTTAAACAAACCTTGGATGATGGTCACTGGCGGGTAAAACCACGTAAATCTTGAATGACGGTCTCTGGCGTAGGGTAAAACCCCGTTAATTAACTTGAAATGATGATGACTGGCTTTTGGTAAAACTCCGTAAACTTTGAATGATGCATGGTAACTGTCATGGAGTAAAATCCTGTAAACCATGAGAGATATTGCCAGACACAAGGATTAGAGTGTGTTAGTTATGTCCAGTCTTGTGTATATGATGGTCAATGGCGTGAGAAAATGCTCCATAAATCTTGAATGATTGCCTTTTAAAGTCCTGCACGTCAAAGGAGATACTGAATGTGGTATGATACCCATTGCAAAATAAGAATTTTGGTATCCAGAGCTCTGGAAATCCATCCATGCTCGTTGAAAATATTTTCAACTTTTTGCTTTACTACATATAAATATTGACCACATGGAAAAAAAGTGAGTATTTTTGAATCTGGATATACAGATTCAGTGAATTCAGTCTGTACGAAAATTATAATTGCGTGAATGTATTTATCTGAATTTTTAAAATGATATCGATGAATATTATTGCATATAATTCTCAAATGTAGTATTAGTAAGAGACGGAAAAGAGTATTTAATATTTTATATAGTTTTAATTAATATAAATATATATTTAAATATAGTAAACGAGTGAGGAAATCTCTAGTTTACGAATATGAATTTTACAATATCAAATTATGTTCCGCAGGTCTCTTTTACTACGATTGTGTATAGTACATAGTGTTATTTTTTATTAATGTTTTTTATTTATTTATTTTTATAGTTTAATAAGTTGAAAACTGGAAATGGAAAATTTAAATGAAAAAATGATTTTATAATTTAAAATCATATTGATCATTAAGTGGAATAATCATAACCTGGAAATTATTAAAGAACCGAGCATGCAAAAAGCAATGGAACATCATATTTGTACATGCTGCCATTGCCATAAATATTTTGACGAATGACTGGAAACAATATATGACCTTATTAAATGCCCATATTTAACGCCATCAGGTGTAAGCCATATTCGAAAAGATAATTTCTGCGTCCTCGTGAATGTATATTCGAATATTTCGATCTACGATACCGAAGATTATACAGGATATCTCTGAATTCTGGGCCAAACTTTAATGTGTAAAATATATACAAAGAAGCATTTTTTCTGTTTAACAATATGGGGTTAGAAATAAAAAGTGTACGCGGAACAAGTAAGTGAATGCAAGTAAAAGCAAAGCGCAAAAACTCCAGTTGATTCTGTTGAGGACTCCAATGCAAAACTGTCAGTCATTCTGCAACTGAACACCAGGGATCTTCGAAAAAGTGTGTGCCAATCATTTGCTATATGATTCCAGAAGAGTGCTGATGTTGGCGGGGGCACATATTTCACTTACTGAAATATTTTTTTTTAAGTGAACAGCTTTCTTTTCATTTCTTGGTCATTTATTTCCCACCAAAACGTTTCAATTCCAACTTCACATTCCTGTATTAAAAAAAAAAAAGATTCTTTATACTTATTTTATTTACTTTTCTAATTTGGCCATGATTTCGAATTCACCATATAAGCAAGGTGTTTTCGTAGACAGATTGATAGAGAAAACAACGGAAATTGGAAAATGAAGCCACTACCACAAATTTTGAAAGTTAGTAGTAGATTTATTTTCATATTTTTCAATAAATTTTTTCAATGTAGTTTTTTTTTCTTCACATATTTCAATCAGTTGTGTATTTCAACAAAACTTTTCGTTTATCAAGTCCATGGGACCTCGATTACGAACAAACCTATGAAACATAAGTCAGTTGTTTTCTAATTTGATTTTTTTTTAAATTTTTGTTTTGAAAAAAATAATAGATTTTTTAGTCAGCATTTATTAACAGTGTTGATATATAGAAAAGAGCGAATGATCTCCTGGAAATATTCTCTCATAATAGATCTTATTGGTTTTTTTTCAATGTCTTCAGTTTATACGGGCTATATACCTACCGGGGAACCTGCTCTGCACATTTCGCTAAAGTGGTAATGCATTCCATGTGCCGTACCTATTGGGTGATGTGGAAAGCGGTTACATTTTGAATAATTGTATCATCCCAATGTAGATTCTTTTCATATATTTCAATCAGTTGTGTATTTCAGCAAAACGTTTCCTTTATCGAGCCTTAGAGACCTGGATTACGAACAAAACTATTGAAATAGAGTCAGTTGTTTTTCTGATTTGAAATTTTTTTATTGTGGTTTTGGAAAGACAGAATAGATTTTTCAGTCAATATTTATTAACTGTATGGATATATAGATAATCGTGAATGATCTTCTGGAAATTTTCTCTCATAATAGGTGTTATTGTTTTATTTTTTTTCTATTTCCAGTCTTCAGTTTATACGGGCGATATACCTACTGGGGAACCTGCTCTGCACATTTCGCTAAAGTGGTAATGCATTCCATGTGCCGTACCTCTTGGGTGATGTGGAAAGCGGTTACATTTTGAATAATTGTATCATCCCAATGTAGATTCTTTTCATATATTTCAATCAGTTGTGTATTTCAGCAAAACGTTTCCTTTATCGAGCCTTAGAGACCTGGATTACGAACAAAACTATTGAAATAGAGTCAGCTGTTTTTCTGATTTGAAATTTTTTTATTGTGGTTTTGGAAAGACAGAATAGATTTTCAGTCAATATTTATTAACTGTATGGATATATAGATAATCGTGAATGATCTTCTGGAAATTTTCTCTCATAATAGGTGTTATTGTTTTATTTTTTTTTCTATTTCCAGTCTTCAGTTTATACGGGCGATATACCTACTGGGGAACCTGCTCTGCACATTTCGCTGAAGTGGTAATGCATTCCATGCGCCGTACCTCTTGGGTGATTTGGAAAGCGGTTGAATTTTGAATAATTTAATTTTCATATTGTAGTATCTTTTCATATATTTCAATCAGTTGTGTATTTGAACAAACCGTTTCATTTATCCAAGTCCAACTCGATTACGAACAAAACTATTTGAACTACTTTATATCTAGAATGCAAGAAACAAATGTATAGATACTTTCATTGAATATAAATTTTTCATTTTTGGTGATATCATTGTAAAATTACTTTATTCTCTACTTTCAATTTTGTCTTACTTTAAACGAAAAACAAATCCAGAGAAACTGAAATATAAACATCATTTAGAAGAAGGATATTAAATTTAGCATTGAAAAATTCTTATTTTGGATGCTTATTTTAATTTTAAAAAATACTTTTATCAATTGAATCATATATTTTTAATGAAATGTCTATAATCTCCATCTTTTTACTTTTCCATATCTTTTTTTTGTGTGTGTGTGTGCGAAATAAAGTTTATCTGTTGAAAAAATTATGTCTTATATTATTTGTGTTTTGTTAATTTGGAACAAAATACCATGAAATCTCTTTTCCATTTTTTTTGTACCTCCAGGAGATTTGTGTCTGTAGATATATTGTGGCACTCTCAGTTTTTTTTTTTGTTTAAGTTAATAGATTATTTTATTGTATACAGAAGATCTAATTAATAATGCATTCTTTACATATACACTTTAAAACTGAATTTGAAATATTCAAACGATGTTCAAAACTATTTGAGCTGAATGTAGTGAAGACATGCTTTCTTATATTAATATCAATTTTAATTGCCGCAATATTTTCAGAAATAAAATGATGTATCTGTATCAGTGAACCTGAGCCTTCGCCACAGTGGTCTGTTCTCCGCTTTGGTATGAAAGGATTATAGGTTTTTTAACAAGATGCCATCCACCGGCTTGCCATGAATGGAAGTTCAAGTACATTAAGTAGGATTTGAGGTTCAAAGCATGATGCCATCCACCGGTTTGCCATGAATGTGAGTTCAAGTACATTAAGTCAGATCTGGGTTCAAAGCATTGTCGGACGATGAAGGTTAAATAACCTCCCACTTGAGTGGTGTGGAATTGGATGAATAAATAATAGGCGGATGTGCCATTTTTATCATGTGTTTGTGGATCAAAATTAAGAGGTACATTCTCATATAATTATTCTTAGTGTTTCGTGCTGGGAAATTTATATAATTAAAACATTGGCTTGAATTTTAATCCTTTACACTTTTCTATAAGAAAATATTATTCGTAATTAATTGATAATCAATAATCAGAATTAACAAAATAAAGTTAATATTCAGTTATCTTTTCTGATACATATGTTTGATCAATTATATGAAAGTGAAATGCCCCATAAAAATTGATTTAACAACAACTGTCTTTTAATTGTTAGGATTTGCTTAAAGATGAAACATTTCTAAAATCTATCATCACCAAATAAAAATACAACATAATTTCAGAGTTCAGAATATAAAAGTGCTGCTCATGTTGAATCCACATAATTAATAAAGTAAAAAAAAATAATTTCCTGTTTAGTTTTTATAATAAAATTTAATTAATATGCTTAACTTTCGTGGTTTCTTTCTAGGTATTGTTACTTTTGTACTTTTTCTGATTCAAAATTCTTTTATTTTTGTTTACAAAAAAATAGATATTTCAGACAGCATTTAATAGCTGTCTTGTTATAAAGAAGAACATTTATTTAACTGTAATTACTCAACTGCCTCCCCCTTATAAAATAACTAGCTGTCTTTGGTGCTCCCTAGGTTCGACAGGATGAGTGTTTGCTATAAATATCAATTAAATATTTTGTACAACTTTGTCTTAATGGATTCATCAGCAAAAACATTTTGAGCAACATAATTTGATAGACATTTTCATTGTAAGATTTTATAAACTTTACATCATTATTGCAATTTTTTTCCTAATCTTTTTGTCTATATTCAATTATATTGTAATATTTCAAATTTTTGTGCAATTTAAAAAATTTATTAAAAAACATATCAGACTAAAACTGAAACGGCATTCATTATAAGCACACTATACTTGATGGAACTGGTATGGGAACTTTTTAATTTTGGATTCATATTTACAGAAAGCCTAGACTTTATTAGCCTAGAGTTTTATTTAGATTTCCACTATAGAAATATATTAAATTTAAAATAAAGGATGTTTATTATTCGAAATTAGAAGCTGTTTACATTTTTAAGCCTATGAATTTTAATTAAATATTGATGCTATACTCGATAATTTGTTGCACTCAATGCTTGTTAACATGTGCCTGCGTTGTGATAAAGACTAATACTCTTGGTCAATATGTAAATAATCATTAGTTAAATATGTAAAGTAGGATTTAGGAAATTATTAAAACTATTTCAATGAAGGTTTATTTGGTAGAATATTTCATTCAAGTTTATCTTATTATGCACAGAGAACAATTCTATCATTTGTTCTTTCATGTTATATGAATGTTAGCCCTTAGCACTCTGATGGATCTTTTCAGGCACCATTAAAGACGGTGCATCGTTTTGACGTTTTTATTTATTTTTCAGTTTTGATTGTTAAAAATTCCTACAGAATGTTAAAAAGACGTAGATTAATTTTTCTGGGAAATTCAACTTAAAACAATTATATATTAATTTATTTTTTGGTGCAATAAACGAGCCCTTGTATTAAGTGCATAGTTATGCGTCAAACTACTTTTCAGAGTGCAAATCCTTAATACCGATCGTCGACACTTGAGCGAGATCCGAACATTTTTCAATAACGCATCCATCGAATCATTTATATGGAAATGATTTGTTGTTCTCCAACGCTGAAAGAAAGATTTGTGGCCTTGGATTCGGAGAAGTTAAGATTCAGTTCTGAAAGGTGATTACACAAAAATACCGTCTGTTCGTTGGAATCTAAAGTTAAATCTAATATAAAGATTCCTAAGCGTCTTTCTACTAAAATGGCAAGATTAAGAATGAGTATGTGTGTGTGTGTGGGGGGGGGGGGTCATTGTCGGCAAAGTGTCGCTCTCCAGTTAACTGCGGTCTCCAAATTAGAACATTTTAGAATTTTTTTCATTTCGAGATGGGACATTAAATTTCTAACCGAATCTTCATTACAATAGTCCATATGTTAATTTTCTGATCGGAAGATTAGTCACTAAAACTGCTAAATTGTGTAATAAAATAATAATGCAATTAAAGGGCAGAGAAAATTCCAGTTAGTAAACGTGGAGGCAAAAACGTGTTAAGACCTATTTAAGAAACCACAAAAGGATACTCCATTTTGTCTTAATGTTTTTAGATAAATCTGTGTGACATGAATATTCGAAAGATTTGGTTGGAACTATGATTGAATCCTGAGGACATTTCACAGGACACGGTACAAACCCTTCCATAGGAGATACGTCCTGTCATCTGTAAGAAATAGCTATATCCTTTTACAATTTCTATACCCGAAAGGACGGCAAATACCAACCAAAAAGCCATAATTTTCTCATCTACATTTTTCAAGTGTCACCGGGAGAGGGGGTGATCAGTTAAGTAGTATGGTTTGCATATATTGCTGAATATGTTTCATGTATAATTGAAGAAAATACATTATTTCAGATATCGAGTTTATTCAAATTTTTAAATCTAAAATTAAAATGTAGAATAGAGAACAGAATCAGAGTGTCTTGATGGTTTAGTTTTGATTTAGTTTCAGTTCGGATTTTAAACAAGAATTAAGTCTGTTTTGAATGGACCTCATAATGCAAAACATTAGCCAATTGAAGTATCTGACACTTAAGTAAACTTTGAATCATGACGACAATTTACGTTTATGGACGCTGTGAAATAGAAAGGCCACTTGTTTAAAAATGAAGAAAGTTCAGGAAAACAAAGACTTCCTCATTTTATTTCATTTATATTATAATTTTCTTTAATTCTATTCCGAAACAACCTTTCATACAAATCTGATTACTGAAACATACAAGGCGCACTATAAATTTGGGTAAACCTAAAGAAATAAAAATAGTGATTGTAAAAATTTAAGGGATATGTTGAGAGAACATATGAATTATTTTACCTCTAAAAAATAATTAAAAACTGGCCGAAAGATGACGATAATTAATTAAATGAAATTGTGCATGTAAAAACACAGCACAGAAAAAATGTTGAACATGTCTTCCAACACAAAGTATTTAGCAGCTTAACTACACTATTACAGCCGAGTGTAACATGCCGGCATCGATGTCTTCGACGACCTATTGAATGGCATCTTTCAGTTCCATCAAAAAGGCCAGAGAACCCCGGGAGACATAAGACTTTAGGTATTCCCACAAGCAGAGATCCGTTGGAATAAGGTCCTGCGATCATGAGGATCAACTGAAATTACATCCTCGGTTTATCACACGGTCCACAGTGAATGTGTGTAGAATAAATGTCTTAATGTAAAGAGCAGTTTGAAACAGGAAACTATTCTTCTTTAGGCATCCTGCAAGCAGTCTTTGCTGCAAATATGCACAACGTTCTTTCAGAAACGTAAAATCCCTTCTGCAATGACGGAAATGGTTTCCCAACCAAATATACTACAACGCTCTTTAAAAAAATGAATAAAATGATATATAGAATAGAATAAAAAAATGAATAGAAAATAGAGCTTTTATTTGCCTTGATTCCTTTCACAGTGCGGAACTTTCGAAATGCTTTAGTCGTAAATTCACCATTCTTAAAAAAAAAAAAAAAAAAAAAAAAAAAAAAAAAAAAAAAAAAAAAATCACTTATTTTCGTTCCTATAACTATAGCATGCTTCTAGCATCGAATGAGGATACAATTCCAGCTTTTTGTTTTGTGGTAATCCTGATTTGCATAGACCATAAGGATTTCATGTGTATGCGCTAGAAATGGGTCAATTGTAGAATACTTTTTAAATGGGGGAAAAAAAACTGAGCATAATCCTTCATATTTTTGAACATATTCTTTCACACCACAATTTCTCTCGAATATTACCTTTTTTATTACGATTTTTTGGGGGGGAGGAAATTATGACACACCCAATTTTTTAGATGAAAATAATCACAAATTTGCATTGAAGAAATGTTAAGCCCATTGAAAATGAAAAGAAAGGAGATCGTCCTTTTAAAAGATTATGGAGGAACCGAAAAAAAAACTACTTTTGTCTTATTGTTAAGAATCTGTTAAGACTTTTTAAACGAATATTAATGAATCTCAAATCTGTGAAGCAATTAGGAGAAAACAAAAGATAAAAATGTTCTTTTAAAAAAGGCGATTAAAGATAGATTCCTGTTTTTTAGATAGTCATTTTTCTAATTTAAAATCTTTAATATACACGTTGGTAAAAATCAAACAATGTATATTTTCTTTAACTGACGAGTTCTTTAAAGCTTTTAGAAGTTTTGGTTGTTTAAATCTATGACCAAAATGCTCTCAATTCTTATTTATTATGTTACTCAAGCTTCAAAGTTTCATTTCCCATTCCTTCTATACAAAATTTGTTTTAATACTAGTTTTTCTATATCATTTCTTTCTGCCAGCTCAATTGGGTGCTTAAGTTAAATCATTAACATCATAGATATTTGCATAAAGTGGAGGCTCATATGAAATATTAGATGCATAATTCTTTAGTAGAATCGAATCCATGAGCTCAAACTTAGGACACAAGGCTCTAGCACGTTATTAAAGATATAATTCATTCGTAATATATTCATTGCTTTTAATCTATTATAACTATATAGTCAGAGCTACTTAATTTAAAAACAGAGTTCATTGTCTACAGCATGAAACTATTCAAGAAACAGAAACAGAGGTCTCCAATTCAATAATAGATTATTACACATTTTTGATAAGAAGGAATTCTTGTTGAAGTTGAAAATTAAGGGAACAATATAGTTGCATGCCGTGAGACATACCCCTGCAACTTTCATACATTTGACGATACGTATTTCCACTCACAGAATATTTCAGAGAATACCTCTAAGAGCGCACAACTATGAACACCATGCGAACTTCCATATTTGTATGCCTTATCAAATATTCGGGAAATCTTTTATGGTTTCTTCAGCAAAAGCTAAATCCTGTTACAGACCTGAAAATGATTTCCCCGAAGCTTATAACATTTCACTAAGTGTAATGGAATCAACTGACGTTGAAGAGGAAAAGCAAAGAATACCAGGTAGTGAAGATGAGATGTCACGTCAAGAGAACAAATGGCTGTGTTTGAATAACGATAAAAGGGATTTTATGGATTCTCTATGGACAGGTCCTTCATTTAATTGCAACATGTCTGAACCAAGAAAACTAATTGTGAATCCTGATTTTCTACCAGAAGGAAACGAGTCTGAAGATGGCAAGATAGAGGTCTCAGGGTATGTAACTGATGAACATACTTCACTTGAAATGCATTCTAATCTTTACAGTAAGAGCAAGAAAACGGACACCAATGTAAAAGAACACATTTCTTCTAAAACAGATAACAACGCTGTGGTTAAACCTTCAGGAATGTGTCCTCGCAAAAGAAATTTCCCTGCAGTTTATATCCTAAGAAATTAAACTTGTGAATACAGGTATTACAAAATTGTACAAATGGCTCAAAATACCGGTATCTCGGTATAAAGGTATTGCAATCTCTAAAAGAAAAGTAAAAGCGTTTTGCTGTGCTTGATATTTTTATTTAAATTCCCGTTGATAAGCCTATATATATTTCAAAATGAAAGTTGTTTATTATTCGAAATGGAAAGCTGTTTACATTTTTAAACAATAAGAATATTAATTAAATATTGATCTTATACTTAATAAACAACTACTTTCATTGCTAGTTAACATGTCCTTTCGTTGTCAAAATGCCAATATTCTTGGCCAATATGTAAATAATAGGATTTAGGAAAACATTGAAAACTGTTTCAATGAAGATTTAACTTGATATTAAATGCTATGTCATTAAAGTTTATCTTTCCCAAGCACGACGAAGAGGCCATTTATTTAATCACATTATAAGAATGTAAATATCAATAATCAAAACTTGCGCGAGGTCCAAATAATTTTCAATAGCGCATTCTTATGTGGAGAAATAGGCAATTTGATTCTACCAACACTAAAAGAAAGATTAACGGATTTTTGATCTGCACTACAATTTTAAAATGCAAATTCTGCAACCTTATAGTCAAACGCTGGATTCCTGAACATTTCGATCCAGTTCTGAAAGCAGATTCCTTTAAAATATCATCTTCTCTTTGAAACCTCCTACAAGTTAAATCGAATATAAAGGGTCTTTCGTCTAAAATGATTAGTTCATAAATGAACGGAAATTGGCAGGGGGGGGGGGGAGGGGTGATTTCGTCATTCTCGGTATAATCAGTTTTCTGTGATCTCCTGATTAGAACATTTCAGGCATTTTATCATTTCGAGATGGGAAGATTAGCCACCGAACCTGCTAAATTGCCTAACCCCACGATTCTCAACCTGTGGGGCGCGCCCCTTAGGGGGGCGCGAGAATATGCAAGAGAAACCATTATTATAAAAAAATTGATTAACTGACTGGAAGGAAAGCACACATACACATAGAAAACAAAATACATTTCGACATGTTTAATAACTTATTGAAGTAAAACAACTTACTAAATCAAAACATACTAAATTAAAAACAAATTTAATAATTATTAGTGACTTCCTTGGACCTGTCTTACAAAACAAAGTTTTTCGAAGGAAGGCTTAATATTAGAAATAGCCACTCTCAGTTCTGTTTCTATATTTTGTCTTCAAAGAAGTCACAGCAGAAAATCCAGTTTCACAAAGGTAGGATGTTGAATGGTAATAGAATGTGAAATGTCTTGTTTTTAGTGCAGAAAAATCATCCTTACTCTTGCCCAAAATTCGAATAGTGATTTATTACTAAATTGTCTTTCAGTTTCGTCACGTCGTGAAGTCTATGAATTTTTCTTCCTCATCAATTGAGAATCCTTCGGGAGTCGTACGAAATGGATCCCTAATCCACTCGCTATCAGTTTGTCGTCAGCATGAAAATACTTTTTAAAATTCTTTGCCAGCATGGCTAAATGATTTTCAATGATTACAAAAACAACTTTTACATGTTCTTCTTCAGCCTTATAAGTTTTAGTCAATCACCCACATTTACAAACGTTTCTAGATTTTTTGCTTTAAATTTCTGCTTCACAAATCCAATTTTCTACAAAAAGCATTAACTTTATCACTCGTATCCAACATATCTGAATTTGCTCCTTAGAGTTGAAGATTAAAGTTATTTAATTTCTCGAATATGTCAACGTTAATTTCATCACAAATAAACTATCGCGAAAATTCTCGGCCTCCTGTCTGTTTTCTTCTTCTAGGAAATGGCGATTTCTTCTCTTAATTCATAAACACGTTGCAAAAATTTCCCACGTAATGACCATCTTGCCTCGCAATAACATAGTATCGCTGAATATACTGAACCCATGTCTTTACAAAGTGCGGAATAGATTCTCGATTTCAGGGGTCTCATTTTTATATAATTTACTACGGTTACAACCGTTAGTTACCACAAAATTCAAACCAGGACTCATTTCTTTCGAAGCCAAAGTTTCTCTGTGGATTATGCAATGTGTGTACTGAGGCGATTTTTGTTTTAAAAGTGCTTGTATATCTTGGAATCTTTCGGACATTGAACGAGCACCATCGGTGCTTATTACGAAGCAATTTTTCCATTCTATATTGGCCTCGTTCATAAAATCATATAAAATAGCAAATAATGCGAGCGCTGATGTTTTGAGTTCTATTGGTTTGCAGAAAAGTAGTTTTTCTCCTACTGATATATTATCACAAATTCGAACATAGGCAATTAAATGAGCCTTTATTACTATCTGTTGCTTCGTCAAGCTGTATTGAAAACAATTTGTCACACAACTTCGAGGAAAGCTGACACTGTACATCTTCAGCTGTATCGCCAATTCGAAGGGCAACAGTATCATTTGAAAGAGGTATGGACTGCAATTGTTTTGAAAAATTATCTCCAAACATAGTTTCTACAATCTCAATTGCTGCTGGCAAAATAAGCTCTTCTCCGATGGTGTGATGTTCTTTACATCTGGCTGTTTTATATGAACTTTCTAAGATGCAATTAAAACTTTTTTTATTCACAGACAAAGTTTCTTTAAAAAATGATTTTTGCTTATTATATGATTTTAATTTTAATTCGAAGAATTATTTGGGATTGTTGACGTACTCACTGTGAAACGTTTCCGAATGTCGTTTAAGTTTATAAGGTTTCATGCTGTCTGTGGACAACATTTTTGAGCAAATGATACACATGGGCCTTTCTTCTTCATTTACTTCAGTACTTTTAAACCAAAAATTTAAGTATTCTTGAGAATATTTCCTTGATTTTATTTTCGGAACCACGATCGTCTATGTACTTGTTAATACTTGACTATCGTCTAATGCTTGCTTACTTCCGCTTAAAAATTTATTCATGAGTCTGCATAAATCTGCTGCCGTGAATATTTTATATGGTGAATTGCAATTAACACAAAAACATATTAACATACAAATTCACAATAGATTCGATAGCGATAAAAGGATCGACTCGAAAGAGGCTGGCTGGAATTGAAACTTGCGTTATCGAATATTTTCCTTCTGCTTATGAAAAAACATTTGTTCCGCGCATGCTCGAGACGGCATCGGTCGTGTGGATTCCCTTCCACAAACATTCCTATTTTTCTCACTTTTTTTTTCTCTTGCTTCTGTTTTCCTTTATTATTCGAAAAAGGTATTCCCAGTTTCTAAATTTAGCTCACCCCATCTAGGTTAACTTTCATTGACGAATTTTTCTACTTTCATATTCCTTTAGCGTTATTTTTTCCTTATTTGGCTTTCATTTCAAATATAATGCTTAAATTTCCTCTGCTTACATTCGCTTCATCTGTTCACCGCCGGCATGTCCAAAATGTAAGATTTGGTTTCTCGCCAACGTTGGCTCTCTTTCACTCTTGTTTTGGCAGTCAGTTAATTAATAATTTAAAAACAGAATCCAAAATACTCAATATACATTATTGTTATATAAATTTTATTGTAAGCTGGGGGCGCGATGAAAATTATGATTGAAAACTGGGCCACGAATACTAAAAGGTTGAGAAACGCTGGCCTAACTAAATAACAATGCAATTTAAAAACAGAGAAAATTTCAGTTTATAAATGTAAAAGCAAACACGTGCCCCTTATGTTCATTCCTATTTAAGCAACCTCGAAAAATACCCCGCTTTGTCTTAAGACATTAAGATAAATCTGAGTTACCTGAACGCCGCGACATCATTCGCAAGAATTATGATTGAATAATGAGAATCATTTACAGGCCATGGTGCAACATCTTCCGTAGGAGGTACGGTCCGTCATCGGTTGTCAGTTATTCTTACCCACAACATTTTTATATCGGAGACGACGGTGAAAACCAATCACAGTGTTAGAAGCTTCCAATCCCTATTTTTTTATTTCTCCATGAAAATTTAAATTCACATTTCAGGACAGAGACAAGTTATTAACTAGAAATTAAATTTTCACCTCTTACTTATGAAAATTGACTATTTTGGCATCATTTGAAATTCAGAAAATTATTTTAAAGCAAAATTTGTTCTTTCAGTGTATTTCACCTAGCAACGAATGTACCTCTAAACCTTTTTAAAGAACACAGTTTTTTTCCCGACAAACGTAAATTAAAAAAAAAAAAAAAAAAAAAAAAAAACATTGCAAAACCTATTATTACTTTTTCAGTTACACCATTTTACATAATACATATTGAAAGATAGTTGCAAGGACCTTGCCCAAATTTTAAATAAAATAAAAAATATGGTCCCTGATTTGTACTTTTTAATATTTCTCTCTTCTCTGATTAAGCTCTTTTTAAAATTTTTAGATCATTGTATAGGTTTCTTTAAAATCTACGACTTTTATTTGAATTCTGAGTTTAATAGATTTACCTTTATTTCAATGCGAAAAAAGTGATGTTAGGTTTTCCACCCTATCCGTCCACCCCTTTTTAAACCGGTTGATTACTAAGAGGCTTTTTCTTAACAGTCAGCTTGCCAATAAATATTTTATTTTTCCATATTTCCATATTTTTTATTTTCCATTAATATCCATATGTGTATATTTTTCCAAGGACGAGTATACATCGAATGGACTACTAAAAATTATAAAAAATTTAATCTCACGCGATAAAAATTTTGGAATAGCACTGTGAAAATAACAGGGTTGTGATGACCTTCATCTTAATATGAATTTTCTTATCAATACTGGGTGAACTTTCTGGAGCTTTTTTCTATTTGAAAATTCGATTTTAAGTTCATCTGACAATCTTGAGGGCAGAAAAATCATCGATGAAAAGGTTTAATATAAAATTATGCAGACTAAAATATCTGCCAAACAGAATTTATTTTGTGATAACTTAACATATTTTTCAGAAGTGTATTTTCTATTCTTTTACCGGAAAATTTATTAATTAAAATTTTAAAGTTATATAAGTATGCGCTTTCATGAATTGATTCTTATGTATGTGCAAAATAAAATTTCCATAATTCAATGTCTCTGCAAATAATTTTGTTTTTATTACATTTTTTTAGCATTAGTCACCGTGTAAAATGTTAATTTGAGCAGAAAACGAAGTGCATGCTTAAATTTTTATGATTTTTACGTTGTTTGGTAAATTCATTAAAGTTTAATAAATTCTTCTAAAATAACAGATATTTTAGAAAAAAAACCCATTTGTTCTTTATTATAAATCATTTCTGAATTTTAAATTATAGAAAATAATAATCTGCATTGTATTGAAGGGAATATAATTATTACCTTTTATAATTCCAAATTTCCCTTTATACAATAGGATGGTTCGATTCCTAGTTTATTATTTATAAATTCGAGTTATAAGAAGATTCTTGTTTTATTATCATATAAATTAGAAACAGCCAAACTATCTTAAATTCCAAATACTTATACTTGTAGAAACTCAGAGTACTTTTGAGCATTGCAATTTTTTAATGTTTGGCGGAAATTTTAATGGATGGCTAGAAACATAATAATCAGCACATTAACATAAAATCTCGATTATTTAAAAAGGATTTTAACATTCAACCATTGTTTCATTTTCATATACTGGAACAATGAGTTTTAATGAATAAAATATCAAAATAATGGGACAAAGTTATATTAACTGGTTGACACAAGCAAACAAACAAACAAAAAAACAAAAACAAAAACAGGTTTAAGAGATTTAAAATGCAAATGAAAGCAATCACTTTCAAAATTTTAAAAATATTAACGAAAATGAGACCTCTATTTAGAGAAATCCCAAGTTATACAAAATTTGAATAACAATACTAAGAATAATAATAATATGATTATTTTCAAGCATTCCAAACTCCGTTAAATTCTCGTTGCGTCTTAATTCAAATAAATTTATTGGAACATTATTTGAATTTAGCACTCATTGTTAGTAGCACTTTATATTCATATACCTACGTATGTTATTACTTCAAGTATCAAATAAAAGAAATTTTAAGTATCAGAAATTAAAAAAAAATTTTTTTTAGGTTTCTTAAAATTGGCAACCTTTTTAGTTAAAATTTATTCTTTTCAAATTTCCAGAATGAATTTAAGAAATTCATCTATCCCCCTCCCCCTTCTCCCTTTTTCCAATCATGTTTTTCCAAGTTACAGAGTGAGAGCAGAAAGCACGCTTCACTGACATCAGTCAAACAGACCATAAATGTGAAATGTATATACTTGACAGCGGTTAATCCAAAAGTATATTTTTTTCGAGAGTTTTACTTTAAAAATTGTTTACTATTTATTGATTAACGTTGAGGCTTCTAATTTTTTTTGAAGGATTGAATAAATTAAAAGAAAAATCAATAAATATAAATGGAGTAGAGGATAATTAAAAACATTTTACAAGAAAAAAAAAAGTAAATTATACATGCCAGGATGAGACTTAAATAATAAATAAAATTAATAAATAATTTAAAAGATGGAAGCTTTAAAGACTGGAATAGATAATGTCATTAATTGCGATTCAAAATTATCAAAGTAATGCCCATTAAAGAAAAACGCAAACATTTTGATAACGTAATTTAATAATGAAAAAAAACACCACCTTCTTTCCATAGAACCAAACCCCCGGGAGGCACCTCGAAATGAGGATGGGATGCTTCCGGTATGGTGGTTGGATCTCGCCACCCTGGAGGGTACAGAAATAGGTGGGGGATCTGACTCCTCCCATCGATGACGGGACGTACTTTCTTCGTTGAGGGTAGCACCGGTAGCCCGTGATGGCCCTTAGAACTCAACCACACTTCCCACCAGTGTTGCTGTTGCGGCGGTCCGGTCATTTCAGACTTATGGTTTAAATCCGTGGGCCTTCGTAACAGGTCGGAGAATCAGTTGGTTGACTATATTTAATAGCCTTGTACCAGCTCTGTTCGTTATTTATTTGAACCATTTTAATACCCATAATATCTTAATGCAGTATATATATATATATGCTGCATTAGGATATTATGGGTATATATATATATATATATATATATATATATATATATATATATATATATATATATATATGTATATAAAAGTAATATAAAACTATTTGTACCTTTAATTTCACTCTGCTGTCATTTCACTTTTTTATTCGTCTTGTAAATTACACAAATATTAAATAGAAGCCATCTTTTTTAGTTTCCAACAAAGGAAGAAAATCACGATTTAAAATAATTCACAGAACGATGAAAACGGTTTCAAATGCAACCGGAAATAATGGAAATAGCAATTTTAAAAATTTTGATCTTGAAAAAGGCAATTAAAAAAAAGTTAAATGATGTAAAAAATCTTTGTTTCCTGTAATAGTTTTTGCAGTAATTGAAGAGAAAAAAATCGCTTGATTTTTATTTAAATTTTGAGACAATCAATATGAGGTGCAGTTTCCCATCTTCCAAAGTATATATGTGCAATATTTGTTATGTATTGATCTAATAGCCACTCCCTCCCTCTCTCATCCCCTAAAAATATTTTTAAAAATTGTTAGTAGAAAGAGAGAGACTAGAAGAAAACATGACAAATTCTCATGGCTTAAACACGAAGGTGAAATTTCCAAGGCAAACTGTAAAGACTGGATCCTAACACAATCAGGAATCCTTTAGTTTAGGGAGATGTATCTCTTATTCAGCGGTAATGTGCGGCCGCTGTCTCTTTAGAACAAATATCGCAAATCCATTCTTTCTTATGCCAACTTATTCCTGAAGTCATTTCAGGTGAAATAATTTCTTTTTTCTAACCCATGGATGTTTCGATCCGGTTAATTTTCGGTTCCTTATTTCATATGGAAAAATCAGAATATTTACAAAATTCAATCGCAGTGTTTTATTTCTTTTCACTGATAAATGATATTTCAAAATATGAGTACGGACGAATGAAAGTGTCTTAGAAGACATTGCTTGAAAATGATACCTTATATGAACAGGCTGAAGATGATATGAGGATAAAATTAGCTTTTCAGACTTTATCCATTTGCACTCGAATAGTGACTCTCACACACCTTGCAAGACGGTGCACCATTTTGACGCTTTATTTATTTAATTTTAAATGCTAAAAATACCTGCAGAGAAGTAAGAAGGCGCAAATTAATTAAACAGGAGAATTCAAATTCAAACAATTATATATATTTATTTTTTGGAGCAATTAACATGTCTTTGTATTAGATGAATATTTACATATCGAAAGACTTTTCCGAGTGCAAATTGTTACATGAGCTATGTACACTGGTGAAAAGAGTAAAAGAAGGGAAGCATCGGCAAAAATAGTAAATAAATGTATCATGAGATTCTTCTTTTCTTTTCTGAAAGCCGACGGTGATTTTGGGGGGGGGGGCTTATGGTGCATGAGTTTGAAACTCATTATTCCATGCTTGGAAATAAATTGCAGATGCATTGCTTAGTTATAAAGAGAAATATCACATTTCTTACAAAAGGAAGCATTCATTTGGAATTAAAAGGAAGAAACATTGAAAAAAATCAGTATTCAATGTTGCTCACAAAAGGAATAAAAGCTAATTTAATTTTGTCACATCCGAGATAAATTTACTATAAACACAATTCACACATTTTTATAATATGCCTTTTTTGTCTTGTCTTGATGTAAAACTGAATATTAGATATTTGAACGACATACCTCCTCCAACAAATATTAAATAAAATGTCCGCGATAGCCTGGTTGGTAAGGCTTGGGCTCGCGTACCTTGGGTTGCGAGTTCGAACCCGGCCGGCCAAAGACTCCCCGCGTGTGTTGTGGTTGGCGCGCATATAAATCTGTCGTGGTAACAAAGTTCTCCATGTCGAGAATAATACCACTGGGGGTACAGGATAAGGGGTGATCGTTCTCTGATTTAGGTCTAAATTACGATCTGTGAATGAAATGCATGAATGAAGTCTGCCCCTTTAAAAGGATTGTGATGTGTGTGTGTAGCTAAGTCGTACTCTTAGTGCTAGATGGCGCTACTGAAAAGCAAGAGACATGCCCTTGGCTTAAAATCACTGACTTCTACTAAAGTCAGTAAGCTTGCCTATGACAAGTGCCATTATATAAAAAAAAAACAAAATATTCCAAACGAAGACTTGTGCAGAACTTTTAGATTTAAGTAAATATACAGTTGTTATGTGCATGTACACATATTTTCTATGCTAATACCTAATCCCATATTCGATATTAAATTCTTGTTTAAACTTCCATTAGGCTATCATATATTCAATACGCTTGCAATGAAGGGTGGCTTCACTTGAAAATTCTGAGCTATTTTTTGAAGAGTATTTGAACAAAACTGAGGATTATTACTTAATATAGAATTTGTTTCTTTATTCTCCTAATTCTTTATATTTCAAAGCATTTATGAAATTTAAAAGGCGTTAATCCATATAAGTTGCATTTATTTGGATACCTTGATATTTCGTTTATTTTATATTTTCAGATTAGTTCAATTTTTTAAAAATCTTACTAAAAATCGTGCACTAAAAATTATAATCCGATTTTGTATCCAATAGATAATGTGCAGAAGCCTAAATTTTGTAATTAAAGATAAATGTGGTAAATACTGAATTTTTGGCTCAAGATTTTACTAGGTACAAAATCGACTTAACTTTTGATGAGCATTAAATTATTGCTTTCCCTTACAAGTACATAAAAGGAAAAAAAAAAAAATAGATTGTCGAAATTCATTCGACATCCTGTGGTGTATGTTACGGTATTTAATAGATCCAGCGTCAGAGGAAGGATTCGAGTACAACGGAACTAGAGTTAAAATGCATTTTTCATTATGATTTAATTTTCACGTAATGAATACCAGATCTCCTTTTATTGAAAATGTGTTGCATCATGTTTGTTTTTCAGACAAAATTTTCATTTATATAAGAATATTTATTCCTTTATTGAATCAAATTATTCTGTCTAAAGAAATTAATTTTCAGTACTTGTCATCATGTTGAGTATGTAAAATAAGAAGCAATGGTGTGCTCAGTGTTTCTGTACTCTTCTTTACGTGTTTAAAAATGGTTTATTTTGAATAGACCTTTTAATTTTGAGCAATGGTCAAAAGACGTGGGATATACTGTTAATTATCAAGTGAAATATTTGAAATAGAAACCCCCATACTGCTAAAGATGAAAGGATTGCAGGATTTGCTTCCGGTTTTTGTTTTACTGATGTTATCTTACTTCTCAGTCCTGATCCAAAATAATCCTTCAAGCATAATCTAATTCATGAAATATATCTTAGAGGCAAATAATCATAAATATGCCTTGAAATGTTTTTTTTTATCGGCAGAAAATAAAAAGGAAACCGAATCGCTTCTTTTGGTTTATAGGGAGACGAAATAAAAAAAATCTTAATTTAATCAGTAAAATATTTTGATAAATAGTTTTTTAACAGAATCTCATTCAATTTCAAACCATTTCATAGCTATTAGTGAAGTTGAGTGATTGCATTCAAAGAAAAATTTTTTTAAACAAAATGTAAATTTTTATTTAATACACATATATAATTCAATTTTAAAATCTTAAACTTTTATTTTCCTCTTGCTTTATAATATTTTTGAAATTCTTGATTGTTCAAAGGAATCACGCAATTTTGAATCATGATTTTATATTGCTCAAATGAATCATGAAAATACACTCAAAGTAATCAATTCGAACCAACTAGAGGACACAGGTTAAAAAAAAAATCTTGCATCACCGATTCTCTCTACGCTAATTCTGTTATAGTACGAGAGGTAATATTTTTTTGATATTAACTTAATTGACTTCCATGTTAAGGTAATTCAAATAATAAAATAGGTAATCACGTAAAGCGTAGACTGATGTTAAATATCAGGCCTCGTTTTCATTATTAGAATCGAGTGTAGTAATTAAATTTAGAACAAGGGGCTCTAGTATGTTATTTAAGAAACCTTCAATTCATAATTTATTGAAGTTTCAAACAGAAGTACCTTTTTTAACTGTAGAAAATCTCAGAAATATAAAAACTCAATACAACGCCTACAGCATGAAACTGCTATAACTACATAAATTCCAATTTCTTTGCTTCTATAAAAGTTTATTGTGCATTTGTGATAAGACAATATTATTTTGAGTGAAAATAATGGGTAAATGCCGTTGCAAACGTTGTGGAAATATATTAATACGTGGTGAGGATCACCCTTGCTTCATTCACAAAAAAATTGACTACAGGTATTCAATACAACAGGAAGCAAAATCCGATGACAACCTTGATGACGGAAACGATAAATCTACGGAAAGTTCGAATGACAATTCACAGAATTTAAGTCGTGCTTTTGGACGAAACGAAAGTAAAAGATCACTGCTCAGAAGTTTGCTTCTATTTCAAAATAATGAAAGAAACAAGTCTACGAATTCTGCAGGGAGCTCCAACTATTCACAACCAAGGAATCCTTCTGATAGTTCATATTTTCATCCCATTTCAGATTTTCAAGCGATTCAAGTCCAAACAAATCAAAATGTCTCTTTTACGGCTTCTTCAGAAAATGCTGAATCTAATAACAGACATGAAAATGATTGTATCGAAACCTATAACAGAGAACAAGCTGCTGCCGGATCGAGGGGTATTGATATACAAAATCTAAGAGGATCAGGTGTATCGGATCATCTGCATGCAAAACCTGATGAAGAATGCAAAATGTCTCTTGAAGATAGCAAATCGCAGTCTTTGAAAAAAGATAAAAATTATTTTGTAGATGATTTAGAATATATCAGAAATGCTCTTACAGATAATAACAATATTTTTGGAACTGCGAATTCAACTGAGAATCGTGATCTGCCACCAGGAGATTACGAGCCGAAAAATTGCAAAATGCAAGTGTCACAATGTGTAAATGATGAACATATTTCACCGGAAGTGCCCTCTCAGGTTCACACTAAGAAGACGAAAGTGGCTACCTTCGTGAAGGAACCTCGTTCTACCAAAAAAGATGACAATGCTGTGGCTGGACCTTCCGGACTCTGTGCCCGTAAGAAGAAATTTCCTAAGACGTACAGTAGGAAAGATACTTTTAAACCGAATTATCAAACACACACTGGCAATGAGCCCTTTATGTGCAATATATGTAAGAAAAAATTCTCTAAGAAATCAGATTTCGACCGACATTACATAATGCACACTGGCGAAAAGCCTTATGAATGCGCTATATGTGA
This sequence comes from Argiope bruennichi, assembly GCF_947563725.1. NCBI lineage: Eukaryota > Metazoa > Arthropoda > Arachnida > Araneae > Araneidae > Argiope > Argiope bruennichi. Next base: position 126,394,900 of record NC_079156.1, read on the forward strand.
AGAAAAATTCAGTTGGAAATCATGTCTCATCATCCATTATCGATTACATTCTGGCGAAAAGCCTTATGTGTGTGAATTTTGTAATAAAGGTTTTGCTCAAAAGAGTAATCTTAAAATACATGTAAGGACACACACTGGAGAAAGGCCATATAAATGTCCATCTTGTGAAGAGTCTTTCATAAACAGCAGCAATTGTAAAAAGCATCACAAAAGAAAGCACGAGTGATACTAATTTTAAAAGTACAGAAATAATTCTTTTACTCTAGTCTGAAGTAGCTTGGAATTCATTACTGAGTTTAAAAAAATTTTCATTACTACAATTTTATTAAACATTTTTTTTTACGAATTTTGCTAATTGGACGAAGTTCATTTATAGATATTAAACTTATAAGCTATTTTTTAAATTTGTTATTGACGATGAAAATGCGTTTTTCTGCTTAAATGACTATATTTTTAAGTGTTTATTGTTTTTAATTTTTTAAAAATCTTTTTTATAGTTTTTAATCCTAATGAGTTATATTCTTGTGATTTTAAACCAAACATAGAAGTCTAAACTCCCATTTAATAAAACAATCGTTATTCCCTGCTTCCGCTTTAATTCATATATCATTACGATATTTTAATTGAAATTCCCATCGACTCATATCTGTAATAATTGACAGCAATACTTCTATTTTGAATTGGTGTAATAAATTGTGTTTTTTTTTTATCTTCATGATTAATTAAAGAATAAATATTTGCTCCAATTGGACAATTTAGATAAAACGTAATATCTATAGTGAATATTAATGACTAATTTCGCAAGTTATCCCTTTTTCCGTATTTCGTAGATTATGTGCTACGACATATATTTAATGCATTTTTGTAAATAGTTTAATAAGCATTTTTATGTTAGATTTAAGATTCGAATATCTTTGTGATATTTTTTTTCTTTCTAAGAAATTGTTTGTGGTCATTTGCAATCAAGGAATAAATTATGTGAATTCAATGTGAATTTTATTTTGAATAATTTGTATATTCTCTTCTAATAGTAAAGATAAATGTGTTGATACATGCTGGACAATAAGAAACCAAGCTTCGGCAAATGTGTATTTTAAATATCGGCAGTTTGCAGATCCGAAAGAGGATTTTGTAATGATTGCTATCAGTTTAATTAGTTATAAAACAAATGAAATTTTGGCTTCTTTCTTCAATAATTTCAGAAGCAAAAAATTATTTTCAAATCATACTAAAATTCGAGGCTTATTCATTTCAAAGATACAATTTTTAGATGTATAAATGTATTTTAAATTTTTAACAAATGAAAAATAAATTAAAATTTATTTTACAGCAATATGTTTTATTGTTGAAGTGAAACTCTGATTAATTTCACTTGTATTAACTTTTTATCTTATATTTTAACCTTTTGAATGGCCAAGAAATTATGATTCGGCTTATTTTTTCATGTTGAGGATTTCAATATAAAATGTGAAGTATTCTTTTATCTAAAATTTTAAAGTAAGTATTATTACCTTTTTTTGTTTTTGAATCATAAGATACTAATCATTATTTAAATAGACCCTTTTTATAACATTTCTGCCATTCTTATAAAGTAATTGGATGAAATGAGAAAAATGAATAAAAGACAGAAAATGAGAAAAAGTTATTCAAAAATAAATAGGATTTTGTGTGACTTTTAAAATAGTATAGGTTATATATCTAAAGAAAAACTCTGAAGCAAAAATTTATTTTATGGAGGATGTTATTAAAACTATATTATATAAAATGTTAAAATAAATCTTTTTTACCATCAATCCAAACGCACCATCTGTCACAAAATCTGTTAATCTATACTTATAATAAAGCTCAATGTGTGTGTGTGTGTTGGCGCTCTACAGGCCAGACCGTTTGACCTACAGTTACCAAATTTGGTACATGTATACCTTGGAGGTTGGGAATGTGCACCTGGGGTTCCTTTTTTCGAATCTTTAATTAGAATTTTAATTATTAATTAAAAACTAACTTTCCCGCCAAAAAACTCTTCCATTTTCCCCACCGCCAACTTTTCCGCCAAATGAGTAAGGCTTCAGTTTTTTTTTCTCCCAACAGTAAGGAGGCTAGGGTTAATATTTTTCGGCGGATTATTTCAAACGATTCTGTTTATTTTCTTAATGTTTGATGAATTTAAAATTAAACATTGTTCATCAATCGATCTTTCAGATTCATTCTGAAGTACTTTTCAATTAAAATAAAACAGAATAAAGGAAATTAAAAATTTCTAATCCGCATAGCGTTACCCCAACTGGCGTAGAAAAAAAAGCACGTATTTGTGTTACGTAACTGGCGTTGAAAATTCACGCATGCGCATTATGTTGACAATTATTATCAACAGATGCGAACTGGATTTAAATTATTTTTAGGTTCGCTGTATGCGTTTGTAATTAAAATGTATTTATGTTAGTTATATATTTTTTTCATATGCTTATAGTTTTAAGTACAACGTTTTTTAAGTAGTTTTTTTTAAATCCGTTTTTAACCGTTTATTTTAAACGATTCGTTTTATTTTCTTAGTGTTTGATGCATTTAAAATTAAACATTGTTAATGAATCGATCTGTTCATGATGAATCTAAGAAAATTTTATTGACAAATTCTTGAGATAATTATAATTAAATTAAAAAAGATATTCTTTAGTGCCCATAAAGTTTAAACGCTGAGTGACTCTATTTTCAGTAATCAGATTATAAAAAAATGCTTTGTTTCAGTAAAAAATATTATTATATTAATTGAAGATTAATTCTTTCCACTTTAATTTAAAGAATAAATTCTACGGGTGCTAACAGAAAAATAGAGAGATACATATTACGTTATAACTGAAGGCCTTTATAATATTATGAATAAATTATATGACAATCAAAATTTTAAGTTTTAAAATATTTTGATGAAGAAGCTATTAAAGTAGGAAAATATTTAATTATTAAAATTTTAACGAACATTAAGATTGGCGAACAGGCTGGTCGACAAACTCTTGAGATATTACATAAATTATGAAAGATATTTTTTGTACCCATAAAGTTTAAATGCTCAGTGACTCTGTTTTTATTAATCATGTTATTAAAAAAATTAACATTTATTGACGAACACGAACACACTGATATTCACCGTTACTCTGATTAGACATTATAAAATCTGAATAGCTAAACATAAACGTGTAAACAGCTGTGCGCTGGTTTCTATGGCAACACAGCTGAAAAGGGAAAAGTAGTTTCTAAAACAGAACATCTGCTTTAAACAATTTTATAGAATAACTTTTCCCCTTTTTCGTTTCATTTTTTAAAAAATAACATATTTAATAAGAACACCTGCTTTACTCAATTTTTTAGAATAATTTTTTCCTTTTTCGCTTGCTTTAAAAAAACAACTAAACATAAAAAAGAAACATATCAAAATTCTAGACAAACTGCGCATGCGCCTGTCTCCATGGGAACAGAGCTGGAAAGGGAAAAGTCGTCTGTAAGACAGAAACCCAATTTTTTAGAATAATTTTTTTTTTCCCTTCTTCGCTTGCTTTAAAAAAAATATTTAATAAAAACACCTGCTTTACACAAATTCTTAGAATAATTTTTTCTCTTTTTCGTTTGCGTTAAAAACAAAAAGACATATTTAATATTTTGGCAACATACAGTTAAATAGTTTGAGAAAAAGAATTGAATACAAATCTCAAAAAGAATTTTTCAAATCCGATAATCAAATTTTAACGTACAAATAACTGAACCTAAAAACTTTAACTGTTTTGTAAATTTGGTACTGATTTTAAAGAAAAAAAAAATTATATTTTCTATATAAAACGTATGTCTCCCTCAAGGAAAAATAAATGTTTAAGGTCAATTCAAAACCGAGAAAGGAAAAGAATCGCGACTTCTCGGGAAAACGAAAATCAAGAATTTCATCAACAACGGCAAGTGTTTAACAGCCAAAGAATGTCCAATTTAAGAGCATCGGAAACGGACGAGGAAAGACGAAATAGACGAGTTTCTAACAGCCAAAGAATGTCAATTTTAAGAGCATCGGAAACGGAGGAGGAAAGACGCAATAGACGTGCATCTAACAGCCAAAGAATGTCCACTTTAAGAACTTTGGAAACTATTGATCATCGCCAATTAAGGCAATTAAATAACGGGATGAGGATGTCAAACAGAAGAAATAAAATCTGGAGACAAAAAGAAAATTCTGCATTTGCATATGATTCCAATATTTCTTATAATTGGGATTCTCTAATTGAAATTGGTCGAATGGTTATTGAATGCAGTTTCTGCAAGGCTCTTAAATGGAAAGGCGAATCCAGTAGCATGTGCTGTAATAATGGTAAAATTCAAATTCCTTTGCTACAAACACCTCCAGAACCACTCCTCACGCTTCTCTCGACCGATTCTCCTGATGCAATTAATTTTCAAACTAACATAAGAAGATATAATTCATGTTTTCAAATGACTTCATTCGGTTCAGGACGAGAAATTAGAGAGCTAGGTTTTATGCCAACATTTAAAGTTCAAGGACAAGTGTACCATAGAATAGGTAGTTTACAGCCACAACCAAATGAGGAGCCAAAATTTCTTCAAGTTTATTTCGTTGCTGATAAAGAACAACAGGTTGAACAGCGCTGCAGGAATGTGAATGACATAAAACCAGGAATAGTGTCGCAACTACAAGAAATTCTACATCAGCATAATAGTTATGTTCGAAGTTTTAAATGTGCAATGGAAAAAATCACGCCAGAAATGAAAATTGTCATTCATGCAGATAAAGTACCCTCCGGTGAACATGAAAGAAAATTTAATGCTCCGACAATATCAGAAGTTGCAATTATCTTAGCTGGCGATAAACATGGCAGTCGTGATATTTCGTTAGAGCTGAGGAGTAATGAAATAAAAAAGATAGCGGAAACTCATCGCGCGTACGATGCATTACAATATCCATTAATATTTTGGCAAGGTGAGGAGGGATATAACTTTGAATTGCGACAAACCAATCTTTCAGGTGAAAAAAACTACAAAAAAAATTTCAGCAATGGATTTTTATGCTTTTAGGATTATGTTTCGTACATCAAATTTCAATATTATTTTAAGGTGCAAAGAACTTTTTCAACAATTTGTTGTAGATATGTATGCTAAAATTGAAACCGAGCGACTACGATTTATACGTTTGAATCAAAAGAAACTCCGTGTCGAAGATTATATCCATTTGAGAGATGCTATAACTAATGATGATAATATAAAACAAATTGGAAAACCAACAATTTTACCATCTACTTTCACAGGCAGTCCTCGATACATGCATGAAAGAACTCAAGATGCCATGACATACGTTAGAAATTATGGAAGCCCTCATTTATTTATTACCTTCACATGCAATCCACAATGGAGGGAGATTACAGAAGAGTTGATATTAAGACAAAAAAGCCATGATAGGCATGATATAATATGTCGAGTATTTTATTTGAAACTGAAATCGCTCCTAAATCTTATAAACAAAGGGAAAATATTTGGGGAAATAAGATGCTTTATTTATACAGTTGAATGGCAGAAGCGTGGACTTCCACATTCACATATTCTTCTGTGGTTTCAGGAAAAATTTTATGCTCATAAGATTGATGACCTAATTACTGCTGAATTGCCAAATCCTGAAACGGATCCAATATTATACAACGTTGTTAAGACACAGATGATACATGGGCCCTGTGGGAGCATTAACCCTCTGTCACCATGTATGAAGGATGGAAAATGTACAAAAAGGTATCCAAGAGATTTTTTAAAAGAAACACAAACAGGTCACGACGGATATCCACTTTATCGTAGATGGAAACCTGAAGACGGAGGCCAAGTAACAATAAAGAAAGTTCGTGGCTCTGAGGTTGTGATAGATAATCGATGGATTGTTCCTTTTTGTCCATTGTTATCAAGAGCACTCAATGCACATATTAACGTCGAATATTGCAGTTCTATAAAATCTATCAAATATGTGTGCAAATATATAAACAAAGGTTCTGACATGGCTATATTTAATTAAAAAAATAATGACATTCAGCATGACGAAATTCAAACGTATGAAATAGGAAGATATCTCAGCAGCAATGAAGCAGTTTGGAGGATATTGGGGTTTCCTATTCACGAAAGGCATCCCACTGTTGTTCATTTAAATGTGCATCTTGACAATGGTCAGAGAGTTTACTTTACAGAAGAAAATGTTTTAGAACGAGTGCAAGCTCCACCAGAAACTACTTTAACTGCATTTTTCTCTTTATGTCAAAGTGATGCATTTGCTCGATCTTTATTGTATCATCAAATGCCTAAATATTATACATGGAGTAAAAGCAACAAGAACTGGGTTCCTAGGAAATCTGGACAAGCTGTGCCTGATCACCCAGGAATTAAATCAAGTGATGCTCTTGGTCGTGTCTACACCGTTCACCCAAGTAATTCGGAATGTTTCCATCTAAGATTATTGCTTCATGAGGTTACAGGCCCAACATCTTTTTCTGATTTAAAAACATTTAACGGAATTGTTTGTGAAACTTTCAAACAGGCTTGCGAACTGAGAGGGCTTCTGGAAGACGATTCTCATTGGAAAAGTACGTTAGATGAAGCAGCTACAACGCATTCAGGGCGAATGTTGCGAGATCTATTTGCCGTTATTCTTCACACTTGCTGCGTATCTAATCCTGTACAGTTATGGAATTTACATAGAGAAAATATGTCAGAAGACATTTTGCATAAAACAAGAATTACAGTTAATAATATGGATTTAGATTACAATGATGAAATATTTAATAGCGCTTTACTTGCTCTTGAAGATAAAATTAAAGCATTGGGAGGTACAGATTTAAAAGTCTTTGGACTTCCAGAGATACACCGTGATATTAATAACAGTTTAAATTATGAAATAATAAGAGAGAAATGTTACAACATTCATCAACTAACATCATATATTGAAACAAATGAACCTAATCTGACTGACGATCAAAGACTTGCTTTTGAAAAAATTACATCTGCAGTTTATACAGAAACTGGTGGTATATACTTTTTGGATGCTGCAGGTGGAACAGGTAAAACGTACCTAATTAATCTTTTATTAGCAAAAATTAGACAAATGAATCTAATTGCTCTTGCAGTAGCTTCCTCTGGCATTGCTGCAACTCTCTTGACGGGCGGAAGAACAGCTCATTCAGTCTTCAAATTACCAATAAATTTATCGTTTGTTAAAAATCCAGTTTGCAGCATCTCAAAAAGTTCAGATAGAGCAAAATTGCTTAAGAAATGTAAATTAATTGTATGGGATGAATGTACAATGGCACATAAGTTGGCATTGGAAGCTCTTAATACAACTATGCAAGATATTTTTCAAAATAACAAGTGCATGGGTGGCGTAACTCTGGTTTTATCTGGTGATTTTCGCCAAACTTTGCCTGTTATTCCACGAGGCACAAAAGCAGATGAAATGAATGCATCGATAAAAGCATCTTATATTTGGAAAAATGTTCAAAGATTTGGATTGAAAACGAACATGAGAGTTCTTCTTACAGGTCACATTTCCACCGAGCAATTCGCTCAGAACCTACTTCATCTCGGTAATGGAACTATGACAATTGATAGTGAAGGATTGATAACTTTGACAAATATTGGTAACATAGTAGCAACAATCGAAGATTTTCAAGATACAGTATTTCCAAATATCGAAAGTAATTTTCGTGATATTAGTTGGCTATGTGAAAGAGCTATTCTTTCTCCAACGAATGAGGGAGTTAAGACGATAAATTACTATCTGTTAAGGAAATTAGCAGGTGAAATTCAAATATTCAAATCTTTTGACACGGTAATTGAAACAAATCAGGCAGTTAATTATCCAACAGAATTTTTGAATTCATTGGAACCATCTGGTATACCAACACACAAATTAGAGTTAAAGATTGGCGCACCTATAATGCTTTTGAGAAATCTAGACCCACCAACTCTTTGCAATGGAACAAGACTAATTGTGAAGAAATTGATGCCAAATGTTATTGAAGCAATCATATCTACAGGCCAATCAGCTGGGAAAGATGTCTTTATCCCACGGATTCCTCATATACCATCAGATGTCCCATTCCAGTTTAAAAGAATTCCATTTCCAGTTAAACTGAGTTTTGGTATGAGCATTAACAAATCTCAAGGCCAATCTTTAAAAGTTGTTGGCTTAGATTTACGAAGGCCTTGCTTTTCACACGGGCAACTATATGTTGGTTGCTCGAGAGTCGGTGATAATAAAAATCTGAATATCCTTGCACCACAAGGAAAAACTAAGAACATTGTATACAGAGAAATATTAGAAGAATAAATAAATTAATTAAATTTGAATATGACAAAGAATGAGAATAGTAGTAAGAATTCTTTTCAAAAGGACAATAGTATTTAAAGATGCTACATCCTCTTTTAAAATATTTTATTTATACTTATTGGGTAATGAAACCTACTCATAGTTTTGTTTTTTCTTTTCACGCCTTATTTAAATCTGCTGGATGTCTCAAGTGGGTGTAATGTTGAGTAATGGTATGATAAATTCTTATTTTCTTTATCTTATTGTTTTCTGGATTCGTCAAGTGCTTACTATGAGATGATATGAACTTTGAACATTCCCAGAAAGACATTTTATGTTAAAAATTTTATAATCTGTTTGGATAATGCTATGTAGGGGTACGCCCTTTTCCTGTTGGATGAAGGAGGAATTCCTTCTAGATTTTTTTTATCTCATTATTTCCTGGATCCGGTTAGAACTATGTTAGTTGTGTGCTTTTGTCATTAAATTGTATTTATGTTAGTTATATATTTTTTGTATATGCTTATAGTTTTAATTACATCGTTTTTTAAGTAGTTTTTTTTAACCTGTTTTCGACCGATTATTTTAATCGATTCTGTTTATTTTTGTTTATTTTCTTAGTATTTGATGCATTTAAAATTAAACATTGTTAATTAAACGATCTGCTCATGATGTATCTGATGTATCTTATGTTGACAAATTCTTGAGATATTATATAAATAAAAAAAGATATTCTTTAGTGCCCATAAGGTTTAAATGCTCAGTGACTCTTTTTCAGTAATCATATAAAAAAATGCTTTGTTTCAGTAAAAAGTATTATTATATTAATTGCAGATTAATCATTTCTACTTTAATTTAAAGCATACATTTTACCGGAGCAAACTGAAAATTAAAGAGATACATATTACGTCATGACTGAAGGCCTTTATAATATTATGACTATCAAAATTTGAAGTTTTAAAATATTTTGATGAAGAAGCTATTAAAGTAGAAATTACATAAAATATTTAATTATTAAAATTTTAACGAGCATTAAGTTGGCGAACCGGCTGGTCGCCAAAGGCGGCTAGTAATATATAAATCTGAAGAGAAAACTCAAAGAAACTTATTTCTTCTAAATTCACTTAATAAATATGATTAACAGGAAATTCTCACTTTTTGATTGCAAATCATGATGTTTACAAGTCGAAATAAATCGTCTGTCTTATAAAAAGTAATAGTTGACTCAAAAGTTGAATATAATTTTGTCTTCAAAATATGTTATTTGGTTAAAATCTTTTAGTGCTTTTAATAAAATTTATTTTAATTGCTCTGATGTGAAATAGCCTTAATTATCTCTTCGAAGCTGTATAGCTTTCATTTCTTTAAAGATCTTTCTGAAAGGATCCTCAGGTAAAACATTGTTTACTACCTGCAGTATTTGCTGTCCCATTTACATTTACTTGTTATTTATTGGTTTAAAAAAAGCAAGGTACACATTGTTTGTGGTTAGTGGTTTTCGGATCATTATATTTCACCCTTTAAGAAGATTTCCGACCCTCAAAAATAATCAAGAAATATTAATGCATTACTATTATAAAGTTGTTAAATATAATATATCTTTATACAATTCGATATCTAGAATTTATTTTGCAAGCACAAGTTGTATACATACATATAAAGACTGAATGAAGTTCCAATCTAAACTTTGAAAAATATATTTGGAAGTGGAACAACTTCTACTGAAACCGATTTCCGATTCTTAAAAAATTTAGAAAGCTCTTAATTTGTTTATAAGAAATGTCCAACGAGCAGTAAATGGTAATCGGACGCATTTGAATAGAACCATATCTTTTGAAGATGTTCTTCGTATGATTCTAAAGATATATTTGGATTAGTGTATTTTTATAAATAGTATTTCTGCATATATTATTTTAGAAGAAATCATATTTAAAATTTCTTAAATATTTAGTCAAATATTGAAAAATTTGTATTTGGTCCTCGCAATATATACATATCTATATATAACTGGAAAGAAAATAAATTGTAGATTTTTACAGAAAAATTGAATTAAAAATATGTAAATAAAAATGTAAGGATTGAAAAAATTGTATGTCGGCCAATTAAAAAAATGATAACTTTGAAGGCGGAGCAATAAACTATATAATAATTCGATGCAAATATTCGAAAGTGAATTGAAATTTAATTCAAAGAACCGACACAAAAAAATCATTATAAAAATATGCGAAAACAAAAATATTGCATTTAAATTAAAAAATTATAATACATAAGACAATCTTACACAAATTCTCCTTAATCTAATATATAAAAATATCATCTCACGGTGTTTGTGTTCGTACTCCTCCGAAACGGACCAAATGCTACAAGATCCATCTGCTGACACATTCTCGGACCAATTGTTAGATATCGGCGATGGAAAAGTTGATGTCTAATAAAATACTGGATGCAGAAAATTACCCTCTAATTTCTGCACTATCGCTGATTCGCAAAATGCTCTCATTGACCATATATTTCCCGATGTACGCACATAATACATAAATCATGCGTGACTGGCAGAAAGAGCCATTTTGGCAGCAAAAAATGTGGACGTCGACGATTTAAACCTCAAGATACAGCTGTCGTTGCCAGGCGCCTTGGTATGATAAAAATTGATCGATGCAGTTTGCGATGCTAACGAAGCTCTAAATTATCCAACAGAGTTTTTGAACTCACTGATTTGCCAGACATGCCACCACACCTTCTACGACTGAAAGTTGGATCTCCGATTATTTTACTTCGGAATTTGAAAGAACCATGGCTGAGCAATGACACGCGATTGGTCATTAATAAATTGACGAGAAATGTTATCGAAGCCCCCATTTTGAATGGTAAATTCCGAGCCGAAAATGTTTTGCTGCCACGAATTCGAATGATTTTCACAGACATGCCAATCGAATTCAAAAGCGTTCAATTTCCTATTAGATTCACATTCGCAGTGACAATCAATAAGTCGCAAGGCCAAACGATGTATGTTTGCGGCTTAGATATCGGAACACCATGTTTTTCACACGTGGCATGTTCTCGCGTGGGCAAACCATCGCGCTTATTTGTGTTGGCTAAAGACGGACTGAGAAAAAATATCGTACACTCAATTGCTCTTCGAAATGAATATTGATTTTTTTTATTTCATTTTTATACTTTAGGACAAAAAATAAGTTACTTTTTTCGTTTTATGTTTAAATTTAAAGAGATCAAACAATGTATATGTTCGTTATGTTAATGAAATACATTGTATTGAAAAAATATATATATTTTTTTTTATTGGCGATCATCGTCTACAGTGCATTCCTCTTTTTGTCATAGATCCCATCCCCACACACTTACAATGCATTCGTTAGCAACCAAAATATTCAATAGAAATAATTTATAAGGCAGAACAACGTTTGCCGGGTCAGCTAGTACTGATATGTGTTTTTTGTCGTTGGGATTCTATTTTAGGATGGTTTTGATTTTATTTAAATTATGCTCTATAATTTTCATCCATCATCTATATCGCTCTGGTTTTGGAAAGCTTTCCTTCACACATTTCTTTATTCTCTTTTTTCTATTGCGCAGTTTAGTCAAAAATAACTCCTGCGCCAGAAAAAAAAAGATCAAATCTTTTCGCCATCTTTTTTTCTTATATTGAGATATTTATTACCGGAAATAATAAGTTATGAACTAATTCTGCTTTCTATTTTCTGAATATCGCATATTTTGTGATTAACTACGCTGTATAATGAGCTGAACAGCCTTTACATTTTGAAAGTATTTCCTTTGACCGATTGGGTCGAACACTCCAGAAATGTCATAAATTTATTGATCAAAACCGCGTATCGGTTTTCATTTAATTAGTATATTTGTCTTTGAATCAAATTCTCATATACAGGAACAGGTTGATGGAACACAGAATTAAAATGATGAAGGATTTGTTCAAAAATGATATTATGTACAATTTTTATGATGTAAAATTTTTGATATTTTAATCGTCGTCATTATTATTTTTCGTAAATTTGCAGACACGATTTAAATTCTTGCAATGATTTTAAAATGCCCACATCTCAACACTTGCAAATTATTACATAATTCAAATTTATAATCAGTAAATCGTACTACGTCAGCCTAAAATTTGTTGAAAAAGGAAACTGCAGATGATACAAGCAAAGAAAATTTTACACATCATTACGTTTTCTCATTCAACGCCATATTCGAAAAAGGGCTTATACTACATTCGAACAATTATAGCACTTGCAAGCACAGAAGTTATATTAATAATTTTATCAATCATTATAGTATCCATTTCAGTTTCTTCTTGTATTTTAATTATCTTAATTAAATAGGAACTTTTTGAGAGCCTGTTGACTACGAGATAGCTTTCCTTTTCAGCTGTTAAATAATTAATAATAATAATAGAAATTCATTTTGAATACAGGGCTAATATGTTTGAGGAATTATTAAGTAATACGGCATAAATTTCTTCCAATTATTCCTATAATGTGGAATGCTTCTTTTTTTAGCAAGGGCATATACAGAGAACCGATTAGTGTGAGCATTTTGAACCTCTTCTTTTTAATCGGTTCTGGTCAACACTAGATAAAATTTTCATATAATGGTAAAATCGCATTCTGAGTTATGTTCAATTAGCATGTTGCCAACTTATGTATGAAATTCACATACAATCCTTGCCAATTTTTGATATTTATAAATACGTTTAATTCTTATTATGAGATCAAATTTGTTCCCATAATTCCCAATTATGTGTGTCTTCGGAATTTTAAATATTAACTACTGCACGTGCACACAGTCAAACAACGCTTTTCAACTCATGCAGCTGGCGATTCCAGTCGTGCTTTCCACTGTAATTACGTCATAGATTTCCTTTCTAGAAATTTGTCTGGCAAATATTACATGAATTCATAAAATTCTAGAAAAGAAAATTATTTCAAATATCTCAGGTAAAAATACTCCTTAAAAAGAAAAATATATCTTTTTTATGTGTCCAAGCAAAATTCAATAAACTTGACAAAATCTGAATGAGTTTGATGAATACTTCAGTGAAGTTAGAATAGCAACCCATTTTAAAGTGGATAAAATTCGGTGGACTTTTTCATTCCGAACTTACTAAAAGACGAGAACTGCATCCGAGATTGTTTAAAAAATACTGAAAAATTGATAAAAATTATTTTTATGCAATTACATAAAGAAACAATTGTATCTCATTTACCGATTCGAATCGTTAAAAAGGACAAGCCCTAACTCGGTCCTATTATGTAATTGAATGTAAAATCTCCTGTTTTAGAAGAAACTGTTTGAATTAGAGAATATGTTCTGTTCTTTGATAATACAATTAATGATGAAGGTACAGAAAAAAAAATATTTGATTAAAATCAGAATAAATACTCTATTTTTTATTTATACATAATCCTGCATCTACTTCAAAACATGTTATTAAAAAAATCTTATTTTAGAGACAATCAGAGAACCCAATATGTTGGTCGGTTGCTTTATGGATTACTTAAAAATTATTCCTTTGACCATACTTCTTTTGACTTAATGATCAACTCGTATTTGTTTAAATGACACTTGAGCCAATGATTAAAGCTGTTAGAAAAATAAAATGAAAAAGTAATAAAATTTTAAATTTTATCCACAAAGCGTGATAAAATTGCAAATAGCTGATGAATTTAGTTAATTGAATCCAATGACTTTTACATTTTTATTTGCCTTTTTTACTGTTGGTTTGCACACACGTGTTGCATTCAATGTCAAACATTAATAGAAGGGTTTTTTTTGTCTTGTGACTATTTAAAGCCAAATTTTTGCGCAGTAGCTTCTGAGGGTAAAATAGAATTTCTTCAAACAGAGAATGAGCATCTATTTATATGCAAGTAGGAGCTGATTCTCCAATTAGCAAATATCGATGATTTGCACTGGTATATCCAACGTGCAGTTTTGTTAAAATAGTGTTCGCTTCTGATTTTTCTAGAAAGATAAATTTCTTATTATAGGTTTAACTGCATGTAACTTGATTTGGAACCTGATAAGAATTTCTATTGCTTAAAAGAATAATCAAAATATTCTCAAATTCAGTGAGAAAGAGAGGTGGGAAAATATTATTTGATTATGGAACTTGTTTTCTAAACTATATCTATTAAAGAAACGGTGACTACTAATTCTTCATACTAAATTAATTACGCAACTAAAATGATCCGAAAGACTTCACAGGGGATAACTTACTGTCACATTTGCCTTCACATTTGAGATATTATTGTAATATCTTTCCCAGGCGGTTGGATTTCAGAAGTTAAAATAGCAAAGGTTCAAATTAATTATGAATCGAATGAGCACGTAAATTATTCAGAGAGAGCGCGTCTTCCCCGTGATCTGGGCGTCCTGGGTTCGAGTTCCGGTTTGGGCATGGTTGTTCTTCCGTTGTTCTATCTGTGAGATGTGAGAATGTGCCCTCCTGAAACAGGGGTTGTGCAAGCGAATGAGTGATGCGTGAGTAGCAAAGTCGTACTCTTGGCCCTAGTTGGGCTGCTAAAAAAACAAAAGACGCTCCCCCACCGGCTTAAAATCTCTGTCTTCGTAACAGCGGGCTTGTCCATGGCAAGTTCCCAAAGAAACAACAACAACAACAACATTTTAACCGTAAATTCGTCTCGAATTTAATTTTTATTCAATAATTGTAATGCATACAGGATTCCCTACAAGAGTGAGAGATAATTTACAAGCAAATGATATCTTGATTTCGTCTCTTCGTGAATTTTATTTATTTATATTTTTTGATTATTCGTAATTTTGTTTAAAGTTGAAAAAATGGATCTATGCGCCTGACTCTATTGAAATGGAATAGTGAGTTATTGTGATATTATTCATTGTTGTAGTTCATCAACAAAAGTAGAAGAATCAGAGTTTTCAGAAAATGTTATTGACACTTCAAGTATATTATGAACTTATGACACTTATGTTTATTATGTATTCATTTCTGTAAAACGAAAGTGTCAAATATGAACTAATATATTTGTTTCCGACAGAAAAAAAATTGATTTGGGCTTTCCTCGGTTAAAACACGAAATTTTTTTTTGTATCTTCTAAAAAAAACAATTCAGAATTTACGAATCGGACTGATACTTACGTCATTTTTTTTAATTCAATCTTAAATATTCAAGAAAATGAAAATACTTCTAAAGAAAATAAAACGCTGAAAGCTTCTAAAACATTCCTTATAAAAATGCATACCTGAATTTGGTTTACCCCGGTTTCAAAATGCAGCCTCAGTCATTCCTTGATGTGCTCATGGACTAAAACAAAGATAATCTACTTTCAGTTTATTAGTTAAAACAGAGAGTGAGAAATGTGAGATGCTTACTTCAAGAGAGTGTATTTCATGGTTTAATGATAATAAACAGTCTTTTGCTTATTCACTCGAATATTATTGCTACTGAAAGAATTGGTTCAAATAACAAAAATTATTCCCGAAAAAATTAGAACGCCCTGAATACTGATTTTTGCTCGGGAATGAAGCGACTCACCTAACAGAGTCCTATCTTTCCATACTTTATAATAAGATTTCTCTTTTATGTCACATAATATTTTACATACTGAATATTAATCCACTTTAAATTGATTCTAGAAAATCAAAATTTTCTAACATCATACATTCATCTCTTATTAATCAATTTGTTCTTTTAAATACATAATTTATTTAATTTATAAAATTTAAAATTTAATTGCATAAGAAAGAACAAAATCAGAATAATCTTGATGTTTAAAGTTTCATATTATAATATCGGAATTTAAACAACAGATAAGGTCTACTTTGAAAGGAATTTATAATTTAGGATTATTGTCTAATGACGAGGCTGGAACTTGAGTAGCCTGTTAATGAATATTAAAATGTAGGCTAGTTAACGCTTTGAAATTGGAAACTCCATTATGTCAAAAATGATAAGATTAAAGGAAGAAAAAAAAATGTCCAAATTTTATTATACTGAAATTATACTTTCAGTAACAAGTACTGATATTATAGTTGTAAACAATCTTTTATACCTTATCTGATTACATAATTATAAGTTATAGGCAAATAACCATAAAAATAAATTCGATTATATTTTTACCCACTCAAAATAAAAATTTAAAAAAACGAAATATTTTTTTTTAAATTTTCAAAAGAAAAGAAAATTTGATTTTATGATAAAAATTTTAGCAAAATATTCATTAACAGAATCGCAAAAAATTTTAAACCATTTCTTATTTGCAAGTACAGTTAAGAGGGAAAAATTCACAGAAATGTTTCTGATAAAAGTATGTTTAAGGTAAATTTCTATTTTATGGACAGTACGTTTTTATTTTAAGATCTAATTCACGCCTTTCATTTTTTTAAAACAATACCGGCTTTCATAGACAAATATATTTTAAATTGACAAGAATTTTGATTGTTCAAATGAATCATCAAAATACACTCAAAGTTATAAATTCGAATCAATTATGGAACTCATATTATAAAATTTCTATGCTTCCTCTGCCACAGTAATAGGCATTCTAGATCATAATCCATTATTTTTAAAACTCAGTTGGTATGCAGATTAAGATAAATGAAATGATATCACAAATATTTAAATAAAGCGAATGCTGATTTTAAATATTACATATCAGAATTTTGAATTTAGGGAAAGTGCTCTATCACGTTGTTTAAGAAACGAAAAGTTCATAATTTATTCATCGTTTGAAGCTACTTTAACTACAATCATAGGTACGAAACTAAAATCTCGAGAAAAACGTTTATAACATGAAATAGCTGGAAAAAAAATCCCAGTTTTTGCTGTTATTTAACCATTTATTATAAATTTGTGTTAAGTCGAAATTTTATTTCAGTTGGAAATCAATGGCTCGATACCTGTGCCAACTTTGCGACAACGTAGTGACTTATGGTGAGAATCATCCTTGCTTCTTTTATAAGAATGATGACAACGTGTATTCACTACCAGATTATTGGAAGGACAGTTCTCGGCTTTTAAGCCAAGCTGACCAACAAAACGAAAGAGAAAATTATGAGCTGAAACATTTATCAATGTTTCAAAATAATGAAGAAGTTAAGTCGCTTTTCTCAAAGGGAAACTGTTTTAGGACTTTTGCAGAGAGCTCCGACAGTGCACAAACACAGAATCATTGTGAGATTTCATATTTTAATCTAATTTCAGACGTTTAGGTGATTGAAGTCGAAGGTAATGAAAATGAATTTGTTACATTTTTTTTAGAAAATGTTGAATCTGATTACAGACCTGAACACGACCAGCGCGAAACTTATGAAAAAACGATAGCTGTCATCGGACCAAGTGATGTTGACTTACAAATGCAGAGAGTATTAGATGTATCAGATCTCATGCATGCAACAGCTGAAGAAGAAGGTAAAATGCCACTTGAAGAGAAAAAATGGTAAACTTTGAATAACGATAAGAATAATTTCATATACTCTCTAGAATATGTTATGAACATAATTATTTCAGATAGATATAAGGTTTCTGGAACAGCGAATTTGATTGTGAATCTTGATCTCCCATCAGGAAATAAGGAGTCGAAGAATGGCAAACAAGTGTCAGAAGGTGAGATTGATGAACATATTTCACTGAAAATGCACTATAAGGGTCACAGTAAGAAGAAGAAAACGGCTACCTACTTGAAGGAACCTATCTCTACCAAGGAAATGACAATGCTGTGGCTGGACCTTCGGGAGAAGATACCCTCATAAGAAGAAATTTCCTTGCAATTTATGTTCTAAGGAATTTAATTATAAACGTCATCTCGAAATTCATTATCAAACCCACCTTGGCGACAAGCCCTTTAAGTGCAACATATGTGAGAAACAATTCTCTCACAAATCAAGTCATAATAGACATTACAGGACCCACACTGGCGAAAAGCCTTATGTGTGTAATATATGCGGAAAAGAATGCAGTGAGAAAGCACATCTCATCATCCATTATCGAATGCACACAGGCGAAGGACCTTTTGTGTGCGACGTCTGTAATAAAGATTTTGCTGAAAAGGGTCATCTTAACGAACATGTTAGAATACACATCGGAGAAAAGCCATATAAATGTCCAGCTTGTGAAAAGTCTTTCACAAGAAGCAACGATTGCAAAAGGCATTACAAGGGAAAGCACATGCAAAATTAATTCGCAAAGTACAGAAATAATTCTTTAGCTCTAGTATGTAACGACTTCGAACTCTTCATTGAGTTGAAAAAATTCAAAATGTTACAACTTTATTTTCAAAACTCCTTTATGAATTCTACTATTTTTACGAAGCACATTGTTAGATTTTAAACGTATAAGCTATTACTTTTTTATTGGCTATTGACTACGAAAATATGTTTTTCTGTTCAAATGACTTTTTATTGAAGTGTTTGATTTTTTTAAATTTTGTATCTTTTCTTATAGTTTTTAATCTTAGCTATATAAATTCTAGTGAGTTGAAACCAAAAATAGAGGTTTCCGCTCCCTTCCAATAAAATAATCATTATTTCTTGTTTTAGATTTCTTTCGTAAAATAGTCTTTCCCAATTTAATGATATTCACGTTTAACTTTCTCATTCTTAAGAGCATTTGAGCAGAAATTGGTATAACAACTAAGCACCGGTTTTAAATAATTGCACGCATTACGATAATTTAACTGCACGAAAATACTTAGGTTTGATTAATAAAAATTGTAGCATAATAATTGACTGAAACATTTTAATTCTGATTTGGGGCAAAGAATATTTTTTAAACTGATGATTTATTAATGAATAATATTTGCTGGAAATGGAAAATTGAAATAAAAATTAAAATCAATTTTATTATTAATGACGAATTTCGTAAGGAGCACCTTTCCTCGTATCCTCTACAAAAAATTACTCTACAAGAGATCTTAATGCATTTTTGTAAACAGTGTAATAAATGTTTATTATAAAAACTTCAGATTTCAATGTCAATATTCAAGAAATTATTTGCATTCATTTGCTAGGAAAGAAAAATAATCTGCCATGATTTATGTGATCTCTTTTAATATTAACTACAAATGTTTTTATTGATATATATACAGAACAAATAAAAATCAAAAATTTGACAAACGTAAGTTTTTATTCCTTGCAATTTGGAGCTTCAAATGAGGTTTTATAAATGTTTATTTGCTATTTAATGAATTAAAAAACAAGCAAAATTTTCGCGTCTTTCTAGAATAAATTTAGAAGCAAAAATAATAATAATAATAATTTTACGCCATACTAAAATTCAAAGCATAGCCATTAGAATGATACATGTTTTAGACGTGAAATAACATTTTTCATTTTTAACAAATTAAAAAATATATTAGTAACTTTTATTAAAGCAATATGTTTTATAAGTGAACCAAAGATTTGATAGTTCATTTGTTTTTATTGACATTTCATCTTGGTTTTTATCCTATTGTTAATGGTTAAGATATTATGATTATCTTTTCGTGGTACTTTGTTTTCAATATAAAGGATTCGTTTATTAAAATTTTTGAGGATTTTTTTTTTTGTACATATAATTAACGTTTCATTTCGAATCATGCGAGTCTAAAAATTTCTTAAATGCGCACATTTTTATTACTACTACCCTTTATTGCAATATAATCTCATCTTGTTTCGAAGAGTATTGTTTTGTGCTGATGTGCCGAGGCATTTGATCTTCAATCTTTTTTCCTATACATAATGAATTATCATGTATTCGAATCATTTTCCTGGGAATGAATTTAATGGGCATTATGTTGAGCAACGTTTGGATTTCGACCAGTGTAGAAGTGATATAGCATCTGTTAGTGATAAAGTGGTTACAGGAAAACCAAAGTTTTAGAGTTTAAGCTAAAGGTATTAAATCCCTGTTATTGCATTACAATATGTTTGCGAGCAATTAGATACTAAAAAAATTCTTAAAAGTTTAAACCGATAACGATAAACAGAATACACACTAGCGAATACTCCTTATATTATACGATATATACATTCAATTAATAATTGCTATTTCAGTTTGCTCCAACAGGAAAATTTCTGAAAATTAAAAAACTATTTTTATTGGCACGGATGAATTTTACAAAGATTTTCTTTTTTACGCATTGTACTTTACTTTGAAGATGATATATTATTTCTTGAATAATTTTAAAGAGGTTGCTTTAATTCTATTTCACTTTGCTGCTTATTTAAAAAAGCCTTACGGGTTACCAATTTTTTTCAAAATCCTCTTCAATAAATTCAGTGACTATTTCCCTTTCATTGAATTTAATAACAATGTATTAATCTGACAGAAACGCCTTTTTCTCAAATGATTGTTAAATGTTCCAATTATGTAAGAATCAGAAAATCTTTATATCTTTGCAGATTAACATGTGTATGTATATAAGTTGAAAAAATCTTATAAAACTCTGACAAATATAAGGATAGTTTAATATTTGCTTCTTATTTGCAATCAAATATTTTGATTTACATGAACAAAAACGAAACCAAGAAAACATTCGTGTGCGAAAATTCAGAAATTACAAGATTCTTCTTTTACATTTTTTAAAAATTCTTTAATTCAATATCCTTAACTCCTTCAAATACAATGACGGGTTTGATTCGTGCATCGAATTACTTAATTTTTAAATTTATATCTGAAATTGAGAGAAAGTTCAGAGTACTTTAAAATGCAAAATTCATTAAAACAGCTTCAATATTTTAAATGACCTCACATTATTATGAGAGCCAAAATAATGATAAATGATATAATTTCAATGTGTCATCTAATTAGGAAATCAAGTAAATTCTTAGGTCAAAGAGTTAGTTAGCTATTCAAAGTTTTCCCGAAATCAATATTTTTTAATTATAATTCAACATTTTTTGTCTGTTATGTCTCAATTGTGTTGTTTTAAAGAATTTTTCAGTAGAAATGTTTTTTACTGGCCGCTGTACCGATACATCATATGCGTTTGTTTCATATGCGTGTCAGAAAAATTTCAATTATAAGAAATACATTATAGAATTTTATATTCATTTATATGAAATTTTTTTATATTTATTTTAATTTTATATAAATAAAAATATATATAAATATTTAAAATAAATATAATAAAAATTATAAAAATTTATAAATATTTATTTTATATTTATAGTTTATATTCATAAAAGATAAGAAAAAAATAGCATTTTATCTATACCTATAATAAAGCTCAATGTGTGTGTGTGTGTGTGTGTGTGTGTGTGTGTGTGTGCGTGTCTGTGTGTGTGTGTGAGTTGGCGCTCTACAGGCCAGGTCATTTAACATACAGCTATCAAATTTGATACATGTATACCTTAGATGTCGGGAATGTGCACCTGGGGTCCCTTTTTTTGAAATTTTAATTATTAATTAAAAACTAACTTTACTGCCAAAAAAATCTTCCATTTCCCCCACCGCCAAATGAGTAAGGCTTCAGTTTTTTTTTCTCCCAGCAGTAATGAGGCTAGGGTTAACATTTTTCGGCGGATTATTTCAAACGATTCTGTTTAGATTCTTAATGTTTTATGCATTTAAAATTAAACATTGTTAATTAATCCATGTTTAAGATTCATTCTGAAGTACTTTGGAATTAAAATAACACAGAATAAAGGAAATAAAAAATGTATAATCTGCATAGCGTTACCCCAACTGGGGTAGAAAAATTTACGCATTTGCGTTAACGTAACTGGCGAAGAAAATTTACGCATGCGCATTGTGTTCTGATTGTTGACATGACAACCAACGGATGATTTAAATTAATTTTATTTTAGTTGCATGCTTTTGTAAGTAAATTGTATTTATGTTAGTTATATATTTTTTTGTATATGCTTATAGTTTTAAGTACATCGTTTTTTAAGTAGTTTTTTAAACCTGTTTTCGACCGATTATTTTAAACGATTCATTTTATTTTCTTAGTGTTTGATGCATTTAAAATTAAACATTGTTAATTAATCGATCTGTTCATGATGAATCTGAGAAATTTTTGTTGACAAATTCTTGAGATATTAAATAAATTAAAAAAGATATTTTTTAGTGAACATAAAGTTTAAACTCTCAGTGACTCTATTATCAGTAATCATATTATTAAAAAAATGCTTTGTTTCAGTAAAAAATATTATTATATTAATTGCAGATTAATCATTTACACTTTAATTTAAAGCATAATTTCTACGAGGGGTAACAGAAAATTAGAGAGATACATATCACGCTATGACTGAAGGCCTTTATAATATTATGAGTGAATTATATGACTATCAAAATTTGAAGTTCTAAAATATTTTGCTGAAGAATCTATTAAAGGTGGAATTGCGTAAAATATTTATTGGTAGTTTAACCCTCTGCTTGGCGCAATTCTTAAAAATCTCCAACAACGGTCTTGCGAAATGTTCAAAAGCAAAGGAGCAGATGTTCAATTATAGTGCATAATAAAAATTGCCAGCTTTGGTGCGTTATCGCAACTTGGCGAAGAAGTGGGTTAAACTTCGGTTCAACCTATTAAATTATTAAAATTTAAACGAACATTAAGATTGGCGAACCGGCTGGTCGCCAAAGGCGGCTAGTTCTTAAATAAATTATAATTTGTTATTTTCTATTTCAATAATTTGGTTATGCATTGTTAGTACTTAAAGACGTGAAAATGCTTCAATTATTCTGTAACGCAGTAAGTTCAATTACGATTACGATACTTTTAAAGGTTTTATTCATAATTCAACTCTTTCCCGGGTATAACGATTTTATGTTGTTTTAATAAATTTAAACTGGTTTTAATAAATTTTATAACTGGTAGTTTTACTTTTAGCTTCTGCCTTTATATGTTCTGCATGTGTGTAAGAAAAAGCAAGGTACACATATTTTAAAGCAGAAAAGTTTTCTAATAACCATATTCAAAGCCTTAAAAGATAATATAGAACTTTCATCTACAATCAATATCTATAGATGAATTACTTTTACAAATCTCTCAAATAAACGATAAGCCAGCGTCCTTGCCTAGTGCTAGCACGTCTTCCCCGTGTTCTGGTCGTCCCGAGTTCGAGTCCTGCTTCGGGCATGGTTGCTCCTTATCTTGAGATCTATCTGCGAGGTGCGGGAAAGAACACCCCTGCAAAAAGGAGTATGCAGACGATTATGTGATTATCATCTTCATGTGATATAAAATCAGACCTTTCCCTCCTGTGCTCAGCGGACTTTACTCTCAGAAGCTTCTGCACACCACCTTTCCTGATTCTCTTGTCTTTCTTTGAATTGGTGTTCAGTCCAAAGGGGATAAACAACAACATAATTCATAATCTTAGAATCGCCATTTGTTGCATAGATGTTAAGAATGATTGGCTTTTTTAATATAAAATTTGGTAAACATATTTGGCCATGTGAAAAACAAATATTTTCAAGGTTGTCATTGGATAATAATTAAAAAAATGATATTTTTAATATAAAGAATAAATAATGTAAAATAATATAAAAAAACTATTTAATCATAAATATTTAATACTATCTTTATTTAATAACATATTGTATTATTTATTAATTAACATGTTGTATTAACACTTGTAGTCTTCTTAATATGAACAGTCAAGGAAACCGTTATATAACTTAAATTCCTGACACAATTGCAACGAATGCTCAAAGAAATTCCAAAGCACATGAAATGGAGTTTTTTAAAAGTATTCTTGGTTATGTTATTTATTTTCTTCGTGAATTTTTACAATCTTTATAGAAACCCACAATATTTATGATGAAGAGAAGTAATATTTTTAAAAAATTGCTAATAAAAATGCATGAAATTTAATACTCCCGACATTTTCACTTATTGGTTAGTTACGGTTAAGAGGAAAAATTTCCTGATTTCTCAATATTATGAAAAAAAAAGAAATATAAAATATTTTATTAAAGAATTATAATATTGAAAAAAATGGAACTGACAACTTAATCGAGTGAAACAATACCTTATTCAGTAACCACAAACAAAGACACAAAAAGATGAATTATGAAGAGGTCTCAAAAAAAAGATTTGAAATCACTCTAGTTGGTTCAAAATATTAGATAAGCCGCACCCAAGAATAAGAGAAATTGCAGTAAATTTAATTGTAAATTAGTGGTTTCATATTTTAAATTTGCAAAACTAGGAGATTCAGAAGTTTGATTTAAAAGCTGATATATGTTTAAAATTTCCACAAATGATAAATTTAAAATTTCCACAACATTATGATAAGCTACTTTCCAACAAATTCAATTTAAAAACGGTATACAAAATATAAGATCTGTGAAGCTTTTTTTCTAGAGTTTAGAACAGTTCCCGATTCCTTAGAATCAAATATTCTATGAAAAATGATATCGCTTTCTCGAGGGAAAAATAGCATAATTATTAATTTATGATATACAATTGTTCAGAAGAAATATCGTAATTGTCAATCTTCGATCTGTCAAGTTTTGTTCGAACTCTACATTTCAGACACCCTCCCCTGAATCCAAAAATACACAATTTTTATCATTACATCTTTCTGTCGATCAACACGAAAATGAAATTTTGTACCTACTTTTAGCATCCAAAATATGCTGTTATATTTTATTTTAAATCATATTTCTCAAACGATCGACTGTCTATTGATGTATTCTAGCGTACATTCAAATGCAATAATTCATGTACGTAAAGACTTAATAAATAAAAATCCCTATGCCCTTTTAAGCGTACATTTATTGTTCTGGTTAAAATTTTAATGTTAGTTGGCCAGAAAAAAGTTGTTTGAAATATACGTTCTCGCTATAGATTCAGTTCGAATGTTGGATCAAAACACTAAAGATCTATTTTTCGTAGCTATCGTTCATCGTTGCCGTACAAGATATTCGTGGCTTTTCACAAGATCCATAATTTTATGCGATAGAAAAGGGGTAAGACCTTTACTGGAGAGTACGCGAGAAAGTGTTTGGAATACTTTTAGAACTCGTTTAAATCGTGATTGAAGTATAAAAAATATATACATATAATTGGAATAATTAAGCGTTTGCGTTCTTATGTGTATTGAAATAGATATAAATGTCCTAAAGAGAAGGTGCGATCTAAGTAGTTTTAATGAATTCCAGTATGAAATTATTAATGCAATTCACTTTCTGAGTCGAATTATGTATTTAAAGACCAATTCTAATAATAAATGTTATCAAAGTGTGAATGCTATTTCTCAAACATCTGATTACACTAATATATTGAAATCTAGAAGACGCCACTCTGATATTAACCATTTATGAAGTCCTGACATCTTTAACTCTTTCCACTGGAGAAGTTATCATAGTTCACCGCTTTATTTTTCGTGGCAACTCGAGCGGGAATATTTCCGTGGGCAAAGGGTTAAATTATATCATTGCTTAGTGTATGACAAAACATTTAAACATTTATTGAATAACAATAAAAGTTTGTGGTATTTGAGTATTTAAGCGAATGTTTTGAAATCAGAATTACAGTATATATATATATATATATATTTAATTTTTGAAAGTTGTATAAAGAATGAAATAATTTCTAATAACTGAAGGGAGGAAAATGTAGCATTTATTATTATTTGTTTCCGTATGTCCATTTATTTAAAGCATAATATGGTATAGTATCCATTAATAGATTTACCATAATTTATTAAGAACAGAATTCTCAAGAATTCTTGTCTGTACAATTTACTTTATTTCTTGGGGAATTTTTTGAAGATGTAAGCTTTTTTAGTTGAAAATTTTGATTCTACTTTTCCCAATTGTTAGAATTTTATTCCCGTATTTAATGACTTTTTTTTCTGTTGTTGAGCATAGAAATATAGGGGTGGTGGTCACTTCATTTCAGTAATTTCTACCCTCCGTTGGCTATCAAATGGCTTATTCACTGATTGTGTAATTTCTCTTGTCTTTTAACTTTCTCATATACGTTGTATAAAAAAAGTATAGTAATCGTAAAAAAATTCGAACTCGAATTAAACGCAATCAAATTCGAGATTTTAGGAAATCTCCGCATTCTAGATTTCCATGAGTTCGAAAAAAATATTTATGGAAATATCCGTCTGTTTGTCTGTGACAAAGATAACTAAAAAACGCTTTGACTTAGGGAAATGAAATTTGGTGATCTGTCTTTATGCGAAATATGCAGATTTCTGTCAAATTTTGAGTAAACTTTATCCTGAGGAAGTCTGTCTGTCTGTCGGTTCAAATATAAGTTAACACGATAGCTATAAAACGAAGAGGGCTAGATGGATACAATTCTGCACACACATTTAACATCTATGCTGTAGACATCTATCAAAGTGTGAGTCAAATCCAATGAGGGGTTGACCGTCTGTGCTTTCAGAAGCATATAAACGCGTAACTCAAAAGCCAATGAGTTCAATATATTACATTTGTATGGGATTCTATGACTATAAGTAGAGCTTTTAACATACTTTTAATCTATTGGGAGAACGATTCTAAAATACTGATTCGATTTTTAGATTTCTTTGATATAACATTTTTATTAAAGAGTATGCGAGAAAGTTGAGGAGAGACCACTCCCGCTGGTTATAATAATTCTTCTAATGAAATCGTATCCCATTTACATAAGAAGAAATCGTATGTGGATTAGCTATTTCAAATTGCATGTTTTCTCTTATAGCAAAGTAAATTCCTCTTCTAAACTATAAGAATAAATAGTAAAATTTTTCTTCATTTCAATTTGTTTCATTTCTTACATTTTTACTGTAAAAAAGTACATAAAGAGGTATTAAGTATTCAAACAAAAATGGAATTAATATGCAATAAATAAAATCGAGCGTCGAATATCAACAAACACACATTTTTTTTTAATATTACAAGAGAACTAGATATCAAGAAAGCAGAACTTGAATATACAAATTTTAAATAGTCAAAATCAATTTTTCCAATTTTTTTTCCAGAATTATAAGTGAAGAGGCAAAATTTCGCTAGCTTTTTAATTAATTAATTTTTTTAATGCATGTTGTTTCTTAAACTAATGTAATTTCCGTTTCTAATTTCTTTTCTAAATATTTTCAAAAATATTCTTTTCTAAACAGCGCAGAATTCTCTTCTAATAGCAGTCATTCTGTTAACAATGAAAATAAATCTTGTGATTGAAACAGTGAAAAATCTTAAAAATCTTATCAATAGTTTATTTTCAACAATGAAATGCAGTATTGAAAATGAGTGAAAGAATATTTTTTTTTAAAGTTACTGAAATTCAAGAAAAAAAAAGTTACTGAAATTCAAGAAATTTCATATAAAATGGTATTAAAAACATACATTTTTAAAAAATTAAATCAAATTTGTAAAATAATATTTTTGGGAGTTATGTGGAAAATATCAAAAATACAAATATTTTTTATTAATATAAAAAATAATGGATTTATATTAATAATTCGCATAGTATATTAATTTATTATATATTTTTGATAAGGAATTTAATTTAAATTGAAAATTAATGGATCAATACCGTTGCAAACGTTGCGACAATATAGTATATATTGTCGCAACGTATGTATTAACTACAACGGTCAGTAGAATCGGATAAAAACGTTAAAATAAGAGACAAACCTACGGAAAATTCAAATGATAATTCTCAGTATGGAAGGTAAGTTGTCAGACGAAAGGAAAAAAAAAATGATCTCATGAATTTGTCGCTATTTGAAAATAATGAAAAAATTTCGAACATACTTTCGTCAAAGAGCCAAGGATTCAGGATATCTCCAGAGACAACCTCTAACAGCGCACAACTGAGGACCCCATGTGAACTTCCATATTTGGATGCCTTATCACATATTCGGGAAATTGACGTTCAAACGGAAGAAAATGCACCTTTTACAGATTCTTCAGAAAATATTGAATCTTGTTATAGACCTGAAAATGATTTTCACGAAGCTTATAACATTTCACCAATTGGCATGGACTCAACTGGTCAGATAGGAACCCTTCGATCCCGAGGTCAAATCCTTACTAACAATTCGAGGCAATTTATATAAATAAAAGGAGCTAAATTTCACAAAAAATTTAATATTTATGTACTCCTGTGAAATATTAAATTAGTGATCAGATTGGAATTAAAAAAATAATTAGGAAAGAAATTTTAACTTTACGAGATGAAATCATCTTAAAATTGTTCTATCATATTTTAATTCTTTTATACTACATTATATTTATACTCATTCTGAATTATTTTAATATTACAGTTTGTGAGAATAATTGAAAGCAGTGTGCAACTTTATTCCGAATTTATTCGAATAATAAATTCTTATTATTCGAAAATAATATTGTCTTTAAACTTATTTTGATGGTATTATATATGATACGTAATAAACACACCACAGATTATAAAAATAAGGAAACGTTTCTACTTAACAGTTAAATTTAATAATTAATCAATTCATATTTTAGAATATTCAGCAATTAAAGGGAACACATTGAATTCAAATTAAGAATAATTAATTTAATGTATCCATTTATATTTAGATCATTATTATTATAAAACAAATATAAAAATAAAGGTGCTCATTTATATATTTAACAATAGGAAATGGTACATAATACATGAGACAAAGATAAGTCATTTAAAACAATAATGGATGTAATTTTCAGCTAACATTAAAACAAGTGACTGAAATCAGTATAAATACTACTCTAAAAAGTTTAAAAGAGATTGCCAGTATAATATAGGAACTTCTGTTTGTTTGCTAGTCTGAAATTTATTGCTATCAATTTGGAATAATTGATTGAGTTTTTAAGATGTTGCAGGTACATTTCTAAAAGAATTGTTATTCAATGAAAAAACAATATTTTTAGAAAAAAAATAGGTTCATTTTTTTTTTCTCAAGAAAACTGTTGCAAACTTTGCGTCAATATAGTGTCATACGGTGAGAATCACCCTTGCTTCTTTCATAAGAAATTTGACTATGTGTATTCACTACAACGACCAATAGAATCGGATGAAAACCTTGAAGTAAAAGACGAACTTATGGAAAATTGGAATGATAATTCTCAGTATTTAAGTTAAATTGTTCGACAAAAGGAATTTTAAATAATTGAACCTATGTATTTGTCGCTATTAATAATGGAAAAATAATGGAAAATCTCGAATATGCTTTCGTACAAGAGCAAAGGATGCAGTATATCAGAAAAGACTTTCAATAATACCCAACTAAAGACTTCTTGTGAACTTTCATATTTGGATGCCATTTCCGATTTTCCGTTAATTGACGTTCAAACGGAAGAAAATGCATTATTCACAGCTTCTTTTGATAATGGTGAAACTGGTTTCTGATCTAAATTTGAATTTGAGAAATTTATAAAAAAATGAAATGCATTTCTGATTTTGTAGAAGCGGAAAAAAACACTGATTCGAAGATTTCTACTTGTTTTCGTATAATATCCAATATCGAATGCAAAATATCGCAGGAAGAGAATGAATGGTGGTCTTTTAATATTAATAAAAAAGTATTTTATGGACTCTCTAGAATGTACCACTAAAAACATTCGTTCGGAAGAAGAAAATATTTATGGAAATTTGAATTGTCTCTTACATTGTAATTTTCTATCAGAAAATGAGGAAACAGAAAATGACATGTTCGAAGATTCGGGAGATCCACCAAAGGAGGAACGTAATACAATGTAACTACCTGCTGAGGCTAAAAAGGGGAACAGAGGAGACGACTGCCAAAATGATGGAATCTATTTTTCCCATTAAACTTGATAATGGTGAATTAGGACCTTCCGGAATGTGCCCAAAGCATGAACAAATTCGATTGCAATTTATGTCCTTTGAAATTCAATAAGAAATATAATCTTAAAATTAACTATTGAACACACACTGGCGAGAGGCCTTTTATGTGTGGTGTGTGTAAAAAACAATTTACTACAAAGAGTAGTCTTAAGAAATATGTTCTACTCAGACTGGCCATAACCCTTATAAATGCCCATTTTGTGGAATGGCATTTACAACCAGCAGCAATTATAAGGCTCATCTGAAGTTAATGCTTCTGTAAAATTAATCTGCAATTTACAGAAAAAATTATTTTACCCTAGTATGAAACTGTTTCAAATTCTTTATTGAATTGAAGAAATTGTAATTGTGACAATTTTATTTTTTAAATTTTTTTACGAATTTTAACTTTTTTTCGAATTCTACTATTTTTAAGAAGAATATCTCTTTATTTCAAACATATAAGCTGTTACTTTGTAATTGAAACTTTTCTAACGATGCAAATATGTTTTTCTGTTCAAGTGATTTTATATTTAAGGTAACCGACTACGTTCGAAGGAATATTTTTGAAGAATTGGATTTTTTTAAAAAAAAATTATGGTTTTTAGATGTATTGTCAATTATAAACACTATAACTACAAAAAAATTATTTGGAAATATAATATATTTTGAGAAACAGGAAAATTTGTAGTAAATTTTAATGAAATTTAACCAAAACGGTTAACACTGTACGCAAAATTTTAATGCAACATTCCTATTTTTCTTTGTACACAAGTTATAGAATATAATGATGAATGAAATGAACCAAAATCTAAGAAACATTTTGAGATGCAAAGAAATTATGGGTGAAAATATACGTATATATACATTTTTCCATAAATTTACAACTTAATTTTTCTAAAAACATCTATAAATGAAAAAGTATTTGACCAACAATAAAACTTTTGGTTCATTTCATTGCCCACAGTATTTAAAACACACGCTGAAATTTTTATGTAAATACCTCTATTAGTTTTTGAGATATCATGTTAACAGTGGAGAATTTTTAGGAACATTAAATTTTGAGAAAATTGAAGTTAAAGAAAAATTTTAGCTAAAAAATTGTTTACAATTCCCCTGGACGATAGGTCAGACCTTCCTTTTCCTAGAAAATACTATTTTGTAAAGAGGAAAGCCTGAACTATAAGAAATAATAATAAAAAAAGAATTCGCCAATGTGGTCGAAAACCAGCGGTTTTAACGTAGTTGGATACCTTAAGGCCGTTTTCTTTAAATTTCATATGTTTTTCATAATTTTTTGTTTTAGACAGTTAAATCCCTGTCACTTGAAACCGAAAATATACCTTTTAGCTCTCTACCTATAGAAAAATTATTATTACTCATTTTTGTCTTTAATTCATAAACTAAATATTTCCGAATTTATTGATATTTACCTTTAACATTCTATTTCTACTAAGCATCTCAGCAAAAACGTAAATGCCATCTAAGCGCCAGTTTTAAATAATGGTAGGTATTATGACATCCATTAATAATTGTAATAATTGAATGCAAAGTTCTGATGTTTAATTCGAGTTAGTAATATTTTCAAGTTTAAAAAATATTATGATAACATAAATAAATTGATGTTTAATTATTGAATAAGATTTGTTAAAGTAGGAAAAATCTGCCAAAATAGTGTAATTTTTTTTTCTTTATATACGCATGACGAATTTTGCAAGGATTGGTTTTCTTTATGCATTGAAGATCCTGTTCTGTAAAAGATATTTAATGGATTTTGTAAATATTTTAATAAATATTAGTCCCGAGACTAATATTTATTAAATTATTATTAAATATTAGACTAATTAAATATTATTTATATTAGTCCCGAGTATTCAATATCTTTGTGATATTTTTTTTTCAAAGAAATTCTTTGTGATTATTTTCTATGAAAGACATAAATTCAGTAAACTCGTTTCAATTTTATTTACAAGGATTTGTGTAATATACTTGAATAATAAAAGATAAATATGTGTTAACATTTATAATACAAACTGAATTCTTAACTTTCGAAAGTGCTAATTTTCAATGTTAGAAATTGCTATGTGTATTTATATTAATTAAAAAAAACAAGTGACATTTTGGCATGTTTCCGCTATAGTTTAAGAAGCCTAAAAATTATTTTAACACCATCCGAAAATTCGAAGCATAATGAATCCAATGACAAAAGTTTTAAACAAATACCAACTATGTGCCACTTTTGAATAATAGCACTGATTGCGACATTTCAACCAATTAAATGGACTTACAATTGTGTAACAACAGTTATATTCGACTTTAATGCTCAATTTGTTTAAGCAATAGTTTTAAATTTGATGTTAAATTAATAAAAAAAATATTAGTGTTTGGTTGCATTATATTCAAATACAACATTATTATAGAGAGTGTTACAAAATTCATAGGAGGGTTGATAGGAAACATCTAAACAAGCAATTTTCACCATACAATGCATGGTCGGAGAGCAAGCAGTGAGCCGCTAGGAGGTATCCGTTACTGTGACATGAAAGAATAAAACACCAAACGGGTAGAGGAGGTACTGAATAATTTTATTGACAACTTGTATGACAAAATTACAGAAACCGCCTCCTGTAATGCAGGCATTATGCCCTGCGACGTAGTGAGGGGCGCACTTTTTCAAACACATCTGACATTTTTCGGACAGCGCCGGCAGCAACAGAAATCCTGGCAACTAGGTCCTCGTCGGAGACGATAGGGTTTCGTAGACGAGACTTTTCTCACAAGAAATCGGGTGAGCGTGCCGGCCGAGGTGTTGGCCCACCCCGACCAATCCTTACAACGTGTCGTCTCGGGAAACTCTACCTGTACAGTCTTGTGGCTTCCAAAGTAAGAAATTTCGCACTTTATGCTCCCCATTACAGCTTGCTCTCCGCCCATGCATTTTATGGTGAAAACTGCTTGTTTAGATGTTTTCTTTCATCCCCTAAATTGTTGCCTATGAGTTTTGAAACACCTTGCATACATTACTATAGATAATACCAAGTATTTACATTATTTCCAAGCATTTCATGGAATTTTTCCATCAGCAAAGATATAATGAAAACTGAAAAATCTCTTTTTCCTATAAATGACAAATTTTGCAAAATATTCCTTTCATAAATACTTAAAATTTTCATTTATAATTGATATTTAATGAACTTTAAGAATGCTTCTGATAAATAATTTTATATTATGCAAAAAATTCCAATGTTTCTATAAAATTTCAATATTTTTTTCTCCTTTTCAAGAAATTTTTGTTGTTATTTTCTATAAAAAATATTCAGTTATTTCAATGCCAGTTTTTATTTTCATCGAATAATGTGATCTCTACTAATAATAATGATTAATTTGTATGCACTGTTAGAAGGAAATTTGTTAAGAATCTTGTTCGCTATACAGAAACTGATACTATCGAAAGTGAAGAAGAAGAGAGCATTAATAAGCTGAACGAGGAATTTTGTAATCGACAAACACACCGCTTATCAGGAGAAATCCCTAACTGGTGTCTGGTCACCAATATTTCCCTTGATTTCAGGCATAATGTATGCTTAGGTGTGATGAAAAAGAAGGTGAATTTATGGATGAAAGAAGACATTGCGGATAATGTGTGTATCTCCTATAGAGAAAGAGCACGGATATCCAATATATTACAGGCATTAAACAAATATAGATCAAAGGACTATAATATCTGGCCAAGCTGGTTGGATAAGTTAAAAAAAAATTGTAAAGCCACATAATCCAGACAGTTTTTACTTTACATAAGACAAAAAAAAATGGAATCAAGAATTTTGGCTTTACAAAAAATTTTGGATTCATCTAAATATAAATATATAAATTCATCTAAATTCATCTATAATTCATATATATATATATATATATATATAATTCATCTAAATATATATATATATATATATATATATATATATATATATATATATATATATAATTCATCTAAATAAATAAATATATATATATATATATATATATATATATATATATATATATATATATATATATATATATATATTCCTTTCAAGTGTATGTAAGAAGGCTCAGTGTTGAAACTATGGAAGTAATTCTTAATCACACCAAACAGTTCTTTTTTTTTATTTAATTTGTTTGACGAAATATATGGCATTCAAAATTTATAGCAAAATGGATGTGGGCTCATATATTTGTCACATTACGTAATAATGCGTGGTAAGCTTCATAATGCCTGTCTTTTCGAATTTTAAAATGGCATACAAAAGTTAATGAGGAAATCAGAGAAGTCCCTTTAATAGTTGTGGAAAATATATCAAGAAATATCTGTTATAAAAACTATTATTGCAGCAGCAAATGAAGAAATGAATTGTGATTCTATGGGAAAAATCCATTTGGGTTGTTTTACTCTGAATCGAATTTGAAAGATGACAGATTTTGTAATTTGAAATCAGGAGAGATGGTATTAATTAAAAAATTGAAATAATCGCATGGCGATGGTACTATCAATAGCGGTTCTAAATTTTTAAACTGACGATACCTTTATATTCTTATTGAAATCGTCTTTTCTTGGTACTTGCGTAGTAAGCTAACTTCCATTCTTGAGATGTTTCAGACATTACAGTAAAGTTTGCTCTTTATGCTATGGGAGTGTAATGCTACTTTTGATGAAATCAGATTAATGCAAATCGAAGTACACATAAATGTATCTTCTTGTAATATTCAATTTCATGCATATTACTGCAATTATCGAGTTCGTTTGCTCCTATGATATATTTTCACTAGATTAAAACTAAATGAATTGTAGAAAAAAATTTTAGTACCTTTCATGAAAATTATGTTTCGAAATTAAAACATCTGCTCAGAAATAAGAACTGACATCGCCATTTACATATAACTAAAAGCTCAATGTTACTTAACATCGGTCGGAAGGACGTCGTTCCTTTCCTATTATTTTCAACGCCCTACGATTAGTTTCGAGATTGTATTAAATTTTTTTGTTCTGCTTCCCTAACTGATTCGAATGCATATTGAAAACTATGAAATCCACATTTTAGGAATGCCATGTAAATATTCGATTCATTGAAATGAACTTATGAGCAGTAAATAAACCTAATCATAAATTGCGACACTGCATGCATCCTCTTCTCATCTCAGGGATTGGTCAAGGATATTATTGCACAGTTTATTTATTCCAATAGTTGAAAATTTAAAGCAAATAAAAAACTTCTTACCCATTTATTCAAGCTCTGTATTTGTTTCTAAAATTTACTTTATGCACGGACAACCATTTACACAATTTATTCGCAGTTCTTATTTCTTTTCAATGATAAATTGAATTTTGAAAAATGAGTACTGACCAATGTTAGTATCTTATTTATCTGTACAGAAGACTCCATTTGAAGATTAGTCTGCATTCAGATGCATTTTGACACGAACTGGAAATGATATGAGGTTGAAATTAGTTTCTGAGACATTAACCCTTTACACTCAGATATTGACTCTCACTCACCATTCAAAACGGCTCATCATTTTGACGTTTTATTTATTTTTTGATCTTCATTATGAAAAATACCTGCAGAATAATAAGAAGATGCAAATTAGTAAAAGGAAAAATTTGACTAAAAACAATTACATATAATTATTTTTCGGAGCAAGAAACAAGTCTTTCTATTAAATGAATAATTAAGCCTCGAATTGCTTTTACGAGTGCAAAAGGTTAAATGAGCTATGCACCTTGGTGGAAATGGTAAAAGAAAATAATCGGCAAAAAATTGTAAATAAATAAATGATGAGAATGAAAAATTATTTCTTTTCTTTTCTGAAAGCCGATGGTGATTGTGGGGGGCCTAATGGTGCATGGATTTGAAATACATTATTCCATGATTGAAACCAAATTGCGGAAGAAGAAAAAGAAAATTTCTTACAAAAAGGAAGCATTCAATTTGAAACTGAATGGAAGAAAAACTTAAAAACAATCAGTATTCAATATTGATCACAAAAGGAATAAAACCTGCTTCATTTTGTCCCATACGAAATAATTTGCTACAAACATGATTCACACGTGCATTTTTTCTTCTTGTTTTGATGGGAACTTAATGTTAGACATTTGAATGACTCTTTCTCTTCCTACAAGTAGTGAATAAAATTTCCAAAGATTCCAAACCAGGATTTTTCTTTATTAGAAACTATGCTGTAGTTTCGTGTACGTATAAAAATTTCCTGTTATAGAATCTGATTCTATATTCAATATTAAATTCTCGTTTAAAGTTCCACGAGACTGTCATTAGTTTATATCCATGTTGCTTGCAATGAATGGCGTCTTCAACTGCACAATACTGTGCGGTTTTTGAAGAGTATTCGAACACAACAGAAGATTATTACTTCTTATTGAGTTTGTGTCTTGATTACTCAATTTGTCTCATTATATTTCCTAGAATTGGGAAATTCAAAAGGTGTTAATCCATATAAGTTGCGTTTATTTTGAAACCTTGAAACTAGAGTTAAAATGCAATTAAAATTATGATTTTTTTCTCATGCAATGAATACCGGATATCCTTTTCTTGAAAATATGTTGCATCATCTTTGTTTTTCAGAAAAAAAATGGCAGATATATAAGAATATTCACAACCTTATTTATAAGAAATTAAATATTCTTTCAGCAAAAATTTATCTTCTGTCCTTCTAATTAATCTTCTGGATCTTTTAATTTCGGAAAATGGTCAAAAGACGTGAACTGTTAATCAGCAGCAATATTTATGCTAGTGAAATATTTGAAATAGAAACTTCTAAACTGTTAAAGATGAAAGAATTGCAAGATTTGTTTCCGTATTTTATTTTACTGATGTTGTATTGCTTCTCTGTCCCATTCGAAAATAATTCTTCAGACAAAATGTGATTACTGAAATATAACTTAGAAGTAAATAATCATAAAAATGCGTTGAAATTTTTTTTATGAGCAGAAAATAAATAGGAAACCGAATCGCTTCTTTTGGTTTATGGAGTGACGAAATAAACAAAAAATCTTAATTTATTCTTTAAAATATTTCGATAAATAGTTTTTTTTAACAGAATCTCATTGAATTTCAAATCATTTCATAGCTACTAGTGCATTTGAGTGATTACATTCATAGAAAATAATTTTAATAAAATGTAAGCTTTTATTTAATATACATGTATAATTATATTGTAAAATCTT
Source organism: Argiope bruennichi (assembly GCF_947563725.1). Taxonomy (NCBI): domain Eukaryota; kingdom Metazoa; phylum Arthropoda; class Arachnida; order Araneae; family Araneidae; genus Argiope; species Argiope bruennichi. The sequence goes on from NC_079156.1 coordinate 126,432,186, forward strand.
AACGAACTGGAGGATTCAGATTAAAAAAAAAAATATTACATCACACATGCACACATTTTTGCTATTAATACCATCTCATCATTTTCATGCTGTAAATTAAATTTCGTTTGACATTAGAAAATGAACTAATTATCCCAATAATTTCATCTAACAGCGTCCTATCTTTCCATTCTCTTTTATGCTATATAATATTTAACATGTTGAATATTTCCCCACTTGTAGATAAGATTGTAGAAAATCAAAATTTCCCGCCATCATGCATTTATGCGCTCTTTTAAATACCGAATTCATTTAATTTAAGAAATTTAAAATTAAAATGCATAACAAAGGAAAAAATCTGAATAGGCTTGATGTTTAAACTTTCATGCAATAATATCGGACTTTAAACAAAAGCTAGTTCTATTTTGAAAGGAAATCCTAATTTAAGATTACGGTCTAAGAAAGAGGCAAGCACTTGAGTAGACCCTTAATGAGCATTAAAAGATTCTTGTGAAAGCTTTGAAATAGAAAATATTAATCGATCAAAAATGATAAGATTAAAGAAATAAAAAAAAGTTCAAATTTCATTTTACTGATATTATACTTTCCATTCTAAAACAGTCTTTTATATATAATATTATAACAGAATTACAAGCAAATGACTATGAAAATGCATTCGATTATATCTTTATTCACACAAAATAAATACAAACCAAATCTTTTGCAATAATTATGAGAAAAAGAAAAAGAAACAAACCAAATTTATTTTATTATAAAAATGTTATTAAAATATCAATTAACTGAATGTCGTGGAATTTTAAATGTTTTCCTATTTGCGAGTACATTAAGAGGGAAAAAATCATAGAAACGTTTCTGGTAAAAGTTCGTTTAAGGTAAATTTTCATTTTATAGACAGTATATTTCTATTTTAAAATCTGATTCATGCCTTTTATTTTTTTTTTTCATAATACCTTCCTTCATAGACAGATATATTTTGCCTGACAGGAGTTTTGATTGTTGAAATGAAACATCAATATACACTCAAAGTAATAACTTCGAATCCATCGTGGAATTCAGGTTAAAAACAATCTTCCTTTTTCTAGGTTTCTATGCTTTCTCTGCGAGGGTAATAGGCATTCTAGATCATAATCTTTATTTTTGTTTTAATTCAGTTGCTACCCAGATTAAGATAAGGATATCACAAATAAACACATGAAGCGAATGTGGATTTTAAATATTAGACATTGCATATTTGAATTTAGGGCAAAGGGCTCTAGCACTTTATTTAATAAATGAAACATTCATAATTTATTCATCGTTGAATATACTTTAACTATAACCGTAAGTACCAAATGTAAATCTCATCAAGAACGTTTACAGCATTAAACTGTTGAAGAAAAGAAAATCTACGTTTCTTACCTATTTAAGAAATATTTAAAAAAATTTAAAAAATCGGAATTTTATTTTTGTTGGAAATTAATGGCTCGATACTTTTGCCATATTTGTCGCAGAGTACTGACTTACGGTGAGCATCATCCTTGCGTATTTTATAAGAATGATGACAACGTGTATTCACTGCCAACGACAGGAAATTCAGATGAAGATAATAAAGAAGCCAAAGACAAATGTACGGAAAATTCGAATGAGAATTCTTTGTATTTAAGTCAGGCTTTCCAACAACAGGAAGATAAAGAATCTTAGCTGATTAATTTATCGCTGTATCAACATAATGAAGAATTTAAGCCGCTTCCTCCAAAAGTAAACAAGTACAGGAATTCTACAGAGTGCTCCGACAATGCACAACTAAGTGATCCTTGTGATATTTCTTATATTAATCCCATTTCAGATGCTCAGGCGACGGAAGTGCAAGGCAAAGAAAACACATCTTTTACAACTTATTCAAAAAACATTGAATCTGCTCATAGACCTGAAATCGTCCATCGTGAAGCTTATGAAGAGACGACAGTTTCTGCCGGATCAAGTGGATTTCAGATACAAACTCAAAGTGCATCAGGTGTATCAGACCTGATCTATGCAACAACTGATGAAGAATATAAAACGTCTCTTGAAAATAGCAAATGGCAAACTTTGAATTACGGTAAAAAATTTTTTATTGATTCTCTAGAATGTGTCGTCAAAACAGGTCATTCAGGAAGTAAAAGTATTTCTGGAAATGAAAATTTGATTTTGAGGAATGTCTCAGAGAGTGTCAATCATAAAAATATTTCACCTGAAATGCATTCTCAAGGTCACAACAATAAGAAGAAAAGGAGTACCGACTTGAATGAACCTATCTCTACCAAGGAGGATGACAATGCTGTAGCTGGTCCTTCCGGATTCTGTTCTGGTAAGAAGAAATTTCCTAAGAACTCTTGTAAGAAAGATACTCCTAAAACGAATTATCGAACACGCACTAGCGAGAAGCGCGATATATGCAAGAAGCAGTTCTCTCAAAAATCAGGTCTCAACCTACATTACATAACCCACACGGCAAAACGCCTTATGCATGTGATGTATGCGGAAAAGAATTTACTCAGAAAACAGGTCGCGACAGACATCATCGATCCCATACCGGTGAGAGACCTTTCGTGTGCTACGTCTGCAATAAAGGTTTTGCTCATAAGGGTAATCTTATTACACATTTAAAGATGCACACTGGAGAAAAGCCTTTTGCATGTGATGTTTGTAATGAAGCTTTCGCTCAAAAGGGTCATCTTAAGAATCATGTTAGGACTCACACTGGCGAAAAGCCTTTTGTATGTGAAGTTTCTAATGAAGCTTTCGCTCAAAAGAGTAATTTTAAAAGACATGCTCGTACCCATACTAGAGACAAGCCTTACAAGTGTCCATTTTGTGGAAAAGCTTTCACGACCAGCAGCTATTGTAATAGACATAAGAGGAGCGCTCATAAGTGAAATCAACTTGTAAACTACCAAAATAATTCTTTTTTTCTTGTGTGGAACTATTTTACCTTCTTAGCCGAATTGAAATAATTTTAACATGCGAGGACGCACACGGGAGAAATACCTTATAAATGTCCAGATTGTGAAATGGCATTCGCGCACAGCAGCGATTGTTAAAAGCCTGACGGAAGAAAGCTCGAGTGAAAGTAATCAACAAATTACAGAAATAATTATTTTACACTCCTTATCGAAATTTAAGGAATTTTAAGTGAAAGTTGTTACAATTTTATTTTTAAATTTACTGTATAAATTTTATTACTTTGACGAAGTATATTTCCTGATACAGAACCCATAAGCTTATTGTATTTTACTAATAATTGACAATGAAAATATATTTTCAGTTCAAATGCATTTATATCTGAGTGTATTAATATTGATTATATTTTTAAAATCCTAATAAAAATTTTAAATCATTTATATTAAAAATGCATTTTTATCCTCTCTTCAAATAAAATTATTTTGGTTTTGATTTTCGCTCAATATTAAATATTTCCAAATTTAATGGTATCTACCGTTTCATTTATAGTTTTTCAGAGTATTTCGGAAAACAATTTAATGCAAACTTAGTATTGGTTTTAAATAATGATACGTAAAACGATATTTTAACTGAAAAAATTACTTGTGTGCGGTAAATAATTGTAATAATCGATAAATTAATGTAAGCAACACTTTTTTTAATTTGATGTTTTCTTAATGAATAATTTTTGCTGCAATTGGAAAATATTGATAAAACAAAAATCTATTTTTAATATTAATGACGAATTACGCAAGGAGTACCTTTCTTCATATCTTGAAAATCGTTCTCTACAAGAGATATTTAATGCATTTTTGTAAAAAGTTAATAAATATTTTTATATTATACCTAAGATATAAATATCTCTGTGATATATTGTTTTTCTTTCTAAGAAATTCTTTGGAGTCATTTTCTATGAAATAAATAAATTCAATAACAGTTTTTTTTTCCAATTATTTGAGTAATGCCTTTTAGTACTTAAGATAAACATGTGAGTTGGCACATGCAGGAATTGCAAAATTTGCATATTTGTCTACTGTACATTTTCAATGTGGGGAATTTGGAGGACCACCCGGTTTTTTTAAATGTTTGGTAGCAATTAAATTAATTTTAAAACACACTTCATTTAGACAATAAATTTCCAATGAAAAAAATTATTTTTAAACATACCAAAATTCGAAGCATAATCATTTCAATGATAAGTTTTAGACGCGTCATTGTATTTTCTATTTTTAACACATTAAACAAACATGTTTAAACTTATTTTTCATTAATATGTTTCATTGTTGAAGTGAAAATCTGATTATTTTCATTTTTCTTAACTTTTTATCTTGTATTTTTCTATTGCTAATGTTCAAATTATTATGATTCGGCGGATTTTGCGTGTTGTTGTTTTTTTAATGTAAGGTATTCTTTTATAAAAATTTTTGAAGATTTTTTTTTTGTAATTATAATTAAAAGTTTTGTTTCGAATCATGCGGCACCTAAAATTGTACCCATTTTTAATACTGCTGCCCTATCTCTTAATATAATTTCATCTAGTTTCAAAGACAATTGTTTTGTGTTGATGTGCCGGGGTATTTGATTTTTATTCATTTCCTCTCAAAGCTAACTAATTCTATATATTCGAATCATTTTCCTGGGAATGAATTCACTGGTCTTTATGTGTTCAACTTGAAAGTTTTTTAAGCATCGCTTGAATTTCAACCAGCTTGATATAGCAACGTGTTAGTGATAAATTGAATCCAAGGAAACGAAATCTTCAAGTATAAGCTAAAGATACATGATTCCTGTTATCAGACCAATGCATTTGTGAGCAATCTGGTTTTTAAAAAAACTGATGAATGTTAAAAGCAACAATGATTTGTTGGAAATTTTTTGGTCGGCATATAAAAAATGTGTATTTACTTTTTAGATTATGATTTTGGCTGTAATTAATAATACATTGTAATTTGATAAAATTATAAAATTATTTTATTATTTAATTTTTGAACAGAGTCCGAGTAAATTTGAAATTGTCTTTTCAGAGGTTTTCTTTTCTGTGTCATTGTTAATTCAACTAAATTGCATTAAACCTTGGTGTTAATTTCATATATATGATGCATGAAGATATGCATGAAATGTGTGCGTGCGTTTTTAATAAAGAAATATATTTGAATTTTTATAGTTTCTTCGATATACTGGCAGAATCATTTGACCTTAAAATTTATCTCCTTGAATTGATTAGATATTTTTTCAACATTCCTTCGAATCAAACTCTAGAAGGGAATAAGGTGATCTTTAAATAAAATCTGATATAAAAATTGATTAGCATTAATTTGAACTATTTCATATTTTTTCAGTTGAACTTACGATTGTTTATAAAGCACAGAATATATGTTTTTAAATAGGCAAAAATATTTTCCGTTTTTTTTTTTTTTTTTTCGATATTTCAGAGATAAGCTTCTATTTTTTACATCTTGTTATATAAAGAAATAGAAAAAAGGAAAAAGTCTTCTATTAAGACTTTTTTTAATTAATTATTGAAATGGATTAAAAAGACAGATTCAAAACGAAGAAATTTCGATCAAGGATATTTCGTATCAAGTGTTTTCTAAACAAAATCTATTTATTTAATATAATTTTTTTAACAATTACTTTTTGTACTTCTTTTGCAAATTAAGGAAAATTTAAAAAGCTTTGCAGAAAATTACACAAATTGAAGGCTCGTTTTAAACATTAGATGTTGAAAATTATATTAGAATATGATAACAATCTTAAAATTAAGGTAGATGTTCTAGCACGTTTTTAATATTCATTCATTAAATATAATTTAAATGTATAAAAAATTTTAATTTTTATAATTAATCAAAACATTGCGACTATGTTCTTATACTGCTGGAATCAATTGAAACCTTGATTTCTTTTTATTAATATTTACTGAATATTTTTGATTATACGAAAAATTAACAGCCTGATTTCTATGTCGGTCATGCGATGGAATATTGATCTGCGGCAAGATTCACCCTTGAAATTTGCACAAAAAAATTACTTATATTCTCCTCTCTGTTCAGAAGAATCAGTACTAATTCAAAATTAATGAATAATCCTGGTAATTTCAATTTAGATTCTATTCTATATTTTTGAACGAATGAAGATCGATCTAAAGAAAATGCTTGGATGATTGTGAAATGTTGCTTAAAGAGACCAAACGACAGTCTTTTAATATATATAAAATGCTTTTTATGAGTTCCTTAGTGTACAATACAACGAATATTTTTAAATAATTTTTTTTTAGTTGCGATTTTAGTTGCGCATTTTGTTTTCTCAGCAGACAATAAGGAACCAGTTAATGAAAATGATCAAAGTGTCAGGAGGACTAGCAGACGATCTGATGTAAGTATCAAAACATAACACTGATTCCTCGACTCTCCCGAAGGCTCACGGATAAAAAAATTGAATAACCGGACTGCCACTACAGCAATAGGAATTGTGGTTGAGTTGTAAGGGTCATTACTGGCCACGATACAACACTTCCCTAAGGAAGTATGTCCCGTCATCGATGGGAGGTGCAGAACCATAATTTTTCGTTCACCCACAAAGGTGACGAGAACCTACTACCAGGTTTCTCACCCTCAATTCTGAGGTGTCTCTCAGGTTGGGGGGGGGGATTGATGCAAATATCAGGAGTGCTAGTAGTTTTATCTAGTGTAAACTCAATGGTTCAAAGTAAGGATGAGGATAAGATTGCGATTTTAATTAATTCTACTTACCTCACTTCTAGTTACATTACATAATGTAAATTTTGTAGTACTTTCCAAAATGCGTAACATAAAAGCAGAATTAACATGTTATTATTGTGGTAAACAATTCAGTGGAAAAATAGGTTTTGACAATCATACAAATACAATTTGGTACAATACAATTTGGTGGAAAGCCAATTGTGTGCAGTGAATGTGCAGTAAAGAGAAATGTTCTCAAAAATAAGTCACTTCAAGCCTCACAGAATAGACATTGGCGTGTAGCCCTTTCTTGTGCTATATGCGAGAAAAAGAATTTGTTCCGGAAGCAGATTTGGTCCATCATCATCGGTCATGAGAGGGGTATAAGCCTTTTCTGTGTGATGTGTTTAACAAGAATTATTGTCAACATTACAATCTTATGGTACATGTCAAGACACACACAGGAGAAAGGCCTTGTAAATGGCCAGTTTATGAAGATACTTTCACAAACAGCAGTAATTACATCTGGCATCATAGGAGAAAACAGCTACATCAACCAACTTGAAACGAACATTAGTTCAAATTTGAATACACCACTTCATTTATTGTAATGCTCGAATGACGACATCTGCACTTCAATAAACATTTAAATATCACGTGAAAGATACCAAATGTGAAAAACCATTCTTTTAAATAAGAAAGGGCCCAGGAAAAAATATGTTTCCGTATTTTGTGTCACTGATATTTTATTTATTCATAGTCATTCATTATTTATTCATTTTATTTATTGATATTTATTCATAGTTGTATTCCAAAACAACCGTTCATTCCACATCTGATTATTGAAATAGAGTTTAGAAGTAAATAATCATAATCTTATTTTTTTTATCTACCAAAAAAAGAAAAGAACAGAAATCGTTTTCTTTAAAGGTTATGGGTAGCAGAAATAAATAACTCCAAAACAGATTTTCTTATAAAAATATTAATGAAATTATTTTTACAGAATCTCATTGAATTTCAAATATTTCATATTTTTTATTTTAGAGAAAAAAAAAGTCTTAGAAAATTATTTTGAATAAAATGTGGCGAGAGGAGAAGCATTATTTTATATACGTGTGTCCTTCTCTTTTATAATTATATTTTTTCACCTTCTTTTATAATATCTTCTTTCATGCACAATAACTTTTAAATCTTGTAGGATTTTTGTTTGTTGAAATAAAAGATCAAAATACACTCAAATAAATTCGAATCAATTTCCAGAACTCAGGTTAAATAACTCCAATTTTCCATGTTTCTAAGCTACTCTGTGCTCTAGATCATAATCTTTATTTTTTATAACTCATTTGGTATGCAGATTAAGATAAATCAAATGATTCCACAAACATTTACATAAAGCGAATGCAGATTTTAAATATTAAATATCGGATTTTTTGAATTTAAGATTTTTACTTTTGAATTTTGAACAGGGCTCTTGCACGTTATTAAAGAAACAATGCATTTGTAGTTTATTTATCGACTTGCGCACACTTTAAATATAGCAAGAGCTACAAAATTGAAAAGTGATCACTACCTCTACAACATATAAATGACTGGAGGAATACAAAATTCAGTTTCTGCTCTCAAATAACAATTTATTTTAAAATTTTGATGTCGGAATTTTCATTTAAATTTAAAATTCATGGATCGATATTTGTGTCAGCTTTGTAATAAAATAGTGATTTACGATGAGAATCATCCTTGCTTCTGTTGTAAGAATCCTGTATTACCTATCATAGATAAAACATTGTGTATTTCCAATCATAGGTAACACCAATGTGTATTACCTATCAGAGCCAGAATAATCCGATAAAAAACACGGTGAAGGAAAACAGAAATCAACGAAAATTTCTAATAATGATTCCCGATATTTATGTCAAGCTACTCGATCAAATGAAAGAAAAAAATCTGAGTTCTTGAATTTACCGCTCTTTCCAAACAATGAAATTGTTTCAATTTTGCCTTCCTTTGTGATAAAAGGGAGTAGGTCATTTTCAAAGAAGACCTCCATCAATGCATAACAAATGAATCCTTATGACAATTCATATTTTAATTCCCTTTCAGAAATTCACGTGAGTGAAGCCCGAAGGCAAAAAACGCATCTTTTACTGCTTCTCCAGAAAATGTTAAATATAATTGCAAATTTGAAAATGATTTTCACCATATTTATAAGATAACACAGCAGGTTGTCACCAGATCAAATGGTGTTGACGAGCAGAAACAAAGAAAATCAGGTGTATCCGATTTTATTCAATCTGGGGATGACTGTAAAACGATCCTTGAAAAAAGCAAATGGAAATCTTTGGAAAACTCTAAACATATTTTTTTGGACTCTGTAGAATCTGTAGTTCGAAACTCTACTTCAAATAATAACACTTCTGGAACTGTGAATATGATTGTGAATCCTAATCTCAAACTAGGAAGTACGGAACTAAGAAATGGCATGATCCATGTATCAGGGAATGTAATGGATGAAAATATTTCACTTCAAATGCTCTCTCAGATTCACAGAAAGAACGTGAAAATAATTACCAATGTGAAAGTACCATTCTCTTCCAAGTAAGATGACAGACAATGTTATGGCTGTATCTTCCGGAATACATCCTCGCAAGAAGAAATTCCATGCCATTATGTCCTTAGGAATTCAAGAGGAAAACTCATAACTATAGACCAAATACTATATCCTATAGACTAACCTTTCGCTTGCGACACATGCTGTAAACAATTCTCTCAGAAACTAGTTCGCGGTAGGCATTAGAGAATACACACTGAAGAGAGAGCAATTTGTGCGTGATATATGCAGAAAAGAATTTTCACAGAAAATAAACTTCGACAAACATTATCAGACTCACAAGGGTGAAAAGCTCTTTTCATGATACGTATGTAAAAAGCTTTTGCTTATGACTCTACTCTTAAGATACTGTAACATTCCCCATTTCCCAGTACTGATAGGACATTTACAGCCAGCTGTGTCGTCGCTGTTAATTACCAAACTTCTCGAGATATCCAGATGGTGGATTTTTCACTGGGTGGTTTCGCATCTATTCATTAGCGACTGCAGTGAAAGACCACAAGGGGAAATTCCTCGTCCAAGAGGTATTGATAGTACCTTCAAAGAGAAAGGGATGTCCAAACATCTGGATTCTAAGTGTTTCTCACTGTGAAAGAACTATGATAACTACGTGTTCCAGAATAATCAGTTATGAAAGTTGCATCACTAAATGGACCTTCCTACGACCGACTGGCACCGCTGAGGGAGCATATTGCTGAACCCCGATTGGCCGAAGGAGAGCTCAAATGATCAATGTAAATTAAAAGACGGAGATTGTAGCCAAAATATAGTGCGGAGATTTTTTTTTTTATTGAGAGGAGAAGAAACGAAGTTCGGAGTCCGAGAACTACCCCTGAAGTGGTCGTGTTGACTAACAACTTGTTAGTTATCTGTGGTGTTGTTTCTCCGTATTGGTGGAGAACTGAGTTGCAAGATAAACCTTTGACTTCGACTGTTGTGTCTCCTACTACAGGTGTAAATAACTATTTATTGAACCAAGATTAGAACAAGTTGTTCTTTTATATATATAGGGCTGTAAAATAAAGAATTGTCTGGAAATTCTGCTTCGTTATTTGATCAGTCTAGATCAAGACATTACAATACACATCTGGACTCACTTTGGGTAAAAACCTCATAAATGCTCATCTTATGAAAAGATTTTCACTAGCAGCAGCGTTTGTAATAGGCATCACATTAGAAAGAATGGATGAAATCAAGCAGGAAATTACGGAAATAACTCTTTTAATCTTGTATGGAATTGATTTAGATTCTTTATAGAATTGAAAAAATTATAATTCAAAATCCCTTCATTTTTTAAATTATTCTGTGAATTTCACTACTTCGCGAAGTGTATTCCTGATATCACAATATAAAATATTTTTAAATCACAATTGACGATGAAAACGTATTTTTAGTTGAAACGGATTTATATCTCATGTTAAAGGTTTTTAATTTTATTTCTACATTTCATAGGCTTTATCCTAGTACATATTCTAATAGTTAATACCAACAATATATGTTCATTTTTCTTTCAAAAAGGGGATTTCTTCTTCTGTCTTTAATTTAAAATTATATATTTTCAAATACAATGATAGTCACTTTCCCCCCCCCCCTGTTTCTTAGGACATTTGAATACCAAATAAGTGTTGTCAACAGTATAGAATATAACGGATTAAAAGAACACATTTACTTGAAGATTAATAACTCTAATAATCGACTGCAATTTGGTGTTTGCAATAGTTTTTTTTTAACTTGATATTTAATTAATAATACTATTTGTATTTTTTACAATTGAAAAATTTATAAAAAATGTAAAATCTATTTTTAATATTAATGGTGATTTTGACATAGAATTAATTTCTTTATTTATAAAAAATGAGGTTTACAAAAGATAGTTAATGTAGTTATTAAATGCAACAATAAATATATTCATACTTAGTAACAGAGTCTAATGTCTGTGATATTTTTCCCCTTTTAGGCATTCTTTGTGGTTCTTTCAAATGAAAAAAATAGATTCATTATATTGATGAACAATTTTTTTTTCATTAATTTGAGAAATCTTTGCTAATAATAGAGTTTAATCTGTGTGTGTTCTTTGCTGGGGTTTACAGTGCTAGACTGTGGAGCTAGAACTCTGAAATTAGCGAATGTACTTTTTAAATATTGAGAAGTTTCATCTCGGAACAGGTTTTCTTTAAAACCTTAATTTGAATTTTTATTAAGAATTAATTGAAATTTTGCGTCTAATTTCCAAAAGTCAAAAATAATTTTTACACCACCACAAAATTTTAAGCATCATCCTTTGAACTATACAGTCTTTAAATATATAATTCTTTTTATTTTTAAAAAATTAAAAAAAAATACTTTCAATATTATTTTAGAGAGATGTCTTCCATTGTTGAGTGAAACTCAGATTGTTTTTATTGTCTTTATTAACACTTCATTTTGACATTTTCTGCATCGTTTGTGGCCAAGATATCAATATGATCCGATATATTTTTCATATTGACTGATTTCAGTGTAAAATAATATTACAATTGTTGAGTCTTTTTTTTTAAATTTACAATTAGAGTTTTCTTCCAAATCATGCAAAAGTGAAAATTCTTTAAATGCATTAATTTTTAATACCACCGTTCTTTCTTGTGATGTATTTGGATCACAAGAAAGGATGTATTTGGAACACAGATAAATAAGCAGAACAGTGTAAAAATAAAGCATATTAAGGGTCTAAAAATTTGAAGATTAAAAATATTCTACTGAGAAAGCCATTGAAACCACATTAGACAAAATATTTAATTAAATTTCTTTAGTATTAATACAGATGAACGATCTGATCGTCAAAGAATGTTAGTAGGAGTTATTATTGTTAAGTTTACTGACTAAAGAATCATTGTTTGGCATACTGCTTCATTCATATGGTGTAATCTCTTACCAGACTACAAAATATTTAGGTAAAATTTAAAAATAAAAAGAATAAGAGGGAAAGGAAACAAAACTTCTTTAAATGCTGATTCACAAATAGTGAACAATAGTATAATGTGTTAGACACATGTAAAAGAACGAACAATTATGAACATTTTTAAAAATTTGGATGGCATTTTTCATCTACTAAGTCTTGCATGTTAAGAGGCAATGAGAAGAAAAAGTGACGACAACGAATATTAAAATCAAGGCATTCAATCAAAATATGTGAACACTAAAATCAATATGACAAGTGGATCATATTGATAACCTTTCACTGAAATGGAGATTATGGTGTGTCCTGTATGGAGGCGAGTCAATTTAACATCAACTTCTAGTGCAAGGACAATGGTACATAAACTAGTTGTGGGTTTAAGTGAATGAATGTATTTCATTCTGTATTCTCAGATCATAGGATTTTTGCCAATTACATTAACGGTAACTAACAAAGGTCCCTCTCACAAAGCAGTGTAGAAGTCCTTTAAACAGAAAGCAGGTTTCGTGTTTATAAACATAATATGCATATCATAGCATGAAATATCCACTTGACATTGAATCCAGAGAAATATGACAATGGAGAATCTATTTTGTAGATTTCGATTGAAATAATCAAAATTAAAGAAGGGTGAAGGCAACAGTGATACGAAGAATAGGCATACAAAAACAATAATTCTTTTTTCATGCCGTTCACATTCCATTTGCGTGCATGGTGCATCTTACTAGAATTTGAATTTATTGGAGCTTTGTATTAGTAGCAATTTATAATATTCCAATGGATTCTATTACATCAAGAATTAAATTAAAAATTACAAATTTGAAATTTGAAAAAAAAAAATTAGATTGTCTTTTCTTAAAACTGGATAACTCTCAAGATAATATTTCTTTTCACAAGTTTTGAGAATCAACTTTAAAATCTTATATAATCTTATCTCCCTGAAACGTTTTTTCCAGTTATGTAATGGAAACTAAAAGCAATATTTGCTTATATGACTCAAACAATCTATATATGTAGAATATGTTCAAAACAGCTGCTAACCAAAACAGATATATTTTGTTCTTGAGCTTTACAACAAAAATTGATTAAAATTATGAATTAGGTTTGAGGGCTCTACATTTTCTTGACGGATGTAGTAAATAATAAAATAAGTGGATTGAGAAGGGTTTAGTTAAACGCACTTTTACTCTAAAATAAAATTTAAAAAATCCAGCTTAACTTTGTGTACGTCTGGAGAGAGTTGGTTAATAATTAAAATAATGGTACAGATCAAAGATTTAAAAATTAAAGCAGCTAGTTTCATTTTCTGCACTTCAAAACAATAAAAGTAAATCTCACGGAAAAAAATCCCACAAAAACTTTGATTAAACAAATTAACTCAAAACAGAAACTATTCCTCATCTTAATGCCAATTTCGCTTTTATAAGACTAAAACTTTATTTCCATTTGTACACTCTTTAATTTTTAATCACAAAATGAGAAAAAATATGCTTTTCATTTCTGATACCAATATACGTCATTTGATAATAAATCCAGAAAAATACAATTTCTTTCAGCACAATTTTTAGATTTATGTGTTATTAGGAAAGCTCCGCATCCAATTGGTCTGCTGCAATTGATAGTGAAAAAAAATCAATTTAGTACTTTTTGCAACTTTGTCTAGATGACTTTAAAAGCCAAATATTTTATTAATCAAAAATTTTGTTTTACATGTAATTAATATTACCATATTACACCCTTTTGTTCATTGCTTCATGTTACATTCCAGGTTTTCTGTCTAAATATTTACACATCCAATTATATCACATGAGAGCATGAATTAAAAACGGTCATATTGTAAAAAAATTCGATCAATCACTACTCTATTTGAAGTTATACCATAATTTGAAAAAAAAATTATATTTCATTAAATTGTTACTTTATGATAAAAACTATTCAAAATAATACATTATAATAAGTGGCATATCTTTTCTTGATCATTAATAAAACGAAGAATAAATTATAATAAAGTGTTATTGGCAAAAATAAAAAAGATTTGCATTTCAATTCTCAAATGAAATATATTGCTGTAAAATATGCTTAAAATATTTATTTAAGAATTTATTAAAATTTAAAAAAAAACGAAAAAGTCTGTTGACATTGAAAAGACAATGCATTGACTTTAGTGATATTGAAAAAATCATTTTTGTGCAGTAATATTTTTAGGAATTTATAAAAGCGAATAATGCTAAGATTATTGCTTATTTTTTCTTTGCCCCAAATTCTAATATATATTTTAAGCACACCACCCTGATGAAATATTCTCATCTTTCAAATTAAATATTTTCCAATATGTTCCCTTTTAAGAAAACGATCTCAAAGTTTTTCTTAAAAAGTGAAAACACACACACACACACACACACACACACACACACACACACACACACACACACACACACACACACACACACACACACACACACACACACACACACACACACACACACACACACACACACACACACACACACACACACACACACACACACACACACACACACACACACACACACAGACATTGCACTTATATGTGTAATATGAAAATATTTATTAAAGCTTTCACAAAACACATTAAATTCATCCTATACAACTCTGATTTCCTTATAATAAGAACAGATTCCTTTGAGAAATTCGCAATTATAGTAGAAACAAATTCTTAACTGGCTCAGAGTTTTCCCTTTGGAATAGAAATATCATTTGTTATTAAACATCAAATTAATATATATATATATATATATATATATATATATATATATATATATATATATATATATATATATATATATATATATATATATATATATCCACAAAGTAAGTTCCGTTTCTATTTCTATCAGCGGCAGCCTGCGATCACAGTTCCGAGCATGCGCAGCAGTTACTCTGACTCAAGGAGAAGAAATGTACGCCATTTTCGGATCGCTGTAACTGACGTGTTCTTTGTAGTGCTTCTTTATAATGTCTGCCTTAATTAATGCCTCCGCTTATGAAATCAGATCTGTGATTCGTTTTATAAATGCAAAGAGAGTTAAACCATGTGAAATTTATCGGCAAATCTGCGAGGTTTACGGAAAAATGCTATGAGTGATTCAATGTATGGAAGATGGGTCAGACAGTTCAATGACGTGATCAAGTGCAGGATGAAAATCAAGTGGACGCCCGTCTTTGGTAACTGATGAACTGGTCCACGCAATTGAAGAGAAGCTTCAGCAAAACCGTAAATTTACAATTAGTGCTCTTCCTATGGAATTTCCGCAAATCTCACGATTACTAATTCATGAAATTGTTACTGAAAAACTGAAATTTCGAAAACTTTTCTCACGTTGGGTACCCAAAATTCTAACTGAACAACACAAAGAACAACGAATGGACAGTGCACTTAAGTTTTTGACACGCTACAATGAAGACGGCGAGGATAGTCACGGAGGATGAAACTTGGGTATCTTACGACACCCCTGAAAGTAAACGGGAATCAATGGAATGGAGGCACATTTCCTCCCCCACGAAAATTAAGCCTAAGCAAACCTTGGTACCTAGAAAAGTCATGTGCACCATTTTTTGGGACAGAAAAGGCATTTTACTGATTGATTTCTTACCACGAGGCCAATCAATCAATGCACATTTTTACTGCGAGACCATTAAGAAATTGCGCTGCGCAATACAGAACAAGCGCCTAGGATTAATGACAAAAGGCGTTGTTTCTTTCCACGATAATGCCCGACCTCACACTCCGAACGTGACAAAACAACTCCTACAGAAATTTGACTGGGACGTGTTTGATCATCCGTACATGTTCCAGTACATTCCATACATCCGTATCCGTAGAGCCCGGACCTCGCTCCTAGCGACTTTCATCTCTTCCTACACCTAAAATCTTTCTTTGGTGCTCAACACTTTAACGATGAGGCCGAGCTGAAAGAACATGTTACTACATGGTTGAAAACACAGGCGGCAACCTTCTGTGAAGAAGGAATACAAAAACTTGTGCCACAGTATGAAAAGTGCCTACAAAATTTTGGAAGCTATTTAGAAAAGTAGTTTAACAGTTGTAGATTTTTGTAGAATAAATTTGTTTCGGTATCTGTACACACATTTTTTATATAACCAAATGCAACTTACTTTGTGCATATACCTCGTATATTACCTAGAAAAACAGTAACAAGTATTATAATGTATGATATATTTGTTTTGAAAACATTCAGTTTTCGTCAATCCGTCATCAAATAACATGTAAACACATTGTAATTTTGATATGAGAAGAATATACTTCACAAAATTTTAAAATTCTTGCGGTCATTTTAAAATTAAAATTTATTTAATTCGATTAAAAAAAAGTAGTTTCATACTAGTGTAAAAATTCCATTTCTTTAATTTCCTGGTTGATTTCACTTATGATTTCTCCTGTGATGCCTTTTGCAATCGCTACTGTCCGAGAAATTCTTTTAACATGCTGGACATTTATAACGTTTTTCTCCAATGTTAGTGCGGAAATGTCTTGTGAGATTATTACTTTGAACAAAGTTTTTTTCACAGACATAACACGTAAAGGGTTTTTCGTTATTGTGAATTCTGTAATGTCTCTTTAAAACTGATTTTTGAGTAAATAAGGCTTTACATATTTTGAACTGGAATAGTTATTCGCCAATGTGTTTTCGATAGTGATTTTCAAACCAACTTTCCCATTTAAACTCTTTAGAACAAATATCGCAAACAAATCTTTTATTATACGGGCGTATTTCTGAATTTCTTGCTACCGCAGTGTCATCTTTCATAGAACAGATAGGTTCTTTCTAGTTGGTAGTCCTATCGTCGCAGTAACTGGAATCTTCCGAAGTCTCCTCAGATGAAATATGCTCGTTTTTCAGATCTTTTGAAGTTTCGATAGTGCCATTTTTCGATTCGTTATTTCCGAGTGAATAATCAGAATTCACGAATGAATTCTTTGCTCAAAAAAATATTTGCCTTCTAGAAGATTGTTTTTAATAAAATTTTTAAGAATCCATTAGCAAATCTTTATCGTTATTAAAGGATTGTGACTTACATTCCTCAAGAAACATTTCACATTCTTTATTATCTCAAATTTTTCATCCACATTTCTTTTGCTTATAGACTGATCCAGTGTCAACTGATGTCTTCTTATCAGCACCACGAATGAGTTCTTCAGTTCTACAGCAGGAAAAAATATCTTTGATATGAAAAAAAAAAAAATGATGAGATATGAAAAAATATCTTTGATGATATGATAAAATATCTTTGATGATATGAAAAAATGAATGAAAAAATATCTTTAGCTGATATGAAAAAATATCTTTCGATGTGAAGCTCTGAAGAATTTTGTTCCTTGCAGCAGTTTATTGCTTCAGGCGTTTTTGTTGATGTTATACCATTTGTGGCCTTTCTTATGGTTAAAATGGCTCAATCGATTAATAAATTATGCTTTAATTCTTTTCATAAAGAACGCTCTAGAACCGTTTCTCCTGAATTCAAACACCGTTCTTTGATTCTCATGTAATATCCTGTATATAAAATCGCTAATTAGCCTTCACTTCAGTATTATAAAATGTAGTCTTGATTTATCTTAGTTCTTAAATCAAATGAGTTGGAAAAAAAATATCTTCTTAAAATCATAATTCTAGAACGCATTTAGATTAGAAGGCATCGACATGATATATTGATCATTTTTTCTGAAAAATCTTAATTCTACTATTAATCAGAATATGTCCCTTGGTGTATATGTAGATGGTTAATCCGTATTTTCTTTAGCTATATTTTAATAGATAAATACATATTTTGAAATGAAATATGATTTTGTTAATGAGATAAGGAATTTGCTATGTTGTTTTAATTTTTTTAATGCTAATTTCTCTATTTTTCTTCTGTTTCATTACAATATAGAAGAAAAACATATAATCATATTAAAAGCACTTTTTTTTCAAACGATTAAAACCAAAATTTGACACATAGTTATAAGTTTGATCACAAAAACGTGTGCTAAATTTCATTTATCTAAATTGTTGCGTTTTTGATTAATCGTTTTTATATGGATACATGCAGGAAGACTATCAGATGACTAACTGAATAAATTATTTCCAAATCTGCAAGTTAGATGCTAAAACAGTATACTAAATTTTCTTCATCTATCTCTCGCCCTCCAAAAAGCAGACAGACAAACTTACGTCAAACACAAGTCTTAAAAATGTTTTGCAGGCCACGTACCTTATTCCGTTCTTCTAATTTAAAGCATTTTTTGAGTTATCGTTTTCACAAAAAGTGAGCCAGACAGTCGTAATTTAAATCCTTTTTTTTCTGTTTCTGAAAGGTTTGAAATATGAAAATCCTTCAAAATCTCGAGATAGAATTATTGACAGTTAAAATATTTTCTCTTTCCTTATTTCGTATGTCACAG
The DNA here is from genome assembly GCF_947563725.1 of Argiope bruennichi. NCBI lineage: Eukaryota > Metazoa > Arthropoda > Arachnida > Araneae > Araneidae > Argiope > Argiope bruennichi. The sequence continues at coordinate 126,450,827 of NC_079156.1, forward strand.
AGCAAAAAGGACTAACATCTAATAACAGTATGAATTCGGGAGGAATTTCCTTTTCACGAGTTTAATGTAAGATCATCATTCGGAGCTAGACAGTGCTTCTTCCAAGGGGTCCAACAAGGAAAGGAAGTATTTTGGGAAGCCAGTCTAACCGAATTCAGCTCACCTACTCCAATGCAACCCACTGCAGCTTAAAAATCTTTAACCCAGCCAACTACAACTCTGCCAACATCAGCTTCACATCATCAGCCCAATCACCATTACCTCCACATCATTAGCTTAGCCATCTGCAACTCTCACTCTCCATGTCCACCCAACTGTTTAAATAATCGTTAAGATTATAGTCGCAGGGGCATGGAGAGGTGTTAAGTGTTAAGTTAAGTATTTTGGGAAGTATTGGGGATCTTTTGGCTTAGAGACGGAGGAAAAACTAAAAGGGGCAACCAAAAAGTAGTTTAATTTAGCTCCATTAAGTCACCGTTTTAAAGCAATAGGCAGTTTTAGAACGGTTCTTGTAATTTTGTACCAAGGTCAGATGACGAGACCGACACCTGAGCTGGCACGTCCTCTCTCCTAACTTCCACAACACACCAGCGGAAGGCCGTTTGCCTCCACCGGATTTAACGAGCACCAGATCCGCTAACACGACGGTTCTTCGCTGAAATAGGATCTGGAAACCTGAAACCCCGCGGTTTTGAAGCTGTGACCTTACCACCAAGCCACCGCGTCCTGGAGACTAAAAAGAAAAGTGGATCCTAGTGTATCTCTAGCATCCTTATGCATGGGCAGATTTAGTTTTAGTGAGTCGCAATGTGAAATAATGTAGTATAAAACATGGAAGTAATAATAGAACAATCTATAATTTTTAAGCATATTATTTTTATAAATAATAAAAATTGATTATAACTTGTATAATTTTTATCTAGTTTATTCTTTTAATCATTAGCTAAATTTTACTTCAGATAATATAGAACAGTGATTCAATTTAAAATATCATCAAATAACGAGTATTGTTTGACAACTGGGTTTAAAAACCATCCGCTCTTTTGCGCATGCCTTAGGACGGGTTTAATTCGACATATATATATATTCTTTTCTACATTTCATGGACACATTCAGCGAACACTAAACCATCACATGAGACAGAGATTCCATAATGTAATCGTTACTGCATTGAATAATAAGAGAATAAAGCTAAAATAATATTAATAATTTGAAACTAAATAATCAGTTATTACGTTACTAATATATTAGAAATTTGGTTACCACTGATGTCATTTCATTTCTGTCCGTTGATTCTATTTAATTAGGGAAACCCCTCATTGACAGAAAGAGAGAGTAGAAAATATGTCATGCAAATATGTAGAATATGTAAATGAAAATATGTGCATCCAAATTACACATACCAATTATAGTATGAACGTCTTAATGAAATCTGTGAAAAAAAACTCATTAGATTTAAAATTATAAATATTAGCATTGATTTTTTTTTCTAGGTTTCCAACATCCTAGATTTACGACATTCTCTGGACTTTTTCTAGTGTTACATTTAGATTCGACAAAAGAAAAACTCAAGAATCAATGAAACAAACAAGAATTCATTAAAAAGCAAAAAGGATTAAAACGAAAGCAGATTTACAAAGAATAAATTGAAAAAAGAAATGGGTGATGTCCAACAATAAACCTGAGCAATTTCCTAAAATTGCATTAAATGGAACCTATAACAGTCTCTTATAGGCCATACAGGATTACTATCTAATTATCCATGTCATCATCTTACAGTAAATATATAACAAAAAAAATCTTTCTAAAATTCTCTCTACCACTGAATGGGGTTGTATCCTCCCTAAACAATCGTTTATGCGAAAACCTGCCAGAATCGGCATTGCGAAGACTGAAAGATGGAATATGCAAACCGTCCTAATTTCTATCATTCCATTTTTATATGGTTTGATAATTGTGTGTTCATTACGAGATTCTTCGAGTGTGTGGTATTTTAAGTTTGCGACGAATTATAGCAAGATTTTCACTTAGATGGATGGAGTAAAACTGGTGTAAAGTGTTTATTACTGCGTGTTAGGGTGTATATACTTGAAAAAAAAATTAGGGCGATGGTGAGACAAAAATTACCTCTGACACCGAGTTATCAATAATTATTCAAGTTAAATATATATCGAAATGTAATCAATTATGTTATCATTTGAAGAAAACAATAGAATTCTGATACTACATGCAATGCATGCAAATTGTTTCTCCAATGACATTTCTAATTTATATAAGAAGAGGACTAATTTAAGTTCATCCAAATGAGGTTTTCTATGAAAGAGAATTTCTATTTTATAAAAATAACTAAATTACAGAAACGCTTTATAATAATCAGGAAATAGCGTGATATACATATCATCACAGGTCCTTTTTATGGTAAAATACTGTCTGTTTTTTAATCCCTCAAAATCACATGTGGAGATGTTATTACAATTTATCTGTAATCCTGCTTGGCATACATTTAAGCAATGGATCTATTAAAATAATTCATATGAATAATGAAAAATTTAGATACAGTGAGAGCACAAGTGGGAAAAATGTGAATATGCATATTTCTTATACACACATGTTTTTTTGTTATTAGTAGAAAGAATGAGAAAGATATGAGGCAAACATATCAACCTCTCAAGTAGAACTTTTTGGTTTACTTAGACTCAAACAAAACAAAAAGTATAAAAAAAGCGATTGCATCCTATTGTACTTCTTGAAATTTGATACGCAGGCTTGATGCTTATCCTAGTGAATCGTAATGTGAAGCAATGGAGTAAGAAACCTGCAAGTCGCGTTAGCACAGTCTAAATGTAATTTGCAAGTATTAAACACAATTAAATGAAAATTAAAGAAACAGTCATACCAAAGCCATATATTGAATGAAATGATTATTGTAATACCGTCAAAATTCTGTTGCATCTTACTGTAAAAGAATTTATTGAAACATTATTGAATTTTGTTTTTATCTTAACTCTTTGTTAGTTGCACTTTATATTCACACGCGGACGTATGTTATTACATCAAGTATTAAATTGGGAAATATTAATTGTTTGAATTAAAAAAAATCCAATCCTTCCAACGTGTCGTCTCGGGAAATTCTACCTGTACAGTCTTGTGGCTTCCAAAGTATTCCCATTCGTCAGACCATACATCAAATGCATGTCCGCCTTTTCCTGATTACTGTACGTCGCCATACCTTCTGAAATCCTAAGTAGAAATGACGTTGTGTAAGAAATTTCGCACTTTATGCTCTCCATTACAGCTTGCTCTCCGCCCATGCATTGTATGGTGAAAACTGCTTGTTTAGATGTTTTCTTTCATCCCCTAAATTGTTGCCTATGAGTTTTGAAACACCTTGCATACATTACTATAGATAATACCAAGTATTTACATTATTTCCAAGCATTTCATGGAATTTTTCCATCAGCAAAGGTATAATGAAAACTGAAAAATCTCTTTTTCCTATAAATGACAAATGTTGCAAAATATTCCTTTCTTAAATACTTAAAATTTTAATTTATAATTGATATTTAATGCACTTTAAGAATGCTTCTGAAAAATAATTTTATATTATGCAAAAGATTCCAATGTTTTTATAAAATTCCAATATTTTTTTCTCCTTTTCAAGAAATTTTCGTGGTCATTTTCTATAAAAAATATTGTTATTTCAATGCCAGTTTTTATTTTCATCGATTAATGTGGTCTCTACTAATAATAATGATAAATTTGTATGCATTGTTAGAAGGAAATTTGTTAAGAATCTTGTTCGCTATACAGAAACTGATATTATCGAAAGTGAAGATGAAGATAGCATTAATAAGCTGAAAGAGGAATTTTATAATGGACAAACACACGGATTATCAGGAGAAATCCCTAACTGGTGTCTGGTCACCAATATTTTCCTAGATTTCAGGGATAATGTATGCTCAGGTGTGATGAAAAAGAAGCTGAATTTATGGATGAAAGAAGACATTGCGGATAATGTGTGTATCTCCTATAGAGTAAGAGCAATGATATCCAATAGATTAGAGGCATTAAACAAATATAGATCAAAGGAATATAATATCTGGCGAAGCTGATTGGATAACTTAAAAAAAATTGTAAAGCCACATAATCCAGACAGTTTTTACTTTCCACAAGACAAAAAAATTTGGAATCAAGAATTTTGGCTTTACAAGAAATTTTGGATTTATCTAAATATATCATTTTTTTTCCTTTCAAGTGTATGTAAGAATGCTCATTGTTGAAATTATGGAAGTATTTCTTAATCACACCAAACAGTTGAGTTTTTTTTTATTTAATTGGTTTGACGAAATATACGGCATTCAAAATTTATAGCAAAATGGATATGGGCTCATATATTTGTCACATTACGTAATAATGCATGGTAAGATTCATAATGCCAGTCTTTTCGAATTTTAAAATGGCATACAAAAGTTAATGAGGAAATCAGAGAAGTCCCTTTAATAGTTGTGGAAAATATATCAAGAAATATCTGTTATAAAAACTATTATTGCAGCAGCAAATGAAGAAAATAATTGTGATTCTATGGGAAAAATCCATTTGGGTTGTTTTGTTCTGAATCGAATTCGAAAGATGACAGATTTTGTAATTTGAAATCAGGAGAGATGGTATTAATTAAAAAATTGAAATAATCGCATGGCGATAGTACTATCAATAGCGGTTCTAAAATTTTAAACTGAAGATACCTTTATATTCTTATTGAAATCGTCTTTTCTTGGTACTTGCGTAGTAAGCTAACTTCCATTCTTGAGATGTTTCAGACATTACAGTAAAGTTTGCTCTTTATGCTATGGGAGAGGAGTTTGTAATTCTACTTTTGATGAAATCAGATTAATGCAAATCGAAGTACACATAAATGTATCTTCCTGTAATATTCAATTTCATGCATATTACTGCAATTATCAAATTCGTTTGCTCCTATGATATATTTTCACTCGATTAAAACTAAATGAATTGTAGAAAAAAAATTTAATACCTTTAAAAATGAAAATTATGTTTCGAAATTAAAACATCTGCTCAGAAATAAGAACTGACATCGCCGTTTACATATAACTAAAGGCGCAATGTTACGTAACATTGGTCGGAAGGACGTCGTTCCTTTTCTTTTCTTTTCAACACCCTGCCTTTAGTTTCGAGATTGTATTCAATTTTGATGTTCTGTTTCCCTAACTGATTCGAATGCATATTGAAAACTATGAAATCCACATTTTAGGAATGCCATGTAAATATTCATTTCATTGAAATGAACTTATGAGCAGTAAATAAACCTAATCATAAATTGCGACACTGCATGCATCCTCTTCTCATCTCAGGAATTGGTCAAGGATATTATTGCACAGTTTATTTCTTCCGATCGTTGAAATTTTAAAGCAAATAAAAAATTTCTTACCCATTTATTGAAGCTCTGTATTTGTTTCTAAAATTTACTTTATGCACGGACCACCATTTACACAATTTATTCGCAGTTCTTATTTCTTTTCAATGATAAATTGAATTTTGAAAAATGAGTACTGACCAATGTTAGTATCTTATTTATCTGTACAGAAGACTCCATTTGAAGATTAGTCTGCATTCAGATGCATTTTGACACGAACTGGAAATGATATGAGGTTGAAATTAGTTTCTGAGACTTTAACCCTTTACAATCAGATATTGACTCTCACTTACCATTCAAAACGGCTCAGCATTTTGACGTTTTATTTATTATTTGATCTTCATTATGAAAAATACATGCAGAATAATAAGAAGATGCAAATTAGTAAAAGGAAAAATTTGACTAAAAACAATTACATATAATTATTTTTCGGAGCAAGAAACAAGTCTTTGTATTAAATGAATAATTAAGCCTCGAATTACTTTTACGAGTGCAAAAGGTTAAATGACCTATGCACCCTGGTGGAAATGGTAAAAGAAAATAATCGGCAAAAAATTGTAAATAAATAAATGAGGAGAATGAAAAATTATTTCTTTTCTTTTCTGAAAGCCGATGGTGATTGTGGGGGGCCTAATGGTGCATGGATTTGAAATACATTATTCCATGATGAAAAACAAATTGCGGAAGAAGAAAAACAAAAATATCAAATTTCTTACAAAAAGGAAGCATTCAATTTGAAACTGAATGGAAGAAAAACATAAAAAAAAACAGTATTCAATATTGATCACAAAAGGAATAAAACCTGCTTCATTTTCTCCCATACGAAATAATTTGCTACAAACATGATTCACACATTTTTATAATGTGCATTTTTTCTTCTTGTTTGGATGGGAACTTAATGTTAGACATTTGAATGACTCTTTCTCCTCCTACAAGTAGTGAATAAAATTTCCAAAGATTCCAAACCAGGATTTTTAATTATTAGAAACTATGCAGTAGTTTCGTGTACGTATAAAGATTTCCTGTTATAGAATCTGATTCTATATTCAATATTAAATTCACGTTTAAAGTTCCACGAGACTGTCATTAGTTTATATCCATGTTGCTTGCAATGAATGGCGTCTTCAACTGAACAATACTGTGCGGTTTTTGAAGAGTATTTGAACACAACAGAAGATTATTACTTGTTATTGAGTTTGTGACTTGATCACTGAATTTGTCTCATTATATTTCCTAGCATTTGTGAAACTCAAAAGGTGTTAATCCATATAAGTTGCGATTGTTTTGAAACCTTGGAACTAGAGTTAAAATGCAATTAAAATTATGATTTTTTTTCTCATGCAATGAATACCGGATATCCTTTTCTTGAAAATATGTTGCATCATTTTTGTTTTTCAGAAAAAAAATGGCAATTATATAAGAATATTCACTACCTTATTTATAAGAAATTAAATATTCTTTCAGCAAAAATCTATCTTCAGTACTTCTAATTAATCTTCTGGATCTTTTAATTTCGGACAATGGTCAAAAGACGTGAACTGTTAATCAGCAACAATATTTTTGCTCGTGAAATATTTGAAATAGAAACTATCAAACTGTTCAAGATAAAAGAATTGAAAGATATGTTTCCGGATTTTATTTTACTGATGTTGTATTGCTTCTCAGTCCCATTCGAAAATAATTCTTCAGACACAATCTGATTACTGAAATATAACTTAGAAGTAAATAATCATAAAAATACATTGAAATTTTTTTTTTATCAGCAGAAAATAAATAGGAAACCGAATCGCTTCTTTTCGTTTATGGAGTGACGAAATAAACAAAAAATCCTCATTTAATCTCTAAAAAATTTTGATAAATAGTTTTTTTTAACAGAATCTCATTGAATTTCAAACCATTTCATTGCTATTAGTGCATTTGAGTGATTGCATTCATAGAAAATAATTTTAATAAAATGTAAGCTTTTATTTAATATACATGTATAATTATATTTTAAAATCTTAACTAACGGGAGGATTCAGATTTTAAAAAAAATATTACATCACACATGCACACATTTTTGCTATTAATAACATCTCATCATTTTCATGCTGTAAATTAAATTTGGTTTGACATTAGAAAATGAACTAATTATCGCAATAATTTCATCTAACAGCGTCCTATCTTTCCATACTTTACATTGTTATTTCTCTTTTATGCTATATAATATTTAACATGCTGAATATTGATCCACTTCTAGATAAGATTGTAGAAAATCAAAATTTCCCGCCATCATGGATTTATGCGCTCTTTTAAATGCCGAATTCATTTAATTTAAGAAATTTAAAATTAAAATTCTTAACAAAGGACAAAATCTGAATAGGCTTGATGTTTAAACTTTCATGCAATAATATCAGACTTTAAACAAAAGTGAGGTCTATTTTGAAAGGAAATCCTAATTTATGATTACGGTCTAATAAAGAGGCAAGAACTTGAGTTGACCCTTAATGAGCATTTAAAGTATGCATGGAATAGAAAAAGCTTTGAAATAGAAAATATTAATCGATCAAAAATAATAAGATTAAAGAAATAAAAAAAGTTCGAATTTCATTTTACTGATATTATTCTTTCCCTTCTAAAACAGTCTTTTATATATAATATCATAACAGAATTACAAGTTACAAGCAAATGAATATGAAAATGCATTCGATTGTATCTTTGTTCACACAAATAAATACAAACCAAATCTTTTGCAATAATTATGAGAAAGAAAAAGAAAAAACTAAATTGATTTTATTATAAAAAATGTTATTAACGTATCAATTAACAGAATGTCGTGGAATTTTAAATGTTTTCCTATTTGAGAGTACATTAAGAGGGAAAAAATCATAGAAAAGTTTGTGGTAAAAGTTCGTTTAAGGTAAATTTTCCTTTTATAGACAGTATATTTCTATTTTAAAATCTGATTCATGCCTTTTTTTTTTATAATACCTTTTTTCATAGACAGATATATTTTGCCGGACAGGAGTTTTGATTGTTGAAATGAAAGATCAATATACACTCAAAGTAATAACTTCGAATCAATCGTGGAATTCAGGTTATAAACAATCTTCCTTTTTCTAGGTTTCTATGCTTTCTCTGCGAGGGTAATAGGCATTCTAGATCATAATCTTTATTTTTGTTTTAATTCAGTTGCTACCCAGATTAAGATAAGGATATCACAAATAAACACATGAAGCGAATGTGGATTTTAAATATTAGACTTTGGATATTTGAATTTAGGGCAAAGGGCTCTAGCACGTTATTTAATAAATGAAACATTCATAATTCATTCATCGTTATACTTTACTATTACTATTCATAATTTATACATCGTTATGACATCATCAATATACTTTAACTATAACCATAAGTACCAAATGTAAATCTCATCAAGAACGTTTACAGCATTAAACTGTAGAAGAAAAGAAAATCTACGTTTTTTACCTATTTAAGAATTATTTAAAAAAATTTGATACGTCGGAATTTTATTTTTGTTGGAAATTAATGGCTCGATACTTTTGCCAAATTTGTCGCAGAGTACTGACTTACGGTGAGCATAATCCTTGCGTATTTTATAAGAATGATGACAACGTGTATTCACTGCCAACGACAGGAAATTCAGATGAAGATAATGAAGAAGCTAAAGACAAATGTACGGAAAATTCGAATGAGAATTCTTTGTATTTAAGTCAGTCTTTCCAGCAAAAGGAAAATAAAGAATCTGAGCTGATTAATTTATCGCTGTATCAACATAATGAAGAATTTAAGCCGCTTCCTCCAAAAGTAAACAAGTACAGGAATTCTGCAGAGTGCTCCGTCAAGGCACAACTAAGTGATCCTTGTGATATTTCTTATTTTAATCCCATTTCAGATGCTCAGGCGACGGAAGTGCAAGGCAAAGAAATCACATCTTTTACAGCTTCTTCAGAAAACATTGAATCTGCTCATAGACCTGAAATCGTCCATCGTGGCGCTTATGAAAAAACAACAGTTTCAGCCGGATCAAGTGTTTTTCAAATACAAAATCAAAGTGCATCAGGTGTATCAGACCTGCTCTATGCAACAACTGATGAAGAACCGTTTCTTGAAAATAGCAAATGGCAAACTTTGAATTACGATAAAATAAATTTTATTGAATCTCTAGAATGTGTCGTCAAAACAGGTCATTCAGAAAGTAAAAGTATTTCTGGAAATGAAAATTTGATTTTGAAGAATGTCTCAGAGTGTGTAAATCATAAAAATATTTCACCTGAAATGCATTCACAAGGTCACAATAATAAGAAGAAAAGGAGTACCGACTTGAAGGAACCTATCTCTACCAAGGAGGATGACAATGCTGTGGCTGGTCCTTCCGGATTCTGTTCTGGTAAGAAGAAATTTCCTAAGAGCTCTTGTAAGAAAGATACTCCTAAAACGAATTATCGAACACGCACTAGCGAGAAGCGCGATATATGCAAGAAGGAGTTCTCTCAAAAATCAGGTCTCAACCTACATTACATAACCCACACGGGCAAAACGCCTTATGCATGTGATGTATGCGGAAAAGAATTTACTCAGAAAACAGATCGCGACAGACATCATCGAACCCATACCGGTGAGAGACCTTTCGTGTGCTACGTCTGCAATAAAGGTTTTGCTCGAAAGTGTAATCTTAAGAATCATGATAGGACTCACACTGGCGAAAAGCCTTTTGTATGTGATGTTTGTAATGAAGCTTTCGCTCGAAAGGGTACTCTTAAAGCACATGCTCGTACCCACACTGGAGAAAAACCTTACAAGTGTCCATTTTGTGGAAAAGCTTTCACGACCAGCAGCAATTGTAATTTCCATCAGAGGAGCGCGCATAAGTGAAATCAACTTGTAAACTACCGAAATAATTCTTTTAATCTTGTATGGAATTATTTTACATTCTTAGCCGAATTTAAACAATTTTAATATGTGAGGAAGCACACGGAAAGAACCCTTATTAATGTCCAGATTGTGAAATGACATTCGCGCACAGCAGCGATTGTAAAAAGCATCACAGAAGAAAGCACGGGTGAAAGCAATCAGCAAATTACAGAAATAATTATTTTACACTTCCATGAATTTTTTTTTTACATTCTTTATCGAAATTTTATAGAATTAAGGAATTTTTAGTGAAAGTTGTTATAATTTTATTTTTAAATTTACTGTATGAATTTTATTCCTTTGACGAAGTATATTTACTGATACAGAAATCATAAGCTTTTGTATTTTATTAATAATTGACAAGGAAAATATATTTACAGTTCAAATGCATTTATATCTGTGTGTATGAATATTGCTTATATTTATCAAATCCTAATAAAAATTTTAACACATTTATATTAAAAATTCATTTTATCCTCTCTTCAAATAAAATTATTTTGATTTTCGCTCAATATTAAATATTTCCAAATTTAATGGTATCTACCGTTTTATTTATATCTTTTTAGAGCATTTCGGAAAACATTTTAATGCTAACTTAGTATTGGTTTTAAATAATGATACGTAAAACGATATTTTAACTGAAAAAATTACTTGAGTGCGTTAAATAATTGTAATAATCGATAAATTAATGTAAGCAACACTTTTTTTAATTTGATGTTTTCTTAATGAATAATATTTGCTTCATTTGGAAAATATAGATAAAACAAAAATCTATTTTTAATATTAATGACGAATTTCGCAAGGAGTACCGTTTTTCATATCTTGAAAATCGTTCTGTACAAGATATATTTAATGCATTTTTGTAAAAAGTTAATAAATATTTTTATATTAGACCTAAAATATCAATATCTCTGTGATATATTGTTTTTCTTTCTAAGAAATTCTTTGTAGTCATTTTCTATGAAATAAATAATTTCAATAGCAGTTTTTCCCAATGATTTGTGTAATCCTTTTTGGTACTTAAGATAAACCAGTGAGTTGACACATGCATGAATTGCAAAATTTGCAAATTTGTCTAATATACATTTTCAATGCGGGGAATTTGGAGGACCAACCGGTGTTTTTGAAATGTTTGGTAGCAATTTAAATAATTTTAAAACACACGTCATTTAGACAATAAATTTCCAATGAAAAAAAATTGTTTTTAAACATACCAAAATTCGAAGCATAATCATTTCAATGATAAGTTTTAGACGCGTCATTGTATTTTCTATTTTTAACACATTAAACAAACATGTTTAAACTTATTTTTCATTAATATGTTTCATTGTTGAAGTGAAAATCTGATTATTTTCATTTTTCTTAACTTTTTATCTTGTATTTTTCTATTGCTAATGTTCAAATTATTATGATTCGGCGGATTTTGCGTGTTGTGTTTTTTTTAATGTAAGGTATTCTTTTATAAAAATTTTTGAAGATTTTTTTTGTAATTATAATTAAAGTTTTGTTTCGAATCATGCGGCACCTAAAATTTTTTATTTGTACCCATTTTAAATACTGCTGTCCTATCTCTTAATATAATTTTATCTTGTTTCAAAGACAATTGTTTTGTGTTGATGTGCCGGGGTATTTGATCTTTACTCATTTCCCCTCAAAGCTAACTAATTCTATATATTCGAATCATTTTCCTGGGAATGAATTCATTGGTCTTTATGTGTTCAACTTGAGAGTCTTTTAAGCATCGTTTTGATTCGATCTGCGTATTAGTTATATAGCATCTTTAAACTATTATCGGGATTGAAAACTATTTTAATATACATAATTTTTATACTCCTACATCTTCTTATAATATAATCTCACCTTGTTTTGAAGAATATTGTTTTGTGCTGAGTGCCGAGGCATTTTATCGTCATTCTTTTCTCCGAAACATTATCATTTCTTCGAATCATTTTCCTGGGAATGAATTAACTGAGTTATATGTATTTAACTTGAAAGTCTTTTAAGCATCGCTTGAATTTCAACCAGCTTATTAGTGATACAGCAACGTGTTAGTGATAAATTGAATGCAAGGAAAAAATATGTTCAGGGTTTAAGCTACAGATACTGGATTCCTATTATTACAGAATAATGCATTTGTGAGCAATCTGGTTACTAAAAAATTTGCTGAATCTCAAAAACGATAATTATTTGTTGGAAATTTTTTCATCCGATTAAAAAATAAACTATTTTCTTTTTAGATTATGATTTTAGGTGTAATAAATAATGCATTCCAATTTCATTCAATTATAAAATTATTTGATTTTTTTTTAAACAGAATACGATTAAATTTGAAACTGCGTCTTTTCAGAGGTCTTCTGATTTGTGTTTCAGTTCTTTCAACTAAATTGCATTAAAACTTGGTGTTAAGTTCACATATATGATGTATGAGGTTATGTATGAAATGTGTGCGTGCGTTTTTCATAAAGAAATTTAGTTGAATTTTTATATTTCGTTCGATTTACTGGCGGAGTTATTTGACTTTAAATCTATTCTCATTGAATGGATGAGATATTTCTTCGACATATCTTCGAATCAAACTTCTGGGGATCAAATGTAGAGATTTTTGCTTCAAAAGAATACTAAATAGATCCTAAAATAAAATATAATAATTAATTAACATTGATCTATTTCAAATTATATTTTTGCATTTGAACTTACAATTGTTCAAAAAGTACAGAAGAATTTTTGAATGGCCAAAAAAATTATTCATTATTTAATTATTGAAATAGATTATTTATTTAAATTGATTAATTAAATTTATTTATGTCATTATTGAAATGGATTATCAAGACAGAAGACAAACGACAAATTTGGATCAAGGATATCTCGTATCTGGTATTTTCTAAGCAAACTCTATTCGATTAATAAAATTTTTTAATAATTACTTTTAGTACTAAGATAAATTTATTTGCAAATTAAAGAAAATTTAGAAAGCTTTACAGAAATTTGCATAAATTGAAGGCTTGTTTTAAATCTCAGATTCGGATATTATATTAGAATATGATAACAGGGCTTAAATTGAAGAGAAATGTTGTAGCACCTTTTTTTATGTAATTTTCATTTAAAATTCAGCATCGATAAAATATAATTTAAATGTCGGAAGCATTTTAATTTTTATATTTAATCAAAACAGTACATGTATGGTGTTAAACCCTTGGAAGATTGAATCCTTGATTTCCTTTTATTAATATTTACTGAATAGTTTTGATAACCGGAAGAATTAACAGCCTGATTTCTATGTCAGTCTTTCGATATAATACTGAATTGAGGCGAGAATGACCCTTTCATTTTTTATAAGAAACATGACAACTGCATTAACTTCTTTGATCAGGAGAATCTTTGATATTAACTAAAAGGTCCCACTTTCTCACTTCCCAAAGAAGGAAAGAAAGGGTAGGACATCTCTAACAATACTCAACTTAGATACTTATATTTTAGATCTCCGGACGTATGAGACCCTTTTATAGGGAATTTATGGTGAAGTCTACAAGATCGATTTGGCTCATAAGATTAATCTTACTGAACGTGCTCACACACACAGTGACGAAAAGCTCTATAGATTTTCTGATTGTGAAGTGTATCCGTAATCAAGTACAGTTGTAATCTGCATCGCTGGAGAAAGCATACGTACAATCAATCATCAAATCACAGAAATAATTATTTTTCTCTAGTATAAAACTATTTCTTCTTTGTCAAACAGAAATTTTTAAAATTAAATTAAACTATTTCATTTTTAAAAATACTCCTAGAATTTTACTATTTTATCAAAACATATTTCCTGATATCATACCTATGAGTTATTAATATCTAATTCGTGACTGGCAACGAAAATTTTAGTTCAAATAAAGTTATATTTATTTGTTTAATTTTTAATATTTTAATACTTTTTAATCCTTCTATAAATGTTCCACAATTAGTATCAAAAATACGTATTCAGTTCTCATTGAATAAAACCATTATGATTTCTTCTTTTGATTTAATTGTAAATTAAATATTTACTAATTCAATGGTATTCAGTATTCAATTGCTAATTATTTAGAGTTTTGAGAAAGAGTCTAAATGCGAACTAAGTACCGGTCTTAAAAATGGATTACGATATTTTAAGTGAGCAAATGCATTTGCGTTCTTTTAATAACTGTAATAATCGACTGCAATGCATGAATTTTGAATTTCTGTCTGAAACAGTTTTTTGTAACTTGATATTTAATTAAAGAATAATACTTGCATTTGTTCCCATTCAGAAATTTAGTAAAAAATGTGAAATCCATTTTTTATATTTATAATAAATTTCACAAAGAACTCCTTTTTTTATATATTGAAGATCATGTACTATAAAAATTATTTAATGAATTTGACAAATGCTTGAATAAATTTTTTATACTAAGCAAAAGATTCCAATGTTTCTGTGGTATTTTCCCTTTTTAATAAATTCTTAGTTGACATTCTACGCGAAAGAAAGAAATTCATTACTTTCAATTTGTTAGTTGTTTTGTTTTCATCGATTTGTGTAATCTGAAAGTGCTGAAGCTGTGTGCATGCCTTTCACATTTACAAGAACAGATTATTTAGCTAAAACTCCAAAATCTGGCAAATGGCCTTTTTGAATGATCAGAAGTATTGATCCAGAAAGATCTTTCTTGAAATATTTAAAAGCATTTTGATTCATCAAAAGTCAAGTGAAATATTTGTATGTTGGATGTACTTTCCGAAGACCAAAAATGATTTTTATTTCCTCTCATATCTCAACGAAACATTTCGTCAATGATAAAAATTTTAAATTTATAATTATTTTATTTTTCCTTATTTAACAAATTAAAGGGAATATTTTTAACTTACTTTCAATAATATTTAAAGCATTGCTGAAGTGAAACTCGGACCGTTTTCATTGCTTTTATATTAAGATTTCAATGTGTCATTTTTAATGATTCGTCTTATTTTTTCATGTTGTTTGATTTCAAAGTAAGGCATTCTTTTAATAAATTTTGAGAAAATTTTTTGGTTTATAGATACGGTTTCTTTTTGAATCATGTATGTAATAGTAAAAAATACTTTAAATAAACCCATTTATTAATATGGCTTATCTTTCTGGCGATGTAATTGAATGTATATAGGTAGAAACAGAAATAAAGGTTTTAGAACGATAAAATGGAGAGTGTATGGTTTCAGAAGTAGTTTAAAATATTGAAATTATTTTACTGATAAAGCCATTAAAACATATTATACAAAATATTTAATTGAAATATTTTTACCATTCATTTTATGTGACGGCCCATCTAATCGTCAAAGACGCCCGCTTTATTTCAGGAAATGATTGCGCTGTCCATGTATTTATTATATTAGATGGATCTAATTTAAGCCTTTAATGCTGAATATGTTGTAAATATGTCATTCAATGAATGTATAAAATATGGATGCAAGTTGAATGTTTCGGATGATATTTATTTTATAATATATTGATTGATTAATACAGAATAATTGCGTCTGGATACAAGATTATTGAATGAAATGTTTCAAACCTAATATATATTTCAAATCTTCATAATTCTTCTAACATTTAAAATCGAAACTCATGGAAAATTAGAGAAAACTGAAGCAATTTAAAAAGCAGAAATAAAAATAATAAATTATATACATTTACAAGTAAACACATGGGACATAAATGCACACAACTTTCGTCAATTCTTCATCAAGTAAAGTACCAAAAAGTGTAGATATGATATCAGAAAAATATCTTCGTCAAATAAATAGAAGCCATGCAGAAATTTAAAAAAAAAAACTCTAATAATTGAGTTAAAAACTATTTTTCTATAGAGAATGTTAAGCAGTTTCATACGAGTGTAAAACAAGTATTTTTGCAATTTGCTCATTGATTTCACTCATGCAGTTTTCTAAGATGTCTATTGCAATTGTTTATCTGAGCGAATGCCATTCCGCAAATTGGGCATTTATAAGGTTTTACCCCAGTGTGTGTTCGGATGTGTGTTTGAAGAGTAGAGACCTGAGCAAATGCTTTTTGACAGACATCACACACAAAGGGTTTTTCACCCGTGTGAGTCCGATAATGTATCTGGAGATTTTTTTTTTGAAATTGAAATCTTTTCCGCATATATCACACACAAATGCCTTTTCGTCAGAGTGTCTTTTCGTTTTATAATGTTGTTTGAGACTTGATTTCCGAGCAAATGATGTTTTACAAATTCTGCACTCGAAGGGTCTGTCTCCAGTATGTATTCGATAATGTTCATGAAGGCTGTGTTTCCATTTAAACTCTTTAGAACAAATATCGCAAACGAACATTTTTTTAAGAGGACGTATTCCAGAAGGTCCTGCAACTTCAATGTCATCTTTTATAGAACAAATTGATTCTTCCTCGTTGGCAGCCATTTTGTCGATGTGATTGGAATCTTCAGAAGTCATTTCAGGTGAAATATGCTCGGTTTTTAGTCCCTTTGAAATTTTGATAGTACTATGTTTCGGACCCTTGTTTCCTTGCGAAAAATCATAATTAAAAAGAGAATTCTTGCTTCCAGTAATATTTTTCTTTACTGAAAGATTACTTTTGATAACACAGTCCAAGGAATCCATAAACGAATCTTTATCATTATTAAACGATTGCCTTTTGCTGTCCTGAAGAGACATTCGGTATTCTTCATAAGCTTCCCCAGCGGATAAATTTGAAATATTTGAATCACCATTTTTTGACTCAGAGAAAGATCCGGTGTTATCTGTTGTTTTCGTACAAGCCTTTTGAGAGTCTCTCTCAGAATTCCAGGCATTTTCAACATTTTCCGACAAAACGTTTATCGATGCATTTTCATTATTCCCTTGAGCGTTCACTATTGACGTACCACACCGATTTCTCATTTGTGCTATGTTCGAGATTGCCTTCAATTTCCGTTTTCGCCTTGAGTCAGACACTAACAAAACATCATCAATATTTTCTTTTAGCGATGTACTCATTACTGCCGAATTTTCACTATAAATTTGACGAACTTCTGGTTGCAGATTTTCATCAATGTCATTCAAATTTTCTTTAATTATATCTTTTGCGTAATCATTATTTTTATCCATTTTGTCCAATTCTTCTAAACTTAGCAATGTATATATATTGCAATTGTCCTTATAAAAGAGGCAGGAATGATTCTCACCATAAGGCACTGTTCTATAACAAATCTCACACAAGTATCGAGCCATATATATTAAAATTCAATTTTAAAAAATTATGTGCTCAGAAACGTATACAGAAAATGGCTGACAATTTGAAGTAATCAAGATTTCAAACGTTTCTAACAATTTATTTCTGTGGACACTATTGCTGATGTTATAAAATTTGTGCATTTTTTATGATTAAAATGGATTTAATCGATTAATAAATTATGTTTTGATTCGTTTCATAAACTAGAGCTTTCTCACCTTAAATCAAGACATGCATAAGATTCTAATGCAATATCCGATATATCAAATTTAAAATTACCTTTCTGTTATGTATGATATTGAGCAATCTTGAATTATCTTAATTGTCGAATGGAATGAGTTGGAAATATTAATATCTGCTTGAAATCAAAATTTTGGAATAGATTTCGATTAGAAGACTTTGATAGGATCTAATCATTACTTCTTTTAAATTCTTAATTCTACTATTGATCCGAATCTGCCTATCTGATTATACGATGATCCTATTTTTTTTCTAAAATTCTTCTTTAGACGTATACGGTATATTTTCGAATCAAATCTGATTCTGTTATTCTGGTAAAGATTTCGGCTATCTTGTTTCCATTGCACTCGAGACATATTTCACATATTTCCTAGTGTTTCATAAGAAGAGAGATAATGGATTTGTAATGCAGTTTTGCAAGCGATTGAAGCCAAAATTGGATGCAGAACATGCCTTTTTGTTGTATGTCTGAGAACACATACCAAACAGATATGGTTTTATATAAATCGTTACGTTTTTAATTATAGTATTTATTTGCATATATATATGCACAAACAAACAGACGATCATTGATAAATTGGATGGCAAAACAGTACAACAGAATTTATCCATATGGTTCTTCAAGTTTTGGTCGTCATGTTGTTCACAAGCACTCGACCAGAGAGGCAGACACATTTCATAAGAATAGATTTCGTTCAAATTACAAGGAATTCTAAGACTTTGGTCTAGACCTTACCCTGAATTCGTTTCTTCTATTTAAAAGAGTTTTCGAATCATTGTACGAATCAAAGAAGAGCCAAATAAATATATTTCTATAATTCCAATTTTTGGTCTCAGGTTGGACTGAAATATAAACATGCTTCAAAATACAGAGATAGAATTATTCACGAGAAAGTAAAAAAGGAACCAAAATTGATGATACTAAAGGGAATTTTTTTTAATCACGTGCCTTATATAATATCGCCATTTGGAGCCAGACAGCAAATCTTCCAAAGAGCCCAAAGAAGAAATTAAATTTCCTCCTCCGAGCGTTTTCGGATTATACGCTCAAATTCATTTTTAAGAATGCTAATTAGTTTTTACTCTAAGGTCAGAAATTGAGTCTTTCGATTGATTGATTTTTTGCAGATTAAGCTTTTAAGTAAGTGAGGATCTGAACGTATCCAGACAGAGTAAATCAGCACACAGAATCAAAGAAAGAGATAGATCTCACGCATCTGACATTTGTGTGTCATTATTTATTTGTGTTATATTAACCACCTTTGGAGACCGGAGTGTTCTTTGAAAATTTCAATAGATTTTCATTTCAATTAAATTTCTTAGCTTCACTACATTTTCATGATTATCCTAAGAAAATATTTCTAATTGTCAAATCTGTTCATTGTTTATTTTAATCATCCTATTACCAATGGCAACTTAATGCATTTAAAAGTATGTATCATGTCACAGTAATCGATTTGCATTTCCCTCACTGTTGTAGTTACACTTTTTTATTCGTCAAGTAAACTACATAGATAATAAATTAAATTCTTATTCTTTAGTTTCGGAAAAAGTAACAAAATCTCGCAATAAAAATGGTGATGGCTGATGTGGTAAATTTTAATGTGAGTATTTTTAAAAAATGCTAAAAGTTTTAAAACTTGCCATAACAATTTAATTCCTATAGTAAAATGACAAGTTTTTAAAATATCAAATTTCGCACTCATGCTCGCACACACACAAACACACACACACACACACACACTGTTAATTATTATATAGATATTCGGATATTTAGTTTGTAACATCAATCAGGCTTTTTACTACACACTTCAAGAATTTTTATAAACTTTATAAAGACACCTGAATCTTATCAGCCACTCAATTGTACAATGAAAGGTCATTCGGGCAACTATTATCACAGTAACAAAACAGCTAATTTTTGGATAATCTCTGCTCTCCACAGCATTTGACGAGGGAAAGAATAGCTGTATTCCTTACAATTTCCCAACTTTGAGTAGACATGAATGATGATGAATTGCTCCCAGATAATGTGCCAGGCTTCCGAACTCTTTTTAATATTAATAATAAATCAACTAGACTAAATGCATTCATACAGGAAACATTGTTTTCCTCTCTCTCTCTCTCACACACAAAATATATCTCTAGAGCTTGTTTTCACCCTAGATCATAAGGGTATATCAGGAACCGAATCAGCATATAATTGAACTCGAAACGTTCAATCTTCTTCAGCTGTGAAATGGATATGGAACGAAGGTATTTTCTGACACATTTTAAATGAAATTATTAGGAAAGAATTTAAGGAGTGAAAAGGAAATAACTGCACTAAATGCGTTTATTACTTGAAAAGCATCAAACAAAGATATTGTCAATATCCTTCCAATAGAAAAAGGGATATTTTGTCCTCAATTTTTCGTTCTGGCATATTTTCCTCCCATGAAAAGTTATGTAGCTTTGGTGTGACCACTTTACCCAAATGTCCTGCTTGTAATAAAATGTAAAGTTCTCTTTTTCCGGAGTGCAAATTATCGAGTTTAAACTAACTTTCAATGAAAAAAAAAATATTTAGAAGAGAACATTATTGGGAATAAATTGGCATATTAATATCACATAATTGGTACTCAATATTACACATGGAATATTGATTTCAATTATTGATTTGAGATTTAATGTAATAGTAGTAGTCTTTAGGATGCTCATTCATTAAAATGTTTAACTGCAGTAGCTAGAAAGTTTCGAGATACAGTGAGCCACAAAATTGAGTATACACCTCTAAAACTTTTAGACTTCTTCCAATTACAAATTAAATATTGATTTAAAATAGATATTTTTTTTATCCTAGATACTTTAACCTCTGCTTTATCATCCTATAATAACACAATTCTATAGTTAACTTATTTATTACGAAAAAAGTTAAGCGAAGAAAAGATAGAAAACCATGCCACAAAATTGAGTATACACTTCTTATATTTGTAAATTTTGCCACCACTTTTTTTAGTTTCAAATTTTCTTTTAGGAGTTTCAGGAATAGCTGCTGCATTCAACGCTTTTAAATAGTATTTTTTCTCATTAAAAATCGTAAAATGAGCTCTCGTAGAGAAACTACTGAATCTGAACGTTTATTGGTTGTAAAATGGTCGAAAGAGAGCAAATCTCTTCAAGAAATCGCTTCGTTGATTGGTGTAACTCATGGTTGTGTCCAAAAAATACTACAGAAGTATAAAGAAACTGGATTTGTGGCCAATATTTCTGGAAGAGGACGTAAAGAAACACTGAGTACTACAGCGAAGAGGAAGATCATTCACTCAGTAAAGAAAGATCCAAGGGTGAGTACCTCTAAACTAGCTTTATCGATGTCCTCTACAATCGGGAAAAAGATCTCAGATGAAACAATTCGACGTACCCTTCACCAATATGGTTTTCATGGCCGTACACCAATACGAAAGTCACTCATCAAGTATGTGAATAGACAAAAGAGAGTGATTTTCGCCAAAGAACATCGTTTAAAGCCTATATCTTTCTGGAACACTGTAATATTTTCTGATGAAAGTAAGTTTAATCTTTACGGAAGCGATGGACGATTTAAAATATGGAGAGAAGCTGGGAAAGCACTGGCACCTAAAAACACCATTAAGACAGTCAAGTTCGGAGGTGGATCTGTCCTCGTTTGGGGTTGTATGTCGGCTGGAGGAGTTAGAGAGCTTGCTTTTATTGATGGTATTATGGACAAACATGTATATTTCTGGATTTTAAAAGATAACTTGAAAAAAAGGGCCAGTAAGTTGGGACTTGGGTCAAGCTTCATATTCCAGCAGGATAACGACTCCAAGCATACAGCGAAGATTGTGCAGTTATACTTGCTGTACCATTGCAGGAAGCAATTACACACTCCAGCCCAGTCTCCAGACATAAACGTCATCGGAAATTTGTGGTCGCAATTAGAGAAAGCTGTACATGAGCACGAAGTCACAAGCAAGGAAGTTCTCAAGAAGGTTCTGAAAGAAGAATGGGATAAAATTTCTGTTGAAACAACTAAGACACTAGTAGAATCTATGCCCAGAAGATTACAAGCTGTAATTCAAGCAAAAAGTTATGCAACAAAATATTAATTTGTACGTTAAAAGGAAATTAATAAAGGTGTATACTTATTTTTGTGGTGTTGTTTTTTCTCTCGTCTCAGATCTTTTATTTTTTTTTCGAAAAAAAAAAAAAAAACGTAACAATTTTATTAGTATAGTACGGTAAAGCATAGACTAAAGTATATAAGGTAAAAATTTCAATCATCTTAAAGCAATATTTCATTTGTAATTGCAAAAAGTCTCAAAGTTTCTAAGGTGTATACTCAATTTTGTGACCCACTGTAATAGAATGGCCCTGAAACCTTCAGTGTAGCTTTTATACTAGTAATGTGTCACAGTCGCTTCCGAATAGCGATATGTAGTTGGTTCAGCAGTCATTCTTCCCTTTTCTAATGTATATTTATTTTTAACTATATTTTTTTCAGAATTACAACAAGTTAATTTAAGAATTTACAATTTGTTCCAATTAATGAGCTTTTCATTTTTTTGAAAAAATAACATATATTCACCTAATTCTTGAATTATATATTAATCTTTTGATTAAAAATAATCAAAATTTTAAATATGTTACAAACTTTCGGTGTTCAGTGAAAGTGTCTAATGGAAATCTCTATAAATATTGGAATCTCGGTTTCATGTGTAAAGTGGGCAGGGCATCGACCTGCATGAAGATGAGAAGTGATTAGGGATTGCAATACCGGACCAAAATTTCAATACCTGTATTCGGTATTTTTTAAATCTTAATACCGGGATACCGGTTTTAATACCGGTATTAGAAATTTTAGAAAAAGAAAGAAAACACAGGTGTTTCTTTGTTTTATTTACCAGTTGTTTGTTTTATTTGCCAGAGAGTGTAAATATCACAAAAAATAAGTTGTAACTTATAAATTATAACAGTATATAATCACAAAAAAGTAGAGGAACATCTTATTTATTTAAATCACAAAAAAGTGTAAATATCACTATTCAATCTGTGGTACTATTGTAAATTTCTGAAATTTGATCTTAAAAAAACATAATGCATCAATTGTACTGTCATTAAGCCTGAAAAGTAATTTTGTGTAAAAATGACCAGCTGTCGAAAACGCTCTTTCGGCATCTACGCTAGCGGGTGGTACTGTTAGCAATGTGCGATATACTTTTTCCAAGTACTTACCTCTAAATCCCTCATCTTCAAATAAATCGATACCTCGTCGGATGGTTTTGGATAGAGCTGATTTCTGTATTGTATTTTGGTTCGTTGAAATGTTTTTTATATATCCCTAATTCTAATTTTTTTTTCAAGAGACAATTCCTTTTCACTATCGACATTAGTGTCATCATAATATTCGATAACTATACCGAATTCTTCTGAATGTGGATAGGTTTGTGGGTAAAAATTTTTAAAAAAATTTACTGTAAACTTAATCAGATTTGAATTTGCTATTTTCTTTTCTTTTTCATTTACATTTTTAAAATAATTATAATTATGTAAATACCGTAAGACATTTTCTATTTCGGTATGCCTTTCTTCTGTGTGATTTTTCAATGTAATATATAATTCTTTAGATAGTGATGTGTGCTGTTCTTTCAGTGATTGCAACATGAAATTTATTGTTGCATTAGCTGTTATTAAATTAGAATCTCTCCGACATAATGCCTCAATAGTCAGTTTTATTGAAAGTAGAGCTGATATAGTTCTGGATATTAAGTCGAATTCACTATCTGAAAAAATAGTTTACAAGTGTAAGTGGATTATTGCTTTTTGGATTGGATTTCTCAGTTTCAAAAATCGTTCCATCATTAGGAGTAAACTGTTCCAACGTGTTTTAGAATCTAATATTAACATATATTCTGTTTTATTTTCAGTTAGTATATATTTTAGTAATATATCCTTTTTTATAGGAAAACGTTTAAATATCTTAAAAAATTTTCGAATTTTATAAATTATAGGAAGCAATTCTTGATAGGTTAATATTTCATCCTCATTAGCAATATCTTATTCAATAATTACAATGTCATTATCTTCATTGTCAATATCACTCTCACACTTACTCTCTTCTAAGTTAGAATCCGAAGTTTCTATATCCACAGTATTTCGATTCTTCTGTTCTTTATTTTTTAGGTATAATACATCTATTACTCCTTATTGAATTCCATGTGCATAGATAGCACAACTGCTGATTTGCACCAATCAACTTTCTAATTTTTTTCATAATTGTTGCTCCATCAGTCGTTATGGATACAATATTTTCTTTCAGGGATAATCCATGTTTCGCTCATTTAGATTTAAGCAATTAATTAAGCCATTAATTAGCTAATTAATTTCACCCGTAAGGGAGACATAAATACAAAAATGTATACTATTTTGCTATGTTCGCGATCCCTGAACATATAGTGGAGACAATTTTAATAATTTCTAGTAAATACCGAAAAACCGGTATTTAAACTTGTGAATACCGGTATTACAAAATTGTACAAATGGCTCAAAATACCGGTATTCGGTATCCCGGTATACCGGTATTGCAATCCCTAGAAGTGATACAATGCAGCTCCATATGGTAGCGTAAAAATGCGACTGCAGTGGCCGAATAAATTTTCTCACCAGATATAGGATAAAGTGTTTCAAAAAATTCGAAGCATAAAGATGAATTGAAATCAGACCAAACAATCACCTAAGGAGAATGCAATGGGTTGATCAGGTGAATTTCGAGAATTTGATGTTGTGCAAATACGGCGGTTTTGCCTTATTGAGATAACCATACAATGAAAAATAGGAGTTATTCATCCACATGATGTTCAGCAACCGTTTTGGGTCACACTTCATTTGAGCAACCGTACTTGTAATAAAATTTAATTTTACTTCTGTCTCTACTGGCATTAACCGGTGCCGTGCTGCATCTTTTATGGGTATAAATATTAGATTCCAAACAGAATGATTCCTGTTGTTCTCACAGGTTTTTGAGCACTGCTGCTCCTTGTTGATATCTCATCTTCCAGTTTGCACTTTTAACAACAGAACACAGCCCAGTGTTCAAGGATAGTCTGCTATTTCGCCATTTTCTCACCGAAACAAGAAACTTCACCCTTTATTTATCTGCAGCTATTTTATTATTATCGACATTGTTAGAAGAATTTCAGATGTTTCAGTTTTTTTAATAATTTCACAAAAGCCAAAAAGTTGTACAGTTTAATTTTTTAAAATACAGTTTTACCTCTGAAATTTATGCATTTTTTTTTTAAATTTAAAACAAAATCAGTATATTTTATGAAACATTGGTAGTGTATATATTCAATACGCTTGCAATGAAGGGTGGCTTCACTTGAAAATTCTGAGCTATTTTTTGAAGAGTATTTGAACAAAACTGAGGATTATTATTGAATATAGAATTTGTTTCTTTATTCTCCTAATTACATTTTTATATTTCTAAGCATTTATGAAATTCAAAGGGCGTTTATCCATAAAAGTTGCATTTATTTGGATATATTGATATTTCTTTTATTTTATATTTTTAGATTAGTTCATTTTTTTTAAAATCTTACTAAAAATCGTACACTAAAAATTATAATCCGATTTTGAATCCAATAGATAATGTACAGAAGACTAAATTTTGTAATTAAAGATAAATATGGTAAATACTAAATTTTTGTCTCAAGATTTTAGTAGGTATAAAATTGACTTCACTTTTGTTGAGCATTAAATTGTTGTTTTCCCTTCCAATTACATAAAATGAAAAAGAAAAAAAAATAGATTGTCGAAATTCAGTCGACATCCTGCGGTGGATGTCACAATATTTAATAGATCCAGCGTCTGAGAATGGATTCGAGTACCACAGAAGTAGAGTGAAACTGCAATTTACATAATGATTTTATTTTCATGTAATGAATTCCAGATCTCTTTTTCTTTGTAAATATGTTGCATCATCTTTGTATTTCAGACGAAATTTGCATTTATATAAGAATATTTATTCCCTTATTGATATCAAATTATTCTGTCTAAAGAAATTAATTTTCAGTATTTGTCATCATGTTGAGTTAGTAACAAGGATGTCCCCCGTGTTTCTTTATACTTTTTTAAGTGCTTAAAAATGGTTTATTTTGAATGGACCTTTTAATTTCGAACAATGGTCAAAAGACGTGGAACATACGGTTAATTATCAGCAAAATTTATGCTAGTGAAATATTTGAAAGAGAAACCCCCAAACTGCTAAAGATGAAAGGATTGCAGGATTTGCTTCCGGATTTTATTTTACTGATATTATATTTCTTCTCAGTTCCATACCAAAATAATCCTTCATGCATGATCTGATTACTAAAACATAACTAAGAAATAAATAATCATAAATATGAACTGAATTTTTTTTATTGGCAGAAAATGAAAAGGAAACCGAATCGCTTCTTTTGATTTACAGGAAGACGAAATAAAAAAAAATCTTAATTTAATCAGTAAAATATTTTGATTAATAATTTTTTAATAGAATCTCATTACATTTCAAACCATTTCATAGCTATTAGTGCAGTTGAGTGATTGAATTCATAGAAAATATTTTTTATAAAATGTAAATTTTTATTTAATAGATATGTATAATTCTATTTTTAAATCTATGACTTTTATTTTCATCTTGTTTTATAAAATGATTTTTTCAAATTCTTAATTCTCCGAGGAGTTTTGATTCTTCAAATGAATCATGAAAATAAACTCAAAGTAATCAATTCGAACCAACTAGAGGACTCTGGTTAAAAAAAAAAAATCTTGCATTACCCATGCTCTCTAAGCTAATTATGTTATAGTACGAGAAGTAATATTTTTTTATATTAACTTAATTGATTTCCATGTTAAGGTAATTCAAATATTAAAATAGGTAATCACGTATAGCGAAGACTGATGTTAGATATTAGGTCTCGTTTTCATTATTAGAATCGAGTGTAGTATTTAAATTTATTACAAGGGGCTCTAGTATGTTATTTAAAAAACCTTTAATTCATAATTTATTAAAGTTTCAAATCTGTTTTAACTGTAGAAATTTCTGAGAAATATAAAAACTCAATACAACGCCTACAGCATGAAACTGCTATAACTACATAAATCCCAATTTCTTCTCTTCTGTAAAAGTTTATTGCACATTTGTGACAAGACAATATTATTTAGGGTGAAAATATTGGGTAAATGCCGTTGCAAACGTTGCGGAAATATACTAATACTTGGTGAGGATCACGCTTGCTTCATTCACAAGAAATTTGACTACAGGTATTCAATACAACAGCGATTAGAATCAGACGAAAACATGGATGAAGGAAACGATAAATCAACGGAAAACTCGAATGACAATTCTTAGAATTTAAGTCGTGCTTTTGGACGAAATCAAAGTAAAAGATCAGAGCTCATAAGTTTGTGTCTATTTCAAAATAATGAACGAGACAAGTCTACGAAATTTGCAGGGAACTCCAACTTTGCACAACTAAGGAATCTTTCTGATAGTTCATATTTTCGTCCCATTTCAGATTTTCAAGCAATTCAAGTCCAAACAAATCAAAATGCATCTTCTACGGCTTCTTCAGAAAATGCTGAATCTAATAACAGACATGAAAATGTATTTTTCGAAACCTATAACAGAGAACAAGCTGCTGCCGGATCGAGTGGTATTGATAAACAAAATCTAAAAGGATCAGGTGTATCGGATCAGCTGCATGCGAAACCTGATGAAGAATGTAAACTGTCACTTGAAGATAACAAATCGCAATCTTTGAAAAAGATAAAAAGGATTTTATGGATGCTCTAGAAAATGTTCAGAGCGTAAGCGAGATTTTAAATCGCTTAAAAGGACGCGAGCAGGATGACGTCAATCATATCATCAACTGATAACGATTCACATTTCCGTATCTCACATTCCCTTCTCATTATCTCACAGCTTGAGATTGGGGGAAGAGAAAAACCGCAACCCGTAAAAATACGGGCAGCGACAGTTTTAAGGTTTTTTTTTTTGTTTTCGTCTATAGACGGGCCCTCCATTTTGAAGGGAGAAAAGATTCCGTCTTTTGACGGGGTTGCCACTTAGAGGGTTAAAATGTATGCTCGTTAACGCTTTGAAATAGGAAACTCCAATATATCAAAAAAGATATGATTAAAGGAATTAAAAAAAATGTCCAAATACTATTTTACTGATATTATACTTTCAGTAACAAGTACTGAAATTATACTTGTAAACAACCTTTTATACCTAATCTGATTACATAATTATAAGTTATAGGCAAATGACCATAAAAATAAATTCGATTACATTTTTATAAACTCAAAATAAAAAAAAAAAATACGAAATCTTTTATAAACATTTTGAAGAGAAAAGAAAATTTGATTTTTTTATAAAAATTTTAGCAAAATGTTCTTTGACAGAATCGTAAGAAATTTAAAATCATTTCCTATTTGCAAGTACAGTTAAGAGGGGAAAATTCATAGAAATGTTTCTGATAAAAGTATATTAAAGCTAAATTTCTATTTTATGGGCAGTACAATTCTATTTTAAAAATTAATTCACGCCTTTCATTTTTTTAATAATACCTGCTTTCAGAGACAAATATATTTAAAATTGACAAGTATTTTGATTGTTCAAATGAATCATCAAAATACACTCAAAGTTATAAATTCGAATCAGTTACGGAACTCGTATTATAAAATTCCACCCAGTACCCATATTTCTGTGCTATCTCTTCGACAGTAATAGGCATTCTAGATCATATTCCATTTGTTTTTAAAACTCAGTTGGCATGCAGATTAAGATAAATTAAATGATATCACAAATATTTAAATAAAGCGAATGCTAATTTTAAATATTACATATTAGAATGTTGAATTTAGGGAAAGTGCTCTAGCACGGTGTTTAAGAAACGAAAAGTTCATAATTTATTCATCGTTTGGAGCTACTTTAACTACAACCATAGGTACGAAAATTAAGTCTCGAGAAAAACGTTTATAACATGAAACAGCTGGGAAAAAAAAAAAAGAAAATCTCAGTTTTTGCACCTATTTAACCATTTATTATAAATTATGTGTTAAGTCCAAATTTTATTTCAGTTGGAAATTAATGGCTCGATACCTGTGCCAACTTTGCGACAACGTTGTGACTTATGGTGAGAATCATCCTTGCTTCTTTTATAAGAATAATGGCAACGTGTATTCACTACCAGAATATTGGAAGGACAGTTCTCGGCATTTAAGCCAAGCTGACCAACAAAACAAAAGAGAAAATCCTGAGCACAAAAATGTATCGCTGTTTCAAAATAATGCAGAAGTTAAATCTCTTTTCTCAAAG
The DNA here is from genome assembly GCF_947563725.1 of Argiope bruennichi. Lineage (NCBI taxonomy): Eukaryota > Metazoa > Arthropoda > Arachnida > Araneae > Araneidae > Argiope > Argiope bruennichi. The sequence goes on from NC_079156.1 coordinate 126,480,008, forward strand.
GGAAACTGGTTTAGGACTTTTGCAGAGAGCACCGACAATGCACAAACACGGAATCCTTATGAGAATTCCTATTTTAATCTAATTTCAGACGTTGAGGTGATTGAAGTCGAAGGTAATGAAAATGCATTTGTTACAGTTTCTTCAGAAAATGTTGAATCTGATTACAGACCTGAAACCGACCAGCGCGAAACTTTTGAAAAAACGATAGCTGTCATCGGACCAAGTGATGTTGACTTACAAACGCAGAGACTATTAGATGTATCAGATCTCATGCATGCAACAGCTGAAGAAGAATGTAAAATGTCAGTTGAAAAGAACAAATGGCAGACTTTGAATAACGATAAAAATAATTTCATATACTCTCTAGAATGTGGTATGAACAAAATTATTTCAGATGGAAATAAGGTTTCTGAAACAGCGAATTTGATTGTGAATCTTGATATCCCATCAGGAAATAAGGAGTCAAAGAATGGCAAGCAAGTGGCAGAATGTGTAAATCATGAACATATTTCACCCGAAGTTCACTCTCAGGTTCAAAGTAAGAAGACGAAAGTTGCTAACTACGTGAAGGAACCTCATTCTACCATAAAAGATGACAATGCTGTGGCTGGACCTTCAGGAATGTGTCACCGTAAGAAGAAATTTCGTAAGACCTGCACTAGGAAAGATAATCTTAAACCGAATTATCAAACACGCACTGGCGATTAGCCCTTTATGTGCAATATATGTAAGAAAAAATTCTCTTCTAAATCAGATCTCGAGCGACATTACAGAACGCATACTGGCGAAAAGCCTTATGAATGCAGTATATGCGGAAAAAAATACAGTATGAAAGGAAATCTTATCATCCATTATCGATTACATACTGGCGAAAAGCCTTATGTATGCGATATATGCGGAAAAAAATTCAATCAGAAAATACATCTCATCCACCATTATCGAGTACATACTGGCGAAAAGCCTTATGTGTGTCAATATTGTAATAAAGGTTTTGCTCAAAAGGGTTATTTTAAAATACATGTAAGGACGCACACTGGAGAAAGGCCATATAAATGTCCAGCTTGTGAAAAGTCTTTCATGTACAGCAGGGATTTTAAAAGTCATCACAAAAGAAACCACGAGTGATACTAATTTGCAAAGTACAGAAATAATTATTTTACTCTAGTATGAAATATCTTGGAATTCATTACTGAGTTAAAAAAAATTGTCATCTCTACAATTTTATTAAAAAAACTTTTTTACCAATTTTACTATTTTGACGAAGTACATTTATTGATTTTAAACTTATAGTTATTTTTTTAAATTTTTTATTGACGATGAAAATGTCTTTTTCTGCTTAAATGACTTTATATTTAAGTGTTTATTGTTTTTCATTTTTTATAGTTTTTTATCATAGTGAGTTGTATTCTTGTGAGTTTAAACCAAACATAGAGGTTTGAGCTCCCTTCTAATAAAACAGTCATTATTCCCTGCTTCCGTTTTAATTCATATAATAAATATTTCCAAATATAATTATATTCATTGTTTCATTTCTTGTTTTTCAGAGTATTTGGGCAAAATTTCAATACTAAATAAGTGCTGATTTTACAAATTACGACATTTTAAATGAAATTCTGATCGATCAATAACTATAATAATTGACGGCAAGGCTTTTATTTTGAATTGGTGTAAGAAATTATCTTTTTTTTTTAACTTGATGATTAATTAAAGAAGGATATTTGCTCCATACGGACAATTTAGATAGAACTTATAATCTATTCTGAATATTAGTGGCGAATTTCGAAATTAGTACTTTTCTTCTTATCTTGAGGATTTTGATGTAATACAGTATTTTAACGCATTTTTGTTAATAGTTTAATAAATATTTATTATTAGATATAAGATTCCAATATGTTTGTTATATGTTTTCCTTTCTAAGAAATTATTTATGGTCATTTGCGATGAAAAAAATTAATTCAGTTAATTCAATGCGAATTTTATTTTCAATAATTTGCGCGTTTATTTTAATAATAAAGATAAATGCATTGATACATGCCGGGCAAAAGAACTTTCAGCTTTTCAAATGTGCATTTTAAATATTGGAAATTTACAGAGGATTTTTTAAGGATTGCTAGAAGTTTAATTAGTTATGGAATAAAATAAATTTTGGCTTATTTCTTCAATTATTTCAGAAGCAAAAAATTATTTTCACACCATACGAAAATTCGAAACATGATCATTTCAAAGAAACAAAATTTAGATGTATAAATGTATTTTAAATTTTTGCAAATTAAAAAAAAAATATTTTATAGCAATATGTTTTATTGTTGACATAAAACTGAAACGTTTATGCTCATATTTATTATTTAACTCATCTACCAGGCAAATTGTTCCTATTGGTTTCATAAGAATTCGCCGGTATCATATATATATATATATATATCAAAGAAGCGATTATTTTGATCCGTTATTTATTTTCGTTTTTACAATTAACGTTTCAGTTCGAATCATGCGAGACTGAAAGCTATTTAGATGCACACATTTTTCTTTTAAAATATTCCTAACATTAATTTTTAAATTAATTCTTCCGGTTTGGAAGCGTATTGTTTTGTGTTGATGTCCCGAGTCATTTGATCTTCAATCTTTCTTTCTTTGGGCTAATGAATCACAAAGTCTTCGAATAATTTTTGTTTAAATAAATTGGTTAGGATCCATGTATTTAACACTTAAATTTCGACCGCGGTATTAGTGACAAAATGATTACCGAAAAACCAAGAAAGGGCAATCTGTTGAATTTGTTCATCATATTTTCACTTTTGTCACAGTCTAAATGCTTTCTATTCAACGACTCTTCGCCAAGGATTCTGGTTATGCACCATATCGAATATATCCGAATTATAAACCGAAGTAGTAACAATAAGGGAAATTGACGATATCAAATCAAATATAGGAGAATATATCCAAGATTTTACACAAACATAATGAAAATGAGGATGAGATGCAGTCTTGTAAAAATTGCAACACAGAGGCGATTAGAGTTTAAATCTAATAATTACATTGTAAAACATGTTTATCAGAATTATTTGATTTAGCTGGTATTTAAAAATTAAATTTGATTTCATATTTACAAAAATTCTTCACTTTTTTGTAAATTTAAAGTTTTATGTAGTGATACTTTCTCCATTTAGGTTCCCATTGATAATCGTATATTAATATTCCATTCCTATTCCAATTTTCCATTGATAAGCCTATATTAACTTTAAATGAATGCTGTTTATATTTCGAAATTAAAAGCTTTTTACATTTTTAAACCTTAAAATTGTAATTAAATATTAGTTCTATACTCGATAATATAGTATAATCAGTCTTAATTAACATGCCCTTACATTGTCAAAATGGCTAATACTCTTTGTCAATGTATAAATAATAGGAGTTAGGAAATTATTAAAAACTTTATCGTTTACGGTTTACGTGATAGTAGATGTCATTCAAGTTTATCTTTGCCATGCACGACGAAAAGTTCTACCAATCAAGTCAGAAGAATGTTAATATTGATCGTCGAAATATCGAAGTCCAAATACTTTTCCATAACGCGCCCTTCAAACAATTTATATGGAAAAACAGACTTCGTGTTTTCATCAACACTGAAAGAAAGATTACGATGTTTTGATCAGTATACTTCAATTTGAAAATGTAGATACTACTACCTGGGTGTAAAGCATAGCATTCGAGAACATTACGATACAGTTCTGAAAGCTTATTCCGCAAAAATATCGTCTGCTCGTTGAAACCTGCTACAAGTTAAATCTAAGATAAAGGGTCTTCCCTCTAAACCGATAAGATCATAAATGAATGAAAATGAGAAGAAGGGGTTTGCTTGGTCATTCTAGGTGAATTGTCGTTCTCATCCGGTTTCTGTGGTCACCAGATTAGAATATTTTAGGCATTTTATCTTTTCGAGATGGGATATTAAAATTCTAATCGATTCATCATTAGAATAGTCCATTTTTTTATACTTATAGACTGAAGATTAATCACTAAAACTACTAAATTGTGTAATCTTTAATAAAATTAAAGGGCAAAGAAAATTCCAGTTAAGAAAGACAAACACGAGTTTATACCTAACTAAGCAACCATAATTGGATATTCCGCTTTGTCTTAAGGCATTCAGATGAACCTGAATTACCTGAACACCCCTACATCATTGCATTGGAACTATGATTGAATCCTGAGAACCATTCACAAGTCACGGTATAAACTTATCTGTTTAGAAGACATCAAAATTAAAATTCAGGTTTCAGAAAAGAGACAATCTAATAACTAGAAAATAAATTTTCACTACTTATTTATAAAAATTGACTATTCTGATACCATTTGAAATTTCAGAAAGATTCTTTTAAAGCAAATTTTTTTTCTTTCGGTGTATTCCACTTAATAAGGAAGAGATTTCTCTAGAGATTTTTCAACAACACAATTTTTTTTTCGACAAACGTGAGATTAAAAAAACATTGCGATTATTACTTTCATTTATATTAAACCGGTTATTACTTTTTCAATTACTTCATTTTGCATAGTATATATTTAAAGACAATTCCAAGGATTTTGTACAATTCTTAAATAAAATAAAAATTATTTTCCCACTTTTGTACTTTTGAAAATTCACTCCTTTTCTAATTATGCTATCTTTACATTTTATCAATAATTGTTTAGGTTTGTTTAATATCTACGACTGATATTTTACCTTTGCGTTTAATAGATTTTTATTAATTTAATTTCTAAAAAAATGATTCTAAAATTTCCACTACCTCCGTCCATCCCTTACTATATTCGGATGAAAATTAAGAGACTTGCAGCCAGCTTGCCAATAAATAAAACCAAAAATTGCTTATTCTTGATAGCATATAAATTTTCTGTTGCGTATTTTTTCCAGGGAAGAATATAAATCGATTGGATCATTAAAAATAAGAAAACTTACAAAATTAATGAATATTCTGGGAGCCTTATGTCTGAGAATACAGAGAAAGAAGGGAATAAAATTGAAGCAGTCAAACATTAAAAAAAATAAAAATTAAACAATCTTGCGTTGTTTTCAAAACCCGTCAAATCAATGGTTATCCATGAAATGAAATATTCGTTAGTAAAAACTCCTAATTTCTATTTTTGAAGGAAATTTAAATTTCTGTGAAGGTTTTCAAGATTCCACACCGAAATCACAAAAAGGTTAAGGAGAAAAACTTCATGTATAATGAATGTGCCAGACTAAAAAGTAATACAGGAGATAGGTCCTTTTCATGCCATCTGTGCCACATCCCATTTGCTTGAAAATAGGATTTTTAGATTTCAATTCTCATCCCATATTTCAGAATAACGTTTTGTGTATCATGTCGACAAAAATTGCTACTGATTGGCATCTTCGGAATCACAGCGAAGTGAATCATCTCAGATATGACATATCTAATCTCAGAAGATATGCTTGTGTTAGATTTACCTATTTACCTAGATTTACCTAGTCTAAGTCTTAGTGATGCAAGGAGCTGGGTGGGCGTTTAAAAGTCACTGTTTAGTACATCACAAATTAAAACTGCAGGAAGTTATGTTTATTAAAAAGAAGTGAAACTTCTCAAAAGCTCAAGTTGTCAGTTCTTTAATGAGTTTTATTCGGCATTCATTATTATAGGTATCGAATAGCATTTTAGATAGCTGCAGGGAAAGCCAAACATATTGATACACACAGAAAGCAAACGAATTTAAAATTGCAGTTATGCGAAGTACCACGCTTACACAATATTAGCTGCAACACTTCACATGAACGAGTTTGTGCAATCTGAATTGACTGCAGTTCTCATCTACTGTCCAATTGGATGTCCATCTTTTCGACTACTGTACAGAGAAGAGGTAAAAAAGAAGGGGTTATCGTCAAAATAGATGGATGATTTGAATCATAGACGCAAACCTAGGTTACAAACGTGGCACAGAACGTGGTAAGCATAACAGAAACATTTGATTATTAAAATCAGAAAAATGAATATTAAAAAATAAAACATAATTATTATAGCGGTAAGGATCATTTGTAAAATTATTCAAATTACTAATATAATTATTAAAATGATATAAAATTTAATCTAACGTGATACAAATTTTGGAGCAGCACAGTAAAAATAAGAAAGTTGCGATGGCCTTTATCTTAATATGAATTACTGGGTTCTCTTTCAGGGGCTTTTTTTCCATTTGCAAAATTGGTTTTAAGTTCATCTGACAATCTTCATTACAGAAAAATGACCGTTGAAAAGATTTAAGATAAAATTATGCAAAGTTCGATTAAAATCTCGGCCAAACAGAAAGCATTTTGTGGTAGGTAAAAATATTTTTCATAATTCTATTCTCAATTCTTTCACTGGGAAATTTACTTAGTAAAATTTTTAAGTTATACAAGTATACGTTTTCATGAATTAATTCCTGTGTATATGCAAAGTAAAATTTCCGTAGTTCAATGCCTCGACGAGGATTTCTATTTTAACTATATTTTTTTTTATCATTAGTCACCGTGTAAAATGTTTATTTACGCAGAAAAGGAAGTGTATCTTTAAATGTTTAGGATTTTTGCATTGTTTGCTAAATTCATAAAATTCTAGTACATTCTGCTTAAGTAACATGCATCTTAGAAAATAATCCCTTTATTCTTTAGTAAAAATCTTTCTAGAATTTTAAATTGTGTAAAATAGTAATCTGCATTGTATTGAAGGGAGTATATTTGTTGCCTTCAATAATTTAAAATTTCAATTTATATAGCATGATGGTTCGATTCCTTATTTCTTATTTGCTAATTCAAGTTATAAGAAGTTTCCTTTTTTTGGCATCCTAAAATACTTACTTGTAGAAACTTATACTTGTAGTAATACTTATTCTTGTAGAAACTCAGAGTACGTTTGAGCATTGATATTTTTTTACGTTAGCCGAAAATTTAATTGATACTTGACTACAAACATGAAAATTATCACATTAACATAAATTCATTATTATTTTAAAAGGAGTTCAACACTCAACAATTGTTTATCTTTCATATAATGGTACAAAAAGTTTAATAAGTAAAATATCAAAATAAGGGGACAAAGCTGGTTAAAACTATTGACACAAACAAAAAACTAGTTTGTGTTGCCTTTAAGAGATTTTAAAGGCAAACAAAAAACAACACCCTTCAAAATACTAAAATTATTAATGAAAATGTGTCCTCTATTTTGAAGAAATCGTAAGTTATACAAAATTCGAATAATAATTCTAAGAACATTTAATAATAATAATATGCCTATTTTCATGCCATCCAACCTGCCCTGAATGGTCGTTGCATCCTAATTCAAATAAATTTATTCGAACATTACTTAAATTTGGTATTTATCAAAACTCAGTGTTAGTAGCAATTCAGATTCATATACCTACCTATGTTATTACTTCAAATATTAAATAAAGGGAATGTTAAGTATGAGAAATTAAAAAAATCTTTTAGGTTTCTTAAAATTGGTAATATTTTTAATTAAAATTTTTCCTTTTCAAGTTTTCAGAATGAATTTAAAAATTCATCCCCCTCCCTTCTTCCAATCATGTTTTTACAAGTTATAGAACGAATACGCAAAGCACGCTTTACTTGTGACAGTCAAACAGACGGTAAATGTAAAATGTATTCTTGAAACGGTTAATGCAAAAGTATATTTTCTTTCAGAATTTTACAGTAATAATTGATTACTCTTTATTGATTATGGTTGAGAGTTCGATATTTTTTGAAGGATTGAATAAATTAAAAAAAATCAATGAATGTAAATGTAGCAGTGGATAGTTAAAGGCATTTTACATGGAATTTTTTTAAAAAAAGAAGACTAATACATGACAGGGCAAGATTTGAATAAGAAATAAAATAAGTAAGTAACTGTAAAGATGAAAGATTTAAAGATTCGAACATATAACTTCGTTAATCCCTATTCAAAACAATCAAAATGAAGTACTTTAAAAAAATTCAAACATTTTGATGAGGCATTTTCATTAGAAAGAAAAAATTTTCTTTTACCCATAGTGCCAAATATTGCCTTTTATAAGACTTAAAATTTTTTTCAATTTATATACATGTTAATCTGTAATCAGAAAACGAGAAAAAATGTTCACATGGGCTTTTCACCCGTGTGAGTCCAATAATGTGTGTTTAGATTTCATTTGTGAGCAAAATCTTTTCTGAATATTTCACACACAAAGGTCTTTTCCCCCGTGTGAATATCGTAATGTTTTTCCAGATTTGCTTTCGAAGAAAATATTTTTTTTACGAATTCAGCACTCGTAAGGGTTTTTCACTAGTGTGTTGTTGATAATGATTTGCAAGCCAACTTTTCCATTTAAATTCTTTAGAAAAAATATCTCAAAAAGTCGTTTCTTATTGTCACGTATTCCTGAAGGTCCTGCTACAACATTGTCATCTTTTTTTCTAATATATAGGTTCTTTCTCGTTGGCAGCCCTTTGTCTTTGTTAAAGGTATCTTCTGAAGTAGTTTCACGTGAAACATGCTCGTCTGTTTGATCGCCAGATGTTTCGATCAAGCCGATTATAGGTCCCTTACTTTCTGATGCAAAATTAGATTTCTGAAGATAATTATCAGTTGCAGGAATATTTTTCTTATCTGACAGAAAGTCTTTAAAAATACACTCTAGGGAATCCTCGATTAACTTTTTATCAATATTAAATGATTGCCATTTGCTCTCTTCTAGAGACCTTTCTGCATAAACGTTCCCAGGGGATAAATTTGAAACTTTTGATTCAAAACGTTTTTGCTCATACACAGATGCAACGTTAAATGATATTCTAGTATAAGCCTCGAGAAAGTCATTTTCAGATCTGCAGTCAGAGTCAATATTTTCTGATAAAATTTTTACAGATGATTTTTCTTTATTGTAATAATCTTCATTCTCCAGAGCTTCCAAGAGAGAATCCAATATTGTTCTACCCAGCTGATTTCCAGCTTGTGTATTATTTGACGTTGTCTCAGAAAAAAATCTCGCATTTTCTGTTTGAGGCAGTCAAAAACGAAACGTTTTCATTATTTTTATTTAGCGACGAATTCATTACTTCAAATTTTTCACTTTGGTTTTGTACCTCTTCAGAGTTTGCTAAGATTTTCATTCGAATTCTCCTTAATCATGTCTTTAGCGAAATCATTCTTTTTATCCATTTTGAGTGATTCTTCTAGATGTGGCAGTGTATGCACGTTGCCATCGTCTTTGTAAAAGAGGCAGGAATGAATCTCACCATAAGTCTGCATTCTATTGCATGACTGACACATGTGTGGGTTAGTGCTGGTTTCAATTACCTAACTTACAAATTTGCCTGCCTAATTTAAAATATGCTAGAGCTAAGAAAACAAGGTTTAAGTTAAAGAAAATTTAATTACAACATATTTACAAGACTTTGTACAATTGCAAGATTAGTGAAACACACTTAAAGATTAAGTCAGAATCGTTCCGGTTGCGGCAGTGGTTTTTTCTTATTCTTCTTTCGCTGGTTTAAAAATAGACTGAAGGAGTCGTTGATTTGCATACTTGCCGAGATCAAAAATAACCACCAAGCGGCACTGTCAATTTGATTTGAACCTCGTGGCAAATGTCAATTTTTAGTTGCACTTTTTAGTACCGCTACAGCATTGTCAATTTGAACCTCGTGGCAAATGTCAGTTTTAGTTTCACTTTGTAGTACCGCTACACATGTGTTGAGTCATTAATAAATTAATATAAAATTTAAAAATCTGCATTCTCAAACCTGTACAGAAAAATATAATTGTGAATGTGGAAGAACGAAATTTCAACAGCAATTTAATGCTGTAGGCGTTTTGCTGATGTTGTAAAATTCATAGATTTGTTATGATTAAATTGGATTCAATCGATTAGCCAATTTTGTTTTGATTCGTTTCATAAACAATGCGGTTGAGCTTTCTCTCATAATTTCCTGTTCAAATTTGCTTTGTCGTACATAATACACTGAGGTGTCTTGCATTATCCTTTTTAGTATATCAAATAAGAACAAAAAATATCTTGAAATCATAATTCTGGAATACATTTAGATTAGAAGGTTATTAACTATTTATTAATTTTTAAATCTTAATTTCACTATTGATCCTTAATTTGTCTCTTTAAGTATACTTTGATCGTCCATGCTTTTTTCTTTCTTTAACTTTTCTTTTAATATGAGATATATTTGGGATTCAAACCCGATTCCGTTAATGAGATAATGATTATAACAATCTTGTTTCCATTTAACTTCAGACTCATTTCTCATATTTACTCGTTTCAGAAGAACAGAGAAGATAATCAAATATGCATTTCAAAAACGCCTTTTTCAACCGATTAAAATAAAAATTTGGCACTTAACTGCGATTTTAGTGATAAGAACACATGCGAAATGTCAAAGTCGTGTGATTCTGATTTATCATATTTATTTGCATGCAAATGCATAGAACAATCAACGATCAATCCATTGATAAATTTGTATTAAAATTTGGTGCATATCTGCATGTTAGATGATAAAACAAACCACCGAATTTTATCCATGTAGTTATTTATGTTTTGTAATTATGGTGCATGCAACCTCTTGAACAGGGAAGCAGACAAACTTCCTGAAAATACATTTCGTTCAATTTTTACAGAATTCTAAAAACTTCATGTAGACCACATATTGCATTTTATTCTTCTAATTAAAAGCATTTTTGCGTCATCGAATTTCGAAAGAAATAGAGATAGACAATCGGTACTTCAAAAAATTAATTTTTGGGGTTCACGGAAATCTGAATATTTTTCCAAATTTTGAAAGGGAATTTCTTCGGAAGGAAATATAATAATTTCTTCTGCCTATTTTGTATACCAGAAATTAACAAAGAAAACAAATTGATTACAGTATCAATCCAAAGTGAATGTATTTATTATATTCCGAATATAAGATCGTCATTCTGAGTAATACATCACCTCTTCCAAGGAGTTCGACAAGGAAAGAAAATTACTTCAACGGCTCATTTTAGGCTGGGTGGCCTCATGGTAAGGCCTCGACTTCAAGATTCGAGACGTAACTACACCAAAGAACCACTGTGTAAACGTATGAGGTATACATTAAGTCAATCGGGACCAAATGTCCTGTTATTGGTGTGGTTTCGGAATTTTGAAGAGCAGGTGTAAGCTGAGGTATAGTCTTCGTCATCTAAGTTCAAAATTACGAGGTCCATGTCAAATAACTGTAATGTTTCTTTTATACGGTTCTTTTATAAAGTGGAACTAAACTGAGCATTTTCAGAATATGCATTCAAATTTATTTTCAGGATAGATGGTCATTCTTCAATTCAAGCATCAGAAACCGAATCTTTCGATTGATACCGGAAGGCAAACAATTTATATAGGTTAGAATACTATCAAATCCAGACAGAAGACATCACTACATATAATTAAAATAAGAGACGGAAAACGCAAAGCTAATACTTGTGTACATCGTGGTTATAATTAAAGTTACGTTGCTTAGACCTACGTAGTGTCCACTGTAGTGGAAGGATATCGAAGAAACTTGATATTTAGGTTGTATGGATCATGGGGAAAAGAAATCTGCTATAAAAAATTGTATACATTTCGGCCGATAGATGGCGGTTTTCATGTACGATAAAGGCCGTTATGCAAATTTAGAGTTGTTTAAAAAGCCAGTACTTACGGCCGCAAAATCGTTCTTTGCCATGCCGTTAGAGAAGAAAGGAAGAGCTTTACTGATAAAGTTGTTTTATCAGAACAGCAGTAATTTTTCAGCTGCACCGCGAGAATATCTGCTCTTGAAAGACTTACGGAAAAGGCCTATGTCCAGGCAGGATTTGAAAAAGATGATTATTAAATTTGAAGAGACTGGAGTGTTGGGTGTGGCACAACGGATTTCACATGAAACTACGGAAGAAGTCGCTCTTGCCCTGGTCGAAAGAGCGTCCGATTCACAATATTCTTCATCAAGTGCTCGATCGGTGGCACGTGATTTGTCCCTTCCTTGGTGTATAGTGCGAAAGGTTTTTCGATCCATTGTAAAGTGGCATCCATATAAGATCCATCATTTGCAAGCGCTGAATCCTGCAGACACGGAGAAACGAAATCAATTTGCTAGAATTTTTTTTAGCTAAAATAGCCGTTAGCAATTCATGGCCTTGGAAAATTTTGTTGTCGGACGTAGTTCATTTTACCTTAGACGGAGCAGTTAATACTCAGAACTGTCGCATATGGGGTACTGCAAGTCCTAATGATGTGCATGAACAGTCTCTACATCCTGATTGCATTACTGTATGGTGTGGTTTTACTGCTGATTTCATTCTTGGTCCTTTTTTTTTCATTATTATTGTCATTTTTTTTAGGAGAACATTCCTCATGGCCCTCAGAGGTGTTCCGTTACGGGTGCACGTCACCGCGACCTTCTTCAGCAGCAAGTCATTTCCTGCTTTACAAGAAAGAGAATGTTTAGGGATTACTGTCTTCATGCAAGATGGTGCACTGCCTCACATTGTTTCACATAATTTCAAGAAGTTTTCCAACTGCTTGTCCTCCCTGTTCTCCGGACTTGAATCCCTGTGATTTCTAGTTGTGGGGATTCCTGGAAGATCATGTCTAAGGAGGAAGCATACGGACTCTGCATGAATTGAAAGCAAGTATAACACGTCCTGTTGCTGCAATTGATCGAGAAACCCTTCGTGCCACTGTTGAACACGCCATAACAAGCTTTGAACAAGTGCTTGAAGGAAATGGAATGCACATTGAAAATATATTGAAATTAAATAAAGTTTTTAAGTTCCAAATTGTGTTTTTTGTTTTTCATGCACCGCCTTTTTACCTGGCGGTTGAAATTTGAACTATTTTTTTTATTGCAGATTTTTGTTTCCCATGATGCATACATCCTAAGTATCAAGTTTTTTTGACATCCTTCCACTAGAGCGGACACTACGTAGGCCTAAACAGGTTAAGTTTAATTATAACTACCCTGTATTTAAGATATTAGCTATATTTGTCAACAAACATGTTCATCAGGAATATTTATTGTGTTTCTTTTCAACTAAATCTCTTCCGCATCACTTGATGTTAATGATTCTACTAAGAAAATATATTTAATAATCAAACAGAGACAGACATTAAAAAAATGTTATTTTAATAGCCTTGTACTAGCTTTGTTCGTTGTTTATTTGAACCATCTTAATACCCATAATGTCTTAATGCAATATATATATATATATATATATATATATATATATATATATATATATATATATATATATATATATATATATATATATAACCTATCAAAGTAAGAAATATTTTGAAAACGAAACTAAAATGAAACCGAAACGAAATAGCTTCGGAATAGCAACTAAAAATTATTTCTTATTCAAACTAAAACCAAAAAATTAACAGGAAAAACTTCATAGAATTTAGAGAGCGCAAATGCAGCTAGTTCTAAAACACAGATAAATTGAGACAAAAGTATTAAAATCATTTTTAATAGGATTACGTTTCGTTTTCAAAATATTTCTTACATTGATAGGTTACTTATTCTTGCATTTGGTTGGAATTAAGCTGCAGGTGCGCTTTTCCACGAACTACAATTTTTAAATATTTTTATAAAGGGTTTTTCAAAAGGTTTTTTAATATATTGCCTAAAAAAATGTAAAAATTTTAGAATTTTCAGATCATTATCCTGAATTTACTTTTTAGAGAATTCCATATTTTTGGGCGTTTGGGAGATATATTTTTATTTTATAAATAAATAAAGACATGCAAGAAGCTAATGGGAAATTGATCATAGCGCATGACCCGTCGTGCGCTCTACTAAGGGGCACTGTGGATAGCTTTGTGTCAGGAGCATTCACGGAGAAAAAATTAATGACACAATCGTTTTGTTTTAAAAATCTTAAAAATACAAAAAATATAAGATTTGTGGAAACGGAAAGTGTAAGACATGTCCTTTAGCAGATAAGGAACAGATCAATAATGAAAACTCAAAATTACAAGTATTCTGCAAAAACAAAAACTTGATTTATCTTTTAAATTGTTCAGAATGTAATTTAAAATATATTGGCCAAATTAGCACCGAGCTCAATTTAGAAATTAACAATCCCAGATCCGACATTAAAAACTTAAAAAAAAAAAAAAAAAAAAAAAAAATAGGACTACCGATTTTGAACTGGATCATTTTCAAAACCATAACTTTAATAATATAAATATCTACATTCTAGAAGATAATGTTAACGAATTAAGCAAAAGATTAGATCTGGAAAACATTTATATTTGTAACCTTAAAACTTTATTTCCTTATAGTCTCAATAGTAAATTAAATGGGGAAGTTTTCGCAGATTTAAAAAATTATTGCATTTATTACAAATTTAGCATATTTAAAAATTTTCTAAATAAAGATAACTACTCTAAAAGATTTAAAAGAAGTAAAGAAAAAGGGGACAATTTTCAAATTTTATTTGAGAAATTTCAAAATGACTGTAATCTGCAACACAATAGTGAAAACATTCACAAAATTAGGAAATACATTTTTGGTCTTAGAAATAATAAAATTAAATGGTTATTAAATAATAAATTCAGGGATTTAGAGTTTAAAAATTGGTACACAAAATGTATTATTCTAGATCTAATTAAATGTAAGCTTAACATTGGAAAAAACGATATAATTTTTAATAATAAAAATAATGTTTACAAAGAATTATGTGTGATTAAATTCATAGATATTTACTTCGAATATCTAAAATTACCCAAAATTATACATAATCATATTTTTTCCTCTATCAGATAAAACAACTGTTCCTATAGCGTTTAGTTACACTTCAACTTTAAAGAAAAAAATTTGTAATTATAATTACTATAGCAAAAATTTAGATAAAATAAATATAACAGATTGTTACTGTAACAAAGAAAACTTTAAAGATTTTGTACATATAGATAAAAGTCATATTATTACAGTTATTTAAAAAATTATTGAATACAAATATTTAAGAGATTTAATGGGAAGAGGAACTAAATTTAGATTAAGAGAAAAAATAAACCATAACAAAATTTTCTTTTCTATTGGTAAAGATTTGGATATTTTTATTGCTAAATTATCTAGAAAATACCATTGGCCTGCGGAAGATTTCGGAGAATGGAAAGAGAATTTTAAAGGAAATTAAAATAAAAAAGAATACTGATTTCGACAAATCTAAAGAACGTGGGATTTATTTTAGTAAAACATTAAAAAACGAAATAAAAAATTTAAAAGAAAAATTTTTTATTACAGTAATAGATAAATCAGCAAATAATTTCTGTTTAATTTGTAAACATTATTATAAAGAACTTTTAATTAATGAATGTAACTCTAACGCAACTTATATGTTAAAGAACAATCATAAAAAAACCAAAATTAAGACTTGCTCTCTAAACTACCCTTATTTATTCCCAACAGTTGAATTTCATAAAAATCCATTAAAATAAAGATTCGTGACATGTAGCACTGGCAGTTATAATTACTGTACTGGTAAACATTTCTTTAAATACTTAAACATTATTTGGTTTAGACATACATTAAAGAAATGTTATTTTAATAGCCTTGTACTCTGCTCATTGTTTATTTGAACCACCTTAATACCCATAATATCCAAGTGCAATATATATATATATATATATATATATATATATATATATATATATATATATATATATATATATATATATATATATATATATATATATATATATATATATATATATATATATAAGGTAACATAAAACTATTTGTACCTTTAATTTCACTCTGCTGTCATTTCACTTTTATATTCGTCTTGTGAATTACACAAATATGAAATAGAAGCCATCTGTTTTAGTTTCCAACAAAGAAAGGAAATCACAATTTAAAATAATTGAAAGAAGGATGAAAACGGTTTCAAATGCAACCGGTGATGTAATGTATTGTCGAAAATAATGGAAAAAGCAACTTTAATAATTTAGATCTTGAAAAAGGCAATTAAAGAAAAGTTAAATGGTGTAAAAATCTTTGTGTCCTATAATAGTTTTTGAAGTAATCGAAGGAAAAAAAGCTCAAAAATGTCGCTTGATTTTTATTTAAATTTTGAGACAATCAATACGAGGTGCACTTTCCCATCTTCCAAAGAATATCTGTGCCATATTTGATATCTATTGATCTAAGAACCACTCCCTCCCTCCCCCACCCTTACACACATTTTTAAAAATTGTTAGTAGAAAGAGAGAGACTGGAAGAAAATATGACAAATTATCACGGAGATTTTCTGGCTTAGACATGAAAGTAAAATTTCCAAGGTAAACTGTAAAGACTGGATCCTAACACAATCAGGAATCCTTTACATTAGGGTAGATGCATCCCTTATTCAGTGGTAATGTGCGGCAATGCAATATGAAGCCTGGAAGTAATAATACTACATTCCAAACCTAATTTGTAAACATGAAATGACTATAAATTATAAAATTGGAATACATTTTAATAATTTATGGACGGAACTGTGATATCTTCTTCATCAGATTTAATTTTAAATCAATTCTTTGCCAGATTTTATTTTGCCTATTAAAGAACAATCATTTAATTTTAGATGTGATAAGATAATTTTTTTTAAAATCATTGATGTAATCTATTCTTAACTAACACAGGCACCACAGAATTCCATAAGGCAAGCCTTATTGTACTGAAAACTTAGAGATTAAAGCTGCAATGATATTATCAGCTTGAAATTAGATAATCATTTGATTACAATGACCCACATCTTAGCATTCCGATTACTACTGACGTCATTTGTCTTCTGCCTGTTGATTCTATTTAATTAGAGGATCCCTTCACTGATAAAAAGATAATAGAAAAGGGGTCGCCTGATTAAAAGATGCAAATAAAAAATGCAATTCATGGTAATGAAGCTTTAGTTAAATCTAGGAAATGACTGTCTTAGTCTTACATCTCTGATCATTAGAAATAACTTTTTTTTTCTAAATTTCTATTTACGGATCTTTTTAGTAAAAAGGCGCAAATTAATTAAACGGGAGAATTCAAATTCAAACAATTATATATATTTATTTTTTGGAGCAATTAATATGTCTTTGTATTAGATGAATATTTACATATCGAAATACTTTTCTGTGTGTTAAATGAACTATGTACCCTGGGGAAAAGAGTGAAAGAAAGAAATTATCGGCAAAAGTGGTAAATAAATGTATGGTGAAATTGATTTTTTTTTCTTTTCTCTCCTGAAGTGCATGAGTTTGAAACTCATTATTCCATACTTGGAAATAAATTGCAGATGCATTTCTTAGTTACAAAGAAAAATAGCACATTTCTTACAAAAGGAAGCATTCATTTGAAATTGAAAAAACATTAAAAAAATAAGTATTCAATGTTGCTCACAAAAGGGATAAAAGTTACTTAATTTTCTCACATCCGAGATAAATTTGCTATAAACACAATTCACACATTTTTATAATGTGCCTTTTTTGTCTTCTTCTTTTGATGTAAAACTTAATGTTAGATATTTGAATGACATACCTCATCCAACAAGTAGTGAATAAAATGTCCGAGATAACTTGGTTGGTAAGGCGTTGGATTCACGTCCCTTGGGTTGCGAGTTCGAACTCGGCCGGCCGAAGACTCCGCGCGTGTGTGGTGGCTGCCGCGCATATAAATCTGTCATGGTAACAAAGTTCTCCATGTCAAGAATAATACCACTGGGGTTACTGGATAACGGGTGATCGTTTTCTGATTCGGGTCTGATTTGACAAGTGCCAATATACAAAACAACAACAACATTTTCCAAAGATTCCAAACGAAGACTTGTGCAGAACTTTTAGTTTTAAGAAAAACGTGCAGTTTTATGTGCATGTACAAATATTTCCTGTGTTAATACCTGATCCCATATCGAATATTAACTTCTTGTTTGAACTTCCACTAGGCTATCTTTCATTTATATTCAATACTCTTGCAATAAATGGCGATTTCCATTGAAAATGCTGAGCAATCTTTTGAAGAGTATTTGAACAAAACTTAGGATTATTACTTAATATAGAATTTGTTTCTTTATTGTCCTAATTACATTTTTATATTTCTAAGCATTTATGAAATTCAAAAGGTGTTTATCCATATAAGTTGCATTTATTTTGATACCTTGATATTTCGTTTATTTTATATTTTCAGATTAGTTCAATTTTTTTTATCTTCCTAAAAAAAGTGCATTAAAAATTATAATCCGATTTTGAATCCAATAGATAATGTACAGAAGACTAAATTTTGTAATTAAATATAAAGGTGGTAAATACTGAATTTTTGACTCAAGATTTTACTAGGTACAAAATCGACTTAACTTTTGACGAGCATTAAATTATTGCTTTCGCTTACAAGTACATGAAATGAAAAAAAAAATCGAACAATGGTCAAAAGACGTGGAAAATACTGTTAATTATCAGCAAAATTTATACTAGTGAAATATTTGAAAGAGAAACCCCCAAACTGCTAAAGATGAAAGGATTACAAGATTTGCTTCCGGGTTTTATTTTACTGATGTTATATTTCTTCTCAGTCCCATTCCAAAATAATCCTTCATGCACGATCTGATTACTGAAACATAACTAAGAAGTAAATAATCATAAATATGCATTGCAAATTTTTTTATTCGCCGAAAATAAAAAGGATGCCGAATCGCTTCTTTTGATTTATAGGAAGACGAAATAAAAAAAAAATCTTAATTTAATCAGTAAAATATTTTGATAAATAGTTTTTTATTAGAATCTCATTAAATTGCAAACCATTTCATATCTATTAGTGCAGTTGAGTGTTTGCATTCAAAGAAAATATTTTTAATAAAATGTAAATTTTTATTTAATAGACATGTATATTTCCATTTTTAAATCTTTGACTTTTATTTTCATCTTGTTTTATAATATCATTTTTGAAATTCTTAAAACTCGGGATTTTGATTGTTCAAATGAATCATGAAAATACACTCATAGTAATCAATTCGAACCAACTAGAGGACTTAGGTTAAAAAAAAAATCTTGCATCACCGATTCTCTCTACGCTAATTATGTTATAGTACGAGAAGTAATATTTTTTTATATTAACTTAATTGATTTCCATGTTAAGGTAATTCAAATATTAAAATAGGTAATCACGTAAAGCGAAGACTGATGTTAGATATTAGGTCTCGTTTTCATTATTAGAATCGAGTGTAGTATTTAAATTTATTACAAGGGGCTCTAGTATGTTATTTAAGAAACCTTCATTTCATAATTTGTTGAAGTTTCAAATCTGTTTTAACTGTAGAAATTTCTGACAAATATAAAAACTCAATACAACGCCAACAGCATGAAACTGCTATAACTACATAAATCCCAATTTCTTCGCTTCTATAAAAGTTCATTGTACATTTGTGATAAGACAATATTATTTTGGGTGAAAATAATGGGTAAATGCCGTTGCAAACGTTGCGGAAATATACTAATACGTGGTGAGGATCACGCTTGCTTCATTCACAAGAAATTTGACTACAGGTATTCAATACAACAGCGAGAAGAATCAGATGAAAACATGGATGAAGGAAACGATAAATCTACGGAAAAATCAAATGACAATTCTCAGAATTCAAGTCGAGCTTTTGGACGAAACGAAAGTAAAAGATCATTGCTCAGAAGTTTGCTTCTATTTCAAAATAATGAAAGAAACAAGTCTACGAATTCTGCAGGGAGCTCCTACTATGCACAACTAAGGAATCCTTCTGATAGTTCATATTTTCATCCCATTTCTGATTTTAAAGCGATTCAAGTCCAAACAAATCAAAATGCCTCTTTTACGGTTTCTTCAGAAAATGCTGAATCTAATAACAGAAATGAAAATGATTTTATCGAAACCTATAACAGAGAACAAGCTGCTGCCGGATCGAGTGGTATTGATATACAAAATCAAATTGGATCAGGTGTATCGGATCTGATGCATGCGAAACCTGGTGAAGAACGTAAAATGTCACTTGAAGATAGCAAATCGCAGTCTTTGAAAAAAGATAAAAAGGATTTTATGGATGATTTAGAATATGTTATTAGAAATGCTCTTACAGATAATAACAATATTTTTGGAATTGCGAATTCAACTTAGAATCCTGATCTGCCACCAGGAGATAACAGGAAGAAAAATTGCAAAAGGCAAGTGTCAGAATGTGTAAATGATGAACATATTTCACCCGAAGTGCCCTCTCAGGTTCACAGTAAGAAGACGAAAGTGGCTACCTACTTGAAGAAACCTCATTCTACCAAAAAAGATGACAATGCTGTGGCTGGACCTTCTGGAGTCTGTCCCCGTAAGAAGAAATTTCCTAAGACCTGCAGTAGGAAAGATACTCTTAAACCGAATTATCGAACACACACTGGCAGTGAGCCCTTTATGTGCAATATATGTAAGAAAAAATTCTCTCGGAAATCAAATCTCGACCAACATTACAGAACGCACACTGGCGAAAAGCCTTATGAATGCATTATATGCGGAAAAAAATTCAGTCATAAATCATATCTCATCATCCATCATCGAGTACATACTGGCGAAAAGCCTTATGTGTGTGAATTTTGTAATAAACGTTTTTCTCAAAAGGGTTATCTTAAAATACACGTAAGGACACACACTGGAGAAAGGCCATATAAATGTCCAGCTTGTGAAAAGTCTTTCATAAGCAACAGTGATTTTAAAAGTCATCACAAAAGAAAGCACGAGTGATACTAATTTTCAAAGCACAGAAATAATTCTTTTACTCTAGTCTGAAGTACCTTGGATTTCATTATTGAGTTTAAAAAGATTGTCATTGCTACAATTTTATTTAAAAAATTTTTTTACGAATTTTCTTTATTTGACGAAGTTCATTTATAAATATTAAACTTATAAGCTATTTTTTTAATTTGTTATTGACGATGAAAATGTGTTTTTCTGCTTAAATGACTTTATTTTTAAGTGTTTATTGCTTTTAATTTAAAAAAAATCTTTTTTATAGTTTTTAATCCTAATGAATTATATTCTTGTGATTTTTAACCAAACATAGAGGTCTAAATTCCCATTTAATAAAACAATAGTTATTCCCTGCTTCCGCTTTAATTCATATATCATTACGATATTTTAATTGAATTTCTGATCAACTCATATCTGTAATAATCGACAGCAATACTTCGATTTTGAATTGGTGTAATAATTTATGATTTTTTTTTTATCTTCATGATTGTTTAAAGAATGAATATTTGCTCCAATTGGACAATTAAAATAAAACCTAAAATCTATAAAGAATATTAATTACTAATTTCTCAAGTAATCCCTTTTTCCATATTTTGTAGATTATGTTCTACAACATATATTTAATGCAATTTTGTAAATAGTTTAATAAGTATTTTTATGTTAGACATAAGATTAGAATATATTAGCGATATTTTTTTCTTTCTAAAAAATTCTTTGTGGTCATTTGCAATGAAGGAATAAATTCGGTGAATTCAATGTGAATTTTATTTTCAATAATTTGTATATTCTCTTCTAATAGTAAAGATAAATGTGTTGATACATGCTGGACAAATAGAAACCGAGCTTCGGCAAATGTGCATTTTAAATATCGGCATTTTGCAGATGCGAAAGAGGATTTTGTAATGATTGCTAACAGTTTAATTAGTTATAAAACAAAAGAAATTTTTTTCGTGTTTCCGCAATAATTTCAGAAGCAAAAAATTATTTTCAAATCAAACTAAAATTCGAGGCATATTCATTTCAAAGATACAATTTTTAGATGTATAAATGTGTTTTAAATTTTTAACAAAATAAAAAAAATTAAAATTTATTTTACAGCAATATGTTTCATTATTGAAGTAAAACTCTGATTAATTTCACTTTTTTAAACTTTTTATCTTATATTTTAACCTTTTGAATGGCCAAGAAATTATGATTCGGCTTATTTTTTCATGTTGAGGGATTTCAATATAAAATGCTAAGTTTTTTTTTAATCTAAAATTTTAAAGTAAGTATTATTACCTTTTTTTTTTCGTTTTTGAATCATACGATACTAATCATTATTTAAATAGATCCTTTTTTTAATTTCTGCTCATTCTTGTAATGTAATTGGATGAAATGAGAAAAATGAATAAAAGACAGAAAAGGAGAAAAAGTTATTGAAAAATAAATAGGATTTTGTGTGACTTTTAAAATGGTATAGGTTATATATCTAAGGAAAAACTCTGAGGTAAAAATTATTTTATTTGGGATCAGGATAAATATATTATATAATATGTTAAAATAAATCTTTTTTTACCATCTGTCACCAAAAGATGTTAGTAATATATAAATCTGAAGAGAAAACTCAAAGAAACTTATTTCTTCCAAATTCACTTAAAAAATATGATTAACAGGAAATTCTCACTTTTTGATTGCAAACCATGATGTTTACAAGTCGAAATAAATCGTCCGTCTTATAAAAAGTAATAGTTGACTCAAAAGTTGAATATAATTTTGTCTTCAAAATTATGTTATTTGGTTAAAAATTTTTAGTGCTTTTAATAAAATTTATTTTAATTGTTATGATGTGAAATAGCCTTAATTATTTCTTCGAAGCTGTATAGCTTTTATTTCTTTAAAGATCTTTTTGAAAGGTTCCTCAGGTAAAACATTGTTTACTACCTGCAGTATTTGCTGTCCCATTTACATTTACTTGTTATTTATAGGTTTAAAATAAGCAAAGTACACATTGCTTGCGGTTAGTGGTTTTTGGATAATTATATTTCACCCTTTAAGAAGATTTGCGACCCTCAAAAACAATCAAGAAATATTAACGCATTACTATTATAAAACTGTTAAATATAATATATCTGTATAAAATTCGATATCTAGAATTTATTTTGCAAGCACCGATTTCCGACTCTTAAAAAATTTAGAAAGCTCATAATTTTTTTATAAAAAATGTCCAACGAGCAGTCAATGGTTATCGGACGCATTTGAATAGAACCATACCTTTTGAAGATGTTCTTCCTATTATTCTAAAGATATATTTGGATTGGTGTATTATTATAAATAGTATTCCTGTATATATTATTTTAGAATAAATCATATTTAAAATTTCTTAAATATTTATTTAAATATTGAAAAATTTGTATTTGGTCCTCGGAATATATATATATATATATATATATATATATATATATATATATATATAAACTGGAAAGAAAATGAATTGCATATTTTTACAGAAAAATTGAATTAAAAATGTAAATGAATTAAATATGTAAATAAAAAATGCAAGTAATGAAAAAATTGTATGTCGGTCAATTAAAAAAATGATAACTTTGAAGGCGGGGCAATAAACTATATAATAATTCGATGCAAATATTCGAAAGTGAATCGAAATCTAATTCAATGAACAGACAAAAAAAGTCATTATAAAATTATGCGAAAACACAAATATTGCATATAAATTAAAAAATTATAATACATAAGACAATCCTACGCAAATTCTCCTAAATCTAATATATAAAAATCTCATGTCACGGTGTTTGTGTTCGTACTCCTCCGAAATGGCTCGACCGATTTTCATGAAATTTTTTATGTGTATTTGGTAGGAATGAGAATAGGTCGTAAAATATATTTCATAACGCTAGATAATTAGGGTGTTCATATGCACGTTCACCGTACCCTGATGAGATCAATGCTTGCTTGCAATCATCGCCACTGCGACGTAACGTTGAAAAAGTCCAGCTAAAAATAAACACTCACTTACAAATGCTACAAGATCCATCTGCTGACACATTCTCGGATCAATTGTTGGATATCGGCGATGGAAAAGTTGCTGTCTAATAAAATACAATATTCATAAAATTGCCCTCTAATTTCTGCACTATCGTTGATTCGCAAAATGCTCTCATTGTCCATACATTTCCCGATGTACGCACATAATACATAAATCATGCGTGGCTGGCAGAAAGAGCCAGTTTGGCAGCAAAATATGTGGACGTTGACGATTTAAACTTCAAGATACGACAGTCGTTGCCAGGCGCCTTCGTATCATACAAATTGATCGATACAGTTTGCGATGACAACGCAGCTGTAAATTATCCAACAGAGTTTTTGAACTCACTGGATTTGCCAGGCATGCCACCACACCTTCTACAATTGAAAGTTGGATCTCCGATTATTTTGGTCATTAAAAAATTGATGAAAAACCTTATCGAAGCCACCATTTTGAATGGTAAATTCCAAGCCGAAATTGTTTTGCTGGCACGAATTCCAATGATTTTCACAGACATGCCAATCGAATTCATACGCGTTCAATTTCCTATTAGATTCGCATTCGCAGTGACAATCAATAAGTCGCAAGGAAAAACGATGTCTGTTTGCGGCTTAGATATGGGCACACCATTTTTTTCACAAGTGGCATGTTCTCGCGTGGCCAAACCATCGCGCTTATTTGTGTTGGCTAAAGACGGACTGAGAAAAAATATCGTACACTCAATTGCTCTTCGAAATGAATATTGATTTTCTTTATATAATTTTTATACTTTAGGACAAAAAAATAAATTACTTTTTTCACTTTACGTTTAACTTTAAAGAGGTCAAACAATGTATATGTTCGTTATGTTAATGAAATACTTTGTGTTTTTTTGTTTGTTTTTATGGGCAATCATCGTTTACAGTGCTCTATTCCTCTTTTTGTCATAGATCCCATCCCACACACTTACAATGCATTCGTTAACAACCAAAATATTCAATAGAATTAATTTATAAGGCAGAACAACGTTTGCCGGATCAGCTAGTAATGATATGTGTTTTTTGTCGTTGGGATTCTATTTTAGGAGGATTTCGATTTTATTTAAATTATGCTCTATAATTTTCATCGATCATCTATATCGCTCTGGTTCGGAAAGCTTTCCTTCAAACATTTTCTTTATTCTCCTTTTTCTATTGCGCAGTTTAGTCAAAAATGGCTCCTGCACCAGAAAAAAAAAATCAAATTTGTTCGCCATCTTCTTTTCTTATATTGAGATATTTATTACCGGAAATAATAAGTTATGAACTAATTCTGCTTTCTATTTTCTGAATATAGCATATTTTGTGATTAACTACGCTGTATAATGAGCAGAACCGCCTTTACATTTTGAAAGTATTTTCTTTGACCGATTGGGGCGAACACTCTAGAAAGGTCACAAATTTATTCATCAAAACCACGTATCGGTTTTCATTTAATTAATATATTTGTCTTTGAATCAAATTCTAATATACACGAACAGGTTGTTGGAAGACAGAATTAAAATGATGAAGGATTTGTTCAAAAATGATATGTACAATTTTTATGATGTAACTTTTTTGATATTTTAATTGCCATTTTATCATTTATCGTAAATTTGCAGACACGATTTAAATTCTTGGAATGATTTTAAAATGACCACATCTCAACACTTGCAAATTATTACGTAATCCAAATTTATAATCAGTAAATCGTACTACGTCAGCCTAAAATGTGTTGAAAAAGGAAACTGCAGATGATACAAACAAAGAAAATTTTACTCATCATTACCTTTTCTCATTTAACGCCATATTCGAAAAAGGACTTATACTACATTCGAACAATTATAGCACTTGCAAACACAGAAGTTATATTAATAATTTTATCAATAATTATAGTATCCATGGCAGTTTCTTCTTGTATTTTAATTATCTTAATTAAATAGGAACTTTTTGAGAGCCTGTTGACTACGAGGTAGCTTTCCTTTTCGGCCATTAAATAATTAATAATAATAATAGCAATTCATTTTGAATACATGGCAAATATGTTTGAGGAATTATTAAGTAACACGGCATAAATTTCTTCCAATTATCCCTATAATGTGGAATGCTTCTTTTTTTTTAGCAAGGGCATATACAGGGAACCGAATAGTGTGAGCATTTTGAGCCTCTTCTTTTTAATCGGTTCTGGTCAACACTAGATAAAATTTTCATATAATGGTAAAACCGCATTCTGAGTTACAGTGAAAGTCAAAAGAAAGTAAACACCAACTTTTCATGTATAAAATGCTTTATTTCAAATGCATTATTGACTTACAATGTAAAACAAATACTTAAAATTAAATGTTCATTTAATTAGAATTTAACAGCTTATAAATGTTAAGCTAAAACAAAATACAAAAAGAAATAGCTCAATTTAAACAAATGTCTAGCCAACTTTCTGAGTCAAAAAAAAGTAAACAGATAACTCTGATAGCAAAATAGAATGAAAAAAATTAGCAATTAATACTTTTTTTGCTTTCCTTTAGATTTTATTACAGCTTTTAACCTTCTAGGCATAGATGCTACCAATTTTTTCGTCAGTTCGATCGGGATTTTCTGCCATTCTTCCAAGATAGTTTTTTTCAATTCTTCTTTATTTGAAACCGTTCTTTGGCGTACTTTTTTATCTAAATATGCCCATAAATGTTCAATGGGGTTGAGGTCTGGAGACTGCGGAGGATGGTCTAAAGTCTTGGGTGTCCGATATAGTACAATTCTTTTACAATTTTAGATGTGTGTTTTGGATCGTTGTCATGCTGGAAGATCCAAGTTCGTGACAGTCCTAATTTCTCAACACTGGGGCCAACATTTTCTTTTAAAATATTTAAGTAGCCTATTTTATCCATCGTAGATTCGATAAATACCAAATTTCCGACCCCTGCTGCCGCCATACATCCCCAGACCATAATAGAGCCACCCCCATGTTTAATTGTTTTAACTGTACATTTATCATCAAATTCTTCGTTCTTCGATCGCCATATTTTCGACTGCTTTTTAGGGGCCAAAATTTCAAATTTTTTTTCATCACTAAATAAAATATTATTCCAAAAATTTAAATCATTTTTTTCGTACTTCCTAGCAAAATTCAGGCGCTTATTTTGATTTGTTTTCGATATGAATGGCTTTTTACGCGGTATCCTACCATGTAACCCATGATCATTAAGAGTTCTTCTTATAGTACTTGCGCTTACTGATTTTCCTGATGTCTGAGATACATTTTTCGCTATCTTTACAGCACTTTCAGCTGGATTTTGTTTTATCTCTCGTACTACAGTTCTAACTTCTGCATCAGTAAGTCTTCTTGGTCTTCCTGTTCTTTCAAAATCCTTAATCTGCTTATACTTCGTATATTTGTCAATGATTTTTTTGACCGTGCAATGATTCCTTTGGACAATTTGTCCTATTTCACGTAATGATTTTCCGTTTTTCTTCAAATTTATTATTATTTTTCTCGTTTCTAGTGATGTTTGTTTCCCCATATCCAGTTTTCTAAAAATGTTCCAGAAAATTTCAGAAATTAACAGAAGAGCGAAATGTACATCAAGAATTCACTTTTGTTTAAGATTCTGTGAAAAAAAAGTGGTGGCACTTACAAAATTGATAACGTTATAGTGAAAGACTTGTCAGTGTTTACTTTTTTTTGACGCTCAAAAATGGGTGTATTTTTTGATTAAGCGGCTTATTTCTTCTTGTAATTACAATTTGTTTAATATTTATAACGATTTAAATATTTTAATATTTATTATTTAACTATGCAATATTAATTTATGTTACAAGTCAATAATATATTTGCTATATATTGTTTCACACATGAAAAATTAGTGTTTACTTTTTTTTGACTCGCACTGTATGTTCAATTAGCATGTTGTCAACTTACGTATGAAATTCGTATACATTCCTTGCCAATTTCGGCTATTTATAAATACGTTTCAATTCTTAATATGAGATCAAATTCGTTCCCACAATTCTCAATTATGTGTGTCGTCGGAATATTAAATATTAACCACTGCATTCCACATGCACACAGTCAAACAACGCTTTGCAACTCATGCAGCTGGTAATTCCAGTCGTGCTTTCCACTGTAGTTATGTCATAGATTTCCTTTCCAGAAATTTGTCTGGCGAATATTGCATGAATTCATAAAATTCTAGAAAAGAAAATTATTTCAAATATCTCAGGTTAAAATACTCCTTAAAAAGAAAAATATATCTTTTTTATGTGTCCAAGCAAAATTCAATAAACTTGACAAAATCTGAATGAGTTTGATGAATATTTCAGTGAAGTTAGAGTAGCAACCCATTTTAAAGTGGATAAAATTCGGCGGACTTCTTTCATTCTGAACTTACTAAAAGACGAGGACTGCATCCGGGATTGTTTAAATAAATACTGAAAAAATGATAAAAATTATTTTCATGCAATTACATAAAGAAATAATTGTATCTCATTTAACGATTCGAATCGTTAAAAAGGACAAGTCCTAACTCGATCTTATTATGTAATTGAATGTAAAATCTCCTGTTTTAGAAAAAACTGTTTGAATTAGAGAATATTTTCTGTTCTTTGATAGTACAATTAACGATGAAAGTACAGAAAAAAATCTTTGATTAAATCAGAAAAAAATACTATATTTTTTATTTATACATAATCTTGCTTCTACTTCAAAACATGTTATTAAAAAAAATCTTATTTTAGAGACAATCAGAGAACCCAATACGTTGGTCGGTTGGTTTGTGGATTAGTTAAACATTCTTCCTTTGACCATACTTCTTTTGACTTAAGGATCAACTCGTATTTGTTTAAATGAAACTCTAGGCAATGATTAAAGCTGTTGGAAAAATAAAATTAACTACTGCAATGATTAAAGCTGTTGGAAAAATAAAATTAAAAAGTAATAAAATCTTAAATTTTATCCACAAAGCGTGATAAAATTGCAAATAGCTGATGAATTTAGTTAATTGAATCCAATGACTTTTACATTTTTATTTGCCTTTTTACTTTTTTACTGTTGGTTTGCACACACGTGTTGCATTTAATGTCAACAATTAATAAAAGGGTGTTTTTTTTTCTGTCGTGTGACTATTTTTAATTCTATTTTACCCTCAGTAGCTTCTGAGGATAAATAGAAGTTCTTCAAACAGAGAATGAGCATCTATTTATATGCAAGTAGGAGCTGATTCTCTAATTAGCAAATATCGACGAGTTGCTCTGGTACATACAAGGTGCAGTTTTGTGAAAATAGTGTTCGCTTCTGATTTTTCTAGAAATATAAATTTCTTATTATAGGTTTAAATGCATGTAACTTGATTTGGAACCTGATAAGAATTTCTATTGCTTAAAAGAAAAATCAAAATATTCTCAAATTCAGTGAGAAAGAGAGGTGGGAAAATATTATTTGATTATGGAACTTGTTTTCTAAACTATATCTATTAAAGAAACGGTGACTCCGTAATCCTTAATACTAAATCGATTATGCAACTGAAATGATCTGAAAGACTTCACAGGGGATAGCTTACTGCTGCATTTGCCTTCATATTTGAGATATTATTGTAATATCTTTTCCATGCGCTTGGATTTCAGAAGTTAAAATAGCAAAGGTTCAAATTAATTATGAATCGAATGAGCACATAAATTATTCAGAGAGAGCGCGTCTTCCCCGTGATCTGGGTATCCTGGGTTCTAGTCCCGGTTTGGGCATGGTTGTTCTTCCGTTGTTCTAACTGTGAGATGTGTGAATGTGCCCTCCTGAAAAAGGGGTTGTGCAAGCGAATGAGTGATGCGTGAGTAGCAAAGTCGTACTCTTGGCCTTAGTTGGCACTACTAAAAAAACAATAGACGCTCCCCCACCGACTTAAAATCGTTGTCTTCGTAACAGCGGTCTTGTCCATGGCAAGTGCCATAAGAAACAACAACAACATTTTAACCGTAAAATCGTCTAGAATTTAATTTTTAATCAATTGTAATGCATACAGCAGCGTTTCTCAACCTTTCAGTATTCGATGCCCAGTTTCCAATCATAATTTTCATCGCGCCCCCCGCTTAAAATAAAATGTATACAACAATAATGCATATTGAGTATTTTGGATTCTGTTTTTAAATTATTTTTAACTAACTGCCAAAACGAGAGTAAAAGCGAGCCAACGTTGGCGAGAAACAACATTTGCCATATTGCCAAGCGGATAGTGAACAGATGAAGCGAATGAAAGCGGGGAAAATTTAAATATTATATGTGAAATGAAAGCCAAAAAGGGAGATAACTTTAAAAGAATATGAAAGTAGAAAAATTTGTTAATGAAAGTTAACTTAGATGGGGTGAGCTAAATTTAGAAACTGGGAATACCTTTTTTCGAATAATAAAAGAAATAAAACAGAAGCACGACTGAACAAAAAATGTTCAATCAAGCACGTTTCAATTCCCGCCAGTCTCATTCGAGTCGATCCTTTTATCACTATCGAATCTATCGTGAATGTGTATGTTATATATGTTTTCGTGTTAATTGCATTATTAAATATTCACGACAGTAGATTTATACAGACTCGTGGATAAATTTTTAAGAGGAAGTAAGTGAGAATTAGACGATATTCAAGCCCCAACAAATACACAGACGAACGTGGTTCCGAAAATAAAACCAAGAAAATATTCTCAAGAATACATAAATCTTGGGTTTATCAGTATTGAAGTAAATGAAGAAGAAAGGCCCCTGTGTGTAATTTGCTCAAAAATGTTGGCCGCAGACAGCATAAAATCATAACTTAAATTCCTGACACAATTGCAACGAATGCTCAAAGAAATTCCAAAGCACATGAAATGGAGTTTTTTAAAAGTATTCTTGGTTATGTTATTTATTTTCTTCGTGAATTTTTACAATCTTTATAGAAACCCACAATATTTATGATGAAGAGAAGTAATATTTTAAAAAATTGCTAATAAAAATGCATGAAATATTCAAAATTCAGTATTTTCCCTAAGCGATACTACCTACATTTTCACTTATTTCTTAGTTACGGTAAAGGGAAAAATTTCCTGATTTCACACTATTATGAAAAAAAAAGCAATAAAAAATTTATTATTAAAAAATTATAATATTGAAAAAAATGGAAGACAACTTAATCGATTGAAACAATATCTTATTCAGCAACCACAAAGAAACAAAAAGATGAATTATGAAGAGGTCTCAAAAAAGATTTGAAATCACTATAGTTGGTTCAAAATATTAGACAAGCCGCACCCAAGAATAAAAGAAATTGCAGTAAATTTAAATGTAAATTAGGGCTTTCATATTTTAAATTTGCAAAACTAGGAGATTCAGAAGTTTGATTTAAAAGTTAATATATGTTTAAAATTTCCACAAATGATAAATTTAAAATTTCCACAACATTATGATAAGCTAGTTTCAAACAAATTCAAATTAAAAACGGTATACAAAATATAAGATCTATGAAGCTTTTTTTTCTATAGTTTAGAACAGTCCCCGATTCCATAGAATCAAATATTCTATGCATAATGATATCGCTTGATCGAGGGAAAAATACCATGATTTTTAATTTATCGTATACAATTGTTCAGAAGAAATATCGTAATTGTCAATCTTCGATCTGTCAAGTTTTGTCGGAACTCTACATTTCAGACACCCTCCCCTGAATCCAAAAATACACAATTTTTATCATTACATCTGTCTGTCGATCAACACGAAAATTCAGAAACAATTTAAGCTAGAAATTTGTTATATAGGATTACGACCAAATTTATAGATTTCGATCAAATTTTGAACGAAATTCAGTCACATGAAATCTTTTTGTCTAGCGTTTCGAGAACATGGGAACTTTATAACTGCAAAACCAGGAGTTCTAGATGAATGAAATTTTGTACCTACTTTTAGCATATAAAATATGGTGTTATATATTTTTTTAAATCTTATTTCTCAAACGATTGACTGTCTGTAGATGTATTCTAGCATACATTAAAATGCAATAATTCATGTACGTAAAGACTTAAATAAATAAAAATCCCTATGCCCTTCTAAGCGTACATTTATTTTTCTGGTTAAAATTTTGATGTTAGTTGGCCAGAAAAAAGTTGTTTAAAATATACGTTCTCGCTATAGATTCAGTTAAAATGCTGTATCAAAACACTAAAGACCTATTTTTGGTAGCTATCGTTCATCGTTGCCGTGTAAGATATTCGTGGCTTTTCACAAGATCCATAATTTTATGCGATAGAAAAGGGGTAAGACCTTTAAGGGAGAGTACGCGAGAAAGTGTTTGGAATACTTTTATAACTGGTTTATATCGTATCTCTGATTACCTGAAAGCAGTGACTGAAGTACAAAAAATATATACATATATTTGGAATAATTAAGTGTTTGCGTTCTTATATACATTGAAAGAGATACAAATGTCCTAAAGAGAAGGTGCGATCTAAGTAGGAGTCTTAATGAATTCCAGTATGAAATTATTATTGCAGTTCACTTTCTGAATCGATTTATGTATTTAAAGACAAATTCTAATAATAAATGTTATCAAAGTGTGAATGCTATTTCCCAAACAACTGATTACACTAATAGATTGAAATCTAGAAGACGCCACTTTGATATTAACCATTTATGAAGTTCTGACATCTTTAACGCTTTCCGCTGGAGAAGTTATCATAGTTCACCGCTTTATTTTTTGTGGCAACTCGAGCGGGAATATCTCCGTGGGCAAAGGGTTAAATTTTATAACTTCTTAGTGTATGACAAAATGTTTAAACATTTATTGAATAACAATAAAAGTTCATGGTATTTGAGTTTTTAACCGAATGTTTTGAAATCAGAATTACAGTATGGTTTTTGTTTTTTTAATTCTTGAAAGTTGTATAAAGAATGAAATAATTTTTAATAACTGAAGGGAGGAAAATGTAGCATTTATTATTATTTGTTTTCGTATGTCCATTTATTTGTAGCAAATATGGTATAGTATCCATTAATAGATTTACCATAATTTATTAAGAACAGAATTCTCAATAACTCTTGTCTGTACAATTTACTTTATTTCTTGGGTAATATTTTGAAGATTTAAACCTTCTTAAATGAACATTTTGATTCTACTGTGATTTGATTCGACTTTTTTTTTGTTATTGAGCATATAAATATAGGGGTGATGGTCATTTTATTTTAGTAATTTCTACCCTCCGTTGGCTATTAATTGGTTTAATCACTGCTAGTGTTTAATTTCTCTTAATCTTTTAGCTTTCTCATATACGTTGTATAGAAAAAAGTAGAATAATCGTAAAATAAATTCGAACTCAAATGAAACGCAAATAAATTCTAGATTTCCATGAGTTCGAAAAAAATATTTATGGAAAATGTCCGTCTGTCTGTCTGTGACAAAGATAACTAAAAAACGCTTTGACGTAGGAAAATGGAATTTGGTGCTCGGTCTTTATGCGGAATTTGCAGATTTCTGTCAAATTTTGAGTAAAGTTTATCCTGAGACAGTCTGTCTGTCTTTCGGTTCGAATATAAGTTAACACGATAACTATAAAACGAAGAGGGCTAGATGGATACAATTCTGCACACACATTTAGCATCTATGGTGTAGACATCTATCAACGTTTGAGTCAAATCCAATGAGGGGGTGACCGTCTTTGCTTTCAGAAGCATATGAACGCGATAACTCAAAAACCAATGAGTTAAATATATTACATTTGTATGGGATTCTATGACTATAAGTAGAGCTTTTAACATATTTTCAGTTTATTGGGAAAAACGATTCTAAAATACTGATTCGATTTTTAGATTTCTTTGATATAACACTTTTATTAAAGAGTATGCGAGAAAGTTGAGGGGAGACCCCTCTCGCTGGTTATAATAATCAATAATTTTCGTTCTATCTCTTACACGTAATTTGATGTCCCTGATTCTTTCAGAAAAGAAGGATTTCTGCTAATGAAATCGTATCCCATTTACATAAGAAGAAATCGTATGTGGGTGAGCTGTTTCAAACTGCATGATTTCTCTTATAGCAAAGTAATTCACTCTTCTAATTTCTAATCTAAACTATAAGAATAAATTGTAAAATTTTTCTTCATTTCAATTTATTTTTATTTCTTACACTTTTACTGCAAAAAAATACATAAAGAGGTATTAAGTATTAAAACAAGAAAGAAATTGAATTAATTTGCAATAAATAAAATCTATTGTTCAATATCAACAAACAGATATTTAAAAAAAAATATTACAAGATTACTAGATATCAAGAAAGCAGAACTAGAATATAGAAATTTTAAATAGTCAAAATCCATTTTGTCCAATTTTTTTCCAGAATTATAAGTGAAGAGGCGAAATTTCGCTTGCTTTTTAATTAATTAATTTTTTATTGCATGTTGTTTCTTAAAGTAACGTAATTTCCGTTTCTAATTTCTTTTCTAAATATTCTCAAAAATATTCTTTTCTAAACAGCGCAGAAGGCTCTTCTAATGGTAGTCTTACTCTTAACAATGGAAATAAATCATGTGATTAAACAGTGAACAATCTTTAAAATCTTATCAAAAATTTATTTTCAACAATGGAATGCAGTATTGAAAATTAGTGAAAGAATATTTTTTTTAAAGTTACTGAAATTCAAGAAAAAAAAGTTACTGAAATTCAAGAAATTTCATATAAAATGGTATAAAAAACATATATTTTGAAAAAATTAAATCAAATTTGATAAATAATATTTTTGGGAGTTATGTGGAGAAATATCAAAAATATAAATATGTTTTTATTAATATAAATTTTAAAAATTCGCATAGTATATTTTTCTAAATTTGGAAAATTTGTGTCAAACGGTCTGATATGTGGAGCACCCAATATACACGTGCACATACTCATACATTCTCTGGCAAAATCTGCCACTAATATTTTAAAGTGTCCTGTTCCTACAAGTGGCATAAAAACCATACATTAAAATCAACCTACACTCTAAAGGGCAAAGTGAATGGGATCTCAATAATACAAATAAGCTTCATTCAATGAAACATATTATTGATCAGTGGACCAGATTATCAAATAGGAAGCATGATACATCTCTTATTTGAATAAGAACAAGACACACTTGACTCACACACATGTATTTGTTGGGAGAACCCAACCCCCAATGTACAGTATGCTAATGCCAATTGTCAATTCAACACATTCAACATTCATGTCCATAAATTAAGGATAGTTCAGAGTCACGTGGAAATCGAACTATAAAATACATATATCACCTTTAAAATGACTACACACATCTTAAAAAATTATATGCAAATTGCAGGAAGTCACCAGATGACACCGATAGAACGTCACAATAACAAGAGTGTTAGTTGAAAATTTTTAATGAGAAAAAATTCAAGGATTTTGTGAATATATTCTTGAAAACCGCAAGTTTTATCGAATATTGTATTTTTTATTGTGTTTTTTTTTTAAATTTGCTCGAATCTATGGTACACCCTACATTTTAGAAGTAAATAATCACAAATGCGCATCGAAGAAAATTTTTATCTACCAAAAATACTATGTATTGAAAAAAAAGAAAGCAGATAAGCAGATTGTTCTTTTCAATGATGATAAAGAAACAAAACAAAAAATTCAAAACAAAACAAAAATAAATTCATCTTATTATTAAAAATCTAGTAAGACATTTTTTTAACGAATCTTAATGAATTTCAAGTCATTTCAAATATGTAAACCAAATAAAATAAAAGAAAATTAAAAAAATGTTTTTTAATAAAAGGCGATGAAATTTTAATTTTTATTTTATAATCGTTTTTCTATTATAAAATCTTTAATATATGAAGATAAATCAAATAAAGAATATTTTCTTTCACAGACGAGTGCCTTTGCACGTTTTATGAGTTTTGATTCTTTAAATGTATGACCGAAATACTCTCAATGTAATAAATTTTTATTAATTAGGGCACCCGGAGTTTAAATGTCCATTTCCCATGCATCCTACACAAAATTTGTATTAATACTACAATTTCTCTATCGTATTTTTTTTCTGCCAGTTCAATTGGGTGATATAAATCAATAACATCATAGATACTTGCATATAGTGAAGTATGAATAGACATCTTGTTCTATAGTAGATTCGCACCCACGAACACAAACTTAGGATACAGGGCCCTAGCAAGTTATTTAAGAACCAATACATTCATAATTTATTCATCGCTTTGAATCTATTATAATTATAATTCGAAACGAAATTTAAAAACGGATGTTAACGTCTATAGCTTGATACTGTTGAAGAAACAGAAACAGAGGTCTTCACTTCAATAGTAGTTTATTATACATTTTTGATAAGGAATTTTATTTAAATTGAAAATTAATGGATCAATACCGTTGCAAACGTTGCGACAATATAGTGTATATTCTCGCAAAGTTTGTCGCAACGTATGTATTAACTACAACGGTCAGTAGAATCGGATAAAAACGTTGAAATAAGAGACAAACCTACGGAAAATTCAAATGATAATTCTCAGTATTGAAGTTAAGTTGTCAGACGAAAGGGAAGAAAAATGAGCTCATGAATTTGTCGCTATTTGAAAATAATGAAAAAATTTCGAACATACTTTCGTCAAAGAGCAAAGAATACAGGATACCTCCAGAGACAACCTCTAACAGCGCACAACTGAGGACCCCATGTGAACTTCCATATTTGGATGCCTTATCACATATTCGGGAAATTGACGTTCAAACGGAAGAAAATGCACCTTTTACAGATTCTTCAGAAAATATTGAATCTTGTTATAGACCTGAAAATGATTTTCACGAAGCTTATAACATTTCACCAATTGGCATGGACTCAACTGGTCAGATAGGAACCCTTCGATCCCGAGGTCAAATCCTTACTAACAATTCGAGGCAATTTATATAAAAAAAAGGAGCTAAATTTCACAACAAATTTAATATTTATGTACTCCTGTGAAATATTAAATTAGTGATCAGATTGGAATTAAAAAAATAATTAGTAAAGAAATTTTAACTTTACGAGATGAATTCATCTTAAAATTGTTCTATCATATTTTAATTATTTTATACTACATTATATTTATACTCATTCTGAATTATTTTAATATTACAGTTTGTGAGAATAATTGAAAGCATTATGCAACTTTATGCTGAATTTATTCGAATAATAAATTCTTATTATTCAAAAATAATGTTGTCCTTAAACTTATTTTGATGGTATTATATATGATACGTAATAAACACACCACAGATTATTAAAATAAGGAAACTTTTCTACTTAACAGTTAAATTTAATAATTAATCAATTCATATTTTAGAATATTCAGTAATTAAAGGGAACGCATTCAATTCAAATTAAGAATAATTAATATAATGTATCCATTTATAATGAGTTCATTATTATTCTAAAACAAATATAAAAATATAGGTGCTCTTTTATATATTTAAAAGTAGGAAATGGTACATAATACATGAGACAAACATAAGTCATTTAAAACAATAATGGATGTAATTTTCAGCTAACATTAAAACAAGTGACTGAAATCAGTATAAATACTACTCTAAAAAGTTTAAAAGATATTGCCAGTATAATATTGGAACTTCTGTTTGTTTGCTAGTCTGAAATTTATAGCTTTCAATTTCGAATAATTGATTGAGTTTTTAAGATGTTGCAGGTACATTTCTAAAAGAATTGTTCTTCAACGAAAAAACAATATTTTTTGAAAAAAAAAAATGGTTCATTTTTTTTTCTTAAGAAAATTGTTGCAAACTGTGCGTCAAGATAGTGTCATACGGTGAGAATCACCCTTGCTTCTTTCATAAGAAATTTGACAATGTGTATTCACTACAACGACCAATAGAATCGGATGAAAACCTTGAAGTAAAAGACGAAGTTATGGAAAATTCGAGTGATAATTCTCAGTATTTAAGTCAAATTGTTGGAAAAAAGGAATTTTAAATAATTGAACCTATGTATTTGTCGCTATTTGAAAATAATGGAAAAATCTCGAATATGCTTTCGTACAAGAGCAAAGGATGCAGTATATCAGAAAAGACTTTCAAGAATACCCAACTAAAGACTTCTTGTGAATTTTCATATTTGGATGCCATTTCCGATTTTCGGTTAATTGACGTTCAAACGGAAGAAAAGGCATTATTCACAGCTTCTTCTGATAATGGTGAAACTGCTTTCTGATCTGAAGTTGAATTTGAGAAATTTATAAAAAAATGAAATGCATATCTGATTTTGTAGACGCGGAAAGGAACATTGATTCGAAGATTTCTACTTGTTTTCGTATAATATCCAATATCGAATGCAAAATATCGCAGGGAGAGAATGAATGGTGGTCTTTTAATAATGATAAAAAGTATTTTATGGAGTCTCTAGAATGTACCACTAAAAACATTCGTTCGGAAGAAGAAAATATTTATGGAAATTTTAATTTTCTCTTACATTCTAATTTTCTATCAGAAAATGAGGAAGCAGAAAATGACATGTTCGAAGATTCGGGAGATCCACCAAAGGAGAAACGTAATACAATGTAACTACATGCTGAAGTTAAAAGGGGAACAGAAGAGACGACTGCCAAAATAATGGAATCTATCTTTCCCATTAAACTTGATAATGGTGAAGGAGGACTTTCCGGAATGTGCCCAAAGCATGAACAAATTCGATTGTAATTTATGTCCTTTGAAATTAAATAAGAATTATAATCTTAAAATTAACTATTGAAAACACACTGCCGAGAAGCCTTTTATGTATGGTGTGTGTAAAAAAGAATTTTCTACAAAGAGTAGTCTTAAGACATATATTCGACTCAGACTGGACATAAGCCTTATAAATGCCCAATTTGTGGAATGGCATTCACAACCAGCATCCATTATAAGGCGCATCTGAAGTTAATGCTTCTGTAAAATTAATCTGCAATTTACAGAAAAAATTATTTTACCCTAGTATGAAACTGTTTCAAATTCTTTATTGAATTGAAGAAATTGTAATTGTGACAATTTTATTTTTTAAATTTTTTTACGAATCTTAACTTTTTTTCGAATTCTACTATTTTTAAGAAGAATGTTTCTTTATTTCAAACATATAAGCTGTTACTTTGTAATTGAAACTTTCCTAACGATGAAAATATGTTTTTCTGTTCAAGTGATTTTATATTTAAGGTAACCGACTACGTTCGAAGGAATATTTTTGAAGAATTGGATTTTTTTTTTAAAAAAATTATGGTTTTTAGATGTATTGTCAATTATAAACACTATAACTACAAAAAAAATTATTTGGAAATATAATATATTTTGAGAAACAGGAAAATTTGTAGTAAATTTTAATGAAATTTAACCAAAACGGTTAACACTGTACGCAAAATTTTAATGCAACATTCCTATTTTTCTTTGTACACAAGTTATAGAATATAATGATGAATGAAATGAACCAAAATCTAAGAAACATTTTGAGATGCAAAGAAATTATGGGTGAAAATATACGTATATATACATTTTTCCATAAATTTACAACTTAATTTTTCTAAAAACATTTATAAATGAAAAAGTATTTCACCAACAATAAAAATTTTGGTTCATTTCATTGCCCACAGTATTTAAAACACACACTGAAATTTTTATGTAAATACCTCTATTAGTTTTTGATATATCATGTTAACAGTGGAGAATTTTTATGAAAATTAAAGTTTGAGAAAATTGAAGTTAAAGAAAAATTTTAGCTAAAAAATTGTTTACAATTCCCCTGGATGATAGGTCAGACCTTCCTTTTCCTAGAAAATACTATTTTGTAAAGAGGAATAAGAAATAATAATAAAAAAAAGAATTCACCAATGTGGTCGAAAACCAGCGGTTTTAACGTAGTCGGATACCTTAAGGGCGTTTTCTTTAAATTTCATATGTTTTTCATAATTTTTTGTTTTAGACAGTTAAATCCCTGTCACTTGAAACCAAAAATATACCTTTTAGCTCTCTACCTATAGAAAAATCATTATTACTCATTTTTGTCTTTAATTCATAAATTAAATATTTCCGAATTTATTGATATTTACCTTTAACATTCTATTTCTACTAAGCATCGCAGCAAAAACGTAAATGCCATCTAAGCGCCAGTTTTAAATAATGGTAGGTATTATGACATCCATTAATTATTGTAATAATTGAATGCAAAGTTCTAATGTTTAATTCGAGTTAGTAATATTTTCAAGTTTAAAAAATATTATGATAACATAAATAAATTGATGTTTAATTATTGAATAAGATTTGTTAAAGTAGAAAAAATCTGAAAAATAGTGTAATCTTTTTTTCTTTATATACGTATGACGAATTTTGCAAGGATTGGTTTTCTTTATGCATTGAAGATCGTGTTCTGTAAAAGATATTTAATGGATTCTGTAAATATTTTAATAAATATTAGTCCCGAGACTAATATTTATTAAATTATTATTAAATATTAGACTAATTAAATATTATTTATATTAGTCCCGAGTATTCAATATCTTTGTGATATTTTTTTTTCCTTTCAAAGAAATTCTTTGTGATTATTTTCTATGAAAGACATAAATTCAGTAAACTCGTTTCAATTTTATTTACAAGGATTTGTGTAATCTGCTTGAATAATAAAAGATAAATATGTGTTAACATTTATAATACAAACTGAATTCTTAACTTTCGAAAGTGCTAATTTTCAATGTTAGAAATTGTTATGTGTATTTATATTAATTAAAAAAACAAGTGACATTTTGGCATGTTTCCGCTATAGTTTAAGAAGCCTAAAAATTATTTTAACACCATCCTAAAATTCGAAGCATAATGAATCCAATGATACAAGTTTTAAAGAAATACCAACTATGTGCCACTTTTGAATAATAGCACTGATTACGACATATCAACCAATTAAATGGACTTACAATTGTGTAACAACAGTTATCATCGACTTTAATGCTCAGTTTTTTTAAGCTATAGTTTTAAATTTAATGTTAAATTAATAAAAAAAATATTAGTGTTTGGTTGTATTATATTTAAATACAACATTATTATACAGGGTGTTACAAAATTCATAGGAGGGTTGATAGGAAACATCTAAACAAACAATTTTCACCATACAATGCATGGGCGGAGAGCAAGCAGTGAGCCGCTAGGAGGTATCCGTTACTGTCACATGAAAGAATGAAACACCAAACGGGTAGAGGAGGTACTGAATAATTTTATTGACAACTTGTATGACAAAATTACAGAAACCGCCTCCTGTAATGCAGGCATTATACCCTGCGACGTAGTGAGGGGCGCACTTTTTCAAACACATCTGACATTTTTCGGACAGCGCCGACAGCAACAGAAATCCTGGCAACTAGGTCCTCGTCGGAGACGATAGGGCTTCGTAGACGAGACATTTCTCACAGGATATCGGGTGAGCGTGCCGGCCAAGGTGTTGGCCCACCCCGACCAATCCTTACAACGTGTCGTCTCGGGAAACTCTACCTGTACAGTCTTGTGGCTTCCAAAGTAAGAAATTTCGCACTTTATGCTCTCCATTACAGCTTGCTCTCCGCCCATGCATTTTATGGTGAAAACTGCTTGTTTAGATGTTTTCTTTCATCCCCTAAATTGTTGCCTATGAGTTTTGAAACACCTTGCATACATTACTATGGACAAAACCAAGTATTTACATTATTTCCAAGCATTTCATGGAATTTTTCCATCAACAAAGATATAATGAAAACTGAAAAATCTCTTTTTCCTATAAATGACAAATTTTGCAAAATATTCCTTTCTTAAATACTTAAAATTTTCATTTATAATTGATATTTAATGCACTTTAAGAATGCTTCTGATAAATAATTTTATATTATGCAAAAAATTCCAATGTTTCTATAAAATTTCAATATTTTTTTCTCCTTTTCAAGAAATTTTTGTGGTCATTTTCTATAAAAAATATTCAGTTATTTCAATGACAGTTTTTATTTTCATCGATTAATGTGATCTCTACTAATAATAATGATTGATTTGTATGCACTGTTAGAAGGAAATTTGTTAAGAATCTTGTTCGCTATACAGAAACTGATGCTTTTGAAAGAGGAGATGAAGATGGCATTAATAAGCTGAACGAGGAATTTTATAATCGACAAAAACACGGATTATCAGGAGAAATCCCTAACTGGTGTCTGGTCACCAATATTTCCCTTGGTTTCATGGATAATGTATGCTTAGGTGTGATGGAAAAGAAGCTGAATTTATGGATGAAAGAGGACATTGCGGATAATGTGTGTATCTCCTATAGAGAAAGAGCAACGATGTCCAGTAGATTAGAGGCATTAAACAAATATAGATCAAAGGAATATAATATGTGGCCAAGCTGATTGGATAAGTTAAAAAAAAATTGTAATGCCACATAATCCAGGCAGTTTTTACTTTACACAAGACAAAAAAATTTGGAATCAAGAAATTTGGCTTTAC
Source organism: Argiope bruennichi (assembly GCF_947563725.1). Lineage (NCBI taxonomy): Eukaryota > Metazoa > Arthropoda > Arachnida > Araneae > Araneidae > Argiope > Argiope bruennichi. The sequence goes on from NC_079156.1 coordinate 126,522,266, forward strand.
AAGAAATTTTGGATTCATCTAAATATATTATTTTTTTTCCTTTCAAGTGTATGTAAGAATGCTCATTGTTGAAACTATGGAAGTATTTCTTAATCACACCAAACAGTTCAGTTTTTTTTTATTTAATTGGTTTGACGAAATATATGGCATTCAAAATGTATAGTAAAATGGATATGGGCTCATATAATTGTCACATTACGTAATAATACGTGGTAAGCTTCATAATGTCAGTCTTTTCGAATTTTAAAATGACGTACAAAAGTTAATGAGGAAATCAGAGAAGTCCCTTTAATAATTGTGGAAAATATACCAAGAAATATCTGTTATAAAAGCTATTATTGCAGCAGCAAATGAAGAAATTAATTGTGATTCTATGCGAAAAATCCATTTGGGTTGTTTTGTTCTGAATCGAATTCGAAAGATGACAGATTTTGTAATTTGAAATCAGGAGAGATGGTATTAAATAAAAAATTGAAATAATCGCTTGGCGATGGTACTATCAATAGCGGTTCTAAATTTTTAAACTGAAGATGCCTTTATATTCTTATTGAAATCGTCTTTTCTTGGTACTTGCGTAATAAGCTAACTTCCATTCTTGAGATGTTTCAGACATTACAGTAAAGTTTGCTCTTTATGCTATGGGAGAGGAGTTTGTAATGCTACTTTTGATGAAATCAGATTAATTGAAATCGAAGTACACATAAATGTATCTTCTTGTAATATTCAATTTCATGCATATTACTGCAATTATCGAGTTCGTTTGCTCCTATGATATATTTTCACTCGATTAAAACTAAATGAATTGTAGAAAAAAAATTTTAGTACCTTTAAAAAGGAAAATTATGTTTCGAAATTAAAACATCTGCTCAGAAATAAGAACAGACATCACCGTTTATATATAACTAAAGGCTCAATGTTACGCAACATTTGTCAGAAGGACGTCGTTCCTTTCCTTTTATTTTCAACACCCTGCCTTTAGTTTTGAGATTGTATTCAATTTTGATGTTCTGCTTCCCTAACTGATTCGAATGCATATTGAAAACTATGAAATTCACATTTTAGGAATGCCATGTAAATATTCAATTCATTGAAATGAACCTATGAGCAGTAAATAAACCTAATCAGAAATTGCGACACTGCATGCATCCTCTTCTCATCTCAGGAATTGGTCAAGGATATTATTGCACAGTTTATTTCTTCCGATCGTTGAAATTTTAAAGCAAATAAAAAACTTCTTACCCATTTATTCAAGGTCTGTATTTGTTTCTAAAATTTACTTTATGCACGGACCACCATTTACACAATTTATTCGCAGTTCTTATTTCTTTTCAATGATAAATTTAATTTTGAAAAATGAGTACTGACCAATGTTAGTATCTTATTTATCTGTACAGAAGACTCCATTTGAAGATTAGTCTGCATTCAGATGCATTTTGACACAAACTGGAAATGATATGAGGTTGAAATTAGTTTCTGAGACTTTAACCCTTTACAATCAGATATTGACTCTCACTCACTATTCAAAACGGCTCATCATTTTGACGTTTTATTTATTATTTGATTTTCCTTATTAAGAATACCTGCAGAATAATAATAAGATGCATATTAGTAAACGAAAAAAATTGACTAAAAACAATTATATATAATTATTTTTCGGAGCAATAAACAAGTCTTTGTATTAAATGAATAATTAAGCATCGAATTACTTTTATGAGTGCAAAAGGTTAAATGAGCTGTGCACAATGGTGGAAATTATAAAAGAAAATTATCGGCAAAAAATTGTAAATAAATAAATGAGGAGAATGAAAAATTATTTCTTTTCTTTTCTGAAAGCCGATGGTGATTGTGGGGGCCTAATGGTGCATGGATTTGAATTACATTATTCCATGATTGAAAAGAAATTGCGGAAGAAGAAAAAGAAAAATATCAAATTTCTTACAAAAAGGAAGCATTCAATTTGAAACTGAATGGAAGAAAAACATAAAAACAATCAGTATTCAATATTGATCACAAAAGGAATAAAACCTGCTTCATTTTGCCCCATACGAAATAATTTGCTACAAACATGATTCACACGTTTTTATAATGTGCATTTTTTCTTCTTTTTTTGATGGGAACTTAATGTTAGACATTTGAATGACTCATTCTCCTCCTACAAGTAGTGAATAAAATTTCCAAAGATTCCAAACCAGGATTTTTCATTATTAGAAACTATGCTGTAGTTTCGTGTACGTATAAAGATTTCCTGTTATAGAATCTGATTCTATATTCAATATTAAATTCTCGTTTAAAGTTCCACGAGGCTCTCATTCGTTTATATTCATTGTGCTTGCAATGAATGGCGTCTTCAACTGAACAATACTATGAGGTTTTTGAAGAGTATTTAAACAAAACAGAAGATTATTACTTGTTATTGAGTTTGTGTCTTGATTACTCAATTTGTCTCATTATATTTCCTAGCATTTGTGAAATTCAAAAGGTGTTAATCCATATATGTTGCGTTTGTTTTGAAACCTTGGAACTAGAGTTAAAATGCAATTAAAATTATGATTTTTTTCTCATGCAATGAATACCGGATATCCTTTTCTTGAAAATATGTTGCATCATTTTTGTTTTTCAGAAAAAAAAATGGGAATTATAAAAGAATATTCACTACCTTATTTATAACAAATTAAATATTCTTTCAGCAAATATTTATCTTCAGTACTTCTAATTAATCTCCTGGATCTTTTAATTTCGAACAATGGTCAAAAGACGTGAACTGTTAATCAGCAACAATATTTATGCTGGTGATATATTTGAAATAGAAACTCCCAAACTGTTCAAGATAAAAGAATTGCAAGATTTGTTTCCGGATTTTATTTTACTGATGTTGTATTGCTTCTCAGTCCCATTCGAAAATAATTCTTCAGACACAATCTGATTACTGAAATATAACTTAGAAGTAAATAATCATAAAAATGCATTGAATTTTTTTTTATCAGCAGAAAATAAATAGGAAACCGAATCGCTTCTTTTGGTTTATGGGTTGACGAAATAAACAAAAAAATCTTAATTTAATCTCTAAAATATTTCGATAAATAGTTTTTTTTAACAGAATCTCATTGAATTTCAAACCATTTCATAGCTATTAGTGCAGTTGAGTGATTGCATTCAAACAAAATAATTTAAATAAATTGTAAGCTTTTATTTAATATACATGTATAATTATATTTTAAAATCTTAACGAATGGGAGGATTCAGATTAAAAAAAAATATTATATCACACATGCACATATTTTTGCTATTAATACCATCTCATAATTTTCAAGCTGTAAAATAAATTTGGTTTGACATTAGAAAATGAACTAATTATCGCAATAATTTCATCTAACAGCGTCCTATCTTTCCATACTTTACATTGTTATTTCTATTTTATGCTATATAATATTTAACATGCTGATTAACATATTGATCCACTTGTAGATAAGATTGTAGAAAATCAAAATTTCCCGCCATCATGGATTCATGCGCTCTTTTAAATACCGAATTCATTTAATTTAAGAAATTTAAAATTAAAATGCGTAACAAAGGACAAAATCTGAATAGGCTTGATGTTTAAACTTTCATGCAATAATATCGGACTTTAAACAAAAGCTAGGTCTCTTTTGAAAGGAAATCCTAATTTATGATTACGGTCTAATAAAGAGGCAAGCACTTGAGTAGACCCTTAATGAGCATTAAAAGTATACTTGTGAATGCTTTCAAATAGAAAAGATTGATCGATCAAAAATGATAAGATGAAAAAAATAAAAAAAAGTTCGAATTTCATTTTACTGATATTATACTTTCCATTCTAAAACAGTCTTTTATATATAATATAATAACAGAATTGCAAGTTACAAGCAAATGACTATGAAAATGCATTCGATTATATCTTTGTTCACACAAAATAAATACAAACCAAATCTTTTGCAATAATTATGAGAAAAAGAAAAAAAAAACTAAATTGATTTTATTTTAAAAATGTCATTAAAATATCAATTAACAGAATGTCGTGGAATTTTAAATGTTTTCCTATTTGCGAGTACTTTAAGAGGGAAAAAATCATAGAAAAGTTTCTGGTAAAAGTTCGTTTAAGGTAAATTTTCATTTTATAGACAGTATATTTCTATTTTTAAATCTGATTCATGCCTTTTATTTTATTTTTTATAATACCTTCTTTCATAGACAGATATATTTTGCCTGACTGGAGTTTTGATTGTTGAAATGAAAGATCAATATACACTCAAAGTAATAACTTCGAATCAATCGTGGAATTCAGGTTAAAAACAATCATCCATTATTCAGGTTTCTATGCTATCTCTGCGAGGGTAATAGGCATTCTAGATCATAATCTTAATTTTTGTTTTAATTCAGTTGCTACCCAGATTAAGACAAGGATATCACAAATAAACACATGAAGCGAATTTGGATTTTAAATATTAGACACTGGATATTTGAATTTAGGGCAAAGGGCTCTAGCACGTTATTTAATAAATGAAACATTCAAAATTTATTCATCGTTGCATATACTTTAACTATAACCGTAAGTACCAAATGTAAATCTCATCAAGAACGTTTACAGCATTAAACTGTAGAAGAAAAGAAAATCTACGTTTCTTACCTATTTAAGAACTATTTAAAAAAATTTGATAAGTCGGAATTTTATTTTTGTTGGAAATTAATGGCTCGATACTTTTGCCAAATTTGTCGCAGAGTACTGACTTACGGTGAGCATCATCCTTGCGTATTTTATAAGAATGATGACAACGTGTATTCACTGCCAACGACAGGAAATTCAGATGAAGATAATAAAGAAGCCAAAGACAAATGTACGGAAAATTCGAATGAGAATTCTTTGTATTTAAGTCAGGCTTTCCAACAACAGGAAAATAAAGAATCTGAGCTGATTAATTTATCGCTGTATCAACATAATAAGGAATTTAAGCCGCTTCCTCCAAAAGTAAACAAGTACAGGAATTCTGCAGAGTGCTCCGACAATGCACAACTATGTGATCCTTGTGATATTTCTTATTTTAATCCCATTTCTGATGCTCAAGCGACGGAAGTGCAAGGCAAAGTAAACACATCTTTTACAGCTTCTTCAGAAAACATTGAATCTGTTCATAGACCTGAAATCGTCCATCTAGAAGATTATGAAGAGACGACAGTTTCAGCCGGGTCAAGTGGTTTTCAGATACAAAATCAAAGTGCATCAGGTGTATCAGACCTGCTCTATGCAACAACTGATGAAGAATATAAAACGTCTCTTGAAAATAGCAAATGGCAAACTTTGAATTACGATAAAAAAAAATTTATTGATTCTCTAGCATGTGTCGTCAAAACAGGTCATTCAGAAAGTAAAAGTATTTCTGGAAATGAAAATTTGATTTTGAGGAATGTCTCAGAGGGTGTCAATCATAAAAATATTTCACCTGAAATGCATTCTCAAGGTCACAATAATAAGAAGAAAAGGAGTACCGACTTGAAGGAACCTATCTCTACCAAGCAGGATGACAATGCTGTGGCTGGTCCTTCCGGATTCTGTTCTGGTAAGAAGAAATTTCCTAAGAACTCTTGTAAGAAAGATGCTCCTAAAACGAATTATCGAACGCACACTAGCTATAAGCGCGATATATGCAAGAAGCAGTTCTCTCAAAAATCAGGTATCGGCCTACATTACATAACCCACACGGGCAAAACACCTTATGTATGTGATATATGCGGAAAAGAATTTACTCAGGAAACAGATCGCGACAGACATCATCAAACCCATACCGGTGAGAGACCTTTTGTGTGCTACGTCTGCAATAAAGGTTTTGCTCGAAAGTGTAATCTTAAGAATCATGTTAGGACTCACACTGGCGAAAAGCCTTTTGTATGTGATGTTTGTAATGAAGCTTTCGCTCGAAAGGATACTCTTCAAACACATGCTCGTACCCACACTGGAGAAAAGCCTTTTGTATGTGAAGTTTGTAATGAAGCTTTCGCTCAAAAGAGTAATCTTAAAAGACATGTTCGTACCCACACTGGAGAAAAGCCTTACAAGTGTCCATTTTGTGGAAAAGCTTTCACGACCAGCAGCCATTGTAATATCCATCAGAGGAGCGCGCATAAGTGAAATCAACTTGTAAACTACCAAAATATAATTCTTTTTTTCTTGTGTGGAACTATTTTACATTCTTATCCGAATTGAAATAATTTTAACATGCGAGGACGCACACGGGAGAAATACCTTATAAATGTCCAGATTGTGAAATGACATTCGCGCACAGCAGTGATTGTTAAAAGCCTGACAGAAGAAAGCTCGAGTGAAAGTAATCAACAAATTACAGAAATCATAATTTTACACTCTTTATCGAAATGTAAGGAATTTTAAGTGCAAGTTGTTATAATTTTATTTTTAAATTTACTGTATGAATTTTATTACTTTGACGAAGTATATTTCCTGATACAGAACCCATAAGCTTATTGTATTTTACTAATAATTGACAATGAAAATATTTTTTCAGTTCAAATGCCTTTATATCTGAGTGTATGAATATTGCTTATATTTTTTCAAATCCTAATAAAAATTTTAACACATTTATATTAAAAATGCATTTTTATCCTCTCTTCAAATAAAATTATTTTGGTTTTGATTTTCGGTCAATATTAAATATTTCCAAATTTAATGGTATCTACCGTTTCATTTATAGTTTTTCAGAGTATTTCGGAAAACATTTTAATGCTAACTTAGTATTGGTTTTAAATAATGATACGTAAAACGATATTTTGACTGAAAAAATTACTTGTGAGCGGTAAATTATTGTAATAATCGATAAATTAATGTAAGCAACACTTTTTTTAATTTGATGTTTTTTTAATGAATAATTTTTGCTGCAATTTTAAAATATTGATAAAACAAAAATCTATTTTTAATATTAATGACGAATTTCGCAAGGAGTACCTTTCTTCACATCTTGAAAATCGTTCTCTACAAGAGATATTTAATGCATTTTTGTAAAAAGTTAATAAATATTTTTATATTAAATCTAAAATATCAATATCTCTGTGATATATTGTTTTCCTTTCTAAGAAATACTTTGTAGTCATTTTCTATGAAATAAATAAATTCAATAGCAGTTTTTCCCAATGATGTGTGTAATTTTTATTGGTACTTAAGATAAACATGTGAGTTGACACATGCAGGAATTGCCAAATTTGCAAATTTGTCTAATGTACATTTTCAATGCGTGGAATTTGGAGGACCAACCGGTGTTTTTGAAATGTTTGGTAGCAACTTAATTAATTTTAAAACACACGTCATTTAGACAATAAATTTCCAATGCAAAAAATTGTTTTTAAACATACCAAATTTCGAAGCATTATCATTTCAATGATAAGTTTTAGACGCGTCATTGTATTTTCTATTTTTAACACATTAAACAAACATGTTTAAATTAATTTTGCATTAATATGTTTCATTGTTGAAGTGAAAATCTGATTATTTTCATTTTTCTTAACTTTTTATCTTGTATTTTTCTATTGCTAATGTTCAACATTTAAGATTCGGCGGATTTTGCGTGTTGTGTTTTTTTTTAATGTAAGGTATTCTTTTATAAAAATTTTTGAAGATTTTTTTTTTTTGTAATTATAATTAAAGTTTTGTTTCGAATCATGCGGCACCTGAAATTATTTAATTGTACCCATTTTTAATACTGCTGTCTCTTAATATAATTTCATCTAGTTTCAAAGACAATTGTTTTGTGTTGATGTGCCGGGTATGTGATTTTTATTCATTTTCCCTCAAAGCTAACTAATTCTATATATTCGAATCATTTTCCTGGGAATGAATTCATTGTTCTTTATGTGTTCAACATGAGAGTCTTTTAAGCATCGCTTTGATTCGACCAGCATATTAGATATATAGCAACGTTAAACTATTATCGGGATTGAAAACTATTTTAATATTCAGAATTTTTATATTGATACATTTTCTTATAATATAATCTCACCTGGTTTCGAAGAATATTGTATTGTGCTGATGTGCCGAGGCATTTTATCGTCATTCTTTTCTCCTAAACATTAATGAATTATCATTTCTTCGAATCATTTTCCTGGGAATGCATTAACTGGGTTTTATGTATTTAACTTGAAAGTCTTTTACGCATCGCTTGAATTTCAACCAGGTCATTAGTGATACAACAACGTATTAGTGATAAAATGAATGCAAGGAAACAAATTTTTCAGGGTTGAAGCTACAGATACTGGATTCCTACTATTACAGAATAATGCATTTGTGAGCAATCTGGTTATTAAAAAAATTAATGAATGTTAAAAGCAACAATTATTTGTTGGAAATTTTTTGGTCGGCATATAAAAAATGTGTATTTACTTTTTAGATTATGATTTTGGCTGTAATTAATAATACATTGTAATGTGATAAAATTATAAAATTATTTTATTATTTAATTTTTGAACAGAGTCCGAGTAAATTTGAAATATTCTTTTCAGAGGTTTTCTTTTCTTTGCCATTGTTAATTCAACTAAATTGCATTAAACCTTGGTGTTAATTTCATATATATGATGCATGAGGTTATGCATGAAATGTGTGCGTGCGTTTTTCATAAAGAAATACATTTGAATTTTTAAAGTTTCTTCGATATACTGGCAGAATCATTTAACCTTAAAATTTATCTCCTTGAATTGATTAGATATTTTTTACAACATTCCTTCGATTCAAACTCTAGAAGGGAGTAAGGTTATCTTTAAATAAAATCTGATATAAAAATTGATTAGCATTAATTTGAACTATTTCATATTTTTTTCAGTTGAACTTACGATTGTTTATAAAGCACAGAATATATGTTTTTGAATAGGCAAAAATATTTTCGGTTTTTTTTTTTTTTTCGATATTTCAGAGATAAGCTTCTATTTTTTACATCTTGTTATATAAAGAAATAGAAAAAAGGAAAAAGTCTTCTATTAAGACTTTTTTAATTAATTATTGAAATGGATTAACAAGACAGATGCCAAACGAAGAAATTTCGATCAAGGATATTTCGTATCCAGTGTTTTCTAAACAAAATCTGTTTTTTTAATATAATTTTTTAACAATTACTTTTTGTACTTCTTTTGCAAATTAAGGAAAATTTAAAAAGCTTTGCAGAAAATTACACAAATCGAAGGCTCGTTTTAAACATTAGATGTTGGATATTATTTTAGAATATGATAACAATCTTAAAATTAAGGTAGATTCTCTAGCACGTTTTTAATGTAATTTTCCTTCATTAAATATAATTTAAATGTATAAACAATTTTAGTTTTTATAATTAATCAAAACATTGCGACTATGTTCTTACACTGCTGGAATGAATTGAAACCTTGATTTCTTTTTATTAATATTCACTGAATATTTTTTATTATACGAAAAATTAATAGCCTGATTTCTATGTCGGTTATGCGATGGAATATTGATCTCCGGAAAGATTCACCCTTGCAATTTTCACAAAAACATAACTTGTGTTCACCTCTCTGATCAGAAGAATCAGTACTAATTCAAAATTAATGAATAATCCTGATAATTTCAATTTCAATTCTATTTTATTTTTTTGAACGAATGAAGATCGATCTAAAGAAAATGCATGGATGATTGTGAAATGTTGCTTAAAGAGACCAAACGGCAGTCTTTTAATATATGCAAAATGCTTTTTATGAGTTCCTTAGTGTACAATACAACGAATATTTTTAAATAATTTTTTTTTAAATTGCGATTTTAATTGCGCATTTTGTTTTCTCACCAGACAATAAGGAACCAGTTAATGAAAATGATCAAAGTGTCAGGAGGACTAGCAGACGATCTGATGTAAGTATCATAACGTAACACTGATTCCTCGACGCGTTCGAAGGCGCACGGATAAAAAAACTGAATAACCGGACTGCCACTATAGCAATTGGAATTGTGGTTGAGTTCTAAAGGCCATTACTGGCCACGATAAAGCTCTTCCCTAAGGAAGTATGTCCCGTCATCGATGGGAGGTGCAGACCCATACCTTTTCGTTCACCCACAAAGGTGACGAGAACCTACCCCCAGGTTTCTCATCCTCAATTCCGATGTGCCTCTCGGGGGGCGGATTGATGCAAATATCAGGAGTGCTAGTAGTTTTATCTAGTGTAAACTCAAGGGTTCAAAGTAGGGATGAGGATAAGATTGCTAATGTAATTAATTCTACTTACCTTACTTCTAGTTACCTTACATAATGTAAATGGTGTAGAACTTTCCAAAATGCGTCGTATAAAAGCAGAATTAACATGTTATTATTGTGGTAAACAATTCAATGGAAAAATCGGTTTTGACAATCATATTAGAATATAAACTGGCGAAAAGCCAGTTGCGTGTAGTGAATGTGCAGTAAAGAGAAATTTTCTCAAAAATAAGTCTCTTCAAGCCTCACAGAATAGACATTGGCATGTAGCTCTTTCTTGTGCTATATACGACGAAAAGAATTTGCTCCGAAAGAAAATCTGGTCCATCATCATCGGTCATGAGAAGGGTATAAGCCTTTTCTGTGTGATGTGTGTAACAAGAATTATTGTCAACATTACAATCTTATGGTACATGTCAGGACACACACAGGAGAAACTCCTTGTAAACGGCCAGTTTATGAAAATACTTTTACAAACAGCAGTAATTACATCTGGCATCATAGGAGAAAACAGCTACTTAAACCAACTTGAAACGAACATTAGTTCAAATTTGAATACACCACTTCATTTATTGTAATGCTCGAATGACGACATCTGCACTTCAATAAACATTTAAATATCACGTGAAAGATACCAAATGTGAAAAACCATTCTTTTAAATAAGAAAGGGCCCAGGAAAAAATATGTTTCCGTATTTTGTATCACTGATATTTTATTTATTCATAGTCATTCATTTTTTATTTATTGATATTTATTTATAGTTGTATTCCAAAACAACCGTTCATTCCACATCTGATTATTGAAATAGAGTTTAGAAGTAAATAATCATAATCTTATTTTTTTATCTACCAAAAAAAGAAAAGAACAGAAATCATTTCCTTTAAAGGTTATGGGTAGCAGAAATAAATAACTCCAAAACAGATTTTCTTATAAAAATATTAATGAAATTATTTTTACAGAATCTCATTGAATTACAAATATTTCATATTTTTTATTTTAGAGAAAAAAAATCATAAAATTATTTTGAATAAAATGTGGTGAGAGGTGAAGCATTATTTTATATACGTGTGTCCTTCTCTTTTATAATCATATTTTTTCACCTTCTTTTATAATATCTTCTTTCATGCACAATTATTTTTAAATCTGGCAGGATTTTTGTTTGTTGAAATAAAAGATCAAAATACACTCAAATAAATTCGAATCAATTTCCAGAACTCAAGTTAAATAACTCCAATTTTCCATGTTTCTAAGCTACTCTGTGTTCTAGATCATAATCTTTATTTTTTATAACTCATTTGGTATGCAGATTAAGATAAATCAAATGATTCCACAAACATTTACATAAAGCGAATGCAGATTTTAAATATTAAATATCGGATTTTTTGAATTTAAGATTTTTACTTTTGAATTTTGAACAGGGCTCTTGCACGTTATTAAAGAAACAATGCATTCGTAGTTTATTTATCGACTTGCGTGCACTTTAAATATAGCAAGAGCTACGAAATTGAAACGTGATCACTACCTCTGCAACATATTAATGACAGGAGGAATAGAAATTTAGTTTCTGCTCTCCAATAACAATTTATTTTAAAATTTTGATGTCGGAATTTTTATTTAAATTTAAAATTGATGGATCGATATTTGTGTCAGCTTTGTAATAAAATATTGATTTACGGTGAGAATCATCCTTGCTTCTGTTATAAGAATCCTGTATTACCTATAATAGTCAGAACATTGTGTATTTCCAATCATAGGTAACACCGATGTGTATTACCTATCATAGCCAGAATAATAAGATAAAAACCACGGTTAGGGAAAACAGAAATCTCCGGAAAATTCTAATAATGATTCCCGATATTTATGTCAAGCTACTCGATCAAATGAAAGTAAAAAATCTCAGTTCTTGAATTTACCGCTCTTTCAAAACAATGAAATTTTCTCAATTTTGCCTTCCTTGGTGATAAAAGGGAGTAGGTCATTTTCAGAGAAGACCTCCAACAATGCATTACAAATGAATCCTTATGACAATTCATATTTTAATTCCCTTTCAGAAATTCACGTGAGTGAAGTCCGAAGCGAAAAAACGCATCTTTTACAGCTTCTCCAGAAAATGTTAAATATAATTGCAGATTTGAAAATGATTTTCACCATATTTATAAGATAACACAGCAGGTTGTCACCCGATCAAATGGTGTTGACGAGCAGAAACAAAGAAAATCAGGTGTATCCGATTTTATTCAATCTGGAGAAGACTGTAAAACGATCCTTGAAAAAAGCAAATGGAAATCTTTGGAAAAATATAAACATATTTTTTGGACTCTGTAGAATCTGTAGTTCGAAACTCTCGTTCAAATAATAACATTTCTGGAACTGTGAATTTGATTGCGAATCCTAATCTCAAACTAGGAAGTACGGAACTAAGAAATGGCATGATCCATGTATCAGGGAATGTAATGGATGAAAATATTTCACTTCAAATGCTCTCTCAGATTCACAGAAAGAACTTGAAAATACTTACCAATGTGAAAGTACCATTCTCTTCCAAGTAAGATGACAGACAATGTTATGGCTGTATCTTCCGGAATACATCCTCGCAAGAAGAAATTCCATGCCATTATGTCCTTAGGAATTCAAGATTAAAACTCATCACTATAGACCAAATACTATAGCCTATAGACTAGCCTTTCGCGTGCCACACATGCTGTAAACAATTCTCTCAGAAACTAGTTCGTGGCAAGCATTAGAGAATACACACTGAAGAGAGAGCCATTTGTGTGTGATATATGCAGAAAAGAATTTTCTCAGAAAATAAACCTAGACAAACATTATCAGACTCACAAGGGTGAAAAGCTCTTTTCATGATACGTATGTAAAACGCTTTTGCTTATAACTCTACTCTTAAGATACTGTAACATTCCCCATTTCCCAGTACTGATAGGACATTTACAGCCAGCTGTGTCGTCGCTGTTAATTACTTAAATTCTCGAGATAGCCAGATGGTGGATTTTTCACTGGGTGGTTTCGCATCTGTTCATTAGCGACTGCAGTCAAAGACCTCAGGAGGGAATTCCTCGTCCAAGAGATATTGATAGTACCTTCAAAGAGAAAGGGATGTCCGAACATCTGGATTCGAAGTGTTTCTCATTGTGAAAGGACTACGATAACTCCGTGTTCCAGAATAATCAGTTATGAAAGTTGCATCACTAAACGGAACTTCCTACGACCGACTGGCGCCGTTGAGGGAGCATACTGCTGAACCCCGATTGGCCGAAAGAGAGCTCAAATGATCAATGTAAATTAAAAGGCGGAGATTGTCGCCAAAATATAGTGCGGAGTTTTTTTTAGGGAGAGGAGAAGAAACGAATTGGAGGCAGACTGTTGGACTACTCCCACGAGTTTTGAGTCCGAGAACTACCCCTGGAGTTGTCGTGTTGACTAACAACTTGTTAGTTCTCTGTGGTGTTGTTTCTCCTTATTGGTGGAGAACTGAGTTGCAAGATAAACCTTCGACTTCGACTGTTGTGTCTCCTACTACAGGTGTAAATAACTATTTATTGAACCAAGATTAGAACAAGTTGTTCTTTTGTATATATAGGGCTGTAAAATAAAGAATTGTCTGGAAATTCTGCTTAGTTATTTGATCAGTCTAGATCAAGACATTACAATACACATCTGGACTCACTTTGGGTAAAAACCTCATAAATGCTCACCTTATGAAAAGATTTTCACTAGCGGCAGTGTTTGTAATAGACATCACATTAGAAAGCATGGATGAAATCAAGCAGGAAATTACGGAAAAAACACTTTTAATCTTGTATGGAATTGCTTTAGATTCTTTATAGAATTGAAACAATTATAATCCAAAATCGCTTCATTTTTTAAATTATTCTGTGAATTTCACTACTTGACGAAGCGTATTCCTGATATCACAATATAAAATATTTTTAAACCACAATTGACGATGAAAACGTATTTTTAGTTGAAACGGATTTATACATAATGTTAAAGGTTTTTAGCTTTATTTCTACATTTCATAGGCTTTATCCTAGTACATATTCTAATACTTAATACCAACAATATATGTTCATTTTTCTTTCAAAAAGGTGATTTCTTCTTCTGTCTTTAATTTAAAATTATATATTTTCAAATACAATGATAGTCACTTTTCCCCCCCTGCGTTTTAGGACATTTGAATACCAAATAAGTGTTGTCAATAGTATAGAATATAACGGTTTAAAAGAACACATGTACTTGAAGATTAATAACTCTAATAATTGACTGCAATTTGGTGTTTGCATTAGTTTTTTTTAACTTGATATTTAATTAATAATACTCTTTGTATTTTTTACAATTGAAAAATTTATAAAAAATGTAAAATCAATTTTTAATATTAATGGTGATTTTGACATAGAATTCATTTCTTTATTTATAAAAAATGAGGTTTACAAAAGATAGTTAATGTAGTTATTAAATGCAACAATAAATATTTTCATACTTAGTAACAGAGTCTAATGTCTGTGATATTTTTCCCCTTTTAGACATTCTTTGTGGTCATTTCAAATGAAAAAAAATAGATTCATTATATTGATGAACAATTTTTTTTCATTAATTTTAGTAATCTTTGCTAATAATAGAGTTTAATCTGTGTGTGTTGTTTGCTGGGGTTTACAGTGCTAGACTGTGGAGCTAGAACTCTGAAATTAGCGAATGTACTTTTTAAATATTGAGAAGTTTCAACTCGGAACAGGTTTTCTTTAAAACCTTAATTACAATTTTTATTAAAAATTTATTGAAATTTTGCGTCTAATTTCCAAAAGTCAAAAATAATTTTTACACCACCACAAAATTTTAAGCATCATCCTTTGAATTATACAATTTTTCAATATATAATTATTTTTATTTTTAACAAATAAAAAAAAATACTTTCAATATTATTTTAGAGAGATGTCTTCCATTGTTGAATGAAACTCAGATTGTTTTTAGTGTCATTATTAACACTTCATTTTGACATTTTCTGCATCGTTTGTGGCCATGATATCAAGATGATCCGACTTATTTTTCATATTGACTGATTTCAGTGTAAAATAATATTACAATTTTGGAAGGGTTTTTTTTTTTTAATTTACAATTAGAGTCTTCTTCCAAATCATGCAAAAGTGAAAATTCTTTAAATGCATAAATTTTTAATACCACCGTTCTTTCTTGTGATGTATTTGGATGTATAAACACACGGATAAATAAGCAGAACAGTGTAAAAAGAAAGCATATATTAAGGGCCTAAAAATTTGAAGATTAAAAATATTCTACTGAGAAAGCCACTAAAACCACATTAGACAAAATATTTAATTAAATTTCTTTAGTATTAATACAGATGAACGATCTGATCGTCAAAGAATGTTAGTAGTACTTATTATTGTTAAGTTTACTGACTAAAGAATCATTGTTTGGCATACTGCTTCATTCATATGGTGTAATCTCTTACCAGACTATAAAATATTTAGGTAAAATTTAAAAATAAAAAAAAATAAGAGGAAAAGGAAACAAAACTTCTTTAAATGCTGATTCACAAATAGTGAACAATAGTATAATGTGTTAGACATTTGTAAAAGAACGAACAATTATGAACATTTTTAAAAATTTGGATGGCATTTTTCATCCACTAAGTCTTGCATGTTAAGAGGCAATGGGAAGAAAAAGTGACGACAACGAACATTAAAATCAAGGCATTCAATCAAAATATGTGAACACTAAAATCAATAGGACAAGTGGATCATATTGATGACTTTTTACTGAAATGGAGACACCATATGTCTCCTTATTGGAGGCGAGTCAATTTAACATCAACTTCAAGTGCAAGGACAATGGTATATAAACTAGTTGTGGGTTTAAGTGAATGAACGTATTTCATTCTGCATCCTCAGATCATAGGATTTTTGCCAATTACATTAACGGTAACTAACAAATCTCCCTCTCACAAAGCAGTGTAGAAGTCCTGGAAAGAGAAAGCAGGTTTCGTGTTTATAAACAGAATATGTATATCATAGCATGAAATATCCACTTGACACTGAATAAAGAGAAATATGACAATGGAGCCTCTATTTTGTAGAATTCGATTGAAATAATCAAAATTAAAGAAGTGTGAAGGCAACAGTGATACGAAGAATAGGCATACAAAAACAATAATTCTTTTTTCATGCCGTTCACATTCCATTTGTGTGCTTGGTGCATCTTACTAGAATTTGAATTTATTGGAGCTTTGTATTAGTAGCAATTTATAATATTCGAATGGATTCTATTACATCAAGAATTAAATAAAAAATTACAAATTTGAAATTTGAAAAAAAAAATAGATTGTCTTTTCTTAAAACTGGATAACTCTCAAGATAATATTTCTTTTTCACAAGTTTTGAGAATCAACTTAAAAATCTTATATAATCTTATCTCCCTGAAACGTTTTTTCCAGTTCTGTAATGGAAACTAAAAGCAATATTTGCTTATATGACTCAAACAATCTATATATGTAGAATATGTTCAAAACAGCGGCTAACCAAAACATATATATTTTGTTCTTGAGCTTTGCAACAAAAATTAATTAAAATTATTAATTAGGTTTGAGGGCTCTACATTTTCTTGACGGATGTAATAAATAATAAAATAAGTGGATTGAGAAGGGTTTCGTTAAACGCACTTTTACTCTAAAATAAAATTTTAAAAACCCAGCTTAACTTTGTGTACGTCTGGAGAGAGTTGGTTTAGTAATTAAAATAATGGTACAGATCAAAGATTTAAAAATTAAAGCAGCTAATTTCATTTTCTGCACTTCAAAACAATAAAAGTAAATCTCACGAACAAAATCCCACAAAAACTTTGATTAAACAAATTAACTCAAAACAGAAACTATTCCTCATCTTAATGCCAATTTCGCTTTTATAAGACTAAAACTTTATTTCCATTTGTACACTTGTTAATTTGTAATCACAAAATGAGAAAATATATGCTTATTAATTCTGATTCTCATATATTTCATTTAATAGTAAATCCAAAAAAATACAATTTCTTTCTGCAGAATTTTTAGATTTATGTATTATTAGCCGAGCTCCGCATCCAATTGGTCCGCTGGAATTAATTGTGAAAAAAAAATTTCAATTTTTGCAGCTTTGTGTAGATGACTTTATCAGCCAATTATTTTATTAATCAAAAATTCTGTTTTACATGTAATTCATATTACCATATTAGAAAAGGTACACCCTTTTGTTCATTGCTTCATGTTACATTCCAGGTTTTCTGTCTAATTTTTATACATCCAATTATATCACATGAGAGCAGGAATTAAAAAACTGTAATTGTAAAACTTTAATTGTAAAAAAATTCGATCAATCACTACTCTAATTGAAGTTATACCATAATTTGAAAAAAAATATATTTCATTAAATTCTTACTTTATGATAAAAACTATTCAAAATAATACATTAAAATAAATTGGCATATTTTTTCTTGATCATTAATAAAACGAAGAAAAAATTATAATAAAATGTTATTAGCCAAAATGAAAAAGATTTGCATTTCAATCCTCGAATGAAATACACTCATGTCCAAACTTAAGGTCACAAACATAAAATCTGCGAAAAATAAAAAAACTATTCACTGTGTTGACACGAAATTTGGCACAGAGGTACACTACAATGGAAGAAAGAACATAGACACATAACAACATGGAAAAGATTTTAATTGGGAATTAAGAAAAAGGATATATCAAAAAGTGTTATATTATGAATCAGAGATTAAGCATTTATCTCGGAAAAAGCCTGTTCTTATATGGAATGTGACCACCATGCACTGCTATCGAGGCTTCACAACGAGCTTTCATACTGTTTATGAGGATGTCAATATATGCTCGGTGCAACAAATTCCATTCTTCCAAAAGCGCGCCTTTTAACTCTTGGAGGGTATTAGAAGGGGGGTTACGATGTGCAATGGCTCTTCCGAGGCCATCCCAAACATGTTCAAAAGGATTGTGATCCGGAGTCCTCGAGAGCCAGTCCATACGTCGAATATCCGCTTCCTTCAGAAAATCATCAACGATCTGGTCTGTGTGTGGAAGCGCGTTTTCATCCATAAACATGAAGTCTGGGCCAAACGTACCCCGGAACAAACTCACATAGGTTTCAAGGATCTCATCCTTATAGCGATGTGCATTGACTGTACCCACATCGAAGATGTGCAGTGGTGTACGACTGCTCGACATTATGCCACCCCATATAAGGATTCCTCTGCCACCAAATCTGTCGATTTCTTTTACGTAGGAGGGATGATAGTGAGCTCCTCACTCTCTCCAGGTGAAGATTCGACGAGTGTCACTCTGTGTGTTAAATCTCGACTCATTACTGAAACGAACACGCCCCCATTTTTGCTGTATCCAAGACTGATAAGTTAGGCACGACAACAGCCCTGCTTTTCTGTTGGATGCAGTCGAAGGGACCCACTCAACTGGTCGCCGGGCACAAAGGGCCCTCTCTGCTAGACGTCTGTATACTTTTTGTCTAGGAGTTCTTAATCCAGACGCAGCCTCAAGGTCACGAGCAAGTTGAGGAGCCGTTGTCAGCCTATGCCGTCGGGCGCTTAATGCCAAATAGCTATCAGGAATCGTTACTCTGTGACGGACTTCCTGGTTACAGTACCACTTGTTTGGAATTTATTCCACAACCTGGATACCACTTTCGGTGCCACCTGTAACCATCGAGCCACCCCCGCTTGAGACTGCCCAGCTTCAAGCATGCCAACGGCTCTCCATCTCAAGGAATCGTCTAAACGATTATGAGAACTCATTCTCACTGGAAACAGCTTACATTTTTTGTTTTTATGTAAGATTCAAAAAATTTCAGGCAAAAATCCCAGATGCCTAAACGGTCTAATTTCAGTAGTTCCTCAAAAACTAATGCTAATAACCTTTTTTCCCTCGAGAAAGGTTAATATCGTGTTACCGGCCCTTCACAATATATAAAATATAATTTGTTTAAATTTTATTGGTAGGCATTTAGAATTACTTTGAAAAATATTTTTGTGACCTTAATTTTGGACATGAGTGTATATTGCTTTAAAATATGCTTAAAATATTTATTTAAGAATTTATTAAAATTTAAAAAAAAACCAACGACAAAATCTGTTGACATTGAAAAGACAATGCATTGACTTTTGTGATATTGAAAAGATCATTTTTGTGCAGTAATATTTTTAGGAATTTATAAAAGCGAATATTGCTAATATTGTTGAAACTATCAATCCATAAATAAACAATGTGCAAAAACACCTATATAATTTTTCTGAATCTATATAATAAAATATAAAATATACATTTTATTTAGACTGCGCTAATGCTGCTACAAACTAAAACACAAATGAACTTAACCAAAATTAGAAATAAATATTAAGTTAATAGCCAAAGAATCAAAAAGAAAGATTAACTGAATCCGGCCCGAAGACTTTCTCAAGGGTCACCCTCGGGCAAGGATTGAAACCAGGGATTTTTTCTGTGAGGGGTCTGACTTTCGTCCAACAAACTGACCCCTCGTGACCCGAAAATCCCAGAAAATTGAGGTTTTAGAGATAAATTAGTATCACAAGATTAAAACAAGTAAAAACACTAGCAAAAACCAATCCAAATAATACCACAGCAAATCAAACCACAAAATACATGAAAATAGAACCAAAAAGTAATATAAACACAAGGCAAAATACTTACAAATTGAAAGTACAATTCTGTATAAAACTACTTGAAGTTAAAACGTGCTATTGTAGATGCATTTCGTTAAGCTAAACTAAAATTTAATTTTTCCACGTTTACAGCTATATCCGCCTCCCATGTTTCGTCATAATGCATCGTCATCAAACTTGCAGCGCCATCTATTGAATTAAAACTCAAAGCTAACAAACCGGAGGAAGTCAGAAATTAAACAGACCCTCTCTTATCAAAAGTTCTATATTGCAAAAGTTTTTGGGAAATTCGTTAATAGTTAAATTTTTAATGAGATTGTTTGTTGCTAAGATATAAGAGCTTTTATTATTGCAAATTTTTTTAATTCTGTTAAATTGTGAAAATATCAAATTTTTGAAAATTTTAGAGTTTAAATTAGAATGGTAGTTACTAAGTTTAATTATTTTGAAGTTAAATTCATCCCTTTTTTCATAAATACCTATCAAAGTTTTTCCATCATCAATTTCTATATTTAAATCTAAATAATTAGCTTTAAGTTGATTTTCGTTTGTTTGAGTTAAAACTAATTCTTTTGGGTAACAGTTAATAATATCATGAGGATTATCCACATTTAACAAAATTAAGTCATCAATATACCTCCAGCCTATTATTAAGTTAAGTTTAATTATTTCTTTTTCATAATAATGTAGGAAAATATTGGCTAACGCACTTGAAAAAGCTGTTCCCATTGGAATTCCTTTTTCTTGTTTATAAAATTTATTCCGTTAAAAACATAGTTTTCTTTAATATTAAATTTACATAACTCTAACCAATTGGTTTTTGTAATAATATCTCTGTTTAAATATTCTTCATATATATTAGTACAGACATCTATTAACTTTTCATGAGGTAGATTAGTGTATAAATTTTCAAAATCATAAGTATTAAGCTTATTAATATTGTTATTTTTTAGGAAGTCCAAAATATCTTTGTTACTATTGATAATAAAATTATCTTCCTCTTTAATTTTATTCAGGACAATTTTTAAGTATTTAAAGAAATGTTTTCCCGTATAGTAATTGTAACTGCCGGTGCTACAAGTTACGAATCTAAAATTTATTGGTTTTTTATGAAATTTTATTGTTGGGAAGAGGTAAGGGTAGTTTAAAGAGCAAGTTTTGATTTTAATTTTTTTAGCGAAAGCTAGCATCCTTTTATCCAATTCTTTTTTCCCGGTGTTAATTAGTTTGTCAGTTGAATTAGAGTTATATTCATTAGTTAGAAGTTCTTTATAATAATATTTACAAATTAAACCGAAATTATTTGCCGATTTATCTATTACTGTAATAACAAACCTCTCTTTTAAATTTTTTAGTTCTTTTTTCAAAGCTTTGTTGAAATAAATTCCTCTTTCTTTAGTTCTAACGTTGTCTGCATTAAATTTTGTTTTAATGTCTTCTAAGATCCTTACTTTCCATTCTCTGAAACCTTCTGGAGGCCAATGGTATTTCCTAGATAATTTGGAAATAAAAATATCCAAATCTTGTCCGATAGAAATTAAGATTTTTTTAAAGTTAACTTTTTCTCTTAATCTAAATTTCGTGCCCCTTTCCATTAAATCTCTTAAAGAGTTAGAATCTATAATTTTCAAATTTCCTGTTATAATATGTCCTTTGTCAGCATCTAAATAATCTTTATAAATATCTTTGTTACAGTTACAGTCTGTCTTGTCTATTTTATTTAAATTTTTGCTATAGTAATTATAGTTACAGATTCTTTTTCTTAAAGTTGCTGAATAACTAAATGCTATTGAAGCTATTGCATTATCCTTTAAAGGAAAAAAATCGTTATTGTTGTGCATAACTTTAGGTTTTCGAAGCAAACATCCAAAAATCTCACTACACAATATTCTTTATTTAAATTACTTTTAGTTTTAAATAGTAAATCGTTTTTTCCTATATTAAGCTTGAATTTGATAAGATCTAGAATTATGAATTTAGTGAATGAATTTTCAAACTTTAAATCTTCAAATTTGTTATTAATAAACCATCTAATTTTATTTTTCCTAAAGCCAAATAGATATTTCTTAATTTTAAGAATATTTTCATTATTATGTTCCAAATTACACAAATTCTGAAATTCCTCAGTTACTATATCAAAATTGCCGCCTCTACCTTTTCCTCTCTTAAATCTTTTACTTTTGTTTTCATTATCTAGAAAGTCTTTAAAGATTTTAAGTTTGTTATAAATACAAATGTTATCCAAATCCCCGTAACCTTCTCCATTTAATTTGCTATTGAGTCCATAAGGAAACAAAGTTTTTAAATTACAAATATAAATATTTTCCAAGTCTAATCTTTTGTTTAAATCAATAATATTATCTACCAGAATGTAAATATTAATGTTATCAAAATTATGACATTGGAAGTGTAGTAGCTCATAATCAAAAGACTCATTTTTACTAAAGTTTTTAATAGCAGATCTATGGCCATTTATTCGTTTATTTAGTTCAGTACAGGTTTGTCCTATGTAATTCAAATTACATTCTTTGCAATTTAATAAATAAATAAGATTTTTATTTTTGCAGAACAAATCTAGATTTGAAATTTCCTTATTAATTTGTTCTTTATTAGCAAGTGGACAAGTCTTACATTTTTTGTTATTACAAATTCGATATTTTTTATTATTTTTAAATTTTTTTAAACAAAACAATTGTGCAAGTAACTTTTTGTACATGGATGCTCCAAGCACAAAGCTATCCACAGTGCCCCTTGGTAAAGCGCGCCACGGGCCATGCGCTATGAGAAAATCTTTTATTGACCTTTGCATAATTTATTTTAATGGTACCTGAAAGAAAGAAACTCTCCTTGCCTCAACAATCCGGAAATCTCGAATCAAATCCAAAAAGGTAGAATTTTTATTTTTAAAGTATGCATTTAGTGGAAAAGCGCAAATGCAGCTTAATTCCAACCAGATGCAAGAATAAGAAACTATCAATCCATAAATAAACAATGTGCAAAAACACCTATATAATTTTTCTGAATCTATATAATAAAATATAAAATATACATTGTATTTAGAGAGCGCTAATGCTGCTACAAACTAAAACACAAATGAACTTAACCAAAATTAGAAATAAATATTAAGTTAATAGCCAAAGAATCAAAAAGAAAGATTAACTGAATCCGGCCCGAAGACTTTCTCAAGGGTCACCCTCGGGCAAGGATTGAAACCAGGGATTTTTTCTGTGAGGGGTCTGACTTTCGTCCAACAAACTGACCCCTCGTGACCCGAAAATCCCAGAAAATTGAGGTTTTAGAGATAAATTAGTATCACAAGATTAAAACAAGTAAAAACACTAGCAAAAACCAATCCAAATAATACCACAGCAAATCAAACCACAAAATACATGAAAATAGAACCAAAAAGTAATATAAACACAAGGCAAAATACTTACAAATTGAAAGTACAATTCTGTATAAAACTACTTGAAGTTAAAACGTGCTATTGTAGATGCATTTCGTTAAGCTAAACTAAAATTTAATTTTTCCACGTTTACAGCTATATCCGCCTCCCATGTTTCGTCATAATGCATCGTCATCAAACTTGCAGCGCCATCTATTGAATTAAAACTCAAAGCTAACAAACCGGAGGAAGTCAGAAATTAAACAGACCCTCTCTTATCAAAAGTTCTATATTGCAAAAGTTTTTGGGAAATTCGTTAATAGTTAAATTTTTAATGAGATTGTTTGTTGCTAAGATATAAGAGCTTTTATTATTGCAAATTTTTTTAATTCTGTTAAATTGTGAAAATATCAAATTTTTGAAAATTTTAGAGTTTAAATTAGAATGGTAGTTACTAAGTTTAATTATTTTGAAGTTAAATTCATCCCTTTTTTCATAAATACCTATCAAAGTTTTTCCATCATCAATTTCTATATTTAAATCTAAATAATTAGCTTTAAGTTGATTTTCGTTTGTTTGAGTTAAAACTAATTCTTTTGGGTAACAGTTAATAATATCATGAGGATTATCCACATTTAACAAAATTAAGTCATCAATATACCTCCAGCCTATTATTAAGTTAAGTTTAATTATTTCTTTTTCATAATAATGTAGGAAAATATTGGCTAACGCACTTGAAAAAGCTGTTCCCATTGGAATTCCTTTTTCTTGTTTATAAAATTTATTCCGTTAAAAACATAGTTTTCTTTAATATTAAATTTACATAACTCTAACCAATTGGTTTTTGTAATAATATCTCTGTTTAAATATTCTTCATATATATTAGTACAGACATCTATTAACTTTTCATGAGGTAGATTAGTGTATAAATTTTCAAAATCATAAGTATTAAGCTTATTAATATTGTTATTTTTTAGGAAGTCCAAAATATCTTTGTTACTATTGATAATAAAATTATCTTCCTCTTTAATTTTATTCAGGACAATTTTTAAGTATTTAAAGAAATGTTTTCCCGTATAGTAATTGTAACTGCCGGTGCTACAAGTTACGAATCTAAAATTTATTGGTTTTTTATGAAATTTTATTGTTGGGAAGAGGTAAGGGTAGTTTAAAGAGCAAGTTTTGATTTTAATTTTTTTAGCGAAAGCTAGCATCCTTTTATCCAATTCTTTTTTCCCGGTGTTAATTAGTTTGTCAGTTGAATTAGAGTTATATTCATTAGTTAGAAGTTCTTTATAATAATATTTACAAATTAAACCGAAATTATTTGCCGATTTATCTATTACTGTAATAACAAACCTCTCTTTTAAATTTTTTAGTTCTTTTTTCAAAGCTTTGTTGAAATAAATTCCTCTTTCTTTAGTTCTAACGTTGTCTGCATTAAATTTTGTTTTAATGTCTTCTAAGATCCTTACTTTCCATTCTCTGAAACCTTCTGGAGGCCAATGGTATTTCCTAGATAATTTGGAAATAAAAATATCCAAATCTTGTCCGATAGAAATTAAGATTTTTTTAAAGTTAACTTTTTCTCTTAATCTAAATTTCGTGCCCCTTTCCATTAAATCTCTTAAAGAGTTAGAATCTATAATTTTCAAATTTCCTGTTATAATATGTCCTTTGTCAGCATCTAAATAATCTTTATAAATATCTTTGTTACAGTTACAGTCTGTCTTGTCTATTTTATTTAAATTTTTGCTATAGTAATTATAGTTACAGATTCTTTTTCTTAAAGTTGCTGAATAACTAAATGCTATTGAAGCTATTGCATTATCCTTTAAAGGAAAAAAATCGTTATTGTTGTGCATAACTTTAGGTTTTCGAAGCAAACATCCAAAAATCTCACTACACAATATTCTTTATTTAAATTACTTTTAGTTTTAAATAGTAAATCGTTTTTTCCTATATTAAGCTTGAATTTGATAAGATCTAGAATTATGAATTTAGTGAATGAATTTTCAAACTTTAAATCTTCAAATTTGTTATTAATAAACCATCTAATTTTATTTTTCCTAAAGCCAAATAGATATTTCTTAATTTTAAGAATATTTTCATTATTATGTTCCAAATTACACAAATTCTGAAATTCCTCAGTTACTATATCAAAATTGCCGCCTCTACCTTTTCCTCTCTTAAATCTTTTACTTTTGTTTTCATTATCTAGAAAGTCTTTAAAGATTTTAAGTTTGTTATAAATACAAATGTTATCCAAATCCCCGTAACCTTCTCCATTTAATTTGCTATTGAGTCCATAAGGAAACAAAGTTTTTAAATTACAAATATAAATATTTTCCAAGTCTAATCTTTTGTTTAAATCAATAATATTATCTACCAGAATGTAAATATTAATGTTATCAAAATTATGACATTGGAAGTGTAGTAGCTCATAATCAAAAGACTCATTTTTACTAAAGTTTTTAATAGCAGATCTATGGCCATTTATTCGTTTATTTAGTTCAGTACAGGTTTGTCCTATGTAATTCAAATTACATTCTTTGCAATTTAATAAATAAATAAGATTTTTATTTTTGCAGAACAAATCTAGATTTGAAATTTCCTTATTAATTTGTTCTTTATTAGCAAGTGGACAAGTCTTACATTTTTTGTTATTACAAATTCGATATTTTTTATTATTTTTAAATTTTTTTAAACAAAACAATTGTGCAAGTAACTTTTTGTACATGGATGCTCCAAGCACAAAGCTATCCACAGTGCCCCTTGGTAAAGCGCGCCACGGGCCATGCGCTATGAGAAAATCTTTTATTGACCTTTGCATAATTTATTTTAATGGTACCTGAAAGAAAGAAACTCTCCTTGCCTCAACAATCCGGAAATCTCGAATCAAATCCAAAAAGGTAGAATTTTTATTTTTAAAGTATGCATTTAGTGGAAAAGCGCAAATGCAGCTTAATTCCAACCAGATGCAAGAATAAGAAACTATCAATCCATAAATAAACAATGTGCAAAAACACCTATATAATTTTTCTGAATCTATATAATAAAATATAAAATATACATTGTATTTAGAGAGCGCTAATGCTGCTACAAACTAAAACACAAATGAACTTAACCAAAATTAGAAATAAATATTAAGTTAATAGCCAAAGAATCAAAAAGAAAGATTAACTGAATCCGGCCCGAAGACTTTCTCAAGGGTCACCCTCGGGCAAGGATTGAAACCAGGGATTTTTTCTGTGAGGGGTCTGACTTTCGTCCAACAAACTGACCCCTCGTGACCCGAAAATCCCAGAAAATTGAGGTTTTAGAGATAAATTAGTATCACAAGATTAAAACAAGTAAAAACACTAGCAAAAACCAATCCAAATAATACCACAGCAAATCAAACCACAAAATACATGAAAATAGAACCAAAAAGTAATATAAACACAAGGCAAAATACTTACAAATTGAAAGTACAATTCTGTATAAAACTACTTGAAGTTAAAACGTGCTATTGTAGATGCATTTCGTTAAGCTAAACTAAAATTTAATTTTTCCACGTTTACAGCTATATCCGCCTCCCATGTTTCGTCATAATGCATCGTCATCAAACTTGCAGCGCCATCTATTGAATTAAAACTCAAAGCTAACAAACCGGAGGAAGTCAGAAATTAAACAGACCCTCTCTTATCAAAAGTTCTATATTGCAAAAGTTTTTGGGAAATTCGTTAATAGTTAAATTTTTAATGAGATTGTTTGTTGCTAAGATATAAGAGCTTTTATTATTGCAAATTTTTTTAATCCTGTTAAATTGTGAAAATATCATATTTTTGAAAATTTTAGAGTTTAAATTAGAATGGTAGTTACTAAGTTTAATTATTTTGAAGTTAAATTCATCCCTTTTTTCATAAATACCTATCAAAGTTTTTCCATTATCAATTTCTATATTTAATCTTGTCGGTTTGTTAGCTTTGAGTTTTAATTCAATAGATGGCGCTGCAAGTTTGATGACGATGCATTATGACGAAACGTGGGAGGCGGATATAGCTGTAAACGTGGAAAAATTAAATTT
Organism: Argiope bruennichi; assembly: GCF_947563725.1. Taxonomy (NCBI): domain Eukaryota; kingdom Metazoa; phylum Arthropoda; class Arachnida; order Araneae; family Araneidae; genus Argiope; species Argiope bruennichi. Next base: position 126,549,640 of record NC_079156.1, read on the forward strand.
TAGTTTAGCTTAACGAAATGCATCTACAATAGCACGTTTTAACTTCAAGTAGTTTTATATAGAATTGTACTTTCATCTTGTAAGTATTTTGCTTTGTGTTTATATTACTTTTTGGTTCTATTTTCATGTATTTTGTGGTTTGATTTGCTGTGGTATTATTTGGATTGGGTTTTGCTAGTGTTTTTACTTGTTTTAATCTTGTGATACTAATTTATCTCTAAAACCTCAATTTTCTGGGATTTTCGGGTCACGAGGGGTCAGTTTGTTGGACGAAAGTCAGACCCCTCACAGAAAAAATCCCTGGTTTGAATCCTTGCACGAGGGTGTCCCTTGAGAAAGTCTTCGGGCCGGATTCAGTTAATCTTTCTTTTTGATTCTTTGGCTATTAACTTAATATTTATTTCTAATTTTGGTTGCTAATATTGTTGCTTATTTTTTCTTTGCCCCAAATTCTAATATATATTTTAAGCACACCACCCTGATGAAACATTCTCATCTTTCAAATTAAATATTTTCCAATATATTCCCTTTTAAGAAACGCCCTCAAAAAGTTTCTTAAAAAGTGAAAAACACTCAGAGAGAGAGAGAGAGAGAGACATTGCACTTATATGTGTAATATGAAAATATTTATTAAAGCTTTCAATAAACACATTAAATTCATCCTATAAAACTATGATTTCCTTATAATAAGAACAGATTCCTTTGAGAAATTCGCCATTATAGTAGAAACAAATTCTTAATTCCCATTGAAGTTTTCCCTTTGGAATTTTGGAATACAAATATTATTTGTTATTAAACATCAAATTAATATATATATATATATATATATATATATATATATATATATATATATATATATATATATATATATATATATATATATATATATATATATATATATATATATATATATATATATATATATATATATATACGAGGTATATCCACAAAGTAAGTTCCGTTTCTATTTCTATCAGAGGCAGCGCTGCGACAGCAGTTCCGAGCATGCGCGGCAGTTATTCTGACTCAAGGAGAAGAAATGTACGCCATTTTCGGATCGCTGTTGCCGACGTGTTCTTTGTAGTGCTTCTTTATAATATCTACCTTAATTCAAAATGCCACCGCTTGTGAAATCAGATCTGTCATTCGTTTTCTAAATGCAAAGAAAGTTAAACCAAGTGAAATTTATCTGCAAATCTGCGAGATTTACGGAAAAATGCTATGAGTGATTCAATGGTTAGAAGATGGGTCAGGCAGTTCAATGACAGGATCAAGTGCAGGATGAAAAACGAAGTGGACGCCCGTCTTTGGTAACTGTTGAACTGGTTCACGCAGTTGCAGAGAAGCTTCAGCAAAACCGTAAGTTTACAATTAGTGCTCTTGCTATGAAATTTCCGCAAATCTCACTATCACTAATTCATGAAATTGTTACTGAAAAACTGAAATTTCGAAAACTTTGCTCACGTTGGGTACCCAAAATTCTAACTGAACAACACAAAGAACAACGGATGGGCAGTGCACTTCAGTTTTTAACACTCTACAATGAAGATGGCTAGGATTTTCTTTCTCGTATAGTCACGGGGGATGAAACTTGGGTATCTTACGACACCCCTGAAAATAAACGGGAATCAATGGAATGGAGGCACATTTCCTCCCCAACGAAAATTAAGCCTAAGCAAACCTTGACACCTAGAAAAGTCATGTACACCATTTTTTGGGACAGAAAAGGCATTTTACTGATTGATTTCTTACCACGAGGCCAATCAATCAATGCACATGTTTACTGCGAGACCATTAAGAAATTGCACCGCGCAATACAGAACAAGCGCCTAGGATTAATGTCAAAAGATGTTTTTTCTTTGCACGATAATGCCCGACCTCACACTCCGAACGTGACAAAACAACTCCTACAGAAATTTGACTGGAACGTGTTCGATCATCCGTACACGTCCCAGTACATTCCACACATCCGTATCCGTAGACCCCGGACATCGCTCCTAGCGACTTTCATCTCTTCCTACACCTAAAATCTTTACTTGGTGGTCAACACTTTAATGATGAGGACGAGCTGAAAGAACATGTTACCACATGGTTGAAAACACAGGCGGCAAACCTCTGTGAAGAAGGAATAGAAAACCTTGTGCCACAGTATGAAAAGTGCCTACAAAATTTTGGAAGCTATTTAGAAAAGTAATTTAACAGATGTAGATTTTTGTACAATAAATTTGTTTCGGTATCTGTACACGTTTTTTTTTTATATATATATATATAACCAAACGGAACTTACTTTGTGGATATGCCTCGTATATTACCTAGAAGGACAGTAAGAAGTATCATAATGTATGATATATTTGTTTTAAAGACATTCAATTTTCGTCAATCCGTCATCAAGTAACATGTAAAAACATTGTAATTTTGATATGAGAAGAATATACTTCGACAAAATTTTAAAATTCTTGCAGTCATTTTAAAGTTAAAATTTATTCAAATCGATAAAAAAATTGAAGTAGTTTCATACTAGAGTAAAAGAGCCATTTCTGTAATTTCTTGGTTGATTTCACTTATGATTTCTCCTGTTATGCCTTTTGCAATCGCTACTGTCCGAGAAATTCTATTAACATGCCTTGCATTTATAACGTTTTTCTCCAATGTTAGTGCGGAAATGTCTTGTGAGATTATTACTTTGAACAATGTTTTTTTCACAGAAATAACACGTAAAGGGTTTTTCGCTATTGTGAATTCTGTAATGTCTCTTTAAAACTGATTTTTGAGTAAATAACGCTTTACATATTTTGAACTGGAATAGTTATTCGCCAATGCGTTTTCGAGAGTGATTTTCAAGCCAACTTTCCCATTTAGACTCTTTAGAACAAATATCGCAAACAAATCTTTTATTATACGGACGTATTCCTGAATTTCTTGCTACCACAGTGTCATCTTTCATAGAACAGATAGGTTCTTTCTAGTTGGTAGCCCTATCGTCGCTGTTACTGGAATCTTCACAAGTCTCCTCAGATGAAATATGCTCGTCTTTTAGATCGTTTGAAGTTTCGATCGTGCCATTTTTCGATTCTTTATTTCCGAGTGAATAATCAGAATTCACGAATGAATTCTTTGCTCCGGAAAATATTTGCCTTTTAGAACCTAATAATAATAAATAATTTTGTTTTTAATAAAATTTTTCACAATCCATAAACAAATATTTATCATTGTTAAAGGATTGTGATTTACATTCTTCAAGAAACATTTCACATTCTTTATTACCTCAAATTTTTCATCCACATTTCTTTTGCTCATAGACTGATCAGTGTCAACTGATGTCTTCTTATGTGCACGACGAATGAGTTCTTCAGTTCTACAGCAGGAAAAAATATCTTTGATATGAAAAATATGATATGAAAAAAAATATGATGAGATAAGAAAAAATATCTTTCATGATATAAAAAATATGATATGAAAAAAAAAATGATGAGATATGAAAAAATATCTTTCATGATATGAAAAATATGATATGAAAAAAATATGATGAGATATGAAAAAATATCTTTCATGATATGAAAAAATATCTTTAGCTGATATAAAAAATTTCTTTTGATGTGAAGCTCTGAAGAATTTAGTTCCTTGCAGCAGTTTACAGCTTCAGGCGTTTTTGTTGATATACCATTTGTGACTTTTCTTATGGTTAAAATGGCTCAATCGATTAATAAATAATGCTTTGATTCTTTTCATAAGCAACGCTCTAGAACCGTTTCTCCTGAATTCAAAAACCGGTCTTTGATTCTCATGTAATATCCTGTATATAAAATCGCTAATTAGCCTTCACTTGAGTAATATAAAATGGGGTCTTGATTTATCTTAGTTATTAAATCGAATCAGTTGAAAAAAAAATATCTTCTTAAAATAATAATTCTAGAACGCATTTATATTAGAAGGCATCGACATGATCTATTGATCATTTTTCTAAAAAATCTTAATTGTACTATTAATCAGAATATGTCCCTTGGTGTATATGTAGATGGTTAATCCGCATTTTCTTTAGCTATATTTTAATAGATAAATACATATTTTGAAACGAAATATGATTTTGTTAATGAGATAAGGAATTTGCTATGTTGTTTTCATTTTTTTACTGCTAATTTATCTATTTTTCTTGCGTTTCATTACAATATAGAAGAAAAACATATAATCACATTAAAAGCACTTTTTTTTCAAACGATTAAAACCAAAATTTGACACATAGTTATAAGTTTGATCACAAAAACATGTGCCAAATTTCATTTATCTAAATGGTTGTGTTTTTGATTAATCGTTTTTATATGGATACATGCAGGAAGACTATCAGATGACTAACTAAATGATTTATTTCCAAATCTGCAAGTTAGATGCTAAAACAGTGTACTAAATTTTATTCATCTAGCTTTCGCCCTCCAAAAGGCAGACAGACAAACTTACGTCAAATTTTATAGAAGTCTTAAAAATTTTTTGCAGACCACGCACCTTATTATTGAAAGCATTTTTTGAATTATCGTTTTCACAAAAAGTGAGCCAGACAGTCGTAATTTAAATCCTTTTTTTTCTGTTTCTGAAAGGTTTGAAATATGAAAATCCTTCAAAATCTTGAGATAGAATTATTGACAGTTAAAATATTTTCTCTTTCCTTATTTCGTATGTCACAGAGCAAAAAGGAATAACATCTAATAACAGTATGAATTCTAGAGGGATTTCCTTTTCACGAGTTTAATGTAAGATCATCATTCGGAGCCAGACAGTGCTTCTTCCAAGGAGCCCAACAAGGAAAGGAAGTATTTTCGGAAGTATTTGGGATCTTTTGGCTTAGAGACGGAGGAAAAACTAAAAGGGGCAACCAAAAAGTAGTTTAATTTAGCTCCATTAAGGCACCGTTTTAAAGCAATAGGCAGTTTTAGGACGGTTCTTGTAATTTTGTACCAAGGTTAGATGACGAGACCGACACCTGAGCTGGCACGTCCTCTCTCCAAACTTCCACAACACACCAGTGGAAGGCCGGATGCCTTCACCGGATTTAACGAGCACCAGATCCGCTTACACGACGGTTCTTCGCTGAAATAGGATCTGGAAACCTGAAACCATGCGGTTTTGAAGCCGTGACCTTACCACCAAGCCACGCGTCCCGGAGACTAAAAAGAAAACTGGATCCTAGTGTATCTCTAGCATCCTTATGCATGGGCAGATTTAGTTTTAGTGAGTCGCAATGTGAAATAATGTAGTATAAAACCAGGAAGTAATAATAGATCAATCCAAATATAATTTTTAAGCATATTATTTTTATAAATAATAAAAATTGATTAATAACTTGTATAATTTTTATCTAGTTTATTCTTTTAATCATTAGCTAAATTTTACTTCAGATAATATAAAACAGTGATTCAATTTAAAATATCATCAAATAACGAGTATTGTTTGACAACGGGGTTTAAAAACCATCCGCTCTTTTGCGCATGCCTTAGGATGGGTTTAATTCGACAAAATAGGGTGAGAAGAAAGATGAAAGGAGGAGATGTTTGCATTTAACGATAAAGTAAATTACGGAAATGCTCATATCCTCCCTCGTCTCACCCCTTAGTGAGATAGAATCGTCGAAAAATGGTCGTCTCAGAATACTAAAATAAACAGTATATATATATATATATATATATATATATATATATATATATATATATATATATATATATATATATATATATATATATATATATATATATATATATATATATATATATATATATATATATATATATATATGTTACCGCTAAAGTATGAAATCCGTTATTTTATAGAATACTTATTTATTCCATGAAATAACTGATCGTGTCCGTTAAAGTGTAAAACTCTCTTGTATTTCATGGTTTAACTACTTATTTGATAGAATAACGATCTGCAGCCCGTTAAAGTGTAAAATAATCTATATCATATATCTCGCACGACAAATACATTTGCCTTTCACCCCTACTGCATTTATGTTTTTGTTTGTTTTAGAAATAAAAAATGTTTTATTTTAGAAATAATGTTCTTTGTAATTCCAAGTGTCATTTTAGTAATCCTTGTTGTAACAAATGATTTTATGGTACGTTTCCATAAATACCATTTATACGCTGCCTAAATTAGATAAATTGCTTCTTTTTTCATTTTAATTGTCTATCATTAGTTTAATTTCATTTTAGATAAATTGTTTATTTTACACTTTAACTGTCTCTCATTAGTTAATTTATAGAATATCTAGTTATTTCATAGAATAACTAGGTATTCTATGAAATAACTGCATTATATACTTTAACGGTAACATATATATATATTCTTTTCTAAATTGCATGGACAGATTCAGCGGACTCTAAACCATCACATGAGACGGAGATTCCATAATGTAATCGTTACTGCATTGAATAATAAGAGAATAAAGCTAAAATAATATTAATAATTTGAAACTAAATAATCAGTTATTAAGTTGCCAATATATTAGCCATTTGGTTACCACTGATGTCATTTCATTTCCGTCCGTTGATTCTATTTAATTAGAGGAACCCCTCATTGACAGAAAGAGAGAGTAGAAAATATGTCATGCAAATATGTAGAATATGTAAATGAAAATATGTACATCCAAATTACACATACCAATTATAGTAGGAACGTCTTAACGAAATCTGAGAAAAAAACTCATTAGATTTAAAATTATAAATATTAGCATTAATTTTTTTCTAGCTTTCCAAGATCCTAGATTTACGACATTCCCTGGACTTTTTCTAATGTTACATTTAGATTCGACAAAAGAAAAACTCAAGAATCAATGAAACAAACAAGAATTCATTAAAAAACAAAAAGGATTAAAACGAAAGCAGATTTACAAAGAATAAATCGAAAAAAGAAATGGATGATGTCCAACAATGAACCTGAGCAATTTCCTAAAATTGCATTAAATAGAACGTATAACAGTCTCTTATAGGAAATACAGGATTACTATCTAATTATCCATGTCATCATCTTACAGTAAATATATAACAAAAAAATCTTTCTAAAATTCTCTCTACCACTAAATGGGGTTGTATCCTCCCTAAACAATCGTTTATGCGAAAACCTGCCAGAATCGGCATTGCGAAGACTGAAAGATGGAATATGCAAACCGTCCTAATTTCTATCATTCCATTTTTATATGGTTTGATAATTGTGTGTTCATTACGAGATTCTTCGAGTGTGTGGCATTTGAAGTTTGCGACGAATTATAGCAAGATTTTCACTTAGATGGATGGAGTAAAACTGGTGTAAAGTGTTTATTACTGCGTGTTAGGGTGTATATATTTGAAAAAAAATTAGGGCGATGGTGAGACAAAAATTACCTCTGACACCGAGTTATCAATTATTATTCAAGTTAAATATGTATCGAAACGTAATCAATTATGTTATCATTTGAAGAAAACAATAGAATTCTGATACTACATGCAATGCATGCAAATTTTTTCTCCAATGACATTTTTAATTTATATAAGAAGAGGACTAATTTAAGTTCATCCAAATGAGGTTTTCTATGAAAGAGAATTTCTATTTTATAAAAATAACTAAATTACAGAAACGCTTTATAATAATTAGGAAATAGCGTGATATACATATCATCACAGGTCCTTGTTATGGTAAAATACTGTCTGTTTTTTAATCCCTCAAAATCACATGTGGGGATGTTATTACAATTTATCTGTAATCCATCTTGGCATACATTTAAGCAATGGATCTATTAAAATAATTCATATGAATAATGAAAAATTTAAATACAGTGAGAGCACAAGTGGGAAAAATGTGAATATGCATATTTCTTATACACACATGTTTTTTTGTTATTAGTAGAAAGAATGAGAAAGATATGAGACAAACATATCAACCTCTCAAGTAGAACTTTTTGGTTTACTTAGACTCAAACAAAACAAAAAGTATAAAAAATGCGATTGCATCCTATTGTACTTCTTGAAATTTGATACGCAGGCTTGATGCTTATACTAGTGAATCGTAATGTGAAGATATGGAGTAAGAAACCTGCAACTCGCATTAGCACAGTCTAAATGTAATTTGCAAGAATTAAACAGAATTAAATGAAAATTAAAGAAACAGTCATATCAAAGAAATATATTGAATGAAATGATTATTGTAATACCGTCAAAATTCTGTTGCATCTTACTGTAAAAGAATTTATTGAAATATTATTGAATTTTGTTTTTATCTTAACTCTTTGTTACTTGCAGTTTATATTCAAACGCGGACGTATGTTATTACATCAAGTATTAAATTGGGAAATATTAATTGTTTGAATTAAAAAAAAATCCAATCCTTCCAACGTGTCGTCTCGGGAAACTCTACCTGTACAGTCTTGTGGCTTCCAAAGTATTCCCATTCGTCAGACCATACATCAAATGCATGTCCGCCTTTTCCTGATTACTGTACGTCGCCATACCTTCTGAAATCCCCAGTAGAAATGACGTTGTGTAAGAAATTTCGCACTTTATGCTCTCCATTACAGCTTGCTCTCCGCCCATGCATTGTATGGTGAAAACTGCTTGTTTAGATGTTTTCTTTCATCCCCTAAATTGTTGCCTATGAGTTTTGAAACACCTTGCATACATTACTATAGATAATAGCAAGTATTTACATTATTTCCAAGCATTTCATGGAATTTTTCCATCAGCAAAGGTATAATGAAAACTGAAAAATCTCTTTTTTCTATAAATGACAAATTTTGCAAAATATTCCTTTCTTAAATACTTAAAATTTTCCTTTATAATTGATATTTAATGCACTTTAAGAATGCTTCTGATAAATAATTTTATATTATGCAAAAGATTCCAATGTTTTTATAAAATTCCAATATTTTTTTCTCCTTTTCAAGAAATTTTCGTGGTCATTTTCTATAAAAAATATTGTTATTTCAATGCCAGTTTTTATTTTCACCGATTAATGTGGTCTCTACTAATAATAATGATAAATTTGTATGCACTGTTAGAAGGAAATTTGTTAAGAATCTTGTTCGCTATACAGAAACTGATACTATCGAAAGTGAAGATGAAGATAGCATTAATAAGCTGAACGAGAAATTTTATAATCGACAAACACACAGCTTATCAGGAGAAATCCCTAACTGGTGTCTGGTCACCAATATTTCCCTTGATTTCAAGGATAATGTATGCTTAGGTGTGATGGAAAAGAAGCTGAATTTATGGATGAAAGAGGACATTGCGGATAATGTGTGTATCTCATATAGAAGAAGAGCAATGATATCCAATAGATTAGAGGCATTAAACAAATATAGATCAAAGGAATATAATATCTGGCGAAGCTGATTGGATAAGTTAAAAAAAATTGTAAAGAAACATAATCCAGACAGTTTTTACTTTCCACAAGACAAAAAAATTTGGAATCAAGAATTATGGCTTTACAAGAAATTTTGGATTCATCTAAATATATTATTTTCTTTTTCCGTTCAAGTGTATGTAAGGATGCTCATTGTGGAAATTATGGAAGTATTTCTTAATCACACCAAACAGTTCAGTTTTTTTTTTATTTAATTGGTTTGACGAAATATATGGCATTCAAAATTTATAGCAAAATGGATATGGGCTCATATATTTGTCACATTAAGTAATAATGCATGGTAAGCTTCATAATGCCAGTTTTTTCGAATTTTAAAATGACATACAAAAGTTAATGAGGAAATCAGAGAAGTCCCTTTAATAGTTGTGGAAAATATATCAAGAAATATCTGTTATAAAAACTATTATTGCAGCAGCAAATGAAGAAAATAATTGTGATTCTATGGGGAAAATCCATTTGGGTTGTTTTACTCTGAATCGAATTCGAAAGATGACAGATTTTGAAATTTGAAATCAGGAGAGATGGTATTAATTAAAAAATTGAAATAATCGCATGGCGATGGTACTATCAATAGCGGTTCTAAATTTTTATACTGAAGATACCTTTATATTCTTATTGAAATCGTCTTTTCTTGGTACTTGCGTAGTAACTTCCATTCTTGAGATGTTTCAGACATTACATTAAAGTTTGCTCTTTATGCTATGGGAGAAGAGTTTGTAATGCTACTTTTGATGAAATCAGATTAATGCAAATCGAAGTACACATAAATGCATCTTCTTGTAATATTCAATTTCATGCATATTACTGCAAATATCGAGTTCGTTTGCTCCTATGATATATTTTCACTCGATTAAAACTAAATGAATTGTAGAAAAAAAATTTAGTACCTTTAAAAATGAAAATTATGTTTCGAAATTAAAACATCTGCTCAGAAATAAGAACTGACATCGCCGTTTACATATAACTAAAGGCGCAATGTTACGTAACATTGGTCGGAAGGACGTCGTTCCTTTTCTTTTCTTTTCAACACCCTGCCTTTAGTTTCGAGATTGTATTCAATTTTGATGTTCTGCTTCCCTAACTGATTCGAATGCATATTGAAAACTATGAAATCCACATTTTAGGAATGCCATGTAAATATTCATTTCATTGAAATGAACTTATGAGCAGTAAATAAACCTAATCATAAATTACGACACTGCATGCATCCTCTTCTCATCTCAGGAATTGGTCAAGGATATTATTGCATATTTTATTTCTTCCGATCGTTGAAATTTTAAAGCAAATAAAAAATTTCTTACCCATTTATTGAAGCTCTGTATTTGTTTCTAAAATTTACTTTATGCACGGACCACCATTTACACAATTTATTCGCAGTTCTTATTTCTTTTCAATGATAAATTGAATTTTGAAAAATGAGTACTGACCAATGTTAGTATCTTATTTATCTGTAAAGAATACTCCATTTGAAGATTAGTCTGCATTCAGATGCATTTTGACACAAACTGTAAATGATATGAGGTTGAAATTAGTTTCTGAGACTTTAACCCTTTACACTCAGATATTGACTCTCACTCACTATTCAAAATGGCTCAACATTTTGACGTTTTATTTATTATTTCATCTTCATTATGAAAAATACCTGCAGAATAATAAGAAGATGCAAATTAGTAAAAGGAAAAATTTGACTAAAAACAATTACATATAATTATTTTTCGGAGCAAGATACAAGTCTTTCTATTAAATGAATAATTAAGCCTCGAATTACTTTTACGAGTGCAAAAGGTTAAATGAGCTATGCACCCTGGTGGAAATGGTAAAAGAAAATAATCGGCAAAAAATTGTAAATAAATAAATGAGGAGAATGAAAAATTATTTCTTTTCTTTTCTGAAAGCCGATGGTGATTGTGGGGGGCCTAATGGTGCATGGATTTGAAATACATTATTCCATGATGATAAACAAATTGCCGAAGAAGAAAAACAAAAATATCAAATTTCTTACAAAAAGGAAGCATTCAATTTGAAACTGAATGGAAGAAAAACATAAAAACAATCAGTATTCAATATTGATCACAAAAGGAATAAAACCTGCTTCATTTTCTACCATACAAAATAATTTTCTACAAACATGATTCACACGTTTTTATAATGTGCATTTTTTCTTCTTGTTTGGATGGGAACTTAATGTTAGACATTTCAATGACTCATTATCCTCCTACAAGTAGTGAATAAAATTTCCAAACATTCCAAACCAGGATTTTTCATTATTAGAAACTATGCTGTAGTTTCGTGTACGTATAAAGATTTCCTGTTATAGAATCTGATTCTATATTCAATATTAAATTCTCGTTTAAAGTTCCACGAGGCTCTCATTCGTTTATATTCATTGTGCTTGCAATGAATGGCGTCTTCAACTGAACAATACTATGAGGTTTTTGAAGAGTATTTAAACAAAACAGAAGATTATTACTTGTTATTGAGTTTGTGTCTTGATTACTCAATTTGTCTCATTATATTTCCTAGTATTTGTGAAATTCAAAAGGTGTTAATCCATATAAGTTGCGTTTGTTTTGAAACCTTGGAACTAGAGTTAAAATGCAATTAAAATTATGATTTTTTTCTCATGCAATGAATACCGGATATCCTTTTCTTGAAAATATGTTGCATCATTTTTGTTTTTCAGAAAAACAAATGGCAATTATATAAGAATATTCACTACCTTATTTATAAGAAATTAAATATTCTTTCAGCAAAAATCTAACTTCTGTCCTTCTAATTAATCTTCTGGATCTTTTAATTTCGGACAATGGTCAAAAGACGTGAACTGTTAATCAGCAACAATATTTTTGCTAGTGAAATATTTGAAATAGAAACTCTCAAACTGTTCAAGATAAAAGAATTGCAAGATTTGTTTCCGGATTTTATTTTACTGATGTTGTATTGCTTCTCAGTCCCATTCGAAAATAATTCTTCAGACACAATCTGATTACTGAAATATAACTTAGAAGTAAATAATCATAAAAATGCATTGAAATTTTTTTTTCATCAGCAGAAAATAAATAGGAAACCGAATTGCTTCTTTGGTTTATGGAGTGACGAAATAAACAAAAAATCTTTATTTAATCTCTAAAAAATTTTGATAAATAGTTTTTTTTAACAGAATCTCATTGAATTTCAAACCATTTCATAGCTATTAGTGCATTTGAGTGATTGCATTCATAGAAAATAAATTTAATAAAATGTAAGCTTTTATTTAATATACATGTATAATTATATTTTAAAATCTTAACTAACGGGAGGATTCAGATTTTAAAAAAAATATTACATCACACATGCACACATTTTTGCTATTAATACCATCTCATTATTTTCATGCTGTAAATTAAATTTTGTTTCACATTAGAAAATGAACTAATTATTGCAATAATTTCATCTAACAGCGTTCTATCTTTCCATACTTTACATTGTTATTTCTCTTTTATGCTATATAATATTTAACATGCTGAATATTGATCCACTTGTAGATAAGATTGTCGAAAATCAAAATTTCCCGACATCATGTATTCATGCGCTCTTTTAAATACCGAATTCATTTAATTTAAGAAATTTAAAATTAAAATTCATAACAAAGGACAAAATCTGAATAGGCTTGATGTTTAAACTTTCATGCAATAATATCGGACTTTAAACAAAAGTGAGGTCTCTTTTGAAAGGAAATCCTAATTTATGATTACGGTCTAATAAAGAGGCAAGAACTTGAGTAGACCCTTAATGAGCATTAAAAGTATGCTTTGAATAGAAAAAGCTTTGAAATAGAAAATATTAATCTATCAAAAATGATAAGATTAAAGAAATAAAAAAAGTTCGAATTTCATTTTACTGATATTATACTTTCCCTTCTAAAACAGTCTTTTATATATAATATCATAACAGAATTACAAGTTACAAGCAAATGACTATGAAAATGCATTCGATTATATCTTTATTCACACAAAATAAATACAAACCAAATCTTTTGCAATAATTATGAGAAAAAGGAAAAAGAAAAAAACTAAATTGATTTTATTATAAAAATGTTATTAAAATATCAATTAACCGAATGTCGTGGGATTTTAAATGTTTTCCTATTTGCGAGTACATTAAGAGGGAAAAAATCATAGAAAAGTTTCTGGTCAAAGTTCGTTTAAGGTAAATTTTTATTTTATAGACAGTATATTTCTATTTTAAAATCTGATTCATGCCTTTTATTTTTTTTTATAATACCTTTTTTCATAGACAGATATATTTTGCCTGACAGGAGTTTTGATTGTTGAAATGAAAGATCAATATACACTCAAAGTAATAACTTCGAATCAATCGTGGAATTCAGGTTATAAACAATCTTCCTTTTTCTAGGTTTCTATGCTTTCTCTGCGAGGGTAATAGGCATTCTAGATCATAATCTTTATTTTTGTTTTAATTCAGTTGCTACCCAGATTAAGATAAGGATATCACAAATAAACACATGAAGCGAATGTGGATTTTAAATATTAGACATTGGATATTTGAATTTAGGGCAAAGGGCTCGAGCACGTTATTTAATAAATGAAACATTCATAATTTATTCATCGTTATACTTTACTATTACTATTCATAATTTATACATCGTTATGACATCATCAATATACTTTAACTATAACCATAAGTACCAAATGTAAATCTCATCAAGAACGTTTACAGCATTAAACTGTAGAAGAAAAGAAAATCTACGTTTTTTACCTATTTAAGAACTATTTAAAAAAATTTGATAAGTCGGAATTTTATTTTTGTTGGAAATTAATGGCTCGATACTTTTGCCAAATTTGTCGCAGAGTACTGACTTACGGTGAGCATAATCCTTGCGTATTTTATAAGAATGATGACAACGTGTATTCACTGCCAACGACAGGCAATTCAGATGAAGATAATGAAGAAGCCAAAGACAAATGTACGGAAAATTCGAATGAGAATTCTTTGTATTTAAGTCAATCTTTCCTGCAAAACGAAAATAAAGAATCTGAGCTAATCAATTTATCGCTGTATCAACATAATGAAGAATTTAAGCCGCTTCCTCCAAAAGTAAACAAGTACAGGATTTCTGCAGAATGCTCCGACAATGCACAACTAAGTGATCCTTGTGATATTTCTTATTTTAATCCCAATTCAGATGCACAGGCGACGGAAGTGCAAGGCAAAGAAAACACATCTTTTACAGCTTATTTAGAAAACATTGAATCTGCTCATAGACCTGAAATCGTCCATCATGAAGCTTATGAAGAGACGACAGTTTCAGCCGGGTCAAGTGGTTTTCAGATACAAAATCAAAGTGCATCAGGTGTATCAGACCTGCTCTATGCAACAACTGATGAAGAATATAAAACTTCTCTTGAAAATAGCAAATGGCAAACTTTGAATAACGATAAAAAAATTTTTATTAATTCTCTACAATGTGTCGTCAAAACAGGTCATTCAGAAAGTAAAAGTATTTCTGGAAATGAAAATTTGATTTTGAGGAATGTCTCTGAGAGTGTCAATCATAAAAATATTTCACCTGAAATGCATTCTCAAGATCACAATAATAAGAAGAAAATTAGTATCGTCTTGAAGGAACCTATCTCTACCAAGGAGGATGACAATGCTGTGGCTGGTCCTTCCGGATTCTGTTCTACTAAGAAGAAATTTCCTAAGAACTCTTGTAAGAAAGATACTCCTAAAACGAATAATCGAACACGCACTAGCGAGAAGCGCGATATATGCAAGAAGGAGTTCTCTCAAAATTCAGGTCTCAACCTACATTACAAAACCCACAGGGGCAAAACACCTTATGTATGTGATATATGCGGAAAAGAATTTATTCTGAAAACAGATCGCGACAGACATCATCGAACCCATACCGGTGAGAGACCTTTCGTGTGCTACGTCTGCAATAAAGGTTTTGCTCAAAAGGGTAATCTTAAGAATCATGTTAGGACTCATACTGGCGAAAAGCCTTTTGTGTGTGATGTTTGTAATAAAGCTTTCGCTCAAAAGGGTACTCTTGAGAAACATGTTAGGACTCACACTGGCGAAAAACCTTTTGTATGTGAAGTTTGTAATGAAGCTTTCGCTCAAAAGGGTAATCTTAATACACATGCTCGTACCCACACTGGAGAAAAGCCTTACAAGTGTCCATTTTGTGGAAAAGCTTTCAAGACCAGCAGCGGTTGTTACAGCCATCAGAGGAGCGCCCATAAGTGAAATCAACTTGTAAGCTACCGAAATAAATCTTTTAATCTTGTATGAAACTATTTTACATTCTTAATCGAATTGAAACAATTTTAGTTCAGAATGCTTAAAATTTTATTTTTAAAATTACTGTAAGAATTTTACTACTTAGACGAAGCATATTTCCTGATATCGAAACTGTAAGTGACTACTATTATGTTAATAATTGACAATGAAAATATATTTTCAGTTCAAATGCATTTATATCTGAGTGTATGAATATTTTTTATATTTTTTAAATCCTAATAACAATTTTAACACATTTGTATTAAAAATGCATTTTATCTTCTCTTCAAATAAAATTATTTCGGTTTTGATTTTCGCTTAATATTAAATATTTCCAAATTTAATGGTATCTACCGTTTTATTTATAGTTCTTAAGAGTATTTCGGAAAACATTTTAATGCTAATTTAGTACTGGTTTTAAATAATGTTACGTAATACGATATTTTAACTGAAAAATTTACTTAAGTGCGGTAAATAATTGTAATAATCGATAAATTAATGCAAGCAACACTTTTTTCAATTTGATTTTTCTTAATGAATAATATTTGCTGCAATTGAAAAATATAGATAAAACAAAAATCTATTTTTAATATTAATGACGAATTTCGCAAGGAATACCTTTCTTCATATCTTGAAAATCGTTCTCTACAAGAGATATTTAATGCATTTTTGTAAAAAGTTAAAACTTATTTTTATATTAAATCTAAAATATGAATATCTCAGTGATCTATTGTTTTTCCTTTCTGAGAAATTCTTTGTAAGCATTTTCTATGAAAAAAATAAATTGAATAACAGTTTTTTTCCAATGATTTGAGTAATGCTTTTTAGTACTTAAGATAAACATGTGAGTTGACACATGCAGGAATTGTAAAATTTGCAAATTTGTCTAATGTACATTTTCAATGCGGGGAATTTGGAGGACCAACCGTTGTTTTTGAAATGTTTGGTAGCAATTTAATTAATTTTAAAACACACGTCATTTAGACAATAAATTTCCAATGAAAAAAATTGTTTTTAAACATACCAAAATTCGAAGCATAATCATTTCAATGATAAGTTTTAGACGCGTCATTGTATTTTCTATTTTTAACACATTAAACAAACATGTTTAAACTTATTTTTCATTAATAGTTTCATTGTTGTAGTGAAAATCTGATTATTTTCATTTTTCTTAACTTTTTATCTTGTATTTTTCTATTGCTAATGTTCAAATTATTAGGATTCGGCGGATTTTGCATGTTGTGTTTTTTTTAATGTAAGGTATTCTTTTATAAAAATTTTTGAAGATTTTTTTTTTTTGTAATTATAATTAAAGTTTTGTTTTGAATCATGCGAGACCTAAAACTATTTAATTGTACCCATTTTTAATACTGCTGCCCTATCTCTTAATATAATTTCATCTAGTTTCAAATACAATTGTTTTGTGTTGATGTGCCGGTAGCTAACTAATTCTATATATTCGAATCATTTTCCTGGGAATGAATTCATTGGTCTTCATGTATTCAACTTGAAAGTCTTTTAAGCATCGCTTGAATTTCAACCAGCTCATTAGTGATATAGCAACGTGTTAGTGATAAATTGAATCCAAGGAAACGAAATCTTCAAGTTTAAGCTAAAGATACATGATTCCTGTTATCAGACCAATGCATTTGTGAGCAATCTGGTTATTAAAAAAACTGATGAATGTTAAAAGCAACAATTATTTGTTGCAAATTTTTTGGTCGGCATATAAAAAATGTGTATTTACTTTTTAGATTATGATTTTGGCTGTAATTAATAATACATTGTAATTTGATAAAATTATAAAATTATTTTATTATTTAATTTTTGAACAGAATCCGAGTAAATTTGAAATTGTCTTTTCAGAGGTTTTCTTTTCTGTGTCATTGTTAATTCAACTAAATTGCATTAAACCTTGGTGTTAATTTCATATATATGATGCATGAGGTTATGTATGAAATGTGTGCGTGCGTGTTTCATAAAGAAATATATTTGAATTTTTATAGTTTCTTCGATATACTGGCAGAATCATTTGATCTTAAAATTTATCTCCTTGAATTGATTAGATATTTTTTCAACATTCCTTCGAATCAAACTCCCAGAAGGGAGTAAGGTGATCTTTAAATAAAATCTGATATAAAAAGTGATCAGCATTAATTTGAACTATTTCATATTTTTTCAGTTGAACTTACGATTGTTTATAAAGCACAGAATATATGTTTTTAAATAGGCTAAAATATTTTCCGTTTTTTTTTTTTCGATATTTCAGAGATAAGCTTCTATTTTTTACATCTTGTTATATAAAGAAATAGAAAAAAGGAAAAAGTCTTCTATTAAGACTTTTTTTAATTAATTATTGAAATGGATTAAAAAGACAGATTCAAAACGAAGAAATTTCGATCAAGGATATTTCGTATCAAGTGTTTTCTAAACAAAATCTGTTTATTTAATATAATTTTTTTAACAATTGCTTTTTGTACTTCTTTTGCAAATTAAGGAAAATTTAAAAAGCTTTGCAGAAAATTACACAAATCAAAGGCTCGTTTTAAACATTAGATGTTGGATATTGTATTAGAATATGATAACAATCTTAAAATTAAGGTAGATTCTCTAGCACATTTTTAATGTAATTTTCCTTCATTAATTATAATTTAAATGTATAAAAAATTTTAGTTTTTATAATTAATCAAAGCATTGTGAGTATGTTCTTATACTGATGGAATCAATTGAAACCTTGATTTCTTTTTATTAATATTTACTGAATATTTTTGATTATACGAAAAATTTATAGCCTGATTTCTATGTCGGTCATGCGATGGAATATTGATCTCCGGCAAGATTCACCCTTAAAATTTTCACAAAAACATAACTTATGTTCACCTCTCTGATCAGAAGAATCAGTACTAATTCAAAATTAATGAATACTCCTGATAATTTCAATTTAAATTCTATTTTATATTTTTGAACGAATGAAGATCGATCTAAAGAAAATGCATGGATGATTGTGAAATGTTGCTTAAAGAGACCAAACGGCAGTCTTTTAATATATGTAAAATGCTTTTTATGATTTACTTAATGTACAATACAAAGAATATTTTTAAATAAAAATATTTCTTAAATTGCTATTTTAATTGCCTTAATTGCGATTTTAATTCTGTCTTCTCACCAGACAATAAGGAACCAGTTAATGAAAATGATCAAAGTGTCAGGAGGACTAGCAGACGATCTGATGTAAGTATCATAACGTAACACTGATTCCTCAACGCGCCCGAAGGCGCACGGATAAAAAAACTGAATAACCGGACTACCACTATAGCGATTGGAATTGTTGTTGAGTTCTAAAGGCCATTACTGGCCACGATAAAGCTCTTCCCTAAGGAAGTATGTCCCGTCATCGATGGGAGGTGCAGACCCATACCTTTTCGTTCACCCACAAAGGTGACGAGAACCTACCCCCAGGTTTCTCATCCTCAATTCCGATGTGCCTCTCGGGGGGCGGATTGATGCAAATTTTAGGAGTGCTAGTAGTTTTATCTAGTGTAAACTCAAGGGTTCAAAGTAAAGAAGAGGATAAGATTGTCAATGTAATTAATTCTACTTACCTTACTTCTAGTTACCTTACATAATGTAAATGGTGTAGAACTTTCCAAAATGCGTCGTATAAAAGCAGAATTAACATAAAAATTCAATGGAAAAATCAGTTTTGACAATCATATTAGAATAAAAACTGGCGAAAAGCCAGTTGTGTGTAGTAAATGTGCAGTAAAGAGAACTTTTTCCCAAAAATAAGTCTCTTCAAGCCTCACAGAATAGACATTGGCATGTAGCTCTTTCTTGTGTTTTATACGACGAAAAGAATTTGCTCCGAAAGAAAATCTGGTCCATCATCATCGGTCATGAGAGGGGTATAAGCCTTTTCTGTGTGATGTGTGTAACAAGAATTATTGTCAACATTACAATCTTATGGTACATTTCAGGACACACACAGGAGAAAGGCCTTGTAAATGGCCAGTTAATGAAGATACTTTCACAAACAGCAGTAATTACATCTGGCATCATAGGAGAAAACAGCTACTTAAACCAACTTGAAACGAACATTAGTTCAAATTTGAATACACCACTTCATTTATTGTAATGCTCGAATGACGACATCTGCACTTCAATAAACATTTAAATATCACGTGAAAGATATCAAATGTGAAAAACCATTCGTATAAATATGAAAGGGCGGAAATACGGAAAAAATATGTTTCCGTATTTTGTATCACTGATATTTTATTTATTCATAGTCATTCATTAGTTATTCATTTTATTTAATTATATTTATTCATAGTTATAATCCAAAACAACCATTCATTCCACATCTGATTATTGAAATAGATTTTAGAAGTAAATAATTATAATGATCTTATTTTTTTATCTACCAAAAAAAGAAAAGAACAGAAATCGTTTCCTTTAAAGATTATGGGTAGCAGAAATAAATAACTCCAAAATGGATTTTCTTATAAAAATCTTAATGAAATTATTTTTACAGAATCTCATTGAATTTCAAACATTTCATATTTTTTATTGTAGGTAAGAGAAAATAAATCTTAGAATATTATTTTGAATAAAATGTGGTGAGAGGTGAAGCATTATTTTATATACGTGTGTCCTTCTCTTTTATAATCATATTTTTTCACCTTTTTTTATAATATCTTCTTTCATGCGCAATTATTTTTAAATCTGGCAGGATTTTTGTTTGTTGAAATAAAAGATCAAAATACACTCAAATAAATTCGAATCAATTTCCAGAACTCAAGTTAAATAATTCCAATTTTCCATGTTTCTAAGCTACTCTGTGTTCTAGATCATAATCTTTATTTTTTATAACTCATTTTTTATGCAGATTAAGATAAATCAAATGATTCCACAAACATTAACATAAAGAAAATGCAGATTTTAAATATTAGATATCGGATTTTTTGAATTTAAGATTTTTACTTTTGAATTTTGAACAGGGCTTTTGCACGTTATTAAAGAAACAATGCATTCGTAGTTTATTTATCGACTTGCGCTCACTTTAAAAATAGCAAGAGCTACGAAATTGAAAATTGATCACTACCTCTGCAACATATAAATGACAGGAGGAATAGAAATTCAGTTTCTGCTCTCCAATAACAATTTATTTTACAATTTTAATGTCGGAATTTTTATTTAAATTTAAAATTCATGCATCGATATTTGTATCAGCTTTGTAATAAAATAGTGATTTACGATGAGAATCATCCTTGCTTCTGTTATAAGAATCCTGTATTACCTATCATAGCCAGAACATTGTGTATTTCCAATCATAGGTAACACCAATGTGTATTACCTATCATAGCCAAAACAATCCGATAAAAAACACGGTGAAGGAAAACAGAAATAAACGGAAAATTCTAATAATGATTCTCGATATTTATATCAAGCTACTCGATCAAATGAAAGTAAAAAATCTGAGTTCTTGAATTTACCGCTCTTTCAAAACAATGAAATTGTCTCAATTTTGCCTTCCTTGGTGATAAAAGGGAGTAGGTCATTTTCAGAGAAGACCTCCAACAATGCATAACAAAAGAATCCTTATGACAATTTATATTTTAATTCCCTTTCAGAAATTCACGTGAGTGAAGTGCGAAGCCAAAAAACGCATCTTTTACATTTTCTCCAGAAAATGTTAAATATAATTGCAGATTTGAAAATGATTTTCACCATATTTATAAGATAACACAGCAGGTTGTCACCGGATCAAATGGTGTTGACGAGCAGAAACAAAGAAAATCAGGTGTATCCGATTTTATTCAAACTGGAGAACACTGTAAAGCGATCCTTGAAAAATGCAAATGGAAATCTTTGAAAAACTCTAAACATATTTTTTTGGACTCTGTAGAATCTGTAGTTCGAAACTCTCGTTCAAATAATAACATTTCTGGAACTGTGAATTTGATTGTGAATCCTAATCTCAACCTAGGAAGTACGGAACTAAGAAATGGCATGATCCATGTATCAGGGAATGTAATGGATGAAAATATTTCACTTCAAATGCTCTCTCAGATTCACAGAAAGAACTTGAAAATACTTACCAATGTGAAAGTACCATTCTCTTCCAAGTAAGATGACAGACAATGTTATGGCTGTATCTTCCGGAATACATCCTCGCAAGAAGAAATTCCATGCCATTATGTCATTAGGAATTCAAGAGGAAAACTCATCACTATAGACCAAATACTATAGCCTATAGACTAGCCTTTCGCGTGCCACACATGCTGTAAACAATTCTCTCAGAAACTAGTTCGTGGCAGGCATTAGAGAATACACACTGAAGAGAGAGCCATTTGTGTGTGATATATGTAGAAAAGAATTTTCTCAGAAAATAAACCGCGACAAACATTATCAGACTCACAACGGTGAAAAGCTCTTTTCATGATACGTATGTAAAACGCTTTTGCTTATGACTCTACTCTTAAGATACTGTAACATTCCCCATTACCCAGTACTGACAGGATATTTACAGCCAGCTGTGTCGTCGCTGTTAATTACTAAACTTCTCGAGATAGCCAGATGGTGGATTTTTCACTGGGTGGTTTCGCATCTGTTCATTAGCGACTGCAGTGAAACACCACAAGGGGGAATTCCACGTCCAAGAAATATTGATAGTACCTTCAAAGAGAAAGGGATTTCCAAACATCTGGATTCTAAGTGTTTCTCATTGTGAAATTACTATGACAACTCCGTGTCCCAGAATAATCAGTTCTGAAAGGTGCATCACTAAACGGACCTTCCTACGACCGACTGGCGCCGCTGAGGGAGCATATTGCTGAACCCCGATTGGCCGAAAGAGAGCTCAAATGATCAATGTAAATTAAAAGGCGGAGATTGTCGCCAAAATATAGTGCGGAGATTTTTTTTTTTAGGGAGAGGAGAAGAAACGAATTGGAGGCAGACTGTTGGACTACTCCCACGAGTTCGAAGTCCGAGAACTACCCCTGGAGTGGTCGTGTTGACTAACAACTTGTTAGTTCTCTGTGGTGTTTTCTCCTATGCGCTGTAACATTCCCCATTTCCTAGTACTGATAAGACATTTACAGCCAGCTGTGTCGTCGCTGTTACTTAATAAACACCTCGAGATAGCCAGTTGCTGGATCTTTAAACATGGGTGGTTTCGCATCTGTTCATTAGTGACTGCAGTGAAAGACCACAAGGGGGAATTCCTCGTCCAAGAGGTATTGATCGTACCTTCAAAGAGAAAGGGGTGTCCAAACATCTGGATGCTAGATGTTTCTCTTTGTGAAAGGACCTTCCCACGACCCACTGGGCGCCGCTGAGAGAGCATATTGCTGAACCCTGATTGGCCGAAAGAGAACACAAATGACCAATGTAAATTAAGAGGAGGAGATTGTCCGAAATAAAGTGCGGAGATTTTTTTTTTAGGAGATAGAAGAAACGAATTGGAGGAGACGGTTGGACTACGATTTCGGAGTCTGAGAAACTACCCCTGGAGTCGTCGTGTTAACGTGATGGAGAACTGAGTTTAAAGAAATACATTCGACTTTGACTGTTGTATCTCCTAATACAGGTGTAAATAACTATTTATTTAATCAAGATTATAGCAAGTTGTTCTTTGTATATATAGGGCTGTAAAATAAAAAATTGTCTGGAAATTCTGCTTCGTTATTTGATCAGTCTAGATCAGGATATTACAACGCTAATGATTTACCATGTTTTCTAATCATTTTTTTGGGAATAAATTTACTGGACTTTATATATTTAACTTGAAAGTTTTTCAAACATGGCTTGGATTTCAACCGGCGTATTAATGATTTGTCATCATATTAGTGATACAGTAAAATAATAGTTTCAGGATTAAGATAATTTCCTGTACAGCAGAACAACGCATTTGTGAGAAATCTGATGCTAGAAAAATATTATTGAAATTTAAAAATAATAATTATTTTTCACAAATTTATCTTCCGAATATAAAATACATGCAATTACTTTTTAGTTTATGAAATTGGATGTAATAAATAATACATTGTAATTTGATTCAATTGTAATATTATTTAAAGCATATTTTAAAAACCGAAGCAAATTAAATTTGAAACTGTGCCGCATGTGTAAAAGAACATTCAACTTAAATTCATTGAAAATTGTTATTAATATACTATTATATGCATAGTTTTTTTCTTTGGATTTATACGCAGAGATTTGATCTTAAATCTGTTTCCTTTTAACTTTTGTCAGCGCACTTTCGAATGAGATTCCTCGGGATGAAATACAATGATTTTGGGGATAAAATTCAAAATTCAAATTTGTTCCTAATATAATATATGCTATAAGATACCTTTTTTAAATATTACCTGCCATCAAATTATGGTTTATATATTGAAAGTAAAATTACTATAAAAGAGTAGAGGAATATTTTAAAAGGGTTAAAAAAAATTTTCATAGAGATATTTTTCTATTTTTTACATCCTGTTATTAAATTAAATAAAAAAGGTAAAAGTCTTCTCTTCTTTATTTTTATTAATGAAATGGATTATCAAGGCACAAGCGTAGCTAAAAATTAGGATCAACTGTGAGAATGCGATTAAAAAACAATACTCCATATCCATATATTCTAAACTAAATCAATTTAAGCAATATATTTATCAAACCTTTACTTTCACTATTAAATTTTCAATTTGAAACTAAACTAAAATTGTAACTCTATTAACTAAGGTAAAACTAAGAATTAGAACTTCAATCAATATCGTTGAGTGGATGTCCGAGTATGTAATGGATCCAGCTTCAGATATAGAATTCAACTGCTACGAAACTAAAGACAAAATTCAATTTTATGCCCTTAAAACTCGGGAAATTAAATCAGGAAAATTTAACTTTTATCATCTTTATGAGATATTTTCAAGAGGACGACACAGCGTACATTTTGAATTTATTTCCAAGTAATGAATGCCAGATATCAGTTTCTTGAAAATATATTGAATCCTCTTTGTTTGTCAGAAATGTTACATTTATATAGAAATATTTATTACATTTTTTATTCTAAATTAATTATTGTTTCAGTAGAAATTAATTTTTCAGTACCGATCAGCCTGATGAGTGTGTAAAATATAAAAGAAATTTCTGTTCAGTGTTTTTAAATTTTTTTATCTACTTTAGACAGATCTAATTTGAATTGGTGTTCTTGCTTTAGGATAACGCTCAAATGGGTAGGAATAGTATGTTAACCATTACAAAATTTATGCTTGTGAAATACGGTGGCTCCCAAAATTGAGTATACACTATACTCTTTCTTCTTTAATTTGATACTTTTTGATCTTACCATTCCTATTTATGGCTAATATTTATAAGAACGACAAAATATACATTAATAAAAGTATTAGGCTAAAAAACAAAACGGAGGAATCAATAATATTTTTACTACAGTCATTTTTATGTCAAAGTTACAAATTCCAAAGTCACAAAATTGAATATACATCTAGCAAAATCTGTCAACAAAAAGAGGAAAAGATAAATTAATATTTTGTTGCATATCCTTTTGCATTTAGAACAGCTTGTAAACGGTGTGGCATTGAGTTGACAAGAGTTTGAGTTGTTTCGCCGGATATTTTTGACCATTTTTCTTGTAATACTCTTTTTAAATGTTCCTTGCTCCTAATAACGTGTTTTTGAACTGATTTTCCTAATTGTGCCCAAAAATTTTCAATCGCATTGAGATCTGGAGATGGAGGAGGCGTGTGCAGTTGCATTTTACAATTATACAACAACCATAACTTAACGATTTTAGCTGTATGTTTTGGGTCATTATCTTGTTGAAATATTAAACTAGACCCTAAACCCAAATTCTGGGCACTTTGTTTTAAATTGTTCTTCAATATATCCAAATATTTAATTTTGTCCATGATTACATCAATGAAAACTAAATTTCCTACTCCTTTTGCAGACATACAGCTCCATACAAGAAGTGAACCACCTCTATGCTTGACAGAAGGATTGGTGTTTTTAGGAAGAAGTTCAGAATTGGGCTTTCTCCAAACATAACATCGACTGTCACTACTAAAAAAATTGAAATTATTTTTGTCACTGAATATCACTTGATTCCAGAAGTTCGGAGGTTTTGAATTATGACTTTTAGCAAACGATTCTCTCGATTTACTTTGGAAATGAATGATTTTGTTCTGGCTGCGCGACGATTACAATTTGCTTTTCGGATTACTCTTCGAATTGCTTCTGCAGAGACATACTTTCCAATTGTTCTTGAAATAGATGTAGCGATTCCTGTAGCACTCACCTGAGGATTGTTTGCTACCTCTCGAATAACTCTTCTTTTGGTCGTGGCACTGAAGATTTCTTTTCTTCCTCTCCCAGGTTTATTAGCAATTTGCGCCATACATTTTATACTTCTGGATAATTTTTTGAACGCATCCGTGACTGCGTTGAATTTTCCTTGCAATTTTTTGTAGAGATTTACCATCTTCAGACAATCGAATAACATGTTTTCGAATTTCGTTTCATTTATTTCTTTTCTGGAACTCATTATGATAACCAAAACGTTTGTTTTCGCTTGGAAATCAATGATTTCTAATTAGAGTAGTAAAACTATTTTACTTATTCATTTGAAAATAACTAGTGGTAGTCAAGTCGCATATTTTATAAGGTGTATACTCAATTTTGTGACTTTGAAATTTGTAATTTTGACATAAAAATGACTGTAATAAAAATATTATTGATTCCTCCGTTTTGTTTCTTAGCTTAATACTTTTGTTAATGTATATTTTGTGGTTCTTATAAATATAAGCCATAAATAGGGATGTTAAGATCAAAAAGAATAAAATTAAAGAAAAAAGAGTATAGTGTAAACTCAATTTTGGGAGCCACTGTATTTTTGAAACCGAAACGCCCAAAGAGTTAAACGTGAAAGGATTGCAGAGTTTCTTTCTGGATTTTATTTCCCTGGTGTTTTAATTATTCCCATTCCCATTCCAAAATAATATTTCATATACAATATGATTACTTAACTTATCCTAAAAGTAAATAATCATAAATTTGCACTGAACAAAAATTTTTTTGTTAGAAAATATTAAATGAAACGGAATCGATCCTTATGGAACATGGGGAGCAGAAACAAGAAATATTTTAATTTGATCATAGAATAAAATATATATTTATTTTATTTTTTAACAGAATCTCATTGAATTTCAAAACATTCGTAGTTTTATTTTTCTTGTTTCATATCTTCTCTCACAGAAACCCTCATCTTTAAACCTTACAAGTATTTTCATTTTTAAAATGAATAATGAAAATACACTTAAAGTAATACATTCGAATCAACTTCAGGGCTCAGGTTAAAAAAAAAAAACTTTCATTAACTCTGCCTTCTACTCTAACTCTATTCTAATATGAGGCTTTCTGAATAATAACGTTTCTGTGAAATTTAAACACTCAGAACAACAGCAACAGCTTAAAACGGCTCAAGAAACAGAAATCACCATTTTTTCTCTTCAGTAATAGTTTATGATACATTTTTTATAAGATAGAATTTTATTTAACTAGGAATGGACAATTACCTTTGCAAACGTTGAGGCAATATACTGACACACGGTGAGAATCATTATTGGTTCCTTCACAAGAAATTCGACTACAGGTATTCATTACAACAGCCAGTACAATCGGATGAAAACCATGACAAAATAAAAGACAAATGTTCTGAAAATTCGAATAATGAACAGCTAAGGACTCCTTCTGATAGTTCATATTTTAATCCCATTTCGGATGTTCAGGGAATTGAAGTACAAACTAATGAAAATGCATCTTTTACTGCTTCTCTAGAAAATGTTGAATCCAGTTACAGACCTGAAACCGACCAACATGAAACTGATGAAAAAATGATAGTTGCCGCCGGATTAAATGGTGATAGCGTACAAAAGCAAAATGTATCAGATTTATCAGATCTCATCCTAGTAACAATGTCTTTAGAAGATAGCAAATGGAAATCTTTGAATAACGATAAGAATATTTTTATAGATTCTTTAGAATGTGTTGTCAAAAAATTACAATCACATAATAGTAATATTTCTGGAACTGAGAATTTCACTGTGATTCATGAGCTCCCACCAGGAAGAAAGGAGCCGAAAAATGTCAAAAGACAAGAGTCAGAGATGATAAATGACGAACATAGTTCACTGGATTAGTAAACTAGGAAAAATTTCACTGACGAAAGAGTTCACTGGAAGTGCACTCTCAGGATCAATGGGCCATCAAAGCGAAACAAGATATTTCGTCTAAAACACATGACAATGCTGTGGCTGGACCTTCCGGAGTCTGTCCTCTTAAGAAGAAATTTACTAATATCTGTAGTTGGAAAGATACGACTAAAACCCATCATCGAGCACACACTGGCGACAATCAATTAATGTGCAATGTATGTAATAAGGAATTCTCTCAGAAATCAGGTCTCAACAAACATTACAGAATCCACACTGGAGAAAAACCTTATGTATGTGATAAATGAGGAAAAAAATTTACTCAGATAGGAAATCTCCACAGACATTATCGATACCACACCGGTGATAATCCTTTTGTGTGCGAGGTCTGCAATAAAGGTTTTGCTCGAAAGGATAATCTTATTAGACATCGGAGGATGCATACTGGTGAGAAGCCTTATAAATGCTCAGTTTGTGGACAGACTTTTTCGGACAGGAGCCATTACGTTAGGCATCACAGGAGTAATCATCAGTAAAATTAATTATCAAATTACAGAAATAATTATTTTAATCTACTATGAAACTTTTTTACATTCTTTATAGAATTTAAGGAATTTTAAGTGGAAGTTGTTACACTTTTATTTTTTTAAATTACTGTGTGAATTTTTTTTCATTGATGAAGTATATTTCCCGATATCAAACCCATAAGCTACTTGATATTTTACTAATAATTGACAATGAAAATATATTTTAAATTGAAATGCATTTATATTTGAGTGTATTAATATTGTTTATATTTTCTGAATCGAAATAAATATTTTTACCAATTCATATTAAAAATATATGTTTTCCTCTCAAACTATTATTGTTTTAGTTTCCGCTCAAAATTAAATATTTCCAAATTTAATGATATTTACCGTTTCATTTATAGTTTTTCAGAGTATTTCCGAAAACATTATAATGCTAACTTAGTACTGGTTTTAAATAATGGTACGTAATACGATATTTTAAATGAAAAAATTACTTAGATTCGGTAAATAATCGTAATAATCGATAAATTGGTGTAAGCAACACTTTTTTTAATTTGATGTTTTCTTAATGAATAATATTTGCTGCAATTGGAAAATATAGATAAAACATAAAATCTATTTTTAATATTAATGATATATTACGCAAGGAGTACCATTTTTCATATATTGAAAATCGTGCTGTACAACAGATATTTAATGCATTTTTATAAATAATTTAATAAATATTTTTATATTAGATCTAAGATTGTAATGTCTCTGTGATATTTTTTACTTTCTAAGAAAATTTTTGTATTAATTTTTTTTGAAAGTAATAAATTCAGTATCAATTTTTTTAATGATTTGTGTAATCTGTTTTAGTAATTAATATCTTCAAATGTGTGAGTTGACATGTGCAGGACAAATAAAATTTGCAAATTTGTCTAATGTACTTTTCCAAAGCTGGGAATTTGGAGGTTCAATCGATCTTTTTCACATGTTTTTTGTAATTAAATTAATCAACCCTTTGCTCTCTGATGACTCCTCTCAAGTATCATTCGAGACGGTGCATCGTTTAGACGTTTTATTTATTTACTTTTCAATTTTAATTGTTAAAAATGCCTACAGAATGGTAAAAAGACGTCGATTAATTTTTCGAGAAAATTTAACTTAAAACAATTATATATTAATTTATTTTTTGGAGCAATTAACAAGACCTTGTATTAAGTGCATAGTTACACATCTAACTACTTTTCAGAGTGCGAAGGGTTAAAAAAACAAGAGAAATTTCGGCACGTTTGCACAATAATTTCAGAAGTATAAAATTAATTTTATACCATACTAAAATTGGAAGCATAATCATTTCAACGTTACATATTTTAAACGTGTAATTGCATATTCTATTTTTAACAAATTAAAAAATATATGTTTAAAATTATTTTATAGCAATTTATTTAATAATTGTTCTTAAACTTTAATAGTTTCTTTATTTTTATTAACATTTCAACTTCTGTTTTTTCCCCATTGTTGAATTGAATCGCTTCAAGGTAAGATACTCTTTTATAAAAAGTTTGGTATTTTTTTGTACTTAAAACTAACTTTTCGGTTCGAATCATGCATGCCAAAAATCATTTATTAGTACATATTTTTCATATCGTTGCCCTTTCTTGCAATATAATCCCATCTTGTTTCGAAAACCATTGTTTTGTGCTGATGTGACGAGGAATTTGATCTTCAGTCTTTTCTCCCATACGTTAAGGAATTATCATATCTTCGAACCATTTCCCTGGAGATGAATCCACTGTATTTTATGTATTTAACTTAAACGTCTTTTAATCATCGCTTTGATTCCATAAGCGTATTAGGGATATTGCATCATGTTAGTGATAAAGTGAATACATGAAAATTAAAGTTTCAGAGGTTTCACAGGAAAACTAAATTGTCAGCATAAAAATTTTTTTACGAATTCTGCACTCGAATGATTGGTTGCCTGTATGTATTCGATAAGGATTTTCAATATTACATTCCCATTCTAAACGATTAGAACAAATATCGCAGATGAAATTTTTCTTACGGGGACGTACTCTTGAAGGTCCTGCTAATGAAATGTTATCTTTCATAGAACAGATTGATTCTTTCTCGTTGGCAGCCTTTTCCTCGCTGTTATTTGGAATCTTCGAAAATTATTTCAGGTGAAATAGGCTCGTTTTTTACATCCCCTGTCGTTCCGTTAGTGCTAAATTTCGGATCCTTATTTCCTAGTGAAGAATAAAAAAATTAAAAGGCGAATTCTTGTTTCCAGTAATATTTTTGTTTACTGAAAGAGAGCTTTTAATAAGACAATCTAGGGAATTCGTAAATAATTCTTTATCATAGTTAAAATATTGAAATTTTCTGTTTTTAAGGGACGTTCCAGATTCTTTACACTTTTTTCCAGGAGATAAATTTGAATCCTTTGAATCGCCATTATTTTGCTTATAGACAGATTGGGTGTTAGCTGTGATTTTCTTACAAGCCTCCTTGAGAGTCTGTTTCAGAATTGTAGCTATATTCAATGTTTTCTGATAAAATGTCTCTAGATGCATTTTGATTATTCCCTTGAGCGGCTACTATTGATGTACCATGCGGATTTCCAGCTTCTGCATAGTTCGAAGTTGTCTCAGAAAAAATCTTCATTTTTCGTTTTCTCTTTCAGACAGCTCAAAGAAATCTTCATTAATATTTTCAATTAGCGATGCATTTCTTTGCTTAAATTTTTCATTAGCATTTTGTCGAGCTTCTTGACACAGTGTTTCATAATTGTCATCCTTATTGTTCTTAATTGCACCCTTTGAGTCATCGTTCTTTTTATTCAGCTTTTCCGATTCTTCTGGTCATCGTGGCAAGAACACATTATCTTCGGTCTTGTAAAAATAGCAATAGTGATTCTCTCAGTAAGTGAATATTCCATTGCATGATTAACACAAATATCGATCCATTTATATGCCATTAAAAAGATTAAGTTATACGAAAACGTATACGAAATTTAGCTGTTATACAAACAAAACTTTTAAACTTATACAAAAAAAGTAGCTATTGATTTGAAAGAACCAAGAATTCAATTTCTCCAAGCAATTTAATGCTGCAGGATGATGTCATAACGTAGATTTGGTTTGATAAAAGTGTATTCAATCGATTTACAAATTACGCTTCAATTCGTTTTATAAAAACAACATGTTAGCGCCTTCACTCTTTTTAACTGAGGTGCCGGAATTCCGTTCTTATGTAACATCTGGTATATAAAAATTCGAATCATTTTTCGCTTATGTAATATATTGAGGAGTCTTGGAATAATTTTAGTAAGTAAATGAAATAAGGTGAAACAAAAATATCTTCTTGAAGTCTGGAATTTATTTAATTTAGGAAACATCGATAGTTTCTTTCTTTTTAAATCATAATTTCACTGTTAACATGAATCTATCTCTTTCAGCTTATGTTCATTCCGCATTTTTTTAGTTCTCAATTTTTTTTTAACAGAACGATAGATTTTGGATTTAAATCTGATTCTATCACTCAAGTAGTGATTTCAGTTGCACTGCATTCATTTTACTCCAGGCCAATTTCACATATTTTTTTCCGTTGCAGTTGAATGTAGAAGAAAACCAAAAATGTATTTAAAGGCGATTACAATCTTTTTTCATCAGATTGTAATCATAATTTGATGAAGAACTAAAATTTTAGTCGGAAATTAAATTTCATTTATCTAAATCCATGTGTTTTTGATTTACTGTGTTTTCTTGAATACAGATACACATGATAATCAACGATAAATCCATTGACAAAATCTACACCAAATTTGTTTCAAAATTTTGTATAGATTTATAAGTGAGATGCTAAATTTGTACACCAACTTTTATCCATCCAGTTCTTTACATTTTGTTGTTAAGTTGCTGACATTCAGTCGAATATGGAGACATACAAACTTCATGTGAGTGCATTTCGTTTAAATTTTAGAGAAATCTTAAATTTTTTGTAGTCCATGTACTGAATTATATTCTTCTAGTTTAAAGTATTTTTCAGTTACCATTTCGCAGATAGAGAGCCAGACATATATATTTCGAAAACTGATTCTTTGATTTCAGGGAGATCTGAAATGTGGAGATTAGTCAAAATCTCAACGTAAAAGTAACTACGATTAGATTACATTCTCATTGCATACTTCGTGAATGAAAAAGTAAAGAGGAATCGGAACCAATAATTGATTCATTTACAATCAGCCTAATGTAGGATCGTCATTTGGAGCTGGACAGCGCCTCTTCCCAAAGGCGCCAAAAGGAAATGAATTTCTATTTTTGAGCATTTTGGTACTATATGCTGAGACTGTCAGGAATGGTGAACACTGTTCGCTCCAAGCTACAGAAACTAAATCTTTCAATTGATTTCTTCAAGACCAACAGTTTAAAAGATTAGGATAAATTATATAACAGTTTTAAAGACTGATGTAATCCATAGCAAGGACAGGACTCAACCAAAGCAAGGGAAGGATCTCGCAAAGCTAATATTTACTTTTTTTGTTTTGTTTATGAGTTTATGATATATTAGCCATCTTTGGCAACCAATTGAATAATTGGGAATTTCGATTGTATTTCTTTCAATTAAATCTCTTATGCATCACTTGAAGTTTATAATTCAATTAAGAAAATATTTTTAAGTGTAAATTATTGATAGAAATTAAAAGAAATGCTGTTTCATTAGTTTTGCACCGGTTTTGTTTGCTGATAAAATAAACTATCCTGATAGAATCTAGTCCGTTGTTATCAAAGTGCAATTAAAAGTGTTTCCATTTTAACAATTAGTCTATTTCTGCTTTTCATGGTGATTTCACTTCATTTTTTATTACTCTTGTTAACTACGCAAATATTAAACATAATACTTTTTATTCAGCTTTCACCAAAAGAGAAAAAATCATGCTTTCAAATAATTGATAAAATTACGAAAACGGTTAAAGCTATAAATTCTGCAATGAAATCTATTGCAGAACATTTTAGAAATAGGTATCTGTCTATGTGCGAAGACAAATTTTTGAAAAAACTGTTCAATTTTCATTTTTAGTTTATTTCTTAGGTCATGGCAATTCAAAACAATGAATAATACCATTTAAAAAGTTTTATGTAATTTGCAACTCAGTCAAATGGGAAAATTTGGGTAAAAAACTGTGAAAATTGGTGTAAAACGCAAAACATCCTAAGAAGAATTCTAACCAAAATTTTCAAATTCTTTTTCTACAAAATATAGTTACAGCTTTAGTGAAGGCAATGAACTAGGATCTAAGAAATATTTGCATTTATAAGAAATTATAGCAGTTCGAATATTTCCTAACTGAAAATTTATCAAAATTCTTATACATAAAAAAAATTAATGAGCTCTAAATAAAAAACTATTAATCTCAGAACTATAATCCTAGTTCATTGCCTTTAGAATAGTACAAATAACATACATACAAAATTTCATTAAAAAATATTCATAATATTTTGAGATATCATGTTTTGCGTATCAAAATTTTTACAAAATTAAAGTTCCTCAAAAAATGCATTTAAAGTTTTTAATTGTGTTTTATGAAAAATATCTCTCTCTATTTTTTTAATATTCACTACATTTGTATGATACACCTTCTTTGTTAACAATTTTATCTGTTTTCTTCTTTTTAATAGCTCTTAATTTTTTTCCTGGCAACTTTTGTTGTACTTAAAGACTGCCTTTTTGACGTGATGATTCTTTCTTTATCGAAAGAAAGGAACTGTCTCCGGGTATAATCCTAGGAGTTATTCCCAGTTCAAAAAAAATTGCCAAGAGACCATAAAATCCATCATTAAAAATTATTGCAGTTATTGATGCTCCCAAACGTAAAGTCTGTAGCTCAAGCAGATGTTTTCAAACGTAAACAATGTTCGAGAAGCAGTTGTTGCCAATCTTTTCTGTATATAAAGAGCTGAGAATTAATTCAAATTTAGGTGGCTTGCAAATAGTTTTGTATAAATTTAAAAAATTAATTAATTTATGATTTTAGGAGCGTATATTTGATGAAACGACGAAAAACATTCAACTTCCGGTAAGCACTTCCGGTTTCGTTTTCGACTCTATTGAATTACATAAATCTTCATATCTTTTTTCTATCTGATTTTCTAATTCTATCTAATTTCTATCAATCGTAGGAGAAAAATAAACACAGATTTAGAAAGCTAAATAAATGCACTTTAAAATAAAAAAATAAAAAAAAATGTGAATTTTGACCAAAAGTGGCCTTTCAGACGTAGACAGATACCTTAAAAAAGAATGGATCAATGCTCGCTTGTCCATCAAAAAATGGAATAAGGAATTATTGTGATAGTCACCATTGTTGTCTGTCATCAATACAACTGGAAGAATCAGATGAAAAAAAATAATAATATAGCAACAACAAAAACAAATTTAAAGAAAATGTGTATGCCATTCTAGAAACATAAAGTATAATGTTTCTATAAAACGAATTTGTCAAATCTGAATAAATATATTTCTTGCCAACTGAAAAAATATTCATTTATGCTTCGCTCGAAAAAAGCGCGAATATTTTGTAGTATCTTTTCTAAAGAAATTTAAAAAATTCGGTATATGGGAATACTATATATAAAATATCGGAAAAAGCATTCTAAAGAAAATGAAAGGTTGAAAGTTTTTTCGATCAATTGATTGAACGAATAAGTATGGCTGAAAGTGGTTTTTGAGGGTATAAAAATAAAGTATTAGTCACTACCGAATCTGTTAATGAACTAAAACAAAGAAAATCTGCTTCAAGTTTATTACTTGAAACAGAGAATGAGAAATGTGAAATGTGATTTCAAGAAAGTATATTCCATGTTTTAATGATAGTAAAAAGTCATTTACGGATTCACGCGAATTTGCAACTAAAAGAATTAGTTCAAATAACAAAAATGCTTCTGCATTAAAATTTGAAGGCATTGAATACTGATTTTGCCCAAGAATTAAGGGATTTTTTAATGACGTCATTAAAGTGACAGACAATACGACGAATGCCAGTGCTTTGGCAGGAATCGATGGAACTGCCGGATTTCTGCCGTTTTACTTTTAATAGATAGACTCCAGACACTTTGGCTGTCATCTCCTCACTCTTATCGTAAAACTGAAAGTTTTCTTGAAAAGTAATACAATCATCTATTATACATTCAGACATTAGGCCGATTGATAGACAGTTAACAAGTTAAAGGAGTTATTCAAAAATTGTATCTTTCCATCTCTCTGTCTCTCTCTCCCTCCCCCTCTTTCTCTCTCTCTCTCTCTCTTTATATATATATATATATAAAGAGAGAGAGAGATATATTATATAAAGAGAGAGAGAGATATATTATATATATATATATATATATATATATATATATATATATATATATATATATATATATATATATATATATATATATATATATATATATATAATCATGTCCAAAATCAAGGTCACAAAAATATTTTTCAAAGTAATTCTAAATGTCTGCCAGTAAAATTTAAACAAATTATATTTTATATATTGTGAAGCGTCGGCAACACGGCATTAACCTTTCTTGAGGGAAAAAATGTTGTTTAGCATTAGTTTTTGAGGAACTACTGAAATTAGACCGTTTAGGCATCTGGGATTTTTGCCTGCAGTTTTGTGAATATTACATTAAAAAAAAAATGTAAGCTGTTTCCAGTGAGAATGAGTTCTCATAATCGTTTTGACAATTCCTTGAGATGGAGAGCCGTTGGCATGCTTGAAACTGGGAAGTCTCAAGCGGAGGTAGCTCGATGGTTACAAGTGGCACCGAAAGTGGTATCCAGGTTGTGGAATCAATTCCAAACAAGTGGTACTGTAACCAGGAAGGCCATCGCAGAGCAACGACGCCTGATCGCTATTTGGCATTAAGCGCACGACGGCATAGGCTTACAACGGCTCCTCAACTTGCTCATTACCTTGCTGCTGTATCTGAAGTACGAATTTCCAGACAAACAGTATACAGACGTCAAGAAGAGAGTGCCCTTTATGCCCGGCGACCTGTTGAGTGTGTCCTTTTGACTGCATCCAACAGAAAAGTCCGGTTGTTGTGGGGCCGAACACATCAGTCTTGGGCACATCAAGAATGGGGGCGTGTTCTTTTCAGAGATGAGTCGAGATTTACCACACAAAATGACACTCGTTGAATCTACATCTGGTGAGAACGAGGAAATCGCTATCATCTTTCCTACGTAAGAGAAATCGACATATTTGGTGGCAGAGGAATCCTTGTCTGGGGTGGCATAATGTTGGTCAGTCGTACACCACTGCACGT
The DNA here is from genome assembly GCF_947563725.1 of Argiope bruennichi. Classification (NCBI taxonomy): domain Eukaryota; kingdom Metazoa; phylum Arthropoda; class Arachnida; order Araneae; family Araneidae; genus Argiope; species Argiope bruennichi. Next base: position 126,586,375 of record NC_079156.1, read on the forward strand.
CTTCGACGCAGGTACGTCAATGCACATAGCTATAGGGATAAGATACTTGAAGCCTATGTGAGGTTGTTCCGGGATGCCTTTGGCCCAGACTTCATGTTTATGGACGATAACGCGCGTTCACACAGAGCCAGATCGTTGATGATTTTCTTCAGGAAGAAGATATTCGACGTTGGACTGGCCCTGGAGGTCTCCGCATCTCAATCATATTAAACATGTTTGGGATGGTCTCAAAAGTGCCATTGCATATCGTAACCCCCCTCCTAATACCCTCCAAGAGTTAAATGCCGCGCTTTTGGAAGAATAGGCTTTGTTACCCCAAGCATTTATTTACACCCCATAAATATTATGAAACTCGTTGTGTGGTTCTCACTCCATATTAGACAGGCTTTCCTCGAGATAAATGCTTTATCTCTGATTCATAATGTGACACTTTTTGATATACCCTGTTTCTTTATTCCCAATTAAAATCTTTTCCATGTTGTTATGTGTCTATGTTCTTTCTTCCATTGTAGTGTACCTCTGTGCCAAATTTCGTGGCAACACAGTGAAGAGTTTTTCATTTTTCGCATATTTTATGTTTGTGACGTTCATTTTGGACATGAGTGTATATACACATACAAATTTTTATGGAAAACTGAAGAATTTACAATTTTATGATAATACGTTATTATACGTTCTCGATTAGAATTGTGATTTATTGAAGAATTGTATAAATGGGGTAAATTATTGCTGTCACTGCCATCTGCCTCATTGGAAAACTGTAAAATAATTTTTGTTTGCCATTGTGACCAATTCGTGTAACCAGTGCTCTTCCTCCAGCAACGTGCTTTCGACTGTGCTTTACATTATAATTTCTCCTCTACGTCGTTTTTTTTTATTTAAATTCCTTGCATTGATTAGGTTTTCAAGATTGAAGAAACTAAACATTTTCCAACGTCATATTTCCCTGCGTTATTTTAAAAACCAAACTTATTTAATTTATAAAATAAAAAATAAAAATGCAGCTGAAAGGACATAATCTGAATATACTTGAATATTTTTGATTAAACATACTAACATCGCAATTTAAACATTAGATATGTTCTGAAAGGAATTCGCAAAAATGCGATCAAGAGCGGCACTTAAGCAGAGTTTTAAGGATCATTAAAATGTATGCGTGTGAAAACTGTGAAATAAAAAAAATTCCAATCAATCATTCATTATAAGATTAATGAAATAAAAAAAATGGTCCGAATTTTATTTTACTGATATTATATTTTACATCCGTAAACAACCGTTTATACATAATCTGATTACTGAAACATAAGTTAGAAGCAAATAACAGTAAGTATACATTGGATTATATTTATATGTACTGAAAACAAAAAAAACCCACATCTTTTTTCACGATAAGAAAAGCTTTATAAATGCCCACTTCGTGAAAAGTCTTTCATAAACAGCAGTGACTACAAAATGCAGCACAAAAGAAAGCACAAGTGAAATTAATTTGCAAATTACAGAAGTATTTTTATTTCTCTAGTAAAAAAGTACTTTAAATCCTTTATTGAATTAAAAAATATATCATTTTTAGAATTTTATTTTTAAATTTTAAATGTGAATTCTATACATAGAATACATTTATTAGAATTAAATACATTTTTAGATTTTAAATATATAAGCTATTGTTTTTGATTTGCAATTGACGATGGAAACTTTTTTCTACTTAAATGACTTTATATTTAAGTATTTATTCTTCTTTTTTATTATTCCTAGTCTTTTAAATCTTTTTGAGTTTAAACCAAAAATTCATGTTTCGATTACCTTTCAGTAAAACAATAATTATTCCTAGCTTTGGTTTTAATTCATGCATTAAATATTTTAAAACACTATCATATTCATCGCATGTTTTCTAGAATATTTTGAAAATTTAATTACCAACTTAGTGCCGATTTTCCCAGATTCCGACAATTTAACCGAATTTCTAATTGGATGTAAGTAATAATCTTTATAACTTGATCTTTAATAAATGAATTACATTTTTTCCATTTGGAAAAATTAGATAAAACGTAAGATCTATTTTTAATATTAATGACGAATTTTGAAATGAGGAACTTTCTTCCTATTTTGAAGATCGTGTCCTACAAGAAATATTCAACGCAATTTTGTAAACAGTTAAATAACCTTTTTTTTTATATTAGACGTCAGATTCCAACATCCCTCTGATATATTTTCCTTTCTAAGAAATTCTTTGTAATCCTTTTCTATGAAAGAAATAAATTCAGTAAATTCAGTGTCAATTTTATTTTCTCTGATTTGTTTAATGCTTTATAATGATAAAAATAAATGTGTTGAGGCATGCACCACGAACAGAGCACCCAAAGTTGATAAATATACATTTTCAATGTTGGGAATTTGCAGCTCCGAACGAGGTTTTTGTAATGTTTGTTGTTAGCAGATAATTAATTAAATAGTAAGCGACATTTTATTATTTTTCCGCACTACTTTCAGAAGAAAATTTTTTTCCAGTCATTTACACTATTTAATGATTAAGTTTTAGAAGTGTAATTGTATTTTCTGTTTTTTTTTTTTTTTTTTTTTTTTTTGTTTTTTTTTTTCAAATTAACAAAAAATATTTTAAACTTGTTCCTTAGAAATACGTACCATTATTGAAGTGAAATTATCACCGTTTTCTAATTTCATTAACTTTTTATCCTATATTTTTCACTTTGTGAAAGGTCAAAATATTAATTTTCAGCTTATTTATTCATGTTGAGTGGTTTTAATGTGAAATGTAAGGTGTTAAAATTTTAAAGTTTCTTGGTATTTATAATTAATATCTAGTTCGAAATCATACGGTACTAAAAACGGTATTTTAATAAAGCCTTTTTTAATGCTTTTATCCTCTCTTGAAATGTGATTGGATGTTTAAATACATAAACAGGAATTGGGAAAATTTATAGAAAAATAAACAGGATAGGTGTGCGGTTTTTAAAAATGTATAAGTTATATATCTAAAAGACTTCGAAGTTAAAAATATTTTACCTAGGAATTTATTAAAAGCGTATTGGATAAAATGTTTAAATGAACCTTATTTCTTATCATCAATCTAAGGGAACCATCTTTCACAAAATGCTGTTAGTAATACAAAAATCTGAAAAAACAAATTCACATTAAATTATTTATTTCTAATTCACCTTTAAAAATACGATAAGTAATATGCAAATCTAAAAAGAAAATTCAAAGCTATTTATTGCTAATTTAGTTTTAAAAATAAGATTAGCGTATATTTCTTACCTTTTGATTGCAGATAATTTCTCATATAAGTCGAAATAAATTGTCAGTCTTCTAAAAGAGAACAGTTGATTATGAAAGGAAATGTAATTTTCTTCAAAAATATGTCATTTTAATCAATTTTTTAATGATTTTTATTGCTATTTTGAAATTTATTTTGTCGAGTAAATTTCATGAATAATTCCAGAAAACCACTGAAGTTCATTTTGAAAGTGCCCGAAGTATCCAATGTATGAGTAGTTGCACGAAATATTTTGGAGTCTTTACTTTCCTAACAGTTTTCCTACTCTTTTTATATTGAATGAATATTTGAGATGTTTTAGTTGAATGTAATTTGTCTTCGATATGTACAACCAATGAATCTTAACAAGTAATTAAGTGTCGACAATTAATGGACATATGAACGTCAAAATATTTAAGGGAAGTATCAGAAAGAATATCGAAAACTTAGAATTCAAATCTGCTTTTTCATTTTCGGAAATACCTACAGTAACTCAACAAACATTGGCACTGAAATCTCCCATTTTCTAGGAGGCGTAATGTCAACAAAAGTTGAATGATAACTGAGAGCATCTGATTGCGATAATAAAAGAGTGTCAAAGTATTCAAGATGTCAGCATTAATTTCGAATTTACGCCGAGTAAAATGCTGAGGTGAAAAAACTGCGGGTTAATGTTTAGAGAAATTTTCAGCTGTTTTTATCATTAAAAAATAATTAAAAACTGACCATTAGATGGCTTTCACACATCAAAGTGAAATTGTTTATGAAAACAGAGCACAGTAACATAAAATATCGCATTTTAGTTTAAATCAAAAATGCTTAACATGTCTGCTAACCCAAAGTATTAAACAAGTGAGTCGCGTACCTACTCCTATTACGTCTTAGTGCAACTAGTCATCATCGATACCACCGAAGACTCATTGAATAGTATCTTTCAGTTTCACCAAAGAGGTTGGAAAAAAAGACAGACACGAGACTTTAGACATCCCCACAACCCAAAGTCCACTGGTGTAAGGTCTGGTGATCTTGAGGATCAATTAATTTTACATCATCGGCTTATTACCGGCTTCTCAATGATTTTGTTTAGGACGATCGTCTTGACGGAAAGAGAAATAAGAAGCAGGTGCAAGTTTCTCGTGAAAACGTAAAACTCCATTCTGTAATGACGGAAAAGTTTTTCTGGCCAAATACATGATAACGCGCTTCAAAATAAATAAACAAATAATTTTAAAAATACTGACCTTGATGAAGGACGCTGTGAAACCGAACGAAACAGTCATACGAAGGGAATGTAGGGGTTTGGTCATGTAGTTACGAGATTTTGTAATCGACTTTTACGTATTGACTTCACCATGCAATGAAAATTGTGCTTCATCTCTCCACATGATGTTCAGTAACTATTGTGGGCCTTGTTCCATTTGCACAAGCGCTCATGTTGCAAAAGCTTGTCTTTCGTTGAATTCTGCTGCTAATAATTTGTGGAGTGTCAGTACATATACGGATGTAGTTTCAATATTCCGTGCAAAATGCGTCGATCGACGTTTCCGAAATCCCATTTACTCTATCTGCTTCACGCGCACTGCTACACTTTGTCGATGTGCTAAATTTCTCTTGACACTTTGTGCAATAGGATCGCGGTTCGCACTGATGGATAATCTGCCACTTTTTGGACGATCTTCCAAACTCCAAGGTTCCTCAAAACGGCTTACCGAATTCATTAACCCATTCAATGAGTTTTTATTTGCCTTGACTCCTTTCACTATGCCACCGTTCTTTTGTGGTTCGTTTGGGTTTCATCTTTCTTGCAAAAAATTGTAATTTCTTCATCCGATAACGATAACAATAGCACACTGCTAACACCGAATGAGGATCAAATTCATCTTATGTTTAGTGCCAATCCTAATTTTCTGTCCTGATATGTGTGAGTGTCAACCATCGGTCATAAGTCGAATTTTTTTCTGAGAAAAACAGTCCCAAGACTTTATGAATATATTTCTGCAAACCTCAATTTTTCATGAAATTTACCTTTTTTGATTAAGATCTTTCGAAATGTGCACGAATTTATGGCACACCCAACATTTCAGAAGAAAAGTATCACAAATGCGCATTGAAGAACATTGAAATGAAAAGAAAGAAGAGCGTTCTTTTTAAAGATTAAGGAGGAGCCGAACAAAAATAACTAATTTTATCTTATTGTTAAGAATCTATTAGGACTTTTTAAACGAATATTAATGAATGCAGTTAAGAGAAAAAAAAAGATAAAAATGTTTTTTTTAATAAAAGGCGATGAAAGGTAGAAACATATTTTATAGATAATCTTTTTTATAATTTAAAATAATTAAAATGCATTTAGATAAATAAAATAATGGATATTTCCTTTCACAGACGAGTTCTTTGAACCTTTTAGGAGTTCTGATTTTTTAAATTTATGACCGAAATACTCTCTTATCTTACTAATTAACGCACTCAAGTTTTAAAGTTTCATTACCGATGAATTCTGTACGAAATCTGTTTTAGTATTGGAATTTCCATATCATTCTTTTCTGTTTGATCATTCGGGTGCTTACATTAAATCAATAACGTCAACGATACTTGCATAAAGGGAAGGCAGATTTCAAATATTAGATACATAATTCTTAATTAGAATCGAACCCACGAACTCAAACTTAGGACACATGGCTCTAGCACGTTATTAAAGAAACATTTCATTTATAATTTATTCATCGCTTTGTATCTGTTATAAATATAGATAGAGCTGCGAAATTTAAAAACAGAGCTCATTGTCTACAGCAGGAAACTGTTCAAGAAACAAAGCAGAGGTCACCGCATTAATAATAGATTATTATATCTTTTTGATCAGAAGAATTTCTTTTTGAAATTGAAAATTAATGGATGAATACCGTTGTGAATTTTGTGACAATATAGTGACATGCGGTGAGATACACCTTTGCAACTTTCATACGTTTGACGATACGTATTCACACTCACAGACTTTTTCAGAGAATACCTTTAACAGCGCACAACTATGGACATCTTATGATCGTCCATATTTGGATGCCATTTCAGATACTCGGGTAATTGGCGTTCAAACGGAAGAAAATGCATCTTTAATGGTTTCTTCAGAAAATGCTGAGTCTTGTTTCAGACATGAAAATGATTTTCCCGCAGCTTATAACCTTTCATCAGCTGTCATAGAATCAACTGGTGTTTACGAGGAAAGGCAAAGAATATCAGGTGTATCCGATCTGATATATGCGACAGGTAGTGAAAAAGATGAGATGTCATGTCAAGAGAACAAATGGCTGTCTCTGAATACCGATAACAAATATTTTATGGATTCTTTAGAATGTGCTATTAGAAGAGGGCATTCAGATAGTAGCAATATCTCTGAACCAAGAAAACTGATTGTGAATCCTGATTTCCTACCAGAAAGAAATGAACCAGAAAATGGCAAGATACCTGTCTCGGAGTATGTAACTGATGAACATACTTCACTTGAAATACACTCAAATGTTTACAGTAAGAGCGAGAATATAACCGTCAACTTGAAGGAACATATTTCTTCTATAACAGATAACAATACTGTGGCTGGACCTTCAGGGATGTGCCCTCGGAAGAAGAAATTTCCTTGCACATTATGTCCAAAGGAATTCAATGAAAAATGTAATCTCTACGTTCATTATCGAACACATACAGGCCAAAAGCCTTTTGTATGTGAATTATGCAGAAGAACATTTACTCAGAAAGGAAATCGCGATAGACATTTTCGAACTCACACCGGTGATAGGCCTTTTGTGTGTGATTTCTGTAAAAGACCTTTTGCTTCTAAAGATAGTCTGACAAGACATGTTAGGACTCACACAGGAGTAAGACCTTATAAGTGTCCAGTTTGTGGAAAGACATTCTCTTATAGAAGTAGTTTCAATAGGCATGTCAAGAGAAAGCATAAATGATATCAATCTGCAATTTACAGAAAAAAATTATTTTACTCTTGTATGAAAATAGTTTACATTCTTAACCAAAATGAAACAATTTTAATTGAAAGTTGTTACTATTTTATTTTAAAACTACTGCTTGATTTTTATTATTTTGACGATGTGTATTCTTGAGATCCTATCTTTTAAGCTATTGTTCTTTTAACTGAAGATTGAAAATGAAAATATGTTTTCAGTTCAGATGCATTCATATCTGCTTATGGTTTCAACTTTGTTTATATCTTTTTAAAAAGTTTTTAATCCCTAGTTCCAATTCTCGAGAATTAATATGAAAAATACGCGTTCCCCTAATGCAATTATTCCTTGTGTTAACTTGAATGCAAAATTAAATATTTCCGCATTTCGTTATATCATGTTTCATTTCCTGTTTTTCCCAGCATTTGAGGTAAACTTTAAATATCAGCCAAATGGCGATTTTAAATAATAAATTTTGACATTTTATCCGAAAAAGTACATTTTCGATTGATTAATAATTGTAAAAATCCATTGAAACATTTTTTTTTTTATTTTTTATTTTGAATTGGTGTAAACAATAGTTTTTATGTTGATGTTTTATTATGATGCAAATAATATTTGTATTTGTTCCAATGGAAAATTTAGATATGGTATGAAATATGTTTTTGTATTACTGACGAATATGACAAAGATTTCATTTCTTTATATATTGAAGATCGTTCTTTGAAAATGATATTTAAAGCAGTTTTGCAAATACTTCAATAAATATTTTTATATAACGCTAAAGATTATATTGTCTGTGTTATTTATTGATCTATTTTTTGCCTTTTTAAGACATTTTTTATAGTCATTTTCTGTTAAAGGAATGCATTCATGTCCATTATATTTTTATTGACTTGTGTAATTTCTGTTAATATTAATGAATGCGTGCGTGAATTTCTTGGAGTTTGCAGACTGATTAATTGAAACTCTCAAATTTGGCAAATCTATTTCTTTAATGGTGAGAATTTGCAACATGTAACTAGTTTTTAAAAATAGTTATTGGAGTTTTAAAGAATTAAAAATTTAGCGGTCTTTTTTTGCTAATTATTATTTTTACATGATTCCCAAAATTCAAAGTTTTATCTTTCAAAAATAAATAAATAAAAATAAAAAAATAATTTTTCCCCCCGAAACTTAAAGGAAACATTTTAAAAGAAACATTTATTTTATATCAAAATGTTTCACTTTGCACTGAAACTCTAATGATTTTCGTAGCTTCTTTATTAATACTTCATTTTGCCACTATTAATGGTCGAGATATAATAATCCGGCTTGTTTTTGATGTGTAAGATTACAATGTAATCTATTTTTTAAATAAAATGTCTGCAGTTTTCTTAAATTTAAAATCAGGATTTGAATTCGAATCATGAGATAGTGTAAAATTCTTTAATTGGACCCATTTTTTTTAATAGTGCCGCTCTTTCTTTGGACGCAATTGGATGCATAATAATAATGAATGGGTGCGTGCATTTCTTGGCGTTTACAGACTCATTAACTGGAACTTTCCTATTTGGCAATTTTAATTTTAAAGTTTCAGAAGCTGCAACTTGAAATTCGGTTTTTTTAAATAATTATTGGAATTTTAATAAATTAAAAATTTAGCGAAATTTTGTTTTATTTTTGCTAAGTTTTGTTAAAGTTTGTTTTGTTTCTGTTTTTTTGGAAGCCTAAAAATTATCTTTACATTATTCTCGAAATTCAAAGTATTATCTTTCCAAGAAACAATTTTCAAAAAACAATTAATTGTTGTTGTTTTTTTGTTTTTCACAACTTAAAGAAAACATTTTAAAAGACATTTTAAATCGAAATTCTACTGTTGCAATGAAACTGTAATGGTTTTCGTACCTTCTTTTTTAATATTTCATCTTGTTTTTTTTTTTACACTTTTAATGGTAAATATAAAATGCTCCTACTTGTTTTCCATGTAGAGGATTTCAAAGTAAACTGTTTTTTAAATAAAATTTTTGCACTTTTCTTTAAACTTAAAATTTGGATTTAGATTCGAATTTTTCTAACCTTTTGATTATAGAGTAACAGCATATAATTTGAAATAAATTATCAGTCAAATAAATTATAATAATTGATGCTGAAAGGAAATGTAATTTTTATTTTCGGTTTTACTTTATTTGTTTAAAATATTTTTGAACGTTTTTAAAAACAAACTTACTTGGTTCAAAATCATAGCAATCTTAATTACCTTTTGAATTCTTATGAATATTCTTATGCATATTCTTATTTATAATTTAACTTTTAACCCATAAGTCCTTGTTACGGCTTTGAAAAGGATTATCGTGTAAAAATATCTTTTAAATTCTGCTGTATTTGCTGTCCTGTCTGCGTTTATTTATTAATGCATAAAAAGCAAAGTATATACTATTTTTATGTTGAACATTTTTCTGAAAATTCTATTTAACTTTTTAGTTAATTTTTGGATCTAAAATATTAATTAATATATATAAATTATTTATTATTATAATGATCTAGAATGATATTAGTTTTTTTGACTAATTGCTATCTCGAACCTATTTTACATATACGGGTTGTTTGGTCAAATATATATGTAAAGGTTGATTGCGGTTCATACACTAAAACTTGAATATATATATATATATATTTATGGGATAAATATAAAGTTCTGAACGGAGAAAAGAAACTTTAAGAGAAGAAATTTTAAACTTAATTGATAAACTTAACAAATTAATCATAAAAAGAGAAAATTTAAAATAGCTGATTTTTGATTTCATATTTGAAAAATACGTTTTATTCAAAACTTGGTGTGAAAACACACGGAAAGATCTAAATATCAAATGCTTCTAAAACAGATTCTTGATAATACAAAATGGATAATGCTCAATTTTGTTGAAGCAAGCGGCAGCGAGCAGTCAATAGAATTTGGATACATACGAAATAATTCATAATTTTTTAAAGATATTTTTAATTCCTTTCTTTTTTAGGTAAAATCATTCGATTGAGCAAATTTTTATAAATCATATTACTATTTTATTTCATCGCTATAAAGTATAATTTATTTGTTACAAAAATGGAAAAAGTGGCGACATTGAAAATTAAAATTAAGACATTCAATCAAAATATGCGAACGCTAAAATGAATATGGCAATTGGAACACATTGGTACCCTCTCACCGAAAAGGAGACTACGGTGAATCCTGCATGGAGGCGAGTCAATCTGACATCAACTTCTCATACAAGGAGAATGGGCGACAAATTGATTGTGGGTTTGAATGAATGAATTCGTTGTGGATCGCCAGATCATGTGATTCTTTCCAAGGAACTTAACAAAGGACCTTCTCGTGTCGCAATATGGAAATTAAGCTGTCAGATAGAGTGACTTATGCTTTAAAGCAAAATCATCGTATGATTGCCGGAATCATCCAAGATCTCGAACGCAGCAATATAGAACCCTGAAGCCTCTATTTTGTAGGAGTCACTAGAACTAAACAAAACAAATCGAGGATAAAACAAGTACCGATCCGAGGAATATATAAACAAAATAAGGGTTCTTTTCATTCCATCCAAATTCCTTTTTATGCTCGATGCATCTTACTACAGTTGAATTTATTGTAGTTTTATCTGAATATCGTATTTGTCAGAGCTCTATCGGAGTTTTATTGTTGTTAGTAGAAATTTATATTCATAAGCCAACATGCATTATTACGTTATTACAACAAGTACGTCATTACAACATATGTTATTACGTTACAGTATTAAATAAAAGAATTATTAAATATCTGAAATAAAAAAAATGTTTTTATTTTTTATTTTTAAATCGGTAATTTACTCTCCACAAGCTTTGAGAATCAATTTAAAAACTGCATACTGCCCTTTCACTTAAAAACATACTCTCTCAAGTCATAAAATAGGAACTTAAAAAAATCTTTAATTATATTAATCAAATAATCTATACTGAATATAAAATATATTCGTGGCAACGGCTAGTCAAAAGATAAGTTTTATTCGAGGGCTCTATCATAAGACCTTATTTCTACTTATTGTTTAGGTATAAGGGTTCTAATTTTCCTTAAGGAATGGAATAAATATAAAAAATAAATGGACGGTGAAGAGTTTAGGTAAACGCACTTTTACTAGAAAAAAAATTTGAATGTCAGGAGAGAGTTGTGTAGAATAATTAGTGAGATGACAGTTTTAAAGATTCAAACAGTTTATTGCGTTTCAAAACAATAAAAGTAAAGCACATTAAAAAAAACTCAGACTTTGATTAATGTCAATATAACATTTATAAGACTAAAAATGTATTCCAATTTAAACTTATGTTAGTTTATAGACAGAAAATGAATGTAAATATGCTTAGAATTTCTGATACCCATATACTTCATTTAATAGTATGTCCAGAAAAATACAATCTCTTTCAGCAGAATTTTTAGCTTTTTGTGTTATTAGTGGAGCTCCGCATCCGATTGGTGGGCTATAATTAGAGGTTACAAAAGAGTCCAATTTAACATTTCTTGTAACTTCGTTTCGATGTCTTTTTCAGCCAAATGTTACGTTAATCATCAATTTTATCAGATATGTAACTTATATTTCTGCATTAGAATTCGTTCATACTTCTAATCATTGCTTCGCGTTATTTTCCATGTTTTCGGTCTATATATTTGTGCATCCAGTTATATAACAAGAATGAAATAATTAATAAATGGGCCCTTTGAACAAATTTTCTGCTCTATTTGAAGTTTTATCTTAACTATAATAAATTTTTAAAAATCAAATATTTTATTAAATTATTTATGGTGGAAGCTATTCAAAATAGCATATAAAAATAAACTTAAGCATATAAAAATATGCTTAAAAATTTTTTTTTAAGAATTCATCAATATTTAGAAAAATATGCGGCAAAAGCTGTAAGTCAATTGTGGATCTCAGGATAAAAAAAAAATCACCCATTACCTAAGTCTGTATGCTACCTCTGCGACATTAATAAGCATTCCAGATCATAATCTTTTTTTAAACACATTTGATGTGCAAATTAAAATAATTGAAATGATATCACAAATAACTACATGAAGCGAATGTACATTTTAAATATTTGATTTTTGAATTTAGGAATTTAAATTTTTTTGGAATTTTTAAACGATTGTTGTTAAAGTACATTCATTGTTAAATGTACTTTAACTAAAACAAAAGTTACGAACCAATAACGTTTATAACAAGAAAAAGCTGTAAGAAAAGAAAATCTTTGGTTTTTTCACCTATTTAACTATTTGTCATACATTTTTGGTAAGTCAGGACTTTATATCAGTTGGAAATTAATGGCTCAATACCTATGTTTATTCATAAATCATAACAAGTTGATTTATGGTGAGAATCATCCTTGCTTCTTTTATAAGAACGATGACAGGAAATTCAGATGAAAAAAATGAAGAAGCGAATAACAAATGTACGGAAAATTGGAATGACAGTTCTCGGCATTTAAATCAAGTTGTTCGACAAAACGAAAGTAAAAAATCTAAGCTCAAATTTATCGCTATTTCAAAATAATGAAGAAGTGTAGTCACTTCCCTTAAAGATAAAGAAGTTGACGACTTCTGCAGAGAGCTCCAGCAATACACAACTAAGGAAGCCTTTTGATATTTCATATTGTAATCCCAATCCAAATGTTCCGTCAATTGTCGTCCAATGTAAAGGAAATGTATCGTTCACGGCTTCCTCAACCGTTGAATCTCGTTACAGACCTGAAAACGGCCATCGCGAAGGTTATGAAAAAAAAAGATAATTGTCAAAAAATCAAATATTGATGACATACAAAAACAAAGAGAATCAGGTGTATCAGATCTTATGCAAGCAACAGCTGATGAAGAAATTAAAATGAAACTTGAAGATAACAAGTGGCAATCTTTGAATAATGATAAAAATGATTTTAACGACTCTCTGGAATGTGATATCCACAAAATGCTTTCAGATATTAATAATATTTCTGGAACTGAGAATTTGATTGTGAATCCTGATTTCTCAGCAGAAAGTAAGGAGCCGAAACTGGCAAAAGGCAAGTGTCAGTGGGTGAGATTAATGGACATTCTTCTTTGGAAGTGCACTCTCAGCGTCAAAATAAGAATAAGAAAATGGCTAATTACGTGAAAGAACCTATCTCTACTACGGAAGATGACAAAGCTGTGGCTGGACCATCCGGCGTATGTCCTCATAAGAAAATTTTTTTTGCAATTTATATTCTAAGAAATACAGTACGAAAGGAACTCTTAAAAATCACTATGGAATATATGGTAGCGACAAGCGCATTATGTGCAATATATGTAATAAACAATTCTGTAAGAAATAAGATCGCGATCGACATTACAGAATCCACACCTTTTGTGAAAAACATTATGTGTGTGATATACGCGGAATAGAATGCATTCAGAAAGTACATCTCGTCAACCATTATCGAATCCACACCGGTGACAATCCTTTTGTGCTGGAAGTCTGTAAGACAGGTTTTGCTCAAAAGATTCATCCTAAGGAGCATGTTCGATATCACACTGGAGAAAAACCTTAAAAATGCCCAAGTTGTGGAATGACATTCACGACCAGCAGTAGTTGCAATATGCATCACAGGAGAAAGCATGAGTGAAATTAATTTTAAAACTACGCAAATAATTCTTTTACTCTTATATGGAACTACTTCAAATTCTTTATTGAATAAAAATTTTGAATGGTTGCAATTTGTTTTTTAAATTTTCTTTATGAATTCCACGATTTTGACAAAGCATATACCTAGATATTAAATATCTAAACTATTGTTTTTTAATTGATTATTGACGATGAAAATATGTTTTTGTGTTCAGATAACTTTATATTTAACTAGTTAACGTTTTTAATTTTTTTTATGTTTTTAATTCTAATTGGTTAAATACTAATTTGTTTAAGCTAAAATAAAAGTTTCAGTTCCCTTCCAATAAAACAATCATTATTCATTATTTGTCCTTATTTAATAAATAAAATATTTCCAAATGTAATGCTGTTCACTTTTAACAGTCTAGCTCTAACAAGTATTTGAGCAAAAATTTAAATACGAACAAAGTAACAGTTTTAAATAATGGTAAGTATTACAATATTTTAACTGTACAAAAATAATTAGGTTCAGTTAATAATTGAAAAAATTGTGATTTCGAATTTTGATTTGCAACATTGTGATTTTGAATTGGTGTTTGCAGCATTATTTCACTTGATGTTTAATTAAAAAATGTATTTATCCAAATGGAAAAATTAGATAAAACAAAAATTCTGTTTTTGATATTAGTAAAGATTTTCACAAAACATATGATTTTTTATATATTAAAAATCATGTTCTGTAAGAGAAATTTAATTCTTTTTTGTAAATAGTGTAATAAATATTTTTATATTACAAATCAAACTTAAATGTGTCTGTGATTATTTTTCCCTTAAAGGGAATCTTTATGGTCAGTTTCAGTAAAAGAAAGAAATCAATAAATTTATGTATATATGCCGGATGTCCCATAAATTTGTAAATACTTTAAAAATTGCAGGACTAAGTATATTTGAATGCGGTTTGAGAAACTATTATTCTCATGAAGGAGGATTTTTTTTTTTTTGATACAGAAAAAAAATTCAAAAATTTGTCAATAGAGGGCGCTGCACACAAGCAAATCAGTGGAAATATGCAAATTAAAGTCTTATGAAAGGCAGAGTGAGCGATTGACACATCATTTCTAAAGGTTTGCATAAGGTTTGTATTAAGATGTTGAAACTGGTGGATAAAGCACTATTGGTAAAGTTGTTTTATGTCAGCAACGAATCGGCGGCTGAAGCCTTACGAAAGTTTAGGACCCAGAAAAGATTGAAGAAAGGTTCAGGTACGATAACTCCTGCTGGACTTGTTTCCCTAGATTCCGTTTCGAAGAAACTGGAAGTTTGTGTCATCGGCCACGCAGTGGTGCACCTCGTTTAACAACAGTCCGTACCCCCGATGTCTCTTCGCAAATGGACACGCTAAGGGAACAGTCTACAAGTGCAGTCAGTAGCGCACGAGAATTGGCACGAATAACTGGTATACCAAAGACTTCGGTGTACCGTATCCTTCCTGGGGTATTGCAATTGTACCCATACAAATTGAAATCGCTACATCAGCTCTTACCAAATGATACAGCTAAGAGATTGGAATTCTCAAATTGGGCTTTGGCGAAAATTGAAGATAATCCGCCATGGCTGCTGAAAATATTGTGGACAGATGAGGCTCCTTTTGCTTTGCATGGAGCAGTTAATACCCATAACTGTAGAATATGGGCATATTTGAATCCACATGCTTACACTGAGAAGCCCCTGCATTCACCACGGGTTCCTGTTTGGTGTGGTTTCACTGCATCCATTATTGCAGACCCTTTTTTCTTTGAAAAGCCCTGTAAAAAAGCAGGATGGAAGACATGTTCAGTTAATGGAACAAGTTACTTGGAAATGTTACAGAAGGAATTGATACCGCCCTTATCGGAACACAATGACATTCATGCAAAACGGGGCACCTCCTCACATCGACACCGAAGTGAAGGCATTTTTTAGAAGAACTTTTACTGAAGAACGGATAATCAGCGGTCACTTTACACATGAATGGCCCCCACGCTCACCAGATTTAACACCCCTTGATTTTTGGCTTTGCGGTTACCTTAAGTCTCGGGTGTACCGCCATAGGCCAACTTAGTTAGTGCAGCTAAAGGGAGCCATTTGACACGAAATCTCATGCATTCATCCGGATATGCTGTATGATGCAATTAAAAGTGTTGTCTCCCGCTTCCAAACTGTTATTTGTGGTTATGGCGGACACATAGTACAAGTACTGTAGTACTAGTGTGATACGCATGTAAACAATTGCTTGCATGCAAATAAAAGTGTTTTTCCCGTAGAAGTGTATGTTTTGCTTGTGCGTAGCGCCCTCTATCGACAAATTTTTGAACTATTTTTTTTTTTTTTGTATGAAAAAAATTCCCCGCTCATAAGAATAACAGTTTCACAAACCGCATTAAAATATACTCGTTGTTTCACTTTTTATGAATTTTTAAAGTATTTACAAATTTATGTGATACCCGGTATTTTCAATGATTTGAGTAATATGTTTTAATAATGGATGAGTGTGTGTGTTGACTCATTCAGGATAGATAGAATTGCTAGGTGTGTTTGTCAATGCATGATACTTCGTATTTGCTTATTTTCAATGTTGGGAATTTGCAGATCCAAGTGAGAATTTCGTAATGTTTGTTAGCAGTTTAATTAAAAAAAAAAAACCACGAGACATTTTCGCAAAAAAAAAAGTCCATAATAAATAATTATTTTTACACCATACTAAAATTCGAAGCATAATCATTTCAATGATAAAAGTTTTAAACGTGTAATTGCATTTTTCCTTTTTAAAAAAGGAAAATACATATTTTAAACTTATTTTACAGCGATATTTTTCATTATTAAAGTGAAACTCTGATCGTTTTAATTGTTTTTATTAAAATTTCATCTTCTGTTTTCAATTGCTAATGGTCAAAATTTTATGATATGGCTGAATTTTCACATTTAATAATTCTAATATAAGGTAAATTTTTATTAAAATTTTTGAAGTTTTGTTTTGTACCTATAAGTAACAGTTCATTTCGATGCATGAGAGACTAAAAATAATTTAAATGTACACATTTTTAATATTGCCGCTCTTTCTTGTAATATAATCTCATCATGTTTCAAAGAATATTGCTTTGTCTTCATGTGCAGAGGCATTTGATCTTCCATCTTTTTTCCTTTGCGCTAATGAATCATCATCTCTTCCAATCCTTTTCCTCTGAATAAATTCATTTCTTTATTTGTATTTAACTTCAAAATCTTTTAAGCATCACATTTATTCGATCAGCATGTTAATGATACCATTGTTTTAATAATAAAGAAAATACAGGAAGAAAAAAAAAGGCCAATCAGTCTATCTTCACTTGCCCCAGTCTATATGCTTTTCAATCAAGTATTTCAAACCGAGCTTCAAATTATGTACCATATTGTAGCTATCCGAATTAGAAAAAGAAATAATAAAGATACCAGATATAGAAGTATTTTGGTATGATTTTACGCGAACTTCATACAATAAAAATGAGTATGAGATGAATTCTTAAAAAAATTGCAACACAGATGTGGTTGAAATTTAAGTCTAATTAGTGGATTGCAAAACACGCTAATTAGAAGTATTTGAGGGAGCTGGTATGGAAACATATTAATTTTGAACTCATAAAATTAATTTGCATGTTATAGAAAAAATTCTTTTACCTTAGTATGTAACTGTTTGAAATTCTTTATTGAATTGAAGAAATTGTAATTGTGATAATTTTATTTTTTAAATCTCTTTACAAATTCTAATTTTATTTTAAAAATTTATTTTCGAATTCTATTATTTTGAAGAAGGATATTTCTTTATTTCAAACATATAAAATGTTTCTTTGTAATTGAAACATTCTTGACGATGCAAATATGGTTTTCTGTTCAAATGATTTTAAATTTAAGGCTAATTTTTTAAAATTTTGTATGTTTTTCGTATTTTTCAAACTAAAAAGTTAAATCATTGTCAGTTGAAATCAAAAATACAGGTTTCAGCTGTCTTCCTATAAAAATATCATGATTATTTATTTTGTATTTAATTCATAAATTAAATATTTCCGAATTTATTGATATTTACCTTTAACATTCTATTTCTACTAAGCATTTGAACAAATACGTAAATGCCATCTTAGCGCCAGTTTTAAATAATGGTTCGTATTTTGACATCGATTAATAATTGTAATTATTCTGATAGTTCTGATTGTAATGTTCTGATGTTTAATTCAATTTAGTGATATTTTTTAAACTTGATTTTTAATTATTGAATAAGATTTATTACAGTTGAACAAATCTCGCATAGTAATATATATATATATATATATATACCGGGTGCGGCATAAATTCGTGCAAACTTCAAAAAATCATAATAAAAAAAGTAATGTTCGAAAAAAATTCCTGTTTGAGGAATATGTTCAGAGAGCCTTTGGATTTCATTATTTTCATTAAAAAAATGTATTTAAAAATGACCGGTGGATGGCGCTCACACGGTCATACCGAGACGTTTTATGCAAATCAGGAAAACAGAGCACAGTAACATTAGAATACATTTTATTTTAAAGCAAAAGATGTTCAACATGACAGCCAAAACAAGGTATTAAGCTAGTGAAGCGCGTGACTACGCCTATTACATATGCGTGTAATAATGGCTAACAGAATGACATCTTTCAGTTCCATCAAAGTAGCAGGGGAGCCCCGGTAGACACGAGGACTTCAGGTATCTCTACAACCAAAAGTTCGCTGGAGAAACATCTGGCGGTCGTGAGGGCCTCTTACATCCTCTGCTTATAACTCTGTCCTCAGTGAATGCATCTAGGAGGGACGTCTTAGCGGAACTAGCAACGTGGGGTGGGGCACCAACCTGCTTGAAGGGGACGGAAGATAACGCACGTTTTTGCTGCAGAGCAGGCATAACGTGGTCTCGCAAAACCTTAAAATAGCGTCCTGAAGTGACGGAACAGATTTTCCAACCAGATACAGGACAACGCTCTTCAAAAAAAGAAAGGGCCTTGAATGAAGGACGCAGTGAAACTACACCAAACAGTCACATCTGGAGAATGTAGTGGTTTGGTCGTGTACACACGAGGGTTTGATGCTGCCCAGATACGATTATTTTGCGTATTGACGTTACCATGCAATGAAAAGTGGGCTTCATCTGTCCACATGATGTTCAGTAACCATTGTGGATCTCATTCCATTTGTGCGAGCACCCATGTTACAAAGGCTTGTCTTTTCTCGCAATCTATTGGCAACAACTGAAGAAATGCCTCTATTTTGTACGGATGCAGTTTCAAGATTTCGTTCAGAATGCTTCGGATAGACCTTTCCAGAATTCATGTTATTTTACCTGCTTCCCGTGCCCTTGAAATCCTCGTTGAAGTCTCGGCTTCCATATTTATCATGACCCTTTGGATATCAGGGACACGGTCAGCGCTGACGGATGGTCTGCCACTTCATGGACTATCCTCTGATCTTCCCGTTTTTCTCAAAACGCCGAACTAAATTCAATATCCCATTCAATAGAATTGGGCTTTTCTTCGCCTCAATTCCTTTAACCTTCCGTAACTATCGCAATGCGTTAGTCGCGGATTCACCGTTCTAATAGACCAGTTTAACAATTAATGCTCGATCCGGTAGCGATAGCTTACTATTGGCTTCGAATGACAGATCCATTACCAGCCTTGTGTTTTATAGCTATACTGATTTGCATAAACAGTCTCGGTAGGACGTGTGGGGGCCATCTATCAGTCATTTTTGAAATATATTTTTTAATGGAAATAACAGAATCCAAAGACTGTTTTAACATATTCCCACAAACCGCAATTTTTTTATACATTACATTTTTTTATTATGATTTTTTGAAGTTTGCACGAATTCATGCCGCACCCGGTATTTGACGAATTTTGCAAGTATTGGCTTTCTTTATATATCGAAGATTGTATTCTGTAAGAGACATTCAATGGAGTTTACGAATATTTTAATAAACAAGTTTATATTAGTCCAGAGATTTCAATATTCTTGTGATATTTTTTTTTATTTCAAAGAAATTCTTTTTGATCATTTTCTATGAAAGAAATAAATTCAGCAAATTCAGTGTCAATTTTATTTTCAAGGATTTGTGTAATCTGCTTTAATGATAAAAGATAAATGTGTGTGTTAACATTATAATACAAACATAATTCTTAACTTTGGCAAGTGCTCATTTTCAATGTTGGGAATTTGCAGTTGGGAACGAGGTTTTTTAAACTTGTATGAGCATTTATATTAATTTTAAAAAAGCGAAATTTTGGTATGTTTCCGCTATAATTTAAAAATTCCAAAAATTATATTTACAACATTCTAAAATTCGAAGCATTGTCATTTCAATGATACAAGTTTTAGAGATAGATCAACTATGTGCCGCTTTTGAATAATAGCACTGATTGCGACATTTCAACCAAATAAATGGACTTACAATCGAATAACAACATGAATAATCGATTTTAATTTTGCATTTGTTTAATCAATTGATTTAAATTCGATGTTAATAAAAAATATTATTATTTGGAAGCATTATATTCAAATGCACCATTATTATATACATTACTATAGACAATACCAAGTATTTGCATTAATTCCAAGCATTTCATGGGATTTTTCCATCAGCAAACATATAATGAAACATTAGTTTTTTTCTATAAATGACAAATTATACAAAATATTCATTTCTTTAAATATTTAAAATTTTTCTTTATAACTGATATTTAATGCACTTTGTGAATGCTTCTGAAAAATAATTTTATATTATGCAAAAGATTCCAATGTACCTGTGATAGTTTTTTTTCTTCTTTTCAAGAATTTCTGTGGTCATTTTTTATGAAAAAAATTCAGTTGTTTCAATGCCAGTTTTATTTTCATCGATTTCTGTAATCTCTACTAATAATAATGGTTAATTTGTAAACACGGTTAAGGGGAAGTCTGCTGGGAATCGCGTTTGCATACCAGAAACTCATTCTGTCGAAAGAGGAGATGAAGATAGCATTAATAAGCTGAACGAGGAATTTTATAATCGACAAACACACAGCTTATCAGGAGAAATCCCTAACTGGTGTCTGGTCACCAATATTTCCTTTGATTTCAGGAATAATGTATGCTTAGATGAGATGGAAAAGATGTTGAATTTATGGATGAAAGAGGACATTACAGATAATGTGCGTATCTCCTATAGAGAAAGAGCAACGATATCTAATAGATTAGACGCATTTATCAAATATACATCTAAGGAATATAATAGATGGCCACGCTGGTTGGATAACTTAAAATAATTGCAAAGCCATAGAATTCAGTCAGTTTTTACTTTACACAAGACAAGAATTTTAGATTTATAAGAAACTTGGGATTCATCTGAATATATTAATATTTTTTCCTTTCAAGTGTATGTAAGAATGCTCATTGTTGAAACTATTGAAGTACTTGAATGACACCAAGCAGTTTAGTTTTTTAATTTAATTTGTTTGTCGAAATATATGGCATTCAAAATGTATAGTAAAAGGGAAATGGGCTCATACATGTCACATTACGTGATAATGCGTTTTAAGCTTCATAATGTCAGTCTTTTCAATTTTGAAAATTGCATACAAAAGTTAATAACGAAATCAGAGAAGTCCCTTTAATAATTGTGGAAAATATATCAAGAAATATCTGTTATAAAAACTATTACTTTTGCAGCAAATGAAGAAATTAATTGTGATTCTATGGGAAAAATCCATTTGGGTTGTTTTGTTCTGAATCGAATTCGAAAAATGATAGATTTTGTAATTAGAAATCAGGAGAGATGGTATTAATTTTAAAAATTGAAAAATAATCGCATGGCAATGGTACTATCAATACCAGTTGTAAGTTTTTAAACTGAAGAGAGCTTTTTATTTTTTATTGAAATCATCTTTTTTTGATACTTGCGTAGTAAGCTAACTTCCATTCTTGAGATGTTTCAGACATTACAGAAAAGTTTGCTCTTTATGCTATGGGAGAGGAGTTTGTAACGCTACTTTTGATGAAATCAGATTAATGCAAATCAAAGCACACATAAATGGGTCTTCTTGTAATATTGAATTTCATGCATTTTACTGCAATTATCGAGTTTGTTTGCTCCTATGACATATTTAACTCCATTAAAACTAAATGAATTGTAGGAAAAAATTTAGAAACTTTAAAAATGAAAATTATGTTTCGAAATTAAAACATCTGCTCATAAATAAGAACTGACATCGCCGTTTCCACATAACTAAAGGCTCAATGTTACGTAACATTGGTCGGAAGTACCTCGTTCCTTTCCTTTTATTTTCAACACCCTACATTTAGTTTCGAGATTGTATTCAATTTTGGTGTTCCGCTTCCCTAACTGATTCGAATGCATACTGAAAACAATGAAATCCATATTTCAGGAATTCCATCTAAATATTCAATTCATTGAAGTGAACTTATGAGCAGTAAATAAACCTAATCTTAAATTGTGACACTGAATGCATCCTCTTTTCATCTCAGGAATTGGTCAAGGATATTATTACACGGTTTATTTCTTCCGCTCGTCTTCAAATTTTAAAGCAAATATTTCAATTAAAAAAAAAACTTCTTACTCATTTATTCAAGATCTGTATTTGTTTATAAAATTTACTTTATGATAGGACCACCATTTACAAAATTTGTTAGAAGTTCTCATTTCTTTTCAACGATAAATGGAATTTTGAAAAATGAGTACTGACCAATGTTAGTATCTTGATTATCTGTACAGAAGACTCCATTCGAAAATTAGTCTGCATTCAGATGCAATTTGACCCGATGAAAGAAAATAATTAGCTGATATTAGAAATGTTGGAAAATAACAGGAAAAAACAAGACCTTAAATTACAGACTGGAAATGATAAGAGGTTGAAATTAGCTTCTGAGACTTTAACCCTTTGCATTCGGATATTGACTCTCACTCACCATTCAAAACGGCTCATCATTTTGACGTTTTATTTATTTTTTTAATTTTGCTTATTAAAAATACCTGCAGAATAATAAGAAGATGCAAATTAAGTAAACGGGAAAATTCGACTAAAAACAATTATATACACTTATTTTTCGGAGAAATAAACATGTCTTTGTATTAATACTAATTGTGAAATGTTTCAGATGAACAATTATGCATCGAATTACTTTTACGAGTGCAAAGGGTTAAATGAGCTATGCACCCTGGTGGAAATGGTAAAAGAAAATTATCGACAAAAATTGTAAATAAATACATGAGGAGTATGAAAGATCATTTCTTTTCTTTTCTGAAAGCGGATGGTGATTTGGGATTGGGGGAGGACCTATTGGTGCATGGATTTAAAAAAATGCATTATTCCATGATTGAAAACAAATTGCGAAAAAAGAAAAAGAAAAATATCAAATTTCTTACAAAAAGGAAGCATTCAATTTCAAACTGAATGGAAGAAAAACATAAAAACAATCAGTATTCAATATTGATCACAAAAGGAATAAAACCTGCTTCATTTTGCCCCATACGAGATAATTTGCTACAAACATGATTCACACATTTTTATAATGTGCATTTTTTCTTCTTGTTTTGATGGGAACGTAATGTTAGATATTTGAATGACTCTTTCTCCTCCTACAAGTAGTGAATAAAATTTCCAAAGATTCCATACCAGGATTTTTCATTATTAGAAACTATGCTGTAGTTTCGTGTACGTATAAACATTTCCTGATATAGAATCTGATTTTATATTCAACATTAAATTCTCGTTTAAAGTTCCAGGAGGCTTTCATTCGTTTATATTCATTATGCTTTCAATGAATGGCGTCTTCAACTGAAACACACTGTGCGGTTTTTGAAGAGTATTTGAACACAACAGAAGATTATTACTTGTTATTGAGTTTGTGACTTGATCACTGAATTTGTCTCATTATATTTCCTAGCATTTGTGAAATTCAAAAGGTGTTAATCCATATAAGGTGCGTTTATTTTGAAACCTTGGAGCTAGAGTTAAAATGCAATTAACATTGTGATTTTTTTTTCATGCAATGAATACCAGATATCCTTTTCTTGAAAATATGTTGCATGATCTTTGTTTTTCAGAAAAAAATGGCAATTATATAAGAATATTCACTACCTTATTTATAAGAAATTAAATATTCTTTCAGCAAAAATTTATCTTCTGTACTTCTAATTAATCTTCTGGACCTTTTAATTTCGGACAATGGTCAAAAGACGTGAACTGTTAATCAGCAACAATATTTGTGCTGGTGAAATATTTGAAATAGAAACTCTCAAACTGTTAAAGATGAAAGAATTGCTAGATTTGTTTCCGGATTTTATTTTACTGATTGCTTCTCAGTCCCATTCGAAAATAATTCTTCAGACACAATCTGATTACTGAAATATAACTTAGAAGTAAATAATCATAAAAATGCATTGAAAATTTTTTTATCAGCAGAAAATAAATAGGAAACCGAATCGCTTCTTTTGGTTTATGGGGTGACGAAATAAACAAAAAATTTTAATCTTTAAAATATTTCGATAAATAGTTTTTTTAACAGAATCTCATTGAATTTCAAACCATTTCATAGCTATTAGTGCAGTTGAGTGATTACATTCATGGAAAATAATTTTAATAAAATGTAAGCTTTTATTTAATATACATGTATAATTATATTTTAAAATCTTAACCAACGGGAGGATTCAGATTTTAAAAAAAATAATACATCACACATGCACACATTTTTGCTACTAATACCATCTCATCATTTTCATGCTGTAAATTAAATTTTGTTTCACATTAGA
This sequence comes from Argiope bruennichi, assembly GCF_947563725.1. NCBI lineage: Eukaryota > Metazoa > Arthropoda > Arachnida > Araneae > Araneidae > Argiope > Argiope bruennichi. The sequence continues at coordinate 126,611,044 of NC_079156.1, forward strand.
AAATGAACCAATTATCGCAATAATTTCATCTAACAGCGCGTCCTATCGTTAAATACTTTACATTGTTATTTCTCTTTTATGCTATATAATATTTTACATGCTTAATATTGATCCACTTGTAGATACGATTGTAGAAAATCAAAATTTCCCGCCATCATGCATTCATGCGCTCTTTTAAATACCGAATTCATTTAATTTAAGAAATTTAAAATTGAAATGCTTAACAAAGGACAAAATCTGAATAGGCTTGATGTTTAAACTTTCATGCAATAATATCGGACTTTAAACAAAAGCTAGGTCTATTTTGAAAGGATATCCTAATTTAAGATTACGGTCTAATAAAGAGGCAAGCACTTGAGTAGACCCTTAATGAGCATTAAAAGTATACTTGTGAACGCTTTGAAATAGAAAAGATTAATCGATCAAAAATGATAAGATTAAAGAAATAAAAAAAAGTTCGAAGTTATAAAAATATATTACATCACATTTGCACACATTTTTGCTATTAATACCATCTCATACCAAATGTTATTAAAATATCAATTAACAGAATTTCGTGTAATTTTAAATGCTTTCCTATTTGCGAGTACATTAAGAGGGAAAAAATCATAGAAACGTTTGTGGTAAAAGTTGGTTTCAGGTAAATTTTCATTTTATGGACAGTATATTTCTATTTTAAAATCAGATTCATGCCTTTTTTTTTTTTTTTATAATACCTTCTTTCTTAGACAGATATATTTTGCCTGACAGTAGTTTTTATTGTTGAAATGAAAGATGAAGATGCACTCAAAGTAATAACTTCGAATCAATCGTGGAATTCAAGTTAAAAACAATCATCCTTTATCCAGGTTTCTATGCTGTCTAGGCATTCTAGATCATAATCTTTATTTTTGTTTTAGTTCAGTTGCTATCCGGATTAAGATAAGGATATCACAAATAAACACATGAAAAGAAAGTGGATTCTAAATATTAGACACTGGATATTTGAATTTAGGGCAAAGGGCTCTAGCACGTTATTTAATAAATGAAACATTTATAATTTTTTCATCGTGGAATATACTGTAACTATAACCATAAGTACCATATGGAAATCTCATCAACAACGCTTACAGCAATAAACTGCAGAAGAAAAGAAAATCTACGTTTTTCACCTATTTAAGAATTATTTTTAAAAATTTGATAAGTCGGAATTTTATTTTTGTTGGAAATTAATGGCTCGATACTTTTGCCAAATTTGCCGCAGAGTACTGACTTACGGTGAGCATCATCCTTGCGTATTTTATAAGAATGATGACAACGTGTATTCACTGCCAACGACAGGAAATTCAGATGAAGATAATGAAGAAGCCAAAGACAAATGTACGGAAAATTCGAATGAGAATTCTTTGTATTTAAGTCAATCTTTCCGACAAAACGAAAATAAAGAATCTGAGTTCATCAATTTATCGCTGTATCAACATTATGAAGAATTTAAACTGCTTCCTCGAAAAGTAAATAAGTACAGGAATTCTGCAGAGTGCTCCGACAATGCACAACTAAGTTATCCTTGTGATATTTCTTATTTTAATTCCATTTCAGATGCTCAGGCGACGGAAGTGCAAGGAAAAGAAAACACATCTTTTACAGCTTCTTCAGAAAACATTGAATCTGCTCATAGACCTGAAATCGCCCATCGTGAAGCTTATGAAAAAACGACAGTTTCAGCCGGGTCAAGTGGTTTTCAGATACAAAATCAAAGTGCATCAGGTGTATCAGACCTGCTCTATGCAACAACTGATGAAGAATATAAAACGTTTCTTGAAAATAGCAAATGGCAAACATTGAATTACGATAAAAAATTTTTTATTGATTCTCTAGAATGTGTCGTCAAAACAGGTCATTCAGAAACTAAAAGTATTTCTGGAAATGAAAATTTGATTTTGAGGAATGGGTCAGAGAGGGTAAATCATAAAAATATTGCACCTGAAATTCATTCTCAAGGTCACAATAATAAGAAGAAAAGGAGTACCGACTTGAAGGAATCTATCTCTACCAAGGAGGATGACAATGCTGTGGCTGGCCCTTCCGGATTCTGTTCTGGTAAGAAGAAATTTCCTAAGAACTTTTGTAAGAAAGATGCTCCTGAAACGAATTATCGAACGCACACTAGCTATAAGCGCGATATATGCAAGAAGCAGTTCTCTCAAAAATCAGGTATCGGCCTACATTACATAACCCACACGGGCAAAACACCTTATGTATGTGATATATGCGGAAAAGAATTTACTCAGAAAAAAGATCGCGACAGACATCATCGAACCCATACCGGTGAGAGACCTTTCGTGTGCAATAAAGCTTTTGCTCGAAAGTTTAATCTTAAGAATCATGTTAGGACTCACACTGGCGAAAAGCCTTTTGTATGTGATGTTTGTAATAAAGCTTTCGCTGTAAAGTGTAATCTTAAAACACATGCTCGTACCCACACTGGAGAAAAGCCTTACAAATGTCCATTTTGTGGAAACGCTTTCACGACCAGCAGCCATTGTAATATCCATCAGAGGAGCGCGCATAAGTGAAATCAACTTGTAAACTACCGAAATAATTCTTTTAATCTTGTATGGAACTATTTTACATTCTTAGCCGAATTGAAACAATTTTAATATGTGAGGACACACGGGGGAGAAAAACCTTATTAATGTCCAGATTGTGAAATGACATTCGCACACAGCAGCGATTGTAAAAAGCATCACAGAAGACAGCACGAGTGAAAGTAATCAGCAAATTACAGAAATAATTATTTTACACTTCCGTGAATTTTTTTTTTACATTCTTTATCGAAATTTTATCGAATTAAGGAATTTTAAGTGAAAGTTGTTATAATTTTATTTTTAAATTTACTGTATGAATTTTATTCCTTTGACGAAGTATATTTACTGATACAGAACTCATAAGCTACTTGTATTATATTAATCATTGACAAGGAAAATATATTTTCAGTTCAAATGCATTTATATCTGTGTGTATGAATATTGCTTATATTTTTCAAATCCTAATAAAAATTTTAACACATTTATATTAAAAATTCATTTTATCCTCTCTTCAAATAAAATTATTTTGGTTTTGATTTTCGCTCAATATTCAATATTTCCAAATTTAATGGTATCTACCGTTTCATTTATAGTTTTTCAGAGTATTTCGGAAAACATTTTAATGCTAACTTAGTACTGGTTTTAAATAATGGTACGTAATACGATATTTTAAGTGAAAAAATTACTTGTGTGCGGTAAATAATTGTAATAATTGATAAATTAATGTAACACTTTTTTTAATTTGATGTTTCTTTAATGAATAATATTTGCTGCAATTGGAAAATATAGATAAAACAAAAATCTATTTTTAATATTAATGAAGAATTTCGCAAGGAGTACCGTACTTCATATCTTGCAAATCGTTCTCTACAAGAGATATTTAATGCATTTTTGTAAAAAGTTAATACATATTTTTATATTAGACCTAAGATATCAAAATCTCTGTGATATATTGTTTTTCCTTTCTAAGAAATTCTTTATAGTCATTTTCTATGAAATAAATAAATTCAATAGCAGTTTTTCCCAATTATTTGTGTAATCCTTTTTGGTATTTAAGATAAACATGTGAGTTAACACATGCAGGAATTGCAAAATTTGCCTAATGTACATTTTCAATACGAGGAATTTGGAGGACCAACCGGTGTTTTTGAAATGTTTGGTAGCAATTTAATTAATTTTAAAACACACGTCATTTACGCAATAAATTTCCAATGCAAAAAATTGTTTTTACAACATACCACAATTCGAAGCATGATCATTTCAATGATAAGTTTTAAACGCGTCATTGTATTTTCTATTTTTAATATATTGAACAAACATGTTTAAACTTATTTTGCATTAATATGTTTCATTGTTAAAGTGAAAATCTGATTATTTTCATTTTTATTAACTTTTTATCTTGTATTTTTCTATTGCTAATGTTCAAATTATTATGATTCGGCGTATTTTGCGTGTTGTGTTTTTTTTTAATGTAAGGTAGTCTTTTATAAAAATTTTTGAAGATTTTTTTTTTTGTAATTATATTTAAAGTTTTGTTTCGAATCATGCGGCACCTAAAATTATTTAATTGTACCCATTTTTAATACTGCTGCCCTATCTCTTAATATAATTTCATCTAGTTTCAAAGACAATTGTTTTGTGTTGATGTGCCGGGGTATTTGATCTTTAGTCATTTCCCCTCAAAGCTAACTAATTCTATATATTCGAATCATTTTCCTGGGAATTAATTCATTGGTCTTCATGTGTTCAACTTGAGAGTCTTTTAAGCATCGCTTTGATTCGACCAGCGTATTAGTTATATAGCATCTTTAAACTATTATCGGGATTGAAAACTATTTTAATATACAGAATTTTTATATTGATACATTTTCTTATAATATAATCTAACCTTGTTTCGAAGAATATTGTACTGTGCTGATGTGCCGAGGCATTTTATCGTCATTCTTTTCTCCTAAACATTAATGAATTATCATTTCTTCGAATCATTTTCCTGGAAATGCATTAACTGGGTTTTATGAATTTAACTTGAAACTCCTTTAAGCATCGCTTGGATTTCAACCAGCTCATTAGTGATATAGCAACGTGTTAGTGATAAATTCAATCCAAGGAAACAAATTTTTCAGGGTTGAAGCTACAGATACTGGATTCCTACTATTACAGAATAATGCATTTGTGAGCAATCTGGTTATTAAAAAAACTGATGAATGTTAAAAGCAACAATTATTTGTTAGAAATTTTTTGGCCGGTACATAAAAGATGTGTATTTACTTTTTAGATTATGATTTTGGCTGTAATTAATAATACATTGTAATTTGATAAAATTATAAAATTATTTTATTATTTAATTTTTGAACAGAGTCCAAGTAAATATGAAATTGTCTTTTCAGAGGTTTTCTTTTCTGTGTCATTGTTAATTCAACTAAATTGCATTAAACCTTGGTGTTAAGTTCATATATATGATGCATGAGGTTATGCATGAAATGTGTGCGTGAGTTTTTCATAAAGAAATATATTTGAATTTTTATAGGTTCTTCGATTTACTGGCTGAATCATTTGACCTTAAAATTTATCTCATTGACTTGATTAGATATTTTTTCCAACATTCCTTCGAATCAAAGTCCTAGAATGGAGTGAAGTGATATTCCGTGCCAATTATAAGGTGATCTTTAAATAAAATCTGATATAAAAATTGATTAGCATTAAATTGAACTATTTCATATTTTTTCAGTTGAACTTACGATTGTTTATAAAGCGCAGAATATATGTTTGTAAACAGGCAAAAATATTTTACGGTTTTTTTTTTCGATATTTCAGAGATAAGCTTCTATTTTTTACATCTTGTTTTATAAAGAAATAGAAAAAGAAAAAGTATTCTATTAAGACTTTTTCAATTAATTATTGAAGTGGATTAACAAGACAGATGCCAAACGAAGAAATTTCGATCAAGGATATATTCGTACTGGATTCGTATCCAGTGTTTTCTAAACAAAATCTGTTTATTTAATATAATTTTTTTAACAATTACTTTTTGTACTTCTTTTGCAAATTAAGGAAAATTTAAAAAGCTTTGCAAAAAATTACACAAATCTAAGGCTTGTTTTAAACCTTAGATGTTGGATATTATATTAGAATCTGATAACAATCTTAAAATTAAGGTAGATTCTCTAGCACGTTTTTAATGTAATTTTCCTTCATTAAATATAATTTAAATTTATAAAAAATTTAAATTTTTATAATTAATAAAAATATTGCGACTATGTTCTTATACTGCTGGAATCAATTGAAACCTTGATTTCTTTTTATTAATATTTACTGAATATTTTTGATTATACGAAAAATTAACAACCTGATTTCTATGTCGGTCATGCGATGGAATATTGATCACCGGCAAGATTCACCCTTGCAATTTTCACAAAAAAATAACTTATGTTCACCTCTCTGATAAGAATCAGTACTAATTCAAAATTAATGAATACTGATAATTCCAATTTGGATTCTATTTTATATTTTTGAACGAATGAAGATCGATCTAAAGAAAATGCATGGATGATTGTGCAATGTTGCTTAAAGAGACCAAACGGCAGTCTTTTAATATATATAAAATGCTTTTTATGAGTTCCTTAGAGTGTACAACGCAACGAATATTTTTAAATAAAAATATTTCTTAAATTCCGATTTTAATTGCCTTAATTGCGATTTTAATTCTTTCTTCTCACCAGACAATAAGGAACCAGTTAAGGAAAATGATCAAAGTGTCAGGAGGACTAGCAGACGATCTGATGTAATGATGATCATAACGTAACACTGATTCCTCGACGCGTTCGAAGGCGCACGGATAAAAAAACTGAATAACCGGACTGCCACTATAGCAATTGGAATTGTGGTTGAGTTTTAAAGGCCATTACTGGCCACGATAAAGCACTTCCCTAAGGAAGTATGTCCCGTCATCGATGGGAGGTGCAGACCCATACCTTTTCATTCACCCACAAAGGTAACGAGAACCTACCACCAGGTTTCTCATCCTCAATTCCGAGGTACCCCTCGGGGGGCGGATTGATGCAAATATCAGGAGTGCTAGTAGTTTTATCTAGTGTAAACTCAAGGGTTCAAAGTAAAGATGAGGATAAGATTGCCAATGTAGTTAATTCTACTTACCTTACTTCTAGTTACCTTACATAATGTAAATGGTGTAGAACTTTCCAAAATACGTCGTATAAAAGCAGAGTTAACATGTTATTATTGTGGTAAACAATTCAATGGAAAAATCAGTTTTGACAATCATATTAGAATAAAAACTGGCGAAAAGCCAGTTGTGTGTAGCGAATGTGCAGTAAAGAGAAATTTTCTCAAAAATAAGTCTCTTCAAGCCTCACAGAATAGACATTCGCATGTAGCTCTTTCTTGTGCTATATACGACGAAAAGAATTTCCTCCGAAAGAAAATCTGGTCCATCATCATCGGTCATGAGAGGGGTATAAGCCTTTTCTGTTTGATGTGTGTAACAAGAATTATTGTCAACATTACAATCTTATGGAACATGTCAGGACCCACACAGAAGAAAGGCCTTGTAAACGGCCAGTTTATGAAGATACTTTCACAAACAGCAGTAATTATATCTGGCATCATACGAGAAAACAACTACTTAAACCAACTTGAAACGAACATTAGTTCAAATTTGAATGGACCACTTCATTTATTGTAATGCTCGAATAACGACATCTGCACTTCAATAAACATTTAAATATCACTTGAAAGATAACAAATGTGAAAAAACCATTCGGTTAAATATGAAAGGGCCCAGGAAAAAAACATGTTTCCGCATTTTGTATCACTGATATTTTATTTATTCATAGTCATTCATTATTTATTCATTTTATTTATTGATATTTATTCATAGTTATATTCCAAAACAACCGTTCATTCCACATCTGATTATTGAAATAAAATTCAGAAGTAAATAATCATAATCTTATTTTTTTATCTACCAAAAGAAGAAAAGAACAGAAATCGTTTCCTTTAAAGGTTATGGGTAGCAGAAATAAATAACTCCAAAACAGATTTTCTTATAAAAATATTAATGAAATTATTTTTACAGAATCTCATTGAATTTCAAATATTTCATATTTTTTATTGTAGAGAAAAAAAATCTTAGAAAATTATTTTGAATGAAATGTGGTGAGAGGTGAAGCATTATTTTATATACGTGTGTCCTTCTCTTTTATAATCATATTTTTTCACCGTCTTTTATAATATCTTCTTTCATGCACAATTATTTTTAAATCAGGCAGGATTTTTGTTTGTAGAAATAAAAGATCAAAATACACTCAAGTAAATTCTAATCAATTTCCAGATACGTAATATTGATGTCGTATTCTTGTAACCTAAGAGCCTACCGAGCCTGTCTTCCTGAATATCCTTAACTTTGGCCAACCAACACAAAGAGTGGTGATCCGTAACTACTGTAAAAGGTTTTCCATACAGATACGGCCTGAATTTACTGATAGCCCAGATCATGGCAAGGCATTCCTTTTCGGTTGTAGAATAATTTCTTTCAGCTGCAGTAAGTGGCCTAGATGCATATGCTATGAGTCTTTCTGTGCCATCCTGGATCTGCACCAGCACTGCGCCGATTCCATACCCACTAGCGTCCGAGTGAATCCTCGTTTCCGCGTTCGGCAGAAAATGTCCCAGAACGGGGCCATCGGTGCTTGGTTGGAAGGAACAATTTCCGCTACAATATTTCACATTAATGATGAAAAGTAGAGATGCAACAACCGCATAAAATATTTTTTTTTAAAAATTGTCAATAATTAAAAAGAAATAAATGTCTAACACAACCAAATTGTTGTCATTCAAAATATATTATGCTGAATTTTAAGATTTCAAAATAATTAAGAAGTTTAAATACTTTTTAAGAATTTGCTGCTGAAAACGTCTGGATATTACTTTATTTTTAATGAATTAACATTATATTTCAGCTTTAAAAATATCCACCTAAGATGCTCATTTCAACTGTCTGAATTATATTTGTATCACATTTAAATGTTTTTGTTTCCAACTGTCTGCTGTATGGATGGCGAATAAACGAATATGCATACACATAGACATAGTGAGAGAAATTCACTTCTATTAATAATAAGTATTGTCGTTACAAATTAATTGTTATTACATGAAATTCCTTTAAAATTATCCTAAATAATATCTAAAATCTTAATTTTATCAGGTTACAAACATGGCGCAAAACATAACTAATATTTCTAAAAATCTTCATCTAATGATAAAAGATCATTGCAAAAATTCAGGAAACACGATTCACAAAGGGAATAATGAGACTCGGTTATCAGAGAAACATTTAGAAATTGTGCCATTAAACTTTTTAAATGATAATTCGAAATAAACAATGAGTGTAATTCCAAATCTAATGATTTGAAATGAAAGGAATCTCGCTTAAAGTAGTTTTCAAAATAGGTAGAGAATAATTGCATTTCAAACGAAAAAATAGAACTTATTCAAACTATGCAAACAGATGGAAATATAAATGGGAATGAAACTAAAATAAAAGTTGCTGATTGGATAGTAGATTATAATATTATTATAATATAGACTATAATACCGTTAAATGAATTTTGAAGCATATTAAAATTATTTAAGATTTATTATTGTTCATTGATCGAAATTCTGATTCAAAGGCATTACTGAAATCAGGCAGTTTCTTTTAATTTGGACTAGAAAAAAGAGCTAAAAAATGTTTAACACTTATAAAATAGACTCAGGAATTTATGATATGATTGATATAAATTATTGGTTTCTTTTTCTAGTAATTCTTATTAAAAAAATTAAAGTTAAACATCATCAGATTACGATACAATCGTCTGAAGAGAACTTGCAATCCTCTGCATTGAGTTTAACTGAACGGGAATTATTAAATGATTTGGATGCAGAAATAATTATTGACAGACTTGTACAATCATCTAAAGAGTGAAAATGCTGGTTGACATTTCCTTAAAATAGCAAAACGGATGTGACATATTTCTGTAATTTTGAGCTGTTGATCTCTTGCAGTAAGAAGTATTCCTTAATAGTACTGAAGTAGGTTGATAGATTGCACTTTATTTTAATTTTGGTCAGAAATTTCACAATTAATAATAATATAAATCAAAAATATCAGTAGCGATACTTTTATCAAATCCTAATTTAGCCTTCAGAATTAATTAGCATGTATGTTTAATAATACTTGCTTCATTAAGCACGTGTAATAGTTGTGTACTGTAATTAGCAATATATCGAACATGTGTTTTTAGACTGGGAATAAATTTTATAAATTGATTGATTATATATAAACACATATATAACTATGTGTGTGTGTTCGTGTGTAATCGAACGCCTCCACTCCAGTTGCAACCTTCTCACCAATGTTATTAATTACAGTCCACTGTGTTCTCCCTTATCATTGCTGGAATTATACACATGACCCGGAAAACATCAAAATATCGAAATGAAGCCTCTAATATATAAGTAAAAAAAATCATGAGATTAAAAAAAACCCGTCTTGAGTCCTTAGATGAGGTATCCACTCTGCTGGGATAATTAAAAGAAGAAAATTGTCGACAAAAAAATGGTAAATAAATAAATGAGGAGATTAAAAAAGAATCTTTTCTTTCTCAAAACTGACAATGATTTCTGGAAGCTTGCCGTGCAAGATGTTGAAAGAAATTATTCTGAGATTTGAAATAAATTGCAGATGCATTGATTAATTATGAAAAAAATCAATGAACAAATTTCTTACAAAAGAAAGCTTTAATTTGAAATGAAAGGAATAAGAAGCAAAAACAATAAATATTCTAAATTGATCAGAAAAGTAAAAAAAGCTGTTTAAATTTGTCACAAGATGAATTTAATGTAAACAAGATTAAAAAGTTTTATAAATGTGCCAGTTCTTTTTCTTATTTTTTGATGAGAAATCTGATGTTAGATTTTTGAATGACATTTACTCCTCATACAACTAGTGAATAAAATTTCTGACTTTTCCAAATTATGATATCTACATAGCTTTCTGTTTTAGAGAACTGTACATTAGGGTGGAACGAAGAAACCAATTTTTGATTTTTAATTTGTAACAGAGCGGAAAAGCAACCTTTGATATAGATAAGGTAAATAAAAATTATAAAAAAAAATATTAGAATATATCTTGAGGTGCCATAAGGATGTTAAAATTTCATAAAAACCCACTTTTTGCAATTTTTTAAGTATTATTGCATACCTAGAAAATGAAATAGAAAGTTTATGTTAGGCATTGTCACATAAATAAAAGAATAAAAACTATTTTACTATTGCACTGGCATGGCAATGACCCGTCCCCGGAGAGGTTGTTATGGAGGTAAGGGAGAGATTTGCCTGCATCCGGTGACAAGGACAGACCTGGTTTCAAAGCAGTAGCTTTGTGAGTTCAATTGGGTTTCCGTAACCGCTCCATATATTGTGTAACTGATTTGTTAGTTTGTATTTATGGGCTTTGATGTGAGTAAAAATGGCTCAGTCTAAATTAATGAGACAAGACAAATATTGGAGTGTTCAATTTCTGGGAAACTTAGTGATTTGCTTGAAGCTGAACACATTACTGACGAATCTAGAGCTGCTATTATATTGGACATAAATGCAAAATTTATCAGAGAAGGATCCTTGTGTAAGCGAAATAGGTGACACTTTAGTCCCCATAATAGAACAAATAGGGTCAAGAGCTTCTATTCCCGTTGCTTCTAGCAAAAGAATTTCACAAATGATAAAAACTTGCCATACTTAATTTAGGAATTTATAAAGTCCAAAACAGAAAATGTTCAGATAAGTTTCATTCCAACTTCACAGAATTTAGAGAAGAAGCTAGAGGTTTATTTGATATTGCTGACTTGTATAAATGAAAAAAAAGTGCCAAAGGAATAAGAGGTTCTAACTGATCAAAGCTGTAACAGGAAAATGGTTATAGGTAATATTGATACTGATATAGGTAATATTGATACCATAAGCACTTTGTAGAAGAAAGCAGCAAGAAAGAGTATAGCACTACGGAGAATAGTTAAGCGTAATCAAGGACGGGCAAAAAATAATAGTGCATCAGAAACGACTACTGGTGACAATGACAACGCTGAAGAACAACAGTATTCTTTACATAAAGATGCAAACCAACCAGATCCATCAAATAGACAAGAAGCGATAAAACAACCAAGTGCCTGTGCGGTTTAATATTAACTGAAAACTTTATACAGAAGACATCTGAAGCAGAACCAAATAGTATAGGGAACTCGGTTATCGACTTTTCCCGGCTTCCTTGTCACATGCAAGTAGTGGAAAGAGCTCTGAGTCTGGTGGCCGAATCGGCTTAAAATGTCTGTGTTTCGATCGCAAGAGAAGGATGCATAAGAGCAAAAATTGATTCACGTGTGAATAAGCCAAAATTTAATTAAAAACAGTTTAATGTGGCAATGCAGTAGACCCAAAATTTTGCTAACTATAACATGTGTAATCATTAAGGATACAGAAGTAAAAAAAGCAAAATTTAACATAAAAATATTTTTTTTATTCTTTGCAATTAATAATTTTTTTTCCAATTGTAATGATTATATATGCTTTTAAAACCATCTTCTGTAACATTATATGAAAGAAAAATTCATAAAAATATTTTATCAAAGTTTATAATTTTTCAGTTTTTTTAACAAAGTTTAAGCTTTTTGCGGGACTTCGAAATATTGCTGTATTGCAACCAGAATTTTTAAAAATTCCTTTTGAACCTAGAAGCTAACTTTTCACCACTATTCCCAAACTAAATCTAAGAAACAGTTTTAAACGCTCTTATTAAACATTTCTATTTTTTCAATTATTTTACAAATTTCAAGCTCTTTGCGTCACCTCAAGATAATGTAACATTGCTACCAAATTTTTAAACATTGTTTTTGAACCTAACAGATAAATTTTCCGTACTACTACCAAATTGAAATCTTCAAAAAAAAAAAAAAAAATTAAGACCATATTCGCTGCACCGTACTGTGCAGTTGCTATGTGTATATGCATGAAAAAATTCATGTGCTAGAATCAGATTCTAAATTCAATATTAAAATATTATTTAATCTACCACCAGGTTACCATTAATTTATAATAATTATTCTTGCAATGAATGGTGGTTTAGATAACTATTGTTTGCTATTTTTCGAACACATCCGAGGATTATTATAATAGAATTTATTTCATGATTCCTATGATTACCTCATTATATTTCTATGCATCCCTAGCATTCAAAAGCTTTTTATGCATTTAAGTGGCATTTATTTTTAAACGTTGATATTTCGTTTATTTTATATTTTTAGACTATTTAAATTTTTCTAATCGTACGGAAAGCCACATTATCTCTTAAATTTATTTGAAATAAAAAAAAATATTTGGTAGAAATTTAGTTAATAATGTTGAGTGGATTTTGAAGTATTTAATGGATTAAGTATTAGCGCTAGGAATCCGCTACAGCAGAACTAAAGAAAAAAATTTAGCTTTCTTAATTTAGAATTTGCGATTTTATTTCAGGAAAACCCTTTTTCCATCCTCTTTATGAGGTATTTTGAAGAGGATAAAACAACATACATTATGATTTTATTTTCATGAAATGAATGCGGATTTTCCTTTTCTTGAAAATATGTTGCATCATCTTTGTTTGTCAAAAAATTGCATTTATTTCAGAATATTTAGTATCATATTATACCAAATAAAAATATTCTTTCAAAAGAAATTAGTGTTCAGTACTTGACAGCATAGTGAGTGTGTAAAATAAATAACTAGGTTGGGCTCAGTTTTCAAAAAAATATTATATACTTTTAACAGGTCTATTTTGAATGGGCCTCTTAATTTAGAACAGTCAAATGACGAGAACAGACATTTAATTATTATCAAAATGTATGCTTGTGAAATATTTGAAATAGAAACTCTCAAACTGTTAAAGATGAAAGAATCGCATGATTTATTTTCGGATTTCATTTTACTGATATTACATTTCTTCTCAGACCCATTACAAAAAAATCCTTCAAACACAATCTGATTACAGAAATATATCTCATTGAAAAGGTTTTTTAATAAAATGCGATGAAATGTAATTTTTTATTTCATAGACACGAATACTTCTATTTTAAATTCTTATGCTTTTGTTGTCATCTCGTTTTATAACATTCTTTTTTGAAATTCTTAAATCTCGCATATGTTTTTCATTGTTCAAATGAATCATGAAAATACGCTAAATTCGAATCAATCGAAAAATTCTTATTAAAACGATCTCCCCTCTGTTCTAGTACTAGGCTTTTTAAATTATATTTTTTTATACTAACTTAATTCGTTTGCAGATTTAGGAAAATCACAGGATATCATAGAAAATTACATAAATCGAAGCGTCATTTTAATTATAAGATCTCGTATTTTTAGTTATAATCGAACTCATGTTTAAATTCCAGATAAATGGCTCTAGAATGTTACTAAAGAAACGATCAATTCATAATTTATTCAGGATTTCAATCTACATTAACTATAGAAAATGCTAAGAATTTAAAATTTCATTAAAATGCTAACAACATAAAACTGCTGGTGAAATAATAATCTTAATTTCTTCTCTTCAATGATAATTTATTTACATTTTCGACAGGCAGAATTTTATTTTATTTGAAAATAACACTATCAATATCGTTGCGAACTTAGTGACAATATGGTGACACACGGTGAGTACACCCATGCTTCTTTATAAGAATTTTGACTACCCCTTATTCACTGCAATGACAAATAGAATCGGATAAAAACACTGATCAAATAAAGAAAAGTCAACGGAAAATTCGAATGTTAATTATGGATGGTTAAGTCTAGTAGCTGGAAAAAACGAAATTTAAAAAATCTGAGCTCATGAATTTGTTGTTTGAAAATATTCGCTTCATTCAAAGGGAAACAAATATAGGACTTCTGCAGAGATCTCCGACAATGCACAAATATGAAATCCTTGTGATTTTTCATATTTTAGTGACATCCCAGATGTTCAGGCAATTAGTGTCCGAAATAAAGGTAATGCAGCGTTTATAGCTTCTTTATAAAATGTGGAATCTCTTTACAGACCTGAAAACGAACAACACGAAACATACGAAAAAGTGATATTTGGCACAGAATCAAGTGGCGTTGAAATACAAAATTAAAGAGGATCAGGTGTATCGGATCTGATGCGCGCAACGGCTGGAGAAGAAAGTAAAATGCCACTTGGAGAGAACAAATGACAGTCTTTGAATAACGATAAAAATATTTTCGTATACTCTTTAGAATGTGTTGTGAGAAAAGCTCTTTCAGATACTAATAATGTTTCTGGAACTGCGAATTCGACTGTGAATCCTGATCTTCCATCAATAAATAACAAGCCAATAAATGGCAAGATCCATGTGTCAGGGAATGTAATGGATAAATATACATCACACCCGCAGGATCACAATAATAATAAGAAAACGATTACCAACTTCAAGGAACCACTTTCTACCAAGGAAGATGACAATGGTGTGGATGGACCTTCTGGAATGCGTCTGCGTAAGAAGTTTTATTGCAATTTATGTCTTAAGGAATTCGATAAAAATATAATCTCGGCAAACATTTTTGGACCCACACTAGCGATAATTCTTTCGTGTGTGATATATGCGGAAAAGAATGTGCTCGGAAAGGGACATTCGTCCGTTATTATCAATCCCACACAAAGGAAAAGTCTTTTGTGTATGCTATCTTCAGAAAAGCTTTCGTTAAGAGAAATCGCACGAAACATATCAGGACTCACATTGAAGTGTGGGCCTTACAAAAGTAAAGTTTTTGGTAAGATTTACATGACCAGAAGCAGTTGCAATCAGGAAAAGGCATAAGTGAAATCAATCAGCAAATTACAGAAATAATTAATTTAGTTCTCTGTGAAACTGTTTTACATTCTTTATCGAACTGAACCAATTTGAACTAAAAGCTGTAATAATTTTATCTTTAAAATTATTGTATTAATTTTACTACTTTGGCAACGCCTATTTCCTGACATCCAACCTATAGGATGTTATTATTTTATTAGTAATTGACAATGAAAATAATCTTTCTGTTCAAATGCCTTTGTATCTAAGTATCTTAACATTGTTTATATCTTTTTAATAGGTTATAATCGTTGTAAATATCTTAGCCAATTTATATAAAAATAACATGTTTTGATGCCTTCCAATAAAAAAAATTGTTATTTGTTATGGCTTTAAGTCAAAATTAAATATTTATTATATTTGCAATTTCATTTCTATTTTTTCAAAGTATTTAGGGAAGAATTTAAATGCCAGCAAATTTAAATAATAGTACTATTATGATATTGTAACTGAACAAAAATACTTAGGTTCGGCTAATAATTGTAATAATCGACTGCATTGTTTGGATTTTGAATTGGTGTAAGCAGTATTTTTTTGACCTGATGTTTAATTAATACAATAACTCTGTCCAAATGGAACATTTAGACTAAACGTAATTTTTTTTTTTTTTTTGATTTTAGTAAAGATTTTCACAATATATATATATATATATATATATATATATATATATATATATATGTATATATTTAAAATCATGTTCTGTAAGAGATATGTAATGCATTATTGTAAATAGTTTAATAAATATTTTTATATTATACAGCACAATTCAATCCTTCGATTTTTTTTTTTTTTCATTTTAAGAAAATCTTTTTGGTCATTTACTGTGCAAGAAATAAATTCAGTAAATTTTTTGTATATATATTTTTCAATGATTTGGATAATCTGTTTTAATAATAAATATGTGTGTTGACACATACAAGTTAAAAAAGATTCCTAGCTTTGGCAAATGTACATTTTCGATGTTGGGAATTCACAGCTTTGAATGAAGATTTCGTAATGCTTGTTAACAGTTTAATTAAGACAAGTGACATTTTAGCAAAAAATGAATTTCGCACCACACTAAAATTCGAAGCATGATCATTTCAATGATAAAAGTTTTAGACGTGTAATGGCATTTACTCTTTTTAACAAATTACAAAATATAGATTTTAAAATTTTCAATGCTTTTTTTATTAAAATTTTTTTTTTGTCTGATTGTGCATATAATTATCTTTTCGTTTCGATTCATGCCATACTAAAAATAATTGAAACATACACATTTTGAATACTGCTACCGTTTCTTTAATATAATCTCATCATTTTTCGAAAACTCTTGATTCGTGTTGATAGCCAAGGCATTTGATCTCCAATCTTTTCTCATATGCGCTAACGAATAATCATGTCTTCAAATGATTTTTCTGGAAATGAATTTACTGAACTTTATGCATTTAACTTGAAACATTTTTAAGCGTCTCTGGGATTTCGGTCAGCGCATTAGTGTTATTTGTATATACTTGAATGCTTTTGTTTCAACGGTCTTCTCTATGGAGTGACTACATGTTCGCATGCAAACCGAGGGAGAAGTTCATTTTCATTACTTTCTGGTATACTTAAAATAGAGAAACTGTAATAATCGACAAAAAAGTTTGAACATATTTTGAAGAATTTCCATATTTTAAACCATTTTTATCTCGCAAAAAATATTTCTAAAAAATGTCCGCCTGTCTGTCTGTAAGAAAGTTAACTAAAAACTTTGAGCTAGACAACTTAAATTTGGTATAGAGTCTTAATGCCAAATGTGCAAATTTCTGTCAAATTTTGAAGGAAATCTTTCCGGAAGAATTCCGTCTGTCCGTCTATTGAAACAACACGATAAGTTAATAATATGATGATAAAATAATACAGTAATTAAAAAACCAAGAGAGCTAGATAAATAAATTTTGGCACTCACATTTATCATCTTTATTGTAGTCACCTGTCAAATGTTGAGCTAAATCCAATAAAGTGTTCACCGTCTGTCGGTCTTTACATGTTCTGTATTATCAAGAACATGTCAACGTGATAATTAAAAAAACATGCTGTGACTTAAATATATCAAAAATTTGTTTGAGATTTTGTGACTATTAGTGCAGTTTGGTATCAATTTTTTAATCGATTGAGAAAAACGCGATTGAAAACCAATTTTTATTTTCGAACACTATTAACCGCATGTCATGGGTGATATGACAGGATCAGTTAAAATGATAAATTTACTCCAAAAGTTAAAATTTTGTAAGCATTGAACGTCAATTCCAAGCAAGGCGTTCTTTGGGATAAATCTTTATTAGAGAGTACGCGAGAAAATTTTGGGGAAGCCACTCGGATTATAAAAAGATATTGTATTATTGTTTAGTCATTGTTGCAAGAAATTCGAAATTGCTATAATTTTCCAAATAATGTCTGAAAATATTTTTATTAAATTACAATCGTGATAAAAGAAAAAACAAAAACATTCGTCCAATGATATAAAGCCACTATAAAAATTGAGAAAATATGGTTATAAAATGGAGTAATGAGATTTCATTGTCAGAGAGACACTTAGAAAGTATGCCTCAAATCTCGTAAATGTTAAAATAAGAATTCCAGTTATAACGATTTGAAATGAAATGAATCTTGCTTAAATTAGTTCTCTAAATAGGTAGAAAATATGTATATTGCAAACGAAAAAATAGAACTCATTCAAATTATGGAAACCTAAATAGGAATGAATGCAAAATAAAACTTCCAAATTGGACATGACTATTAAAAATGTTGAAGCCTCGTTTCAGTGATCTATCTCCTGAATCAAGGGAATTATCTTCTGAATCAGGCAGTTTCTTTCATTTTGGACAAGAAAAAGAACTTAAAAATGTGTAACTGTCAGAGCAGTAGCCTAAGGAATTATAGATACAGCAGTAAGTTTCGATGGTTTGTGTCTTTTTAAAATCTGAAAAAGTGTTTCATGAGCCATATAAGATAGCGCAATAAATGTAAAAGATGTACTTTTGATAGGAACTTTTCATGGCGATGAAACGAACAGTTGTGAGAATTCTTATATGAAAGAATTTGTGGAAGAGGTTGCAAATTTAAGTAAAACTGGAATGCATATCGGAGGAATAATACCGAATTTTAATGATGAAGCAATCATTTGTGACGCTGAAGTAAATCTTGTATTTTAAATGTGTAATGCCATGGAGGTTATTTTGGTAGTATTAAATGCAAAGCTAATAGGAAATCTGTTAGGAATCATGTTTACTATCAAGAAATGGATACTCTTGAAAGGAAAAATGAAGACATCATTAGTAAGTTAAATGAGGAATTTTATAATTGAAAAACATATAGTTTATTAGAAGAAATCCTAACTTGAGTTTGGTCATCAACATTTCCCCTCGCTTACATGAATAATGTGTGCTGGGATGTGATGGGAAAGATGTTGAATTTATGGATGGAAGAGAACGCTGCAGATAAAGTTCGTATTTCCTATAGCGAAATACAGTCAATATCTAAAAGATTAGAGACATTAAAAAATATAGAAATTAGTAGTGTAGAGTACGAAATTACTTAACCTGATGACGGCTGGAAATGGTGGAAAATGAAACTATTTTTCACCATTGATGGTGAGTTGTTTCTACGGGAATATTGGTTTTGAGTAGTTTCATTTCATAATTGACATTTTCTTTCTCTGTACTGTATCCTGAAGTTCTAATTTCTTATGTAAAATGCGAAGTTGATTCGAATATTAAAGTCTTAGGGAGCGTTTTACTCTTTTTTATGAGCATGTTATCGGATTTGAAAATATAATCATACCTCATATCAACTTATTTAAGGAATTACCTCTCAAACAGCCGGTGTTTTAAAACACTATTTAGGTTCAGCGTTTGAAACAAATTCAGGTATTTTTAAAGCAAAATGATCTACTATTTATATGCTTATACTCTTCTATAATAGCATAAAATCAAATCTATGACAGTAGAATATAAACTCATTAGCTTCCTAAAATAGTGGAATGCTGTAGAAAATATATTGGCTTCCAATCCATGAAATTTGTGGAAAAAATACTGAGGAAATTGTTAATATATTCCCCCAAAAGTGAATGAAATATAATAAGAAAGTAACTATTCATTTACAGACAATATTAAAGAAAACAGAATACAACCTTGAATTTCATAAACATGCTCATTCTTAATAGCGGAAGAAAAACTACTGCAATGATGTATTAATAGAAATAACAGAAACTGTTTATATTTCATAGTAACGATGAAAAATAGTGAAGAAACCAACGCATAAAAATATATTTTTTAAATTGTCAAAAATTAAGAAGAAAAAATGCCTGTCACAATGAAATTGTCTTCATTCAAAATATGATGTTCTGAATTTTAAGAAGATTTCAAAATAGTTAATAATATTTTTTAAGAATTTGTTGCAGTAAACGTTTGAATGGTACTTTATTTTTAATTCATTAATAATATATTTTAGCTTTATAAATATTCACCCAAGATGCTCATTTCAACACCATGAATTATATTTGTATTACATTCCAATTTCTTTTGTTTCGAACGTTCTGCTGCATGGAGGACAGAAACGCACAAACACACACACAGAGGCAGACAGAGATATTCACTTCTATTATTAATAAGTATTTTTATTACAAATTAATTTTTATTATATGACATTCGTTTAAAGTAATCCTAAATAATATCGAAAAACTTAATTTTATCGGATTTCAAGTATGGCGTAAAAAATGACTAATATTTCCAAAAAAACACTTCATACAAAGATAAAAATCCACCATAAAAATTAAGAATATATGATTCACAAATGGAGTAATGAGACTCACTATCAGAGAAACATTTAGAATTTGCGCCATCAAAACTCGTAAATGATAATTGGGAAGAAACAATGACAGAAATTCCAATTGCAATAATTTGAAATTAAATGAATCTAGTTTAAATTAGTTTATTAGTTTTCTTGTTAGGTAGAAAATATTTGCATTGCAAACGAAAAAAAAAAATCAAACTATGTACACAGAAGGAAATATAAATGAGAATAAAATTAAAATAAAATTTGTTAATTTTCGGCTATAAATTTTAACATACCATTAAATGCCTTTACAAGCCTTAAAAATATTTAAGATTAATTAAGAGTTTTATTGATCAAATTTCTGATTCAAGGGCTTATGGCACATGTCATAAACAAGACCGCTGACGAATTCAGCGATATTCCGCCAAGTTTTAGAGTCTCTTGTTTCAGTAGCGCCATCTAGGGTCAAGAGTGCGTCTTAGGTACTCATGCGTCACAGCAATCAAACTGAACGGACTTCTTTCATACAATTCATTCACACGTCCACAAATTGTAAATTAGACCTGAAGGAGATAACTATTACCTCTGACCCAGTGCCTCTAGTAGCACAGAATTATATGTGCACCATCTACCATCTATATGGGGAGCCTTCGGTTGGGTGGGTTCGAACTCGCCAACCAAGGGATGCAAATCAAACGCCCAACCAGATAAACTATCCTGGCCCAAAGGCATTTCTAAAAGCAGGCAGTTATTTTTATTTTGGACTAGAAAAAGAACTAAAACAAATGTGTAACATTCGGTTAGATAAACTCAGAAATTTAAGATATGATTAATATTAAATTATTGGTTTCTTTTACATGTACTTCAATTAAAATATTAGGAGGCAGAACTTAAATCAACAACGTTGGGTAGATGTCGAAGTATTTAATATACCCAGCTTCAGCGGTTGTATTCGACTACAACGGAACGAAGGATAAAATGCAAAGATCTACTCTTAGAAAGTATAAAATTATAGCTTTAAAATGTTGCTTTTTTCCTCTTAATGAGATATTTTCAAGGAGATGAAATATCAAGCATATGAAATGAATACTAGATTTACTTTTCTAGAAAATAAGTACAATCTTCTTTGTATGTCAGGGAATATATATATAACTCTTATATAATGGAGCCAGACATTGTGTCAGGAATTCTGATATTGTATGTCAGGAAAAACTCTTATATAAAAATGATTATTACCTTAAATTAATTTTCAGTACTTGCCATTATGGGTAATATGTAAAATAAATAATAAGGTTGTGCACAGTTTAAAAAAAAATATTTTACTTAACAGATCTAATTTGATTGCGTTTCTAAATTTAGAACAATAGTCAAATCACGAGGAACAGACTGTTAATCATCAACAGAAATCACGCTTCCGAAATTTTGAAAAAAAAAAAAAAAAAAAATTGAAATTTGCTATCTTAAATTTCAAGTTATCATGTGAGAATATTTTTTTCGATGAATTGCTTAGAGCTTAACACTTTACCGACCGGTAGCGGTTCGAACATACTATGCCATTTCACCGCCCGCTCAGCTGCACCCAGCTGCACTCGAGAAAACGACAGCTGAATTTTTTTCAGGGCATGCTGAATTGGTGGAAAACGTAGTCACCACAGATCGGTCAAAAGTCGATTAATCGACGACCGGTCGGTAAGCGCTGGGGAGCAAACGTCGAATAATCGACGACCGGTTGGTAAGCGCTGAGAACAAAACGTCGATTAATCGACGGCCGGTTGGTAAGCGCTGAGAACAAAACGTCGATTAATCGACGGCCGGTTGGTAAGCGCTGAGAACAAAACGTCGATTAATCGACGGCCGGTCGGTAAAGTGTTAAAAGCGATATTTGAAACTCATAATCGAAACAGAGACATTTTGCTTCGAACGTTGACAGTTGTGATTCAGAATCCAAATGCACACGTTCTGTGTTTGAAGTTGAGTGTTGCGATTAAGAATCTGCAACACACTGCATACGTTTACGCTTTCTTCGTTCCCGTTGTAAAGCTATTTTACCTTCATGTTTAATTCGATCTGCTTCTAATTTTTAATTTTCATCATTCGTTTTTGTTGATTGAAGGTTTTGTCTCTGAAGCTATTTCCTATGTTTGCTATTTCATTCCCTTTCTTTTTTTTCTTTGCAAGGTTTCATACGGAGAAAGCTTAAGAGACCCCATTTTTCATTTATTCATTGCCTACGCGATTTCGAGCTTCAACCACCCCTAACCAAACGTATCTCGTCTCCTAATAACGAAAGCGGCGTAAATGTGGTATCGATCGATAGAGGACATCGAATAGAGTGTATTGATGCCAGTCGTAAAGAGAGATTTTGAAAAACGAGGTTGAAAGCCTCGCTCGAAAATTCAAATTTTTACAAATTTGAGAGCTCTAATTCAGGAATCAATCGGAGTAGCAACATGAAACTCGTATCATTAAGTGCATTTCGGCAAGTTCTATCCAACGATACGAGTAAATGAAATGTAACTCGAATGTGTAAATTTCAAGACCCTATCGAGGCACGAGTTTCGGTCAAAATATTATTCGACTACATTCATGGAGTCGAGTGTTTGGGCGGGTCACACTCGTCTCTAGATTGTATAGAATCCGAGATATAGCAACTTCCAGTCTGACCGGAAGTTGACATCATGACATCCCGAGACCCATAGGAACTCTATAGTATCGATCCGACATTTATTTAGACAATATTAAGCAAAATATATACTGCGCATGCGCAATGGATCTGAAATTTTCAGTGTTTAGAGGACCCTCAGGGGTATTTCTAAGTGAAAACCCCATGTCTCTAACATATGTAGTTTACGAGATATAACGAAATCCATCTGTGCATGCGAAGTGCATGACTCCATGGGGGGTCTTCTATAACCCCGTAGGATTATTATGGAAAAAAGTCCATGTTTCTAACATATGTATTTACGAGATATAACGAAAACCATTTGCGTATGCGCACTAGATAAATCCACAGAGTGGTCTTCTACAGTGCCATAGGATTACTACGGTTAAAACCCATTGTCTCTAACATATATAGTTTACGAGATATAACGATAACTATCTGCGCATGCGCAGCAGATGACACCGTGGGGTCTTCTATAGCCCCGTAGGATTACTATGGCGAGAATCCTATGTCTCCAACAGCACATCAACCTTTTATAAACGCCTCTGCTTTCATAGAAGCATACATAATAATAATGCAATACTGGTAAAAGGAGGTAGTATGTAATAGATGAAGATAAATATTTCCATTTATGCATCATTCATTGCCTACGCGATTTCGAATTTAAATTATTCGTTGCCTTCAATTATTCAAAACACCGTAACGAAAACAACATCATGTTCTCACATGATGGGAAAAAAAAACAAAAAAAAAAACGTCCAAATAGTTAAAGCTGAAAGGATTGCAGAAAAACAAATGTTTCCGGATGTTATTTTACTGATGTTACATTTCTACTCAGACCCATTGAAAAATATCCCTTCATACACAATATGAACACTGAAACAAGTTTTAGAAGAAATTGATCATAAATATGCACTGATTTTTTTTTTATCGGCAGCAAATAAAAGAGGAAATTTAATCGTTCCTTATGGGTTATGAGAAGCATAAAAAAAATCCTAATTTGATCATAGCATAAAAAATTTAGTTAAATATTTTTTAAGAGAATCTCATTAAATTTCAAACCATTTCATACTTATTAATGTAGTTTAAAGTATGAACTCATAGAAGAGGTTTTTAATAAACTGAGATGGAACAGTAAATTTTTAATTCATAGGCATGCATACTTCTATTTTAAATTCTTATCCTTTTTTTTCCTTCTTATCTTATTATATCTTCTTTCATATAATTACACTTCTCAGAACTTTCAATTGTTGAAATGTTTAATGAAAATACACTCAAAGTAATAAATTCGAATCAACAGCAGACCTCAGGGTAAAAAAGTCTTCCCTTACCCATGTCTTCTTCCGTAACTCTATTCAAATACGAGGCTTTCTAAATCATATTTTTTATTCTAATTAAATTGGTTTGAAGAGTAAGGTAAATCAAAAGATATCACAAATAATTACATAAAGTGAAGACTGATTTTAAATATCAGGTCTCGCATTCGTCACTAGAATCCTCTAGTGTTTCAATTTATGAAAAGGTGCTCTGGCATGTTATTTAAGAAAGAATCAATTCAAGAAGTAAAGAGAGTTCTTCTCTTCAATAACAATTTATTTAAAAAATTTTATCAGACAGGAATTTATCTAAATGAAAATAATGAATCAATACCATTGCAACGTTGCGGCAATACAATGACACAACGTGAGAATCACCCTTGCTTCATTCACAATAAATTTGAGTCCACGTATTTGCCACAACTGCCAGTAGAATCGGATGAAAACTTTCATGAAGTAAAAGACAAACCTACGGAAAATTCAAATGACATTTCTCGCTGTTTAAGTCGAGATGCCCGACAAAACGAAAGTAAAAAATCTAAATTCTTGAATTTGCATCCTTTACAAAATAATGAAAAAGATAAAGAGCTTTCTTCAAAGGAAAACAGAAATAACACTTTTCCAGAAAATTCCAGTAATCTGCAACCAAGGAATTCTTCTGACAATTCATATTTTTATCCCATTTCGAAGGCTCAGGTGATTGATGTTCAAACTAATGAAAATGCAACGTGCATTACTTATTCAGAAAGTGTTGAATCCAGTTACAGACCTGAAAATGACCATCGTGAAACTGATGAAAAAATCCTGATTGTCTCTGGATCAGGTAGTGTTGACATACAAAAACAACAAGTATCAGATCTTTTCCATAAAACAGCTGATGAAGAAAGTAAAGCGTTTCTTGAAAACAGCAAATGGAAAGCTTTGAATAACGATAAAAATAATTTTACGGATTCTCTAGAATATGTTATCAGACAAGATCGTTCACATGATAATAATATTTCTGGACGTACAAATCTGATTTTGCAGCTTGATCTCCCACCTGGAAGTACGGAGCTAGACAATGGCATAATCCTTATGACAGGGAATGTAATGAATGAACATATTTCACTTGAAACGAATTCTAAGGCTCACAGTGAGAACGATAAAATGTTTATCAACGTTGAAGAACCATTCTCTAAAAAGGAAGATGACAATGCTGTGGCTGGATTTTCCGGATTCTGTTCTGGTAAGAAGAAATTTCCTAAGACCTTCCGTAGGAAAGATACTCTAAAAACTAATTATCAAACACACACTGGCAACAAACTCTTTATGTGCGATATACGTGAGAAAGACTTCTCTCGGAAATCACATCTCGACCGACATTACAGAATGCACACTGGCGAAAAGCCTTATGAATGCGGTATATGTGGGAAAAAATGCAGTCGGAAAGAAAATCTCATCATCCATTATCGAACACACTTAGGTGACAAGCCTTTTATGTGTGATATCTGTAATAAAAGTTTTGCTCATAAGGGTTATCTTAATATACACTTTAGGACGCATACTGGAGTAAAGCCTTATAAATGTCCAGCTTGTGAAATGTCGTTCATTAACAGCAGCAACTGCAAAAAGCATTACAGGAATAAGCACGAATGAAATTATTTTGCAAAGTAGATAAATGTTTTTTTTTTTTTTTTTTTTTTTTTATCTAGTATGAAAGTACTTCGAATTCTTCATTGAGTTAAAAAATTGTCATTATTGTAATTTTACTATTTGGACGAAGCATGCTTTTAGATTTTAAATATACAATTCTATGAATTTTTAATTGATTATAGACGATGAAAATATGTTTTTCTGATCTATTTTCTTTTTATTTAAGTATTTATAGTTTGGGATTTTGTACTTTTTCTCATAGCTTTTAATCCTAGTCATTTAAATCCTAGAGAGTTCAAAACAAATATGCAGGTTCCATGTGCGTTTCAATAAAACACTCGTTTTCCCTTACTTTGGCTTTATTCCATTAATTAAATATTTCCAAAAGTAATCTTGTCCACTTTTAATATTCTCTTTCTCACGAGCATTTCAGCAAATATTTAAAGCTAACTAAAGACCACTTTTAAATAATGGTCAGTATTACGATATTTTAACTGAAAATACTTAGGTTCGGTTAATAATTGAAATAATCGACCGCACCATTGTGATTTTGAGTTGGTGTAAGCATTTTTCAACTTGATGTTTCATTAAAAAATGACTTTGTATTTTTACAAATAGCAAATATAGAACATTTTTAAATTCTGTTTTTGATATTAAAAACGAATTTCGCTAAGTTCATTTATACATTAACAATCATGTTCGGTGAGATATATTTATTGCACTTTTGTATATATTTTAATAAATACTTTTATATTAGACATCATAGTCAAATGTCTCTGTATTTTGTCTTCCTTTTTATTGAAATTCTTCGTTAAAATTTGCAATGAGGGATTACTTTCGGTAAATTCAGTGCCAAGTACATTTTCAATGACTTGTGTATCCTCTTTTAATAATAAAGCTAAGCGTGGTGACATGTGAAAAGAAAATTAGAGCTCCCAGCGTTGGCAAATGTACATTTTCGAATGTTAAGAATAGGCAGCTCGGAACGAGGTTTTTGAATTGCTTGATAGCAGTTTAATTAATTTAAAAACAAACGAATATGTGATGTGAACGTGTATGTGATAAAGTGATAATAGAATACAAAAAAAAATAAAAAATAAAATCGAATGTGCACAGCGTATCTTCACTTGTCCCAGTCTACATGCTTTTTATTCAACGATTTCTAAGCCGGGATTCTGATTATGTACCCTATCGAAGCGATCCGAATTAGAAAAGAAATAAAAACAACACAATGGAAACTGATAATATCAAATCAAATATAGAAAAATATATTACACTAACATCATATCATTAAAATAAGGATGAAATGCCTTCTTATAAAATTGCAACACAGAGGCGATTAAAATTCAAGTCTGTTTGATGATTGTAAAACATGTTTATTAGAAGTATTTGATGGAGTTGGTATGGAAACATATTCATTTTGGACTCGTGTTTACAGAAATTATAGACTATTGTAAATAAAATGTTTTTTTTTGTTATTATATTTTTATTTATGCTTCCACTTATAGAAAAATATTAAATTTAAAATGATAGCTGCTTATTATTCAGAATTAAAATTTGTTTACATTCTTAAACCCCAAGAATTTTAATTAAACTTTGATCTGATATTCAATAAACTACTGCTTTCAATGCTAGTTAATATACCCTTACGTTGTCAATGTGGCTACTACTCTTGGCCAATGCGTAAAAAAAATTATTTAGGAAATTATGAAAAACTATTTCGATATTTGTTTATAGATTTCATAGACACGGCACACGAAGAGCTCTACCGTTTATCCAATCATGTTGTAAGAACTCTAATATCGATTGTCAAACTTGCGTGAGATTCAAATAATTTTGATAAGGCATCCTTCAGACCATTTATGTGGTAAAATAGGCTTCGGGTTTCCATGAACACTGAAAGAAAGATTAGCGAATTTTTGATCAAAACTTCAATTTTAAAATGTGAATACAGCGACCTGGTTGCGAAGCATTGCATTCGAGTAGAGTACCATTCAATTCTGAAAACTGATTCCAATAAAATATAGTCTGCTCGTTGAAATCTGTTGCAATTTAAATCTAATGTAAAGGGCTTTCCTTCTCAAATGACTAGATCATAAATGAGTGGAAATGAGGGAGAAGGGGTTGATTTGGTCTTCTCGGTAAAGTATCGATCTCTCCAGTTTTCTGTGGTTTCTAAGTAAGAAAATTTTAGGTATTTTATCATTTTAGGCATAGTATTAAATTTCTAATCAATTCATCATTAAAATAGCCCATTTGTTTACACTTCTGAACGGAAGAATAGCCACTGAAACTGCTCAATTGCGTAATCAAATAAGAATGCAATCAAAGGGCTGAGAAATTCCAGTTAATAAAGAGGAAGATAAACACGTGTCCATACCTCTTTAGGCAACTACGAAAGAATACCTCATTTTGGCTTACGGCATTCTGATAAATCTGAATGACCTGAACACTGAGACAGCATTGGCGGAAAATATATTCTGGCCACAATACAACACCTTCTGAAGAAGGATTGTCAAAATATAGTTGAGGTGCCCTAACCCACTTTCACATTGTTCCTTATTTTCTTAAACAATTGTAATTCATTCTCATAACATTTCTTTTTTTAAAAACATATTATTCGCTCTCTATTTTATTCTTACACAATGAATCAGACAATGCCTAATACTGTCATTGCATTCCATCAAACTAATGTATCTTTCGCATTTATTAAAGCCAGGGACAGAATATTTATTAGAGGTCACATTTTATGTTTAATGTCTTATTAAATGTTATAAAAATTGCTTTTTTTCCATTTATCTGAAATAGCCTTTCATTTTATGGAAGGGTAACATAGTAGAATATCATTTCTTTGGAGAATGAGTTTTTGACATATAAAGTAAATATAACCATTAATAATCAAATATTTATATTCTAGAATTGCAAATAGCCATAGAAATTTATTACTAGGATTTATAAATGCATTTAAATATCAAAGATGAATACTTGCATATCTATTAAAATGTTACCTTTTTTCTGATATCTTCCTAATCCTGAATTTTAACGTCTTCCGGAGTGAAACATTTAATATTTATGATAATTTGATTATCATGGAATTATCCCACGGACAGGTATACTATAATTCGCTCATGACTTTTTGAGGACTGTTTGATGTCGGATTTCGTCATTTTTAAGTTTGATCACCTGATTACAGCCACAACAGTCCGCCTATTAATTCCACCACTTCAAAATGAGGAGTTTGAGAACGGGTGGCAGAATGATCGTGCACTGTGCCCCCACCACGTACAAAGCGATTCTATCATAGAACGGTATTTCAATCGCGATAACCTCCAACTCCAGATTAGATACTTTAATCTACTAAGTCACCTTAGCCACACACAATATTTTTCTCAAGTGGATAAATGAAAATATTTCAATTATAAATAACTCGGTGATATAGTACCTACTACAGTAGCATATATTCGTTTGGGCGATCGTGCAGCTCTTTTCTAACTAAAACTGCATTGCAAGAGGTCTGTTTTTTAGAAAGTTAACAATACATAAATAGATAAATAACTATTATATTTTTATACATTGTTATTTTTGTTATGACAGACGATATTTCTTGAGACAAACAAACAAACATTTATTGCATTATAAAATATCACATCGACACAGACTACGAACACAAAAAGAAAAATCGGAATCTTCGTCTAAGCATGATCCATGCATCTAAGTATCCTCGTATCTAAGTATGAGTGCTTCCGCTCTTATATATATAGTGAAAAACATTTGCATAACATTTGCGTAAATAATTTTTTTAAATCATTTCACTTCATTTGATAAAATGATTTGAACCAGGTTCGAATCATCGACACGCATTCGGATGGAAAGAAACGAGCATCCTATTTTTGCAAACATCTGCCCCCCCCCCCTTTCCTTTCATCCTCATGCATGTCCACACAGTTACAGAAAAATAACCTATCCTTTGGGAAAAACAAGTACTTTGCCTCCGAAGGCATTCATTAATCAACATATTTAATACCAAAAGAATGAATTTCGTTGAATAACAGCTTAAAGGTCAAACATTTCCTATCAACTTAAAGAACTGTGAAATAACAAATGTACAGCATGTTTTGAGTTACAGAAATAAACCTTACGCCAATACATTGCAAATTACATTTTTTATGTCTTAAAAAAATATAATATTTATATAACACACAATGGAAATCCATTTACATTAATTTGCAGTTACACAAAAAATGAATACATAACAATTTTTTTTTTTACAGTTTTACATGTAATGTACATTTAACAATTAACAAAAAAACACTTTTTTTTCTTTACAACATAACTTTACTTTTACACTAAAGTCGTATTTAAAAAAACACATTTTAGTTCAACTTGAACCATTTCACATGATCTTGTTCAAACGAAAGTAACAAACTTTTGAACTTCAATTCTTATAAAGAAATGTCCATATTACATATTAGTGAATATTTGATCTTTGAATTTTTGTAATTCAATTTTAGTTAGGGACTTAGTGAAAACATCGGCTAGATTGAATTTACTTTGTACATACTTTAAATCAAATATCTTTTGATATACCAGATCTCTCACGAAAAATAATTTCACGTCCAAATGCTTTGTTCTGTGATTTTCGATAAGAGATTTTACAAATTCAATACTGGCTTGATTATCAACCATTAATACATTATCTGCTACGTCCTGTATGATTAGCTTTGATTCTTTACATTCACTTAGAATTCTACTAATCCAGAGTAATTCCTTAGCTGCCTCTGTTAAAGCCACAAATTCTGCCTCCATTGTAGAGAGTGCAATCGCGTTTTGTTTAAAACTCCTCCATTCGATCGGGACTTTACCTAAAAAAATTATCTGCCCTCCCATGGAAGTGCGATCATCTTTATTGGTCGCGTAGTCAGCGTCTGAATAGGCTATCAATTTCAATTCTTTAAGGTTTGAAATATTCAATTCAAGTGATTGTGTATATTTTACATAACCTAACAATTTTAACAATCCCTGCCAATGAGCCATGCCTGGTTCTTGCTGGTATTGTGAAAATATGTTTGTAACATAGGCTATGTCCGGTCTAGTTCTGCTTGCTAAAAATGCGAGACATCCTATTAAATTTCTATATGGAATTTTTTCCATCTCTGCCATTTCAGCTTGCGATTGCGGGAATTGTTTCTTACTATATACAGTTCCTTTCGCTATGGGAAGTAAAGTTATTGGGTAATGAAATTCTTCATATTTTTTGCACATTCTTTCAATGTAATCAGATTGATCTATGAAGATTCCACCATTATTTTCAACAAAATTTACCCCTAGTAATCTTTTCGTTTTCCCTAGAATTTTCAAATCAAAATGTCGTTTTAATAGTTTAACAGCTTCATTTGCATCTGTTTCACTTCTAACAAATATCACAATGTCATCTACATACAGTAAAAGTACAACGTTTTTACCAAATTTGTACGCGCAGTTACAACACGAAAATTTTTCAAAACCTTACTCTTTTAATTTACTATTAATTTCAAAGAACCACTCCCTTCCAGATTGATGTAAACCATATATTGCCCTATTCAGCTTACATACATGATTTTCACCTGTTTCAAAACCTGGAGGTTGTTTCATTAGGATATACTGTTTTAATGGGGCGTACAAATATGCACATTAGACATCGCATTGCAGATTAAACCATTTGTTATAACCAACTAACAGTGCAAAAAAAAAAAAAAATCGAATGGTACTAAAATTAATGACAGGAAAACCTCGTCATAGGTTTCACCCTTTTTTTGATGATTACCTTGTGCTACCAGTCTCGCCTTGTATCTCTCTATTTTCCCTTGCGCGTTTCTTTTTATGTTAAAAACCCATCTGGAACCTAGAATTTTAGCGTTATCGGGTTTAGGTATTAAATCCCATACCTTTCTTTCCTTCATTATTTCTAGTTCCTTCTGCATTGTTTTCATCCATTCCCTTCTTTGAGATGTTTTGGCGGCATGTAGATAACAGGATGGATTTTTTACCCCATCCTCTAGTCATTCAGAGTTATAATCTGCTGAGGGGTTGAAGTCTCGACATGAAATGCTTGCTTCTGGTGTTTGGTCCCCAATTACAACACCACTAAATTTATTCAAGCTTAAAAAATCAAATAGTTCACTTTGAAACTTAATATTATTTTTCTCGCAGTACTGTTCAATTTCCCCCAGCGATCTCAATATCGTTTTCATGTTTTCCTCTGAATAGTAAATATCATTTGAACCTTTTTCGCGGGGTACCTTCCTTAACCAATTTACTATTCTTTTTCCCACCTGAGGTTTCGGTGTCCCGGTGCAGTATCCGTCAGTTTCCAATCCCACCCCCTCTGGGTGTGAATCGAGTTCGAGTAATGTCACTGGACAGTCCTGATATTCATCTTCAGAATCTGTTTCTATAGTCCTACTTCGGGTAATTCTGAAAGTTGGGGGGGCCAGGTCACTTTCCTTAAATATTTCAGGTTGAGGTTTTTCTTTTTCGGGGAATTTGTTTTCGAACTTAACGTTTATTGTTTCAATTATTTTTCGCGTTTCTGGATTCCAAATACGATACCCTTTCGTTCGAAATGCATAACCTACTAAAATTTCCGGTTTTTTCTCTTGCATCGAATTTCTTCCTTAAGTGTTTTGGGATACCTATGTAGACTTGGATTCCGAAAGGCTTCATATGCTTTACAGATGGTTGTTTCCCTCCATATAATTCGAAAGGGGTCTTGTTTTCTTTATTATGACATATTCGGTTCCAACTGCAGACAAAATGTAGTAATGCTTCCGACCAAAATCCGGTGATTAAGCCACTATCACGTAATAAAACTTTAATGCCATCCACGGCGGTATAATTAAACCTTTCCGCGATGCCATTCTGTTCCGGGGTATATACATTTGTAAGTTCGTGTTTAATCCCGAGATTTTCGCAATACTCCTTGAATTCGTTGTTTACGTATTCTAGACCATTATCCGAAAGAACATTTTTTTATTTAACTATCTAAGAATCTTTCTGCACGTTTTTGAAATTTAACAAAAGTCTCTAATGCTTCTGATTTAAATTTTAAAGGAAAACAGAATATTTTTCGTGAAAAATCATCAATTATAGTCATAAAATATCTATGTCCGTGGATAGATGTAGTCGGCAACGGACCACACAAATCAGTGTGTACCAATTCAAGGGGTTTTCTGGTAAAAATTCTGTTAATGGGTTTAAAGCTAACACGTTTACACTTGGTTTCTTTACAGGGCCTACAGTCACGAACTGAGCCTTTAAGTTCAGGTAAACCATACACACATTTCATTTTACTTGTTCTTACAATTGCATCCACATTTATGTGGGCAAGTTTTGCGTGCCACTCGGCTAAACTTTTACTGGCAAATTTAACGCTTTTTACTAGTTTCCCATTTTTAGTTTTGATACATGATTTAAGATTAGGTTTTACATTAGACACATTTCATTCACATTATGTACACTATCACTTTGATACTCATTATCGTCATCACTTAAATTTAAACATTTATCAGGAAATATATAATAAAGTCCATTATACAATTTGTCAGTACATAACAACTTCCTATTTTTCTAAAAATGTATATTTTTCCGTTATTGCCTACAAATTTAGCACCCTTTTGGTCAATAAATGGTCCTGAGATTAAATTCCTACGTAACTTAGGTGTATACATTACATCTCTGAGTAATAACTCAACATGACCAAACATTAATTTTACAGTACCTTTTCCTTTGATGACTGTGGTTTGACCATCCACTGCTCCAATCAAAATTTGGTTGTTGATGGTGACGAAATCATCCAGGAACATCTCCCTTGAGTTGCAAAAATGAGAGGTCGCCACTGTATCAAAAATCCAAGGTTGTTGTTCTATCTCAGTTGTTAACACCTCCATTAACAAACTCTCCCCACTTCGGGACCTTGAAGCAGTATTACCTCGCTCTTTCTTTCGCCTTTCTGTCCAGGGTTGTGTCTCCTGTTCCTTCTTTCGCAAAGGGCAGTCTCTTTTAAAGTGCCCTTTTCTATTGCGATGGAAACACACGAGATTGTCCTTGTATCTTTGCTTTCTTGTGGTTGTCGCATATGTAGCAGTTGGCCGATCAGCTTTCCTTTGATGAAGTCTTCCTTCCTCCCGAATCAATTCATCCAGTACTTAAAAAAAACGTAAAGTCCTTTTCCTCCCAGCGGTAGATGTTTTGTATCACATTCTCCATTTCATCAGGTAAAAAACGCAAGATTTGAAAACATCTATCTTGTTCGTTTATGGGGTGTCCGCATTCTTGAAGTTGTTCTGCAATCCTTTCAAGTTTGCTTCCATAAATGGCTATTTTTTCATGTGGTTTTGGGCGAAGATTATAAAATTCATTTTTAAGTGCCATCATCCTGGCTCTTGAATCGGGCTGGAAGTAGTCTTTTAATTTTTTCCATGCTGGTATGGGTCTTCTACATTTTCTATTATCGGGCGTAGACAGTTACTGACGTTCATAAAAATCGTAGCGGAAGCCTTATTTCGCCTTATTTTAAAGTCATTTACCAACTTTACATCTTTTATGTCCGGTTCGACCTCCTTTTTCGTAACTATCTCCCACAAGTTCCGTTCAAGAAGTATAACTTTAATTTCTTTGCTCCACTGCGGGAAATTCGAATCGTCTAAAGGTCGTATCCTACAGTTGATCTCCCCGGTGTCATTCATGCTTAGCATCTGTTATGTTTAAATTTTTCTGCACGGGAAAACTTCTGGCAAAAAGTCCGGTCTTTCGTCAAATAAGCTTCTTCGACAATTCAAGGAATAAATGACTCAGTTTAATAATTGAAGATGCATTTTTTAAATACTGACTTTTTTTGGCTTGGTAATTTACTGGTTATAAAAAAGTTTTAAATTTTGAGAAATATTCAATTATTGCTTTCTCTTACTTTTATTAGAAATAAAAAAATAAGGCGGTAGAAATTCAGTCATCATTGTTCAGTGGATGTTGCAGTAATTATGGATAAATGTTTAGCGGTAGGAAGCAACTATTGCAGAACTAAAGAGCAAATGCAGCTGTCTTCACTTAGACTTTGTGAAATTATTTCAGAAAATTTTTACTTTTATCCCTTTTATGAGGAATTTAAAAGCGGACAAAATAAACTATATTAAGATTTTATTTTTATGTAGTGAATACTAGATCTCTTTTTCTTGAAAATATCTTAAATCGTTTACCTTATTATACCAAATTAAGTATTCTTTCAAAAGAAATTAATTTTTAGTACTTGATAGCGTGTTGAGTTTGTATAATAAATTACAAGGTTGTGTTCAGTTTTTTAAAAATATCTTCCATTCTTTAAACAGGTCTATTTAAAATAGGCTTCATAATTTCAAGAAAAACGATCAAATAATGTGGAACAAACTTTTAATCATTATCAAAATTTACGCTTATGAAATATTTGAAACAGAAACCATGAAAGGATTAGTAATAAATTGATAGTAGGATTTACATCCGGATTTTATTTTACGGATATTATATTTTTTCTCAGTTTCATCCAAAATCATCATTCATACACAATCTGATTACTGTGGCATTTCTTAGATTTAAATAATCATGAATATGCTTTGATTTTACTTTTGTCGGCATAAAATAAAAAGGAAATGAAATCATTCCTTACGGGTCATGAGGAACAGAATCAAAACAATCTTTAACAATCTTAATTAATATAATAAAATGTTTTTAACAAAATCTCAATGAATTTCAAACCATTTCAAAGCTGCAAGTGCAGTTTAGAGAATAACTCAATTAAATTGTTTTTAATAACATATAATAAAATGTAAATTTTTATTTATAAGACATGTATACTTTAACATCTTATTCTTTTATTTTCGACTTTTTTAATAATATATTTTTTCACAATCTTAAATTTCACAGGAGTTTGGGATTTTCAAAAGAGTAGTAATAAATTCGAATCAACTGCGGAACTCCGGTTGAAAAAAGATCTTCCAATATCCAAGTCATTTACCCTAAATCTGTTCTAGTAGGAGCCTTTCTAAATCCTTTTTTTTATACTAATTAGTTTTCAGATTACACTAAATCAAATAATATCATGGGTAATCATAAATTAACCAAAAATATCATAAAGCGAAGAATGATTTTACATTTTAAGTCTTATATTCTTCATTGGAATAGAATCCTGTATTTAAATTCTGGACAAAGGGCTCCAGCATGTTATTTAAGAAACGATCAATTCATAAAGTTTCGTATCTGTTTTAACTGTAGAAATAGTTTTGAAATTTGAAGACATCAGCACCACAACTGAAGTATAAAACTGATGAAGAAACAGAAATCCTCATTTCTTCTCCTCTATAACAGAGTCTTTTACATTTTTCATCTAACAGAATTTTAATTAAATTGAAAATAATGGATCAAAATCCTTGCAATAGTTGCGGTAAAACAGTGACAGACGATGAGAATCACCCTTGCTTCCGTCACAAGAAATTTGACTACAGGAATTCACTACAACGGCCAGTAGAATCGGATAAACACCATGACGAAGTAAAAGACAAATCTATGGAGAATTCAAATGACAATACTCGGTGTTTAAGTGGAGATGCTGGACAAAACAAAAATAAAAAACCTGAGTTCATGAATTTGTCGCTTTTTCAAAATAATGAAATAGCTAATTCGGTTTCCTCAAAGGACAACAGCTGTACGACTTTTTCAGAGAATTTCATTAATGAACAACTAACGAATTCTTGTGATAGTTCATATTATGATCCCATTTCAGATGTTCAGATGACTGAAGTCCAAACTAATGAAAATGAATCTGTCACGACTTTTGCAGAAAATGATGAATCTCGTTACAGACTTGAAAATGACCAAAGCGAAACTTTTGAAAAAACTATAGTTGTCACCGGATCAAGTGGTGTCGACATACAAAAACAAGAGCTATTAGGTGCATCAGACTTGATATATGCTACAACTGATGAAGAATGTAAAATGTCTCTTGAAGGCAGCAAATGGCAGACTTTGAAAAAAGATAAAAATTATTTTATGGATGCTCTAGAATATGTTATCATAAATGCTCTTTCAGATAATAATAATATTTCTGGATCTGCGAATTCGACTGTGAATCCTGATCTGCCACCAGGAAGTAACGAGTCAAAAAATGGCAAAAGGAAATTAGCAGAGAATGTAAATGATGAAAATATTTCACTACAAATGTATTATCAGAGCCACAATAAGAACGAGAAAATGTCTGCCGACGAGAAGGAACCAATTTCTTCCAAGAAAGCAGACGATGCTGTGGCTGGGCCTTCCGGATTCTGTCCTCGTAAAAAGAAATTTCCTGAGACCTTCAGTAGGAAAGATACTCTTGAAACGCATTATCGAACAGGCACTGGCGACAAGCCCTTCATGTGCAATGTATGTAAGAAAAAATTCTCTTGGAAATCACATCTCGACCAACATTATCTAACCCACACAGGTGAAAGACCTTTCGTGTGCGACTTCTGTGAAAAAGGTTTTACTCGAAAGGGTGATCTGAATATACATGTTATGACTCACACTGGCGAAAGACCTTTCGTATGCGACTTCTGTGAAAAAGGTTTTACTCGAAAGTGTGATCTTAATATACATGTTATGACTCACACCGGTGACAAACCTTTCGTGTGTGATGTTTGTAATAAAGCTTTCGCTCGAAAGTCTACTCTTAAAACACATGCTCGTACCCACACTGGAGAAAGGCCTTATAAATG
This sequence comes from Argiope bruennichi, assembly GCF_947563725.1. Lineage (NCBI taxonomy): Eukaryota > Metazoa > Arthropoda > Arachnida > Araneae > Araneidae > Argiope > Argiope bruennichi. The sequence goes on from NC_079156.1 coordinate 126,648,712, forward strand.
CCCAATTTGTGGAGTGGCTTTCTCGTCCAGCAGCGATTGTAACAGGCATCGGAGGAGAATGCATTAGGGAAATTAACTTGTAAATTACAGAAATAATTATTTTAATCTTGTATGGAACTATTTTACATTCTTTACCTAATCCAATCAATTTTAATTCAAGATGTTCAAAATTTTATTTTTAAAATTATTCTATAAATTTTACTGATTTGACGAAGTATATTTCCTGATATCAAACCTATAAGCTAGTTGTATTATATTAATTATTGATAATGAAAATATATTTTGTGTTCAAAACGTAAAATCTGTTTTTATTATTAACGACGAATATCTCAAAGAGTGCCTTCCTTCTTATCTTGAAGATTGGGCTATGCAAGACATATTCAATGCATTTTTGTAAATAATTTAATAAATATTTTTACATTAGACTCAAGATTTTAATGTCTCTGTTATATATTTGTTTCTTTCTTAGAAACCCTTTGTAGTAATTTTCTATGAAATAAATAAATTCAGTATCAATTTTTTCCAATGATTTGTGTCGTTTTTTATAATACTGTGTATAAATGTTTTAGTTCACACATGCAGAACAAATAAAATATGCAAATTTGTCTAATGTGCATTTTTAATGCTGGGAATTTGGAGGTCCATACGATGTTTTTGAAATATTTGTTTGTCATTCAATTAATTAAAAAATAAGTGAAATTTTGGCACGTTTGCGTAATAATTTCCGAAGTAAAAAATAATTTTACACCATACTAAAATTGTAAGAATAATCATTTGAATTTTATATGTTTTTAACGTGTAATTGCATTTTATATTTTTAACAAATTAAAAAAAAATATTTTATAACAATATATTTAATTACTGATGTTAAACTTTGATTGTTTCTTAATTTTTACTAACATTTCATCTTATGTTTTTTCCCATTGTTAACGGCCAACATATTGTGATTCGGCTTATTTTTTCGTTGTGTCGTTTCAATGCAAGATACTCTTTTATTAATTACTTACATTACTTACTTTATTAACACTTTACCGACCGGCCGTCGATTAATCGACGTTTTGTTCTCAGCGCTTACCAACCGGCCGTCGATTAATCGACGTTTTGTTCTCAGCGCTTACCAACCGGCCGTCGATTAATCGACGTTTTGTTCTCAGCGCTTACCAACCGGTCGTCGATTATTCGACGTTTGCTCCCCAGCGCTTACCGACCGGTCGTCGATTAATCGACTTTTGACCGATCTGTGGTGACTACGTTTTCCACCAATTCAGCATGCCCTGAAAAAAATTCAGCTGTCGTTTTCTCGAGTGCAGCTGGGTGCAGCTGAGCGGGCGGTGAAATGGCATATTATGTTCGAACCGCTACCGGTCGGTAAAGTGTTAATTACTTTACAAAACTTTTAATAAGTTTTGTAGGTTTTTGTACTTTAAATGAACGTTTCGGTTCGAATCATGCGGGACTAAAATTTATTTATATGCACGTATTTTTGTTTTTCTGCTCTTTCTTGTAATATAATCTCATCTTGTTTCGAAAACCATTGTTTTGTGCTCATGTGCCGATGCATTTTATCTCCATTCTTTTCTCCTATACGTTAATGAATTATCATGTGTTCGAATCATTTTCTTGGATATGAACTTACTGGTCTTTATGTATTTAACTTGAAAGTCTTTTAAGCACAACTTTGATTCTATCAGAAAAAAAAAATTTCAAGAAAGCAAAATTTTCAGGGTTTAAGCTGAAGATATTAAATTTCTGTTATTGCAGAACAACTTATCTGTGCGCAAGGAGTGCACTAAAAAAATTCTTGGAAGTTTGAAAATGATAACGATAAACAGAGTACACACTGAAAAATAGCCTTTACTTGTGCTATATATGCATTTAAAAAATAAATGTTATTTCAAATTTTTCAAACTGGAAAATTAAAAATGTGTTTTTATTGGTACAGATGAATTTTACAAAGAATTTTTTTATTGTAAATCATTCGAATTTGCTTGGTAGAAGACATTTTTTTCTTCTACATAGTTTAATAATGATTAATATAATTATTTTACATTTTTTTTTCTTTAGAAAAGACTTTCGGGTTATTACAACGAAAATTTTACAACGAAATCGTTTTTCTTTAATTCATTGGAATTTGGTTGGTAGAAGATTTCTTTTTTCTTCTACATAGTTTAATAAAGGTTGTTATAATTATGTTTCATTTTTTTTTCTTTAGAAAAGGCTTTTGGGTTATCTTCTTCAAAGAATTTATTGAATCCGATTCAAGAAATTCAGTTTCCATTTCACTTTCATTGAGTTTGAAAATAATGTATTAATCGGAAAGAAAACTGAAAGATGTTGCTTTTTCATTCAATTGATTGTTAAATGTTCCATTTATGTGAGAATGAGAAATTCTTATAATTTTATGTATGTAGGTTGAATTAAATTCATACTCTTATAAAAGATAAGCAACGATTAATATTTTCTTCTGAATTGCATTCTTAATTTTTCAAGTGGAATTCTGAAGTTACAAGATACTTGATTTAAATTCTTTATAGTTCCATAATTCAACATCCTTTACGCTTTCACATATAATGAGGCGTTTGATTCGTGCCTCGAACTACTACATTTTTAAATTTATATCTGAAATTAAGCGAAAATATAAAGTAATTTAAAATGCAAAATTACTTTAAAACTGCTTCAACATCTAAAATTATCTCACATCATTATGAGAGTGAAAATAATTATAAATGATCCAATTTTGATGTGTCATCTAATTAGGAAATTAAGGAAATTGGTGGTCAAGGAGTTAGTTAGTTTTTCAAATTTTTCCTGAAATCAATATTTTAACTTCTAATTCACCTATTTCTCTGTTATGACTATTTTATTCTTTTAAAGTTATTTTCATTACAAATGATTTTTACTGGCTGCCATACCGAATGTCCATCTGCTTTTGTTTCATATGTATGTAAGAAGAATTTTAATTGTGAGAAATGAATGATGGTATTTTTTATATGTATCTCATAAAAGATAAGAAAAATTCAGCATTTTATTCTGAAATAATTTATAATTTGTGATTTTTGTGTATGAATTATTTGGGTATGTTTTTTTATATTTTTAAAGACACAAACATCTTAGAGTGACGGCACACTAAACCCAACACACGTGTCGAGGATTTTTTTAGGTTTTACTTTAGTTATATTAACACTTTACCGACCGGTAGCGGTTCGAACATACTATGCCATTTCACCGCCCGCTCAGCTGCACCCAGCTGCACTCGAGAAAACGACAGCTGAATTTTTTTCAGGGCATGCTGAATTGGTGGAAAACGTAGTCACCACAGATCGGTCAAAAGTCGATTAATCGACGACCGGTCGGTAAGCGCTGGGGAGCAAACGTCGAATAATCGACGACCGGTTGGTAAGCGCTGAGAACAAAACGTCGATTAATCGACGGCCGGTTGGTAAGCGCTGAGAACAAAACGTCGATTAATCGACGGCCGGTTGGTAAGCGCTGAGAACAAAACGTCGATTAATCGACGGCCGGTCGGTAAAGTGTTAAAGTCCAGTTTTTAAAGCAACACAGGGCTATTTTGGGACGGACCTCGTAATGTTGAATCGCTGTCAGATGACGAGGGCGACACCTGAGCTGGCAACTCCCTCTACAAACTTCCAAACAACACCAAGAGGAGTTCATAGGATAATCCTTATTGCTTAAATAATAAGAGATTAAAACAGCAATAATATTATCAATTCAAAATTAACTAATTTTTTACATATTAACAGACTGGCTACCGTTAACGCCATTTACCTATCGCTTGTAATTAGCATAATTAGGTGATAATTAGGGGATATCTTCACTGATAAAAAGATAGTGAAAAGGGGATAATCTGTTTAATAGATCAAAATACAACCGGAAATTACGGCAAAGAAGGTACTAATCAAATTTATGGAATAACATTTTAAATTTGAATCTTATGAAGATAGGAGGAATTTCATTTACTGCATTACATACAGTCACTCAAAAACGTATTGGGACACTTGACATGAATAACTACAAAGAAATTTATAAAACTATTTATCATATTAAAATAAAAATAAAATGAATTAAAAATATTTTTAAATTTTATGTACCATTTGTAAGCAAAATTTTATTTTTATGTTAAAATTATAATTTGATCTAGCTTCTCAGATATATTTCAAAATCAAATTGGAGTAAAAAAAGTATTGGAGCACTTTTGAAATGAGAAAGTCAACAAACATACTGCACATCAGTAAAATCGAATTTACTTCTACATTTTTAAACTATAATATTAAACACAAAATTTTCAATATATAAGTTTAGTTACAGAAAAAAATGGTTAGACACAAAGATATATCGGTTGATGTGCGAAATCTCGTAATAAGTCATTGGAAAAACAGAAAATCAATTCGCTGTAAATGACATATCTTGGAAGTGTCTACTGTTTTTAATATTATTTATAGGTTCGATAAAACAAATAGCATTCAAAACAAGTAAACATCAGGGTGTCTAAGGGCATGTAACGAACGTGAAAAGAGGTAGACTCTGAAATAAATTCAGTTTAAACCAAAAACTAGAGCAGTAAATTTGACTACGCGATGGAGAAGTAAGTTTGGAAAATCTGTGAATCCTGAAACTGTCAGAAATGTTTTAAGAAAACGTGAGTATACGGCTGAGTATCTCACAAAAAGCTTTACATCAGCAAAACAGATCGACAAGCTAGGCTGGCATTTGCTAAAATGTTTGTAAAAATCAAATTAAATCTAAAATCAAATCAGCCAAAAGAATTTCGGGAAAATGTAATTTTTCTTGATGAGAGTAAATATAACATTCCCGGATCGGATGGCAAGCAAAGAGTTTGGTGGTAACCAAATATAGCTATGCATGTCAAAAATTTAAGACCTACTTTCAAATATGGAGGTAGAAATCAAATAGTCTGGGGTTGTATGGCAAGCTCTTGTATCTGGAACTTCCATTTTATTGGTTGTACAATGAATAAACATGACTATATTTACATTTCCAAGCGAAATTTAAAGCAAAGTGCGAGCGCAAGACATTTTAAATTGTAAAAAGATAATGATCCGAATCATAGAGGACCCATCACTGATATTTACAAGTAATGGGTCCTCTCCCACTATCTTAGTGTTATTAAGACTCCTGTACAAAGTCCAAACTTTAATCACATTGAGCATGTGTGGGATTATTTGCAATAAAAAAACTATATGAGAATCAAATTTCTAACAAGCAGAATTTGGTCGAAGTGAGGGCCAATTTTGATGGATCATTTTCCAAGACGTTTCTCCAACCCATGGCAAATAGACTACGAGACGTCATAAAAAGCAAACGCGGCCATCAGGATATTAACTTTTAAGTTCGCATTATTTTTCTTTATTTATTATTAAATGTCCCATTACTTTATAGAGCTTGTGTTTTTATTTGATTTCTTTTAATATCAATTATAACCATAATTTCATTAATATGAGAGTTTTGTTTGAATTATTATTATTTCTATATATCAAAATAATATTTATTTCGTTGTTTTGGTTTCATTCGTATATTTAAGGGAAATATTATAATAAAAGTCTATGAACTTGTGAGGTGTCCCAATAACTTTTAGACAGAATGTGTGTATATATATATATATATATATATATATATATATATATATATATATATATATACCGAAATTGCAGTTTGGCAACATTTACATTGAAATGATGATAAGCAGACCCAGAATACTTGATTATTTAAAAATTAGTTTTATTTTAATAATATGCAATACTGATGTCCTTAGTCAATACTAAACGAATCGAGCTTAAGATGTCAACTCGCTTCAATAAAGTTGATTTCTATCACCATTTTAATGTTTTATAATATTATATAGAAATTGTCCGTAAAAGATTTTTTTTTTATTTCTTACTAGCCGCCTTTGGCGATCAGCCGGTTCGCCAATCTTTATGCTCGTTAAAATTTTAATAATTAACTATTTTATGTAATTCCTACTTTAATAGCTTCTTCATTAAAATATTTTAAAACTTCAAATTTCAATTCACTCAGAATATTATAAAGGAATTCGTTCATAACGTAATCTGTATCTCTCCAATTTTCTGTTAGCTCCCGTAGAATTTATGCTTTAAATTAAAGTGGAAATGATTAATCTGCAATTAATATAATAATATTTTTTACTGAAACAAAGCATTTTTTTTTGTAATATGATTACTGAAAACAGAGTCACTGAGCATTTAAACCTTATGGGCACTAAAGAATATCTTTCTTAATTTATGTAATATCTCAAGAATTTGTGAACAAATTTTTTTCTGATTCATCTTGAGCAGGTATATTAATTAACAATATTTAATTTTAAATGCATCAAACCCTAAGAAAATTAACATAATCGTTTAAAATAATCGGTCGAAAACAGGTTTAAAAATTTGCTTAAAAAACGATGAACTTAAACCAACATAAATACAGTTTAATTACAAAAGCATACAACTAACCTAAAAATAATTTAAAGCCCCCTTCCGTTTCGAGTCCGCTTCCGTTCAAATGTAAACAATCAGAATACAACGCGCATGCGTGAATTTTCAACGCCAGTTACGGTAACGCAAATGCGTGAATTTTTCTACGCCAGTTGGGATAAAGCTATGTAGATTAGAAATTTTTAATATCCTTTAATCTTTTTTATTTTAATTCAAAAGTACTTCAGAATGAATCTGAAAGATTGATTCATTAACAATGTTTAATTTTAAATGCATCAAACATTAAGAAAATAAACAGAATCGTTTGAAATTATTGGCCGAAAAATGTTAGCCCTAGCCTCATTGCTGTTGGAAAAAAAACCTGAAACCTTACTCATTTGGCGGTGGGGAAAATGAAAGCATTTTTTTGGCGGGAAAGTTAGTTTTTAATTAATAATTAAAATTCTAGTTAAAATTTCAAAAAAAAAGGACCCGAGGTGCACATTCCCGACCTCCAAGGTATACACGTACTAAATTTGGTAGCTGTAGGTCAAATGGTCTTTTCTGTAGAGCGCCAAAACACACACACACACACACACAGATTGAGATTTATATATAAGTATAGATATAGATGAAAGGAAACTCACTATACGCTAAAAACAATTTTGCATACACTTCGGAAAGTCATAAAATTGAGAACTTAAAATTCAGTACACTTAATTTACAAAATTAATAGATATTATTTTTTTTTAATTTTTTCTTTTTTATATTATTTTCATTATTTCAATAAATTTGGAAATATTTTTTTATCGGCAGTTCATAATACATTTCCCTTGAGTTTGTACATCGTGCATACAATTCATTACTCTTTAATTTTTAATTTTTTTTTTATTTTCAGATAATTTAAAGCAACAAAGACCATAACTGTCTTATTCCATTTAGTCTTCTTAGCTTGCTTTAAGATACTTAGTTGCACGTTGGATTAAGAGAATTGATATTATCGCATGACAATGGTACTATCATCAACGTTTGTAAATTTTTAAATTGAAGAGAGCTTTATATTCAAGCACAGGAATAGTTCTCTATTTCCAACTACTTTTCTTGAGATGACTCAAACAATTACAAAACAGTTTGCTGTTTATCCGCAGGGAAGAAAAGTTTAGAATTTTACCTTTTGATGGTATCAGATTAATTCAAATCAAAGCATACATAAAGGTATCTTCTTGTGATATTTCATTTCATGCATTTTACTGCACTGATTGTATTCTTTTCTTCCTAGGAAATATTTTACCACTATTAAAGCTAAACGAGTCTTTGAAAAATGTTAGTTGCTTTATAAATCTTATTTAAAGCTTAAAATACCTACTCAGAAAAATGAATTGTCACCGCTGTTTTCATATAACTAGAGGTTCATTGAAAAGTAACGTTGTACTGAATTATAAAAAAAGAGTCGACGTAATTCCAAAATCCTACTTTTAGTTCTTGATAGTATTCAATTTTGCTGTTCTATTGTCAAAAGCGATTCAAATATATATTGAAAGAAATGGAATCCACATTTTAGGAATTCCTTGTAAATATATATTGAAATAAAGTTATGTGTTATAAAAAAAAGCCTAATCATAAATTGTGATGCAGCATCCTCATCTCTTCTTAGGAAATGACCAAGTATTTTACTTTTGCATCGAATTACTTTTCCGAGAGCAAAGGGTCGAGTATTCTTTTAAATGAAGTTAATTTTCAGTACTTGCCAGTATGATTAGTGAGTAAAGTAAATTAAACAAAAAAGTTCTTACCAGTTATTTTTTTTCTTCTTATTTTAAATAGGTCTATTTGGAATGCGCATCTTAATTCCGAACAACGGTGAAATGATGAGGAATATATTGTTAATCATCCACAAAATTTACGCTTCTGAAATATTTCAAATAGAAAATTCCAAACTTTTAAAAATGAAAGGATTGCAGGAAAATAAATGTTTCAGGTTTTTATCTCACTGCTCTTATATTTCTTTTCAGTCCCAGTCCCAAATAATTCTTCATACACATTCTGATTACTTAACATATCCTATTAGTAAATAATCATAAATTTGCACTGAACAAAAAGTTTATCGGTCGAAAATAAAAAGGAAACGGAATCGTTTCTTATAGCTTACGGGAAACAGAAAAAAAATTATCCTCATTTTATTATATTATAAATTATTTAGTTGAATAATTTTTGAACAGAATCTCATTGAATTTCAAACCATTTAACAACTATTAATGTAGGTGAGAATATAAAATCTTAGAAAATGTGTACAAAAATATATATTTTTTATTTTATACACAAGCATACTGACGTTCGTATCCTTTTATTTTCATCTTGTTTTATAATATCTTCTTTCACATTCTTAATCCTCAAAGGAGTTTTCATTGTTTTAATGAATAATGAAAATACACTCAAAATAATAAATTCGAATCAACTGCGGAACGCAGGTAAAAGAAAGTTCTTCCATTACCCATGAGGGACCATCATTTGCTACTCTATCTACTTCAGTGCAAGACTTTCTAAATCGTGTTTTTATACTAACTTATTGATTTGCAGAATAAAATAAATCAAAGTACATCATATATTGATTAAAAATATCAAAAAGTAAAGAATTATTCTAAATAACAGGTTGCGTATCTTCATTAGGATCGAATCCTGTATTTAAATTCGGGGCAAGGGGCTCAAGCATGTTATTGAAGAATTCATAATTTATTCAAGTGCTGAATCTGTTTTAACTGTAGAAAGAGCTGCGAAATTTTAAAACTCACCAGAATGACAACAAGGATAAAAATTCCGAAGAAAGAAAAATCTTCCATTTTTATCTTCAATAATAATTTATTTTACACTTTTTAGAAGACATAATTTTATTTAAATTGAAAATTAATGGATCAATGTCGTTGCAAATGTTGTGATAAAGCAGTGACACATGATGAAAATTACCCTTCCTACTTCCATAAAAAATTTGCTACAAATATTCACGCCAACGCCCAGTAGAATTGGATGAAAGGCATGACGAAATGACAGAGAATTCTACGGTAAATTCAAATGACAGTTTAGGGTATTTAAGTCAATATTTCTGATATCATCTTATCGAAAAATATAAATGTATCGCTGTTTTTCAACATAATGAAGAAGTGAAATCGCTTCTCACAAAAGTAAACAAATACAGTACTTCTGTAGAGAGTTACAACAATGCACAACTAAATGATACTTGTGATATTTCTTATTTTAATCCCATTTCAGATGTTCAACGAACAGAAGTTCAAAGCAAAGAAAACGCATCTTTTACAGCTTCTTCAGAAAATGTTGAATCTCGTTACAGGCCTGAAAACGTCCATCGTGAAGCTTCAGGAGAAACGACAGTTGCTGCCGGATCAAGTGGTGTTGAGATACAAAAACAAAGAGGATCAGGTGTTTCAGATCTTATGCATGCAACAACCGATGAAATATATAAGATATCTCTTGAAAATAGCAAATGGCTATTTTTGAATGATGATAAAATTATTTTTATGGATTCTCTAGAATGTATTATCAGAAATGTTGTTTCGGATTGTAATAATACTTCTGGAATTGCGAATTGAATTTGAAGTAATCAGGAAGTAAGGAGCCGAAAAATGGCAAAAGTCATGTTCACTCTCAGGTTCACAGTAAGAAGACGAAAATGGCTACCTACGTGAAGGACCCTGTCCCTTCCAAGGAAGATGACAATGCTGTTGCTGGACCTTCCGGAATGTGACCCCGTAAGAAGAAATTTCCTAAGACCTTCAGTAGGAAAAATATTCTTAAGACTTCTTATCAAACATACACAGGCGACGAGGCCTTTATGTGCAATATATGTAAGAAAAAATTCTCTCGGAAAGCAGATCTCGACCGACATTACAGACTCCACACTGGCGAAAATTCTTATGTTTGTGAAATATGTGGAAAATTATTCAGTCAGCAATCGAATCTCATCACTCATTATCTATACAACACAGGAGAAAGACCTTTCGTGTGCAACGTCTGCAATAAAGGTTTTGCTCATAAGGTGATCTTAATACAGATGTTACGAAGCAAACTGGAGAAAAACCTTATAAATGGTCGGTTTGTGAAAAGGCATTCAGGACAAGCAGCCTTTGCAATGCGCATCGCAGGAGAGAACACAAGTGAAATTAATTATCAAATTACGGAAATAACTATTTTGCTCTTCTATGAAGCTTTTTACATTTTTTTTTCGAATTTACTCAAAGTTGTATTTTTAAAGTTATTGCCTAAATTTTATTACTTTGACGGAACATATTTCCTGATATCCGACCTACTGCCACCCACTTATCTACTTGCACTATATTAATAATTGACAATGAAAATATATTTTAAGATCAAACGTATTTATATATAAGTGTTTTAATATTATTTATATCTTTTTATTAGGTTTCAATCCTCGAAAAACTTTTAAACCCTTTATATTTAAAATAAATGTTCCACTCCCTTCTAATACAGCAATTATTATTACTTGTTTTGGTTTCAAGTCACCATGAACAAAAATACATAAGTTCGATTAATAATTGTAATAATCGACTGCAACATTTTGATTTTAAACTGATGTAAGAAATTTTTTTAACTTGAATGATTTATTAATGAATAATAATATTTGCAGTCCAGCAGTGTAATTAGTTATAAAACAAACGGCGCTTTGGCAATCAATTTCTGAAACAAAAGATTAATTTTACAGAATTCTGAAATTCGAAGCATAATCATTCCTATTCAATTATTCTTCAACGCGATTAATTCAATTACTCAGCTCATTAAATTCGTTAGTTCGTAATTTAACTATTTCCCGGACATAATGGAAAGTTGTTTTAATAAATTTAAGAGTAAAATGTTTCTAACTGGCCGTTGTACTTGCAGCTTCTGCCTATGTTCTACATGTGTGTAAGAAAAGGCAAAGTGCACATATTTTAAAATATAAAATTTTTCAAATAATTATATTCAAATTCTTAAGAGGTAATATGGAACTTCCAACTATAATTAATACCTATTGATAGATGACTTTTCTAAATCTCTCGAATAATTGATATTCTTAGGATCACCGTTTGTTGCATGTATGTAAAAATTGACTGGCGTTTCCACTCTAACATTTGCTAAACATATTTGGCAGTAGGAGAAACATGAATTTTCATGTTGTTATTGGATGATAAACTAAACTTTTAACTTAAGGATTAGATACTGTAAGAGAATCTGAATGTTATTTCGTGACAGATACTTAATACATTCTTTATTCAACATTCATTGTAATAACCCTTAGCACTCTGATGCCTCCTCTCAGGCACCATTCAAGGCAGTGCATCATTTTGTCTTTTTATTTATTTTCTTAAATTTTGAATGGTAAAAATAATTAAGACTGGTAAAAAGAGGCAGATTAATTTTCCGGGAAAATTCAACAAAAAAATTTCATATATATTAATTTTTCAGAGCAATAAACAAGTCCTCTTATTCGGCAAATATTTATGCATCGAATTACTTTTCGGAGCGTCAGGGGTTAACAGAAGTAGACTTAAGCGTAATACGTAATAGTATTGGTAAAAAAAATCATATATAAAGACGCAATATGCAACGAGTGCACAAAAAAGTTTCACAGAACATGAAAATGATTATATTAAAAAAAAAAATCTTAATTATGTTCATTTTTTTGTTGAAAATGTTTCGCTTCAGGCATTTTATCATCTGTATTCCGAGTCATAATATTTATAATGTAATGAAATTTAATATTTTTTGAGTTTTCAAACAAAAATGTGTGAAATATTCAAAATCAAGTATCTGCCTTTATCAGTATTATCGCTAATTTTATATATTAGTTAGTTCCTAATTTATCATTATTATGAAAAGAAAATGTATTCAAAATTCTATAATTAATTATTATTAGCGCAGTAGCTTATTTTTGGTGAAAGAGCACCTATTTGCCTAATATGTCAAATTGATTTTAGTGTAAAACACATTTTAATTGGATACCTTACTTCTAATTTTTATCTCTTCACTATTTTCATACAGCATCAGTCATTTTGAAGGACGTGGGAGTGAGGAATATCAATAAAATATTTTTAGAGCCATTGGCTTTTCAAATCGTATTTAATCATTTCACAATTTTTTTTCTTATCATTTTAAAAATTTTAACAACTTTCAATCATTAGTTTCTTTATCACTTATTTTTCAAAAACAATGTTTTGTTGTTTGCTTTTAACATTTATTGTTATATCTTCATGCATTATAAAAATTTTATCATGGTTCTGCGCTTTAAGTATTTTTAATGTTTAATGAAGCTTCTTTTACATTTTGCTTATTGCAACATGGCCAGACATGGTTCATGGCCTAAAACTGAAACCAACCAATCAGCATTAAAATGCTAAAATTCAATCACATATTATTCAAATTTACTTTGAAGGAATTTCAACTTGAAGTATTTAGTTTGAATAGCACAGGTTCACTCCTCTGCTGCCGGTATTCCCTGTTTCATTGTTAAACTTGAATAAAGACATCAATTAACATTCTTTGATCAGAAAAAAAAGTTTGCGGTACTGCCACTTGCGTGAACCACGTGTCCTTCACCCATGTGTTTTGTATTCGTCTCCCCATCCTCCCTAACTAGTATATTAGTCAACATTATTATTCGGATCATTCAAGTAACATTGGATGTCGATGTTCAAGTGATATCCGTGCGAACTGTAGCGCACCACTAAGTCGTAAAATATTATCTTTTAGAAATGGGTGAAAACGAGAAATTTTTGAGGTTGAAACGATTATTCCCTAATGCGTTAATTCCTACAGGAAAACACTGATTTTGTACAACTGAAATCCAATAGTTTCTTGCATTATTCATCTCAGAAGTTGATAATTCTGAAGCAAAATTTTGTCGAGATTTAGAGTTGCGCAGAAAGCAATAAATCCAATGTTATTTTGAAGAGTTTTGTGTATGAACTGACGCGGGACATAAGCAATTATAAATTCAATCCTTTTTTAAAAAATTCTATGGCGGAAGGAAGCTAATTCTTCACAAAGCATATTCTTAATGTTTTAACTTTTATATCAGAAATAATTCAAAGACATTATGTTCTCAAAATCGATGTGAAGTACGAATTTTACTTCCTTTTTGTTACCAACTCATCGGAGAGATCTTTAATTTGTTAAGCATTCTGTGACAAAAAATATGAATTATTCAAATTCAGTTTAAAGTATCTAATTTTTAGAGTGTTTGTGTTTTTTACACTATGCGCATTTTGATTAAAATTTAAGAAACTTTATATTTCCTTTAATTTAAAATGTGATGCATTTTCTCCAATTTCCACAGTGCTAATAATTGAATGTGTGTGTTCTGTAGTACATCAAATTTCATTTACTAAGATGCAATTATTATCTTTAAACTCATGAAGAATTTCAGATTTTTATTTGAAATATTTTGATAGCCCATAATCTAAGAATTATTTACTTTAGTTTTAACCTATCACTGAGAAAATTATACGCAAAAAATTCTGAATGTAGTTATTAGGTTGGAAACTATGAAAAGGGCGTTTATGTTTAGTCTGTGTTCGGCTGCTACTTAGAGAGGTTCATTGCCACATGCGCCCGATATTTTAATTTATAAATTTTATAGGAATTCTTACACATTTCGTAATATTTTTCATGTTTGTTATTTTTCAACGAAAAAAGTTTGAAACAAAACAGGATTTATATCTGCAGTGTGATCATAATTAAGTATAAGAGTTTGAAGGACTGTAAAAGAAAACTACTTGGTGTATGTTGAAGAAATTTGGTATATGTTAAATTTACAACATAAGGAAATTAATTACTATATAAAAAATTAGTTCAATTTTTTTACAATAAAACGTTGCTTTTGCTCTGTACTGTGTCAAAATGAATACCACATCAATTATAAAGTCATTATGATGATAAAAGTCATATATCTTTAAACTACAGCTATGACTTTCTTAAAGGTAGACCGTGCTCTGTTAGTAAAATGTTATTATCAAAAGAATAGCAATTATAGTGCTGCTTTAAATGAATATCGCCATCTTAAAGATTTGAGAAAAGGACTGATGTCTGTGAATTGTTTAAAGAAAAGGATTAATAAATTTGAAGCTATAAGAAGATCTGTGAATCAGGAAATTGTGGAAGATATTAGGGAGGCAATTGATTCAGAGTTAGTGGATCAGCGACCTGTAAGCACTAGACTTGTAGCAATGACTTTATCAAAACCATGAAAGGCCGTCTCGAAGTCTTGCGCTATATTTTAAGACGCTATCTGTATAAAATAAAATTTTTTGCAGTTCTTGAAAATAGGTAATACACAACAAAGAATTGATTTTGCCAACTTCATTCTTACCAAAATGGATGAAAAGGAATCATGGATTCGAAAGATTTTATATACTGATGGAATGCATTTTACTTTATCCGGACAAGTCAACACCTACAATTGTAGGATATGTAGCGCATCCAACCCGCAAACTGTTTTAGAGAAACCCTTACATTCAACGTTTGTTACAATTTGGTGTGGTATTACTGCTGACTTTATTATTGGTCTATTTTTTACCCTAAAATCTTACACCAACAGGGCTAGTTCGCTGCAACATAAGAGGCACTAATTACACTCAAATTTTAGAAAGTAATGTGATCCTTGTATTGCAAGACAGAAAATTCCTCGCTTTAACAATATTCATGCAAAAAGGAGTACCACCTCACATTGCTCATTGCGTTACACAACTGCTTCACCAAACTTTTAGTGAGGATCGTGTAGTTAGCAGATGTTTCCCAAATGCGTGGCCACCTCGTTCACCTAATTTGAATCCTAGCGATTTCTGGCTGTGCGGATATTTAAAAGATAGTGTCTACGAGGACAAACCTAACTCTGTTGGTGCTTTAAAAAGCAGCATTAATAGACATGTCTTAGAAATTCAGCAGGAAAAAATAATTACTACTGCGGATCACGCTGTCTTGCGTCTACAGCATTTGATAGAATTTGAAGGATCCCGTATTGAACATTTTATATTTTAAAAAAGAAAACGTTATAATTAAAGTATATAAAATGTTATTAAATAACGTCACCTATGACAAAAAGGTGGACTAATTTTTTTATAGTGTAATTAATTTTCCCATGTTGTAAATATAATATATACCAAATTTCTTTAACATTTTCCAAGTCGTTTCTCTTTTACGGTCCTTCAAACACTTGCACTTTAATTATAACCGCACTATAGTTTCATTGTATGAGTTCAAATGAATTTTTGCGCAAGTCAAGCTCCGATAAATATTAATGACGCATTTGGGAATGGATCGACTAATGAAAAAAATGCTAGTTATTGGTTCCAAAAATTCCGTTCTGGTAATCTGAGTATCGAGGAAGACCATTGGCCCATATCAATAACAAGGAAGTAAGGACGAATGTGGCATCTTATCCACACACAACTATTCGTGAACTTCGGTCTAAACTATGAACTAACCATGCGACTGTGTTAAAACATCTGCGTGCAATAAATAAAGTAAAAAAATTAGACTCATATGTGCAGTACGAATTGACGCAACTTCAGATGATCGACTGCACGAGCAAGTGCGCATTTTTGCTGCTTCTCAATAAACGATTGCCTTTTACACCAAATCCTCATGTGATGAAAAGTGGTTTTTGTATGTTATTCGAAAATTACTGAGCTATTGAGTAGAATACACACATAAGCTGAAATTTCATAAAGAAGAAAAAAAAAAAAAAGGATCAGGGTTACCAGCTGATGGAATGCCAAAGGAGTGATCCAGTATTCCTTCCTATAACAGGCGAAACCATTATAGTGGAGTGCTATTGCCATGAAATTGGCGTCATGCATGAGAAACTTATGAAAAGCGCAATATTATTGCATGAGAACGCACAACCACAGAAAGCTAAAATCAGTGTTAACGAATTAACTTCTTTACAATATGAAACATTACCACATCCTCCATATTGACCATATATTTCACCGACCGATTAATATCTTTTTCGTAATTATGAATTATTTGTTAAGAGAAAAAAAAACACAGTAACTAAAATTATTTTATAAAAAACTTTGAATTGTTTATTAATTATAAAAATGAGGATTCTGTTTTCAAAAAGGAATGTATGACTTTTCCAATCGTTCGCAATAAGTTGTAGATGTCAATGGGCGTCATTTCAATTGAATATAATAAATAATATGAAAAATTTCGCTTTTTGATTTTTATTTTTATTCAGCGTTCCGTTTCATAGTTTCCAATCTAGTATATAGTATTCAGAAACAATATTAGTCTCATTTTTAACAGTGAATATATATATAATAGTTAAATCTCTTAAAAGACAAAAGAATGCTTTACTATATGCACACTGTTTCCGTTTTATAATTAAAGCATTGTTACATTTAAGTCATTGTTACTATTACAAGAAACGGAGAAAAAATATCTGCTTCTCTTTATTCCTAAGTCTGTTGTGGTCCGTTTCGCAAAGAAAAGACATTACTCATGAAATATTTTAAAGCTGATTTATTTTCATTTATGGAAATTTATTTGCATGGAAGTTACAGCTTCTTAAAATCATGCACCAGGTCCGTAAGTTGATGTTTCAGAAAGCATTTATAAGTTGTTTTTACTCATTTTTATTGCTAAGTTTGATGGATTTTTAAATAGTTTATTTACTAAATCCAAATTATGAATGCATTCTATCATAAATAAAATGGACTCGTCCTGAAAATTTTCATCGGGTAATGACGATTCAAATGATCAGATGTGTATTTCCATAGAAAATGTCAGAATTTATAAATATTAAAATGATAAGATGTCCAAATGGGGAAATGAAAAATCATGAAATTATTATGTTTGGCGACAATCGAGATTTGCATATTTCATGAAAGAAGTTGCTACTTTTGGCACATTTGTTCACAATCTGGCTTGTTGAAATCTACTTTAAGATCCCTTTTCATTTTTTCGCAGGGTGGTGGCTCAAACGATCAAGCGGATCAATTTCGTAGCAATTTATTGGTGAATCTTTCATTGCATCTTTAGTTTGTTTTTTAGATATAACCAATTTGGCGTCGTTAATGAAATAAAACAACTAAATCAGGTTTTCTGTCTTTAGGTTTTATCATGTCACAGTAATCTATTTGCACTTTCCACACTTCTGTAGTTTCACTTTTTTATTCGTCAAGTAAACTACATAGGCACTAAATTAAACTCTTATTCTTTTGGTTCGGAAAAAGTAACAAAATCACGCAATAAAAACGGTTAAATAATTAAAAATCCTGATGCGGTAAATTTAAGTATAAGTATTTTTAAAACTGTTAAAAGTTTCAAAACTTGCCATAATAATTTAATGCCTATAGTGAAATGACAATTTTATAAAATATTAAATTATATATTAATCTTTTTTCTATAAGATTCTAGGCAGTTGTAGAATGAAAATACACAAATTTCGTACGCATGCTCGCACACACACTCTGTTAATTATTATATAGATATTCTGATATTTAGTTTGTAACATCAATCAGGCTTTTTGCTACATCATTCAACAATTTTTATAAACTTTATAAAGACACCTGAATTTTATCAGTCTTTCAATTGTACAATGAAAGGTCATTCTGGCAACTATTATCAGAATAACAGAACAGGAAATTTTTTCGATAATCTCTTCTCTCCACAGCGTTTGACGAATGAAAGAATAGCTGTATTCCTCAAGATTTCCCAACTTGAGTAGACATGCATGATGATGAATTGCTCCCAGATAATGTGTCAGGTTTCCGAGCTCTTTTTAATATTAATAATATATCACCTAGACTAAATGCATTTATACAGGAAACATTGTTTTCCTCTCTCTCTCTCTCTCTCTCTCTCTCTCTCTCACACACACACACACACACAAAATAAATCTCTAGAGCTTGTTTTCACCCCTAGATCATAATGGTATATCAGGAACTGAATCAGCATATAATTGAACTCGAAACGTTCAATCTTCTGCAGCTGTGAAATGGATAAGGAAAAAAGGTATTTTCTGACACATTATAAATGAAATTATTAGGAAAGAATTTAAGGAGTGAAAAGGAAATAACTGCACTAAATGCTTTTATTACTTGAAAAGCACCAAACATAGATATTTTGGATAGCCTTCCAATAGAAAAATAGATATTTTGTCCTCAATCTTTCGTTTTGGAATCTTTCCATCCCATGAAAAGTTACGTAGCTTTGGTGTGACCACTTTACCCAAATGTCTTGCTCGTAATGAAATAGAGCATATTGAAAGTATTCTTTTTCCGGAGTGCAAATTATCGAGTTTAAACTAATTTTCATTGAAAATAAAAATAAAAAAATATTTAGAAGCGCACATTATTAGGAATATATTGTCACATTATATTACACATGGAATATTAAGATCACTTATTTATTTGAGATTTAACGTAATAGTAGTAGTCTTTAGGATCCTCATTCATTAAAATGTTTAACCGCAGTAGCTAGAAAGTTTCGAGATAATAGAATGGCCCGGAAACCTACAGTGTAGCTTTTATACTAGTAATGTGCCACAGTCGCTTCCGAATAGCGGTATGTAGGTGGTTCAGCAAACGTTCTTCCCTTTTCTTATGTTTATTTATTTTTAATTATATATTTTCAGAATTACTTCAGGCTAATTTAAGAATTTATAAATTGTTCCAATTAATGAGATTTTCATTTTTTTGGAAAAAAACATATATTCACCTAAATCTTGAATTATAAATTAATCTTTTGTTTAAAAATAATCATAATTTTAAATATGTCACAAACTTTCGGTCTTCAGTGAAAGTGTCTAATGGAAAACACTATTAATAATGGAATCTCGGTTTCATGTGTAAAGTGGGCAGGGCATCGACCTGCATGAAAGTGAGAAATAATGTAATGCAGCTCCATATGGTAGCGTAAAATTGCGACTGCAGTGGTCGAATAAATTTTCTCACCAGATATAGGATAAAGTGTTTCAAAAAATTCGAAGCAAAAAGATGAAGTGAAATCACACCAAACAAACACCTAAAAAGAAAGCAATGGGTTGAACAGGTGAATTACGAGAATTTGACGTTGTTCGAATACGAAGGTTTCGCCTGATTGAGATGACCATACAATGAAAAATAGGAGTCATCCATCCACATGATGTTCAGCAACCGTTTTGGGTCACACTTCATTTGAGCAACCGTACATGTAACGAAATTTAATTTTTCTTCTGTTTCTATTGGCATTAACCGGTGCCGTGCTGCATGGGTATAAATATAAGATTCCAAACAGAATAATTCGAAATAAAAATTCCTGTTCTCCCAGGTTTTTGAGCAATATTTACTTCTTTCAGAACCAGTCCTAGTTTGGTATAAATGCGATGCATATGTTACTGTACAGCATGTTTTAAAAGCGTGTAAGAGTTTTAAAAATCATAAAAGCAAATGGCTTAGAAATTCTCATCCTCATTTGCATGAATTATTGGGTGATCCCTCTTATCCTCATCTTTTGTCATTTCTTGCTGAAATCGGCTTCATAAAGGGCATCAGTTCTGTGCTCTTGTAATACTTCTTTGCTTTGCATGCCTCTTTAATTTTTATAAACTTTTATATAGAAAGTAAGAGTCGGGTTTAAATAGAAATAAGGGAGCATCTCTTTTTTTGCATCAGTGTGCAAAGTAATTTTCATCTCTGGAGTTTAATTAACGAAAAAAATTTTGTATTTATGTGTAACAAAGAAAAACTTACATCGAACAGAATTTATTTTTAATGATGAATTTCACAAAAAGGGCCATTTCTTCATAACTATAAAATATCGTTTCATAAAATGTTATGATTGTTTTTGTAAATTAATTTTATATTATGCATACAAATTTGGTCAGTACATCTTATTTTTTACATTATTTTCAGTCAATTTTAATACTAGATGTCAATGTAGGAAATTCAATAGTAATTTCCTATTTCATGGTTTTTGGAATATATACATAAAAACCAAAAAGACAGTTAAAAAAAATCACAGCGTTTTCCTCATCTCATTTTGGAATGTATGCAGTATTTAAAAATGAATATCTTTAGCATATTTATCTTATTTGTTGACAGCAGATTTTAACATGTTTATAAATGGAATTAAACTGACAGTGTGGTAAATGTTTGGGAAGATTAATTTTTGGCATCTAAATAAATTGCAGCTCTTGTTTACAAATTGAATATTTCCATAAAGCATTTGTAGCATTAAAAATTAAATTCCCTTTTCTGTTACATAATCCAATAGCTTAAATTATCTTCATGGATTTTCAAAATTTTGAACGGTTCAACGTTGTTTTTCTGGGAACAATGTATACAATAGACAAAAATTCGAATTTTACACATATTCCCATGTTTTAGATCTCAACAAGTTTGAAAAGCATCTGTTTGGAATTATATCTAACAGTCTGTGAACGAGATAAATTAGAAAAGCCTTAAACTAAACAGATGAAATTTGGCTTAAATAAGAGAAACGAGGCGCGACTAAATTAAAGGCCAAACTTGATGATGTCGGCACAAAATAACCCCACCTATCAGAAATACACAAGTGACACTTGTCGATATCGAAAATCAGAAACCGACCTAAATTCCAAAAACCTTTAGAAAAATGCACTTAATGTCTCAAGTAGAACAACAGCCCCAAAGCCACATCAATATAAAATGCCACAGGTGCTTCTAGAAATTGTTATACAAACATAACAATCGAAACAAAACCCTAACAATACAACATTAATAGTTACACAAAAGGTACAACAGAAAAATAATTATACTTTATTTAAAATGGTTAATAAAAGATACAAAACATTTATAGTTATACAGAGAAGGTACAATATAATAATAGTTAAACGATACACAAAAAAGTTAAACATAAATAAATTATACAATATATTCATTCAATTTCAATTGATAAATTTGAGCCATAATATCGACACAGAAATTTTTTTACAACAGGATGCCAAATTTATTTTTTATTGATATAGACCAAAGCTGTTCATTCCTAACAAATTTTGAACGACATCCATTAACAGGAAGTCTGTCTGTCTTGTTATTCGAGCACACATGAACTCGATGAATACTGAAAACAAGACGAAAGGCATATAAAATGTGATATAGTGATTATGGCATATAAAGTAAGGAGTCTTAGGAAATTTTGAATCAAACTTGTCAAATATTTGATAGTCTGTCTGTTTCTATTTCTGCATGCATAAAGGTGTAATAACTCATTAAGGCAAAGACTTAATAAATGAAATTCTATATGCGATTTATAACTGTGAAACCATAATTCTTTGTTAAATTTATATTACAAAAATCATCCAAAATACATATTCCTTAGCAAGATCCAGTAAAAGTGACAAATAAACACAAAAATTCAATATTTCGTAACTATTATTCCCCAATGAAGTGCAAAGTATCTGAGATTTACTCTACTCCACAATCACACCTTCAATATAGAATATGCATGAAGATTTCGAAAAGACCAATCCCGCTTTTGTAAAATGATTTTGGATGTCAGGAATAGATATTTGGAATTTGATAATTTCATGTCATATTTTTAAAGAAATTTGAAAGAGTCTAATTGCACTTAAAAAAAGTCTTGTTTGTTGAAATTGCAATTAAAAAAAAGCAGAGGAAAACATTTTTATATAAACTAGCCGCCTTTGGCTACCAGCCGGTTCGCCAATCTTAATGTTAATTAAAATTTTAATAATTAAATATTTTATGCAATTCCTACTTTAATAGCTTCTTCATCAAAATATTTTAAAACTTCAAATTTTGATAGTCCTATAATTCACTCATAATATTATAAAGGCCTTCAGTCATAACGTAATCTGTATCTCTCTAATTTCCTGTTAGTTCCCGTAGAATTTATACTATAAATTAAAGTGGAAAGGATTAATCTGCAATTAATATAAATTTTTTTACTGAAACAAAGTATTTTTTTGTAATATGATTACTGAAAACAGTCACTGAGCATTTAAACTTTATGGGCACTAAAGAATATCTTTCCTAATTTATATAATATTTCAAGAATTTGTCAACAAAATATTCTCAGATTCATTATGACCAGAACGGTTAATTAACAATGTTTAATTTTAAATACATCAAACACTAAGAAAATAAAACGAATCGTTTAAAATAATCGGTTGAAAATAGGTTAAAAAAAACTAAAAAAAAACGATGTACTTAAAACTATAAGCGTATACAAAAAATATATAACTAACATAAATACAATTTAATTACAAAAACATGCAACTAACCTAAAAATAATTTAAATCATCCGTTAATAATGGTTGTCATGTCAACAATCAGAACACAATGCGCATGAGTGAATTTTCAAAGCCAGTTACGGTAACGCATATGCTTGAGTTTTTCTACGCCAGTTGGGGTAGCGCTATGCAGATTAGAAATTTTTAATTTCCTTTATTCTGTTTTATTTTAATTCAAAAGTACTTCAGAATTAATCTGAAAGATCGATTAATTAACAATGTTTAATTTTAAATGCATCAAACATTAAGAAAATAAATAGAATCATTTCAAATAATCAGCCGAAAAATCAGCCATGACTGTTGGGAAAAAAACCCAAGCCGTACTCATTTGGCGGTGGGAAAAATGAAAAGAATATTTTGGCGGGAAAGTTAGTTTTTTAATTAATAATTAAAATTCTAATTAAAAATTCAAAAAAGGGCTATCCTATCTTTTAAGTTAGATCAAACTGCACACGGTGTGCAAATTTGATTAAAATCGGTTTAGTAGTTTAGGAGACCATCGCGGACAAACAACGTGACACGTAATTTATATATATTAAGATTGGAAGAACTTTATTCTTTTCCATTTTATGCAGAAAACACGGTTTTGTTTTCGAATACCGTTTATTACAATCGAATACAATTCTAGAATTTCGGAAAAAAGGCTCTAGTATGTTATTTATGAAACGAATCAATTATAATTTTTCATCGATTCTATCATTTAAATCGTAGCTGTTTCCCCAGAATAACTTACTCAGCTGCAATCCCAATTGCATTAAACCCCTGAAAGAAACTGAAATCTTGATTACTTTTCTCATTATAAACTATTTATTATGAATTTTTGAATGGTCATAATTTCTATTAAACAGAAAAATTAATGGCTCCTTACTTGTGTCCGTATTGTCGCAGAATGGTGACATACAACGATAATCACCCTTGTTACATTTATATGATCGAAGACTATGAAAACTCATTACGGCAGCCTAACGAATCAAATGAAAGGAATTCAAAATACAACTATGCCAAATTTCCTTTAACTTTGAATGACAGTTCAGGAAATTTACCAAACGAAAATGAAAGGTGTAAATATCTTATGAATGATTTTGAAATCACATTTTCCGGATCAGGTGGTACTGACATTGAAAATCAAAGAGGATCAGATGTATCAGACCAGATCTATGCAACAACTGATGACGAATACAAAATGTCTCTTGAAGATAGCAAATCTCGGTCTTTGAATAAAGATAAAAAGAATTTTATGGATTATTTAGAATGTGTTATCAGAAATTCTTTTTCAGATAATAACAATATTTCCAGAACTGCGGAATCGACTGCGAATTTTGATCTGCCACCAGGATGTAACGAGCCGAAAAATGGCAAAGTGCAAGTGTCGAAGGATGTAATTGATGAACATATTTCACCTGGAATGCACACTAAAGGTTACAATAATAAGAAGAAAATTGCAACAGACTTGAAAGAACCTATCTCTACCAAGGCGGATGACCATGCTGTGGCTGGTCCTTCCGGATTCTGTTCTGGTAAGAAGAAATTTCCGCAGATCTTCATTAAGAAAGATACTCCTAAAACTAATTATCGAACACACACTGACGACAGGCCCTTTATATGCGTTATATGTAATAAACAATTCTCTAAGAAATCAAATCGTGACCAACATTACAAAACGCATACTGGCGAAACACCTTATGTTTGTGATGTATGCGGAAGAAAATTTTCCCAGATAGGAAACCACAACACACATTATAGAACCCACACAGGCGAAAGACCTTTCGTGTGCGACTTCTGCAATAAAGGTTTTGCTCAAAAGATTCATCTTAAGAAACATGTTAGGACTCACACTGGAGAAAAGCCTTTTGTATGTGAAGTTTGTAATAAAGCCTTCGCTGAAAAGGGTACTCTTAAAGCACATGCCCGTACCCATTCTGGAGAAAAGCCTTACAAGTGTCCAATTTGTGGAAAAGCTTTCACGACCAGCAGCGGTTGTAATACGCATCAGAGGAGCGCGCATAAGTGAAATCAACTTGTAAGCTACCATAATTCTTTTAATCTTGTATGAAACTATTTTACATTCTTAATCCAATGGAAACAATTTTAGTTCAGAATGCTTAAAATTTTATTTTTAAAATTACTGTAAGAATTTTACTACTTAGACGAAGCATATTTCCTGATATCGAAACTGTAAGTGACTACTATTATGTTAATAATTGACAATGAAAATATATTTTCAGTTGAAATGCATTTATTTCTACGTGTCTTACCTTTTTTACACTTTTTAATAGGTTTCAATCAAAGTAAAAATTTGAAGCTATTCACATTAGAAACGGATGTTTCGCTTACTACCAATAATGTAAATATTATTACTTGTTTTGATTTTAAGTTAAAATGAAATATTTCTAAATTTAATGTTATTTACCGTTTCATTTCTTGTTTTTAAGAGTATCTAGGAAAAATTTAAATCTCAAATATATATGCGTTTCAAATAATGCTACGTAAGTATTTTGATATTTTAACTGAACAAAAATGCATAGGTTCGGTTAATAATTGTAATAATTAACAGAAATATTTTGAACTTGTATAAGCAATATTTTTTTAATTTGATTACTTATTCATGAATAATATTGCTGCAATTGCAAAATTGAAATAAAATGTAAAATCTATTTTTATTATTAATGAATTTTATAATTAAATAATTTCTCAAGAAGCACCTTTCTTCATATCTTAAAAATCGCCATTTATAAGATATATTTAATGTACTTTTGTAAATAGTTTAGTAAATATTTTTACAGTACACATCAAATTTCAATGTGTCTATTGTGATATTTCTTTTTTCCTCTCTAAGAAATTCTTTGTAGTCCTTTTCTATGAAATAAATAAATGCAGTATCAATTTTTTTTCAATAATTTGTGTAGTCTCTTTTAGTATTTAAGATAAATGTGTGAGCTGACACATCCAGAAAACATAAAATTAGCAAATTTACTAATGTATATTTTCAATGCTGAAAATTCGGAGGTCCAAACGATGTTTTTGAATTGTTTGTTTGCAAATGAATTAAATAAAAATAAAAGGTAATTTTGTCATGTTTGTGCAATAAACTCCAAAGCAAAAAATTAATTTACTAAAATTCGAAGCATAATCCTTTTAATGTTTCAAGTTTTAAATGTTTAGTTGCATTTTCTATTTTTAACAAATTTAAGAAATATATTTAAATAATTTAAAGCAATATATTTAATGAAAGATGTTAAAATTGGTCGTTTCTTTCTTTTTATAAGCATTTTAACTTATATTTTTTTTACAATTTTATTGTTCAAGATATTATGATTCGGCTTATTTTTTCTTGTTGAGTCTTTCCAATGTAAGATACTTTTTATTAAATCTTTTGTAGATTTTTCTATTTAAAATTAACTTTTCGGCTCGAATCATGCGGGATTAAAAATGATTTATATGTATGTATTTTTAATGGTGTTGCCCTTTCTTGTAATATAACCTCATCTTGTTTCGAAAACTCTTATTTTGTGCTAATATGTCGTCTTCAATCTTTTCTCCCGTTCGTTAATGAATTATCATGTCTTCGAATCATTTTCCTGGGAATGAACTCGTTGGTCTTTGTTTTTAACATGAAAGTCTTTTAAGCACAGCTTTGATTCGACCAGCGAATTATTGATATAGCATCGTGTTAGAGATAAAATGGATGCAAGAAAACGAAATTTTCAGGGTTTAAGCTAAATATACTAAATTTATCTTACTGCTGAAGAATGTTTTCGTGCGCAATCAGTACACTAAAAAATTTTTTTTGGAAGTTTGAAGATGATAACGATACACAGAGTACAAGCTGGCGAGTAGCACTTATTTGTGCGATATATGCATTTAATAAATAAATATTATATAAATTGTTTTAGCTGGAAAATTATAAATGTGTTTTTATTGTCACAGATGAATTTTAAAACAAATTCGTTTTTTTTTTCTTTTCTAATTCTTTGGAATTTGCTTGATAGAAGATATTTTTTTCCTTCTACATAGTTTAATAAATGTTGTTTTAATTATTTTAAATTTTCTTTTTCCTTAGAAAAAGCTTTCGGGTTATTTTCGTCAAAGAAGTTATTGAATCCGATTCAATAAATTCAGTTTCCATTTTCACTTTCTTCGAATTTGAAAATAATGCATTAATCGGAAAGAACGTTGAAAGATGTTGTCTTTTCATCCAATTGAATGTTAAGTGTTCCATTTAGAGAATGAGAAATTCTTATAATTTTATGTATGTAAGTTTAATTAAATTAATATTTTTATAAAAGATAAGCAAATATTTATATTTTTTTTCTGAATTACATTCTTAATTTTTCAAGTGGAATTCTGTAGTTACAAGATATTTGAAATTCTTTATAGTTCTATAATTCAACATCCTTAACCCTTTCACATACAATGACGAATTTTATTCATGCATCGAATAACTACATTTTTAATTTTATATCTGAAATTAAGTGAAAATATAAAGTAATTCAAAATGCAAAATTATTTTAAAACTGCTTCAATATCACAAATGATCTCACATCATTTTGAAAGTGATAATAATTATAAATGATCCAGTTTTGATGCATGATCTAATTAGGAAATTAAAGAATTTTTAGGTCAAAGAGTTAATTAGCTAATCAATTTTTTTCTGAATTAAATATGTTTACTTCTAATTCAACTATTTCTCTGTTATGTCTCAATTTTATTGTTTAAAAAATAAATTCATTACAAATGCCTTTTACTACCCAACGTACCAAATCTCCATCTGCTTTTGTTTTATATGTATGGGAGAAAAACTTTAATTGTGAAAAATAGATGATGGCATTTTTATATATATATCTCATAAAAGATAAGAAAAAATTAGCATTTTATTTTGAAATAATTTATAATTTTCAGTTTAAATTATTTGGTTATGTTTTAAATATTTTTAAAGACAAAAACAATTTTTTTTTTTACTAATTGAAAATTTTGAACTTTTATAAAATCTTATTAAGCTGCGTATGATTTTTCTCAAAAGCATATTTGTATCAAATTTGGTAGACTTAAAGAGTGTATTTTTTTATGCAATGTTAATAAACTCACACATGGAGTGCGTTTTCTTTTAATTAATAAAGAAAGAGAAGGAGTGAATCGACGTGAACATAGATACCCTATCTTCGACTAGAAAGTAAAAAAGAAAAAAAAAAAGGTAGGTTACAAATGAAAGGCGAAGGAAAGTATTAACTCTAAAGGAGATTGGATAGTGTAAGTTCCTATTAATATATCTAAGGCAGATGCATTTTCAATATGAATCACTCTATCATGAAACCTGAAAGTAATAATAGCGCAATCCACATATTATATATATTTTCATCTAAGTTATTAATTTAAATCCTGCGCCCAAATTTTAATTTACATATTGTGGAAAAAGGTTTTAATTTAAAATGTGACAATATGACAAGGAATGTAAAAAAAAAAAAAAAAAATTGAAAGAGTTACTGCACACAAAACCCAACACATGTGTCAATGATTTCATGGGTTTTAGCTTAGGTATATTAACGTCCCGTTTTTAAAGCAACACTATTATTTGTGCAACACATTTGGAACTCATCTCGTAATTTTGAACCGCAATCAGATGAAGAGAGTGACACCTGAGCCGGTATCTCCCTCTACAAACTTCCAAACCACACCAGAAGGATTTAATAGGATAATCTTTATTTCTTTAATAATAAAAGATTAAAAGCCAATAATATTATCTATTCGAAATTAATTAATTACGTTGACCCACATATTAACAATTTGGTTATATGCCATTTACGCCCACATATGTCATTTGCCTCCTGCCTGTAATTAGTAATTGATTAGAGGATAGTTTCACTTATAAAGAGATAGTAAAAAGGAAAATAATCTTTTTGTTTAATAGGTCAAAACATAGACAGAAATTAGGGCAAAAATTGTGCTAATCTAATCTATGGAATGACATTTTAAATTTAAATCATATGAAGATTGGAGCAATTTCATTTACTATATTACATACAGTCACTCAAAAAAGTATTGGGACACTTGACATGAATAACTATATAGCTATTTATAAAACTATTTATCGCATTAAAATAAAAACAAAATGAATCAAGAAATATTTTAACACTTGGTGTACACTTCACTTCAATGGTGTACACTTCACACTTCATGAACAATTTCTAATAAAAATTTTATTTTTATGTTAAAATTATAATTTGATCTATCTTTTCAAAGGCAAAGAGGAGTTAAAAAAGTATTGGGACACTTTTGAAACGAGAAATTCAACAAACGTATAGCACGTCAGTAGAATCGAATTTACTTCTACATTTTTAGACTACAATTTTAAACATGAAATTTTCAGTAGGTAAGATTAGTTACAGAAGACACAAAGATATATCGGTTGATGTGCGAAATCTTGTAATAATTCATTGGAAAAATGGGAAATTAATTCGCTGTATAGAACATATTTTGAAAGTGTGTAAGTCTACTTTTTTTAATATTATTTATAGGTTCAAGAAAACAAATAGCATTCAAAACAAGCAAAGCTAAGGGTTCCAAGAATATTTAATGAACGTGAAAAGAGGTAGATTTTGAAATAAATTCACTTTAATCCAAAAACTAGAGCAGTAAATTTGATTACGAGATGTAAATGTAAGTTTGAGAAATCTGTAAATCCTAAAACTGTCAGAAATGTTTTGTGAAAACATAAGTATACGGCAGAGTATCTCACAAAAAGCCCTACATAAGCAAATCAAATCGACAAGCTAAGCTGGTTATTTTCTAAAATGTTTGCAAACAAGCCAAAAGAATTTTGGGAAAATGTAATATTTGTTGATGAAAACACATATAAAATTTTCGGATCGGATGGCAAAAAAAAAAAAAAAAAAAAAAAAACCGTTTGGCGGAAACAAAATACAACTATGCATGTTAAAAATTTAAGACCTTCTGTGAAATATGGAGGTGACAATCATATAGTCTGGGGTTGCATGGCACGCACTTGTATCTGGAACTTCCATTTTATTAGTTGTACAATGAATAAACATGTCTATTTTTACATTCCCAACCGAAATTTAAAGCAAAGTGTGAGCTCAAGATATTTTAAATTATAAAAAGATAATGAACCGAATCGTAGAGGACCCATCACTGTTATTTTCAATTAATAGGTCTTCTACCACTGTCCCAGTGCTATTAAGACTCCTGTACAAAATCCAGACTTTAATCGCATTGAGCATGCGTAGGATTATTCGCAGTAAAAACTGTATGAAAATCAAATTTCTAACAAGCAAGAGTTAAGAAAAGCAGGAGTTGTTCGAAGTGAGGACCAATTTTGATGGATCATTTTGAAAAACATTGGTCCATTTGTAATCTTCTAATAATAGAATGCGTGCATTTGGTGGTATATTAAGTTTCTACAGAAAATGTCACTTTTAAAACCATGAAGAATTTCAGAGTTCGCTTAATGTAAGACATATCATACATTGTTTTTACATATATTGTAAATATTTTGATAGTATGTAATCTAAGAATTATTTATTATAATTTTAATGCATCACTGAGAAAATTGTTTCAAAATATACTGAATGCAATTGAATAATATATAGTAACACTAATTTTTTTTTAAATCATGGAACGTATTCAGCAACAATACTTATATATCCTAACACAGACAAGTAAAAAATACTTTGCTGAAACCGTATTGTTTCTGTGTAACAATTCATATTGTTACAATTTCAATCATTGTAACTATTCCAACAAAGTGAGTGGGATAATTGTTTCTCTTTATTCTGACTTATGTTGCCGTCCACTTCTCAGAGTAAACGGATTTCTCCTGAAATGTTATCAAGATGGTTTGTTTTTTTATTAGAATTTTATTTCTGCCGAATCCAACATCTCAATAATAAAGTGGAATTCGTTCCATGAATTGATAATTCATAAATCAACTGTAAGTTTATTTGCTGTTTTTAATGAACTACTGTTAAGCTTAATAAATTTTCAATATTTTATTTAAGAACACATTTTTATAATTGAATTTTATATTCTGCTAAAAAAAGCCCAATTTTTAAAAATTTGATTTTTTAATAATTATTCAGATAATTGAATGTCGTACTTCCCAAGAAAATAGTTGTATTGTTAAATGTTAGAGTGATCTTTCCTAAACGTAGAATTGAAATGATATGAATTTGCTATTTTTGGAATCAATAGTGATAGGAATAATTAATGACAGAAGTTGCGAAACCTCGCACATATGTTTATAATTTAGTTTAAGTCAATTTTCCCTGCCGATATCGCAGCCCAAAAAATCAAAAGAAATAATACTGATACAAACTTTTGGTCACTGATTTTTTTTTGCAGACACATGTCATATAATGTTTTTCCTTAAATTAACCCTTTGAAATCTGTTAGTCTAAAATGTAGATATTTACTGAATTGTGGAAATCAAATTTTTTTATTGATCTATTTTTTTTAAACTAAGAAAATATTTGAAATTAAAAACACATAATTGTGCTTTTTTTATTAAATTTATTTGTGCACGAAAGCACTTTATTTTAATTTTCAATACGTTTTCGTCAATATTAAGTCATTTATTGTATAACACAACCCTCTTTTGAATTCAAACTTCCTAGAAATCTGGCGGTTGATTTTATAATAATTGTAACACGACTGTTTTGATGTTATAGTGTATATGACAATCATGGTGCTTTATAGAATACATAAAACTTGAAAAGAGAAAGAAAGAATTTTTTTAGATAAATATGAAATCGTATAGTGTTTATATTCTTTAAATTTAAAATCAAGTCTTCTGAAATGCGCCATCTTCTTTCTTCATTATGCACATTTATTTTTGCCATTTTTAAGCAGTTTTGCATATTTTCTATTCATTTCTCTGCTCGTAATGATTGTTATTTAAAATTCATTGATCTGTCGTTGGATTCGAAGCATTTTGACATTTAGAAAACGAGTGGCAATGGTCTATGGAGTGGGATAAAAGTCCTTAAAAATGGTTGTCACTGGTGTGGGGTAAAACCCCATGAACTTTGAATGATGGTCACTGTAGTGAGGTAAATATCTATAAAGTTTGAATGATGTTCACTGTAGTGGGGTAAACCCCCGCAAAATTTGAATTATGGTCACTGACATTGGGCAAATCTCCGTAAATTAATCTTGAACAATGTTCACTGGCGTGGGATAAAACCCATTAAACCCTGTATGATGGTCACTGGCACTTATTAAAACCTTGTAAACCATGAGTGATGGTTCGGAGTAAAATCCTCTAAACCTTGATTTCTAAATTTTGTGAGAAATAATGTGTGTTTGATGGTCACTGGCATTGGATAAAATCCCGTAAACCATGGATGATTGCCACTGGCGTGGTATAAAACCAACCAAACTAAGAATAATGGTCAATGGCGTGGAATAATATTCCGTAAACCTTTAATGATGGTCACTGGCATGGTGTAAAACACTATAAACCATAAGTGATGGTCACACGCACGAAGTGAAATCCTGTAATCCTTTATTTCTAAATTTTATATGGAAAGATGAGAGTTTGATGGTAAATCCCCGTAAACCTTGAATGATGGTCACTGGCGTAGGGTAAATACCCTTAAACAAACCTTGGATGATGGTCACTGGCGGGTAAAACCACGTAAATCTTGAATGACGGTCTCTGGCGTAGGGTAAAACCCCGTTAATTAACTTGAAATGATGATGACTGGCTTTTGGTAAAACTCCGTAAACTTTGAATGATGCATGGTCACTGTCATGGAGTAAAATCCTGTAAACCATGAGAGATATTGCCAGACACAAGGATTAGAGTGTGTTAGTTATGTCCAGTCTTGTGTATATGATGGTCAATGGCGTGGGAAAATGCTCCATAAATCTTGAATGATTGCCTTTTAGAGTCCTGCACGTCAAAGGAGATACTGAATGTGGTATGATACCCATTGCAAAATAAGAATTTTGGTATCCAGATCTCTGGAAATCCATCCATGCTCGTTGAAAATATTTTCAACTTTTTCCTTTACTACATATAAATATTGATCACATGGAAAAAAAGTGAGTATTTTTGAATCTGGATATACAGATTCAGTGAATTCAGTCTGTACGAAAATTATAATTGCGTGAATGTATTGATCTGAATTTTTAAAATGATATGGATGAATATTATTGCATATAATTCTCAAATGTAGTATTAGTAAGAGACGGAAAAGAGTATTTAATATTTTATATAGTTTCAATTAATATAAATATATATTTAAATATAGTAAACGAGTGAGGCAATCTCTAGATTAGGAATATGAATTTTACAATTTCAAATTATGTTCCGCTGGTCTCTTTTACTACGATTGTGTATAGTACATAGTGTTATTTTTTATTAATGTTTGTTTATTTATTTATGTTTATAGTCTAATAAGTTGAAAACTGGAAATGGAAAATTTAAATGAAAAAATGATTTTATAATTTAAAATCATATTAATCATTAAGTGGAATAATCATAACCTGGGAATTATTAAAGAACCAAGCATGCAAAAAGCAATGGAACATCATATTTGTACATGCTGCCATTGCCATAAATATTTCGACGAATGACTTGAAACAATATATGACCTTATGAAATGCCCATATTTAACGCCATCAGGTGTAAGCCATATTCGAAAAGATAATTTCTGCGTCTTCGTGAATGTATATTCGAATATTTAGATATACGATACCGAAGATTATACAAGATATCTCTGAATTCAGGGCCAAACTTTAAGGTGTAAAATATATACAAAGAACCATTTTTTATTTGTATAACAGTATGGGGTCGGAAATGAAAAGTGTACACGGAAGAAGTAAGTGAAAGCAAGTAAAAGCAAAGCGCAAAAACTCCAGTTGATTCTGGTGAGGACTCCAATGCAAAACTGCCCGTCATGCTGCAACTGAACACCAGGCATCTTCGAAAGAGTGTGCCAATCACTTGCTGTATGATTCCAGGAGAGAAATGATGTTGGCGGCGGCACATTTGCTCAATTACTGAAATATTTTTTGAGTGAACAGCTTTCTTTTCTTGGTCATTTATTTCCCGCCTAAACGTTTCAATTCCAACTTCACATTCCTGTATATATATATATAAAGGATTTTTTATACTTATTTTACTTACTTTTCTAATTTGGCCATGATTTCGAATGCACCATATAAGCAAGGTGTTTTCGTAGACAGATTGATAGAGAAAACAACGGAAAATGGAAAATGAAGCAACTACCACAAATTTTGAAAGTTAGTAGTAGATTTATTTTCATATATTTCAATAAATATTTTCATTGCAGTTTTTTTATCCACATATTTCAATCAGTTGTGTATTTTAGCAAACCTTTTCGTTTATCAAGTCCATGGGACCTCGATTACAAACAAACCTATGAAACATAAGTCAGTTGCTTTTCTAATTTGAATTTTTTTTAAATTTTTGTTTTGAAAAAAATAATAGATATTTTAGTCAACATTTACTAACAGTATTGATATATAGAAAAGAGCGAATGATCCCCTTGGAAATTTTCGTTCATAATAGATCTTATTCGGGTTTTTTTTTTTTTTCTTTTTTTTTTTGAATGTCTTCAGTTTATACGGGCGCTGGGGAACCTGCTCTGCACGTTTCGCTAAAGTGTTAATGCATTCCATGCGTCGTACCTCTTGGGTGATGTGGAAAGCGGTTGAATTTTGAATAATTTTATCATTCCAATGTAGTTTCTTTTCATATATTTCAATCAATTGTGTAGTTCAACAAATCTTTTCCTTTATCAAGCCTAAGGGACCTAGATTACGAAGAAACCTGTTAAAACTAAGTCAGTTGTTTTTCTGATTTGAAATTTTTTTTGTTGTTTGTTTTGAAAGACAGAATAAATATTTCAAGGAATATTTATAAATTGTATTGATGCATAGAACAGCGTCAGTGATTTTTTCGAATTTTTTTCTCATAATAGATCTTATATGTTTTTTTTTTTTTTTTTTTTTTTTTTCTATTTCCAGTCTTTAGTTTTTACGCGAGATATATCTACTAGGAAATCTGTACTGCACATTTCGTTAAAGTGGTAATGCATTTCATGCGAAGTACCTGTTGGGTAATGTGGAAAGCAGCTGCAATTTGAATAATTTAATCTTCATAGTGTAGTTTTATTTCATATATTTCAATCAGTTGTGTATTTGAACAAACCGTTTCACTTATCCAAGTCCAACTCGATTACGAACAAAACTATTTGAACTACTTTATATCTAGAATGCAAGAAACAAATGTATAGATACTTTCAGTGAATATAAATTTTTCATTTTTGGTGATATCATTGTAAAATTACTTTATTCTCTACTTTCAATTTTGTCTTACTTTAAACGAAAACCAAATCCAGAGAAACTGAAAAATAAACATTATTTAGAAGAAGGATATTAAATTTAGCATTGAAAAATTCTTATTTTGGATGCTTATTTTAATTTTAAAAAATACTTTTATCAATTCAATCATATATTTTTAATGAAATGTCTATAATCTCCATCTTTTTACGTTTCCATATCTTTTTTTGTTTTTGAAATATAGTTTGTCTGTTGAAAAAATTATGTCTTATATTATTTGTGTTTTGTTAATTTGGAACAAAATACCATGAAATCTCTTTTCCATTTCTTTTGTACCTCCAGGAGATTTATGTCTTTAGATATATTGTGGCACTCTCAGTTTTTTTTTTTTTTTTTCTGTTTAAGTTAGTAGATTATTTTAATGTATACAGAAGATCTAATTAATAATGCATTCTTTACATATACAGTTTAAAACTGAATTTGAAATATTCAAACGATGTTCAAAACTATTTGAACGGAATGTGTGAAGACATGCTTTCTTATATTAATATCGATTTTAATTGCCGCAATATTTTCAGAAATAAAATGATGTATCTGTATCAGTGAACCTGAGCTTTCGCCACAGTGGTCTGTTCTCAGCTTTGGTATGAAAGGATAATGGGTTCAAAACAAGATGCTATCCACCGGGTTGCCATGAATGTGAGTTCAAGTACATTAAGTAGGATTTGAGGTTCAAAGCATGATGCCATCTACCGGTTTGCCATGTATGTGGGTTCAAGTGCATTAAGTCGGATATGGGTTCAAAGCATTGTCGGACGATGAAGGTTAAATAACCTCCCACTTGAGTGGTGTGGAATTGAATGAATAAATAATAGGCGGATGTGCCATTTTCATCATGTGTTTGTGGATCAAAATTAAGAGGTACATTCTTAAATAATTCTGTTTCGTGCTGAGAAATTTATATAATTAAAACATTGGCTTGAATTTTAATCCTTTACAGTTTTTTATAAGAAAATATTATTCTTAATTAATTGATAATCAATAATCAGAATTAACAAAATGAGTTTAGTTATCTTTTCTGATACGTATGTTTGATCAATTATATGAAAGTAAAATGCTCCATAAAAATTGATTTAACAACAACTGTCTTTTAATTGTTAGGATTTGCTTAAAGATGAAACATTTCTAAAATCTATCATCACCAAATAAAAATACAACATAATTTCAGAGTTCAGAATATAAAAGGGCTGCTCATTTGAATCCATATAATTAATAAAGTTAAAAAAAAATTCCTGTTTAGTTTTTATAATAAAATTTAATTAATATGATTAACTTTCGTGGTTTCTTTCTAGGTATTGTTACTTTTGTACTTTTTCTGATTCAAAATTATTTTATTTTTGTTCAGAAAAAAATAGTGTTACGAATCTGCGATGCGGCTTCCCAGCATAGTGGGTTCCATAGGAGGTCCCAGAGCTTGACGACAAACTTGGCGACCATTTGACGACTTGGCGACGAATTTGGCAACTTTGGCGCCAAAATGGATTATACCCGAAACATCGAGAATTTTCCCGATCCGTCCAGTAGGAACGATCCCTCGAACGTTCCTGATTGGTTGAGAGGCTTCTAGCCCCGCCTCCTTAGACCTATAAAATTAGTTTCCCGCAGCTGCCGAGTGGTGGTGAAAATTAGTTTCCCGCAGCTGCCGAGTGGTGGTGAATTGGGTTACGAACCAGTGCAGTCGAAGAGTAGTCGGAAGCGAAAGTGTAGTCGTCATGGTGAACCAGATCGGAGTCGTAGTTGTGAATCGAGTTGTGAACCGACGGTGAATTGGGTCATGGACCAGTGGAGTCGTAGAGTAGTCGGAATCGGCAGTAAAAAAAACTGGCCTTCCAGAGATAAGTGGAGCAGCGACGGGGTGAAGCTAGTGCTGAACTAAGCTGTGCGCTACTGTCTGTCTGTCTTGTTATATGCTGCTGTGTATGCTGTTGTTGCTGCACGTCTCGGCTGAAGATAATCGTCTTCTGTGCTGTATATAGTTGTCGTCTTTGTGCTGTCCTGTGTGTTTTCGTGTAAATAAACGTCGTTGTTTCATTTTCTACTGCCGCTTACTGATTGAGTGTTCTCCACACCATATAACTTCCACTATCCAAACGAACCCCGGAAATTTCGTAACAATAGATATTTTAGACAGCATTTAATAGCTGTCTTGTTATAAAGAAGAACATTTATTTAACTGTAATTACTCAACTGCCTCCCCCTTATAAAATAACTAGCTGTCTTTGGTGCTGCCTAGGTTCGACAGGATGAGTGTTTGCTATAAATATCAATTATATATTTTGTACAACTATGTCTTAATGGATTCATCGGCAAAAACATTTTGAGCAACATATTTTGATAGACATTTTCATTGTAAGATTTTATAAACTTTACCTCATTATTACAATTTTTTTTTGTCTATATTCATTTATGTTGTAATATTTCAAATTTTTTGTGCAATTTAAAAAAAATTGTTAAAAAACATATCAGACTAAAACTGAAACAGCATTAATTATAATCACACTGTATTTGATGGAACTGGTATGGGAACTTTTTAATTTTTGATTCATATTTACCGAAAGTCTAGACTTTATAGTAAATTAAAAGTTTTTGCTATGATATTTTTTTATTTAGGTTTCCACTTATAGAAAGATATTAAATTTAAATTAAAGGATGTTTATTCGAAATTGGAGCTGTTTACATTTTTAAGCCCTATGAATTTTAATTAAATATTGATGCTAAACTCGATAATCTGTTGCATTCAATGCTAGTTAACATGTGCCTGCCTTGTGATAAAGACTAATACTCTTGGTCAATATGTAAATAATCATTAGTTAAGTATGTAAAGTAGGATTTAGGAAATTATTAAAACTATTTCAATGAAGGTTTATTTGGTAAAAGATTTCATTCAAGTTTATCTTTAGTATGCACAAAGAATAATTCTATCATTTATTCTTTCATGTTATATGAATGTTAACCCTTATCACTCTGATGGATCTTCTCAGGCACCATTAAAGACGGTGCATTGTTTTGACGTTTTATTTATTTATTTTTCAGTTTTGATTGTTAAAAATTCCTACAGAATGTTAAAAAGACGTATATTAATTTTTCTGGGAAATTCAACTTAAAACAATTATATATTAATTTATTTTTTTGGTGCAATAAACGAGACCTTGTATTAAGCACATAGTTATGCGTCAAACTACTTTTCAGAGTGCAAATCGTTAATACCGATCGTCGACACTTCCGTGTGATCCGAACACTTTTCAATAACGCATCCATAGAATCATTTATGTGGAAATGCTTTGTTTTTCACCAACGCTGAAAGAAAGATTTGCGACCTGGATGCAATGCCTTGGATTCGGAGAAGTTAAGATTCAATTCTGAAAGCTGATTACACAAAAATACCGTCTGTTCGTTGGAATCTAAAGTTAAATCTAATATAAAGATTCCTAAACGTCTTCCTACTAAAATGGCAAGATTAAGAATGAGTATGTGTGTGTGGGGTTGATGGTCATTGTCGGCAAAGTGTCGCTCTCCAGTTAACTGCGGTCTCCAAATTAGAACATTTTAGAAATTTTTTCATTTTGAGATGGGATATTAAATTTTTAACCGAATCTTCATTACAATAATCCATTTGTTAATTTTCTAATCGGAAGATTAGTCACTAAAACTGCTAAATTGTGTAATACAATATCTGCTCTATAATGCAATTATAGAGCAGAGAAAATTCCAGTTAGTACACGGGGAGGCAAAAACGTGTTCAGACCTATTTAAGAAACCCCAAAAGGATACTCCATTTTGTCTTAATATCTTGAATGTCTGTGTGACATGAATATTGCGAAAGATTTGGTTGTAACTATGACTGAATCCTGAGGACATTTCACAGGCCACGGTACAAACCCTTCCATAGGAGGTACGTCCTGTCATCGGTAAGAAATAGCTATATCCTTTTATAATTTCTATACCCGAAAGGACGGCGAATACCAATCATAAAGCCATAATTTTTTCATCTACATTTTTCAAGTGTCACCGGGAGAGGGGGTGATCAGTTAAGTAGTATGGTTTGCATATATTGCTGAATATGTTTCATGTATAATTGAAGAAAATACATTATTTCAGATATCGAGTTTATTCAATTTTTTAAATCTAAAATTAAAATGTAGAATTGAGAACAGAATCAGTGTCTTGATGGTTTAGTTTTGATTTAGTTTCAGTTCGGATTTTAAACAAGAATTAAGTCTGTTTTGAATGGACCTCATAATGCAAAACATTAGGCAATTGAAGTATCTGACACTTAAGTAAACTTTGAATCATGACGACAATTTACGTTTATGGACGCTGTGAAATAGAAAGGCCACTTGTTTAAAAATGAATTACCTCTAAAAATAATTCAAAACTGGCCGAAAGATGACGATAATTAATTAAACTGAAATTGTGCATGTAAAAACACAGCACAGAAAAAATGCTGAACATGTCTTCCAACACAAAGTATTTAGCAGCTTAACTACACTATTACAGCCGAATGTAACATGCCGGCATCGATGTCTCCGACTACCTATTGAATGGTATCTTTCAGTTCCCTCAAAAAGGCCAGAGAACCCCGGGAGACACGAGACTTTAGGTATTCCCACAAGCAGAGATCCGTTGGAATAAGGTTCTGCGATCATGAGGATCAACTATTACATCCTCGGTTTATCACACGGTCCACAGTGAATGTGTGTAGAATAAATGTCTTAATGTAAAGAGCAGTTGGAAACAGGACACTATTCTTCTTTAGACATCCTGCAAGCAGTCTTTGCTGCAAATATGCACAACCTTCTTTCAAAAACGTAAAATCCCTTCTGCAATGACGGAAATGGTTTCCCAACCAAATATACTACAACGCTCTTTAAAAAATGAATAAAATGATATATAGAATAAAATAAAAAAAAATGAATAGAAAATAGAGCTTTTATTTGCCTTGATTCCTTTCACAGTGCGGAACTTTCGAAATGCTTTAGTCGTGAATTCACCATTCTTAAAAAAAAAAAAATTAATCACTTATTCTCATTCCTATAACTATAGCATGCTACTAACATCAAATGAGGATCCAATTCCAGCATTTTGTTTTTGTGGTAATCCTGATTTGCATATACCGTTACGATTTCATGTGTATGCGCTAGAAATGGGTCAATTGTAGAATACTTTTTAAATGGGGGGAAAAAAAACTGAACATATTCATTCACACCACAATTTCTCTCGAATATTACCTTTTTTATTACGATTTTTTTTTGGGGGGGGGGGGGAATTATGACACACCCAATTTTTTAGATGAAAATAATCACAAATTTGCATTGAAGAAATGTTAAGCCCATTGAAAATGAAAAGAAAGGAGATCGTTCTTTTAAAAGATAATGGAGGAACCGAAAAAAAAAAACTACTTTTGTCTTATTGTTAAGAATCTATTAAGACTTTTTAAACGAAAATTAATGAATCTCAAATCTGTGAAGCAATTAGGAGAAAACAAAAGATAAAAATGTTCTTTTAAAAAAGGCGATTAAAGATAGATTCCTGTTTTTTAGATAGTCATTTTTCTAATTTAAAATCTTTAATATACACCTTGGTAAAAATCAAATAATGTATATTTTCTTTCACTGACGAGTTCTTTAAATCTTTTAGAAGTTTTGGTTGTTTAAATCTATGACCAAAATGCTCTCAATTCTTATTTATTATGGTACTCAAGCTTCAAAGTTTCATTTCCCATGCCTTCTATACAAAATTTGTTTTAATACTAGTTTTTCTATATCATTTCTTTCTGCCAGCTCAATTGGGTGCTTAAGTTAAATCATTAACATCATAGATATTTGCATAAAGTGGAGGCTCATATGAAATATTAGATATATAATTCTTTAGTAGAATCGAATCCATGAGCTCAAACTTAGGACACAAGGCTCTAGCACGTTATTAAAGATATAATTCATTCTTAATATATTCATTGCTTTAAATATATTATAACTACATAGTCAGAGCTACTTAATTTTAAAACAGAGTTCATTTTCTACAGCATGAAACTGTTCAAGAAACAGAAACAGAGGTCTCCAATTCAATAATAGATTATTACACATTTTTGATTAGAAGGAATTCTTTTTGAAGTTGAAAATTAAGGGAACAATATCGTTGCAAACTTTACAACAATATAGTTGCATGCCGTGAGACATACCCCTGCAAACGAGTCTTAAGATGCCAAGATACAAGTCTCAGGGTATGTAACTGATGAACATACTTCACTTGAAATGCATTCTAATCTTTACAGTAAGTGCAAGAAAACGGACACCAATGTAAAAGAACACATTTCTTCTAAAACAGATAACAACGCTGTGGTTAAACCTTCAGGAATGTGTCCTCGCAAAAGAAATTTCCCAGCAGTTTATATCCTAAGAAATTAAATAGAAAAAATCATCTCGTCACCTATTATAGAAACGACAATGGCGAAAAGCCTTTTGTATGTGACGCTTGTAAAAAAGTTTGTTCAAAAGTTTAATCTTTAAAAGCATGTTCGCACCCACACTGTAGAAAGCCTTACAAATGTTCAGTTTGTGGAAAGGCTTTCACGAAAAAAGCATCGGATGTCAATTCATAAGTAAAATCAACCTGAAAATTATAGAATTAATTGTATATAATCCTGTATGGAACAACCTCGCATTCTTAACCGAATCGAAACAATTTTTACTCAAAGTTGTTACAATTTTATTTTTAAGATTACCTCTTAAGATCATTGCTCTGTGAATCATATTTAACAAAGTATTTTTCAGACACTAATATTTTAAACTAGCCGCTTTTGGCAACCAGCCGCTTCGCCAAAATTAATGATCGCTAAAATTCTCAATTAAATATTTTATGTAACTGGTTCTCATAATAGCTTTTTTTACAAAATATTTTTAAGCTTCAGATATTGACAGTTATATGATTCAGTCGTATTATTATGTAGGTATTAAACAGTTCTTTTCATTGTACTACTTATCTCTCTCTTTAATTTTCTGTCTGCGCCCATAAAATTTCAACTTTAAATTAGAGGGAAAATGTTTAACCGCAATAAATATAAAAACATTTTTCACTGAAACCAGCCGTGTCTTTTTTTAAATATGAAAATTATAAGTAGAGTCGTTCGGCACCAAAGTTCTATGTGCACTGCAGAATTATTTTCGAAATTGATATAATATCTTATAGAATAATCCCACAAAGCCTTTTTTGACTCATCATAAAATTGAGATTGTAGTTTATTTTTCAAAATATTTACATGATGTAAATAAAATTCTTTCTTTCTTTTTTTTTGTTAATAAATGTCCTTGACGAAAAAAATTATAAAGTTTTTTTTACAGTCCTTTTGTACTACAGAATCATATTCTACAAATACTCTTGACACTTTAAATTTTAGATAAATAAATAAACGTTTATATCGTCAGCGATCAAACCTGATCGATTTGAGAAGTTTTTATATATCAATTTTAGAACAATCAACATCTTCACATTCATAGACCAATCACTGTGGAAAAACCCTGGCAGAAGATTGGCATATCTTCTTTGAGACAATCGATAAAGTGTTCGAAATCGACAGTTTTTGCAGAAAAGTGATATTGAAATTTTCATAAATTAGTCCATTTTAGTGATTGATTTAGTTGATTGGAGTTCAACAATTTTTATTTCAAATATTGATGTCACAAGATTATTTTGTTTAATATGATTTGAAGAACAGATGACCTATGCAAAAATTTAAAATTCGTAATTCATCGGCGCATTTATTGATTCATGATACATAAAATATAATTATTTCATTCATTTAGAACATTTTGTTATCCTATATATATTAAACCATGTTTGATTTAAATTAAACTGTTTTATTGAATTAATAATACAGATATTGTAAAAAAATCGTAGGAAACGTTTCCTCCATTTAGTTGTAGAAAATATCATATTTTAATTTTTTTTTACTTCATACAGGCACGTGCTGAAAATTAGAAAATTGAACGCAGTTCATAGCTATATGGTCAACGGAGATAATATAATCATAGAAAAGGTTTTTAATAAAATGTTCTGAAATGTAAATTCTTATTTCATAGACATGTATATTTCAATTTTGAAATCTTATCCTTTTATTTTGATCTTGTTAATATCTTCTGCCACATACTTACACATCATAGGACTTTTGAATGTCCAAAGGAATAATGACAATACATTCACAGTCAGAAATTCGAATCAACTTCAGGGTTCAGATTAAAAAGTCTTCCATCAAACATGCCCTTTACAATAACTATGCTCTAATACGGGACTTTTTAAATCATATTTTTTATTTTAACTTAATTGATTTCTAGATAAAAGTAATTCAAATAATAAAATAGATAATTACGTAAAGATAAGATTGATTTGAAATATCAGGTTTCGTGTTCTTTATTAAAATCAAACACAAAATTTAAATTCAGGACTAAAGACTCTAGCATGTTACTTTATAAACGATCAATTCATTATTTATTCAAATTTTGAATCTACTTCAACTGTAGAAAGAGCTGGGAAGTATAAAAACTCATCACAACGCCTACATTATGAAACTACTAAAGAAACAGAAATCCCAGTTTCCTCTCTTCAATGATAGTTTATTATATATTTTTGATCAGGCAGTATTTTATCTAAATTGAAAATTAATGGATCAATACCGTTGCAAACGTTACGGAAATATAGTAACACGAGATGAGGATCTCCCTCGCTACTTTCACAAGAAATTTGACTACAGGTATTCACCACAAGAGCCAGTAGAATCGGATGATTTTTCGAACCAGATTCGTGCAACAACTGATGTAGAAAGTCAAATGCGACTTGAAAATAGCAAATGGCAATCTTTAAAGAACGATAAAAATAATTTCATATACTCTCTAGAATGCGTTATCAACAAAGCAATTTCAGATTGTAAAAAAATTTCTGGAACAGCAAATTTGATTGCGAATCCTGATCTCCCATCAGGAAGTGAAGAGCCGGAAAATGGCAAGAGGCAAGTGTCAGAGGGTGAGACTAATGAACATACATTACTGGAAGTGCACTCTCAAGGTCACAATAAGAACAAGAAAATGACTACATACGTGAAGGACCCTATCCCTTTCAAGGAAGATGACAATGCCGTGGCTGGACCTTCGGGAATGAGTCCTCTTGAGAAGAAATTTTCTTGCAGTGTATGTACTAAGGAATTCAATTA
Organism: Argiope bruennichi; assembly: GCF_947563725.1. Classification (NCBI taxonomy): domain Eukaryota; kingdom Metazoa; phylum Arthropoda; class Arachnida; order Araneae; family Araneidae; genus Argiope; species Argiope bruennichi. The sequence goes on from NC_079156.1 coordinate 126,693,035, forward strand.
TAAATATAATCTCTACAGACATTATCAAACCCACACTGGCGACAAACCCTTCAAGTGCTATGTATGTAATAAACAATTCTCTCAGAAAGTAAATCTCGACGCACATTACAAAATCCACACTGGCGAAAAACCTTATGCTTGTGATATATGCGAAAAAAAATTTAACAGTAAACACAATCGCGACACTCATCATCGAACCCACACCGGTGACAGACCTTTCTTGTGCGACGTTTGTAATGAAGGTTTTACTCAAAAGGTTCATCTTATTAGACATAAAAATAGGAAGCACACTGCAGAATGGAATGCCTTTTAAATGTCCCGCTTGTGAAATGTCTTTCACAAACAGCAGCGAATGCATAAAACATAACAAGAAAGGGCACGAGTGAAATCGATTTGCATAGTATAGAAAAAATTGTTTTATTTTAGTATGAAAATACTTCCAATTCATTATAGAGTTGAAAAATTGTAATTGTTATAATTTTATATTTAAAATTTCGTTAGCAATTTTACTATTTTGACGAAGAACATTTCTAGATTTTAAACATATAAGCTATTACATTTTTAATTGGGTACGGACGATGAAAATATGATTTTCTGATCAAATGACTTTTTATTAAAATATGAATTGTTTTTAATTTTGTATCTTTTCTTGTAGTTTTTGATCCTAATCATTAAATCTTAGTAAACCAAAAATACATGTGTCAGCTCCCACAGATACAACAATCATTTTTCCTTATTTCTGTTTTATATCATAAATTACATATTTCTAAATGTAATGATGTTCACTTCGTAACCGTCCAGTTCTCCTGAGTATTTGAGTAAAAATGCGAATTAAGTACTAGTTTTAATTAATTGTACGCATTATGGTTATTTAACTCAACAAAAATGTTTGGGTTTGAATAATAATTGTAATAATCGACTGCAACATTGTGATTTTGAATTGGTGTAAGCAGTATAGTTTGTAACTTGATGTTTAATTAAAAATTAACTTTGTATTTTTCCAAATGGAAAATATACACAAAATGTAAATTTTATTATAAATATTAATAACGAATTTCACAAAGAATACCTTTCTTTATGTATTAAAATCATGTTCGATAAGTGATATTTAATGCACTTTTGTAATTAGTTTAATAAATATTTCTATATTATATATTAAATTCCAATGTCTTTATATTTTTTATTCCTGTTTAAAGAAATTCTGCTGAAATTTCATGTTGAATGGTTCAAATGTAAAGTATATTTTTATGAAAAGTTTTGATTATGTTTTTTTACAAATAATTAATGTTTCATTTCGAATCATGCGGGACTAAAAAGTATTTAAATGTTCTCATTTTTAATACTGCTGCCTTTTATTGTAATATAATCTTATCTTGTTTCGAAGACTTTTATTTTGTGTGGATGTGCCGAGTAATCTGATCTTCAATCGTTTCTTCTATGCGATAGAGAATGTCATGTCTTCGAATCATTTCCTGGAGATGAATTGAATGGTTTTCATGAATTAACTTGAAAGTCGTTTAAGCATCGTTTGAATTTCGTGCAGCGTATTACTGATACAATAGTTGCAATGATAAAGTGATCACAGTAAAATAAATAAAGGATAACCAGTCGAATGTGCACAGCGTATCTTCACTCGTCTCGTTATATGTGCTTTCTATTCTTAACCGAAGATTCTAATTATGCACCATATCGAAGCTATCCGAATTAGAAAAAGATATAATAACTACATAACGGAAATTGAAGATATCAAATCATGAATAAATTTAGACTCATACTGACAAAACTTCTAGACTTTATAGTAAGTGAAAAGACTTTTTGCTATGTTATTTTCATTTAGGTTCCGATTAACAAGCATATATTAAATTTAAACTGAAATATGTTCATATTTTAAATATAAAACCTGTTTGCGTTTTTTAACTTTAAGAATTTTAGTTAAATATTGATGCTAAACTCTATAATCTAGTGAATTCAATGTTAGTTAACATATCCTTACGTTTTTAAAATCGCTAAATTAATTATCAATATATCAAGAATCGGATTTAGGAAATCATTAAAAACTGTTTCTTTGACAATTTAAGTGTTTCTAAATTTCATTCTAATGTATCTTTACCATGCACAAAAAGGAGTTCTACTATTTATTCAGTCATGTTATAAGAATGTTAATATCTATCTTTTGAAACTTGCATGAGGTGCAAATAATTTTCTATAACGCACCTTTCAAAGAATTTATGTGGAAAAATAATGATTCCACCTGCATTAAAAGAGAGATGACCGGAATTTTTATCCGCATTGCATTCGATGACATTACGATTCACTTCTGAAAGTTGATTCCGCTAAAATATCGTCTGTTCGTTGGAATCTGCTACAAGTTAAATCTAATAATAAAAGTCTTCCCTCTAAAATGACAAAATTATAAAAGAGGGTAGTGGGGTTCACTTGCTCATTCTCATTAGAGTGTCTCTCTCATCAGTTTTTCTGTGATCTCCAGTGTAGAACATTTGAACCACATTATCTTTACGAGAAGGGGTATTAAATTTCTAATCGATTCGTCATTAGAATATCTCATTTATTAAACTTCTGATCGGAAGATTAGCCACTAAAATTCCTAAACTACGTAATCAAATGATATTGCAATTAAAAGGCAGAGAAAATTCCAGTTAATGAAAGGGAATGCAAACACGGATTCCGCATGTTCATATTTTTCCCATCTTACGAAAACTCGCGCACTAAAAGATTCCAATCCGGTGTTGAATTCAATACCTTTGAAGAGATGACATTCAGAAGAGAACCATATTTTGTAATAAAAAAATGTATGTGTTAAATATGAATTTTTTGTTTAAGATTTTACTAGTTATAAAATAGCCTTAACTTTTGATGAATATTAAATTATCGTTTTATCTTATTATTACATGAAATAAATGTTATTTGATAAAAATTTAGTTAACATCGTAGAGGAGATGTTGAAGTATTTAGTGTATAAAGTTTTAGCAGTCGGAATCAAATTCTACAAAACTAAAGAAAAAATTTCATCTCTCTTCACTTAGAATTTGGGAGATTATTTCAGGAAAAGTTTTCTTTTAACCTCTTTATGAGATATTTTCAAGAGGATAAAATTACAAACATTATGTTTTTATTTTCATAAAATGAATACGAGATTTAATTTTCTTGAAAATATACTGAATCATCTTTGTTTGTCTCAAACAATTGGCATTTATAATACATTGGCATTTATACTTATTGGCATATTAACAGCATAGTGCGTGTGTCAAATAAATAACAAGACTTTGCTCAGTTTTTTTAAAAATATCTTCTATACTTTAAACAGGTCTATATTGGGACTAAATTAATAATATTTCTGAGAATGGGTCTCTTAATTTAGAATATTCAAATAACTTGGAACAGAATTATAATCATTATCAAAATTTACACTTACAAAATATTTGAAATGGAAACGACCAAAAGGATAAAGATAAAAGGATATAAGGATTTATTTACAGATTTCATTTTACTGTTATTATATTTCTTTTCAGTCCCATTCTAAAATATTCCATCATACACAATCTGATTACTGAAGTATATCTTAAAAGTAAATAATTATAAATATGCATTTAAAAAGTTTTTGACCGGAAGAAAATAAAATGGAAATGGAACCGTTCCTTATAGGTCAAAAGGAGAAGAAAAAAAATCTTAATTTCTTCGTATACAAAATTTAATAAAATATTCTTTAAAAGAATCTATTGAATTTTAAACCATTTCATAGCTATTAATGTAGTTGTAGTAGTTCATTCAGAACACATAGTATCTGTTTTTAATAAAATGCGATAAAATAGTCAAATTTTATTTCATAGACATGTGTACTTCTATTTTGAAATCTTATTCTTTTATTAGCGTCTTATAATATCTTCCTTCACATTATTAAAATTCACAGAAGTTTTGATTGCCCAAATGAGTAAGGAAAATACACTGAAAGTAATTAATTCGAATCAACTGTAGAAGTCAGGTAAAAACAAATCTTCCATTAACCATGTCTTAATCTCTTAAACGCCTTAACCTATTAAACGCCAAAACTAAAAATATTTATTTGTTTTCGATGCAAACAATATAAGTTATTATTTTCACCACTTATAATAGTAATTTAATGTAAAAATAAGAAACTTGCACTTATCTTTAAAAATATAGGGTGTTGCGTTGGCGTAACGTCAGCGGAAAAGAAGTACGAATGTTCATCGTTAGCACCGAGCACAACGCCACCTTTTCTTCACGTTTTAAAAACTAGAAATTTCTGTGCGCTTATTAAGGGTGTAAAATAGTCAAAACACTTCTTTGAAAATTTTAATTTATTAAAAATTAACAAATAAATGTAGTTGACAAGTTTATTATGTAAGAATAAGGTGATATAAATTTCAAGTATGATATGCTTCACTACAATTGTGGTGTAAAGCAACTTCACAAACATTGCAGCGATATATAGTTTGGCTGTGGCAATCAATACTTGCAACTTAGTCTTCTACTGTCTGTAGACTTAACAATAAATGTCCTTCGGATATCGGTTTTGTAAGGCTGAATTTGCTCGGACGTCCAGTAGCTGATCTTTTCTTATTTATCTCACTATTCAAGGGCGTCTGTAACAGATGAAGCACAACCTCTCGTCTAAAATATAACAGTGACTTTTTACTTCCTTCTTTAAAAAATCTTCATATTCTCCAAGCATTTGTTAGTGCAACTTCGATGAAATTTGAAAATATCGGCACCACCATCTTTTGCCATGGACCCTAATTCTGTAATTGGAAACAAAATTGTCAAACAAATCTACACCACCAATTTTCTGATTATATTGCTCAATTCAGTGAGGTTGGGCTACTAATATTTTCATCTTCTGATTTTTAGAGTATCGAGAAACATTTTTTAATGTTTCAATTTTTCCCAAAGTTGACCCTATTGTCACAACAGAGTTGTTGTTCCACCGAACAACAAGTATCTTTTTGTTTTCTTCATATTGAAAAAAAAAAAAAAAAAAGATTGAAAATATCTGCACTAGTTTTATCTTCTATAATTTGTTTGATACGATTAATTGAAGCTTTTTCTTCATTTTTTGGTTGAGGCCAATCAATTGGTTCCTTTCTTGTCCATCGTAATTCTTCCTTTTTTTCCGCTTTTTTTTTCTTTCGTTTTTTTACCAGAACTTTTGGGAGGATCTAACTTCTTCACATGAGCTTCAACTTCCCCAGCAGTATCTCTAGGTAAAACTTCATTATCGTTATTTAAAATATTTTCATTAACTTCCTTTTCATCACTAGCATCTGCTGTTTCTGGGGGTACGACAACAATATCGGTCTCATCTTTAACTTCGTCATCGGAATTTTGTTCGAAAATTTTTACCAAAGGTTCTTCTAACGTAAGATATCTTGTTCTACGCATTTTAAACCACAGAGGATAAAAAAGTTGCTACCAATAAGAAGCACAGTACTGAAATGAAATCTTTCAAGAAGGATAACAGTCTACCCCCTTTCCGCTGACGTTGCGCGAACGCAACACCTGTTTTTACTTTTCCCTCCTCCCCCACAGAAACACCTGCTTTGTGGAATGTACTGACAAAGAGTGACTTGGCTCAAGTACTTCACAACCAACCCCCAATTTGTTTTTAATTTTTATTTTTTCTAAGAAAAAATGAGTTTGGAAATTTGAACAAAAAAAAAATGCTTAAAGTAAAACATCGATTATTAGGTGTAAAATAATTTATTTAAGTCAATTTTTTTCACTTATTTGTTAGTACTGCTATTCTGTAACATAAAAATATAATTTATTCAAAAATTGGTTTAATCGTTATTTTTCTATATTTATTTATATTGACCGTTGCGTCAACACAACACCAGCGGTTAATGGGTTAAATCTATTTTTGAATTTCTAAATCATATTTTTATACTAATTTTATTTGTTTGAATATTAAGAAAAATTAAAGGATGTAGATAATTGAATAAAATCGAAGACTGATTATAAATATCAAATCTCGATTTCTTCAGTAGATTCGAACCTAGGATTTATTTAAGAAACGATCAATTCATAATTCCTTTAAGTTTTGAATCTATTTTTACTATAAAAAGAGTTGTGAAATTAAAAAATTCAGCGGAATTTAAACAATTGCTAAAGAAACCGAAACCTTAATTCCTTCTATTCAGTATTAGTTTATTAAGCATTTCTGTTAAGACAGAATTTTGTTTCAATTGAAAATGCATGGATCAATACCGTTGCAAACGTTGCGGCAATATACTGACACACGGTGCGAATCAACCTTGCTTCTTTCACAAGAAATTTGACTACAGGTATTCACTACAAAGGCCAGTAGAATCCGATGAAAACTATGATGAAATGAAAGAGAAATCTACAGAAAATACGAATGATAATTCTGGGTGTTTAAGTCGATATGCCCGAAAAAAAATAAGTAAAAAGATAAAAGTAAAAAAATTGAGGTCATGAGTTGCTGTTTCAAATTAATGAAAAAGGCGAATCGCTTTATTCCACGGAAAACTAGGGTAGGACTTCTGCAGAAAGCTGCATTACTCAACTAAGAAATTCTTGTGATATTTCATATTTTAAACCCTTTTCGAATGTTCAGGTGATTGAAGTTCAAACTAAAGAAAATGCATCGTTTATAGTTTCTTCAGAAAATATTGAATCTTATTCGGGACCTGAAAACGATAATCGCAAACCTTAAAAAAAAAAAAAAAAAAAAAAAAACGATAATTGTCACTGGATCAAGTGTTGTTGACATTCAAAGACAAAGTGGATCAGGTGTATCAGATCTTATGCTTGCAATAGCTGCTGAAGAATATAAAACGTCTCTTGAAAAGGGTAAATGGCAGACATTGAATAACACTAAAAAGAATTTTATGGATTCTCTAGAATGTGTTATCAGAAAATCACATTCAGATAATAATAATATTTCTGGAACTTCGAATTTGACTATAAATCTTGATCTCCCATCAGGAATCCAGGAGCCAAGAAATGGCAAAATACATGCGTCATAGGGTGTAAATGATGAACACATCCCACCCGATGTACTCTCTCATGGTCGCAATAAGAACAAGAAAATGGCTACCAACCTAAATGAACCTATCTCTACAAATGAGGATGATAATTCTGTTTTTGGACTTTCCGAAATGTGTCCTCACAAGAAGTAATTTCCTTGCAGTTAATGTCCTAAGAAATTCAGTAGGAAAGATCATCTAATCAATCACTATCAAACACACATTGGTGAGAATCTCTTTGTGTGTAATATATGTAATAAACAATTCTCTCAGAAAGGTCATCGTGATCGGAATTGCATGATCCACATTGGCGAAAAACCTTATATATGTGATATATGTGGGAAAAATTTAATCAGGAAGGAAATCTCAACAGACATTATCGATACCACATTGGTGATACACCTTTTGTGTGTGATGTCTGTGAAAAGGCTTTTGCTCTAAATGATAGTCTTAAGAATCCTATGTTGGGCCACACTAGAGAAAAACCTTATAAATGTCCAGTTTGTGGAAAGACATTCACGAGAAGCAAGTGCAATTCGCATCGCAGGAGAAAGCACGAGTGAAAGAAATCAGCAAATTACGGAAATAATTATTTTCGTCTTCTATGAAACTTTTTTCATTCTTAATCGAAATGAATGTATCTGAAGCTAAAATTGTTACAACTTCATTTTTAAAATGTAATGTATTAATTTTAGTAACTGACGATTCATATTTCCTAATATCAAACCTATAAGCTGTTATTATTTTATTAATAATTGCCATTGATAATATATATTCAATTCAAATGCATTTATATCTTGGAGTTTTAACATTGTTTTAACTTTTTAATAGCTTTCAATCCTTGTGAAAATTTTAACTACTTTTTAATAAAAATACGAGTCCAGGTCGCTTCCAATATTCAATTATTCCTTGTTTTCGATTTAATTCAAATTAGAAAATTACCGGATTTAGTAATATTCATTGTTCAATTTCTCATTTTTCAAAATATTTTGGAAAATGTTAATGGTACGTTTTACGATATTTTAACTGAAATAAGATACTTAGGTTATGTTAATAATTGTACTAATCGACTGCAATACTTTTGAGTTTGTGCAAACAATATTGGTTTTAAATAGCTGATTTATAAAGGAATAATATTTGCTGTAATTGGAAAATTTAAATAAAACAATATTTTTAATATTAATGACGAATTTCGCTAGTGCCTTTCTTCATATCTTGAAGGTCGGGCTCAACAAGAGGTATTTAATGTACATTTATATAATTAGTTTAATAAATATTTTTATGTCAGATCTAAGATTCTAATGTCTCTGTAACATTTATTTTCTTTTATAAGAAATATTTTGTAGTCATTTGCTATGAAAGAATTGAAGTCAGTCATCATTTTTTTTGAATGATTTGTGTAATCTCTTTTAACATTGTAGATAAATTTGTGTGTTGACACATACAGGACAAATAAAATTCCCAAAGTTGACAAATGTGCATTTTCAGTGCCGAAAATTTGGAGTTCCGAAATAAGGTTTTTGAAATGTTTGTTTGCAGTTTAATTAATTAAAATACAAGCGAAATTTTGGCATGTTTGCACAATAATTTCTAAATAAAAACTTAATTTTACACCATACTAAAATTCGAAGCATAATCATTTCAATGTTGCAGATTTTAAACGTGTTATTGTATTTTCTATTTTTAACAAATTAAAAAAGTATTTTTTAAACTTATTTTACAGCAATATATATCATTTTGGAATTAAAAATTTGATCGTTTCTTTGTTTTTATTAACGTTTAATCTTGGATTTTTTCCATTTTTAATGATCAAGGTATCATGATTCGACGTATTTTTTCATGTTAAGTTATTTCAATATAGGGTATTCTTTTATTAAAATTTATGTAGATTTCTGTACTTATAATTAACGTTTCGTTTCGAATCATGCGAAACTAAGAATTATTTAAATGTACATAATTTTTATAATGCTACCTTTTCTTATAATATTGTCACGTAGATACTTTAGTGTGGAACGCAATGGCACACACACGAAGTAGAGCTAAGCCATTTTATTAACTCAACTCAGAACTGAGAACACAGTGACTGACAGATCTTCTGCTTTTATACTAGCAGGGAAAGTTCCGGAATACTTTTCTGGAGACAGTAAGAAAAGTCCAGAACACTTGTCTGCTAAACTAAAGAAATGTCCAGAATCTTCTGGAACATGAAATAAAGGGAAACATAAAATCGATGAATTATATATTTACACAAACTGTGAATCGCAATATCTCTAGCGGGATTCGAACTTACAATCTCTTGATTATGAAATCAGTGCTACGACCATTCGGCCATGGAGAGTCGGCTGCCTCTTTTCAATGCGGCAATATAATCTCATGTTGTTTCGAAGGATAATGTTTTACGTTGATGTGCCAATGCATTTGATCTTCAAGCTTTTCTCATATGTGGTAACGAATAATCATGTCTTCGAATCTTTTCCCTGGAAATGAATTTACTGAACTTTATGCATTTAACTTGAAAGATTTTTAAGCATCTCTGGGATTTCGGTCAGCGCATTAGTGATATTTGTATATACTTGAATGCTTTTGTTTCCAACGGTCTTCTCTATGGAGTGACTTCATGTTCGCATATAGACTGGGTGAGAAGTTCATTTTCATTACTTTCTTTTATACTTAATATAGAGAAAGTATAATAATCGTTGAAAAATTTTGAACAGATTTTGACGAATTTCCATATTTTAAACCACTTTTATTTCGCAAAAAACATTTCTGGAAAATGTCCGCCTGTCTGTGAAAAAGTTAACTAAAAAAGCGCTTTGAGCTAGACAACTTAAATTTGATATTGAGTCTTAATGCCAAATGTGCTGATTTCTGTCAAATTTTGAAGGAAATCTTTCCCCAAGAATTCCGTCTGTCCGTCTATTGAAACAACGCGATAAGTTAATAATACGATAATAAGATAATACTGTAATTAAAGAACCAAGAGAGCTAGATAAATAAATTTCGGCACACATATTTATCATCTTTGTTGGAGACACCTGTCAAATGTTGAACTAAATCCAATAAAGTGTTCACCGTCTGTCGGTCTTTACATGTTCTGTATTATCAAGAACATGTCAACTTGATAATTAAAAAAACATGCCGTGACTTAAATATATCAAAAATTTGTTTGAGATTTCGTGACTATTAGTGCAGTTTGGTATCAATTTTTTTAATCGATTGAGAAAAACGCATCTGAAACACAATTTTTATTTTCGAACACTATTTACCGCATGCCATGGATGATATGATAGGTTCAGTAAAAAATGATACATTTTCCCCAAAAGTTGATATTTTGTAAGCATAGAACGCCAATTCCATGCAAGGCGTTCTTTGGGATAAACCTTTATTAGAGAGTAAGCGAGAAAATTTTGGGGAGACCACTCGGATTATAAATAGATATTTTATTACTGATTAGTCATTGTTGTAATTCGAAATTGCTAACATTTTTCAAATAATTTCTGAAAATATTTTTATTAAAATATAACCGTGATAAAACAAAAAACAAAAAAATTCGTCCAATGATATGCAGAAATTGAGAAAATACGGTTCTAAAATGGAGTAATGAGACTCACTATCAGAGAAACATTTAGAATGTGTGCCATCAAATGTCGTAAATGTTAAAATGAGAATAAAAAATGACAGCAATTCCAATTGTAACGATTTGAAATGAAATGAAACTTGCTAAAATAAGTTTTCTAAATAGGTAGAAAATATGCATATTGCAAACGAAAAAATATAACTTTTTCAAACTATGGAAACCTAAATTGGAATGAGTGCAAAATAAAACTTCCAAATTGGACATGCCTATTAAAAATGTTGAAGCTTCATTATCGTTTCAGTGATCTATCTTCTGAATTCAAGGGAATTATCTTCTGAATCAGGCAGTTTCTTTCATTTTGGACAAGAAAAAGAACTTAAAAATGTGTAACTGTCAGAGCAGAAGCATAAGGAATTATGCAGCAGTAAATTTCGATGGGTTGCATCTTTTTAAAATCTGAAAAAGTGTTTCATGAGCCATATAAGATAGCGCAATAAATGTAAAAGAATTACTTCTGATAGGAACTTTTCATGGCGATGAAACGCCCAATTGGGAGAATTCTTATATGAAAGAATTTGTGGAAGAGGCTGCAAATTTAAGTAAAACTGGAGAATATATCGGAGGAATAATGCCGAATTTTAATGCTGAAGCAATCATTTGTGACGCTGAAGTAAATCTTTTATTTTAAATGTGTAATGCCATGGAGGTTATATTGGTAGTATTGAATGCAAAGCTAATAGGAAGTCTGTTAGGAATCATGTTTACTATCAGGAAACGGATGCTCTTGAAAGGAAAGATAAAGACATTATTAGTAAGTTAAATGCGGAATTTTATAATGGAAAAATATATAGTTTATTAGAAGAAATCCTAACTTGAGTTTGGTCATCAGCATTTCCTCTTGTTTACATGAATAATTTGTGCTGAGATGTGATGGGAAAGATGTTGAATTTATGGATGAAAGAGAACACTGCGGATAAAGTTCGTATTTCCTATAGCGAAATACAGTCGATATCTAAAAGATTAGAGACATTAAAAAAATATAGAAATTAGTAGTGTAGAGTACGAACTTACTTAACCTGATGACACCTGGAAATGGTAGAAAATGAAACTATTTTTCACCATTGATGGTTAGATGTTTCTACGGGAATATTGGTTATGCGTAGTTTCATTTAATAACTGACACTTTCTTGCTCTGTACTGTATCCTGAAGTTCTAATTTCTTATGTAAAATGCGAAGTTGATTTGAATATGAAAATAGTAGGAGTTGTTTTACTCTGTTTTATGAGCATGTTATCGGAGTTGAAAATATAATCATACCTCATATCAACTTATTTAAGGAATTACCTCTCAAGCAGCTGGTGTTTTAAAACGCTATTTAGGTTCAGCGTTTTTAAACAAATTCTGGCATTTTTAAAGCAAAATGATCTACTATTTATATGCTTATACTCTTCTATAATAGCATAAAATCAAATCTATAACAGTAGCATATAAACTCATTAGCTTCCTAAAATAGTGGAATGCTGTAGAAAATCTAGTGGCTTCCAATCCATGAAATTTGTGGAATAAATACTGAGAAGATAAAGGAAATTGTTAATATATTCCCCCAAAAGTGAATGAAATATAATAAGAAAGTAACTATTCATTTACAGACAATATTAAAAAAAACAGAATACAACTTTGAATTTCATAAATATGGTCATTCCTAATAGCGGAAGCAAAACTGCAATGATGTAATAATAGAAACATTAGAAACTTTATATTTCAGTAACGATAAAAAATAGCGAAGAAACTAACGCATAAAATATATATTTTTTTAAATTGTCAAAAATTAAGAAGAAAAAAATTTCCGTCACAATTAAATTGTCTTCTTTTAAAATATGATGTTATAAATTTTAAAAAGATTTCAAAATAGTTAATACTTTTTAAGAATTTGTAGCGGAAAGAGTTTGAATGGTACTTTATTTTTAATTCATTAATAATCTATTTTAACTCCATGAATTATATTTGTATTGCATTCCAATGCTTTCGTTTCGAACGTTCTGCTGCATGGAGGACAGAAACGCACAAACACACACACAGAGACAGACAGAGATATTCACTTCTATTATTAATATGCATTGTTATTACAAATTAATTTTTATTATATGACATTCGTTTAAAGTTATGTTAAATAATATCGAAAAACTTAATTTTATCGGATTTCAAGTATGGCGTAAAAATGACTAATATTTCCAAAAACATCTTCATACAAAGATAAAAATCCACCATAAAAATTCAGAATATATGATTCACAAATGGAGTAATGAGACTCACTATCAGAGAAACATTTAGAATGTGTGCCATCAAACCTCGTAAATGATAATTGGGAAGAAACACTGACAGAAATTCCAACTGCAACGATTTGAAATTAAATGAAACTAGTTTTAATTAATTTTCTTATTAGGTAAAAAATATTTGCATTGCGAACGAAAACAAAACAAAAAAAAATCAAATTATGCACACAGGAAATATAAATGGGAATAAAATTAAAATAAAACTTGCTGATTTTCGGGTATAAATTTTAATATACCATTAAATGCCTTTACCAGCCTTAAAAATATTTAAGATTGATTAAGAGTTTCAGTGATCGAATTTCTGTTTCAAGGGCTTATGGCACATGTCATAAAGAAGACCGATGACGAATTCAGCGATATTGCGCCAAGTTTAAGAGTTTCTTGTTTCAGTAGCGTTGTCTAGGGTCAAGAGTGCGTCTTAGGCACTCATGCGTCACAGCCCTCAATCTGAACGGACTTCTTTCATACATTTCATTCACTCGTCCACAAATTGTAATTTAGACCTGAATGAGAGAACGATCACCACTGACCCAGTGTCTCTAGTAGTACAGAATTATATGTGCACCAGCTACCATCTATACGGGGAGTCTTCGGGCGGCGAGGTCCGAACCAAGTATTTGCGTTTGATTTGCTTCCCAACCAAGGGATGCAAATCAAACACGGTACCAGCTAAACTATCCCAGCCCAAAGGCATTTCTAAAATCATTGAGTTATTTTTATTTTGGACTAGAAAAAAATTAAAACAAATGTGTAACATTCGGTGAGATAAACTCAGAAATTTAAGGTATGATTAATATTAAATTATTGGTTTCTTTTACATGTACTTCAATTAAAATATTAGGAGGCAGAACTTAAATCAACAACGTTGGGTAGATGTCGAAGTATTTAATATACCCAGCTTCAGCGGTTGTATTCGACTACAACGGAACGAAGGATAAAATGCAAAGATCTACTCTTAGAAAGTATAAAATTATAACTTTAAAATGTTACTTTTATCCTCTTAATGAGGTATTTTCAAGGTATATATAAAAGTAACCAATCTAAAGTAAGAAATAGTTGGAAAACGAAACAAACAGTTTTGAAATCGCAACTAAAAATTATTACCTATTCAAACTAAAACCAAAAAGGAAAAGAAAAAAAGTTCATAGTATTTAGAGAGCGCAACTGCAGCTACTTCTTTTTACCTTGAAAAAGTCTTCAGGCCGGATTCTTTTTATATATATATTTTTGGTTTAATTTTTATTTTTTTCCCCTATTAACTTGATTTTAATACTTATATATATATATATATATATATATATATATATATATATATATATATATATATATATATATATATATATATATATATATATATATATATATATATATACTAGCCGCCTTTGGCGACCAGCCGGTTCGACAATCTTAATGTTCGTTTAAATTTTAATAATTAAATAGGTTGAACCGGAGTTTAACCCCCTTCTTCGCCAAGTTGCGATAACGCTACAAAGTGGCAATCTTTATTATGCACTATAATTGAACATCTGCTCCTTTGCTTTTGAACATTTCGCAAGGTCATTGTTGGCAATTTTTAAAAATTGCTCCAAGCAGGAGGTTAAACTCCGGTCGTACCATTAAATATTTTACGCAATTCCAACTTTAATAAATTCTTCGGCAAAATATTTTAAAACTTCAAATTTTGATAGTCATATAATTCACTCATAATATTATAAGGGCCTTCAGTCATAGCCTGATATGTATCTCTCTAATTTTCTGTTACCCTTCGTAGAAATTATGCTTTAAATTAAAGTGTAAATGATTAATCTGCAATTAATATAATAATATTTTTTACTGAAACAAAGCATTTTCTTAATACTATGATTACTGATAATAGATTCACTGAGCCTTTACACTTTATGGGCACTAAAGAATATCTTTCTTAATTTATGTAATATCTCAAGAATTTGTCAACAAAAATTTCTCAGATTCATCATGAACAGATCGATTCATTAACAATGTTTAATTTTAAATGCATCAAACACTAAAAAAATAAAATGAATCGTTTAAAATAATCGGTCGAAAACAGGTTTAAAAAAATACTTAAAAAACGATGTACTTAAAACTATAAGCATATACAAAAAAGTATATAACTAACATAAATACAATTTAATTACAAAAGCATCCAATTAACCTAAAAATAATTTAAATCATTGAAAATAGGTTAAAAAAAACTACTTAAAAAACGATGTACTTAAAACTGTAAGCATATACAAAAAATATATAACTAACATAAATACAATTTACTTAAAAAAGCATGCAACTAACCTAAAAATAATTTAAATTATCCGTTGGTTGCCATGTCAACAGTCAGAAAACAATGCGCATGCTTGAATTTTCTTCGCCAGTTACGTTAACGCAACTGCGTGAATTTTTCTACGCCAGTTGGGGTAACGCTATGCAGATTATACATTTTTAATTTCCTTTATTCTGTGTTATTTTAATTCAAAAGTACTTCAGAATGAATGTGAAACATGGATTAATTAACAATGTTTAATTTTAAATGCATAAAACATTAAGAAAATAAACAGAATCGTTTGAAATAATCCGCCGAAAAATGTTAACCCTAGCCTCAATTCTGTTGGGAGAAAAAAATAACTGAAAGTCGGCGGTGGGGAAAATGGAAGATTTTTTGGCGGGAAAGTTAGTTTTTAACTAATAATTAAAATTCTAATTAAAATTTCAAAAAAAGGGACCCCAGGTGCACATTCCCGACCTCTAAGGTATACATGTACCAAATTTGATAGCTGTATATCAAATGACCTGACCTGTAGAGCGCCAACACACACACACACACACACACACATTGAGCTTTATTATAAGTATAGATATATATAATGGAGTCAGACATTGTGTCAGGAATTCTTATATTTTATGTCAGGAAAAACTCTTATATAAAAATAATTATTACCTTAAATTAAATTTCAGTACTTGCCGTTATGGATAATATGTAAAATAAATAATAAGGTTGTGCACAGTTTTTTTAAAAAAAATATTTTACTTAACAGATCTATTTTGAATGGGTTTCTAAATTTAGAACAATAGTCAAATAACGAGGAACAGACTGTTAATCATCAACAGGAATCATGCTTTCAAAATTTTGAAAAAAAAAAAAATTGAAATCTGCTATTTTAAATTTCAAGTTATCATGTGAGAATATTTTTTTCGATGAATTGTTTAGAGCTAGAAAGCGATATTTGAAACTCAGAATCGAAACGGAGACGTTTTGCTTCGAACGTTGACAGTTGTGATTCAGAATCCAAATGGATACGTTCTGTGTTTGAAGTTGAGTGTTGCGATTAAAAATCTGCAACACACTGAATACGTTTACGCTTCCTTCGTTCCCGTTCTAAAGCTATTTTACGTTCATGTTTAATTCGATCTGCTTCTAATTTTTAATTTTCATTATTCGTTTTTGTTGATTGAAGGTTTTGTTCCGGCCTATGTTTGCTCTTTCATTCCCTTTTTTTTTTTCTTTGCAAGATTTCGTCCGGAGTAAGCTTAAGAGAGCCCATTTTCGATTTATTCATTGCCTACGCTATTTCGAGCTTCAGCCACCCCTAACCAAACGATTTCCGTTTCTAAGCTCCTAATAACGAAAGCGACGTAAATGTGGTATCGATCGATAGAGGACATCGAATAGAGTGTATAAATGCCAGTCGTAAAGAGAAATTTTGCAAAAACGATGTTGAAAACCTCTCTCGAAAATTCAAATTTTTACTAATTTCAGAGCCCTAACTCAAGAATCACCCGGAGAAGCAACATGAAACTCGTATCATTACGTGCATTTTGGCAAGTTCTATCCAACGATACGAGCAAATGAAATGTAACTCGAATTTTTAAATTTTAAGGCCTGATCTCAGACCCTATCGAGGCACGAGTTTCGGTCAAAATGTTATTCGACTCTATTCACGGAGAGGAGTGTTTGGGCGGGTCACACTCGTTTCTAGGTTGTATAGAATCCGAGATATAGCAACTTCCGGTCTGACCGGAAGTTGACATCACCGACATTCCGAGACCCACAGGAACTCTATAGTATCGATTCGACATTT
The DNA here is from genome assembly GCF_947563725.1 of Argiope bruennichi. Lineage (NCBI taxonomy): Eukaryota > Metazoa > Arthropoda > Arachnida > Araneae > Araneidae > Argiope > Argiope bruennichi. The sequence continues at coordinate 126,710,061 of NC_079156.1, forward strand.
ATTTAGACAATATTAAGCAAAATATATACTGCGCATGCGCAATGGATCTGAAATTTTCGGTGTTTAGAGGACCCACGGGGTACTTCTAAGTGAAAACCCCAAGTCTCTAACATATATAGTTTACAAGATATAACGAAAACTATCTACGCATGCGCAGCAGATGACTCCATGGGGTCTTCCATAGCCCCGTGGGATTACTATGGCGAAAATCGAGCTTCCATTATTCGTTGCCTTCAATTATTCAAAACACCGTAACGAAAACAACATCATGTTCTCACATAATGAAAAAGGAAAAAAAAAAACACGTCCAAATAGTTAAAGCTGAAAGGATTGCAAAAAAAACAAATGTTTACATATTATTTTACTGATGTTACATTTCTACTCAGACCCATTACAAAATAACCCTTCATACACAATCTGAACGCTAAAAAAAGTTTTTAGAAGAAAATAATCATAAATATGCACTGAATTTTTTTTTTATCGGCAGCAAATAAAAGAGGAAATTTAATCGTTCCTTATGGGTTATGAGAAGCATAAACAAAAAATCCTAATTTGATCATAGCATAAAAAATTTAGTTAAATATTTTATAAGAGAATCTCATTAAATTTCAACCATTTCATACATATTAATGTAGTTTCAAGTATTAACTCATAGAAGAGGTTTTTAATTAACTGAGATGGAACAGTAAATTTTTAATTCATAGGCATGCATATTTCTATTTTAAATTTTTATCCTTTTTTTTTCTTTTTATCTTATTATATCTTCTTTCACATAATTACACTTCTCAGAATTTTCAATTGTTCAAATGTATAATGAAAATACACTCAAAGTAATAAATTCGAATCAACTGTAGAACTCAGGGTAAAAAAAGTCTTCCCTTACCCATGTCTTCTTCCCTAACTCTGTTCAAGTGCGAGGCTTTGTAAATCATATTTTTTATTCTAATTAAATTGGTTTGAAGAGTAAGGTAAATCAAAAGATGTCACAGATAATTACATAAAGCGAAGACTGATTTTAAATATCAGGTCTCGCATTCTTCACTAGAATCCTCTAGTGTTTCAATTTATGAAGAGGTGCTCTAGCATGTTATTTAAGAAAGAATCAATTCAAGAAGTGAAGAGAGTTCTTCTCTTCAATAACAATTTATTTAAAATTTTTGATCAGACAGGATTTCATCTAAATTGAAAATAATGGATCAATACCATTGCAAACGTTGCGGCAATATAATGACACACCGTGAGAATCACCCTTGCTTTATTCACAATAAATTTGACTCCACGTATTTGCTACAACTGCCAGTAGAATCGGATGAAAACTTTCATGAAGTAAAAGACAAACTTACGGAAAATTCAAATGACATTTCTCGCAGTTTAAGCCGAGATGCCCGACAAAACGAAGGTAAAAAATCTAAATTCTTGAATTTGTCTCCTTTACAAAATAATGAAAAAAATAAAGAGCATTCCTCAAAGGAAAGCAGATGTAACACTTTTCCACAGAATTCCAGTAATGAGCAACCAACGAATTCTTCCGGCAATTCTTATTTTAATCCCATTTCGAATGTTCAGGTGATTGATGTTCAAACTAATGAAAATTCAACGTGCATTACTTCTTCAGAAAGTGTTGAATCCAGTTACAGACCTGAAAACGGCCATCGTGAAACTGATGAAAAAATTCTAATTGTCTCTGGATCAGGTAGTGTTGACATACAAAAGCAACAGGTATCAGATCTTTTCCATAAAACAGCTGATGAAGAAAGTAAAGCGTTTCTTGAAAAAAGCAAATGGCAGACTTTGAATAACGATAAAAATAATTTTATGGAATCTCTAGAATGCGTTATCAGACAAGATCGTTTACATGATAATAAAATTTCTGGACGTACAAATCTGATTTTGCAGCCTGATCTCCCATCTGGAAGTACGGAGTTAGACAATGGCATGATCCTTATGTCAGGGAATGTAATGGATGAACATATTTCCCTTGGAACGAATTCTAAGGCTCACAGTGAGAAAGAAAAAATGTTTATCAGCGTTGAAGAACCAATCTCTAAAAAGGAAGATGACAATTCTGTGGCTGGATTTTCCGGATTCTGTTCTCGTAAGAAGAAATTTCCTAAGACCTTCCGTAGGAAAGATACTCTAAAAACTAATTATCAAACACACACTGGCAACAAACTCTTTGTGTGCGATATATGTGAGAAAGACTTCTCTCGGAAATCACATCTCGACCAACATTACAAAATGCACACTGGCGAAAAGCCTTATGAATGCGGTATATGCGGGAAAAAATGCAGTCGGAAAGAAAATCTCATCATCCATTATCGAACACACTTCGGTGACAAGCCTTTTATGTGTGATATCTGTAATAAAAGTTTTGCTTATAAGGGTTATCTTAATATACATTTTAGGACGCACACTGGAGTAAAGCCTTATAAATGTCCAGCTTGTGAAATGTCGTTCATTAACAGCAGCAACTGCAAAAAGCATTACAGGAGAAAGCACGAATGAAATTATTTTGCAAAGTACATAATTTTTTTTAAATCTAGTATGAAAGTACTTCGAATACTTCATTGAGTTAAAACATTGTCATTTTTGTAATTTTACTATTTTGACGAAGCATATTTCTAGATTTTAAACATACAATTCTATGAATTTTTAATTGATTACTGACGATGAAAATATGTTTTTTCTGATCTATTGGATTTTTATTTAAGTATTTATAGTTTGGGATTTTGTACTTTTTCTCATAGTTTTTAATCCTAGTCATTTAAATCCTAGAGAGTTCAAAACAAATATGCAGGTTCCATGTGAATTTCAATAAAACAATCGTTTTTCCTTACTTTGGTTTTATTTCATTAATTAAATATTTCCAAACGTAATCTTGTCCACTTTTAATATTCTGTTTCTCACGAGTATTTGAGCAAATATTTAAAGCTAACTAAAGACCATTTTTAAACAATGGTAAGTATTACGATATTTTAACTGAAAATACTTAGGTTCGGTTAATAATTGTAATAATCGACCGCACCATTGTGATTTTGAGTTGGTGTAAGCATTTTTCACCTTGATGTTTCATTAAAAAAATGACTTTGTATTTTTCCAAATGGAAAATATAGAACATTTTTAAATTCTGTTTTTGATATTAATAACGAATTACACAAAGTTCCTTTATACATTAACAATCATGTTGAGTAAGATATATTTATTGCACTTTTGTATATATTTTAATAAATACTATTATATTAGACATCATAGTCAAATGTCTCTGTATTTTGTCTTCCTTTTTAATGAAATTCTTTGTTACAATTTGCAATAAAGGATTATTTTCGATAAATTCAGTGTCAATTACATTTTTAATGACTTGTGTATTATCTTTTAATAATAAAGCCAAGCGTGGTGACACGTGAAAAGAAAATTAGAGCTCCCAGCGTTGGCAAATATACATTTTCGAATGTTGGGAATAGGCAGCTCGGAACGAGGTTTTTGAATTTCTTGATAGCAGTTTAATTAATTTGAAAACAAACGAAATTTTGGCAATAAATTTCCTAAGCCAAAAATTATTACATCATAGTAAATTTCGAAGCATAATCCTTTCAATAATACAAGTTTTCAACCTGCATTTGCACTTTCTGTTTTTAACAAATTTTGAACTTATTTTACAGTAATCTATTTCATTATTGAAGTGAAATTCTGATGGATTTATTTTTTTTATTAACATTTCACTTTTTTTTAAACTTTGATAATAGTCAAGATCCTTATGATGTCCCTTATTTTCTGAAACAATTATAATCCATTCTGATAACATTTCTTCTTTTCAAATATTATTCTCTATTTTATTCTTACACGATGAATCAGACAATGCCTAATACTGTCTTTGCATTCCATCAAACTAATGTATCTTTTGCATTTATTAATGCCGGGGACAGAATACTTATTAGATGTCACATGTTATATTTAATGTCTTATTTACTGTTACAAAAATGGCTTTTTTCCGTTTTTCTGAAATAGCCTTTCATTTTATGGAAGGGTAACATAGTAGAATATCATTTCTTTGGAGAGTGAAATTTTGACATATAAAGTAGATATAAGCATTAATAATCAAATATTTATATTCTAGAATTGCAAATAGCCATAGAAATTTATTACTAGGATTTATAAATGCATCTAAATATCAAAGATAAATACTTGCATATCTATTAAAATGTTACCTATTTTCTGATCTCTTCCTGAGATTAAACCAGAAGGTTAACGTCTTCCGGAGTGAAACTTTTAATAGTTATGATAATTGGATTATCATGGAATTATCCCATGGACAGTTATACTATAATTCTCTCATGACTGTTTGAGGACTGGTTGATGTCATATTTCGTCATTTTGAAGTTTGATCACATTTTTACAGCCACAACACTCCGCCTATTAACTCCACCACTTCAAAATGAGGAGTTTGGCAACGGGTGGCAGAATGATCGTGCACTGTGCCCCCACCACGTACAAAGCGATTTTATCATAGAACGGTATTTCAATCGCGATAACCTCCAACTCCAGATTAGATACTTTAATCTACTAAGTCACGTTAGCCACACACATTATTTTTCTCAAGTGGATAAATGAAAATATTTCAATTATAAATAACTCGGTGATATAGTACCTACTACAGTAGCATATATTCGTTTGGGCGATCGTGCAGCTCTTTTCTAACTAAAACTGCATTGCAAGAGGTCTGTTTGTTAGAAACCAAACAATACATAAATAAATAAATAACTATTATATTTTTTATACATTGTTAGGTTTGTTAAAAACCTAACAATTTATACATTATTAGTCTTGTTGAATTCCTAACAATGTATAAAAAAATAAATTTATTTTAACATAAATATGATTTATATAAATATAACATTTTTTATATAAATATAACATTTTTTATATAAATATGAATCCTAAATTTTTATAGCCGAAAATATTTTTTCAAAAAAAATCCGTAATATATCAAGTAAAATGATATCTTAAAATTTTCAATAATGAAATAATAACAAGGCCTAACACTTGAATTCGTTTTTATTCCATTCCTTTCTTTGACAGCGTTTGGTGCCGATATCGTTGAATATTAGATATATATCCAGATAAATATCCACTGTTTCTGTTACTGAGCATTCAATTTAAATTAAAAGTCAAATTAAACACATTAATAATTGCTCATTCGTAATTTAATTATATTTCAATAATTATTGAATATTATCCAAATGTTATTCAATAATAGTGGTGAAATATCTCCAGCTGACAGGCAGAATTTTTGTGTTTAGATTTGTCGCATAGTGAATCCAATCAAAAATGCCTTTTTGTACTTCTTTTCTTTGACTGGCATTTCCCAAACGCTACCCAGATTTCTTGTGAAGTCGTCTAAATAGCCTAGAAATTACATTTAGCAAAATTTCACACAAAATTAATTATATTTTTCATAAAAACACATGCCAAATTTCATTTATCTAAATCGTTGTGTTTTTGATTCATCATGTATTCATGCATTAATGTTGTCAGAATAACAGACGGCGAAGGCCTCGAAAAATTTGTTAGATATCTGCAAATTAAATGCACAAACAGTGTACAAAATTCTATTCATGTAGTTCTTTATATTTCTTTCTTATTGTTTTTACTCACCCTCGAGTAGGGAGACAGTCAAATTTCTTGTCAATGACTTTTGACCAAATTTTACAAAAGTCTTAAAAAAAACTTTTTTATAGACAAAGTACAGAATTCTTTTCTTCTAATTTTATGTATTTTTAAGTTATCCTAAAGGAAATCTAGACAGCCGTATTTCAAAAATAAATAAATAAAATAAACCCTTAGCAATTTCTTTATCATGATCCTAGTATAAGATTATCAATACTTCTGCCAGAGAGTACATCTTTAGAAGCCCAATTAAGGAAAGCATGTTATCTCCTCTGAGCATTTTGGAAATACGGGCTCAAATCCGTTCTCAGGGTCGCTGACCATAGTTCGCTCCTAGCTGCATAAACGGAATCTTCCGCTCGATTCCTGACAGAGCAACCATTTAAAGTGTTAAGATGCGAGCCATTCAATATACAGGGAGTTATTTCACACAAACGATCGAAATGTTAGTTTAGGGCATATTAACCACCTTTAGCTACCAACTGCTTCTATGGTTATATTGATTGTGTTTAATTTTAATTAAATCTTTTATGATTCCTCTAAGAAAATGTTTTTTAAATAAGTCACACATTAAAGGCGTATTATTTTAATAGCCTTTCGTCAATTCTTTTCATTGTGTATATGAACTTTCCTAATGGAATCCAGTCCCTGGACAGTTTGAATTTCAAAGTGAAAAAGTAATCAATTGCAGGAAAATAAATAAATATACAATTTTATAAACTATCAAAATTCTGAAAAGTTTTCTTAACTAATAAATGCCTATTATTAAAAAGACAAATTTTAAAACATTTTTTAATAACTGAAACTTTTTAATATTTACACTAATTTGCATAATTGTTTCCTCAAATGTAAACTTGTATCAATTTTGACATTAGCGTTTTATAAATACAGATTATTTAGACTGTGGTCATAGAAGCTAATGCGGCCACGCACATACTCATAGAATGAGATCTATGGTTTAAGCAGTAATAAAAAGAGAGAGTGAAAGGCACTGGAAGAAAATTTAAGCAATTCTCATACCTCTCAAAACATCCCCTATTATCGAAGGTAAAAAAAAAGTAAGAAGAGCTTCTCTTAAATTAAAATACTTGAGTTGTATGTATTTTTAATAAGCAGCATTGTAATATGAATGCTGAAATTAAGAATGGCACAGTTGAAAGGTCTTTTTTTTTACAAAAATCTATAAGAAATAAAACTCGGAAGCATTTCGATAATTTTTGTACTGAACTTAGCTATATTTCTTCATCAAAGTTATTATTTTAAATCCTAAGACCCAATTTAAATTACATTACTATAAAGAACAAAAAATTATTTTAGAAGGTGATTAGATGACAAGAAAATTTCTTAAAAAAAATTTCATTGAAAGACTTGACTTACTCTTTGGATCAAACACATGTGTCGATGATTTCATAGGATAACCTTTTTTCCGTTGAATACTAAAAGATTACAGCTGCAATAATATTAACAATTTAAAATCAAATAAATAATTGATTAAGCTGATCCTCACATTAACAAAATATTTGCCGTTAACACTATTTATCTCCTGCATACGATTACCGTCCATTATTTAATTAGAAGAGCTCATCATTTATAAAGAGAAAGGAAGAAAGTAAGGCATTTGTACAATAAATAGAAATCATAGGAGCAAATCTATGAAATAATTTATTCTGCCTATGTTTCTGAACATTATAAACATTAGGAACAATTTCTCTCACTAGATTGCGTATCTTTTTCTAATGCACTATTGTGATTCTACTAAAGGCAAATAAAGAATCTTTAAAACTAACAAAAATTCATTCGAAATAGTTAAAAAAAATCATCAAAGAATAAACCGTGCAAATGGGAAACAATGAACATGGGCATTAGCGTGCAACTACAGTAATTAGGACATATCTCAGACTTTTATACTGCAGAAGGACATTTACGGCGATTTTATTAGCCATCAGTCACTGGTTACAGTAAGCATGACCTGATTAATCACTGGCATGCATTTACTATGTAAGCATCTTATGTAAAAGTAGACCACATTAAGTATCCAATTCAGAATCAATTCTCTAACGATGCGTCATCTTTGAAAATGGCTGAGAGAAAGGTGAAAATTATTTGCCTGAATAGTTAGTTCTCAGTAATCTGTATTTTTAAGATTCCGAATATTTTGTGCATATCAGTTCTATCACGAACAAATTATACATTATATTAGTGAGAATTTTTCGTGAAAATTAAAGTTGAAAAGACGTACAAATTAATCTTCCATTCGGATCCGTATGTTTAATGTAATCCGTATGTTAAAATGTAACATCCAAACAGTTTGTGTAACAGAAGAAAAAAAAATCAGAGAAGCTTCAATAAATATCTCCGAAACCTCGGATTTCTGCATAGAAAAAATATTTTTTGTACGTTTTCCTTTAATGTTAGTACGAAAAAGTATTTTACTTAAAAAAGTTATTTAGTATAAGTCAGTGCTTTTCATTTCAAACGGATTTGTCTTTAATATAGACTAGAAGTTTTGGGAACGTGGTGATATCACAAGCACTCTCTTCATCTTCTGCCTCAAGACCGGAAGTACGAAATCTGTCACAAAATAAAGGTAATTATATAATGTGAAGTATTTGGATGCATAGAAATATTGCACCTCTATGAATCCAAACAAAACCCAACATTCACTCGCAATTTTCATTTTATTTCACTGATAAATTAATCTTTGAAAAATGTGTACAGACAATGTTATTATTTAACTATACCAACGACAACACTCCAACATTATTCCGGATTAAGATGCAATTTGACATGAAGAAAGGAAATAAACAACCTATATCAGAAATGCTGACAGGTATCAGGAAAAATGATACCTTAAATGAATAGGCAGAAAATAATATGAGGCTGAAATTACTTCTCGAGCCCTTAAATGAGCTATATACTTTGCCGGAAAGATTTAAGAGAAGAAAATTATTAACAAAAAAATGGTAAGTAAATAAATGGGGAGATATAAAAAAAAATTCTTTTTGAATGCTGATGGTTATTTGCGAGACTTGCAGTGCAAGATTTTGAAAGACATTATATTGTGACAAGAAATAAATTGCAGATGCATTGCTTAGTTATAAAGAAAAATATAAAAGAACAAATATCTTACAAACGGAAACATTATTTAAAATTAAATGAAAGAAAAACAGGAAAACAATTCATATTTATTATTGATTACAAAAGCAATAAAAGATGCTTAATTTCGTAACATCCCCAAAAATTTGCTTCAAATACGATTCACATATATTTCAAATGTACCTTTTTTCTTCTTGTTTTAATGGGAAACTTAATGCCAAGTATGCGAATGACGCCTCCTACAATTAGTGAATAAAATTTCCAAAGCTTCCAAACGACAACTTCTGGAGAACTTTCAGTTTTAAGGAACTATACAGTAGATTTGTGCAGGTATAAATATTTCCTGTGCTATTATCTGATTCTATATTTGATATTTAATTCTTGTTTGAAATATTATTCATTTTCATTCATTATGCTTGCAATTATGCATTCGATTGAACAATTCTATGCTATATTTTAGATGAGTATTTGAGGATTATTACTATTATTGAATTATTTTTTCTTGATTATATTAATACCCTCATTACAGTTCAGAGCAATTATAGAAATATTCAAAATTTGCTTATCCATCTGATTTGCACTTATTTTGGAATCTTCATATTTTGTTTATTTCATATCTATGCACTTTTGCAAATTTCTCTAATCTTACGGAAAATCACATACTGAAAGGATTCAATCTGGTTTTGGATACAGCGCCCTCATAGAGAAAACATGAAGAAGACAGCAAAATTTTGTAAAAAAAAGATAAATGTGTTATTCACAGAATTTGTGGCTCAGGATTTTACTAATAAATTAGTTTCATTTTTTGATGAAAATTAAATTATTGCTTTTTTACACCGCTTGAACTTAAAAAAATTAAGAATTAAAAATTTAGTCAACATCTCTGGATGGATGTCCGAGGATTTAACGGATCCAGCCTCAGATATAGAATTCCACTGCTACGAAACTGAAGACAAAATGCAATTTTCTACCCTTAGAACTCGGGAAATTATTTCACGGAATTTTTTCTTTTATCCTCTTTGTGAGTTATTTCCAAGAGGGCGAAACAGCATATATTGTGATTTTATTTCCATGTAACGAATACCAGATTTCCGTTTCTTGAAAATATGTTGAATCATCTTTGTTTGTAAGTAAATATTTGCAATTATAAAAGAATAATTCTAACTTTATTTATATCAAATTAAATATTGTTTCAAAAGAAATTAATTTTCAGTACTTGTCAACATGATGAGTGTGTAAGGTAAATAAGAAATTTCTATTCAGTATTTTTTTATTTATTTTTTACCTACTTTTAACATGTCTATTTTGAATGGGCCTCTTCATTTAGAATAACGCACAAATGACGAGGAATATTATGTTAATCATTAACAAAATTTATGCGTATGAAATATTTGAAACCGAAAAGCCCAAAGGGTTAAAGATGAAAGGATTGCAAGATTTCTTTCTGGATTTTATTTTACAGCTGTTTTTTTCTTCTCATTTCCCTTCCAAAATAATCTTTCATACACAATATGATTACTTAAGTAAATAATCCTAAAAGTAAATAATCATAAATTTGCACTGAACAAAAATTTTATTGTTAGAAAACATTAAAGGAAACGGAATCGTTCGTTTTAGGCCATGAGGAACAGAAACAAGAAATATTTTAATTTGATCATAAAATAATTTATTTATTTAAATAATTTTTAACCGAATATCATTGAATTTCAAACCATTTCGTAATTTTATTTTTATCTCGTTTGAAATCTTCTTTCACAGATAACTCACAGAAATTTTGATTGTTACAATGAATAATGAAAATGCTCTCAAAGTAATAAATTCGAAACAACTGCAAAGCTCAAGTTAAAAAAAAAAAAAAAAAAAAAAAAAAAACCTTTCATTAACTCTGACATGAACCTTAACCCTATTCTAGTACTAGGCTTTCTGAATAATATTTTTATACTTTTTAAATTGGTTTGCAGATTAAAATAAATGAAAAGTCAATACATATAAAACAAAGAACTGATTTCAAATTTAAAATCTCATATTTTTCAGTAGAACAAAATCCATGATTTAAATTCTAGACATAGGGCTCTAGCATGTTACTAAAGAAACTATCAATTCATTATTTATTCAAATTTTGAATCTGTTTTAACTGTAGAAAGAACTGCGAAATTTAAAAACTCAGCACAACGGCAACAGCTTGAAACGGCTCAAGAAACAGAAATCACAATTTCTTTTCTTCAGTAATAGTTTTTGATACATTTTTGATAAGATAGAATTTTGCCTTACTTGGAAATAATGGACAATTACCGTTCCAAACGTTGCGGCAATTTAGTGACACGAGGTGAGGATCACACTTGCTTCCGTCACAAGAAATTTGACTGTAGGTATTCACTACAACGGCCAGTAGAATCGGATGAAAACCATGATGTAATAAAAGACAAATCTACAGAAAATTCGAATGAGGATCAACAAAGGACTTCTTCTAATAGTTCATATTTTAATCCTCTTTCAGATGTTCAGGGGATTGAAATCCAAACTAATGAAATTGCATATTTTACTGCTTCTTCAGAAAATGTTGAATCCAGTTACAGACCTGTCCAGTCTTTGAAAAAGGATAAAAAGGATTTTATGGATGTTATAGAATATGTTATCAGAAATGCTCTTTCAGATATTAATAATAATGTTTCTGGAACTGCGAATTCAACTGAGAAACCTGATCTGCCACCATTAGATAAAGAGCCCAAAAATTGCAAAATGCAAGTGTCAGAATCTGTAAATGATGAACATATTTCATCCGAAGTGCACTCTCAGGTTCACAGTAATAAGACGAAAGTGACTACCTATGTGAAGGAACCTCATTCTACCAAAAAGAATGACAATGCTGTGGCTGGACCTTCCGGAGTCCGTTCTTGTCAGAAGAATTTTCATAAGACATTCGGTACGAAATATACTACTGAAACTCGTCATCGTTCACACACTGACTATATGCCCTTCATGTGTAATATATGTAATAAACAATTCTTTCTGAAATCAGCTTTCGACGTACATTACAGAATCCACACCGGCGAAAAGCCTTATGTGTGTGACAAATGCGGAAAAAAATTTAATCAGATAGGAAATTTCAACGTACATTGTAGAAGCCACACCGGCGAAAAACCTTTCGTGTGCAATGTCTGTCATAAAGGTTTTGCTAGTAAGAGTTATCTGATGAAACACTTTAGAATCCATACTGAAGGAAAGCCTTATAAATGTCCAGTTTGTGGAAAGACATTCATGACAAGCCGCGATTGCAACGAGCATCGCAGCAGAATGCACGAGTGAAATCTATCAGTAAATTACAGAAATAATTATTTTACACTTCTATAAAACTTTTTTACATTCTTTATCAAATTAGAATGAATTTTAAATCAAAGTTGTCACAATTTTATTTTTAAAATCAGTCCAAGAATTTTACTACTTTGCGGAAGTATATTTCCTGATATCAGACCCGTAAGATATTATTATTTTATTAATAATTGACAATGAAAATATACTTTCAGTTCAAATGCATTTATATCTAAGTGTTTTACCATTGTTTATATCTTTTAAAATTGTTTTAATTCTATTAAAAATTTAGCCAATTTATATAAAAAAATACATGTTCCGCTGTCTTTTAATAAAGCAATTACTATTACTTGTTTTAGTCTTAAGTCTAAATTATGTATTTTCATATTTAATGATATTTACCGTTTTATTTTTTGCTTTTCAAAGTATTTGTGAAATAATTTAAATGAGATTTTTGGTTTTTAATTGGTGTAAATAATTTAATTTTAACATAATGATTTATTAGTGACTAATATTTTCTGAAAATGAAAAATATAAATAAAACGTAAAAACTATTTTTATTATTAAAGACGAATTTCTCAAGGAGTGCTTTTCTTCATATCTTGAAGACCCTGCTGTACAAGAAATATTTAATGCATTTTTGTAAATAGTTAAATAAATATTTTTATATTAGTCCAATAGTGCAATGTCTCTGTGGTATTTTTTTTTCTTTCTAAGAAATTAGCTGAAGTCATTTTATGTGAAAGAAACAAATTCAACGTCAATTTTTTTAATGATTTTCGTACGTTCTATTAATATTGAAAATAAATGTGTGAGTTGAAACATACAGAATAAATACAATTCCCAAAGTTGGCAAATGTGCATTTTCAATGATGGGAATTTCGAGCTCCCAATGTGATTTTTGAAATGTTTGCTTCGAGTTTAATTAATTAAAAAACAAGCGAAATGATGGCGTTTTTCCACCGTAATTTTCGAAACAAAATTTATTTTTACACCATACATAAATTCGAGGTATAATCAATTGAATGTTAAAGATTTAGAGGTGTAATTGTATTTTCTATTTTTTTACAAATTACAAAAGATGTATTTTAAACTTATTTTACAGCATTATGCATCATTGTTGAAATAAAATTTAAATTGCTTCAGCATTTTTATTAATATTTCATCTTGTGTTTTTTCCCATTGTTAATGGTCAAGATATTATGATTCGGCTTATATTTTCGTGTCGAGTATTTTCAATATAAAGGATTCTTTTATAGAAAGTTTAATGATTTTTTGTGCTAATAATGAATGTTTAGTTTCGAATCATGCGTGACTACAAATTATTTAAATGTTCATTTTTTTAATACTACCGTTCTTCCCTATAATGTAATCTCATCTTGTTTCGAAATTTATTGTTTTGTGTTGATATGCCGAAGATTGGATCTTCCAGCTTTTCTCCTATTAACCAATGAATTATCATGTGTTCGAATTATTTTTTTGTGGATGAAATCTCTGGATTTTATGCATGTAACTTGAAAGTCTTTTAAGCATCGTTTTAATTTCGACCAGCGTATTAGTAATTTGGTATCGTATTAGTGATAATACCAAAAGTTCCAAAAGTGACCAAAGTTCAGGGTTTATGCTAAATATATTAAATTCCTGTTATTGCAGAACAATGCATTTGAGAGCAATCCGATAATAAAAAAATTCTTGAAAGTTTAAAAGCGATAAACAGAAGAAACATTGACGAATATATCTCATGTGTGCGATATTCAGTTAATAAGGGCTATTTCAGTTTGTCCCAACAGGAAAGTTTCTGAAAATTAAAAATTTATTTTTATTGGTACTGATGAATTTTACAAAGACTTACCTTTTATGCAATGTCATTTATTTTGAAGGTGATATATTATTTTCTCAATAATTTTGCAGCTTATTTAGAGAAGCCTTTCGGGCTATCCGATCAATAAAAATCCGATTCAATAAATATAGTGGCTGTTTCACTTTCATTGAATTTAAAAACAATGCATTATTCTGAGAGGAACGCTGAAAAAAATTTCCTTTTTCTCAAATGACTGTTAAATTTTCCAATTATGTGCGAAATGGAAATTCTTATAATTTATTTCATCTTCGCAGATTTACTTTTGTATGTATATAAGTTGAATAAGTTCTTATAAAAATCTTACAAACATAAGGAAAGATTAATATTTGCTTCTGAATTCCATTTTAAATTTTTCGAGCGAAATTCTGAAGTTACAAGATTTTTCATTTACATTATTTACATTTCTATAATTCAATATCCTCAACTTCTTTACATACGCTGACGGGTTTGAATCTTGCACCGAATTGCTAAATTTTTAATTTTAAACTTGAAATTGAAAGTAATTTAAAATGAAAAATTACCTTTAAACTGCTTCAATATCCCAAATGACCTCACATTATTATGAGAGACAAAATAATTATAAATGATACAATTTTGATGTGCCATATAATTAGGAAGTTATGTAAATTCTTAGGTCAAAGAGTTAGCTATTCAAAGGTTTCCCGAAATAAAAATTTTTTTGTTATAATTCAAATTTTTTTTCTATTATGTCTCTATTGTGTGGTTTTAAAGTATTTATCAGTAGAAATGTTTTTTACTGGTCGCTATACCGATACTACCTCTAAGTTTGTTTCAAATGTATATATGTGGGAAAAAAATTTATATATATATATATATATATATATATATATATTATAGCTCATGAAAGGTAAGGAAAATAGCATTTTATAGTTAAATAAATTATAATTTGTGATTTTTGATTAAAATTATTTGGTTTCGTTTGAATGTTATATACACATGAAAATGCTTCAATGATTCTGTAACGCAGTTACTTCATTCACGATTTCGAAACTTTAAATCTTTTATTCATAATTCAACTCTTTCCTGGATAAAACGTTATAAAATTGTTATCTAATTTAAGAATAAAAATGCTCTTAACTGGACATTGTACTTGCAGCTTCTGCCTCTATTCATTCCACATGTATGTAAGAAAACATGTGCAGTTAGAGGATATATATACATTAGAAATAGTTACACATATTTTAAAGTAGAAAAGTTTTCAAATATTTAAATTCAAAGCCTTAAGAGATAATATGGAGCTTCCAACTATAATTAATATCTATTGATAGATGACTTCTCTAAATCTCTAGATTAAATGATATTCATAGAATCACCGGTTTATTGTATATATGTAAAGATTGCCTGGCGTTCCTAATCTAAATTTTGGTAAACATATTTGACAGTGGGAAAATAATAAATTATCAAGGATGTCATGGGATAATAATTTAAAAACTTAATATTTATATAAAGCTTATGTTCTGTAAGATAATCTGAAAATCTATTTCACCACATATATTTATTACTTTCTTTCTTTAACGTTCGTTGCACTAGCAAAAGTAGACTTCTTAATACGAACTGTTAAGAAAACAGTCATATGAATTAAGTTCACGACACAAATGCAACGAATGCTCAAAGGAATTTCCAAAGCACATAAAATGGAGTTTTAAAAAAATATTCTTGGATATGTTAATTTTCATCTTCATTCATTTTTATAATCTGTATAGAAATCAGTCAGCAATATTTTTGATAAAGTGATGTTAAATATTTTTAAAAATTTCAGATAAATATGTAAGAAATATTCAAAACTCAGTATTTGACCTTAGCGATATTACTGATATTTTCATTTATTAATTAGTTGCGGTTAACAGGAAAAATTTCTGATTTCTGGATATTATGAGGAAAAAAAAAACCTAAAATCTAAAAAAATACAATCTTGAAAGAAATGAAACAAACAATCTTATCAAGTGAAACAAAAATCTTATTCAGTAACTACAAACAAAGAATCAAAAAGTTAAATGATGAAGAAGTCTCAAAATGATTTGAAATAATTATATTTGTTTCAAAATATTAGACAAACCGCATCCAAGAATGAAAGAAATTGCAGTAAATGTATAAGTAAATGAGTGCTTTCACATTTTAAATTTGCAAAACTGCATAATTCAGAAATTTGATCTAAGTGTTTGTATACGTTTAAATTTTCCACAAAACGATTACATTATGATACGCTACTTTCAAACAAATTCAAATTAAAGACAAGATACAAAATATAAGATGTGTGAAGTCTTTTTTTCTCTAAAGATTCAATGATACTAAGAATACACGATTCCTGCGAATCAAATATTTTGTGAATAAGGATATTGCTTGATCGAGGATAAAATACTAGTTTTTTTCAGTTCCTCGTGCACATATGTACAGAAAAGATATTGTAACTGTCAGTCTTCGATCTCGAGATTTTGGCGGAACTGTACATTTCAGACATCAACCCATGAATCAAAAACAAAAAAGAACATAGGAACTCTATAACAGGAAAAAAATGTTCTAGATGAATGAACTTTTGTGCCTACTTTTGTCATCTAAAATATGATTATTTTTTTAATTTTAAGCCATATTTATCAAACGATTGACCGTCTGACGGTGTATTCTAGCATACATGCAAAAGCAATAGTTAATGCCTGAAATGACTTACATAAAATTCTGTATGCCATTTTAAACTTACAGTTATTGTTCTGGTTCAAATGTTAGTGTCAGTTGGCCAGAAAAAAGTAGTCTGAAATATATAATCTCACTATATATTCAGTTAAAATGCAAGATTAAAACGCAAAGGATCTATTTTTCGTAACTATCGTTCATCGTTGTCGTGCAAGGTATTAGCACCTTTGCCCACGATTCATGATTGAATGCGAACAAAGGGATATAACACCTTTATTGAGTAGCACGCGAGAAAGTTCTGGGTAGACTTTTAGCGGAGACTTAACTCGCATTTCTGATTACCTGAAAGCAGTGACTGAAGAACAAGAAAGATATAACTGGACATAGTTCAGTGCTTGCGTTCTTATGTAAATTGAAATAGATATAAATATCCTAAAGGGAAGGTAGATCTAACTAGAAGTTTTAATGGATTCCAGTATAAATGTATTAATGCTGCTTACTTTCTCAATCAATTCATATATTTAAAGACAAATTCTAATATAAAGTGAGAATGCTACTCCCAAAACACTGATTACACTAATGTATTCAAAATTAGAGGAAGCGAAATTTACGTATTAATTAGTTTTAAAATCCAGATCTCTTTAACTCTCTGCACTCCAGAATATAGTCCTCCCAAAATGATTGTTGATTCGAAACACTGGGGGAATTGATATGGTGAAGACTGGAAGATGGAATTTCCAAAATGTTCTAATTTCTATATGGAAAGGGTGCTCACATAATGCGGGCGAGGTGGGAGAGTTTTCAGCAGAGTCGAATATGATGTCTGCGATGCATTCTAGTAGGCTTTTCACTTAGATGGATGGAGTAAAGCTGGCGTGAAGTGTCCATTACTGATTTTCTCAGATGGACAAATTAAAAAATCGAATGGTATGGGGAGGAGAATACTTAATAGGTCCTACAAGGACTTATCAATAATATTTCCATTTAAATATCTACCTAAATTAACTCAGTCCAGTTTTTATTTTTTTAAAGAAATTTGTATATGTTACATACTAGTATAATGCACTCGAAAATTCGGTTTCATGTGTCATTTTCAATTCATCGAAAAAGAAGGATCTTTTACGTTCGTTTTATGAGTTATTCTAATCAATAAAACAACTAATATATATAAACGTAGTGATTTCTTAAATAACTTATTATACATAGCATGACTAGTTCATTATTATGCAAAAAAGGTTTCTATTTTAAAATCACACAACCTACCATGTGCGAATTTTATTGAAGTTTATCCATAGTATTGTTTAACATACATATAATAGATCCCTTACAATAGATCTTTTACAATATTTCAATCTGATAATGAATGTGTTTTTATATTTGTGCAAGAGGGGGAAAATATATATTTCTTATTTATTGTCTATTATCTATGAAATATGGATATTAAAACATTCATGCAGTTCGATAGATTCTGAGCAATTTTGCTCTCTCTAAGTGTACATGCAGTCTATGATAATTTATAATCAATCAACCCACGCACGCGTGCTTATCGCAAACATACACACACACACGTGCACAGGCACATATGCAAACTCAGAGGAAAGAACAAAACAATTTAATAAAGTCTTCAAAATATCTAGATTTTAGCATCCATCAAGCATCTTGATAAGCATATGACGATTTTTAGGAAATTTTGCCAATCATTCCACTGCACTGTGGAATGATATTTTCAAAGTGAAGAAAGTGAGTAACAAAGTAAGAAATAAATTGCGTCAGAAGAATTTGGAATCCCATGTATAGATCTCAAGGAAGAGAAAATTTTCAAAGAAATTTGATGCGAAAATAATTATTTAAAGACGTGTACAATCATTTAGAGAGCTGCAACGGTTGTTGACTTTCTGCTCTTAAAATAGTGAAATCCATGTAATACATTTCTATATGTTTGAGCTGTTGGTCTTTCACAATAAGAAGTTTCCTTTGAAAATATTAAAATTGGTTGTTAGTTGACACCAGCAAAGAAAAAAAAATTCTGAAAATAATAGTAGAAATTCAAAATATAAATATGTAACACACCTATGAATCATTTTATAAATTTAAATTTCTGATTTATTTTGCAATTCCGTTTTAATTTTTTTAAATATCTGTTGTATTTATAATACTGTTATTAGTAATATAACGAACATATTTTTTTAAAAAATAACAAGTAAATTGTGCTAATTTGTCGATTAAAATATTTATATTTCTATATTTTAATGCCGTCGCCGTTGCCGTATAGTAGACATTATGTTTAGTTCCTGGTCGCCAATGTTTGCCGTGACTTTGCAAAAAAATACTCAGATGACCGGAAGCCACCACATTATGACATCGGTACTTCTTGTCTTAAGAGTTGCAAGGATAAAACGAAATTCGAATTGAGATAACAATAATATTTCTTTCAAAAAGATTTAATTATATTCATGCCGGCCAAATGACATTGCATTTTACTTCAATTGAATTTATTGGGACCCTATCTGAATTTATTTATCGAAACTCTATGCTAATTAAAGTTTATATTCAAACGGCTAGGTACGTAATTGGAGTAAATATTAAATTAATTAAAGATAAATTATCGGGAAATATATTTATGGTTATCTTTCCTTGAAAGTGGAAATCTCTTTAGTTAATATTTATTCATTTCCATTTTTCAGAATCAACTTTAAAACAATATTTTCCCCTTTCACAAATCATTTTTACCCAAGTGATAGGGTGGGAACACCAAACAATATTTACTTATATGAGTAAAACAACCCGTTGAGATACTATGTATTCCTGACAGAATGAAATCAAAAATTTTATTTTATTCAACATAATTTTTGTAAAAAAATATTAACTATATATTAAAGAGTTTTAAGGATCTTAAATTCTCGTGAGGGTTAGAATAAATAAAAAGCAAATAAATACAGATGGAGTAGAGGGTGGATAAAGATATTTGCACTTCAAAATTAAAAAGAAAATAAATAACATGACTGCAACATGTCAGGGCAAGGTTTGAATAATAATAATAATAATAATAAAATCACTGAAGAGATGAAAGCTTTTAAGATGGAAGAGATCAATGCGTTTATTGTGCTTCAAACCGTTGTTTAATGTATTGTTTGTTTTAATAATTTCACTCGGAAAACAAAATGTATTTTTGAACTTAGTGTCAAATATCATCTTTTATAAGTCTGAAATATTGTCAAGTAGGTACTCTAGTGTGGAAAGCAATGACAAGCACAAGAAGCAGAGCTAAACCAATTTATTTCCTCAACTCTGAGCTCAGAACTTAGTAACTGACAGATCTTCTGTTTTTATACTAGCAGGGAAAGTTCCAGAATACTTTTCTGGAGACAAATTATTTTTCTGAAAAGTCCGGAACACTTATCTGGTAAACTAAAGAAAGGCCCAGAATCTTCTGGAACATGAAATAAAGGAAAACATAACTTCAAAGAATTAAATATTGACACAAACTGTGAATCACCTTGTCTCTAGTGGGATTCGAACTTATAATCTCTTGATTATGAGATCCATGTTATGACCATTCGGCCATGGAGAGTCGACTGTCTCTTTTCAATGCGGCAATATTATTTCAATTTAGATGCATGTTAATATGCACTCAGAAGGTGAGACAATTTTTTCTAAGCATTTCTGATCCCCTTATATTTTAAACATTTCATTCAACAGTAAATCCAGAAGAATACAATTTCTTTTAGCATAATTTCTAAAATTATGTAGCCATGGCATTTTGGCGTTGTTATTAATGGTTGATAAAGATTTCAATTAAATATTTTTATAAGTTCTTTATAGTCTTTTCATCCAATTATTTTGTAATTTTAAATGTTATTAGCATGTAACTCACATACACATGTAGCTTTTTAAAACCGTAAGCAGTTCATTCATCTATGCATTTTTTTTCTATCTATATCCTTATACATCCTATATATTGATATGAAGTTAATCATACATTGTATAAACAATATATGTATTTATTTGAACATTAAAAATTTGTTTGAAATTAAAAATGTAACATTTTTTAATCATTTTTAATTTATGTCGAAAACTATTCAACAAATAAAATTTAACCAATGAATAACCTCTTGATAATGTAAAAATATTATTTATCTATACATATATAAATCTCAATGTGTGTGTGTCTCAGTGTGTGTTGGTGTGTTTATTATGATTATTTCAAACGATTCTGTTTATTTTCTTAATGTTTGATGCATTTAAAATTAAACATTGCTAATTAATCGATCTTTCAGATTCATTCTGAAGTACTTTTGAATTAAAATAAAATAGAATAAAGGAAATTAAAAATTTCTAATCTACATAGGGTTAACCCAACTGGCGTAGAAAAATTCACGCATTTGCGTTACCGTAACCTGCGATGAAAATTCATGCATGCGCATTGTCTTCTTGTTGTTGGCATCTGTTTTCAACGGATTATTTTTAGGTTAGTTGTATGCTTTTGTAATTTAATTGTATTTATTGTAGTTATACATTTTTTGTATATGTAATCGATCCATTTATGATGAATCTGAAAAAATGTTGTTGACAAATTCTTGAGATATTACATAAATTAAGAAAGATATTCTTTAGTGGACATAAGGTTTAAACGCTCAGTGATTCTGTTGTCAGTAATCATATAAAAATGCTTTGTTTCTGTAAAAAATATTATTATATTAATTACAGATTAATCCTTTCCACTTTAATTTAGGCATAAATTCTACGGGAGCTTACAGAAAATGAGAGAGATACATATTACGTTATGACTGAAGGCCTTTATAATATTATGAGTAAATTATATGACTATCAAAATTTGAAGTTTTAAAATATTTTGATGAAGAATCTATTAAAGAAGGAATTGCATAAAATATTTAATTATTAAAATTTTAACGAACATTAAGATTGGCGAACCCACTGGTCGCCAAAGGCGGCTAGTACTTGAATAAAGTATTAGTGTCAGCAATGAACACGATTTCAGCATCAGTTTATGAGTGTAATATTTTAATGTAAAATATGCTTAAATTATTTTTTAAATTTGATTTAAAATGTAGAAATATATGCTGCAAAATTTGTAATAATTGAATCGACAATGCTCTGAAATTCTTTATGGCGCAAAAATCATTTTTGTGCCGCAATTCGAAAGTTTACAATCGCGAAAAATGCTAAGATTTTGCTTAATATTAATAGACTCAAATTCTAATAAATATTTTATAAAAATGCCTCTGAGTACCACATTTTAATTTTTTAAAATTATTTCCTTTAAAGAAAAAGACTACAAACTGCATTTTAAAAAATGAAATAACAGTTCGTAGCAAGATTTCTTGTGCGTAATATGAAAGTATTTATTGAAGCATTCAGAGAACATTAAATATATCTTTTAAAACATGATTTTCAATATTTAAAGAAGTGAATCCTTAGCGAAATTCGTCATTAATAATAAAAATAAATTTTCAGTTGTCGAGGAAGTCGGCATAAATATAAATATTATTTGTTAAATAAACATCAAATAAAAGAAAAATTATTGCTAACACTTACTCAAAACGAAAACACTGCAAGCGAGTATTACTTTTGTAACAAGTTGAACTCATTGCAGTCGATACTATTATTTAGAACTGGCATAAGTTAGTTTTTTGGTTTAAATATTAAAAAACTAGAAATGAAACTTTAAATATCAATATAATAAGAAATACTTAATTTTGAGGTAAAGTCAAGGAGGTCAACTGCTTCAGTGAAGGATACTGAACAAGCACGTATTGTATTAAATAGGTAGATTTAGCATCAATATCAATATAAATGGAAAAAAAAATTAACAACCATATACACTTAGATATAAATACAGACTTTTCGTACAGGGTTTCATCAATCTTTCTTCAAATCCCACTTCATAGGTTTGACATCGGAAAATGATGTGTCGTCAAATTTGTAGAATTTATACAGTAACTTTAAAAATAAAATTGTAATAATTCAATTAAAAAAAGTTTAGTTTGATAAAGACTTCAAAGTAGTTTCACACTAAAGAATCATTTCTATAATTTACAGATTGATTTCACTCATGCTTTGCTCTGCGATGCCTATTGCAATCGCTGCTGTTTGTGAAAGACATTCCACTAACTGGGCATTTATATGGCTTGTCTCCAGTGTGCGTCCGGATATGCCTATAAAGATGACATTTCCGAGCAAAAGTTTTTTTACACAAATGGCACATAAAGAGTTTTTCACCCGTTTGAGTCTGATAATATGTGTTCAGATTTTTTATCCGAGTACAATATTTTCCACATGTACCATATACAAACTCCTTTTCGCCAGTGTGTACCTTGGAATGTTTTTTGAGATCTGATTTCCGAGCACACAATGCTTTACAAATTCCGCACTCGAAGGTTTTGTCACTAGTGTATTTTTGATAATGATTTACAAGCTAACTTTTCCATTTAAACTCTTTAGAACAAATATCGCAAATCCATTTTTTTTTCTTTCGCGGACGTATTCCTGAAGGTCCTGCTACTGCAATGCCACTTTTCATACAACAGATAAGTTCTGCAGCCCTTTCGGCGTTGTTACAGAAACCTTCAGAATGCACTTCAGGTAAAATATGGTCGAAGGTAAAATATGCTTTTTGTTTGCCAGATGTTTCGATAGAGACGCTAATCGATTCTTTACTTTCTGGTGAAAAATCAAAATTTGGAAGATAATTTTTAATTGCAGCAAGATTCTTTTTGTCTGAAAGAAAATCTTTAAAAATGCACTTTAGAGAGCCCTTGAACAACTCTTTATCATTATTAAAAGATTACCAATTGTTTTCTTCGAGAGTCATTCCACATTCTTCATAAGGGTTTCCTAAGGATAAATTTACAACATTTCATTCGACATTCTTTTGCTCATAAACAGATGCAACGTTAAATGATGTTGTCGTATAAGTCGCTTTCAGATCTGCTGTCAGATTCAACATTTTCTGAAGGAATTTTTCCCGATGGATTTTCTTTATTGTAATCGTTATTCGCCTGAGCATTTAAGGGAGAATCCAATATTGCTGCATCCTGCTGATTTATAGTTCGTGCATTGTTCGACTTAGTCTCAGAAAAAATCTCATATTTTCTGGTTGAGACAGACAAAAACGAAACATGTCATTTTTTTTTTTTTTAATTTAGTGAAGAATTTATTATTTTAGAGTTTTCACTATCGTTTTGTCGGACTTCTGTACAGAGGTTGCCATGATTGTCATTTGAATATTCCATTTTTCTATCTTCAGCGAAATCATTCTTTTTATGCATTTTCCTTGATTCTTCTTGTTGTGGCAGTGTACCACATTGCCATCGCCCTTATAAAAGGGACTGGAGTGATTCTCACCGTGTCAGCATTCTATTTCATGAATGACGCATATATTGAGCCATTAATATTCAATTAAAAAAATTTCGTGCTTTCAAACTTGTTCAAAAATTATAGCTCAGAATATGAAAGAATGCAATTTCAAACGTCATATTTGCTGATGTAATAATATTCGTCGATTTGTTATAATTAAACTGGATTAAATAGATTAAAGACTTTTGTTTTAATTCGTTTCATAAACAACATGCTTGAACCTTCTCTCATTATATCAGGTTCAAATGAGCCTTTTCGCACGTAATGCACTGAGGAGTCTTGCATTATCTTTTTTAGTATATCAAATAGGAACAAAAAATATCCTGAAATCATAATTCTGGAATACATTTAGATTAGAAGATTATAAACTTGTTATTAATTTTTAAATCTTAATTTAATTATTGGTCCGTAATCTATTCTCTTTTGTATACTTTGATCGCCCATCTTTTTATAACTTTTCATTTAATATGGGATATATTTTGGACTCAAATCCGATTCCTTTAATGAGGTAGTGAGTTTAACTACCTTGTTTCCATTTCACTTCAGCCACATTTCTCATATTTCCTTGTTTCAGAAGAATAGAAAAGATAACTGAACATGCATTTCAAAAACGCATTTTCCAACCGATTAAAATTAAAATTTGGCACTTAAGAGTGCCATATACAGAGAAAGAAACTCGATGTCGACGAAAGCGCCACCTATCGATGGGGAGGGGGATAAGGCGGTGACCAAACTAATGACGGAAGAGGCTTAAAAGGTTTGATTGACAAGCCGAATAACACCCAACAAAAAAAAAGAATTTCTGGTCCCAGGAGATATTGCTGTGTGAGTGTGACACTCAGAAGGTCAACCGACCCACCGAACTGGCCCCAATAAAACTTTCCCTTACTCTTTTTCGAAAACCGACACTGTCTTTGTATATCGCGAGAGGGGTTTGTTGGGGTTAATGGCCCACCCAAACTTGTTTGGAAAAGATACTCTTTGAGTTGGATATTTTAGATTGTCTCTGCTTGCACAGAAAATCGTACCGAGGGCAGCGTGAATGTTAGAACTCGTGGAACACAGAACTCAGCACTGATTAATTATTGAAGTACTTCGATTTTGGGACATTTAATTGCTCTTCATAATTCTGCTAATTAATATTAGAGAATCCTGAAATTTAGAAGGAGTAATTGAATAATTTAATATTTATAGTATTTCGTTTGACGCGACTTCATTTTTAACAATAATTGCGTTCATTAATTTTTCAATCCAGGAGGATCGGGCAAGATCTATGTGCCTATGAAAATGTAAGACCACGAACTCATCCCCAAAGAATGGGTTCAATCCTTTCTCTCAATAGTTTTAGTACTTACAGCGAATTTTAATAAAATGTCCCCAAATTTTCTTTAAAATTTTATAAGTAAATTATTTATTTAAAAAATATTAAATAAGCTTAAATGAATAAGGAAACGAACAAAATTAAGGTGTGTTTTTCAACTCATGAGACGTATTTGATATGACCTGGTGTTTCTGTGTAGCTGGGATGTTCCTAATTTCTGCCTGATTTTCGCAAAAAAGAGAATATCCTAAATTTTAATTAAATGACTCATTTGTACCATATTAAAAAGAAAAAATAAATATAGTTATTTTGAAAATAATGTTAGGATAAATTCTATTAATTAGCTTTTCTAAACGTGGAATATAACCAACTTAATATGATAATGTGCATAAATTGGAAGAAAAAAATAAATTGTAAAATGCATATATTAGATTAAGTTACTCCTGGTTTTCGAAATTTTTAAACCATTAATTGAATGATTTTTTTTTCTTTTCTTTTCTTTTATTTATTTATTGGATTTTGCCAATATCACCATTCATCCGCTTAGCCAGGATTTCGTATCAGAATTCTAGAATGTTTCAAT
The DNA here is from genome assembly GCF_947563725.1 of Argiope bruennichi. Taxonomy (NCBI): domain Eukaryota; kingdom Metazoa; phylum Arthropoda; class Arachnida; order Araneae; family Araneidae; genus Argiope; species Argiope bruennichi. The sequence continues at coordinate 126,735,921 of NC_079156.1, forward strand.
CTGAAAATTCATCTTGATTTTGTAATAATTTTTACTTATATATATAAAAAAATAATATGAAAATAAAAAAAAGGCTACAATTTTTAAAAAAATTAAATCTAATTTCTATAGAATTCTTTTCTTAATATTTCACAATATGTATAATATGGTCACTTGTATTTAACAAAGAAAAGAGTAAAGTGACCGCAAACATTTCTCTAACATCCGGAATAAGTCAAAACTGTTTCGCATTCCTGAAGGCTTATCAGCCATTTTTTTTTTCTTTGTAAGTAACTAAAATTTTAAAAAACGTTTAGTGAGATTCAATTAAAAAACTTGGTAGAAATGTTGCTTCGTTCAAAATAGAAATTATGATTACTTATATATAATCATGAATTGGAAGAAAAATAGTTGTAAAATATATTGTAACACAAATGCCAATACACATTAAAAAACATTATTTCTTTGTCATATAAGAAAAAGTTTTTATGAAAGCAGTGATCAACTTAGTTTTAGATAATTTTTATAATCCAGATTTATGATTGATAAAATTAACTTAGCTTGCTTTTGATCGCTTACTCATAAGTGTATAGTGAACTTCAAATTCGGTAGACATGCAACATTTACTATTAATCTAAAAACCTTATACTGTTCCACATTTTGTGCAAGGCATCTTTCTAATTTTTAATAATTTCACCTAAACAGGGAACTTGAAAAACGAAAGTATTTAAAGTTCAACTAATACAAAAACTTTCTCATTCAGCATTGTTTATGCGCATTAGAGATAATATTCTTATCTAATATTAATTAATTTCACTAACATTGATCCTTATACATCCAATAACTTATTACATTAAGGACATTTCCTTGTTCCATTAAACAATTATTTTCTCATTATCCAAATATAAACAATGTAGATACATGAATAGGAGGAAAGATCAATAGTAAAATATATTGGTAGAGAAATGCTAATATAGATTTAAAAAAAACAAAAAAAAACATTACTTTGTTGTCATGTTGCTGTTGAAATTTTAATCTAATGATAACGATGCGTGAAAATTTCTCTGAAAACTTTATTTAAGATTTCTAAAATAGCTCTCAAACCACTAATACAATTAGCAGTACTTGCACGGAGTTGCTCGTAATTTGATAAATATTAGCAAAATCAGAACCAGAAACATAAAATAAAGCTATTAAATTATATTAATCGTTAACGAGCAAAAAAAAACCGATTTTACACGTTTTTTTAAAAAATTTTTTTGATAAAGATATTGCTTAGTGAACAAATTTAATATACATACATACACATACATTTCCTTTTATGAGAAAAGATTATAGCGATTTTGAAGAAAACGTATTCAGAAATATGAGAATATTCAAATATTAGTAAATAAAAGAGGATATAGATTTTCTTATATCTTACCACCCTTTAAATGAATTTAATTCCTGTAATTATTTTTCTGATGAAATCAATATTACTTTTCCATTTAGAATAAAATTTATTATAATTTATTTCAAAATATATAAATAAGATAAATGCTATGTACAATATCAAATATATAAAACGTTGATAAAAAAAAACGTAAGCAAAATAGCAACGAATTATATACAAAAAAAAGTACAGTTATAAAAGTGACCAAAGAACAAAAAGCTTCAGAAACATTCTTATTGTGCTTTCTCCTTTTTTTTTTCTTTTGGGCCTCTATAATAGCAAAAGGATTCCGAATTTTCATCAATCTCGGATATCTGGGATCAAAAAGTTCTGGCAACAAACAGTCAAAATAAAAGAAGGTCAATTTCTTCTAAATTTTTGTTGCCAAAATATTGGATCACGAATTATTTTCTCTTTTTTTTGCCCCTTCACCGTCCACATTGCGCTTTTTCCTATTTGCCGACGGGAACAATCTTGTCTTTTTACCTCTTCGATAATCCATATTCAGTTAATTTCCCCTCAATATTTCAAACATGTGAGCAAGAAAAATAAGCGATTTGCAAATTTGCAGATAGATATAATCATATACTTGAAAATAGTCCACTAAATTTGTTTACAAGGATGCGGTAGCATTCGCAGAAACAAATATAGATTGTGAAGACCACAGCTGTGATGGTAAACAAAATAAAAAGAAAGAAAGGCGGAAAGAAGATAATGCTGAGAGGGAGATTTTAAGATCTAGTGAAGATCAGATAATAAATCAGATTGTAAAGGGTGGGTTTATAGTGTATTCCTCGGCGAATGGGAAGGGTTAAATAAGCATTGGAGGGGAGTGCAAATTATTTTTCCAATTTTAGGACTAAAATACTGCTTTTACACATTTTTTTAAAACAAATTACATATGCATCGGAAAGAAGATGCCAATACTGATGCTGCTATTTTGCTATTTTTATTTTATTTACGATAACATTTTTTATAGAATTATTTAAATGTGCGAAGTTGAAGTTTTGCGACTTTTAATAAATATTTAAAAATACTTTGAGAAGTCCATGAAAAAATTCATTTGGCAGAAGCCTGTGTTTTTATTCCTTCTACTGATTGCAGTTGACTTCATAAGAAAGAAATCGCAATTGCAAACTTAATAGACTTAAAATATTTCTCCATAGGATAATATTACGTTTGAAAATTGTACGTGGCGTGTATACAATTTTAGTGATAAGAACACATGCGAAATTTCAAACTCGTGTATTTTTTATTTATCGTATTCATTTGCATACAAATACATAGAAAAACCGACGATCAATCTATTGATGAATTAATATTAAAATTCGGGTGCACATCTGTATGTTCGATGTTAAAATAATAAAAAACATTTTATCCAAGTAGCTCTTTACATTTTGCAGTTATGGTAATTAAAGGCACTCGAACAGAGACAAACTTTCTCTGAATACATTTCGTTCAATTTTTACAGAATTCTAAAAGCTTCGTGCAGACCAGATATTGAATTTTGTTCTTCCAATTAAAAGCATTTTTGAGGCACATCACTTTCAAAGGAACAGAGCCAGACAATCGGTATTTTTAAAAAAATGAATTTTTCGGGTTCGCGGAAATCTGAAATAGAAATATTGTTCAAAATTTTGATGGGGAATTATTCATGTTATAATACTTTCTTCAAACCAGGAAGTAAAAAGGAATACAAATTGCAGTATGAATCCAAAGTGAATGTATTTATTATAATCCGAATATAAGGTCGTCATTTTAAGTTATACAGCGCCTCTTCCAAGGAGCTCAACCAGGAAAGAAAATTAATCAACTGTTTATTTTAGGCTGGGTGACCTTATGGTAAGGTCTCGAGTTCAAGATTCGAGACGTGATTTTACCAGAAAACCGCAGTGTAAAGGGATCAGCTATACATTAAGCCTGTCGGGACCAAATGCCCTGCTATTGATGTGGTGCGGGACTTTTCGGAGCAGGTGTCAGCTATGGTATAATCCTCGTCATCTAACCACAATTCAAAATTATGAGGTCCTTATCAGATAACTCTAATGTTGCTTTTATACGTTTCTTTAATATCGCAGAACTAAATTGAGCATTTTTACTTGCATTCAAATTTATTTTCAAGATAGATGGTCATTTTTCAATTCAAGCTTCAGAAACAGAATCTTTCGATTGATTCCTGCAGACCAACAATTTATATAGGTTAGAATACGATCCAATCCAGACAGAATAAATCACTACATATAATCAAACTATGAGACGGAACACGTAAAGCTAACACTTGTGTATCTTTATTTATGTATTTAAGATATTAGCCTCATTTGTCAACAAGCATTTTCACCGGGAATATTTATTGTGTTTCTTTTCAACTAAATCTCTTACGCATTGCTTGATATTAATCATTCTCCTAAGAAAATATATTAATAATCAAACAGAGACATACATTAATTAGATGTTATTTTAATAGCTATGCTCTTGTACTAGCTCTGCTCAAGGTTTATTTGAACCATCTTAATAACCATAATATCCAAATGAAATATATATATTGTTACGAATCTGTGATGCGGCTTCCCAGCATAGTTGGTTCCATAGGAGGGCCCAGATTTTGGCAACAAACTTGGCGATCATTTGGCGACTTTGGCGCCAAAACAGATCGCGCCTCGAGCGGTTGGGAGGCTTCTAGCTCCGCTTCCTGAGACCTATAAAAGGAGCAGCCTGCAGCTGCCGGGGTCGTCGTGAACCAGGTAGTGGTAGTCGGAAGCGGAGAAGAGTAGTCGGGATTGCCGGTTAAGTGTAGTCGGAATCGACAATACAGAATTGACCTTCCAGAGATAAGCGGAGCAGCGACGGAGTGAAGCTAGTGCTGAACTAAGCTGTGCGCTACTGTCTGCAGTAGAGTCTTGCTGTATGCTGCTGTGTATGCTGTCGTTGCTGCACGTCTCGGCTGAAGATAATCGTCTTCTGTGCTGTATATAGTTGTCGTCTTTGTGCTGTCCTGTGTGCCTTCGTGTAAATAAACGTTGTTTCTTTTTCTACTGCCGCCTGCTGATTGAGCGTTCTCCACACCATATAACTCCCACTATCCAAACGAAACCCGGGAAATTTCGTAACAATATATATATAAGGTAACATAAAACTATTTGTACCTTTTATTTCACTCTGCTGTCTTTTCACTTTTATATTCGTCTTGTAAATTACACAAATATTAAATAGAAGCCAGCTATTTTAGTTTCCAACAAAGGAAGAAAATCACGATTTAAAATAATTGACGGAACAATGAAAACAGTTTGAAATGTAATCGGTGATGTAATGTATTGTAGAAAATAACGGAAAAAGCAACTTTAATAATTTAGATCTCTAAAAAGACAATTAAACAAGTTAAATAATGTAAAAATCTTTGTTTCTTATGATAGTTTTTGAAGTAATCGAAGGAAAAAAGAAACTGAAAATGTCGCTTGATTTTTATTTAAATTTTGATTCAATCAATACGAGTTGCAGTTTCCCATCTTCCAAAGTATATATGCGCCATATTTGGTATCTATTTATCTAATATCCAGTCCCTCCCTCCCCAACCCCCTACACACATTTAAAAAAAATTGTTAGTAGAAAGAAAGAGACTGGAAGAAAATATGACAAATTATCACGGAGATTTTCTGTCTTAGACACGAAGGTAAAATTTCCAAGGTAAACTGTAAAGACTGGATACTAACACAATCAGGAATCCTTTAGATTAGAGGAAATGCATCTCTTATTCAGCCGTAATGTGCGGCAATGCAATATGAAGCCTGGAAGTAATAATACTACATTCCAAACCTAATTTTTAAACATGTTATGACTATAAATTATAAAATTGGGATACATTTTAATAATTTATGGACTGAACTGTGATATCTTCTTCATCATATTTAATATTAAATAAATTATTCGCCAGATTTTATTTTGTATAATAAAGAAAAATGATTTAATTTTAGATGTGATAAGATAATTTTTTTTTTTCAAATCATTGATGTAATCTATTCTAATCTAACACATGGGCAACAAAATTCCATAAGGAAAGCCTTATTGTACTGAATAGTTAGAGATTAAAGCTGAAATCATACCATCAGCTTGAAATTAGATAATCATTTGATTACATTGACCCACATCTTAGCCTGCTGATTTCTACTGACGTCATTTGTCTTCCGCCTGTTGATTCTATTTAATTAGAGGATCCCTTCACTGATAAAGAGATAATAGAAAAGGGTCGTCTGATTAAATAATGCAAATGAAAAATGTAATTCATGGTAATGAAGCTTTAGTTAAATCTAGGAAATGACTATATTAGTCTTACATTTATAATCATTAGAAATAACTTTGTTTACTAAATTTCTATTTACGGATCTTTTTCTAATGTACGATTTAGATTCAAATGAAAGAGAATTCAAGAAATAATAAAATATCTTTGCGGAATTGATTAAAATACTTATATTTTATTGGATGCGGCAAGCGGTATTGAGAAAAGATAATACTTTGACTTTTGTGATGCTGCAAAAATAATTTTTTGTGCTCCGATATTTTCAGAAGTTGGCAACAGAAAATATATTTTTGGTATTTTTTTTATTAATTGAAAGTCTATCGGATCACCGCATTCTTATCTTTCCAAGTTCTAAAATTATTTACTAAAAAGAAAACTATTTCAAAATTTTTATAAAAAAAGAAAAAAAAGTATCACAGAAATATTCAACTCGAAAAGTAATGTAAATTTTATTAATATTTATTAAAACATTCATAAAACGCATTATATATCTCCGGCAGAATGCGATTTTCAATGTATAAAGAAACGAAATCCTCTGAGAAATTCGTCATTTATAATAAAATTGAATTTTCAGTTTTTACTAATTTTTCCATTTGGAATAAATACAAATACCAAATTTCAATTGAATTAAAGTAATTGAAGTAATTTCATAGTACAGAAAAAGAATTGGTTGTCTAATTTACTGACTGATTTCATCAATGTTTTGTCCTGTGATGCCAAATTGCAATGGCTGCTGCTTTTGAAAATCTTCTCATAAACTAAACATTTATAAGGTCTTTCTTCAGTGTGACTCCGAAAATGATTTTTAAGGGCATTATTTTGAGAAAAAGCTTTTTGACACATGTAACACACATAGGGCTTTTCGCCAGAGTGCATCTTGATATGTGTTTTGAGATTATCTTCAAAGATAATATTTGACAAAATCTTCACTCGAAGGGTTTTTTTCCCAGTGTGTTTTTGATAATGTTTTTGAAGACTACATTCACATTTAAACTCTTTAGAACAAATATCGCAAATCCCTTTTTTCTTATGTCAACTTATTAAAGAAAGTCCTGTGACGACAATGTCCTCTTTCATGGAACAAATTGTTCTTCTTCACTGGTAGTCATTTTGTCGCTCTTACTTGAATCTAAGGAACTCATTTCAGGTGAAGCATGCTTCTCTTTCAGATCTCAAGATGTTTTTCAGTTCCTTATTTCCTAAAGAAAAATCATTATATTTACAAAATTCAATCGCAATGTTTTTTATTTCTTTTCAATGATAAATGAAATTTCGAGAAATGAGTACCGACCAATATTAGTGTCTCTTTTTAACTATACAGAAGACATTGCTTGAAAATTAGTCCGCATTTAGATACAATTTGAAATGATGAAAGAAAATGAATAGTTTATATAAAAAATGTTGACAGGTAAAAGAAAAAATTGACTCCTTAAATGAACAGGCTGAAGATGATATGAGGTTGAAATGAGCTTTTCAGACTTTTTCCATTTGCACTCGGATAGTGACTCTCACACACCTTGCAAGACGGTGCACCATTTTGACGCTTTATTTATTTAATTTTGATTGTTAAAAATACCTGCAGAGTAGTAAGAAGGAGCAAATTAATTAAACGGGAGAATTCAAATTGAAACAATTATATATAATTATTTTTTGGGGTAATTAACATGCCTTTGTATTAGATGAATATTTACGCATCGAAATACTTTTCCGAGTGCAAATTGTTCAATGAGCTATGTGCCCTGGGGAAAAGAGTAAAAGAAGCAAATTATCGGCAAAAGTGCTAAATAAATGTATGGTGAGATTGATTTTTTTTTTCTTTTCTTTCCTGAAGTGCATGAGTTTGAAACTCATTATCCCATGCTTGGAAATAAATTGCAGATGCATTTCTTAGTTATAAAGAGAAATATCACATTTCTTACAAAAGGAAGCATTCATTTGAAATTGAAAGTAAAAAAATAAGTATTCAATGTTGCTCACAAAACGACCACTGGGGTTATTGGATAACGGGTGATCGTTTTCTGATTCGGGTCTGATTTGGCAAGTGAAATTATACGAAACAACGACAAAATTTTCCAAAGATTCCAAACGAAGACTTATGCAGAACTTTTAGTTTTAAGAAAAACGTGCAGTTGTTATGTGCATGTGCAAATACTTCCTGTGTTAATACCTGATCCCATATCGAATATTAACTTCTTGTTTGAACTTCCAATAGGCTATCCTTCATTTATATTCAATACGCTTGCAATAAATGGCGATTTCAGTTGAAAATGCTGAGCAATCCTTTGAAGAGTATTTGAACAAAAGTGAGGATTATTACTTAATATAGAATTTGTTTCTTTATTCTCCTAATTACATTTTTATATTTCTAAGCATTTATGAAATTCAAAAGTCGTTTATCCATATAAGTTGCATTTATTTTGATACCTTGATATTTCGTTTATTTTATATTTTCAGATTAGTTCAATTTTTTTAAATCTTACTAAAAATCGTGCACTAAAAATTATAATCCGATTTTGAATCCAATAGATAATGTGCAGAAGAATAAATTTTGTAATTAAAGATAAATGTGGTAAATACTGAATTTTTGGCTCAAGATTTTACTAGGTACAAAATCGACTTAACTTTTGATGAGCAATAAATTATTGTTTTCCCTTACAAGTACATGAAATGAAAAAAAAAAAATTAGATTGTCAAAATTTAGTCGACACCCTGCGGAGGATGTTACAGTATTTAATAGATCCAGCGTCAGAGCAAGGATTCGAGCGAGGAACTGTAGTTAAAATGCAATTTACATCTCTTTTTCTTGAAAATATGTTGTATCATCTTTGTATTTCAGACAAAATTTGCATTTATATAAGAATATTCATTTCCTTATTTATATCAAATTATTCTTTCTAAAGAAATAAAACAGGTTGAGTGCGTAAAATAAGTAACAGGGGTGTCCACCGTGTTTCATTACACTTCTTTAAGTGCTTTAAAAGGGTTTATATTGAATGGACCGTTTAATTTCGAATAATGTTCAAAAGACGTCGAACATACTGTTAATTATCAGCAAAATTTATGCTAGTGAGATATTTGAAATAGAAACCCCCCAAACTGCTAAAGATGAAAGGATTGCAGGATTTAATTCCGTATTCTATTTTACTAATGTTATATTTCTTTTCAGTCCCATTCCAAAAAAATCCTTCATGCATGATCTGATCACCGAAACATAACTAAGAAGAAAATAATCATAAATATGCATTGCATTTTTTTTATGCGCCGAAAATAAAAAGGAAACCAAATCGCTTCTTTTGATTTATAGGAAGACGAAATAAAAAAAATCTTAATTTAATCAGCAAAATATTTTGATAAATAGTTTTTTAATAGAATCTCATTCAATTTCAAACCATTTCATAGCTATTAGTGCAGTTGCGTGATTGCATTCAAACAAAATATTATTAATAAAATGTAAATTTTTATTTAATAGACATGTATAATTCCATTTTTAAATCTTTGACTTTTATTTTCATCTTGTTTTATAATATCATTTTTCAAATTCTTAAAACACAGGGGATATTGCTTGTTCAAATGAATCATGAAAATACACTCAAAGTAATCAATTCGAACCAACTAGAGGACACAGGTTAAAAAAAAAAAATCTTGCATCACCGATTCTCTCTACGCTAATTCTGTTATAGTACGAGAAGTAATATTTTTTTTAATTTTATCTTAATTGATTTAAGGTAATTCAAATATTAAAATAGGTAATCACGCAAGGTGAAGACTGATGTTAAATATCAGGTCACGTTTTCATTATTAGAATCGAGTGTAGTATTTAAATTTAGTACAAGGGGCTCTAGTATGTTATTTAAGAAACCTTCATTTCATAATTTATTGAAGTTTCAAATCTGTTTTAACTGTAGAAATTTCTGAGAAATATAAAAATTCAATACCACGCCTACAGCATGAAACTGCTATAACTACATAAATTCCAATTTTTTCGCTTGTATAAAAGTTTATTGTACATTTGTGATAAGACAATATTATTTTGAGTGATAATAATGGGTAAATGCCGTTGCAAACGTTGCGGAAATATATTAATACTCGGTGAGGATCACTCTTGCTGCAATTACAAAAAATTTGACTATAGGTATTTAATACAACAGCGAGCAGAATCCGATGACAACCTTGATGAAGGAAACGATAAATCTACGGAAAGTTCGAATGACAATTCTCAGAATTTAAGTCGTGCTTTTGGACGAAACGAAAGTAAAGGATCAGTGCTCAGAAGTTTGTGTCTATTTCAAAATACTGAAAGAGGCAAGTCTACGAATTCTGCAGGGAGCTCCAACTATTCACAACCAAGGAATCCTTCTGATAGTTCATTTTTTCATCCCATTTCAGATTTCCAAGCGATTCAAGTCCAAACAAATCAAAATGCCTCTTTCACGGTTTCTTCAGAAAATGCTGAATCTAATAACAGACATGAAAATGATTGTATCGAAACCTATAAAAGAGAACAAGCTGCTGCCGGATCGAGTGGTATTGACATACAAAATCAAAGTGGATCAAGTGGACCGAATCTGATGCATGCGAAACCTGATAAAGAACGTAAAATGTCTCTTGAAGATAGCAAATCGCATTCTTTGAAAAAAGATAAAAAGGATTTTATGGATGATCTAGAAAATGTTATCAGAAATCCTCTTTCAGATAATAACAATATATCTGGAAATGCGAATTCAACTGAGAATCCTGATTTGCCACCAGGAGATAACGTGCCGAAAAATTGCAAAATGCAAGTGTCAGAATGTGTAAATGATGAACATATTTTACCCGAAGTGCCCTCTCAGGTTCACAGTAAGAAGACGAAAGTAGTTACCTACATGAAGGAACCTCATTTTACCAAAAAAGATGACAATGCTGTGGCTGGACCTTCAGGACTCTGTGCCCGTAAGAAGAAATTTCCTAAGACCTGCAGTGGGAAAGATACTCTTAAACCGAATTATCAAACACACACTGGCAATGAGCCCTTTATGTGCAATATATGCAAGAAAAAATTCTCTTCTAAATCAGATTTCGACCGACATTACAGAACGCACACTGGCGAAAAGCCTTATGAATGCGCTATATGCAGGAAAAAATACAGTCGGAAATCATATCTCATCATCCATTATCGAGTACATACTGGCGAAAAGCCTCATGTGTGTGAATTTTGTAATAAAGGTTTTTCTCAAAAGGGTGATCTTAAAATACATGTAAGGACACACACTGGAGAAAAGCCTTATGTGTGTGAATTTTGTAATAAAGGTTTTTCTCAAAAGGGTAATCTTGAAATACATGTAAGGACACACACTGGAGAAAAGCCATATGAATGTCCAGCTTGTGAAAAGTCTTTCATACACAGCAGGGATTTTAAAAGTCATCACAAAAGAAAGCACGAGTGATACTAAATTTCAAAGTACAGAAATAATTCTTTTATATTAGTCTGAAGTACCTTGGAATTCATTACTGACTTAAAAAAAAATTGCTATTGCTACAATTTTATTTAAAAATTTTTTTTACGAATTTTGCTAATTGGACGAAGTTCAATTATAGATATTAAACTTATAAGCTATTTTTTTAATTTATGATTAACGATGAAAATGTGTTTTTAAATGTGTGCTTAAATGACTTTATTTTTAAGTGTTTATTGTTTTTAATTTTTTAAAAATCTTTTTTATAGTTTTTAATCCTAATGAGTTATATTCTTGTGATTTTAAACCAAACATAGAAGTCTAAACTCCCATTTAATAAAACAATCGTTATTCCCTGCTTCCGCTTTAATTCATATATCATTACGATATTTTAATTGAAATTCTCATCGACTCATATCTGTAATAATTGACAGCAATACTTCGATTTTGAATTGGTGTAATAAATTATGATTTTTTTTTCTTCATGATTGATTAAAGAATGAATATTTGCTCCAATTGGACAATTAAAATAAAACCTAAAATCTATAGTGAATATTAATGACCCATTTTGCAAGTTATCCCTTTTTCCATATTTGGTAGATTATGTTCTACAACATATATTTAAAGCATTTTTGTAAATAGTTTAATAAGTGCTTTTATGTTAGACATAAGATTTGAATATCTTTGTGATATTTTTTGCTTTCTAAGAAATTCTTTGTGGTCATTTGCAATGAAGGAATAAATTCGGTGAATTCAATGTGAATTTTATTTTCAATAATTTGTATATTCTCTTCTAAGAGTAAAGATAAATGTGTTGATACATGCTGGACAATAAGAAACCGAGCTTCGGCAAATGTGCATTTTAAATATGGACAGTTTGCAGATCCGAAAGAGGATTTTGTAATGATTGCGAACAGTTTAATTAGTTATAAAACAAAAGAAATTTTAGCGTGTTTCCTCAATAATTTCAGAAGAAAAAATTATTTTCAAATCATACTAAAATTCGAAGCATATTCATTTCAAAGATACAATTTTTAGATGTATAAAAATTGTATTAAATTTTTAACAAATTAAAAAAAAATTAAAATTTATTTTACAGTAACATGTTTCATTGTTTAATTGAAACTCTGATTAATTTCACTTTTTTTAACTTTTTATCTTATATTTTAACATTTTGAATGGCCAAGAAATTATGATTCGGCTTATTTTTTCATGTTGAGGGATTTCAATATAAAATGTTAAGGTATTCTTTTATCTAAAATATTAAAGTAAGTATTATTAGCTTTTTTTTTGTTTTTGAATCATAAGATACTAATCATTATTTAAATAGACCCTTTATATAACATTTCTGTCTATTCTTGTAATGTAATTGGATGAAATGAGAAAAATGAGTAAAAGACAGAAAATGAGAAAAAGTTATTGAAAAATAAATAGGATTTTGTGTGACTTAATAGTATAGGTTATATATCTAAAGAAAAACTCTGAAGTAAAAATTATTTTATTGAGGATGTTATTAAAACTATATTATATAAAATGTTAAAATGAATCTTTTTTTACCATCAATCCAAACGCCCCATCTGTCACAAAAAGCTGTAAGTAATATATAAATCTGAAGAGAAAACTCAAAGAAACTTATTTCTTCTAAATTCACTTAAAAAATATGATTAACAGGAAATTCTCACTTTTTGATTGCAAATCATGATGTTTACAAGTCGAAATAAATCGTTCGACTTATAAAAAGTAATAGTCGACTCAAAAGTTGAATATAATTTTGTCTTCAAAATTATGTTATTTGGTTAAAAATTTTTAGTGCTTTTAATAAAATTTATTTTGATTGCTCTGATATGGAATAGCCTTAATTATCTCTTCGAAGCTGTATAGCTTTCATTTCTTTAAAGATCTTTTTGAAAGGATCCTCAGGTAAAACATTGATATAAAGATATATATAACGCGTTCAATTTCCTATTAGATTCGCATTCGCAGTGACAATCAATAAGTCGCAAGGTCAAACGATGTCTGTTTGCGGCTTAGATGTGGCCATACCATGTTTTTCACAAGTGGTATGTTCTCGCGTGTGCAAACCATTGCGCTTATTTGTGTTGGCTAAAGACGGACTGAGAAAAAATATCGTACACTCAATTGCTTTTCGAGATGAATATTGATTTTCTTTATTTCATTTTTATACTTTAGGACAAAAAATAAATTACTTTTTTCACTTTACGTTTAACTTTAAGGAGATCAAACAATGTATATGTTCGTTATGTTAATGAAATACATTGTATTGAGAAAATGAATGGTTGGTGTATTTTTTTTGTTTTTAGTTTTTATCGGCGATCATCGTCTACATTCCTCTTTCTGTCATAGATCCCATTCCCCACACACCGACAATGCATTTTTTAGCAACCAAAATATTCAATAGAAATAATTTATAAGGCAGAACAACTTTTGTCGGGTCAGCTAGTACTGGTATGTGTTTTTTGATGTTTTGATTCTATTTTAGGAGGATTTCGATTTTATTTAAATTATGCTCTATTTGATATGAATATCGCATGTTTTGTGATTAACAATGATGCATAAGGAGCAGAACAGCCTTTACATATTGAAAGTATTTCCTTTGACCGATTGGGTCGAACACTCTAGAAATGTCATAAATTTATTGATCAAAACCACGCATCGGTTTTCATTTAATTAGTATATTTGTCTTTGAATCAAATTCTCATATACACGAACAGGTTGATGGAACACAGAATTAAAATGATGAAGTATTTGTTCAAAAATGATACTATGTACAATTTTTTTTTGGGAGGGGGGGGCGCGGTGGCCTGGTGGTATGGTCTCGGCTTCGGAACTGGTGGGTTCCAGGTTCGTGACCCGATTCCACGGAAGAACCGTCGTGTAAGGGGGTTTGTTGCACGTTAAATCCGTTATGACCAAATGTCCTCCCGCTGGAGTGGTGTGGTGTGGAGAGGGGGGTGCCAGCTCAGGTGTCGTCCTCGTCATCTGAACGCGGTTCCAAATTACGAGGTCCGTCCCAAAATAGCCCTAGTGTTGCTTCAAACGGGACGTTAATATAACCAAACCAAATGTACAATTTTTATGATATAACATTTTTGATATTTTAATTCTCATCATTATCATTTATCGTAAATGTGCAGGCACGATTTAATTCTTGCAATGATTTTAAAATGCCCACATCTCAACACTTGAAAATTATTACATAATCCAAATTTGTAATCAGTAAATCGTACTACGTAAGCCCAAAATTTGTTGAAAAATTAAACTGCAGATGATACAAGCAAATTTTACACATCATTACGTTTTCTCATTCAACGCCATATTCGAAAAAGGGCTTATACTACATTCGAACAATTATAGCACTTGCAAACACAGAAGTTATATTAATACTTTTATCGATCATTATAGTATCCATGGCAGTTTCTTCTTGTATTTTAATTATCTTTATTAGATAGGAACTTTTTGAGAGCCTCTTGATTTCGAGGAAGTTTGACTTTTCGGCTGTTAAATAATTAATAATAATAATAGCAATTCATTTTGAATACAGGGCAAATATGTTTGAGGAATTTTTAAGTAATACGGCATAAATTTCTTCCAATTACATCTATAATGTGGAATGCTTCTTTTTGTTTAGCAAGGGCATATACAGGGAACAGAATAGTGTGAGCATTTTGAGCCTCTTCTTTTTAATCGGTTCTGGTCAACACTAGATAAAATTTTCATTTAATGGTAAAACCGCATTCTGAATTATGTTCAATTAGCATGTTGCCATCTTACGTATGAAATTCGTATACATTCCTTTTCGTATATTTATAAATACGTTTAATTCTTACAATGAGATCAAATTCGTTCCCACAATTCTCAATTATGTGTGCCTTCTAAATATTAAATATTAACTACTGCACGTGCACACAGTCAAACAACACTTTTCAACTGATCCAGCTGGTAATTCCAGTCGTACTTTCCACTGTAACTAAGTCATAGATTTCCTTTCTAGAAATTTGTCTGTTCGAATATTGCATAAATTCATAAAATTCTAGAAATGAAAATTATTTCAAATATCTCAGGTTAAAATACTCCCTAAAAAGAAAAATGTATCTTTTTCTATGTGTCCAAACAAAATTCAATAAACTTGACAAAATCTGAATGAGTTTGATAAATACTTCAGTGAAGTTAGAATAGCAACCCATTTTAAAGTGGATAAAATTCGGCGGACTTCTTTCAATCTGAACTTACTAAAAGACGAGGAATGCATCCGAGATTCTTTAAATAAATACTGAATAAATGATGAAAATTGTTTTTATGCAATTACATAAAGAAATAATTGTATCTCATTTAACGATTCGAATCGTTAAAAAGGACAAGTCCTGACTCGATCATATTATGTAATTGAATGCAAAATCTCTTGTTTTAGAAAAACTGTTTGAATTAGAGAATATGTTCTGTTCTTTGATAATACAATTAACGGTGAAAGTACAGAAAAAAATCTTTTATTAAAAGAAAAAATACTATATTTTTATTTATACATAATCCTGCATCTACTTTAAAACATGTTATGAAAAAAATCTTATTTTAGATACAATCAGAGAACCCAATATGTTGGTCCGTTGGTTTGTGGATTAGTTAAAAATTCTTCCTTTGACCATACTTCTTTTGACTTAAGGCTCAACTAGTATATGTTTAAACTTGAGATAATGATTAAAGCTGTTGGAAAATGAAATTAAAAAGTAATGAAATCTTAAATTTTATCTACAAAGCGTGATAAAATGGCAAGCAGCTGATGAAATGAATTAATTGAATCCAACGACTTTTACATTTTTATTTGCCTTTTTACTTTTTTACTGTTGGTTTGCACACACGTATTGCATTTAATGTCAACAATTAATAAAAGGGTGTTTTTTTTCTGTCGTGTGACTATTTTTAATTCTATTTTACCCTCAGTAGCTTCTGAGGGTAAAATAGAAGTTCCTCAAACACAGAATGAGCATCTATTCATATGCAAGTAGGAGTTGATTCTCCAATTAGCAAATATCGATGATTTGCTCTGGTACATACAAGTTGCAGTTTTGTTAAAATAGTGCTCACTTCTGATTTTTCAAGAAAGATAAATTTCTTATTATAGGTTTAACTGCATGTAACTTGATTTGGAACCTGATAAGAATTTCTATTGCTTAAAAGAATAATCAAAATATCCTCAAATTCAGTGAGAAAGAGAGGTGGGAAAAAATTATTTGATTATGGAACTTGTTTTCTAAACTATATCTATTAAAGAAAGGGTGACTATTAATTCTTAATACTAAATCGATTACGCAACTAAAATGATCCGAGAGACTTCACAGGGGATAACTTACTGCTGCATTTCCTTTCACATTTCAGATGTTATTGTAATATATTCGCCAGGCGCTTGAATTTCAGAAGTTAAAATAGCAAAGGTTCAAATTAATTATGAATCGAATGAGCACGTAAATTATTCAGAGAGATCGCGTCTTTCCCGTGATCTGGGCGTCTTGGGTTCGAGTCCCTGTTTGGGCATGGTTGTTCCTCCGTTGTTCTATCTGTGGGATGTGTGAATGTGCCCTCCTGTAAAAGGGGGCTGTGCAAGCGAATGAGTGATGCATGAGTAGGTAGCAAAGTCGTACTCTTGGCCCTAGTTGGCGCTACTAAAAAAACAAAAGACGCTCCCCTACCGGCTTAAAATCGCTGTCTTCGTAACAGCTGGCTTGTCCATGGCAAGTGCCACAAGAAACAACATTTTAACCGTTAAATCGTCTCGAATTTAATTTTTAATCAACTGTAATGCATAGAGGATTCCCTACAAGAGTGAGAGATAATCGACAAGAAAATAATATATTGATTTCGTCTCTTCATGAATTTTATTTATTTATATTTTTGATTATTCGGAATTTTGTTTAAAGTTGAAAAAATGGATAAATGCGCCTGACTCTATTGAAATGGAATAGCGAGTTATTGTGATATTATTCATTGTTGTAGTTCATCACCACAAGTAGAAGAATCAGACGTAAAAAATAATATAACAGCAACAAAATAGAGTTTTCAGAAAATGTTATTAACACTTCAAGTATATTATGTACTTATGACACTTATGTTTATTACGTATGCATTTCTGTAAAACGAAAGTGTCAAATCTGAACTAATATATTTGTTGCAGACTGAAAAAAATTTCATTTGTACTTTCCTCGTTAAAAACACGAAATTTTTTTAGCATCTTCTAAAAAAAAAAAAGGATTCGGGTCTTTCGAGAAT
The DNA here is from genome assembly GCF_947563725.1 of Argiope bruennichi. NCBI lineage: Eukaryota > Metazoa > Arthropoda > Arachnida > Araneae > Araneidae > Argiope > Argiope bruennichi. Next base: position 126,753,337 of record NC_079156.1, read on the forward strand.
AATTTTAGAAGCAGAAAAATTAATTTTACGCCATTTTAAAATTCAAAGCATAACCATTAGAATGATACATAGTTTAAACGTGTAATAACATTTTTCATTTTTAACAAATTAAAAAATATATTAGTAACTTTTTTAAAGCAATATGTTTTATTATTGAAGCAAATATTTGAGAGTTCATTTGCTTTTATTGACATTTCATCTTGATTTTTATCCCATTGTTAATGGTTAAGACATTATGATTATTTTTTCGTGGTACTTTTTTTCTATATAAAGGATTCGTTTATTAAATATTTTGAGGATTTTTGGATATATAATTAACGTTTCATTTCGAATCATGCTAAACTAAAAATTTCTTAAATGCGCACATTTTTAATACTACTACCTTTTATTGCAATATAATCTCATCTTGTTTCGAAGACTATTGTTTTGTGCTGGTGTACCGAGGCATTTGATCATCAATCTTTTCTCTTATACATAATGAATTATCATGTATTCGAAACATTTTCCTGGGAATGAATTTAATGGGCATTATGTTGAGAAATGTTTGGATTTCAACCAGTGTAGAAGTGATATAGCATCTGTTAGTGATAAAGTGATTACAGGAAAACCAAAATTTTAGAGTTTAAGCTAAAGGTATTAAATCCCTGTTATTGCATTACAATATGTTTGCGAGCAATTAGATACTAAAAAAATTCTTAAAAGTTTAAACAGATAACGATAAACAGAATACACACTAGCGAATATTCCTTATATTATACGATATATACATTCAGTTAATAATTGCTATTTCAGTTTGTTCCAACAGGAAAATTTCCGAAAATTAAAAATCTATTTTTATTGGCACGGATGAATTTTACAAAGATTTTCTTTTTTACGCATTGTACTTTACTTTGAAGATTATATATTATTTCTTGAATAATTTTAAAGATGTTGCTTTAATTCTATTTCACTTTGCTGCTTATTTAAAAAAGCCTTACGGGTTACCAATTTTTTTTTAAATCCTCTTCAATAAATTCAGTGACTATTTCCCTTTCATTGAATTTAATAACAATGTATTAATCTGAAAGAAAATGCTTTTTTCTCAAATGATTGTTAAATGTTCCAATTATGTAAGAATCAGAAAATCTTTATATCTTTGCAGATTAACATGTGTATGTATATAAGTTGAAAAAATCTTATAAAACTCTGACAAATATAAGGATAGTTTAATATTTGCTTCTTATTTGCAATCAAATATTTTGATTTACATGAACAAAAACGAAACACAAGAAAACATTCGTGTGCGAAAATTCAGAAATTACAAGATTCTTCTTTTACATTTTTAAAAAATTCTTTAATTCAATATCCTTAACTCCTTCAATACAATGACGGGTTTGATTCGTGCATCGAATTACTTAATTATTAAATTTATATCTGAAATTGAGAGAAAGTTTAGAGTACTTTAAAATGCAAAATTACTTAAAACAGCTTCAATATTTTAAATGACCTCACATTATTATGAGAGCCAAAATAATGATAAATGATATAATTTCAATGTGTCATCTAATTAGGAAATCAAGTAAATTCTTAGGTCAAAGAGTTAGTTAGCTATTCAAAGTTTTCACGAAATCAATATTTTTTAATTATAATTCAACATTTTTTGTCTGTTATGTCTCAATTGTGTTGTTTTAAAGAATTTTTCAGTAGAAATGTTTTTTACTGGCCGCTGTACCGATGCATCATATGCGTTTGTTTCATATGCGTGTCAGAAAAATTTCAATTATAAGAAATACATGATAGAATTTTATATTCATTTATATGAAAATTTTTTTAAATATTTATTTTAATTTGATATAAATAAAAATATATATAAATATTTAAAATAAATATAATAAAAATTATAAAAATTTATAAATATTTATTTTATATTTATAGTTTATTTTCATAAAAGATAAGAAAAAAATAGCATTTTATCTATACTTATAATAAAGCTCAATGTGTGTGTGTGTGTGTGTGTGTGTGTGTGCGTGTCTGTGTGTGTGTGTGTGAGTTGGCGCTCTACAGGCCAGGTCATTTAACATACAGCTATCAAATTTGATACATGTATACCTTAGAGGTCGGGAATGTGCACCTGGGGTCCCTTTTTTTGAAATTTTAATTTTTAGTTAAAAATTAACTTTCCTGCCAAAAAAATCTTCCATTTCCCCCACCGCCAAATGAGTAAGTCTTCAGTTTTTTTTTTTCTCCCAACAGTAATGAGGCTAGGGTTAACATTTTTGGGCGGATTATTTCAAACAATTCTGTTTATTTTCTTAATGTTTTATGCATTTAAAATTAAACATTGATAATTAATCCATGTTTCAGATTCATTCTGAAGTACTTTGGAATTAAAATAACACAGAATAAAGGAAATTAAAAATGTATAATCTGCATAGCGTTACCCCAACTGGCGTAGAAAAATTTACGCATTTGCGTTAACGTAACTGGCGAAGAAAATTTACGCATGCGCATTTTGTTCTGATTGTTGACATGACAACCAACGGATGATTTAAATTAATTTTAGGTTAGTTGCATGCTTTTGTAAGTAAATTGTATTTATGTTAGTTATATATTTTTTTGTATATGCTTATAGTTTTAAGTACATCGTTTTTTAAGTAGTTTTTTAAACCTGTTTTCGACCGATTATTTTAAACGATTCATTTTATTTTCTTAGTGTTTGATGCATTTAAAATTAAACATTGTTAATTAATCGATCTGTTCATGATGAATCTGAGAAATTTTTGTTGACAAATTCTTGAGATATTACATAAATTAAAAAAGATATTCTTTAGTGAACATAAAGTTTAAACTCTCAGTGACTCTATTATCAGTAATCATATTATTAAAAAAATGCTTTGTTTCAGTAAAAAATATTATTATATTAATTGCAGATTAATCATTTACAATTTAATTTAAAGCATAATTTCTACGAGGGGTAACAGAAAATTAGAGAGATATATATCATGCTATGACTGAAGGCCTTTATAATATTATAAGTGAATTATATGACTATCAAAATTTGAAGTTCTAAAATATTTTGCTGAAGAATCTATTAAAGTTGGAATTGCGTAAAATATTTATTGGTAGTTTAACCCTCTGCTTGGCGCAATTTTTAAAAATCGCCAACAACGGTCTTGCGAAATGTTCAAAAGCAAAGGAGCAGATGTTCAATTATAGTGCATAATAAAGATTACCAGCTTTGGTGCGTTATCGCAACTTGGCGAAGAAGGGGGTTAAACTGCGGTTCAATCTATTTAATTATTAAAATTTAAACGAACATTAAGATTGGCGAACCGGCTGGTTGCCAAAGGCGGCTAGTTCTTAAATAAATTATAATTTGTAATTTCTATTTCAATAATTTGGTTATGCATTGCTAGTACTTAAAGACATGAAAATGCTTCAATTATTCTGTAACGCAGTAAGTTCAATTACGATTACGATACTTTTATAGGTTTTATTCATAATTCAACTCTTTCCCGGGTATAACGATTTTATGTTGTTTTAATAAATTTAAGAGTAAAAATTTTATAACTGGTAGTTTTACTTTTATCTTCTGCCTCTATATGTTCTGCATGTGTGTAAGAAAAAGCAATTGTACACATATTTTAAAACAGAAAAGTTTTCTAATAACCATATTGAAAGCCTTAAAAGAAAATATAGAACTTTCATCTACAATCAGTATCTATCGATGAATTACTTTTACAAATCTCTCAAATAAACGATAAGCCAGCGTCCTTGCCTAGTGCTAGCACGTCTTCCCCGTGTTCTGGTCGTCCCGGGTTCGAGTCCTGCTTCGGGCATGGTTGCTCCTTATCTTGAGTTATATCTGCGAGGTGCGGGAGAGAACACCCCTGCAAAAAGGGGTGTGCAAACGAGTATGTGATTGTCATCTTCATGTGATATAAAATCAGACATTTCCCTCGGATGCTCAGAGGTCCTTACTCTCAGAAGCTTCTGCACACCACCTTTCCTGATTCTCTTGTCTTTCTTTGAATTGGCGTTCAGTCCAAAGGGGATAAACAACAACATAATTCATAATCTTAGAATCGCCATTTGTTTCATATATGTTAAGAATGCCTGGCTTTTTTAATATAAAATTTGGTAAACATATTTGGCCGTGTGAAAAACAAAAATTTTAAAGGATGTCATTGAATAATAATTTTTAAAAAATGAAATTTTTAATATAAAGAATAAATAATGTAAAATAATATTTAAAAAAACTATTTAATCATAAATATTTAATACTATCTTTATTTAATAACATATTGTATTATTTATTTATTAACATGTTGTATTAACACTTGTAGTCTTCTTAATATGAACAGTTAAGGAAACCGTTATATAACTTAAATTCCTGACACAAATGCAACGAATGCTCAAAGGAATTCCAAAGCATATGAAATGGAGTTTTTAAAAAGTATTCTTGGTTATGTTATTTATTTTCTTCGTGAATTTTTACAATCTTTATAGAAACCCACAATATTTATGATGAAAAGAAGTAATATTTTAAAAAAATTGCTAATAAAAATGAATGAAATATTCAAAATTCAGTATTTGTCCTAAGCGATACTACCGACATTTTCACTTATTGATTAGTTACGGTTAAGAGGAAAAAACTTCCTGATTTCTCAATATTATGAAAAAAACAAATGAAATAAAAAATATATTATTAAAAATTATAATATTGAAAAAAAAAAATGGAACTGACAATTTTATTGAGTGCAACAATATCTTATTCAGTAACCACAAACAAGCAAACAAAAAGATGAATTATGAAGAGATCTCAAAAAAAGATTTTGTAATCGCTATAGTCGGTTCAAAATATTAGACAAGCCGCACCCAAGAATAAAAGAAATTGCAGTAAATTTAAATGTAAATTAGAGCTTTCATATTTTCAATTTGCAAAACTAGTAGATTCAAAAGTTTGATTATAAGTTAATATACGTTTAAAATTTCCACAAATGATAAATTTAAAATTTATACAACATTATGATAAGCTACTTTCAAACAAATCAATTTAAAAACGGTATACAAAATATAAGATCTGTGAACCTTTTTTTTCTCTAGAGATAAGAACAGTACCCGATTCCTTAGAATCAAATATTCTACGAATAATGATATCGCTTTCTCGAATGAAAAATAGCATAATTTTTAATTTATCGTATACAGTTGTTCAGAAGAAATATTGTAATTGTCAATTTCCGATAAGTCAAATTTTGTCGGAACTCTACATTTCAGACACCATCCCCTGAATCCAAAAATACACAATTTTTATCATTACATCTGTCTGTCGATCAACACGAAAATTCAAAACACATTGAGCTAGAAATTCGGTATATAGGATTGCGAACAAATTTATAGATTTCGATCAAATTTTGAACGAAATTCGGTCTTATGAAATCTTTTTGTCTAGCTTTTCGAGAGCATGGGAACTTTATAACTTCAAAACCAGAAGTTCTAGATGAATGAAATTTTGTACCTACTTTTAGCATCTAAAATATGGTGTTATATTTTATTTTAAATCATATTTCTCAAACGATCGACTGTCTATTGATGTATTCTAGCATACATTCAAATGCAATAATTCATGTGCGTAAAGACTTAAAAAAATAAAAACTCCTATGCCCTTTTAAGCGCACATTTATTTTTCTAGTTAAAATTTTAATGTTAGTTGGCCAGAAAAAAGTAGTTTAAAATATACGTTCTCGCTATAGATTCAGTTAAAATGCTGTATCAAAACACCAAAGATCTGTTTTTCGTAGCTACCGTTCATCAATGCCGTGCAAGGTAATCGTAGCCTTTCACAAGACCCATAATTTTATGCGATAGAAAAGGGGTAAGACCTTTACAGGAGAGTACGCGAGAAAGTGTTTGAAATACTTTTATAACTGGTTTAAATCGTATCTCTGATTACCTGAAAGCAGTGACTGAAGTACAAAAAATATATACATATAATTGGAATAATTAAGTATTTGCGTTCTTATGTGTATTGAAATAGATACAAATGTCTTAAAGAGAAGGTGCGATCTAAGTAGGAGTTTTAATGAATTCCAGTATGAAATTATTAATGCAGTTCACTTTCTGATACGATTTTTGTATTTAAAGACAAATTCTAATAATAAATGTTATCAAAGTGTGAATGCTATTTCTCAAACAACTGATTACACTAATAAATTGAAATCTAGAAGACGCCACTCTGATATTAACCATTATTGAAGTCCTGACATAATTAACTCTCTCCACTGGAAAAGTTATCACAGTTCACTGATTTTTTTTTTTTTTTTTTTTTTTTTGTGGAAACTCGAGCGGGAATATCTTCGTGAGTAAAGGGTTAAATTTTATAATTGCTTAGTGTATGACAAAACGTTTAAACATTTATTGACTAAAAATAAAAGTTCATCGTATTTGCATTTTCATCCGAATGTTTTTGAAATCAGAATTACAGTATGTTTTTTTTTTTTTTTTTTAATTCTTGATAGTTGTATAAAGAATGAAATAATTTCTAATAACTGAAGGGAGGAAAAAATAATCTAAATGTAGCATTTATTATTATTTGTTTTCGTATATCCATTTATTTGTCGCAAAATATTTTATACTATCTATTAATAGATTTACCATAAATTATTAAGCACAAAATTCTCAAGAACTCTTGTCTGTACAATTTACTTTATTTCTTGGGGAATTTTTTGAAGATTTATGCTTTCTTAATTTAAAATTTTCATTCTACTTTGCTCAATTTTTTTCTCGTATTTAACTACTTTTTTTTCACAGTTGTTGAGTATATAAATAGAGAGGTGGTGGTCATTTTATTTTAGAAAATTCGACCCTCCGTTGGCTTTTAATTGGTTTAATCACTGATTGTGTTTAATTTCTCTTAATCTTTTAACTTTCTCATATACGTTGTGTAGAAAAAAGTATAATAATCGTAAAAAAATTCGAACACGAATTAAACGCAATCATATTCTAGATTTTTGGGAATCTCCACATTCTAGATTTCCATGAGTTCGAAAAACTTTTTTATGGAAAATGTCCGTCTGTCTGTCTGTGACAAAGATAACTAAAAAACGCTTTGACTTAGGGAAATGAAATTTGGTGATCGGTCTTTATGCGGAATTTGAAGATTTCTGTCAAATTTTGAGTAAACTTTATCCTGAGGAAGTCTGTCTGTCTGCCTGTCGGTTCGAATATAAGTTAACACGATAACTATAAAACGCAGAGGGCTAGATGGATACAATTCTGCACACACATTTAGCATCTATGCTGTAGACATCTATCAAAGTGTGAGTCAAATCCAATGAGGGGTTGACCGTCTGTGCTTTCAGAAGCATATAAACGCGATAACTCAAAAGCCAATGAGTTCAATATATTACATTTGTATGGGATTCTATGACTTTAAGTAGAGCTTTTAACATACTTTTAATCTATTGGGAGAACGATTCTAAAATACTGATTCGATTTTTAGATTTCTTTGATATAGCATTTTTATTAAAGAGTATGCGAGAAAGTTGAGGAGAGACCACTCCCGCTGGTAATAATAATCAATTATTTTCCTTCTATCTCTTACACATAATTTGATGTTCATGCTTCTTTCGAAAAAGAAGGATTTCTTCTAAATGAAATCGTATTCCATTTACATAAGAAGAAATCGTATGTGGGTGAGCTATTTCAAATTGCATGTTTTCTCTTATAGCAAAGTAAATCTCTCTTCTAAACTATAAGAATAAATTGTAAAATTTTTCTTCATTTCAATTTGTTTCATTTCTTACATTTTTACTGTAAAAAAGTACATAAAGAGGTATTAAGTATTCAAACAAAAATGGAATTAATATGCAATAAATAAAATCGATCGTCGAATATCAACAAACACACATTCTTTATTTAATATTACAAGAGAACTAGATATCAAGAAAGCAGAACTTGAATATAGAAATTTTAAATAGTCAAAATCCATTTTTTCCAATTTTTTTCCAGAATTATAGGTGAAGAGGCGAAATTTCGCTTGCTTTTTAATTAATTAATTTTTTTTAATGCATGTTGTTTCTGAAACTAATGCAATTTCCGTTTCTAATTTCTTTTCTAAATATTTTCAAAAATATTCTTTTCTAAACAGCGCAGAAGGCTCTTCTAATGGCCGTCATTCTGTTAATAATGAAAATAAATCTTGTGATTGAAACAGTGAAAAGTCTTTAAAATCTTATCAATAGTTTATTTTCAACAATGGAAATGTATTGAAAATGAGTGAAAGAATATATTTTTTTAAAGTTATTGAAATTCAAGAAGAAAAAAAAAAGTTACTGAAATGCAAGAAATTTCATCTAAAATGGTATTAAGGAACATACATTTTTAATAAATTAAATCAAATTTGTAAAATAATATTTTTGGGAGTTATGTAGAAAAATATCAAAAATACAAATATTTTTTTATTAATATAAAAAACAATGGAATTATATTAATAATTCGCATGGTATATTAATTTATTATACATTTTTGATAAGGAATTTTATTTAAATTGAAAATTAATGGATCAATACCGTTGCAAACGTTGCGACAATATAGTGTATATTGTCGCAACGTTTGTCGCAACGTATGTATTAACTACAACGGTCAGTAGAATCGGATAAAAACGTTGAAATAAGAGACAAACCTACGGAAAATTCAAATGATAATTCTCAGTATGGAAGTTAAGTTGTCAGACGAAAGGAAAAAAAATGATCTCATGAATTTGTCGCTATTTGAAAATAATGAAACAATTTCGAACATACTTTCGTCAAAGAGCAAAGGATGCAGGATATCTCCAGAGACAACCTTCAACAGCGCACAACTGAGGACCCCATGTGAACTTCCATATTTGGATGCCTTATCAGATATTCGGGAAATTGATGTTCAAACGGAAGAAAATGCACCTTTGACAGATTCTTCAGAAAATATTGAATCTTGTTATAGACCTGAAAATGATATTCAGGAAGTTAAGAACATTTCACCAATTGTCATGGACTCAACTGGTCAGATAGGAGCCCTTCGATCCCGAGGTCAAATCCTTACTAACAATTCGAAGCAATTTATATAAAAAAAAGGAGCTAAATTTCACAAAAAATTTAATATTTATGTACTCCTGTGAAATATTAAATTAGTGATCAGATTGGAATTAAAAAAATAATTAGGAAAGAATTTTTAACTTTACGAGATGAAATCACCTTAAAATTGTTCTATCATATTTTAATTCTTTTATACTACATTATATTTATACTCATTCTGAATTATTTTAATATTACAGTTTGTGAGAATAATTGAAAGCATTATGTAACTTTATTCCGAATTTATTCGAATAATAAATTCTTATTATTCGAAAATAATGTTGTCCTTAAACTTATTTTGATGGTATTATATATGATACGTAATAAACACACCACAGATTATTAAAATAAGGAAACTTTTCTACTTAACAGTTAAATTTAATAATTAATCAATTCATATTTTAGAATATTCAGCAATTAAAGGGAACACATTGAATTCAAATTAAGAATAATTAATTTAGTGTATCCATTTATAATGAGATCATTATTATTCTAAAACCAATATAAAAATAAAGGTGCTCATTTATATATTTAACAGTAGGAAATGGTACATAATACATGAGACAAAATAAGTCATTTAAAACAATAATGGATGTAATTTTCAGCTAACATTAAAAAAAGTGAATGAAATCAGTATAAATACTACTCTAAAAAGTTTAAAAGAGATTGCCAGCATAATATTGGAACTTCTGTTTGTTTGCTAGTCTGAAATTTATTGCTTTCAATTTCGAATAATTGATTGAGTTTTTAAGATGTTGCAAGTACATTTCTAAAAGAATTGTTCTTCAAAGAAAAAACAATATATTTAGAAAAAAAAAAGGTTCATTTTTTTTCTCAATAAAACTGTTGCAAACTTTGCGTCAATATAGTGTCATACGGTGAGAATCACCCTTGCTTCTTTCATAAGAAATTTGACAATGTGTATTCACTACAAGGACCAATAGAATCGGATGAAAACCTTGAAGTAAAAGACGAACTTACGAAAAATTCGAATGATAATTCTCAGTATTTAAGTCAAATTGTTCAACAAAAGGAATTTTAAATAATTGAACCTTTGTATTTTTCGCTATTTGAAAATAATGGAAAAATCTCGAATATGCTTTCGTTCAAGAGCAAAGGATGCAGTATATCAGAAAAGACTTTCAAGAATACCCAACTAAAGACTTCTTGTGAACTTTCATATTTGGATGCCATTTCCGATTTTCGGTTAATTGACGTTTAAACGAAAGAAAATGCATCTTTTACAGCTTTTTCTGATAATGGTGAGTCTGGTTTCCGATCTGAAGTTGAATTTGCGAAATTTATAAAAAAATGAAATGCATATCTGATTTTGTAGCCGCGGAAAGGAACATTGATTCGAAGATTTCTACTTGTTTTCGTATAATATCCAATATCGAATGCAAAATATCGCAGGAAGAGAATGAATGGTGGTCTTTTAATAATAATAAAAAAGTATTTGATGGACTCTGTAGAATGTACCACTAAAAACATTCGTTCGGAAGAAGAAAATATTTATGGAAATTTGAATTTTCTCTTACATTTTAATTTTCTATCAGAAAATGAGGAAACAGAAAATGACTTGTTCGAATATTCGGGAGATCCACCAAAGGAGGAACGTAATACAATGTAACTACCTGCTGAGGCTAAAAGGGGAACAGGGGAGACGACTGCCAAAATGATGGAATCTATATTTCCCATTAAACTTGATAATGGTGAAGGAGTAACTTCCGGAATGTGCCCAAAGCATGAACAAATTCGATTGTAATTTATGTCCTTTGAAATTAAATAAGAATTATAATCTCAAAATTAACTATTGAACACACACTGGCGAGAAGCCTTTTATGTGTAGTGTGTGTAAAAAAGAGTTTTCTACAAAGAGTAGTCTTAAGACATATATTCGACTCAGACTGGACATAAGCCTTATAAATGCCCAATTTGTGGAATGGCATTCACAACCAGCAGCAATTATAAGGCTCATCTGAAGTTAATGCTTCTGTAAAATTAATCTGCAATTTACAGAAAAGTTTGTTTTACCCTAGAATGAAACTGTTTCAAATTCTTTATTGAATTGAGAAAATTGTAATTGTGACAATTTTATTTTTTAAATTTTTTTCCGAATTTTAACTTTTTTCCGAATTTTACTATTTTTAAGAAGCATATTTATTTAAAACATATAAACTGTTACTTTATAAACGAAACTTTCCTAACGATGAAAATATGTTTTTCTGTTCAAGTGATTGTATATTTAAGAGCATTTTTTAAAAATTTCGTAGGTTTTTCATAATTTTTTTTAATTTTAGACAGTTAAATCCCTGTCCCTTGAAACCAAAAATATACCTTTTAGCTCTCTACCTATTGAATAATCATTACTCATTTTTGTCGTTAATTCATAAATTAAATATTTCCGAATTTATTGATATTTACCTTTAACATTCTATTTCTACTAAGCATCTCAGCAAAAATGTAAATGCCATCTAACCGCCAGTTTTAAATAATGGTAGGTATTATGACATCCATTAATAATTGTAACAATTGAATGCAAAGTTCTGATGTTTAATTCGAGTTAGTAATATTTTTTAAACTTGATGTTTAATTATTGAATAATATATGTAACAGTAGGAAAAATCTGCCAAAATAGTATAATCTTTTTTTCTTTATATACATATGACGAATTTCGCAAGGATTGACTTTCTTTATGCATTGAAGATCGTGTTCTGTAAAAGATATTTAATGGATTTTGTAAATATTTTAATAAATATTTTTATATTAGTACCGAGTATTCAATATCTTTGTGATATTTTTTTTCCTTTCAAAGAAATTCTTTGTGATTATTTTCTATGAAAGACATAAATTCCGTAAAGTTGTTTCAATTTTATTTACAAGGATTTGTGTAATCTGCTTTAATAATAAAAGATAAATATGTGTTAACATTTATAATACAAACTGAATTCTTAACTTTGGAAAGTGCTAATTTTCAATGTTAGAAATTGTTATGAGCATTTATATTAATTAAAAAAAACAAGTGACATTTTGGCATGTTTCCGCTATAATTTAAGAAGCCTAAACATTATTTTAACACCATCCGAAAATTCGAAGCATAATGAATCCAATGATACAAGTTTTAAAGAAATACCAACTATGTGCCACTTTTGAATAATAGCACTGATTACGACATTTCAACCAATTAAATGGACTTACAATTGTGTAACAACAGTTATCATCGACTTTAATGCTCAGTTTTTTTAAGCTATAGTTTTAAATTTAATGTTAAATTAATAAAAAAAAATATTAGTGTTTGGTTGTATTATATTTAAATACAACATTATTATACAGGGTGTTACAAAATTCATAGGAGGGTTGATAGGAAACATCTAAACAAACAATTTTCACCATACAATGCATGGGCGGAGAGCAAGCAGTGAGCCGCTAGGAGGTATCCGTTACTGTCACATGAAAGAATGAAACACCAAACGGGTAGAGGAGGTACTGAATAATTTTATTGACAACTTGTATGACAAAATTACAGAAACCGCCTCCTGTAATGCAGGCATTATACCCTGCGAAGTGGTGAGGGGCGCACTTTTTCAAACACATCTGGCATCTTTCGGACAGCGCCGGCAGCAACAGAAATCCTGGCAACTCAGACGAGACTTTTCTCACAAGAAATCGGGTGAGCGGGCCGGCCAAGGTGTTGGCCCACCCCGACCAATCCTTCCACCGTGTCGTCTCGGGAAACTTTACCTGTACAGTCTTGTGGCTTCCAAAGTATTCCCATTCGTCAGACCATACATCAAATGCATGTCCGCCTTTTCCTGATTACTGTACATCGCCATACCTTCTGAAATCCCCAGTAGAAATGACGTTGTGTAAGAAATTTTGCACTTTATGCTCTCCATTACAGCTTGCTCTCCGCCCATGCATTGTATGGTGAAAACTGCTTGTTTAGATGTTTTCTTTCATCCCCTAAATTGTTGCCTATGAGTTTTGAAACACCTTGCATACATTACTATAGATAATACCAAGTATTTACATTATTTCCAAGCATTTCATGGAATTTTTCCATAAGCAAAGATATAATGAAAACTGAAAAATCTCTTTTTCCTATAAATGACAAATTTTGCAAAATATTCCTTTCTTAAATACTTAAAAGTTTCCTTTATAATTGATATTTAATGCACTTTAAGAATGCTTCTGATAAATAATTTTATATTATGCAAAAAATTTCAATGTTTCTATAAAATTCTAATATTTTTTTTCTCCTTTTCAGGAAATTTTCGTGGTCATTTTCTATAAAAAAATATTCAGTTATTTCAATGCCAGTTTTTTATTTTCATCGATTAATGTGATCTCTACTAATAATAATGATTAATTTGTGCACTGTTAGAAGGAAATTTGTTAAGAATCTTGTTCGCTATACAGAATCTGATACTATCGAAAGTGAAGATGAAGATAGAATTCATGAGCTGAACGAGGAATTTTATAATCGACAAACACACAGCTTATCAGGAGAAATCCCTAACTGGTGTCTGGTCACCAATATTTCCCTTGATTTCAAGGATAATGTATGCTTAGATGTGATGGAAAAGAAGCCGAATTTATGGATGAAAGAGGACATTGCGGATAATGTGTGTATCTCCTATAGAGAAAGAGCAACGATATCCAGAAGATTAGAGGCATTAAACAAATATAGATCAAAGGAATATAATATGTGGCCAGGCTGATTGGATAAGTTAAAAAAAAATTGTAATGCCACATAATCCAGACAGTTTTTACTTTACACAAGACAAAAAAAATTTAGAATCAAGAAATTTGGCTTTACAAGAAATTTTGGATTCATCTAAATATATTATTTTTTTTTCCTTTCAAGTGTATTTAAGAATGCTCATTGTTGAAACTATGGAAGTATTTCTTAATCACACCAAACAGTTCAGTTTTTTTTATTTAATTGGTTTGACGAAATATATGGCATTCAAAATGTATAGCAAAATGGATATGGGCTCATATATTTGTCACATTACGTAATAGTGCGTGGTAAGCTTCATAATGTCAGTCTTTTCGAATTTTAAAATGACATACAAAAGTTAATGAGGAAATCAGAGAAGTCCCTTTAATAGTTGTGGAAAATATATCAAGAAATATCTGTTATAAAAACAATTATTGCAGCAGCAAATGAAGATATTAATTGTGATTCTATGGGAAAAATCCATTTGGGTTGTTTTACTCTGAATCGAATTCGAAAGATGACAGATTTTGTAATTTGAAATCAGGAGAGATGGCATTAATTAAAAAATTGAAATAATCGCATGGCGATGGTACTATCAATAGCGGTTCTAAATTTTTAAACTAAAGATACCTTTATATTCTTATTGAAATCGTATTTTATTGGTACTTCTGTAGTAAGCTAACTTCCATTCTTGAGATGTTTCAGACATTACAGTAAAGTTTGCTCTTTATGCTATGGGAGAGGAGTTTGTAATGCTACTTTTGATGAAATCAGATTAATGCAAATCGAAGTACACATAAATGTACTATCTACTTAAAATATTCAATTTCATGCATATTACTGCAATTATCGAGTTCGTTTGCTCCTATGATATATTTTCAAAAGATTAAAACTAAATGAATGGTAGAAAAAAATTTTAGTACCTTTAAAAATGAAAATTATGTTTCGAAATTAAAACATCTCCTTAGAAATAAGAACTGACATCGCCGTTTACATATAACTAAAGGCTCAATGTTACGTAACATTGATAGGAAGGACGTCGTTCCTTTCCTATTATTTTTAACGCCCTACGTTTAGTTTCGAGATTGTATTCAATTTTGATGTTCTGCTTCCCTAACTGATTCGAATGCATATTGAAAACTATGAAATCCATATTTTAGGAATGCCATGTAAATATTCAATTCATTGAAATGAACTTATGAGCAGTAAATAAACCTAATCATAAATTGCGACACTGCATGCACCCTCTTCTCATCTCAGGAATTGGTCAAGGATATTATTGCACAGTTTTTTTCTTCCGATCGTTGAAATTTTAAAGCAAATAAAAAACTTCTTATCCATTTATTCAAGCTCTGTATTTGTTTCTAAAATTTACTTTATGCACGGACCACCATTTACACAATTTGTTCGCAGTTCTTATTTCTTTTCAATGATAAATTGAATTTTGAAAAATGAGTACTGACCAATGATAGTATCTTATTTATCTGTACAGAAGACTCCATTTGAAGATTAGTCTGCATTCAGATGCATTTTGACACGAACTGGAAATGATATGAGGTTGAAATTAGTTTCTGAGTCTTTAACCCTTTACACTCAGATATTGACTCTTACTCACTAATCAAAACGGCTCATCATTTTGAGGTTTTATTTAATATTTGATTTTCCTTATTAAAAATACCTGCAGAATAATAAGAAGATGCAAATTAGTAAAAGGGAAAATTTCACTAAAAACAATTATATATAATTAATTTTCGGAGCAATAAACAAGTCTTTCTATTAAATGAATAATTAAGCATCGAATTACTTTTACGAGTGCAAAAGGTTAAATGAGCTATGCGCCCTGGTGGAAATGGTAAAAGAAAATTATCGGCAAAAAATTGTAAATAAATAAATGAGGAGAAGGAAAAATTATTTCTTTTCTTTTCTGAAAGCCGATGGTGATTGTGGGGGCCTAATGGTGCATGGATTTGAAATATATTATTCCATGATTGAAAACAAATTGCGGAAGAAGAAAAAGAAAAATATCAAATTTCTTACAAAAAGGAAGCATTCAATTTGAAACTGAATGGAAGAAAAACATAAAAACAATCAGTATTCAATATTGATCACAAAAGGAATAAAACCTGCTTCATTTTGTCCCATACGAAATAATTTGCTACAAACATGATTCACACGTTTTTATAATGTGCATTTTTTCTTCTTGTTTTGATGGGAACTTAATATTAGATATTTGAATGACTCTTTCTCCTCCTACAAGTAGTGAATAAAATTTCCAAAAATTCCAAACTAGGATTTTTCATTATTAGAAACTATGCAGTAGTTTCGTGTACGTATAAATATTTCCTTTTATAGAATCTGATTCTATATTCAATATTAAATTCTCGTTTAAAGTTCCACGAGGCTGTCCTTCGTTTATATTCATTATGCTTGCAATGAATGGCGTCTTCGACTGAACAATACTGTGCGGTTTTTGAAGAGTATTTGAACACAACAGAAGATTATTACTTGTTATTGAGTTTGTGTCTTGATTACTCAATTTGTCTCATTATATTTCCTAGCATTTGTGAAATTCAAACAGTGTTAATCCATATAAATTGCCTTTGTTTTGAAACCTTGGAACTAGAGTTAAAATGCAATTAAAATTATGATTTTATTTTCATGCAATGAATACCGGATATCCTTTTCTTGAAAATATGTTGCATCATTTTTGTTTTTCAGAAAAAAAATGGCAATTATATAAGAATATTCACTACCTTATTTATAAGAAATGAAATATTCTTTCAGCAAAAATCTATCTTCAGTACTTCTAATTAATCTTCTGGATCTTTTAATTTCGGACAATGGTCAAAAGACGTGAACTGTTAATCAGCAACAATATTTATGCTGGTGAAATATTTGAAATAGAAACTCCCAAACTGTTCAAGATAAAAGAATTGCAAGACTTGTTACCGGATTTTATTTTACTGATGTTTTATTGCTTCTCAGTCCCATTCGAAAATAATTCTTCAGACACAATTTTATTACTGAAATATAACTTAGAAGTAAATAATCATAAAAATGCATTGGAATTTTTTTTATCCACAGTAAATAAAAAGGAGACCGAATCGCTTCTTTTGATTTATAGGAAGACGAAATAATAAAAAAATTTTAATTTAATCTCTAAAATATTTCGATAAATAGTTTTTTTTCACAGAATCTTATTGAATTTCAAACCATTTCATAGCTATTGCAGTTGAGTGATTACAATCATAGAAAATAATTTTAATAAAATGTAAGCTTTTATTTAATATACATGTATAATTATATTTTAAAATCTTAACCAACGGGAGGATTCGGATTTAAAAAAAGATATTACATCACACATGCACACATTTTTGCTATTAATACCATCTCATCATTTTCATGCTGTAAATTAAATTTTGTTTGACTAAATGAACTAATTATCGCACTAATTTCATCTAACAGCGTCTTATCTTTCCATACTTTACATTGTTATTTCTCTTTTATTCTATATAATATTTTACATGCTGAATATTGATCTACTTGAAGATAAGATTGTAGAAAATTAAAAATATCCCGGAATCATGCATTCATGCGCTCTTTTAAATACCGAATTTATTTAATATAAGAAATTTAAAATTTAAATGCATAACAAAGGACAAAATCTGAATAGGCTTGATGTTTAAACTTTCATGCAATAATATCGGACTTTAAACAAAAGCTAGGTCTATTTTGAAAGGAAATCCTAATTTAAGATTACGGTCTAATAAAGACGCAAGCACTTGAGTAGACCCTTAATGAGCATTAAAAGTATACTTGTGAACGCTTTGAAATAGAAAAGATTAATCGATCAAAAATTATAAGATTAAAGAAATAAAAAAAAGTTCAAATTTCATTTTACTGATATTATACTTTCCATTCTAAAACAGACTTTTATATATAATATAATAACAGAATTACAAGTTACAAGCAAATGACAATGAAAATGCATTCGATTATATCTTTATTCACTCAAAATAAATACAAACCAAATATTTTGCAATAATTATGAGAAAAAGGAAAAAGAAAAAACTCAATTGATTTTATTATAAAAATGTTATTAAATTATCAATTAACAGAATTTCGTGGAATTTTAAATGTTTTCCTATTTGCGAGTACATTAAGATTGAAAAAAATCATAGAAAAGTTTCTGGCAAAAGTTGGTTTAAGGTAAATTTTCATTTTATGGACAGTATATTTCTATTTTAAAATCTGATGCATGCCTTTTATTTTTTTTTATAATACCTTCTTTCATAGACAGATATATATTGGCTGACAGGAGTTTTTATTGTT
Source organism: Argiope bruennichi (assembly GCF_947563725.1). NCBI lineage: Eukaryota > Metazoa > Arthropoda > Arachnida > Araneae > Araneidae > Argiope > Argiope bruennichi. The sequence continues at coordinate 126,771,484 of NC_079156.1, forward strand.
GAAATGAAACATCAATATACACTCAAAGTAATAACTTCGAATCAATCGTGGAATTCAGGTTAAAAGCAATTTTCCTTTTTCTAGGTTTCTATGCTATCTCTGCGAGGGTAATAAGCATTCTAGATCATAATCTTTATTTCTTTTAATTCAGTTTCTATCCAGATTAAGATAAGGATATCACAAATAAACACATGAAGAGAATGTGGATTTTAAAAATTAGACACTGGATATTTGAATTTAGGGCAAAGGGCTCTAGCACGTTATTTAATAAATGAAACATTCATAATTTATTCATCGTGGAATATACTGTAACTATAACCATAAGTACAAAATGCAAATCTCATCAACAACGTCTACAGCAATAAACTGTAGAGGAAAAGAAAATCTACGTTTTTCACCTGTTTAAGAATTATTTTAAAAAATCTGATAAGTCGGAATTTTATTTTTGTTGGAAATTAATGGCTCGATACTTTTGCCAAATTTGTCGCAGAGTACTGACTTACGGTGAGCATCATCCTTGCGTATTTTATAAGAATGATGACAACGTGTATTCACTGCCAACGACAGGGAATTTAGATGAAGATAATGAAGAAGCCAAAGACAAATGTACGGAAAATTCGAATGAGAATTCTTTGTATTTAAGTCAGTCTTTCCAACAAAAGGAAAATAAAGAATCTGAGCTGATTAATTTATCGCTGTATCAACATAATGAAGAATTTAAGCCGCTTCCTACAAAAGTAAACAAGTACAGGATTTCTGCAGAGTGCTCCGACAATGCACAACTAAGTGATCCTTGTGATATTTTTTATTTTAATTACATTTCAGATGCTCAGGCGACGGAAGTGCAAGGCAAAGGAAACACATCTTTTACAGTTTCTTCAGAAAACTTTGAATCTGCTCATAGACTTGAAATCGTCCATCGTGAAGCTTATGAAAAAACGACAGTTTCAGCCGGATCAAGTGGGTTTCAGATACAAAATCATAGTGCATCAGGTGTATCAGACCTGCTCAATGTAACAACTGATGAAGAATATAAAACGTCTCTTGAAAATAGCAAATGGCAAACTTTGAATTACGATAAAAAAAATTTATTGATTCTCTAGAATGTGTCGTCAAAACAGGTCATTCAGAAAGTAAAAGTATTTCTGGAAATGAAAATTTGATTTTGAAGAGTGTCTTAGAGAGTGTAAATCATAAAAATATTTCACCTGAAATGCATTCTCAAGGTCACAATAATAAGAAAAAAAGGACTACCGACTTGAAGATACCTATCTCTACCAAGGAGGATGACAATGCTGTGGCTGGTCCTTCCGCATTCTGTTCTGGTAAGAAGAAATTTCCTAAAGACTTCAGTAAGAAAGATACTCCTAAAACGAATTATCGAACACACACTGGCGACAGACTCTTCATGTGTGATATTTGTAAGAAACAATTCTCCCGGAAATCACATCGCGATTTACATCACAGAAGCCACACTGGCGAAACGCCTTATGAATGCGAGGTATGCGGAAAAAAATTTAATCACCAAAGAAGTCGCGACAGACATTATCGAACCCACACCGGTGACAGACCTTACGTGTGCTACGTCTGCAATAAAGGTTTTGCTCAAAATTATAATCTTAAGAATCATGTTAGGATTCACACTGGCGAAAAGCCTTTTGTATGTGATGTTTGTAATGAAGCTTTCGCTGAAAAGGGTACTCTTAAAAAACATACTCGTACCCACACTGGAGAAAAGCCTTTTGTATGTGATGTTTGTAATGAAGCTTTCGCTCAAAAGGGTACTCTTAAAACACATGCTCGTACCCACACTGGAGAAAAGCCTTACAAGTGTCCATTTTGTGGAAAAGCTTTCACTAAAAGCAGCGGTTGTTACAGGCATCAGAGGAGCGCGCATAAGTGAAATCAGCTTGTAAGCGACAGAAATAATTCTTTTAATCTTGTATGAAACTATTTTACATTCTTAATCGAATTGAAACAATTTTAGTTCAGAATGCTTAAAATTTTATTTTTAAAATTACTGTAAGAATTTTACTACTTAGACGAAGCATATTTCCTGATATCGAAACTGTAAGTGACTACTATTATGTTAATAATTGACAATGAAAATATATTTTCAGTTCAAATGCATTTATATCTGAGTGTATGAATATTGCTTATATTTTTTAAATCCTAATAAAAATTTTAACACAATTATATTAAAAATGCATTTTATCCTCTCTTGAAATAAAATTATTTTGTTTTTGATTTTCGCTTAATATTAAATATTTCCAAATTTAATGGTATCGACAGTTTCATTTATAGTTTTTCAGAGTATTTCGGAAAACATTTTAATGCTAACTTAGTACTGGTTTTAAATAATGGTACGTAATACGATATTTAAACTGAAAAAATTACTTGTGTGCGGTAAATAATTGTAATAATCGATAAATTAATGTAAACAACACTTTTTTTTAATTTGATGTTTTGTTAATGAATAATATTTGCTGCAATTGGAAAATATAGATAAAACAAAAATCTACTTTTAATAGAAATGACGAATTTCGCAAGGAGTACCGTTCTTCATATCTTGAAAATCGTTCTCTACAAGAGATATTTAATGCATTTTTGTAAAAAGTTAATATATATTTTTATATTAGATCTAAGATATCAATATCTCTGTGATATATTGTTTTTCCTTTCTAAGAAATTCTTTGGAGTCATTTTCTATGAAATAAATAAATTCAATAACAGTTTTTTTCCAATTATTTGAGTAATGCCTTTTAGTACTTAAGATAAACATGTGAGTAGACACATGCAGGAATTGCAAAATTTGCATATTTGTCTACTGTACATTTTCAATGCGGGGAATTTGGAGGACCAGCCGGTGTTTTTGAAATTTTGGTAGCAATTTAATTAATTTTACAACACACGTCATTTTGGCAATAAATTTCCAATGCAAAAAATTGTTTTTACAACATACCAAAATTCGAAGCATAATCATTTCAATGATAAGTTTCAGACGCGTCATTGTATTTTCTATTTTTAACAAATTAAACAAACATGTTTTAAACTTATTTTACATTAATATGTTTCATTGTTGAAGTGAAAATCTGATTATTTTCATTTTTCTTAACTTTTTATCTTGTATTTTTCTATTGCTAATGTTCTAATTATTATGATTCGGCGGATTTTGCGTGTTGTGTTTTTTTTAATGTAAGGTATTCTTTTATAAAAATTTTTGAAGATTTTTTTTTGTAATTATAATTAAAGTTTTGTTTCGAATCATGCGGCACCTAAAATTATTTAATTGTACCCATTTTTAATACTGCTGCCCTATCTCTTAATATAATTTCATCTTGTTTCAAAAACAATTGTTTTGTGTTGATGTGCCGGGGTATTTGATCTTTAGTCATTTCCCCTCAAAGCTAACTAATTCTATATATTCAAATCATTTTCCTGGGAATGAATTCATTGGTCTTTATGTGTTCAACTTGAGAGTCTTTTAAGCATCGCTTTGATTCGACCAGCATATTAGTTATATAGCATCGTTAAACTATTAGGGATTGAAAACTATTTTAATATGCAGAATTTTTATACTGCTACATTTTCTTATAATATAATCTCACCTTGTTTCGAAGAATATTGTTTTGTGCTGATGTGCCGAGGCATTTTATCGTCATTCCTTTCTCCTAAACATTAATGAATTATCATTTCTTCGGATCATTTTCCTGGGAATGCATTAATTGGGCTTTATGTATTTAACTTGAAACTCCTTTAAGCATCGCTTGGATTTCAACCAACTTATTAGTGGTATAGTAACGTGTTAGTGATAAATTGAATGCAAGGAAACGAAATCTCCAAGTTTTAAGCCAGTGGTTCTTAACCTTTTTAAGCCGCGACCCAAATTTGAGAAATATGTTTATGTCGCGACTCAAAAAAAAGTCAAAATTTTTTCATTGCTTTATTTTAGATCGTATTTTTAAAAAATGTTCAATCCTACTATGATGATTTTTTTTAACTTACAATTTTTTTATTTATTTTTTTAATAATAAAGATAAACAAAAGTACTTTTCGATCCAAGGAAAATTTAATTAATAATCAAGTGTTTTTAATAATTTTTATTGACCAAATTAAAATATATTTATAACTTTTTGAAAATAATTGACATTTTAACTTATTCCTAAAAGAAAAAGAAATATCAATACATATGTTAAGTCCCATAGGTTAAGAACCGCTGTTTTAAGCTAAAGATACTCTATTCCTGTTATCAGACCAATGTATTTGCGAGCAATCCGGTTATTAAAAAAACTGATGAATGTTAAAAACAATAATGATTTGTTGGAAATTTTTTGGTCGGCATATAAAAAATGTGTATTTACTTTTTAGATTATGATTTTGGCTGTAATTAATAATGCATTGTAATTTGATAAAAATTATAAAAAAATTTTATTAATTAATTTTTGAACAGAATCCGAGTGAATTTGAAATTGTCTTTTCAGAAGTTTTCTTTTCTGTGTCATTGTTAATCCAATTAAATTGCATTAAACCTTGGTGTTAAGTTCATATATATGATGTATGAGGTTATGCATGAAATGTGTGCGTGCGTTTTTCATAAAGAAATATATTTGAATTTTTTTAGTTTCTTCGATATACTGGCAGAATCATTTGACATTAAAATTTATATCCTTGAATTGATTAGATATTTTTTCAACATTCCTTCGAATCAAACTAATAGAATGGAGTAAAGTAATATTCCGCGTCAATTCTAAGGTTATCTTTAAATAAAATCTGATATAAAAATTGTATCAGCATTAATTTAATCTATTTCAAATTATATTTTTTCAGTCGAACTTACGATTGTTTATAAATCCCAGAATATGTTTTTGAACAGGCAAAAATATTTTCCGTTTTTTTTTATATTTCAGAGATACGCTTCTATTGTTTACATCTTATTATATAAAGAAATAGAAAAAAGGAAAAAAGTTTTCTATTAAGACTTTTTTTATTTAATTATTGAAATGTATTAACATGACAGATGCCAAACGACGAATTTCGATCAAGGATACCTCGTATGCAGAGTTTTCTAAACAAAACCTGTTTAACTAATATAATTTTTTTAATAATTACTTTTTGTACTTCTTTTTGTAAATTCTTTTGCAAATAAAGGAAAATTTAAAATGCTTCGCAGAAAATTACACAAATCTCGTTTGTGTAATTATTACACAAATCACACAAGGCTCGTTTTAAACATTAGATGTCGGATATTATATTAGAATCTGATAACAATCTTAAAATTAAGGTAGATGTTTTAGCACGTTTTTAATGTAATATTCATTCATTAAATATAATTTAAATGTATCAAAATTATCATTTTTATAATTAATCAAAACATTGCGACTATGTTCTTATACTGCTGGAATCAATTGAAACCTTGATTTCTTTTTATTAATATTTACTGAATATTTTTGATTATACGAAAAATTAACAGCCTGATTTCTATGTCGGTCATGCGATGGAATATTGATCTCCGGCAAGATTCACCCTTGAAATTTGCACAAAAACATTACTTATATTCTCCTCTCTGATCAGAAGAATCAGTACTAATTCAAAATTAATGAATAATCTTGATAATTTCAATTTAGATTCTATTCTATATTTTTGAACGAATGAAGATCGATCTAAAGAAAATACTTGGATGATTGTGAAATGTTGCTTAGAGACTAAACGACAGTCTTTTAATATATATAAAATGCTTTTTATGAGTTCCTTAGTGTACAATACAACGAATATTTTTAAATAATTTTTTTTAAAATTGCGATTTTTATTGCGCATTCTGTTTTCTCAGCAGACAATAAGGAACCAGTTAATGAAAATGATCAAAGTGTCAGGAGGACTAGCAGACGATCTGATGTAAGTATCAAAACACTGATTCCTCGACGCGCCCGAAGGCGCACGGATAAAAAAATTGAATAACCGGACTGCCACTATAGCAATTGGAATTGTGGTTGAGTTGTAAGGGTCATTACTGGCCACGATACAACACTTCCCTAAGGAAGTATGTCCCGTCATCTATGGGAGGTGCAGACCCATACCTTTTCGTTCACCCACAAAGGTGACGAGAACCTACCACCAGGTTTCTCAACCTCAATTCCGAGGTACCTCTCAGGTTGGGGGGGGGGATTGATGCAAATATCAGGAGTGCTAGTAGTTTTATCTAGTGTAAACTCAATGGTTCAAAGTAAGGATGAGGATAAGATTGCCAATATAATTAATTCTACTTACCTTACCCTTAGTTACATTACATAATGCAAATTTTGTAGTACTTTTTAAAATGCGTAATATAAAAGCAGAATTAACATGTTGTTATTGTGGTAAACAATTCAGTGGAAAAATAGGTTTTGACAATCATTGTAGAATACAATTTGGTGGAAAGCCAGTTGTGTGCAGTGAATGTGCAGTAAAGAGAAATTTTCTCAAAAATAAGTCACTTCAAGCCTCACAGAATAGACATTGGCGTGTAGCCCTTTCTTGTGCTATATACGAGAAAAAGAATTCGTTCCGAAAGCAGATTTGGTCCATCATCATCGGTCATGAGAAGGGTATAAGCCTTTTCTGTGTGATGTGTGTAACAAGAATTATTGTCAACATTACAATCTTATGGTACATGTCAGGACACACACAGGAGAAAGGCCTTGTAAATGGCCAGTTTATGAAGATACTTTCACAAACAGCAGTAATTACATCTGGCATCATAGGAAAAAACAGCTACTTAAACCAACTTGAAACGAACATTAGTTCAAATTTGAATACACCACTTCATTTATTGTAATGCTCGAATGACGACATCTGCACTTCAATAAACATTTAAATATCACGTGAAAGATACCAAATGTGAAAAACCATTCGGTTAAATATGAAAAGGCCCAGGAAAAAATATATTTCCGTATTTTGTATCACTGATATTTTATTTATTCATAGTCATTCATTATTTATTCATTTTATTTATTGATATTTATTCATAGTTATATTCCAAAACAACCGTTCATTCCACATCTGATTATTGAAATAGAGTTTAGAAGTAAATAATCATAATCTTATTTTTTATGTAATAAAAGAAGAAAAGAACAGAAATCGTTTCCTTTAAAGGTTATAATTAGTAGAAATAAATAACTCCAAAACAGATTTTCTTATAAAAATATTAATGAAATTATTTTTACAGAATCTCATTGAATTTCAAATATTTCATATTTTTTATTGTAGAGAAAAAAAAATCTTAGAAAATTATTTTGAATAAAATGTGGTGAGAGGTGAAGCATTATTTTATATACGTGTGTCCTTCTCTTTTATAATCGTATTTTTTCAACTTCTTTTATAATATCTTCTTTCATGCACAATTAATTTTAAATCTGGCAGGATTTTGTGTCAGCTTTGTAATAAAATAGTGATTTACGGTGAGAATCATCCTTGCTTCTGTTATAAGAATCCTGTATTACCTATCATAGACAGAACATTGTGTATTTCCAATCATAGGTAACACCAATATATATTACCTATCATAAGCAAGAACAATAAGATAAAAACCACGGTTAAGGAAAACAGAAATTTACGGAAAATTCTAATAATGATTCCCGATATTTATGTCAAGCTACTCGATTAAATGAAAGGAACAAATCTGTGTTCTTGAATTTACCGCTTTTTCAAAACAATGAAAATCGTTTCAATTTTGCCTTCCTTGGTGATAAAAGGATGTAGGACATCTTCAGAGAAGACCTCCAACGATGCATAACAAATGAATCCTTATGACAATTCATATTTTAATTCCCTTTCAGAAATTCAAGCGACTGAAGTCCGAAGCCAAAAAACGCATCTTTTACAGCTTCTCTAGAAACTGTTAAATATAATTGAAAATCTGAAAATGATTTTCGCCATATTTATAAGAAAACACAGGTTGTCACCGGATCAAATGGTATTGACGAGCAGACACAAAGAGAATTAGGTGTACCTGATCTTATCCAACCTGGAGAAGACTTTAAAACGATCCTTGAAGAAAGGAAATGGAAATCTTTGGAAAACGATAAACATATTTTTTATGGATTTTGCAGAATCTATAGTTCGGGAATCTCGTTCAAATAATAAAACTTCTGGAACTGTGAATTTGATTGTGAATCCTAATCTCAAACTAGGAAGTACGGAACTAAGAAATGGCATGATCCATGTACCAGGGAATGTAATGATGAAAATATTTCACTTGAAATGTTCTCTCAGATTCACAGAAAGAACGAGAAAATACTTACCAATGTGAAAGTACCATTCTCTTCCAAGTAAGATGACAGACAATGTTATGGCTGTATCTTCCGGAATACATCCTCGCAAGAAGAAATTCCATGCCATTATGTCCTTAGGAATTCAAGAGGAAAACTCATCACTATAGACCAAATACTATAGCCTATAGACTAGCCTTTCGCGTGCGACACATGCTGTAAACAATTCTCTCAGAAACTAGTTCGTGGTAGGCATTAGAGAATACACACTGAAGAGAGAGCAATTTGTGTGTGATATATGCAGAAAAGAATTTTCTCAGAAAATAAACCTAGACAAACATTACCAGACTCACAAGGGGGAAAAGCTATTTGCATGATACGTATGTAAAAAGCTTTTCCTTATGACTCTACTCTTAAGATACACATCTGCACTCACTCTGGGGTAAAAACCTCATAAATGCTCACCTTGTGAAAAGACTTTCACTAGAGGCAGCGTTTGTAATAGGCATCACATTTGAAAGCATGAATGAAATCAAGCAGGAAATTACGGAAATAACTCTTTTAATCTTGTATGGAACTGCCTTACATTCTCTATAGAATTGAAACAATTATAATTCGAAATCGCTTCATTTTTTAAATCATTCTGTGAATTTCACTTCTTTGACGAAGCGTATTCCTGATATCACAATATAAAATATTTCTAAATCACAAATGACGATGAAAATATATTTTTAGTTGAAACGGATTTATACCTAAGGTTAAAGGTTTTTGACTTTATTTCTACATATTTCACAAGCTTTTTCCTAGTACATATTCTAATAGTTAATACCAAAAATATATGTTCATTTTTCTTCCAAAAAGGTGATTTCTTCTTCTGCCTTGAATTAAAAATTAAATATTTTGAAATGCAATTATAGTAACCGTTTTGTTTCCAGTTTTTCAGAACATTTGAGCAAAACTTTAAGTTGAAGTATTGTCAGTAGTATAGAATATAACGCTTTAAAAGAACACATATACTTAAAGATTAATAACTATAATAATCGACGGCAATTTAAATTTTTAACTGGTGTATGTAATAGTTTTTTTAACTTGATATTTAATTAATTATACTATTTGCATTTTTTACAATTGGAAAATTTATAGGAAATGTAAAATCTATTTTTAATATTAATGGTGAATTTGACATAGAATTCATTTCTTTATTTATAAAAGTTCGTAATTTACAAAATGTATTTAATTTACTTATTAAATGCATCAATAAATATTTTCATACTTAGTAACAGAGTCTAATGTCTGTGATATTTTCCCCCTTTTAGACATTCTTTGTGGTCATTACAAATGAAAGAAACAGATGCATTATATTGACGAGTAATTTTATTTTTTTCATTAATTTGAGTAATCTTTGCTAATAATAGAGTTTAATCTGTGTGTGTTGTTTGTTGGGGTTTACAGTGCTAAACTGTGGAGCTAGAACTCTGAAATTAGCGAATGTTCGAATGTAGAATGTTTAAATATTGGGAAGTTTCATCTCGGAACAGGTTTGGTTTAAAACGTTAATTTGAATTTTTATTAAAAAGTAATTGAAATTTTGCGCCGTAATTTCCGAAACTCAAAAAGGATTTTTACATCACCACAAAATAAAGAGCATCATCCTTTGAATAATACAAATTTTAAACTTATAATTCTTTTTATTTTTAAAAAATTAAAAAAAAAATACTTTTAATCTTATTTTAGAGAGTGCCTTCCATTGTTGAGGTGAAACTCAGATTGTTTTTATTGTCTTTATTAATACTTCATTTTGACATTTTCTGCATCGTTAGTGGCCAAGATATCTAGATGAGCTGACTTTTTTTTCCATATTGAGAGATTTCAGCTTAAAATAATCGAAAATTTTTGGAAGCTTTTTATTTACAATTAGGGTTTTCTTCCATATCATGCAATAGTGAAAAATTCTTTGAATACATTAGTTTCTAATACCATCGCTCTTTCTTGTGATGTAATTGGTTGTATAAACATACAGATAAATAAGCAGGACAGTGTAAGAATAAAACATAGATAAATAGTCTAAAAATTTGAAGATTCAAAATAATCTACTGAGAAAGCCATTGAAACCGTATTAGACAAAATATTTAATTGAATTTATTTAGTAATAATGCAGATGAATCATCTGATGGTCGAAGATTGTTAGTAGTGATTAAGTTTACTGACGAAAGAATCATTCTTGGCCGGAATACCTCATTAATATGGTGTAATCTCTTAACAGACTATAAAATATTTAGGTAAAATTTAAAAATAAAAAAATTAGAGGAAAAGGAAACAAAGAATTTTAAAAACTGATTCACAAATAGTGAATAATAGTAAAATGTGTTAAACACATGTAAAAGAACGAACAATTAATATTTTAAAAAATTTGAATGGCATTATTCATCCACCAAGTCTTGCATGTTAAGAGGCAATGAGAAGAAAAAGTGACGACAACGAACATTAAAATCAAGGCATTCAATCAAAATATATGAACACTAAAATCAATATGACAAGTGGAACGTATTGAGGACCTTTCACTGAAATGGAAATTATGGTGTGTTCTGTATGGAGGCGAGTCAATTTAACATCAACTTCTAATGCAAGGACAATGGTCTCTAAACTAGTTTTGGGTTTAACTGAATGTATTTTGATCCGCATCGTCAGATCATATTATTTTTACCAATTACATTAAAGGTAACTAACAAAGGCCCATCTCATGTTTAGTTTTGTTATATTAACTTCCCGTTTCAAGCAACACTAGGGCTGTCAGGTCCTTCTAACAACGCAGTGTTGAAGTCCTGGTATCAGTAAGGATGTCGTTTGTTTATAGACATAATATACAAATCATTGCAGGAAATATCCACATGACACCGAATCCAGAAAAAAATATGTAAATAGAATCTCTATTTTGTAGAATTCGATAGAAATAATGAAAATTAAAGAAGGATGAAGGCAGCAGTGATACGAAGAATAGGCATACAAAAACAATAATTCTTTTCATGACGTTCACATTCGATTTGCTTGCATGGTGCATCTCACTACAATTGAATTTATTGGAGCGTTACCCGAATCTCGTATTTATTGGAGCTTTGTATTAGTAGCAATATATAATGTTCCAATGGATTCTATTATATCAAGGATTAAATGAAAAATTATATATTTGAAATTTTTAAAAAAAAATTAGATTGTCTTTTCTTAAATCTGGATAATTCTCAAGATAATATTTATTTTTCACAAGTTTTGAGAATCAACTTAAAACTCTTATACCCGCACCCCTTTTGAAACGTGTTTTGAAAAGTTATGTAATGGAAACTAAAAGCAATATTTGCTTATATGACTCAAACAATCTATATATGTAGAATATGTTCATGACAGCCGCTAACCAAAAAATATATATATTGTTGTTGAGCTTTACAACAAAAATTCATTACAATTATTAATTAGGTTGGATGGTTCTTTAGAGATGGAATAAGTAATAAAATAAGTGGATGGAGAAGGGTTTAGTTAAACGCACTTTTACTCGAAAAAAAAACAGCTTAATTTTATGTACGTCTGGAGAGAGTTGGTTAATAATTAAAATAATTTTAAAAATCAAAGATTTAAAAATTAAAGCAGCTCATTTCATTTACTGTACTTCAAAAGAATAAAAGTAAATCACACACAAAAAAAACACACAAAAACTTTGATTAAACAAATTAAATCGAAACAGAAACTATTTCTCGTCATAATGGCATTTTTGCTTTTATAAAACTAAAAATTTATTTCAATTTCTACACTTGTTAATTTGTAATTAGAAAGCAAGGAAAAAATATGCTTAGCAATTCTAATTCCCATATATTTCATTTAATAGTAAATCCAGAAAAATACAATTTCTTTCAGCAGAACTTTTAGATTTATGTGTTATTAGTCGAGCTCCGCATCCAATTGGTTCGCTGCAATTAATAATAATAAAAAAAAAAAGATTTCAATTTTTGCAACTTTGTCTAGATGATTTTATCATCCAAATATTTTATTAATCAAAAATTTTGTTTTACATGAAATTCCTATTCCTATATTAGAAAAGGTACACCCTTTTGTCCATTGCTTCATGTTACTTTCCATGTTTTCTGTCTAAATATTTACACATCCAAATATATCACAAGAGAGCATGAATTAAAAAACGGTCATATATTAAAAAATTTCGATTAATCATTGCATGATTTGAAGTTATACCATAGTTAGAAAAAAATGATATTTCATTAAAATCTTACTTTCTGGTAAAAACTATTTAAAATAATATATGAAAATAAGTTGGCAAGAGTCTTTTCTTGATCATCAATAACGAAGAAAAAATTAGAATAAAATGTTATTAGCAAAAATAAAAAAATATTTGCATTTCAATTCTCGAATAAAATATATTGATGTAAAGTCTGTTTAAAATATTTTTATTAATTCATTAAAATTTAGAAAAATAAACGGCAAAAATCTATTGACATTGAAAAGACAATGCATTGACTCTTGTGATATTGAAAAAAATCATTTTTGTGCAGCAATATTTTTAAAGTTTATAATTGAGAAAAAAAGCTTAGATTATTGCTTATTTTTTTCTTTGCCCCCAATCCTAATATATATTTTAAATGCATATCCCCGATTAAACATTCTCATCTTTCAAATTAAATAACGAAACAGAATTATTGACAATTGAAATATTTTCTCTTTCCTTATTTCATATATGACAGAGTAAAAAGGAATTACAATTAATAACAGTATGAATTCGGGAGGAATTTCCTTTTCATGAGTTTAATGTAGGATCCTCATTCGGAGTCATGCAGTGCTTCTTCCAAGGAGCCCAACAAGGAAAGGAAGTTATCTCCTTTGAGCATTTTGGGAATTTAGGCTCAAATTCATTTACAGGAATGAAGAAAACTAAAGCTTTAGAAGCTAAATCTTTAGATTGATTCCTCGGAGAGTGACCATTTAAAGTCACTGCAGACAACCGGTCCAAAAATTTATCTCGCACAGCTAACACTTGTACTTTTTTTATGCGTTTATGACAAAGAGATGGAGTGAATAGAAACTAACATAACATCTCATATTTCTTACCGAATCTTTTATCTTCGCGTCGAAAGATATGAGTACTAATGTAAGGTAAAGAAAAGTATAAACTCTAAAGGAGATTGGATAGGATTGAAATCTCTGTAATTAAGATATCTAAGGTAGATGCTTCTTTTGTGAGTAATAGCATGTAGCTTTGTGTATAATGAAAGTACTAATAGTAGAAACCCACATGCACGTTAAAAAATGTTTACTTCTATAAAAAATAAAACTCGGAATCATTTTGGTAATTTTTTGCACTGAGCTTTGCTACATTTTTGCAGCAAAGTCATTGATTTAATTACTGCGACACATTTTAAGTTAGTTAATAAATAACAACTATTTAATTTAAAATGCGATGAGATAACCAGGAATATTTTTTAAAAAAAATCAATAAAAGAGTTGCCATCTACTAAAACTAGCACATTCGTCGTGGAATTTATAGGGTAATGTTTACTCCATTAAATAATACGAGATTAAAATTGCAATAATATTATCGATTAAAAATTAAATAATTAATTGATTACTTTACTGATCCACATATTAACAAGTTGGTTGCCACTAATGCCCTTTGTCTCCTGCCCGTGACTAGCATCTTCTGTTTAATTAGAGGATCTCTTCACTGATAAAGAATGGTGCATTCACTGATAAAGAATGGAAACATTCATTTTGGATTCATGTTTACAGAAATTCCAGATTTTATTGTAAGTGCATTGTTTGTGTGCTTCGATATTTTTATTTAGGTTCCCACTGATAAGCCTATATTGAATTTAAAATAAGAAGCTACTTAGATTTTGAAATTAAAATCTTTTTACAATTTTTAACTCTAAGAATTTTCATGAAATAATAATTTTATACTCGATTATCTATTGTATTCAGTGTTAATTAAAATGTCCTTACGTTGTTGAAAAGGCTTATACCGTTAGTCAATATGTAAATAATTAGATTTAGGAAATCAGTAAAAACAATTTTACAGTAACAGATTTCTCTCAAACTTATCGATATCATGCACGACGAAGAGTTCTACCATTTATTCGATAAGAGTAATAATATCGATCGTCGAAATTTGGTCGAGGTCCGAATACTTATCCATAATGCATCTTTCAAACCATTTGTGTGGGAAAAAAGGCGTCGTGTTTCCTCCAACACTAAAAGACAGATTAGAGGATTTTCGATCGATACTTCAATTGCAAAATGTGAATGCTGCGACCTGATTGAAAAGCGTTGCATTCGAGAATTACGATTCAATTCTGAAAGCTGATACTTCTAAAATATCGTCTGATCTTTGAAACCTGTTACTTCAATAAAGGACTTTCCTCTAAAATGACAAGATTATAAATGAAAGGAAAATGAGGGGGGAGAAGTTCATTTTGGTATTTTCGATAAATTGTCACTATGAGCCTAATGTAGGATCGTCATTTGAAACCAGACAGTGCGCTTCCCAAGCAGCCCCAAAAATAAAAGAAGATACATTCTCTGGGAATTTTCGAATTATGGACAAAAATTCATTTTCAAGAATGCTTTTCTAAAATTCTTTGCTTCAAACATCAGAAACGGAATCTTTCGATTGATTCCAAGCCGAGCAACCATTTAAAGGGTTAGGATAAGAGCCAGTCTACATATAGGAAGTCACTACCCGCTCCCAAACTAAAAGACTGGCCATGCACATCTACTAATGGTATTTTTTTATGCGTTTTTGACAAATTAGCCACATTTTAACTACCAACTGGTTCAACTGGAATATTTATTACGTTTCATTTCAGTTTAATCTCTTACACATGCCCTGAGTTTTATGAATCCAATAGAAAAATATTTTTCAGTATCAAATAGTGTATGACATTAAAGAAGTGTTTTATAATAGCCTCACACCTGTTCTTATCATTGTGTATCCATTCCCGTAACAGTTTGAATTTCTGAGTAAAAAAAGTAATATATTTTATTAAATTTTAATTTTAAGAAATTATCAAAATTCTAAAAATATGTGCATATTTTATAAATGTTTATAATTAAAAAAATGTTTAAATATTTTTCACTAATTGAAACATTAAAAAAAATATCGCTGAGTTGCAAATTATTTTTTCCTCTAAATGCATACTTGTGTCAGATTCAGTAGGCCTAATTCAAAATCTCTACACATATATATTCAGGGAGAGAGTTTCATTTTAATTAGTAATGGAAAGAGAGAGAAAGATAGTGACTGGAAGTAAACACCACAAATTCTCATAATTAATACTAATGCGCAAAGAAAAGTATAGCTGTAAAGGAGACTAGCTAGGATTGGTACCACTAGAATTTAGATACCTAAGGTAGATGCATTTTTAATAAGCAGTGTCGTAGTACGAGTCCTGAAAGTAACGAGACAAAAGTCGAAAAGTAATCTTTTAATATTATTTCTGTAAACAATAAAAGTCTTAGGAATTTCCATAACTTCTGCACTGAACTGTCATATTTTTTCTTCAAAGTTTTATTTAAAATCTTAAAATCAGTTTTAAGTTACATAAAAGAGAACCATGATTTACTTTAAAAAGTGATTAAATAACGAAGGAAGTTTTTTTTTTTTTTTAAATTTTATTGAAAGATCGGATGCTATCTTAAATCAACAAATGTATCGGGAATTTCAAAGGATAGTCTTCATTCATTCATTTGAATGGTAAGAGATTAAAGCTGCAATAATATTACCGATTTGAAATTAAAAAATCAGTTGATTAAGTTTACCCATATTTCAACGAATTGGTTGCCGTTAACGCTGCTTATCTTCTGCCTATGATTATCATCAACTATTCAATTAGAGGAACCCATCACTGATAAAGAGAGAGTGGAAAGAGAATCATCTATTGAAAAGATACAAATAATACACTTAAATAAGTGAATAAAAATCTGTTACGTGTACGTACATCATAAACATTAGTAGCACATTCTTTCATTCGTTAACCTATTTATTTCTAATGCACGATTTTGACTACACTAAAGAAAAATTGAAAAATCTTTAAAACGAACAAAAATGCATGAAAATTAAAAACGAACGTGGGCATTAGAATAAAATCGCACTTACTAGTACATATCTCGGTCTTTTATAGGCACTGCAGAATGCAATTTATGGTGATTTTTTTAGCGATCATTCACTGGTTACAGTAATCACGATGTGATCAATCGCTGGCATGATTTTAATACAGATACGCATTATAATGTTAGAACATCCTAATTATCCAATTCCGAAACAATTACCTATCCAGTTGTCATCTTAAAAAATGGCCGCGATGAAGTTAAAAATTATTTGCCTGCCAAATTCCCATTATGGTTTAGGACAGCGTTTCTCAACCTTTCAGTATTCGCGGCCCAGTTTTCAAACATAATTTTCATCGCTCTCACCGCTTACAATAAAATGTATACAACTATAATGTATATTGAGTATTTTGTATTCTGTTTTTAAATTATTTTTAACTAACTGCCAAAACAAGAGTAAAATCGAGCCAACGTTGGCGAGAAACCACATTTGACATTTTGCCAAGCTGGCGGTAAACAGATGAAGCGAATGGAAGAAGGGAAAATTTAAATATTATATTTAAAATGAAAGCCAAACAAGGAAATAACGTTAAAAGAATATGAAAGTAGAAAAATTCGTTAATGAAAGTTAACTTAGACGGGATGAGCTAAATTTAGAAACTGGGAATACATTTTTTTCGAATAATAAATAATAAAAGAAATAAAACAGAAGCATGACTAGAGCATGACAAAAGAGAAAAAAAAAATAAGTAATGTTTGTGTAAGGGAATCCACACGACCGACGCCGCCTCGAGCATGCGCAGTCCAAATATTTTCTCATATGAATAAAGAAAATGTTCGATAACGCAAGTTTCAATTCCAGCCAGTCTCATTCGAGTCGATCCTTCTATCGCTATCGAATCTATCATGAAAGTATGTTATATATGTTTTCGTCTTAATTGCAATTCACAATATTAAATATTCACGGCAGCAGATTCATGCAGACTCATGGATAAATTTTTAAGTGGAAGTAAGCGAAAATTAGACAAAAATCAAGCATCAACAACTACACTTAATGCTTAAATTTTGGATATACCAGTACTGACGTAAATGAAGAAGAAAGGCCCCTGTGTATCATTTGCTCAAAAATGTTGGTCGCAGACAGCATGAAACCTAATAAACTTAAACGACATTTGGAAACGCTTCATACTGAGTACGTCAACAAATCCAGAGAATTCTTCGAATTAAAATTAAAATCATATAAAAAATCATTTTTTAAAGAAACTTTGTCTGTGAATAAAAAAGCTTTAATAGCATCTTACAAAGTTTTATATAAAATAGCCAGATGTAAAAAAACCTCACACCATTGGAGAAGAGCTTATTTTGCTAGCAGCAATTGAGATTCTAGAAACTATGTTTGGAGATAATTTTTCAATACAATTGCAGTCCATACCTCTTTCAAATGATACTGTTGCTCGTCGAATTGTTGATATAGCTGAAGATGTACAGTGACAGCTTTTCTCGAAGTTGCGTGACAAATTGTTTTTATTACAGCTTGATGAAGCTTATCTATTCGAACCTTTAAAGTTTCCATCTCTTTAATGATCTCATTTATAATTTAACTCATTTATCGGATAAATTGTTATTGTTTTCGAACGATTTCTCGGGTAAAAATATCCTTTACTACCTGCTATATTTGCAATACTCTCTATGTTTACTTGTTTTGATTTATGTGCAAAAGAAGCAAAGTATACATAGTTTGTAGTGAACAGTTTTGGGATAATTATATTTTCCCTATTAAGAAGATTTCCGACTCTCGAAATTAATCAAGAAATATTAATGAATTACTTTTATAAAGCTCTTAAATGGAATATGTTTATATACTATCCTATATCAAGAATGAATTTCTCAAACATAAGTCGTATCCATACATGTAAAGACTGATTGAAGTTCCACTTTAAACTTGGAAAAATTACGTTTGGATGCACAGAACTGCAACTAGAACAAAGACCCGATTAATATAAAATTTAGAAAACGCTTAACTTTTTAGAAGTGTTCGACGAGCAGTCAGTGGAATTCAGACGCAAATGAATATAACCATATTTTTCAAAGATGCTCTTCCTGCGTTTCCAAAGATTTTTAATTGAAATATATTGGGATTGGTATATATTTATAAATAGTATTCCTGAATATATCATTTTAGAAGAAATTGTATTTACATTTTCTTAAATATTTAATTAAATTTTCAAAATCTTGTATTTTGTCCCCGTAATGTAAAAAAAAAAAATGTCAGGAAAATAAATGGTTTATTTTTAATAGAAAAATGAAATTAAAAGTATATAAATATAAAATGCAGCGAATGAAAAAAACTGAACGCCGATCAATTTATAAAAAATGATAATTTTGAAGGCGGCGTTTGTGTTTTTTTACAAATAAAAGAAATGATTTAAAACTTATTTTGCAGCAAAATGTTTCACCGTTGAAATTAAATCCTAACGGTTTTCGTAGTTTCTTTAATAACATTTCGTCATGGATTTTTTTCACATTTTTAATAGTCAGGATATAATGATTCGGCTTATTTCTTCATGTTGTGGAATTATAATGTAAGGATTCTTTTAATAAAAGTTTTGAAGTTTTTACTTGTAATTAGGATTGAGTTTCGAATCATGCGATAGTCTAAAATTCTTCAAATGTTATTTATTCTATCCCATAATTTAATGCCACTTCTCTTTCTTGTGATGCAATTTGATGTGTAAAAATATAGATGGAAATATATAACACAATGTATAAGGCAATGTATGGCTTTTGAAACAGTATATTTCTAAAAAAAATTGAATGACAAATATTTTTCTGATGATCCTATTAAAACCATATTACACAATACATTTAACTAAAATTAATAATAAAAAAAAAACGAAAAAAAACAGGACACCATAATTTATTAGATTTCTAGAAAGAATACTGACAGAAACTGCTCGCTTCTAAATTAACTTTTAAATTAATTGTTTATAAGATATGAGAATCAGAAACGTTTAGCATGATTTTTCTGACATTTTGATTATAGATAAGCACACATATAAGTTGAAATAAATTATCAGCCCAATAAATTATAATAATTAATGCTGAAAGAAAATGTAATTTTTATTTTCTGGTTTCCTTTATTTGTTTCAAATATTTTTGAGCGTTTTTTTAAAAATAAACTTAATTGGTTCTAAATCATAGGCAACCTTAACTATTTGTTGAAAGCAGCAATGATTTCATGAATGTTCTTATTTATAATTTAACTCTTAACCGACAAGTCATTGTTACCGCTTCGAAAAGGATTCTCGTGTAAAAATATCGTTCACAATTTGCTGCTTAGTCTGCGCTTATTTAGTAATCCATAAAAAGCAAATCTATATATTTTTTATGTTGAACATTTTTCTGAAAATTCTATTCTTTATTTTAGGAAAATTTTGAACCTATAACACGAATTAATACACATAAATAATTTATTATTATAATGCTTTCGAATAAAATTTATTTTTTTACTTATTACATTCGACAATGCATTTTACATATATGGGTTGTTTGGTCATATATATAAAGACTGATTATAGTTCTGACTCTAAAAATTCAATTCAAGCTTTAAACTAAATTATTCTTAAAAGGAGGCAACTTGGAATATCTGATTTTTGATTCCATAATTAAAACCATTAAAACTATATTAGACAAAAAAAAAATCCAGATGAACCCTCTGATAGCCAAAGGCGGTTCATAGTAGCTGTTTTTGCTTGTGTATTATCGCAATAACCATTTTTGGATATACTGTACGAAATATATCGACTAATCTCATCGGATAATATAAAATAATTAAGTAAAATTTAAAAAAAAATATAATAAACGGATGAGAAATAAAACAAAGCTTTTTTTAAAGCTGAGTCACAAATAGTGAACTACAGTCAAATGTGTGAGACATGTAAAAAAATAGCTTTTAAATATTTAAAAATGGATTTCGGATGACATTTTTCATCCAATAAGTCTTGAAAGTTTAAGAGACGATTCGAGGAAAAAAATGATGACAATGAACATTAAAATGTAAGCATTCAATTGAAATATGTGAACCCCGAAGTCAATATGAGATTTGGAATACAATTTTGCACATCACACCGAAAAGAAGGCCATAGTGAGTATACAGATTGAATCCTGTACGGGGGTAAGTCAATTTGACACCAATCTCTCATACAAGAAAATGACCATAAATTAATCGTCAGCTTGATTGAACATAATTCGTTGTGTGTCGGATAACCCATGATTTAACTAATAAAGGATCCTCTCGCATTGCATTATGGGCATTTTGTTGTCGTAAAGGATGTCGCATGTTTATCAGCAAAATCTGTGTATCATTTCCGGAAGTATCTACTTGACCCCAAACCAACAAAACGTTGCAATGGAGCCTCTATTTTGTAGAAGTCGCTCCAACCAAATTAAAGAAGAATGAAACAAACACCGATACTAAGATTACACATAAACAAAATTGTTATTTTCTTTTCTTCCCAATTTCATTTGTGTGCTCGGTGCATCTTACTACAGTTGAATTTATCGGAGCATTTTCTGAATCTCGTGTTAGTCAGAGTTCTGTGTTAGTAGCAATTTATATTCATAAACCAATGTATATAATTACATTTAGTATTAAATTTAAAACATTTTATGTATCTGTAATCAAATAATTCTTTTAGGCTTTTGCTTTCTTAAAATTGGAAACGTCTTAGGTTTAACTTTATTTTTCACAAGTTTTTAAAATTAACTTAAAAATTTCGTACCACACCAATTTGGAACAAGATTTCCCAAGTTACAAAATGGAAACTAAAAGCGATCTTTACTTATACGAGTTAATCAATCTGTATATGCAAAATATTTTCATGACAACGGCTAATTAACACATATATTTTATTCAAGAGCTTTATAATAAATATTGATTACTAATTAATGTAAGTAACGTAAAGAATTTACTTAAACGTTCTTTTACTCCAAAATTTAAAAAAAACAAAAAACTTTGACTGAGAGGAGAGTTGGATAGTTATTAAAATCATTTAAGGGATGCTAGCTTTAAAAATTCAAACTCCTAACTTCATTTTTTGCATTTCAAATTATAAAAGTAAAGCACGTTTAAAGAAGGCACAACATATTTGATTAAATAATTTTACTATGAAAAGAAAAGAAAAAAAAAACTAGATTTATCCTTAATGCCAAATATTGTTTTTTATAAGACTGAAACTTTATTTCAATTTATACACGGGTAAATCTGCAATCTGAAAGTGAGAAAAATTCTGTTAAACATTTCTGATTCAAACATTCGGAATTTTCATTCAACAGTAAATCCAAAAAACAGCAATTTTTTCAGCAGAATTTTTAGATTTATGCATTATTAGTCGTGCCTAGCATCCATTTGGATGGTTAGACTTAATATTTATTAAGGATTACAATTTAATTTTTTTTTTGTCTTTGTCTCGAAGGTTTTTCTTCAGCGAAAACTTTTATTTATCACAAATTTCGTTAGACTTGCAACTTATATTACACTATTAGAATTATTCACACTTCTGCTCTTTGCTTTATGCATTTTCCTCGTTTTCGGTATGTATCTTTACACATCCGATTATATCACAACAAGGAATGGATTAAAAAACGGTCGCATTGAATAAAAAATTTTCCACAGCTGCTTCATTTGAAGTTAAACACTAATTATGAAAGCTAGAACATTTCAAAAATTTAATTAAAAGTATATTTTACCGTGATAACTACTCAAAATTTGAAAATAAACCGGCGCACCTTTTTTTTTTATCATTAATAAAAAATATATAATAAAAAAATCTGAATGAAATATTAGCACCAATAATGAAAAAGAATTGAATTTCAATTCCTGAATGAAATGTAATACTTCTAAATAAGCTTAAAATATTTTTTGATTAAAAATTTAGTAAATTATGCGACAAAATCTATTATCATTAAAAAGAGGAAGGCTGACTTTTGTAATGACGTAAAAATCATTTTCTTGCTGTAATATTTTTTAAAGTTTATAATTGCAAAAATATTGCTGGAATTTGTCTTATTTTTTCCTTGACTCTAGTACTAATAAAAGTTTCAAAACATTCCTCCAAGAAACACATTCTCATCTTTCCAATTAAAATTGTTCCAAGATTATTTTCTTTAACGAAAATAACCGCAAAGTTTTTTTTAAAGGGAAAAAAAAGTAACACAGAGACATTGCACTGATATGCGTAATGTAAAAACATTTATTACAGCGTTCACAAAATACATAAAATATATCGACTACAAAAGTAATTGCCCATGTAGAAATAAAAAGAATCCTTTGTAAAATTCGTCATTATAATTAAAAAAGATTTTTAGTTTCCGCTAAAGTTTTCTCTTTGAAATAAAATTATCCAATGGAACACGTTTTAATTTATTTTTATTAGAAAAAAGCATAAAGTATTTCTAAAATTTTTTACTAAAATCTTTTAAGAAATTAGAAATGAAACTCTCAATATCTTTTTATTTTGGAAATATTTAGTTCTGTAGCAAAACTGATAGACTGAAGATATTTACTTAAGTGTAAAGGATATGAGCAAGCATGTGTATTAGCAAATATCATCACCGAAACAATTAAAAAAACAGAATCAAAGTTAATAAATCATATACATTTACATGTAAACACATTGGAGACTAATTAATGCAACTTTCATAAATTCTTCACAAAAGTAGAATGTAAAAGCTTGTAGATCTCATATAAGAAAAATATCTTTGTCATATTTGCAGTATTCTTACAGAAATTTAAAAAAAGGTGATAATTGAGTTTAAAAAAATTTCAGTTCGAAACAGAATGTGAAGTGGTTTTATACAAAAGTAAAAAGTCTTTCTGCAATTTGCTTATTGATTTCACTCATGCAATGCTCTGCGATGCCAATTGCAATTGTAGATGTCCGCGAAAGTCATTCCGCAAATTGGGCATTTATAAGGTTTTTCTCTTGTATGAGTCCGAATATGTCCCTTAAGACTATCCTTTCGAGAAAAAGATTTTTCACACATATAACACTTAAAGGGCTTCTCACCTGTGTGAGTTTGATAATGTGTCTGGAGATTTTGTTTGAGATTGAAATCTCTTCCGCATATGTTACACACAAAGGTGTTTTCGCCAGTGTGTATTCTGTAATGTCTGTTAAGATCTCCTTTTTGAAAAAACAATTTTTTACAGATTTTGCACTCAAATGGTTGGTCGCCAGTATGTATTCGATAATGAGTTTCAAGCTTGCATTTCCATTCAAAACGTTTAGAACAAATATCGCAAACGAAATTTTTTTTAAGGGGACGTATTCCAGAAGGTCCAGCAACTGCAATGCCAACTTCCATAGAGCAAATTGATTCTTCCTCGTTAGCAGCCATTTTGCCACTGTTATTGGAATCTTCGGAAGTAATTTCAGGTGAAATATGTTCGTTTTTTAGATCCCTTGAAGTTTCGTTAGTGCTATGTTTCGGATCCTTATTTCGTTGTGAAAAATCAGAATTCAAAACAGAATTCTTGTTTCCAGTAATATTTTTCTTTACTGAAAGAGTACTTTTAATAATACAATCTAGGGAATCCATAAACAACTTTTTATCATAGTTAAAAGAACGCCATTTGCTGTCCTGAAGAGACATTCCGCATTCTTTCCCAGGAGATAAATTTGAAAGATTTGATCCACCATTATTTTGTTCATATAGAGATCCGGTGTTATCTGTTGTTTTCGTATAAGCCGAGTGAGAGTCTCTTTCAAAATTGCAGGCGTTTTCAACATTTCTTGATGAAGCGTTTACCGATGCAATTTCATCATTTACTTGTGCGTTCACTACTGACGTACCACGCGGATATTTCAATTGTGTACGGTTTGAAGTTGTCTTGAATTTCCGTTTTCTCCTTGAGTCAGGCACTAACAAATCTTTATCAATATTTTCATTTAGTGATGCATTCATTAGTTCAAAATTTTCATTATCATTTTGGTAGACTTCTGAATGCAATTTCTCATCAATGTCATTCAAATTTTCCTTAACTTCATTTTTGGAGTAATCATTCTTTTCATCTATTTTGTCTGATTGTTTTTGTTGCGGCCGTGTATACACGATATCATCGTTTTTATAAAAGAGACAGGAATGATTCTCACCATAAGTCACTGTTCTATTGCAAATTTGAAAAACGTTTCGAGCCATTAATATTATAATATTCAATTTAAAAAATTGTGTCGTTATAAACGTATACGAAATAGGACTGATGATCTGAAGTAATCAAGATTTCAAATCTCCCTTGCAATTTAATTCTGTAGACGTTATTGCTGATGCCATGAAATTTGTACATTTATTATGATTAAAATGGATTTAAACGACTAAGAAATATTTTTTTATTTGTTTCATAAACAACATACTAGAGCTTTCTCACCTTAAATCAAGACCTGCATAAGTTTCTAATGCAATATCCGGCATATATAATTTTAAATTACCTTTCTTTTATATAAGATACTGAGCTGGCTTTAATTATCTTAGTTATCAAATGAAAAGAGTTGGAAATATTAATATCAAATTTTTGAAATTATTGAAATCAAAATTTTGGAATAGATTTCGATTAGAAGACTTTGATATGATCTAATCATTACTTTTTTTTTCAAATCTTAATTCTACTATTGATCTGAATCTGACTCTCTGATTATACATTGATCCTAAATTCTTTTTTTCTTTAACTCTTTTTTTAAACGTGTACGGAATATTTTGGAATGAAATCTTTCTTTTATTCTGGTAATGATTTCAGCTATCTTGTTTCGATTGCACTCGAGACATAATTCACATATTTCCTTGTGTTTCATAGGAAGAGAGATAATGCATTTTCAATGCAATTTTGCAAGCGATTGAAACCGAAATTTCATGCAGAATATGCATTTTTGGTGTGTGTCTGAGGTCATACACCAAACATATATAATTGGTTTCATCTTTGTATTATAGTAATTATTTGTATATATATATGTACAAACAAACACATGTTCAATTCATTAATTTCATTCAAAATCTAATAAAGAGTTTTAAGTTGGATGCTGTAAAAGTGCAAAATATTTTATACATCCGGTTTTTTGGTCTTCATGGTGTTTACAAGCTCTCGAACAAGGAGGCAGACAAACTTCCTGAGAATAGATTTCATTCAAGTTTTATAGAATTCTAAGACATTCCCTTTCTTTTAGTTAAAAACATTTTTTAATCATCCTTTGAACCAAAGTTGAACCATAGTAATATATTTCTAAAATTCTGTTTTCCAGTGTCAGATAGGTCTGAAATATGAACATGCTTCAAAATATAGAGGTAGAATAATTCGCGAGGAAGTAAAAAATAATCAAAATTGATAATACGAAAGGGATTTTTTTTTTAATCACGTGCCTTATATAATATCATTATTTGGAGCCAGATAGCAAATCTTCCAAAGAGCCCAACGAAGAAATTAAGTTTCTTCCTCCGAGCGTTTTCCGATTATACGCTCAAATTCATTTTTAAAAACGCTAATTAGTTTTCACACTAAGGTTCAAATATTGAATCTTTTGATTTATTTCCATTAGAGCGAGTGTTCAAATAAGTG
Organism: Argiope bruennichi; assembly: GCF_947563725.1. Lineage (NCBI taxonomy): Eukaryota > Metazoa > Arthropoda > Arachnida > Araneae > Araneidae > Argiope > Argiope bruennichi. The sequence goes on from NC_079156.1 coordinate 126,797,431, forward strand.
AGAATATGAGTGGATCCATACAGAGGAGGTCACTGCATAGAATCCAATTAAGAGATGGACCTCTCCCATCTGACATTTGTGTTATTATTTGTTTGTGATTTATTAGCCACCTTTGGAGACCAGTGGATTCAATACCAATATCGACAGTGTTTCTTTTCAATTTCTTATATATCACTTAATGTTCATAATTATCCTAAGAAAAAAAATTTAACTGTCAAATGCTCACAGACGTCAAAGAAATTAAATTTTAATTGATTTCAATCAGTTCTGCTCATTTTTTGATTTAAACCATGTTATCAGCAATGACATCATAATGCATGTAAAAGTATATATCAAGTTCCAGTAATGTATTTGTACCTGCCACGCTGCTGCAATTTCACTTTTTCATTTATCAAGTAAACTACATAGATATTGAATTAAATCATATTCTTTGGTTATAAAAGTAAGAAAATTACGAGTTTAGATAATTGAGGGAGCTATGAAAACTGTTTAAAAATTTAATAAACAATAAAATCTGATGTGGGGAAATTCCCATAACAATTAAATTCCTATCGTAAAAAATACAAGATTTTAAAATATTAAATGGTATGAAAATCAGTTTTTTTCTTTATAATATTTTAGGAGTAATTGAGGAAAAATATTCAAATTTCGCTTACTGTTCAATTAAAATTGAAATTTAAATGTCTATGAAATGCAACTTCCCACATTCGGAAATATATATATATTTTTCAAATATAATATTTCTTTATCTAACAATGACACACACACACACTGTTTAGTCAGAATCATAGATATCCTGATATCTAGTTTTTAAAATCAATCAGGCTTCTTGACACCGTATGACAACACTTATATACTTTATAAAGATACTTAACTTTATCAGTCCTTCAAAGCCACAGAGAAAGGACATTCTGGCAGCTATTTTTGGATTATCTGATCTCCGCAGCATTTTACATGCTAAAGAGTAGCTATCTGCCTCACAATTCCCCAACTTTCTTTTGACATGCATGATTATGTCTTACTCACAGAAAAAGTATCAGACTTACATGCTTTTATTAATATTAATAGTAAATCACGTAGGTTAATTGCACGTATCCAAGAAAAAATGTTCCTCTCCAAAACAGGTTTTCTAGAACTTGTTTCTACCCTGTGTCATGATTTTAGAAAACAAAGCAGACTAACTGCATTTATCTAGGAATAACTGCTCTTCTCTCTATATGGTTCTGGAAAAAAAGGACTATATCTCTAGACCTTGTTTGGACCCTAGATCATGATGGTATTTCAGAAAATGAGCTAGTGTCTAATTTAACTCGAAATGTTCAAACTTCTGGATCTGCGAAATCGATATCGACCCAAGTTATTTTCCGTTACGCCAAAAAGGAAATATTTCTTAAAATATTCAAAAATTGGAAAGGAAATAACAGCTTGAAATCTTTTTATCAGTTGGAAAGCATCAACCTTCAGCATCGTCGATACTCACCAATTAGAGCTGTGTCGATATCTCGCTCTCACTCTTTCCCAATGGAATCTTTCCATTCCACGTATAGCTATATAGGTGATAGCTATTTGGTGTGCCCACTTTGCCGAAATTTCCTGCTTGTAATGCAATTGAAGATATTGAACCTACTTTTTATCTCGAGAATAAATTCTCGAGTTTCGCTTAATTTACAATCAAAAATAAAGACATTTACAAAGAATTCATAATATGTTAAAGCCAAATCTGGCACCTCTTGGTTCTACAATAACACACACACACACACACACACACACACACACACACACACACACACACACACACACACACACACACACACACACACACACATATATATATATATATATATATATATATATATATATATATATATATATATATATATATATATATATATATATATATATATATATATATATGAGCACCCACACCTATACACATTTGCTTTTATTATTAGTAGAGTGAGAGATAGAAAGAAAGAGAAGGAGACTCTAACAAGTTGAGGACAAATGTTGGAAAATTAAGTTCGAGATGAAATCCTTCATTAAAATGTTTCACCGCAGTAGCCAGAAAGTTTCGAGATAACGGACCTGAAACCTTCAGTATAGCATCTATACTATCAATGTGTTATCGTCGCTAAATGTCCGAATAACGCACTCGATATGTAGGTGGGTAGGCATTCACGGGACCTGTTTTCTTTCTTGGGCAAGTGTTTATTTATTTTTAATTTGTGTTTTTTCAAACTTATTTCAAGTTAATTTAACAATTTACAACTGTTTCAATTAATATGCTTTTCATTTTTATGTAAAAATAAATTTTTATTCATCTAATTCGACAGTTAGAATTTTTTTAAAGAAAAATAATAAATTTACATAGTTTATAGGCCATATAAATATACAATCATAGATTATAACTCTGTCTTCAATGAAAGTGTCTAATGGAAATCTCTATTAATAATGGAATCTAGGTTTCATGCGTAAAGTGGGCATGGACATGCGTGAAGATGAGAAGTATACAATGCAATTCCATTTGGTCACATAAAAATGCAATACCAATGGCCAATGGCTGATCAGTTTTCTGATCAGATATAGCACAAAGCTTTCAGAAAATCGAAACGAAAAGATAGGTGAAATCACACTAAGCAGTCACTAAGAGAGATTGCAGTGGGTTCATCAGGTATTTACTAGAATTTGATGTTACCCAAATACGACGGTTTCGCCTTGTTGAAATCAACGTGTAATGAAAAGTAGGTGTCATCCATCCATATGATGTTCAGCAACCATTGTGGGTCATATTCCATTTGTGCAAGCGTCTATATAGCAAAATACACAGACTGACATTCCATTTTAATATATTATTCATTGATGAAAATTAGAATTTTTAATTTAGATATATTTTTATTTTATGAAATTATTGAATTTTACTATGCTAACGGATACTATGTTTTTCAGGATTGAAATTTAAATTATCTTTTAAAACTTAAATTGTTTATTTCTTATACTTTAAGGTTTTTAATTTACTCTTTTAGAAATATTTTGTTTTTAGGACAATTCGGATTCAAAAAATATATTATAAGGCAAACTCAATTTTATTACATTGGACGAATTTATGAAAGGAATTACAAACTTTTTATCATATAATTTTTATAACAAATATCATATTGTTTAATGCTAGCCTTTAATGCTGAATATGTTGTAAATATGTCTTTCAATGAACACATGAAATATTGATACGCGTGGAATGTTTCGGATGATTTAAAATGATTAATTCGGCCTAGTTTTGTTTGAATACTGGTTTGTTGAATACATTTTTTCAAAACCGAATATATATTCCACCTCTTCGCAATTTTTCTAACATTTAAAATTGAAACTTGTGGAAAATAAGAGGTTATGCCGACTATGAGTTTAATGCCAAATAAATAAAATTGAATTATTTTTTATGGTTTAGAATTTAACAGGGGCAAAATTATTTTTGCTACATAATACATATCTCACATTCTTTGCTACCCATTACTTTGATTACATACTAATATTTTGAATGAATAAAATCATTAAATTCAGATGCATTTAGCTGAAACAAAAATATTTTCAATAACATTTAATTTGCTCTTTGATAAAAATTATTCGGGATTAAAAAATAATATAAAATAATAATCTGAGTTGGAGAGTGAATGAAATGTATTTATTATTTTCGGTGATTTAAATTTTCCATTTATATTGCATGATGTAAAATACGGTTTGATTTCTTATGTCACTAATTCAATTTTATCATAAATTAATAGAAGAATTTTTTTTCATTATCAAGAAACCAACCAAAGCAAGGGGTTATTTAAAATTACGAATTTCCATTCATATAGAAACACATAGAATACATGGACATGAAGTTTCGGCATTCGATTCAATAATTCACTGTCGACATTTAAGGCATCCGAACACGTTGAAAAGGTCGATTTTCTCCAAAAGTGGCATTTTTAAAAATTCTTTTCTTGGATGTAACAACCTTTGAGCTATCCAAAACAGGTTTACTTTTATCTCTACTTTAATTAGAAGTCAAGATATTAATATTTTTGTAACGATCGGTTTACCGGAAGAGGACAATTAAATAACCAGAATAACCGATTTAAAGGGCCAAAACTTGTTAAAAATTTGTATAAACCCAAATTTAGTTTTAAATACGGAAAATATTTTGAAAGGCAAAATGCAAAATGGTAATGAAAGTTTCAACCGTGTTTTGTGGAAATTTGTAAATAAAGATGTTTTTGCTTAGCTCCGAACCGTCAGATTAGGCGCATTTATATCTGTAATACATTTTAATGAAGGTTTTATAGGATTACTGAATGCTCCAAAGATTGCTGGATTATATTCTAGTGAAAATGCAGTTGGAGCATTTGCTGAGCTCGACAAAGACATAATTGGTGAATACAGGCGGCATTCACTGCCAAACGCAAACATTGCAGTTTAGTTATATTAACGTCCCGTTGTAAAGCAACATTAGTGCTATTTTGGCACGGACCTCGTAATTTTGAACCGAGGTCAGATGACGAGGACGATACCTGAGCTGGCACCTCCTTCACCACACCACACCAGCGGGAGGACGTTTGGCCTTCATGGATTTTGCGTGCAACAGGCCCTCTTACGGTTCTTCGGTTTATCGGGTTTCGAACCTGAAACCCTACGACTCACGAGCCGAGATATTTTCACCAGGCCTCCGCGGCACTGCAAAAATTGCAGAAAAAATGTAAATGATTAAAAAAGGAAAATTATTAAAAACTAAGGAGGGAAAAAGTATATCAAATGTGGTGAATTTTAAGTATGTACACACATAATTTATTATTAAAACATGCTATTTTAAACTTTTCATGCAATTTTCTCAACATGGATTTTTACTTATTTTTTGCTCACTTCAAATCAAATAACTCAAAATATAATCATCATATTATAATGACATTTGGTGGACTTTGTATTTATACTATTTTCTAGGGAATGAATTAAAAGAATTTAAATTGAGAGAATATTTTTTTTTTAATTTACAGCGTATTGTTTGTTTAATAGCATCATAAATTTACTTAAGATTTCATGATAAATCTTCGACTGGTTCTAGAATTTTTATTTATTATTATAACCATACGATTGTAGTTCATTCGCTTGAGAAAACGATGCAGTTTATTTTGGTATAAGTTTTTGTTCGGATGAGAGTAAGAGTTTTTGGTGTAGCGGATTTGAAGTTTTTGAAGAATTTGCTTAAATTTACGTGTTATTGAATACCAATTTTCAAAAAGTATTAATATTTATTTCAAACATTGACATCATATTACTAATCTATACTTATAATAAAGCTCAATGTGTGTGTGTGTGTGTGTGTTGGCGCTCTACAGGTCAGGTCATTTGACATACAGCTATCAAATTTGGTACATGTATACCTTAGAGGTCGGGAATGTGCACCTGGGGTCCCTTTTTTTGAAATTTTAATTAGAATTTTAATTATTAGTTAAAAACTAACTTTCCCGCCAAAAAAATCTTCCATTTTCCCCACCGCCAACTTTCAGTTATTTTTTTCTCCCAACAGAATTGAGGCTAGGGTTAACATTTTTCGGCGGATTATTTCAAACGATTCTGTTTATTTTCTTAGTGTTTTATGCATTTAAAATTAAACATTGTTAATTAATCCATGTTTCACATTCATTCTGAAGTACTTTTGAATTAAAATAATACAGAATAAAGGAAATTAAAAATGTATAATCTGCATAGCGTTACCCCAACTGGCGTAGAAAAATTCACGCACTTGCGTTAACGTAACTGGCGAAGAAAATTTACGCATGCGCATTGTTTTCTGACTGTTGACATGGCAACCAAAGGATGATTTAAATTATTTTTAGGTTAGTTGCATGCTTTTTTAAGTAAATTGTATTTATGTTAGTTATATATTTTTTGTATATGCTTATAGTTTTAAGTACATCGTTTTTTAAGTAGTTTTTTTTAACCTATTTTCAATGATTTAAATTATTTTTAGTTTAATTGGATGCTTTTGTAATTAAATTGTATTTATGTTAGTTATATACTTTTTTGTATATGCTTATAGTTTTAAGTACATCGTTTTTTAAGTATTTTTTTAAACCTGTTTTCGACCGATTATTTTAAACGATTCATTTTATTTTTTTAGTGTTTGATGCATTTAAAATTAAACATTGTTAATGAATCGATCTGTTCATGATGAATCTGAGAAATTTTTGTTGACAAATTCTTGAGATATTACATAAATTAAAAAAGATATTCTTTAGTGAACATAAAGTCTAAACGCTCATTGACTCTATTATCAGTAATCATAGTATTAAAAAAATGCTTTGTTTCAGTAAAAAATATTATTATATTAATTGCAGATTAATCATTTACACTTTAATTTAAAGCATAATTTCTACGAGGGGTAACAGAAAATTAGAGAGATACATATCAGGCTATGACTGAAGGCCCTTATAATATTATGAGTGAATTATATGACTATCAAAATTTGAAGTTTTAAAATATTTTGCCGAAGATTCTATTAAAGTTGGAATTGCGTAAAATATTTAATGGTACGACCGGAGTTTAACCTCCTGCTTAGAGCAATTTTTAAAAATTGCCAACAACGACCTTGCGAAATGTTCAAAAGCAAAGGAGCAGATGTTCAATTATAGTGCATAATAAAGATTGCCAGCTTTGGAGCGTTATCGCAACTTGGCGAAGAAGGGGGTTAAACTCCGGTTCAACCTATTTAATTATTAAAATTTAAACGAACATTAAGATTGGCGAACCGGCTGGTCGCCAAAGGCGGCTAGTTTTGAATATTCTTAAACCCAGAAATATGATTAAAGTATGTATACACCCTGTTTTTCTAAAAAAGTGCTTTAAATATATAATAAAGTACTTTAAAATATATATTAAAGTAATCTCTTTATTATGTTAAAAATAGTTGAATGCCTGAACAGATTGTTACATGACTCTTGAAAATAATGCAATTTTGCAATGCAGTTATGCAATTTTATTTCGTTCAACATTTATTCATGCAAATTATAATATCAGATTTAGCCTTCATTGATTCGTGAATAAACTGCATCATTAAATGCAGATTATATTTCATTAATTTGAAGTTTCATAATAACACATCAGCCATATAGAAAAACCGAGATTTTGTTTTAAATCCCTTCCAAAAGCATTTAATAATGAAAAATTGTGCATAAAAATTTTTATTTCATAATTTTTTTTCATTAATTACAATTATATTTTTGATATATGAATATAAATGCTATTCGTTAAGTTTATATTCAACACTTCAATAATCTCTGATTTCAGATTAGCACCTAGTTTTGCAAAATCAGACAGTTTATACCAATCACTGCTATAAGTTGCTTTATTTCAGGGCTCATTATTTATTTCTTTTTATCCAACACATTATTATTTATCTTTCTTCTTCAGACAGATTATTATACCCCTGAACTCAGCATAATAGGACACTAAAACTTCTGTTCTTCAGCAATCCATAGGATTAAGTAAAATTAAAGAAGGATGAGACAGAAGGCGATGCGAAGAATAAGCATGAAGAAAGGGTTATTTTCCTCGTGTCCAAATTCTGTTGTGTGTTTTTTGCATCTTACTACAACTGAATTCGCATACACACACGCACACATTTTATAATCAGACAGGCTTCTTGATAAACAATATGACAACCTTTATGAAATTAATACAGTCCTCTGAACATTATCAGTCATTCAAGCCCACTTTGAAAGTATATTGAAGAATTATATTTGAAAAGTATTTGAAAGATACCGTTATGTACTCGATGCATGTTACTTACTGCAAAGGAATTTGCACGCACATACATTTTATCATCAAATAGGCTTTTTGAAAAAGTATAACAGCCTTTATGAACTTAATACAGTCGTCTGAACCTTATCAATCATTCAACAGCACTTTGAAATGGTATTTTTGAAGTTAAACATCATATGAATAGAGTCAGAAACAATCGTCTGAATCGTTGCCATCCTATATATTGAGTTTAACTTAAAGGGAATTATTAAATGATTTGGATGCAGAAATAAATATTGATAGACCTGTGAACTCTTATAGAGATATGAAATGCTTGTTTATTTTTCCTCAGAATAGTGAAACAAATGTAACATATTTCTGTTTCTTTTGTGCTTTTGATCTCCGGTAATAAAAATTATTCTGTAATAGTACTGAAGTTAGTTGACCGATTGCACTTGATTTTATGTTTCATCAAAAATATCTTAGATTTATAACATAAAGAAAAAAAAGGCATAGCTGTACACCAATCAAAAACTAATTTAACATTCAGAATTAATTTGCATTTATGTTTAACATTCCTTACTTCCTGGAACATGTGTAATATTTGTATACTGTAATTAATAATATATCGAACATAATTTTTAATAAATTGCGCTAATTGATCGATTTTACACACACACACAAGCACACACAAAAGTGTGTGAGAGTATCTATGTGCGTGTGAAATCGATTGTCCACTCCAGATGCAGCTTGGCAAACACTATTTTTCATTCCAGTCCACCACTCTCTTCCGCATCATTGCTGGAATGGTACACATAACCCGGAACACATTAAAATATCCAAATTAAACCTCGAATACATAATTAAAGAAATCGAGAGATTTAAAAAAAATAGTTTCTTTTTCAAAGCTGACAGTGATTTTGGAGGCCTGTAGTGCAAGATTTTGAAAATATTATTTTAGGATTTGAAATAAATGGCAAATGCATTAGTTAATTCTGCAAAAAAATTAAAGAACAAATTTCTTACAAAAGTAAGCACTCATTTGAAATGAAATGGTAAAATAATTTGTATTCATTTTTGATCACAAAAGTAATAAAAGCAGTTTAAATTTGTACACATTCAAGACAAATTTAATACTAATAAAAATGACAAGTTTTAAAATTGTGACTGTTTTTCTTTTTCTTCTTTTTTTTTTTTTTTTTTTTTTTTTTTTGATGAGAAAGTTTATGTTAGACATTTGAATGACTTCTCCTCCTCCTACAACTAGTGAATAAAATTTCCAAAATATTTCAAACGATGACACCTGCACAACTTTCAGGTTTAAGGAATTACATAGTTATTATGTGTTATGCATATATCTTTCCTGTTGTAGAATCTGATTCTAAATTCAGTATTAAATTCTTATTTAAGCTACCACGAGGTTATCATTAATTTATATTCATTATGTTTGCAATGAATGGCGGCTTCCATGGAACAATTCTGTGCTATTATTAGGTGAATATTTTGAATAGAACTGAGGATTATTACTTATTTCAAAAGTTGTTTTTTTTATTCTTCTAATTGCCTCCTTATGATTCTAAACATCTATAGCATCCAAAAGCGGTTTCTCCATTTAAGTGGCATTTACTTATAGGCTTTGATATTTCGTTTATTTCATACTTTTTAGACTTTATCAATTTTTTTTTCAATCTTATGAAAAATAACGTAATATAAATTATAATCCGGTTTTGAATCCGATACATTCGAAGACAAAACGTGCAGAAGTCTCAATTTAATAATTAAAAATGTATATGTTAATACAGAAATTTTGGGAATTTACTAGTTATAAAATAGTTTTTAATTTAGATGAATATTAAAGTATTACTATCTCTTACATTTACTTGAATTAAAAACAAAATATTTGTTAGAAATTTAGTTAACATTGTTGAGTGATTGTTGAAGTATTTAATGGATAAATCTTTATCGGTAGGAATCAACAACTACAGAAATAAGAAAGAGTGTAGCCGTCTTCATTTAGAATTTGCATAATTATTTGAGCAAAATTTTACTTTTTTCCTTTTTATGAAGAAATTTCAAGAGGACGAAACAATATAAATTATGATTTTAATTTCATGTAATGGATGGTAAATCCCTTTTTCTTGGAAATATGTTGAATCCTCTTTGTTTGTTAAAAAAATTGCATTTATTTAAGAATATTATTACCTTACTATACTATATTAAATATTCTTCGAAAGGAAATTAATCTTTCAGTACTTGATCGCAGGATGAGTGTGTAAAAACATAACACGGTTGTGCTTAGTTTTTCTAAGCATATTTTCCATACTTTAAAAAGATCTATTTTGATAAATAAATGTTCCATCACCCGTGTCCTCTGCTCTAACTCTGCTCTAGTACGAGACTTTCTAAATCAAATTTTTTATTTCAACTTTATTGGTTTCCAGATAAAAGTAATTCAAATAATATATGAGATAATTATGTAAAGCGAAAGCTGGTTTTAAATATCAGGTTTCGTGTTCTTCGTTAGAATCGAATCCAGTATTTAAATTAAGACACAGGATTTTAGCATATTATTTAAGAAACGATAAATTGATAATTTATTCAAGTTTTGAATCTACCTTTACTGTAAAAAGAACTCCGAAAATTAAAACCTCAGCACAACATATACGGCAAAAAACTGTAAAAGAAACATAAATACCAATTTCTTCTCTTCAATAACAATCGTTCAACTCTAATCGTTTCTTCTTTTAATAAATTTTTATTTTGTATTTTCATATTGTTAATGGTCAAGATTTTATGATTCGACTTCGTTTTCCATGTTGAGTGTTTTCAATCAAAAGTATAAGGTATTCTTTTATTAAAAATTTGAATTTTTTTGTACTTACATTTAGCGTTTAGTTTGGAAACAGGTGATACTATAAATATTATTTTTACAACATCGATACATGCGTTTAAATGAGTTTATCGCTTAACCTTCCCAGAATATACGTTCGCCCCAGAATATACGTTCTTTAAAATTCGTGTTCTATGGCAGAAATTCATCCTTAATTTTTATTCATTTTACTTGAAGTGTTCTAGTTGAGAACTAAGTTATATTGTAAAAGACAATTTAAAACATTTGCAATTTGATCTCTTCCGTAATTTATATTTGAAATTATATTCTGTTTATTGCAAATGCATTTCGATACTACGTATACCGAAACGAGAATAAACAGATCCGGGATACCTAATTATTTAAAAGCTGGTTATCTTTTAATAATATACTGATACCTTCAGTCAACATTAAACGAATCGATTTCTACATGCCAAGATTGTGAAAAAAATGAAGGTATTTTTATCATATATCAAATGTGGAATTGACTTTTTAACCGATCTTCCTTTAAATTTCCTACAGACAGCAGAACACTTTAAGGAATTTGTAAAAAAGAATGAGGATAATTGCGCTTTTTATACTTGTAGTAATTTTTAAAAGTTAAAATTCAATATTTAAAATGATTTCCTCAGCTGACGATGTTGAGTATCTTGAACCTTTGCACTCGGAACGATAATTCGATGCATAAGTGTTCACCTAATACAAAGACTTGTTTATTGCTCCGAGAAATAACTATATATAATTATTTTAAATCTCCCGTTTAATTAATTTGAATCTTCTTACTACTCTGCAGGTATTTTTAACAATAAAAACTGAAAAAAAAACCATAAATGAATGTCAAAATGATGCACCGTCTTGCAATACTTTTGCGAGTGCAAATGAGCTATGTACACTGGTGAAAAGAGTAAAAGAAAGAAAGTATCGGCAAAAATAGTAAATAAATGTATTATGAGATTGATTTTTTTTCTTTTCTTTCCTGAAAGCCGACGGTGATTTCGGGGGGGGGGGGTGCTTATGGTGCTTGAGTTTGAAACTTATTATTCCATACTTGGAAGTAAATTGCAGATGCATTGCTTAGTTAGAAAGAAAAATATCAAACTTCTTACAAAAGGCAGAATTCATTCGAAACTGAAAAGAGGAAAAACATTTCAAAAATCAGTATTCAATGTTGCTCACAAAAGGAATAAAAGCTACTTAATTTTGTCACATTCGAGATAAATTTTCTATAAACACAATTCACATATTTTTATAATGTGCCTTTTTTTTCTTCTTGTTTTGATGTGAAACTTAATGTTAGATATTTGAATGGCACATCCTCCTCCAACAAGTGGTGAATAAAATTTCCAAAGTTTCCAAACGAAGACTTGTGCAGAACTTTTAGTTTTAAGTAAATGTACAGTTGTTATGTTCATGTACACATATTTCCTGTGCTAATACCTAATCCTATATTGAATATAGTATATTCGATATTAAATTCTTGTTTAAACTTCCATTAGGCTATCATTTTTGTATATTCAATACGCTTGCAATGAAGGGTGGCTTCACTTGAAAATTCTAAACTATTTTTTGAAGAGTATTTGAACAAAACTGAGGAATTACTTAATATAGAATTTGTTTCTTTATTCTCCTAATTACATCTTCACATTTCAAAGCATTTATGAAATTTAAAAGGCGTTAATCCATATAAGTTGTATTTATTTGGATAACGGGATATTTTGTTTATTTTATATTTTTATATAAGTTAATTTTTTTTAAAATCTTACTAAAAATTATAATCCGATTTTGAATCCAATGGATAATATGCAGAAGACTAAATTTTGTAATAAAAGATAAATGTGGTAAATACTGAATTTTTGACTCAAGATTTTACTAGGTATAAAATCGACTTACCTTTTGATGAGCATTAAATTATTGCTTTCCCTTACGAGTACATGAAATGGAAAAAAATAGATTGTCGAAATTCAGTCGACATCCTGCGGTGGATGTTACGGTATTTAATAGATTAAGCGTCAGAGGAAGGATTCGAGTACCACGGAACTAGTGTTAAAATTCAATTTACATGATGATTTAATTTTCATGTAATGAACACCAGATCTCCTTTTATTGAAAATACGTTGCATCATGTTTCTTTTTCAGACAAAATTTGCATTTATATAAAAATATTTATTCCCTTATTTATATCAAATTATTTTTTTCTAAAGAAATTAATTTTCAGTACTTGTCATCACGTTGAGTGTGTAAAATAAGTAACAACGGTGTGCTCAGTATTTCTGTACTCTTCTTTACGTGCTTAAAAATGGACCTTTTAATTTAGAGCAATGGACAAAAGACGTGGAACATACTGTTAATTTTCAGCAAAATTTATGCTAGTGAAATATTTGAAATAGAAACCTCCAAACTGCTAAAGATGAAAGGATTCCAAGATTTGCTTCTGGATTTTATTTTACTGATGTTACATTTCTTCTCAGTCCCAGGAGATAACGAGCCGAAAAATTGCAAAATGCAAGTGTCAGAATGTGTAAATGATGAACATATTTCACTCGAAGTGCACTCTCAGGTTCACAGTAAGAAGACGAAAATGGCTACCTACGTGAAGGAACTTCATTCTGCCAAAAAAGATGACAATGCTGTGGCTGAACCTTCTGGAATCTGTCTCCGTAAGAATCCTCTTAAACTGAATTATCAAACACAAACTGGCAATGAGCCCTTTATGTGCAATATATGCAAGAAAAAATTCTCTTCTAAATCAGATTTCGACCGACATTACAGAATGCACACTGGCGAAAAGCCTTATGAATGCGGTATATTCGGAAAAAAATGCAGTCGGAAAGAAAATTTCATCATCCATTATCGAATACATACTGGCGAAAGGCCTTATGTGTGCGACTTCTGTAATAAAGATTTTGCTGAAATGGCCATCTTAAAATACATGCCAGGACGCACACTGGAGAAAGGCCATATAAATGTCCAACTTGTGAAAAGTCTTTCACAAACAGCAGCAATTGTAAAAGTCATCACAAAAGAAAGCACGAGTGATACTAATTTGCGAAGTACAGAAATAATTCTTTTATATTAGTATGAAACTCCTTCAAATTCATTACTGAGTTGAAAAAATTGTCATTGTTATAATTTAATTTCAAAAACTTTAGGAATTTAACTATTTTGAAGAAGCACATTTCTAGATTTTAAGCATGTAAGCTCTTACATTTTTGAATTGGGTATTGACAATGAAAATATGATTTTCTGTTCAAATGACTTTTTATTAAAGTTTTTATTGTTTTTAATTTTGCATCTTTTCTCGTAGTTTTTGATCCTAATCACTAAACCCTAGTAAACCAAAAATACATTTTTCTGCTCCCTTCCAATACGGCAATCATTTTTCCTTATTTTGGCTTTCATTCATAAATTAAATATTTTCCAAATGTAATGATGTTCACTTTTAGCGGTCTAGTTCTCCCGAGTATTTGAGCAAAGCTTTAGATGTCAACTAAGTGCTAGTTTTAAGTAATGGTACTTATTACAATTACTTAAAACCCAGTAAAAATGTTAAGGTTCGAATAATAATTGTAATAATCGACTGCAACATTGTGATTTTCAATTGACGTAAGCAGAATATGTTTTAACTTGATGTTTAATTAAAAAATGATTTTATATATTTCCGAATGGAAAATATCGACAAAATGTGAATTCTCTTATAAATATTAATAACGAATTTCACCAAAATTATCTTTCTTTATGTTTTGAAATCATGTTCGATAAGTGATATTTAACGCAATTTTGTAATTAATTTAATTAATATTTTTATATTAGACACCAGAACCACATGTTACCGTGATTTTTCTTTCTTTTTAAAGAAATTCTTTGTTATAATTTGCAATAAAGGATTAAATTCGGTAAATTGAGTGTCAATTACATCTTCAATGACTTGTGACTCTTTTAATATTAAAGCTAAACGTGGTGACATGTGAAAGGAAAATTAGAGCTCTCAGCGTTGGAAAATACACATTTTCAATGTTGTGAATTTGCAGCTCGAAATGAGGCTTTTGTAATGCTTTTTAGTAATTTAATTAAAAAACAAGCGACATTTTCGCAAAAATTTCCTAAGCAAAAAATTATTATTACATCATACTAAAATAGGTCATAATCCTTTCAATGATACAAGTTTTAAGCGTGTAATTGCGTTTTCTCTTTTTAACAAATTAAAAATCTTCTTTTAAACTTATTTTACAGCAATACGTTTCATTATTGAAGTAAAACTCTGATCGATTTAATTGTTTTAATTAACATTTCTTCTTCTATTTTCATTTTGATTATGGTCCAGATATTATGATTTGGCTGAATTTTCACGATGAATGGTTCAAATATAAAGTATATTTGTATAAAAATGTTTGAACATTTTTTTTGTATAAATAATCAATGTTTCATCTCGAATCCTGCTGGACTGAAAAGTATTTAAATGTAGCCATTTGTAATATTGCTGGCATTTTTTGTAATATAATCTAATCTTGTTTCTTAGACTATTGTTTTGTGTGGATGTGCCGAGGGATCTGATCTTCAATCTTTTCTTCTATGCGATAATAAATTGTCCTGTCTTCGAATCATTTCCTGGAGATGAATTGAATGGTCTTAATGCAATTAACTTGAAAGTCATTTAAGCATCGTTTAAATTTCGAATAGCGTATTACTAATACCATAGTTGTAATGATAAAGTGGTCACAGGAAAACAAGAAAAGGATAATCAGTCGTATCTTCACTTGTCTCGTTTTTCATGCCTTCTATTCAACAATTCTTAACCCAAGATTCTGATTTTGCATCATATCGAAGCTATCCGAATTAGAAAAAGATATAATAACAAAATAACGTTAATTGACGATATCAAATATAATATAGGTGAATATATGCAAGAATTTGTTCGAGCTTCATATAATGAAAATGAGGATGAGATGCATTCTTCTGAAATTTGCAATAGAAAGACATTAGAATTTATATCTGTTTACTAGTTGTAAAACGTGTTTACTAGAAGTATTTGACTGAGTTGGTATGACATATAATAATTTGGAATCATATTGATACAAATTCTAGACATTATTGTAAGTGAAAAGTCTTTTTTTGCTATGATAAGCCTATATTAAACTGATAAGCCTATATTAAATTTAAACTAAAAGCTGTTTACGTTTTTAAACTTTAAGAATTTTATTTAAATATTGATGCTAAACTCGATAATCTAGTGAATTCAATATTAATTAACATGTCCGTACGTTTTCAAAATCGCTAACATAATTGTCAATATATAAATAATCGAAAATAGAAAATCATTAAAAATTGTTTCGTTGATTGTTTATTTGATAGGAGCTTTCATTCCAGTTTATCTTTACCATGCACGACGAAGAATTCGATCATTTATGCAGTCGTGTTATAAGAATGTTAATATCGATCTGTTGAAACTTGCGTGAGATCAAAATACTATTCAATAATGCCCCTTCAAACAATTTATGTAGAAAAATATGCTTCTTGTTTCCACCCACAGTAAAATTAGAGATTAGCGGATTTCTGATCGGAACTTCAATTTTAAAATGTGGCTACTGCGACCTGGTTGCAAAGCATTCCATTTCATGACATTACGATTCACTCCTGGATGTTGATTCCGCTAAAATATCGTCTGTTCGTTGGAATATGCTACAAGTTAAGTCTAATAATAAAGGTCTTCCCTCTAAAATGACAAATTTATAAATGAGGGGAGTGGGGTTCACTTGGTCATTCTCTGTAAAGTGTCTCTCTCATCAGTTTTCGGTGGTCTCCAGTATAGAACATTTTAGCCATATTATCTTTCAGAGACGGGATATTAAATTTCTAATCGATTCGTCATTAGAATAGCTCATTTATTAAACCTTCTGATGGGAAGATTAGTCACTGAAACTGCTAATTTGTGGAATGAAATGATAGTGCAATTAAAGGGCAGAGAAATTATGGTTAATAAAAAAAAGGAAAACACGGACTCCGTACATTCATATTTTTCTAATCTTACGAAAACTCGCGCTCTGAAAAATTATGATCCTGTGTTGAATTCAATACCTCGAAGAGATAACATTGAGGAGAGAATCAAATTTTGTAATAAAAAAATATATTTGTTAAATACTGAATTTTTGATTTAGGATTTCACTAGTTATTAAATAGTTTTAACTTTTGATGAAAATAAAATTATTTCTTTCGGTTACTATTACAAGAAATAATTTTTTGATAGAAATTTAGCTGACATTTTTGAGTGGTTGGTGAAGTATTTAATGGATAAAGTTCTAGCGGTAGGAATCAACAACTAGGGACTAGAGACAAAATGCAGCTTTCTTCACTTAGAATCTGCGAAATTATTTCGGATTTTTTTTAATTTTATACTTTTTTGAAGAATTTTGAAGAGGACGAAACAACATAAAACAAAACTATGATTTTATTTTCATGCAATAAATACGAAATCTCGTTTTTTTTTTGTTGTTGTTGATGATGAAAATATTTTGAATATGCTTTATTTGCCCAAAAAATTGCACTTATTTAAGAATGTTTATTTTCCTTATTATACCAAATTAAATATTCTTTCAAAAGAAATTGATTTTTAGTAATTGTCAGCAGGGTGAATATGCAATATAAATAACAAGGTTTTATCCAGTTATTTAAAAATATTTTCCGTACTTTAAACATGCTTATTTTGAATTAGCTTCTCAGTTTTAAATAAAGTTCAAATGGCGTGGGATAGATCATCAACAAGATTTACGCTTGATAAATATTTAAAATAGAACTCTCAAACTGTTAAAGATGAACTGATAGCAGGGATCCGGTTTTGATTTTACTGTTATTATATTTCTTCTCAGTCCCATTCCCAAATCTGATTACAGAAATATATCTTTGAAGTAAATAATTATAAATATGCATAAAAAAGTTTTGACTGCCAGCAAATAAAATCGAAACGAAAACTTACTTTATTGGGCATGAGGAGAAGAAAAAAAAATTAATTTGTTCATATAAAATATTTAATGAAATATTTTTAACCGTTTCATAGCTATTAGTGCAATTGAAAAAATAAAATCATAGCAAATATTTTTAATAAAATTTGGTGAAATGTAAATTTTTACTTCATAAACATGTATACTTCTATCTTAAATTCTTATCCTTTTATTTTCATCTTATTTTATTATATCTTCTTTGACATTCTTAATACCACAGGGATTTTCATTGTTCAAATCAATCCCGAAAATTCACTCACAGTAATAAATTCGAATCAAGAGCAGAACTCAGATTAAAAATAAGTTCTTCCATCGCTCATTTCTTCTACTCTGAATATGCTCTAGTGCAAGACTTTCTGAATCGTATTTTTATTCTAACTTACTGGTTTGCAGATTGAAATAAATCAAAAAATGTCGTAGATTAATTAGTAATATTATAAAGCGAAGAACGATTTTAAATAAAAGGTTTCGTATTCTTCATTAGGATCAAATCCCGTATATAAATTTAGCATAATGGGCTCTAGAATGTCATTCAAGAAACGATCAATTCATAATTTATTCAAGTGTTGAATCTGTTTTAACTTTATAAAGAGCAGGGAAATTTTAAAACTCATCCGAATGGCAACATTATAAAGATCCTAAATAAACAAAAATCTTAAATTTTTCTCTTCAATAATAATTTATTTTACACATTCGAAAAGACAGAATTTTATTTAAATTGAAAATTAATACATCAATACCGTTGCAAACGTTGTGATAATGTTGGGACACATGGTGAAAATCTCAACTGCTTTTTCCATAACTTTGACTAAAGTATTCAAGACAACGCCCTGTGGAATGGGATAAAGAGCACGATGAAGTGAAAGAGAATTCTACAGAAAATTCGATTGAGAATTCTCTGTATTTAAGTCACTCTTTCCGATAAAACGAAAATAAAAAACCTGAGATTATACATTTATCGCTGTTTCAAATAAGGAAGAAGTTATGTCGCTTCCCTCAAAAGTAAACAAATATAGGACCTCTGCAGAGAGTTTCTACAATACATAACTGAATAATCCTTGTAATATTAAATATTTTAATCCCATTTCATATGTTCAGATGACGTAAGTCCAAAGCAAAGAAAAAGTAACTTTTACAGCTTCTTCAGAAAATTTTGAATCTCTTCACTGACCTGAAATCGTCCATCGTGAAGTTTATGAAAATGCGATTATGGTCGCTGAATGGAGAGGTGTTAAGATACAAATGCAAAGAGGACCAGGTGTTTCAGATCTTATGCTTGCAACAACTGATGAAGAATGTAAAATATCGCTAGAAAATAGCAGATAGCAGTCTTTGAATAAGGATGAAAATATTTTTATGGATTCTCTAGAATGTCTTACCCGTTTTGGATTGTAATAATACTTCTGGAACTGCGAATTTGAATGTAAATTCTTATCTGCCAAGAGGAAGTAAGGAGCCGAAAAATGGCAAAAGGCATATGTCAGATTGTGAGTTTGATAAACATATTTCACTGGAAGTGCACTCTCAGAGTTACAATAAAGAGGAAGAAAAGGGCTGCCTACTTGGGGGAACCTAATTCTACCAAAAAAAGATGACAAAACTGTCTCCGAACCTTCAGGATTCTGTTCTGGTAAGAAGCAATTTCCTAACATCTGCAGTAGAAAATTTACTTTTAAAACTAATTATCAGACAAGCACTGGCGACAAGCCCTGCATGTCCGATATATGTAAGATTCAATTCCCAGGTTCTCGAGCAACATTACAGAATCCACAGGGGCGAAACGCCTTATGTTTGTGATATTTGTGGAAAAAAATGCAGTCAGAAATCAACTCTCATCACCCATTATCGAACACTTACCGGCGAAAGACCTTTCATGTGCGACGTCTGAAATAAAAATTTTGCTCATGAGGGTACTTTTAATATACATATTCGGACTCACAATGCAGAAAAGCTTTAGTAAAGTCCAGTTTATGGAAAGGCATTCACAAATAGCAGCGATTGCATCACAGAAGAACGCACGAGTGAAATCAATCAGCAAATTAGAGAAATAATTATTTTTCTCTTCTACGAAACTTTTTTACAATCTTCATTGAATTGAAAGAATTTTAAGTTAATGTTGTTACAATTTTACTTTAAAAAATACTACATGAATATTTCCACTTTGCAGAGTATGGTTCCTGGTATAGAAGTTCATATACTGATAAGTTTTTATTATTTAATTGATGATTGACATTGAAAATATATTTTCTGTTCAAATGCATTTATATCTGAGTGTATTAATATTGCTTATATTTTTTAAATCGCAATAAAAATTTGAACTAATTTTTATTAAAAATGTATGTTCTCCTCTCTTTTAATAAATCTGTTTTTATTGTCTGTTTTGGTTTTCACTCAATACTAAATATTTCCAAATTTAATGATATTTACCATTTCATTTGTAGGTTTTCAGAGTATCTGCTAAAAACTTTTAATGCAAACTTAGTAACGGATTTAAATAATGGTGCATTTTACGATATTTTAACTGAACAAATTTACTTAGGTTCAATTAATGATTGTAATAATCAATAAATTAGTGTCAGCAAAACTTATTTTGTCTTGATGATTTATAAATGAATAATAGTTGCTGCAATTGGAAAATATAGATAAAACGTAAAATCTAATTTCATTATTAATGGGGAATTTCGCAAGGAGTACATTTCTTCATATATTTAAAATAGTGCTCTACAAAAGATATTAAATGCATTCATGTAAAAAGTTTAATAAATTTTTTTATATTATACTTAAGAATCCAGTGTCTCTGTGATATTTTTGTTTTCCTTTCTAAAAATTCTTTATGGTCATTTTCTATGAAAGAAAGAAATTCAGTATCAGTTTTTTTCAATTATTTGTGTAATATTTTTTAATATTTAAGATAAACGTGCGAGTTGACACGTGCACAACAAATAAAATTTGCAAATTTGTCTTATGCACATTTTCAAAGCTGAAAAATTTGGAGGTCCAAACGATGTTTTTGAAATGTTTGTTTGAAATTTAATTAATTAAAGAAATCAGCCAAATTTTGGCATATTTGCACAATAATTTCGGAAGCAAAAAATTGATTTTCCATCATACTAAAATTCGTATTCATTTTAATGTTACATGTTTTAAACGTGTAATTGTATTTTCTATTTTTAAGAAATTAAAAAAATATTTTTTTAAATTATTTTATAGCAATATATTTAATTATTGATGTTAATCTTTGATCGTTTCTTTATTTTTATTAACATTTCATCTTATGCATTTTCCCATTGTTAATGGAAAATATATCATGATTCGTCTTATTTTTCGCGTTGAGTCGTTTCAATGTAAGTAAGATATTCTTTTATTAAATGTTTTGTAGAGTTTTGTACTTAAAATTAACGTTTCGGTTCTAAACATGCGGGTTTAATAACTATTTAAATGTACATAATTTTTATATTGCTACATTTTCTTATAACATAATCTCACCTTGTTTCGAAGAATATTGTTTTGTGCTGACGTGCCGAGGCATTTTATCGTCATTCGTTTCTCCTAAACATTAATAAATTATCATTTCTTCGAATCATTTTTCTGGGAATGAATTAACTGGGTTTATGCATTTAACTTGAAAGTCTTTTAAGAAACGCATGGATTTCAAACAGCTTATTAGTGATAACAGCAACGTGTTAGTGAAAAATTGAATGCAAGGAAACGAAATCTTCAAGGTTTAAGCTAAAAATACTTGATTCCCGTTATTTCAGAATAATGCATCTGTGATCATTCTGGTTACTATTAAAACTGCTGAATCTCAAAAGCGATAATTATTTGTTGGAAATTTTTTCATCTGAATAAAAAATTTACTATTTTTTTTATATTATTGTTTTAGGTGCAAAAAAATAATGCATTCCAATTTCATTCAATTATAAAATTATTTGATTTTTTTAAAACAGAATCCGATTAAATTTGAAACTGTGTCTTTTCAGAGGTCTTCTGATCTGTGTTTCAGTTCTTTCAACTAAATTGCATTAAATCATGGTGTTAAGTTCACATATATGATGTATGAGGTTATGTATGAAGTGTTTGCTTGCGTTTTTCATCAAGAAATTTAGTTGAATTTTTATATTTTGTTCGATTTACTGTCAGAGTTATTTGACCTTACATCTACTCTCCTTGAATTGATGAGATATTTCTTAATCAAACTACTGGGGATCAAATGCAGAGATTTTTGCTTCAAAATAATTCTAATTAGATCCTAAAATAAAGTATAATAATTAATTAACATTGATCTATTTCAAATTATATTTTTGCCTTTGAACTTAGGATTGTTCAAAAAGTACAGAAGAGTTTTTGGATGGGTAAAAAAAATTAGTCATTATTTAATTACTGAAATCGATTATTTATTTTATTTATTTATTTAATTATTGAAATGGATTATCAAGACAGAGGATAAACGACAAATTTGGGTCAAGGATATCTTGCATCTGCTATTTTATAAGCGAAATCTATTCGACTAATATATTTTTTTAATAATTACTTTTAGTATTAAGATAAATTTATTTGCAAATTAAAGAAAATTTAGAAAGATTTACAGAAAGTTACATAAATTGAAGGCTTCTTTTAAACCTAAGATTCGAATATTAAATTAGAATATGATAACAGAGCTTAAATTTAATAGAAATGTTGTAGCACCTTTTTTTATGTAATTTTCATTAAAAATTCAGCATCGATAAAATATAATTTAAATGTCGGAAACATTTTAATTTTTATATTTAATCAAAACAGTACATCTATGGTGTTGAACTCTTGGAAGATTCAATCATTGATTTCCTTTTATTAATATTTACTGAATATTTTTGATAACCAGAAGAATTAACAGCCTGCTTTCTATGTCAGTCATGCGATATAATATTGAATTGAAGCGAGAATATGACCCTTGAATTTTTTATACGAAACATGACAATTGTATTAACTTCTTTGATTAGGAGAATCAGGCAAAAATTTTTAAAAGCATAATGATGCAAATACAATTCTGAGAACTTATTCTTCGATATCAGAAAAACAAAAATGTTGAGCTAATCAGTTTACCAATTTTTGATATTAACTAAAAGGTCCCACTTTCCCACTTCCCAAAGAAGGAAAGAAAGGGAAGGACATCTCTAAGAATGTGTAACTTAGAAATACTCATACTACATAATGTTTCGATTCTATTTTAGATCTTCGGACAAATGAGGCCCTGTAATAGGGAATTTATGGTGAAGTCTTCAAGATCGATTTGCCTCATAAGATCAATCTTACTGAACGTGCTCACACACACAGTGACGAAAAGCTCTATAGATTTTCTGATTGTGAAGTGTATTCGTAATGAAGTACAGTTACAATTTGCATCACTGGAGAAAGCATACGTGAAATCAATCAGAGAATCACAGAAATAAATATTTTACTCTAGAATGGAGCTATTTCAAATTCTTTGTCAAACTGAATTTTTTAACATTAAATGAAACTATTTCATTTTTAAAAATACTCCATGAATTTTACTATTTTATCAAAGCATGTTTCCTGATATCATACCTATGAGTTATTTATATCTAATTCGTAATTGGCAACGAAAATTTCAGTTCAAATAGAGTTATATTTATTTTTTTATTTTTTTATCTTTTTAATAAGTTTTAATCCTAATATAAATGTTCTCCAATTAGTATCAAAAATACATATTCAGCTCCCTTCGAATAAAACCATTATGATTTCTTCTTTTGATTTTATTGTAAATTAAATATTTCCTAATTCGATGGTATTCAGTATTCAATTGCTAATTTTTTAGAGCTTTGAAAAAGAATTTAAATGCCGACTAAATGCCGGTTTGAAATAATAAAACGGATTACGATATTTTAAGTGAGCAAATGCACTCACTTTCTTTTAATAACTGTATAAATGGACTGCAATGTATGGGTTTTAAATTGCTGTCTGCAACAGCAATTTAAAATCCATACATTTAAAATCCATTTAATTAAATATCAAGTTTTTTTTAACTTGATATTTAATTAAAGAATAATACTCGTATTTGTTCCCATTCAGAAATTTAGAAAAAATGTGAAATTCATTTTTTTATATTAATAATAAATTTCACAAAGAACTCCTTTCTTTATATATTGAAGATCATGTACTATAAAAATTATTTAATGTATTTGACAAATGCTTGAATAAATATTTTATACTAAGCAAAAGATTCCAATGTTTCTGTGATATTTTCCCTTTTTAAGAAATTCTTTGTTGACATTCTAAGCGAAAGAAATAAATTCATTATTTTCAAAGCCAATTTTGTTTTCATCGATTTGTGTAATGTGAAAGTGCTGCAGCTGTGTGCATGTTTTTCACATTTACAAGAATAGATTGTTTAGCTAAAACTCCAAAATCTGGCAAATGGTCTTTTTGAATGATCAGAAGTATTGATCCAGAAAGATCTATCTTGAAATATTTAAAAGCATTTTGATTCATCAAAAGTTAAGTGAAATGTTTGCATCTTCGATGTACTTTCCGAAGACCAAAAATGATTTTTATTCCCTCTCATATCTCAACGAAACATTTCGTCAATGATAAAAATTTTAAATGGATAATTATCTTATTTTTCCATATTTAACAAATTAAAGGGAATATTTTTAACTTACTTTCAATAATATTTAAAGCATTGCTGAAGTGAAACTCCAACCGTTTTCATTGATTTTATATTGAGATTTCCATGTGTCATTTTTAATGTTCAATTTTTAATGACTCGTCTTATTTTTTCATGTTGTTTGATTTCAAAGTAAGGCATTCTTTTAATAAATTTTGAGAAAATTTTTTGTTTATAGATACTTTTGAATCTTTGTATGTAATAGTTTCTTTTTGAATCATGTATGTAATAGTAAAAGATACTTTAAATAAACCCATTTATAAATATGGCTTATCTTTCTGGCGATGTAATTGAATGCATATAGGTAGAAACAGAAATAAAGGTTATAGAACAACAAAATGGAGAGTGTATGGTTTCAGAATTAGTTTAAAATATTGAAATTATTTTACTGATAAAGCCATTAAAACATATTATACAAAATATTTAATTGAAATATTTTTACCATTAATTTTATGTGACGGCCCATCTAATCGCCAAAGACGCTTAGTAGCAGTTGTTGCCGGGTTAATACGCGCAAGAACCATTTTTGTTCATACTGGGCTAAGAATGCGTTCCAATCTCAAACATGTGACACACAAACATGTTACATAGCTGTTTCAAATGCTGAGTCACACGTAGTGAACATTTTAAATGTGTGAGACACGTGTAAAAAATAGTTTTTAAAGATTTAAAAATGTTTGGATGGCATTTTTCATCCAACAAATCCTGCAAGTTTAAGAGATGAAAAAATCAAAATAAAAAATGGCGACAATGAACATTAAAATAAAGCATTCAATTAAATATGTGAACCCTGAAGTCGAATGAGAAGTGGAACACATTTTTGCACCTCTCGCCAAAAAGGAGATCATAGTGAGTATAGAGAGTGTATCCTCTACGGGGGAGAATCAATTTGGAATCAACTTCTCGTTCAAGGAGAATGGGCCATAAAGTAGTCGTGGGTTTGATTGAACGCAACTCGTTGTGGATCGGAAGGTCACGTGATTCAACTAACAAATTGACCTCTCGCATCGCATTACGGGCATCCCGTTGTCAGTAATGATGTGGCAGGTTTTTTAGCAAAATCTGCATATCATTTCAGGAAACATCCACTTCACCCCTAAACCAGAAAATATGACAATGATGCATCTATTTTGTAGAAGTCGCTAGGAAGGATCAAACATTTTAAAGATGAATGAAATGAATACACGATACTAAGAATACACATAAAAAATAGTTATTTTCGCGTTCTCCAAATCTCGTTATGTACTCGGCGCATCATATTACACTTTAATTTATAGGAGCATTATTTGTTTCGCGTATTTATAGGAATTTTGTATTAGTATCAATTTATATTCATAACCCAACGTATTTTATTACATTCAGTATTAAATTAAGCAGCTAATTTTGTTCATTGCACTTCAAAACAATGAAAGTAAATTACTTGAAAAAAGAATAAACTTGAAGAATTGAATAATAAACTTGAATGAATTATTAGAACGAACAATAAAAACGATTTCACTTTCATTTCGTGAATGAAATATAATGCTTCAAAATAAGATTAAAATAATTTTGTTAAGAATTGATTAAAAATTCTGTAAAATACGCGACAAAAGCTTTTATCATTAAAAAGAGAAGGTTGCCTTTTAAGGTGATGTAAAAATCAATTTTGTGCTGTAATATTTTTTGAAAGTTAATTATAGCAAAATATTTCTAAAATTTTGCTTAATGCATAGATTGCGCCATGCAGTTCAGTTCCTGAGCAGAAGTAATCACATCAAGCATTACTAGTCAAAAGTAATGAACCTTTCCTCAAGACAATAATTGTAATTCGATTGTAATAATATTTTCAAGATTGATATTCCATTTTAATATCAGATTCATGGATGAAAATGAAAATTTATTTTTTAGTATGTAACTGTATTTTAACGGATTATTTATTTTTACTACACTAATGAATGCTAAACATTTAAAAATTGAAATTTTAATGTTTTTTTTTAAAACTTAAATTGTTTATTTCTAATATTTTAAAGAGTTTTTTTTATTTATTTTTTATTTTTTTACTGTTTTAGAAATACTTTGATTTTAGAAGAATTCGGATTAGAAAAGTAAATTATAAATAAAAACATTCGTTGTTCATTTGGGAGAATTTATAAATGGAGTTGCAAATGTTTTTTGGATTTAATTTTCATGACAAATACCGTTCCGCTTTATGCTTCAGGAAACGATTGCGCTGTCCATGTATTTATTACATTAGATGGATCTAATTTAAGCCTTTAATACTGAATATGTTGTAAATATGTCATTCAACGAATGTATAAAATATGGATGCAAGTTGAATGTTTCGGATGATATTTATTTTATAATATATTGATTGATTAATACAGAATAGTTGAATCTGGATACAAGGTAATTGAATGAAATGTTTCAAACCTAATATATATTTCAAATCTTCATAATTCTTCTAACATTTAAAATCGAAACTCATGGAAAATTAGAGAAAACTGAACCAATTTAAAAAGCAGAAATAAAAATAATAAATTATATACATTTACAAGTAAACACATGGGACATAAATGCACACAACTTTCGTCAATTCTTCATCAAGTAAAGTACCAAAAAGTGTAGATCTGATATCAGAAAAATATCTTCGTCAAATATATAGAAGCCATGCAGAAATTTAAAAAATAAAACTCTAATAATTGAGTTAAAAACTATTTTTCTCTAGAGAATGTTAAGCAGTTTCATACAAGTGTAAAAGAAGTATTTTTGCAATTTGCTCATTGATTTCACTCATGCAGTTTTCTAAGATGTCTGTTGCAATTGTTTATATGAGCGAATGTCATTCCGCAAATTGGGCATTTATAAGGTTTTTCACCCGTGTGAGTCCGATAATGTATCTGGAGATTTTGTTTGAAATTGAAATCTTTTCCGCACATATCGCACACAAATGTCTTTTCGTCAGAGTGTATTTTATAATGTTGTTTGAGACTTGATTTCCGAGCAAATGATGTTTTACAAATTCTGCACTCGAAGGGTCTTTCTCCAGTATGTATTCGATAATGTTCTTGAAGGCTGCGTTTCCATTTAAACTCTTTAAAACAAATATCACAAACGAACATTTTCTTAAGAGGACGTATTCGAGAAGGTCCTGCAACTTCAATGTCATCTTTTATAGAACAAATTGATTCTTCCTCGTTGGCAGCCATTTTGTCGATGTGATTGGAATCTTCAGAAGTCATTTCAGGTGAAATATGCTCGGTTTTTAGTCTCCTTGAAATTTTGATAGTACTATGTTTCGGATCCTTGTTTCCTTGCGAAAAATCACAATTAAGAAGAGAATTCTTGCTTCCAGTAATATTTTTCTTTACTGAAAGATTACTTTTGATAACACAGTCCAAGGAATCCATAAACGAATCTTTATCATTATTAAACGATTGCCATTTGCTGTCCTGAAGAGACATTCGGCATTCTTCAAAAGCTTCTCCAGCGGATAAATTTGAAATATTTGAATCACCATTTTTTTGCTCAGAGATAGATCCGGTGTTATCTGTTGTTTTCGTACAAGCCTTTTGAGAGTCTTTCTCAGAATTCCAGGCATTTTCAACATTTTCCGACAAAACGTTTATCGATGCATTTTCATTATTCCCCTGAGTGTCCACTATTGACGTACCACACCGATTTCTCATTTGTGCCCTATTCGAGGTTGCCTTGAATTTCCGTTTTCTCCTTGAGTCAGATACTAACAAAACATCATCAATATTTTCTTTTAGCGATGTATTCATTACTGCCGAATTTTCAATATAAATTTGACGAACTTCTGGTTGCATATTTTCATCAATGTCATTCAAATTTTCTTTAATTATATCTTTTGCGTAATCATTATTTTTATCTATTTTGTCTAATTCTTCTAACTTTGGCAATGTATATATATAGTCATTGTCCTTATAAAAGAGGCAGGAATGATTCTCACCATAAGGCACTATTCTATAACAAATCTGACACAAGTATCGAGCCATATGTATTAAAATTCAATTTAAAAAAATTATGTCCTCAGAAACGTATACAGAAAATGGCTGACAATTCGAAGTAATCAAGATTTCAAACGTTCCTAACAATTTATTTATGTGGGCATTATTGCTGATGTCATAAAATTTGTACATTTTTTATGATTAAAATGAATTTAATCGATTAACAAATTATGTTTTGATTCGTTTCATAAACTAGAGCTTTCTCACCTTAAATCAAGACATGCATAAGATTCTAATGCAATATCCGGCATATCAAATTTAAAATTACCTTTCTGTTATGTATGATACTGAGCAATCTTGAATTATCTTAGTTATCAAATGAAATGAGTTGCGAATATTTATATCTGCTTGAAATCAAATTCTAGGTATAGTTTTCGATTAGAAGACTTTGATATGATCTTTTCTTTACTTTTTTAATTCTTAATTCTACTATTGATCCGAGTCTTCCTCTCTGATTATACAATGATAATTATTATTTTTCTATAACACATTTTTAAATGTATACGATATGTTTTCGAGTGAAATCTGATTTTGTTATTCTGGTAAAGATTTTGGCTATCTTGTTTCCATTGCACTCGAGACATATTTCACATATTTCCTAGTGTTTTATAAGAAGAGAGATAATGGATTTGTAATGCAGTTTTGCAAGTGATTGAAACCGAAATTTGATGCAGAACATGCCTTTTTGGTGTCTGTCTGAGTACACATACCAAACAGATATGGTTTTATATAAATGGTTACATTTCTGAATGATAGCATTTATTTGCATATATATGTGCTCAAACAAATCGACGGTTAATTCATTGATTTTATTCAAAATGTAATAGAAATTGATAAGTTGATGGCAAAACAGTACAACAGAATTTATCCATCTGTTTTTTAAGTTTTGGTCGTCGTGTTGTTCACAAGCACTCAACCAGGGAGGCAGACACATTTCATAAGAATAGATTTCATTCTAATTACAAAGAATTTTAAGACTTTGATCTAGACCTTACCCTGGATTCGTTTCTTCTATTTAAATGAGTTTTCGAATCATTGTACGAATCAAAAGAAGAGCCAGAGAGATATATTTCTAAAATTCCAATTTTAGGTCTCAGGTTAGACTGAAATATGAACATGGTTCAAAATACAGAGATAGAATTGTTCACGAGAAAGTAAAAAAAGAATCAAAATTGATGATACCAAAGGGAATTTTTTTTCAATCACGTGCCTTATATAGTATGGTCATTTGGAGCAAGACAACAAATCTTCCAAAGAACCCAAACAATAAATTAAATTTCCTCCTCCGAGCGTTTTCGGATTATACGCTCAAATTAATTTTTAAGAATGCTAATTAGGTTTCTCTAAGATTCAGAAATTGATTGATTTCTAGCAGATTAAGCATTTAAGTAAGTGAGGATTTGAACGGATCCAAACAGAATAAATCAGCACACAGAATCAAAGAAAGAGATGGATCTGACGCATCTGACATTTGTGTGTCATTATTTGTTTGTGTTATATTAACCACCTTTGTTGACCAAAGGGTTCTTTGAAATTTTAATAGTTTTTCATTTCAATTAAATCTCTTACTCTTCACTACATTTTCATGATTATCCTTAAAAAATATTTCTAATTGTCAAATCTGTTCGTTGTTTATTTAAATCATCCTATTACCAATGACAATATAATGCAATTAAAAGTATGTATCATGTCACAGTAATCGATTTGCACTTTCCAGACTGCTGTAGTTTCACTTTTCTATTCGTCAAGTAAACTGCATAGATACTAAATTAAACTCTTATTCTTTAGGTTCCAAAAAAGTAACAAATTCAAGCAATAAAAACGGTTAAATATTTAAGAAACCTGATGCGGTAAATTTAAGTATAAGTATTTTTAAAAGTGTTAAAAGTTTCAAAACTTGCCATAATAATTTAATGCCTATAGTGAAATGACAATTTTAAAAAATATTAAATTATATATTAATCTTTTTTCTATAAGATTCTAGGCAGTTGTAGAATGAAAATACACAAATTTCGTACGCATGCTCGCACACACACACACACTGTTAATTATTATATAGATATTCGGATATTTAGTTTGTAACATCAATCAGGCTTTTTGCTACATCATTAAACAATTTTTATAAACTTTATAAAGACACCTGAATTTTATCAGTCTTTCAATTGTACAATGAAAGGTCATTCGGGCAACTATTATCACAGTAACAAAACAGCTAATTTTTGGATAATTTTTGCTCTCCACAGCATTTGACGAGGGAAAGAATAGCTGTATTCCTCACAATTTCCCAACTTTAGTAGACATGCATGATGATGAATTGCTCCCAGATAATGTGCCAGGTTTCCGAGCTCTTTTTAACATTAATAATATATCACCTAGACTAAATGCATTTATACAGGAAACATTGTTTTTCTCTCTCTCTCTCTCTCACACGCATACACACAAAAAAATCTCTAGAGCTTGTTTTCACCCTAGATCATAATGGTACATCAGAAAATAAATCAGCATATAATTGAACTCGAAACGATCAAACTTCTGCAGCTGTGAAATGGAAATGGAACGAAGATATTTTCTGACACATTATAAATGAAATTATTAGGAAATAATTTAAGGAGTGAAAAGGAAATAACTGCACTAAATGCTTTTATTACTTGAAAAGCATCAAACAAACATATTGTCGATATCCTTCCAATAGAAAAAGGGATATTTTGTCCTCAATTTTTGGTACAGGCATATTTTTCTCCCATGAAAAGTTATGTAGCTTTGGTGTGACCACTTTACCCAAATGTCCTGCTTGTAATAAAAGGGAAAGTTCTCTTTTTCCGGAGTGCAAATTATCGAGTTTAAACTAATTTTCAATGAAAAAAAAATATTTAGATGTGCAGATTATTGGGAATATATTGGCATATTAATATCACAGAATAGGCACTCAATATTACACATGGAATATTGAGCTTTGATTGGAGATTTAATGTAATAGTAGTAGTCTTTAGGATGCTCATTCATTAAAATGTTTACCCGCAGTAGCTAGAAAGTTTCGGGATAATAGAATGGCCCTGAAACCTTCAATGTAGCTTTTACACTAGTAATGTGCCACAGTCGCGTCCGAATAGCGGTATGTAGGTGGTTCAGCAATCGTTCTTCTCTTTTCTAATGTATATTTATTTTTAATTATATATTTTTTTTCAGAATTACAACAAGTTAATTTAAGAATTTACAAATCGTTCCAATTAATGAGCTTTTCATTTTTTTGGAAAAAACAAACATATATTCACATAATTCTTGAATTATATATTAATCTTTTGATTAAAAATAATCATAATTTTATATATGTTACTAACTTTCGGTGTTCAGTGAAAGTGTCTAATGGAAATCTCTATTAATAATGGAATCTCGGTTTCATGTGCAAAGTGGGCAGGGCATCGACCTGCATGAAGATGAGAGGTAATGCAGTGCATCTCCATATGGTAGCGTAAAAGTGCGACTGCAATGGCCGAATAAATGTTCTCACCAAATATCTGATAAAGTGTTTCAAAAAAATTCGAAGCAAAAAGACGAAGTGAAATCACACCAAACAATCTCCTAAGGAGCATGCAATGAGTTGATAAGGTGCATTTCGAGAATTTGAAAGTTGTCCAAATACGACGGTTTCGCCTTATTGAGATAACCATACAATGAAAAATAGGAGTAATTAATCCACATGATATTCAGCAACCGTTTTGGATCACACTTCATTTGAGCAATCGTACATGTAACGAAATTTAATTTACTTCTGTCTCTACTGGCATTAACCGGTGCATGCTGCAACTTTTATGGATCCAAACAGAATAATTGAAAATGATAATTCCTGTTCTTCTCATATGTTTTTGAGTACTGCTACTCCTTGTTGATATCTCATCTTCCAGTTTGCACTTTTAACAACAGAACACAGCCCAGTGTTCAAGGATAGTCTGCTATTTCGCCATTTTCTCACCGAAACAAGAAACTTAACCAAACAAGAAACTTCGAAAGTTACCGAAACAAGAAACTTCACCCTTTATTTATCTGCAGCTATTTTATTATTATCGACATTGTTAGAAGAATTTCAGATGTTTCAGTTTTTTTAATAATTTCACAAAAGCTGAAAAATTGTACAGTTAAATTTAAAAAAAATACAATTTTACCTCTGAAATTTATGCATTTTTTTTTAAATTTAAAACAAAATCAGTATATATTATGAAAAATTGGTAGTGTATATATATCCACATATTTGCTTAGAGGTCCTTGGGGAAATCCCGCCCCTCAAAAATTTAGCCATCCATATGTACATGAAGTATGTAAGTTATATTTAAAACTCTTGCACCAAACTTGTGATATTTTAATTTGCTGGATCCCAGGAGACATCGGAATTGTTGGAATCAAGGAAGCAGATAAAGTTGCTAAGGTTGCCAATAAAAATAATCTGACCATATGTTCCGGTTCCAGATGTTGAGAGTATTTGAAAAGCCTAAATTAGTAGCATTTGGCAAGAAATCTGAGATGAAAAAACAAGTAATAAGCTAAATTTTATTCAACTCTCCATCGTTTATTTTCAACTATGTTAAATTAACAGGATAACTAATGTAAAATTAGTAATTACTATGTATTGGACATGTGTATTTTACTCAACAATATTTATTTCTTTCGGAATCAGCCCTAGTTTGGTATAAATGCGATGCATATGTTACTATACAGCATATTTTAAAAGAGTGTGAGAGTTTTAAAAATCAGAAGCAAATGGCTTGGAGATTCTCAGCTTCATTTGCATGAATTATTGGTTGATCCCTCTTATCCTCCTCTTTTCTCAATTCTTGCTGAAATCCGCTTCATAAAGGTCATCAGTTTGGTGCTGTTGTAATATTTCATTGCTTTGCATGCCTCTTTTATTTTTATAAAATTTTATATAGAAAGTAAGAGTCTTTTTAAATAGAAATAAAGGAGGGACATCTCTTTTTTTTGCATCAGTGTGAAAAAATACTTTACATCTCTTGAGTTTAATTAATGAAAAAATATTTGTATTTATGTAAAAAAGAAAAACTTGCATCAAACGGATAATCTAAATTTGTTTTAATGATGAATTTCATAAAAAGTGCCATTTCATCATAACTATAAAATATCGTTTCATAATAGACGTATGATCTGTCATGATTGTTTTTGTAAATTACTTTTATGCTATGCATACAAATTAGGTCAGTACATCTTATTTTTTACATTATTTTCAATCAATTTTAATACTAGATGTGAATGCAGGAAATCCAATAGTAATTTCCTATTTCATGGTTTTTGGAATACATAAAAACTTAAACTAAAACTAAAAAGACAGTTAAAAAAAAACCACAGCGTTTTCCTCATCTCATTCTGGAATGTATGCAATATTTTAGAAATAAATATCTTTAGCATATTTATTTTATTTGTTGATAGCAGATTTGAACATGTTTATAAATGGAATTAAACTGACCTTCTAGTAAATGTTTGGGAAGATTAATTTTTGGCATCTAAATAAATTGCAGCTCCTGTTTACAAATTGAATATTTCCATAAAGCATTTGGAGCATTAAAAATTCAATTCCCGTTTCTGTTACATAATCCAATAGCCTAAATTATCTTCATGGATTTTCAAAATTTTGATTGGTTCAACGTTGTTTTCCTGGGAACAAAGTATGCAATAGACAAAAATTCGAATTTTACACATATTCCCATGTTTTAGAGCTCAACAAGTTTAAAAAGCATCTGTTTGGAATTATATATAACAGTCTGTGAACGAGAAAAATTAGAAAAGCCTTAAACTAAACAGATGAAATTTGGCTTAAATAAAAGAAACGGGGGGCGACTAAATTAAAGGCCAAACTTGATGATGTCGGCACAAAATAACCCCACCGAGCAGAAGGACACAAGTGACGTCGATATGGAAAATACAAAACCGACCTAAATTTCAAAAACCTTTAGAAAAATGCATTTAATGTCCCAAGTAGAACAACAGCCCCCAACCCACATCAATATAAAATGCCACAGGTGCTTCTAGAAATTGTTATACAAACATAACAGCAATAGAAACAAAACCCTAACAATACAACATTAATAGTTACACAAAAGGTACAACAGAAAAATAATTTACTTTATTTAAAATGGTTAATAAAAGATACAAAACAATTATAGTGATACAGAGGAGGTACAATATAATAATAGTCAAGCGATGCACAATAAAGCTAAACAGAAATAAATTATACAATATATTCTCTCAATTTCAATTGATAAATTTGAACCATAATATCGACACAGGATTTTTTTTTTACAACAGGATACCAAATTTATTATTTATTGACATAGACCAAAGCTGTTCATTCCTAACAAATTTTGAACGACATCCATTAACAGGAAGTCTGTCTGTCTTGTTATTCGAGCACACATGATCTCGATGAATACTAAAAACAAAACGAAAGGCATATAAAATGTGATGCAATGATTATGGCACATTAAATAAAGAGTCTTAGGAAATTTTGAATCAAACTTGTTAAATATTTGATTGTCGGTTTCTACTTCTGCATGCATAAAGGTGTAATAACTCATTAAGGCAAAGACTTAATCAATAAAATTCTATATGCGATTTATAAGTGAAACTATAATTCTTTGTTAAATTTATATTACAAAAAAACATCCAAAATACATATTCCTTAGCAAGATCCAGTAAAAATGTCAAATAAACGGAAAAATTCAATATTTCGTAACTATTATTCCCCAATGAAGTGCAAAGTATCTGAGATTTACTCTACTCCACAATCACACCCTTAAATATAGAATATGCATGAAGATTTCGAAAAGACCAATCCCGCTTTTGTAAAATGATTTTGGATGTCAGGAATAGATATTTGGAATTTGATAATTTCGTGTCATATTTTTAAAGAAATTTGAACGAATCTAATTGCACTTAAAAAAAAGTCTTGTTTGTTGAAATTGCAACTAAATAAAAGCAGAGAAAACATTTTTATATAAATTGGAGGAACTTTACTCTTTTCCATTTTAAGCAGAAACACGTCTTGTTTATGAATACCGTTTATTATAACCGAGTCCAATTCTAGAATTTGAAAAAAAGGCTCTAGTATGTTATTTATGAAACGAATCAATTACAATTTTTCATCGATTCTAACATTTAAATCGTAGCTGTTTCCACAGAATACACTTACTCAGCTGCAATAGCATTCCCAATAGCATTAAACTCCTGAAAGAAACTGAAATCTTGATTACTTTTCTCATTATAAACTATTTATTGTGAAGTTTTGAATGGTCAGAATTTCTTTTAAACAGAAAAATTAATGGCTCAGTACTTGTGTCCCTATTGTAGCAGAAGGGTGACATACAACGATAATCACCCTTGTTACATTTATATGAGCGAAGACAGTGAAAACTCATTACAGCAGCCTAACGAATCAAATAAAAGGAATGCAAAATACAACTGTGCCAAATTTCCTGGAATTTTGAATGACAGTTCAGGAAATTTACCAAACGAAAATGAAAGGTCTAAATATCTTATAAATAAGTTTGAAACCACATTTTCCGGATCAAGTAGTACTGACATTCAAAATCAAAGAGTATCAGATGTATCAGACCAGATCCATGCAACAACTGATGACGAATTCAAAATGTCTCTTGAAGACAGCAAATCTCAGTCTTTGAATAGAGATAAAAAGGATTTTATGGATTCGCTAGAATGTGTTATCAGAAATGCTCTTTTAGATAATGACAATATTTCCGGAACTGTGAATTCGACTGTGAATTTCGATCTGCAATCAGGATGTAACGAGCCGAAAAATGGCAAAGTGCAAGTTTCAGAGGATGTAAATGATGAAGATATTTCACCTGGAATGCACTCTCAAGATTACAATAATAAAAAGAATATTGCAACTGGCTTGAAGGAACCTATCTCTACCAAGGAGGATGACATTGCTGTGGCTGGACATTCCGGGATGTGTCCCCGTAAGAAGAAATTCCCTTGCAGTTTATGTCCAAAGGAATTCAAGAGACTAGATTACCTCGTCACCCATTATCGAAGCCACACTGGCGAAAAGCCTTATGTGTGTGATATATGCGGAAGAAAATTTACCCAAATAGGAAGTCACAACAGAAATTATAGAACCCATACGGGTGAAAGACCTTTTGTATGCGACTTCTGTAATAAAAGTTTTTATCTAAAGGGTAATCTTAAAAAACATATTCCTACCCACACTGGAGAAAAACCTTATAAATGTCCAATTTGTGGAATGGCATTCACATACAGCAGCGATTGCAATATCCATCGCAGAACAATGCATGATTAAAATGAAATCATCAAATTAAAGAAATAAATAATTTTATACAAGGAAAGAATATTTAACATTTTTTTTAACAAATTGAAGTCATTTAATTGTTAAATTTTATTTTTAAAATTACTATATTAATCTTTTTACTTTGACGAAGTATATTTCCTGATATAAATCCCATAAGTTACTTGTATTTTACTCATAATTGACAATGAAAATATACTTCCAGTTCAAATGCATTTATAAGTGAGTGTATTAATATTGCTTATATTTTTAAACCGTAATAAAAATTTTTACCAATTTTTATTAAAAATGCATTTTTTCCTCTCTTCTAATAAAACTGTTATTAATACTTGTTTTGGTTTTCACTAAATATTAAATATTTCTAAATGCAATGTTATTTACTGTTTCATTTCTAGTTTTCAGAATATTTGGGAAAACATTTTAATACTTAATTAGTAATGGTTTTAAATAAAGGTGATTGATATGGTATTTGAATTAAAAATATGACTAAGTTCGGTAAATAATTGTAATAATCGATAAAAAGATGTGACCAACACTTTTTAAACTTATTTATTAATGAATAATATTTGCCGCAATTGGAAAATATAGATAAAACGTAAAATCATTTTTAAATATTAATTGCGAACTTTGCAAGGTGTATTTTACTTCGTATATTGAAGATAGTGATCTAGAAGAGATACTTAATGCACTAATGTAAAAAGTTTAATAAATATTTTTATATTAGACCTAAGATTCCAATGTTTCTGCGTTATTTTTTTTCTTTCCAAGAAATACTTTGTAGTCATTTTCTATAAAATAAATAAATTCAGTATCAATTTTTTCCAATGATCTGTGTAATCTCTTTTAGTACTTAAGATAAACGTGCAAATTGACACATGCAGGAAAAAAAAAATTTGCATATTTGTCTAATGTACATTTTCAATGCGGGGAATTTGGAGGACCAGCCGGTGTTTTTGATATGTTTGGTAGCAGTTTAATTCATTAAAAAACAAGCTTCATTTTGGCAATAAATTTCCAATGCAAAAAATACTTTTATTGAATATTTCAATATTTGATTATTGAAGTTTTGAATATTTTTGTATTTTAAATTAACATTTCAATTTGAATCATGCGAATGTAAAAAATAATTTAAATATACACATTTTTAATTCTGCTGACCCTTTCTTGTAATAAATCTCATCTTGTTTTATGGACAATGGTTTTGTGTTGATTTGTTGAGGCATTTTATCTTCATTCTTTTCTCCTATACGTTAATGAATGATCATTTCTTCGAATCATTTTCTTGGGAATGA
This sequence comes from Argiope bruennichi, assembly GCF_947563725.1. NCBI lineage: Eukaryota > Metazoa > Arthropoda > Arachnida > Araneae > Araneidae > Argiope > Argiope bruennichi. The sequence continues at coordinate 126,835,360 of NC_079156.1, forward strand.
ATTTACTGGATTTTATGTAATAAAGTTGCAAGACTTTTAAATACCGCTTTGATTCGACCAGCGAATTATTGATGTAGCATCGTGTTAGAGGCAAATTGAATGCTGTAAAATATAATTTTCAGGGTTTAAGCTACATATATTGAATTCATGTTTTTGAAGAACACTATATTTGTGAGTAATCTGGTTACTAAAAAAACTGATGAATGTTAAAAGCAAAAATTATTTGCTAGAACTTTTGTCGTCCGAATATAAAAGAATAAGAATTGATATTTTAGATTATGTTTTAGGTGTAAAATATGAATCTTTTTAATTTCATTCAATTATAATATTATTTAAGAATTTTTTTGAGTAGAATCCGGGTAAATGTCAAACTGTGTCATTTTCTCTTTTTTGTCTTATTTCTTCCAACTAAATTGCTTTCACGGTGTTGTTGTGACCATGTATATGATGCATGAAATGCGTTTTTTTGGTACAGAAATAAATTTGAATTTTTATATTTTGTTCGATTTACTGGCAGAATCATTTGACCTTAAATCTACTCTCCTTGAATTGATGAAATATTTCTTCGAATCAAACTTCTTGCGATAAAGTCTAGAGATTTTTGCGTCCAAAGAATTCTAATTTGAACCTGAAATAAAATCTGCTATAATAAATAATTAACATTAATTTGGTCTACTTAAAATGATATTTTTGCAGTTTAAACTTACGATTGTTTAAAAAGTATGGAAGATTTTTTTTTGAATAGGCAAACATTTTTTTTTTTTTATTTCACAGAGATCTGTTTCTATTTTTTACATCTTGTTATAAAAAAAAATGAAAAAAGGAAAACGTCTTCTATTAAGACTTTTTTGGTTTAATTATTGAAATGGATTATCAAGACAGATACCAAACAGCGAATTTGGATCAAGGATATTTCATATCCCGAGTTTTCTAAACAAAATCTATTTAACTAAGTAATTTTTTAATAATTACCTTTTGTACTAGGACAAATACATTTGCAAATTAAAGAAAATTTAGAAAGCTTTACAGAAATTTACATAAATCGAAGGCTTGTTTTAAACCTTAGATTCGGATATTATATTAGAATCTTATAAGATGGATTCATTTTAAGAAAACTTCTTTAGCACTTTTTTTTAAGTAATTTTCATTAAAAATTCTTTCATTGATTAAATACAATTTAAATGTATCAAAAATTTTATTTTTTATAATTATTCAAAACTGTACGTCTATAGTATTATACTTCTGGAAGAAATTAAAGCCTTGCTTTCTTTTTATTAATAATTATTGAATATTTTTGATAACACGAAACATTAACAACCTGATTTCTGTGTCCGTCATACGATGGAATATTGAATTGAGGCGAGAAGAATGGTTATCTGTATGCAATACTCTGTTGAGGAGAACCGTTAAAAAATATAAAACTCATTTTGATGTAATATATAGATTAAAGGGATATTCGAATGACAGTTACGGAGACAATATTCCTGTATACCTAAAAAAAAATATTTAAATAAAATTTTTCATGAAATTACAAAATTAATTAGGCATTCTGGTTTCCCATAAGACAATACAGAACCTGGTAAAGACATAATTAATGTGTTAGGAGGACTAGCAAAAGATCGTATGTACGTATAATCACATAATACTAATTCTAGATACCCCGATGGCGCACAGATAAAAGAACGGTCCACTACAGCAACACTGGCGGGAACTGTGGTTGAGTCCTAAGGTTCATCTTCGGTCACGGTTCACCACTGCCCTATGGCAGTTTGTCGGGCCATAGATGGGAGGAGCCGGATCCCCCTCCTTTTCGTGTTCCCACCAAGATAGCGAGATCCAGCCACCAAGCCGGAAGCTTCTCATCCTGAGTTTTGAGGTGCCCTTCCAGGGGTATTGATGCAAGTGTCAGGAGAAACATCAGTTTTATCTGGTTAAATTCATTTTTTTCAAAATTAGGATGAGGACAAGGCTGCCAATGTAATTGATTCTATTTACAGTTAACTTAAATAATGTTAATGGTGTTGAACTTTCCAAAATGCAACGTATAAAAACAAAATAAACTTTTTATTATTGTGATAAATAATTCAATGGGAAAAATCTCTATTGACAATCATAATCGAACACATACTGGCGAAAAGCCAGTGTGCTCTGTGAATGTGCGTTAAAAACAAATTTACTCAAAAATAAGTCTCTTCAGGAATCATAGTATACACATTGGCGAGCAGCTCTTTTTTGTGCGATATATGAGGAAAAGAATTTGCTCCGAAAGAAAATCTCATCCATCATTATCGGTCAAACAGGAGGGATAAACTTTTTGTGTGTGATGTGTATAACAAAAGTAATTTTCAACATTGTAATCTTATGGTACATTTACGGACTCACATTGACGAAAAGTCTTGTGAATTTCCAGCTTGTGAAAAGAGTTTGACATCGCACCAGAAATATGAATGAAATGAAACAGCTCATTTCAGAAATAAAGAGCGTTCAAAAATATTAGATTTGCACAGGAATGGAAATAATTACCTTCTATCTATCAAACTGAATAACTTTCAATGATATTTTCAACAATTTCAGTCTAGTGACATTGTGTAAATTCCAATAATTTGACGAAGTATATTTCCTGATTTCAATCAATCATTGTTAATTCAAAAAATGATGGAAGTAATTTATTTTTTAAGTAAGTTATCTGTCTCGAAATATTTTTTTTTAAATATCTTTGTTTATTTCCCATAATAGAAGTCTTTATTTTTTCTTTCTTTGGCTTCTTCCAAGTCTTAAATTGTTAATGGCATACCAAACAGGAAATATTCTAAGGATATGGAGCTGGTCGTTTTTTTTTATTATTTTTTTATTTTACTTGAAAATGATCTTTTCCAATAACTTTCTTTATCATTTCACTTTTTAGTTTTTTTTAAAAAAGAATATTTTAATAAATATTTATATTTTGACAAAATTTTTGTTAATCCTAATTGCATCTGAAGCAACATTGCAACTATAAAAATTGTCTTTTGATTTGCGGATGAACAATTATTATTCTTAATAAATGGAAGTAAAGATTTTTAATATAATGTTCAATTAATAAATATAATTCCAATTTGTTGCAACAGGAAAATTTCTGAAAATCTAAAATCTAATTTTATTGGCACTGATGAGTCTTAAAAATAATTTACATTTATGTTTTTCGAAAATCATAAGCACATTTCGAACAGATCCCGATATGTACCGTTTCGTTTCTAGTTTGCATCCTAATTGCATTGCAAAAAATGCATTCTTCCCTATCCCACTCTAGAGTGTTTGCAATATGTAAGAATCGAATATCTTTAGCGTATTTATCTTATTTGTTGATAACAGATTTTAGCATGTTTATAAATGAAATTAAACTGACAGTGTCATAAAATGTGGGAAGATAAAGTTTTACATTTTAAATTATTTCCAGTTCTTATTTTCAAATGTAATAATTTCATAAAACATTTGGAGCATTAGGAGAATCAGATTCTCTATTTATCATATATAATCCTGTAATTCAAATTATCTTCACGAATTTTCAATATTTTGATTAGTTCAATACTGATTTTTTTTTAAACAATGAATTCAATCGACAAAAAATTCGGATTCGAGTTTTAGATATTTCTCCATATTTCGGACCCCACGGGTTTCGAAAAACATTTTTTTTTAGAATTTCATATATCTATAAGTGAATGAGATAACTTTGAAAATCCTTAAACTGAACAGATGAAATTTGTCTTAAATAAGAGAAATGGAACCCTACCAAGTCAAAGACCAAACTTGATGATGTCGGTACAAAGTAACCCCAACTAAGAGAAAGTCACAAGAAAGATTTATCAATACCTAAAACCAGAAACCTACCAAAATTCCAAAATTTTTTAAAAAACGCATTAAATGCCTGAAGTAGAACAACGGTCTCCAAAACCACATGAATATAAAATGCCATAATTTTATCTGGAAATAGTTATACAGTCATAACAACAACATAAACATAACACTAACTATACATTATACATAGTTGCACAATAAAATCCCATCGCAAAAATAATCATAAGTTATTTTAATAGTTAATAAAAGATACAACAATAGTTATACAGAGAAGATACAAAATAATAATAGTTAAACAATACACACTGAAGTTAAACAAGAATAAAATTATGCTGTAAAGTCACTCAATTTCAATTGATAATAATTGATCGATAATATCGACACATAATTTTTTTCAACAAAAGGATGCCTAATAAAAATTTTCAAGAAGCAGGATACTCCACATACTATCACATTTAGAGGAGTATTTCATTATTTATTGACATAGACCAAATGAGTTCCTTTCTAAAGAATTTTGAGCAATATTCTTTAGAAAGGAACAAACTATTATTAGGAAGTCTGCTGTTTTGTTAATAAAGCACTCATGAACTCGATGAATACAAAACACAAAATGAAAGGCAGATAAAATTTGATACACCGATTGTGGTGTCTAATATAAGTATTCTTATGAAATTTCGAAAGAAATTTCTGAACGATTTGACCGTCTGTCGGTTTGTACTTATGCATGCATAGAAACGAAATAACTAATAAACTCATTGACTTAATCAAGGGAAATTTGAATGAGATCTATAACTGTAAATCTATAATTCCTTGTTAAATTTATGCTTAAGAAAACACCCGAAATTCCTATTTCATTTAGTAGATTCAGTAAAAATGCCAAATATATGCCACAAATCAATATTTCGTAATTATTATTCGCCAATGCTGGGCAAAAATTTCGTGGCTTTACTCTACTCCCCAATTATACTCTTCATTATAGAATAAGCAAGAAAGCTTCGAAGAGACCAATCCCGATTTTGGATTTTGGATGCCAGGAATAAATGTAACAAAATTGCTAATTTCGTATAAGATTTTTCTAAGAAATTTTCCAGAGTGTAATTTTATATATAAAAAAAAGTCTCGTACAATAAAATTGAAACCAAATAAAAGCAGAAAAAAGTTATTTTAACTGGGAGAACTTTATTGCCTTTCATTTTATACAAAGACCTGCTTCTATTTTCGATATTGTTATAAAATAAGTAGGAAAATAGGAATACATCGCATTATACAAGCAATCTTGCATGAATTTGAAAGGATTTTGATTGTTTAAATGGATGATCAAAGCACTATTAAATATAAGGATTTAGAAATAATGGGGAGCAGACATGAAAAAATATTGAATATCTGATGATCAACGTTTTCAAAACTACATGAATTTCTAGAACTATAATTATACGACCATTCAATTTTTATATTAAATCAGATGATTAGAATATTTCGAACAACCATACAAAAATTTCTTAAAATAAAATCTTATTTTAAAATTCAAATATCAAGATTTACACTATAATCGAATCCAGTACTGAAATTTCGGAAAGGAAACTCTAGCACGTAATTTACGAAAGGAATCGGCTCCAATTTTTACATCAGTTGAATCATTTTAATCGTAGCAATTTCTACAATTACATAATTATTCAGTTATAACCATGTCTCATTAAACTACTGCAAGAAACAAAAGCTAGATTACTTTTCTCATCAATAGTTATTTAATATATTTTTGAGTGGTCAGAATTTCTATTAAGTTGGAATATAATGGCTCAGTACTTGTGTCCGTATTGCAACAGAATGGTGACATATAGCGATAATCACACTTGTTTCATTTATATGAGCGAAGACAACGTGTTTTCATTACAGCAGCCTAAAGATTCAAATAAAAGGAATGCAAAATACGATAATGACAAATTTGCTCAGATTTTGAATGACAGCTCCGGAAAATCATGTTCAGGAAATCTTCCAAATGAAATTGAAGGTATGAGCATCTTATGAATGCATTTGATAACGCATTTTGCGGACGAATGCCGAATGTTCAGACGAATAAAAAACTTTCTAAAGAAAATACGGTGATAAGAACTATTTCAGAAAAGGATGAATCTTGCAATATTTAAGGATATGATTTTTGTGATATTTGTAAGAGGAAACCAAATGGATCAGAATTTACTTATGAGCAAGAGAGTGTGTCCAGTTTGTTCTTTGCGGAGCATGAAATATCCGTTAGAGAGAGCGGATGACGATCTTTTAATAGCAATAAAAATAATTTTGTGGATTCTTTAAAATGTGAAAACCCAAACACCTGCATAGGCAACAAAGAAATTTCTGGATCTACAATTTGCTTGTGAATTCTGATTTCCTTCCAGAACGAAAAAAAGCAAATAATGATTTGATTAGTTTGTCAGACGATGTAATGAATGAAATAATTTCACACGAAACGAACTCCCGGTACCACTGTACGAGCGAGGCAATGGCTGCTAAAACGACGGAGCTTGACTCCTCCATGAAGGTTGATAATCCTGTGGCAGGACCTTCAGGAAAAAATCCCCACAAGAGAAATTTTGTTCGGAATTTTAATTCTAAACAAATCCCTTAGAAAAGTAACCTTGGCGACCATTATGGAACATACATGGGCGAAACGCCCTTCGTTTGTAATGTGGGTAAAAAAGAATTTTCCCGAAAAAGCAATCTCAGGAGCCATTATAGGATACACACAGGCTAGAAACCCTTCATTTGTAATGTGTCGAAAATAGATTTTTTTTAAGCAGTCTCGTCAGTCATTCACATAGTCGAGAAGCCATTCGTGTGTTTTGTGTGCAAGAAACGTTTTGCTGACAACAGTATTCTCTGACAATGCATGTCCAGGCTCACACAGGAGAGAGATCTTTTAAGTGCATCGTTTGTAGAAAATCATCGTTTGTAGAAAGAGCAGCCGCAAACGCGGTGCACATGATAGAAGGATGCACATATGAAATTAATTACAGAAATGGTTCTTTTATTGAAAAATGAAACTGTCCTTAAATTCTTTTTCGACTTGCTATAGTTTTGATTCAGAGTCAGAAAAATTTATTTTAAAGTCCTGATTTTAAACCCATAAGTTATTGTTTCTTTAACTGATGACTGATCGACGATAATTTAAGTATTCAGTTTCAATTACTTGCATCTAAATGTTTATAGTAATTAAATGTATTTTTACGTTTATAATTCGCTTTAATTGTGTCGCCAATTCTAACGCGCCCATTGGTTTAGTGAAAAGAAGTTGCCATTTTGTGTTACAGTTTTAATGTCAAGTATTTCTTTCAACCATAATATGTTTGTATCCTTTCTTTTCAAGATTCTTTAAGCATTTAAGTAATATATTTTAGCTAGGTGTCGATTAAGCATAATAGCATTGACTGCAATAAATTAACAATTCTAATTTACATATGATCAATTAGAAACTACTTTTTTCAGCCTTTGCATTTTTAATTGAATGTTAAATTTTTAAAGTTATGTGAAAATCTGAAATATTTAGCAGAATGTTTAGCTTTGATCTTCTATATAAAGATGAACTTATTTGTAAGTTGAATTAAAATGACCGTCTCATAAAAGGAAAGGAAAATTTGGCATTTGACTTTGAAATTAATATTAATGCGTGTTTTCTGATTTCAGTTATTTGATAATGCTGTGAAATCTAAATATTCTTTTTTTATAAAAGAGAGCATACTTTAATTTTTCTCTAAGACAATAATTTAAACTATTTAAATAATTTTAAATTACAATTGTCATACTCTACTGCGATTTCACAAATTGGCCAATACAGTTCATTTAAAGAAATACTGATATTTTAATTTCCGATTAAAATATTATTTTTACAGCGTCGATACATGCGTTTAAAGAGTTTATAGCGCAAGTCTCCCAAAATAAAAGTTCTTTGAATTTCGTGCTTTACTGCAGAAATGTTGATTTAGCTGGCTTTTATCCGCTGCGCTCGAAATACTCCAGTTGCGATCTAAGATCGGTAGGAAATGTCAAGTTAAAACATTTACATTTTAATTTCTTATGTAATGTATATTTTAAATGATACTATATGTACCGCAAATGCAATTGGGTAAGATCTACACTGAAATGAGAATAAGCAGACTCAGAATATATTACTTAAAAATGAGTTCATTTTAAATAAAATCCAATATTGATGTTTTCAGTCAACACTAAAAGATTCGAGCTCGTCATTATCATAAAAGAGATTACGGCATTTTTTATAGGGTAAATATGTAATTTACTTTTTTACCAGATGTTCATTGGAATTTTTTTTTACAGAGAGCAGACAATCCAAGGAATTTGTAAAAACATTGAGGCTACTTGCAATTTTTGTTCTTTTAATATTTAAAAAAAATAATAATTTTTGAAATTATTTGTTTAGCTAACAGTATTGTGTACCCTTAAAAAGAAAATGACATTCTAAAGTTTGAAAATATGAACTATCAATATTAAATAAACACTTCAAACTGACATCACGTCGCTTGGGCCAACTCTCTTCAATCAAATTGATCTGATCGGTATCATTTTTCAAATATTTTTATAATATAGTTTTTTAAAAATTGGCCCTAAGAGTTTATTTTCATATAAATAGAAACTTATGAAAGGCTAAAATTATTTTGTATACACTTTTACGTTATAAAGCTATAAATTTAAGAAATTAAATCATTAAATAAGCATTCAATTTACAAAAATAATTAATATAATTTTTTTTTAATTATCTTTCTTCTTTGATAACATTTTCATCATTTCAATAAATATGGATATTAAATATTGTTTCTCCGACACCACATAATATATGCGCATAGAGGTTTGACATAATGCATTAAATCCATAAATGTTGACATTTTTTTTAAATAATTCAAAGCAGCAATGACTTTAACCTTCTTGCGCCGTTTAGTCTTCTTAGCTTACTTCAAAGTACTTAGTTGTACATTTTATATCTGGAATTTCATATCTGGAGTTTTTTTCCTACTAAATACAAGGCTCTTTTTTAATTTTCAATCAAACGAAGTATAGAAAGAAGAATTACATTCGTCAGAATATTCGAAATTGCGATTTTGAGGAACTCCATTTTTCTCGGATCCCTGAGTCTAAAAATCATGTTTCTGGTTTCATGTCTAATAGAGAACAGAAATATGTATGAATGCGAATTTAACAAACATATGAATTTTTTATCCTTATATGTGCACCTCTTCATTGAACGAAATAATTCTTAGTTCATTTTGCTAATCGGTTTGACGAAATATATAGCATTCAAAATTTATAGCATAGTATGCTTCGGTTCAAACATTTCTCTAATGTTGTAAAAATGTATGGTGTCAATTCAGAAACGCAGAGCAGCCCTTTTATTCGCTATTGAAAACATATTAAGAAATATTTGCAATAAAAACTACTATTGCAGCAAAAGACGAAGAAATGAACAGCGATACTATATTTAAAAAAATATTCATTTAGATTGTTTTGTGTTGAATGCGAATTCGAAAAATTATATTTTTTGTTGCTTGAAATTGGGATAGATTCAATTAATTAAATTAAAATAATCATATGACTATTATTAGACGGTGTAAATTTTTTGACTTGTAGTGAGTTTTAAATTCAACCACTGAAATCGTCTTCTCTTGGTATTTGCGTAGTAAGACAAATAACATTCTTGGATGACTCGACATTACGAAAACGTTTGCTATTTATCCTATGGAAGAAAAGTTTAGAATGCTATCTTTGAAGACTACAGATTTCTTCTAATGAAAGCATACATAAATATATCTTCTTGTAATATTGCACTTCGTGCATTTTACTGCAATTATCGTATTCTTTTGCTTCTATAAAATATTTTTACTCTATTAAAAATCGAGTCTTTGAAAAAAGTTTTAGTCGTTTGAAAACGAAAATCATATTTAAAGCTTAAAGTACATGCTCAGAAATATGAATTGTCACCGCTGTTTTCATATAACTAGAGGCTCAATGTAAGGTAAGTTTGTTCTAAATTATAAAGGTAGGGATGATGTATTTCCAACATCCTACTTTTAATTTCTTGATAATATTCAATGTTGCTGTTCTGCTTTCATGAGCGATTCAAATATATATTGAAAATAATAAAATACACATTTTAGGAATTCCTTGTAAATATTTATTGAAATGAACTTATGTATAGTTTATATATAGTTATATAAACAGTTATATATAGTTATATATAACTGTTCCAGTTTATGTATAGTTATTAATAGTTTAGAAAAAAACATTAACATAAATTGTGATGCAGCAACTTTATCTTATCTTAGGAAATCACAAAGTATTTTAATTTTGTATCGAATTACTTTTCCGAGTGCAAAGGGTTAAGTGTTCTTTCAAATGAAATTAAAATTCAGTACTTACCAGCATGATGATTGTGTAAAGAAAATCAAACAGAAAGGTTTTGCACAGTTTTTAAAAAAAGTTTTGCGTACTTTAAATATGTCTATTTTGAAATGGCATCTTAACTGAGAACAAAAGTCAAATGACGAGGACTAAATTTATTTTTCAGAAATATTAGAAATATAAACGTTTAAATTTTTAAAAATAAAAAGATTGCAGGAAAACAAATGTTTCCGGATTTCATTTTATTAATATTATATTTCTTCTCAGTCCCATTCTAAAATAATCCTTCATATACATTATGATTATTTAACATATCCTATAAGTAAATAATCCTAAATTTGCACTGAACAAAAATTTTATCGGTAGAAAATAAAAAGGAATCGGAATCGTTTCTTATGGGTGATGGGAAGCAGAAAAGAAACAATATTAATTTGATTTTATTATTAATTATTTAGTTGAATATTTTTCAAGAGAATCTCATTGAATTTCAAACCTTTTCATAGCTATTAATAAAGGTGAGAAAATAAATAATATAATATAAAATGCTTTTTAATATAATATAAATTATAATATAAATAATATAATATAAAATGCTTTCAATCAAATGTGGTGAAATATGAATTTTTATTTCACAGACATGCATATAATATCTTAATTACTTATAATATCTTCTTTCACATTCTTAATCCTCACAGGAGTTTTCTTCTTTGAAACAAATCATGAAAATACACTCAAAATAATAAATTCGAATCAACTGCGTAACTCAGCTTAACAAATGTGTTTACAGCACCCGTGTCTTCTACCCTATCTCTGCTCTACTGCAAAATTTTCAAAATCGCATTTTTATACTAACTTATTGGTTTGCATATTAAAATAAATCAAAGGATATTATAAATTAATTAGTAATATCATAAAGCGAAGAATGATTAAAAGTAACAAATTTCGTATCTTCATTACTATCGAATCCAATATTTAAATTTAGGACAGTGGGCTCTAGCATTTCATTCAAGAAACGATCAATTCATAATTTATTCAAGTGTTGAATCTGTTTTAACTTTAAAAAGAGCAGCGAAATTTTAAAACTCGCCAGAATGGCAACCGCATAAAAATCCCGAAGAAACTAAAATCTTAAATTTTTATCTTCAGTAATAATTTATTTTATTACACTTTTGACAAAACAGAAATTTATTTAATTTGAAAAGTAATGGATCAGTACCGTTGTAAACGTTGTAATAATGTAGTGAGACATGGTGAAAATCACCCTTGCTACTTCCATAAAAAATTTCATTACAGGTATTCACGGCAATGCCCATTAGAATGGGATGAAATGCATGAAGCGAAAAAGAATTCTAAGGAAAATTCAAATGATAATTCTTGTTATTTAAGTCCATTTTTACGACAAAACGAAAATAAAAATTTTGAGCTTATAAATGTATCGCTGTTTCAACGTAATGAAGACGTTAAGAATGAAGATAAAAATGATTTTATTGGTTCTCTAGAATATGTTTATAGAAATGCTGTTTCAGATAAAAATAATATTTCTGGAACTGCGAATTAGACTGTGAAACTTGCTCTGCCAAGAGAAAGAAATGAGCCAAAAAATGGCAAAAGGCAAGTGTCAGAGGGTGTAAATGAGGAAAATACTTCACAGGAAGTGATCCCTCAGGGTCACAATAAGAACAAGAAAATGGCCAACTACGTGAAGGCACCATTCTCTACCAAAGAAGATGATCATGCTGTGGATGGGCAGTCGGTATTCTGTTCTGGTAAGAAGAAATTTCCTCAGATCTGCAGTAGGAAAGACACTCTTAAAACTAATCATCGAACGAGATTAGTTTTACTTGCGAGAAGTCCATTGTGTGCGAGATATGTAAGAGACAATTCTCTAAAAAATCAAGTCGCGACGCACATTACAGGACCCACACTAGAGAAATGCATTATGTTCGTGATTTTTGCGGAAAATTATTCAGCCAGCAATCAAATCTCGTCATCCATTATCGAACACACACTGGCGACGAGCCGTTCATGTGCAATATATGTAATAAACAATTCTCTCAGAAAGTATCTCTCGACGTATATTACAGAATACACTCTGGTGAAAACCCTTATATATGTGATGTATGCGGGAAAAAATTCAATCAGAAAAAACATTGCGACAGACATTATAGAACCCACGCAGGTGAAAGACCTTTCGTGTGCGATGTCTGTAATAGAGAATTTGCTAATAAGGGTTATTTTAATAAACATATTAGAATTAATAGTGGAGAAAAGGCTTCTACATGTCCAGCTAGCGGAAAATCTTCTACAAACTGCAGCGATTTCAGTAAACATCATAGAAGAAAGCACGAGTGAAAGTAATCATCAAATAAAAAAATAAAAAATTATTTTACTCTTGCATGAAATTTTTTACATAGTTTATCAGATTGTGGAAATTTTGTCAAAGTTGTTAAAATTTTATTAAAATTAATTAAAATTACTGTATGGAATTTATTACTTTGACGAAGTATATTTCCTGATATAGAACTCATAAGGTTTTCTTATTTAATTAATGAATGGCAATGAAAATATATTTTCAATTTAAAAGCATTTTTGTCTGGGTGTTACTGTTATACTGTTTATATTCTTTAAACCCTAGTAAAAATTTTAAAAAATTATATTAAAAATGTATTCTCCTCTCTTTTAATAAAATTATTATTATTATTTGTTTTGGTTTTCAATTAAAATTAAATATTTCCCAATTTACTGATATTTGCCTTTTCGTTTATAATAGTATAGTATTTACGTAGTTTTTCAGAGTATTTGGGAAAAAATTTTAATGCTAACTTAGTACCAGTTTGAAATAATGGTATATACTACGATATTTTAACTGAAGAAAGATACTTAGGTTTGGTTAATAATTGTAAAAATCAATAAATAGGTTAAAGCAATATTTTTTAACTTGAAGATTTATTAATTAATAATATTTGCTGCTGTTGGAAAATGTATATAAAACGTAAAATCTATTTTTAATATTAATGAGGAATTTCACAAAGAGTACCTTTCTTCATATCTTGAAGATCGTGCTCTACAACAGATACTTAATGCATTCATGCAAAAAGTTTAACAAATATTTTTATGTTAGACATGAGATTGAAATGTCTCTATTATATATATATATATATATATATATATATATATATATATATATATATATATATATATATATATATATATTCTAAGAAATTCTTTGTAGTCATTTTTTATGAAAGAAATAAAGTATTTTAAAAGTAAAGTAATCAGTATCCAATTTTTTCGAATGATTTGTGTAATCTTTTTTCGTACTTAAGATAAACATTTGAGTTGGCGCATGCAGGGCAAATAAATTTTTCAAATTTTTCTAATGTGCATTTTCAATGCCAGGAATTTTATGGTCCAAACGATGTTTTTGAAATGGTTTTTTGCAATTCAATTAATTAAAAAACAAACGAAATTTCGGTATTTTTGCACAATAATTATCGAAGAAAAAATTTAATTTTAAACTGTACTAAAATTTGAAGCAGAATCATTTCAATGTTACGTGTTTTAAACGTGTAATTGTATTTCCTATTTTCAACAAATTAAATAAAAAAATTATTATTTTATAGCAATATATTTAATTACTGATATTTATCTTTGATCGTTTATTTATTTTTATTAACATTTCATCATGCTTTTTTCCCCATTGTAAATGGTCAATGTAAGATACTTTATTAAAAGTTTTGTAGATTTTTTTTGTACTTAAAATGAACGTTTCGGTTCGAATCATGCGGGACTAAAAATAGTTTATGCGAGCGCATTTTTCATACCGCTGCCGTTTCTTGTAATACAATCACATCTTGTTTCGAAAACTATTATTTTTTGCCGATGTGTCGAGGCATTTTATCTTCCTTCTTTTTTTCTAAACATTAACGAATTATCATGTCTTCGAATCATTTTCCTGAAGATGAATTTATTGGGCTATATGTTTTTAGTTTGAAAGTCTTTTAAGCATCGCTTGATATCGGTAATATATCATCATGTTAATGATAAAGTGGAATCAGGAAAACTAAAGTTTCAGGGTTTAAGCTACAGAAATTGGATTCCTGCTACTGTGGAGTAATCTGGTTATTTAAATAACTGATGAAAGTTAAAAGCGATAATTATTTGTTAGAAATCTTTTCTACCGAATATGACGGATACGTATGTACTTTTTGCATTACGATTATGAGTGTAAAAAATAACGCATTTAAATTTGAATCAATTATAAAATTATTGAAGGAATAATTTTAATAGAATACAAGTATGTTTGAAAGTGTGTATTTTCTATATCTAAGTTCATTCAATAAAATTTTAGTGTTATTAAAAGGCTCTTAGAATTTTTTTTTAATTATTGAAATGGATTATCAAGGCAGATGCAAAATGACTCATTTGGATCTAGACTATCTCGTATACCATGTTTCTAAACTGAATCTATTGAAGCGATACGATTTTTCAACCAATATTACTAAATTTAAATCGTTTTAATAATAAAAAAATAAAAAAAATTAAAGCTTCACAGAAATGTACATCAATAGAAGCTTCAAAATTTCACTTCAATAGAAGAATTTCATCAATAGAAGCTTCAAAATATCGCCTCAAAATTTCCAAACATGGTCATCTACAGAACTTCCAGGTTTAAAGAATCATACAATTGTTCGGTGTTATGTATAAAAAAATCCTATTGTGCAATCTATATTCCATATTCATCATTAAATTCTTGTTAAAACTTCCACGAAGCGGTCATTCATTTATATTCATTATGCTTGCAATGAACGGTGTTTTCAACTGAACAATATTGTGCTGTTATTTACGTGAGTATTTGAACACATTTGAGAATTATTACTTACTACTGCCTTTGGCGACCAGCCGGTTCGCCAATCTTAATGTTCGTTAAAATTTTAATAATTAAATATTTTATGCAATTTCTACTTTAATAGCTTCTTTATCAAAATATTTTAAAACCTCAAATTTTGATTATCATATAATTCATTCATAATATTATAAAGGCCTTCAGTCATAATGTAATATGTATCTCTCTCATTTTCTGTTAGCACCCGTAGAATTTATGCTTTAAATTAAAGTGGAAAGAATTTATCTTCAATTAATATAATAATATTTTTTACAGAAACAAAGCATTTTTTTATAATCTGATTACTGAAAATAGAGTCACTCAGCGTTTAAACTTTATGGGCACTAAAGAATATCTTTTTAAATTTATGTAATATCTCAAGAGTTTGTCAACAAAATTTTCTTAGATTCATTATGAGCAGATCGATTAATTAACAATGTTTAAATTTAAATGCATCAAACACTAAGAAAATAAAACGAATCGTTTAAAATAAACGGTTGAAAACGGTAGAATTTATGCTTTAAATTAAAGTGGAAAGAATTTATCTTCAATTAATATAATAACATTTTTTACTGAAACAAAGCTTTTTTTTATAATCTGATTACTGAAAATAGAGTCACTCAGCGTTTAAACTTTACGGGCACTAAAGAATATCTTTTTTAATTTATGTAATATCTCAAGAGTTGGTCAACAAAATTTTCTTAGATTCATTATGAGCAGATCGATTAATTAACAATGTTTAAATTTAAATGCATCAAACACTAAGAAAATAAAACGAATCGTTTAAAATAAACGGTTGGAAACAGGTTTTAAAAAAACTACTTAAAAAACGATGTACTTAAAACTATAAGCATATACAAAAAATATATAACTAACATAAATACAATTTACTTACAAAAGCATGCAACTAACCCAAAAATAATTGAAGTCATCCATTGATAACGTTGTCATGGCAACAATCGGAACAGAATGCGCATGCGTGAATTTTCTTCGCCGATTACGTAACGCAAATACGTGATTTTTTCTACGCCAGTTGGGGTAACGCTATGCGGATTAGAAATTTTTAATTTCCTTTATTCTGTTTTATTTTAATTCAAAAGTACTTCAGAATGAATCTGAAAGATTGATTTATTAACAATGTTTAATTTTAAATGCATCAAACATTAAGAAAATAAACAGAACCGATTGAAATAATCCGCCGAAAAATTTTAACCCTAGCCTCATTACTGTTGGGAGAAAAAAAAACTGAAGCCTTTCTCGTTTGGCGCTGGGGATAATGGAAGATTTTTTTGGCGGAAAAGTTGGCGGTGGGGAAAATGGAAGATTTTTTTGGCGGGAAAGTTAGTTTTTAATTAATAATTAAAATTCTAATTAAAAATTCGAAAAAAGAAACCCCAGGTGCACATTCCCAACCTCCAAGGTATACATGTACCAAATTTGGTAGCTGTATGTCAAACGGTCTGGCCTGTAGAGCGCCAACACACACACACACACACATTGAGCTTTATTATAAGTATAGATTATAGAATTTGTTTCTTGATTCATCTAATTGCCTCATTATAAATCTAAACATCTATAGCATTAAAACGCGGTTTAGCCATTTAAGCAGCATTTATTTTCAAACCTTTATATTTTGTTTATTTCATACTTTTTATACTTTATCATTTTTTGTTTAATCTTACGAAAAATAACACAATAAAAATTTTAATCCTGTTTTGAATCCTATACATTCGAAGAAATAACGCGCAGAAGACTCAATTTAATAATTAAAGATGTATATGTTAAATATTGAATATTTGGCCTGGAATTTACTAGTTAAAAAATAGCTTTAAATTTAGATGAATGTTAAAGTATTACTTTCTCTTACATTTATTTGAGATAAAAAAATATTTGGTAGAAATTTAATTACTGTTATTGAGTGGATGTGGAAGTATTTAGTGGATAAAGCTTTAAGGCTAGGAATGAAATGCTACAAAACTAAAGGAAATATGCAGCTTTCTTCATTCAAAATCTGCGAAATTATTTCGGAAAATTTTGATTTTTATCCTTTTTTTGAAGAATTTTGAAGATGACGAAACAACATAAATTATGATTTCATTTTCATTTAATGAATACAAATCTCCCTTTAAGAAAAATGTCGAATATTCTTTTTTGCCAAAAAAAAGCAAATTCATTTAAGCACATTTATTACTTTATTATACTAAATTAAGTATTCTTTCAAAAGAAATTAATTTTCAGTACTTGACAGCATGGTGATTGTGCAGAATAAATAACAAGGTTATGATAGTTTTTTAAAAATATTTTCTATATTTTAAACAAACCTATGTTGAATGGGTCTCTTAATTTCTAAATATGGTCAAATGGCGTGAAACAGACTTGTAATCATTATCAAAATTTTCTCTTGCGAAATATTTGAAAAAGAATTGTCAAAAGGGATGAAGATTAAAGGTTTGCCATACTTCATTTTACTGATATTATATTTCTTCTCAGACCCATTACAAAATAATCCATCAGACACAATCTGATTAATGATACGTTTCTTAGATTTAAATAATTATGAATATGCTTTGATTTATTTTTTATCTCCAGAAAATAAAAGGGAAATGGCATCGATCCTTACGGGTCATCAGGAACAGAATCAAAACCATCGTAATTTGATCATATTATAAAATATTTAGCAAAATATTTTTAACAGAATCTCAAAGAATTTGAAACCATTTCACAGCGATTAGTGCAGTTGAGAGAACAGTATCATGCAAAATGTTTGTAATAAAATATAATTCAATGTAAAATTATAATTCACAGACATATATACTTCAAAATCTTATTCTTTTATTTTCTTCTTTTTTTAATATATTTTTCCACATTCTTCAATTTTACAAGAGTTTTGAACGTTCAAAACAATCATGAAAATACATTCAAAGCAATAAATTCGAATCAACTGCGGAACTCAGGTTGAAAAAATAATCTTCCAATACCCATATCTTCTACCCTAACTCTGTTCTAGTACGAGGCTTTTTAAATCATATTTTTTATACTAATAGGTTTTCAGATTACGCTAAGTCAAGTAATATCATAGGTAATCATAAATCAAACAAAACTATCATAAAGCGAAGAATGATTTTACATATTTCAGTCTTATATTCTTCATTTGAATCGAATCCTGTATTTAAATTGAAGACAAAGGGCTCTAGCATGTTATTTAAGAAACGATCCATTCATAATGTATTCAAGTTTCGTATCCGTTTTAACTGTAGAAAGTATTTTGAAATTTGAACAGCACCACAACTGAAGTATAAAACTGCTAAAGAAACAGAGATTCCTATTTCTTCTCCTCAATAACAGAGTCTTGTACATTTTTCATCTGACAGAATTTTAATTACATTGAAAATGATGGATCATTATCTTTGCAAACGTTGTGGTAAAACAGTGACACACGATGAGAATCACTCTTGCTTCCTTCGCAAGAAATTTGATTACAGGCATTCACAACAACGGCCAGTAGAATCATATAAAAACTGTGATGAAGTAAAAGACAAATCTACGCAGAATACGAATGACGATTCCCGGTGTTTAAGTCGAGCTTCAAGAAAAAACGGAAGTACAAAATATGAATTAATAAATTTGTCTTTGTTTCAAAATAATGAAAAAGAAAAACGTCTTTCTTCAGTGGAAAACCCTGGTAAGACTCTTTCAGAGAATTTCGGTAATGAACAACTAAGGAGTTCTTGTGACAGTTCATATTTTAATTCCATTTCAAATGTTCGGGCGATTGAAGTCCAAACTAATGGAAATGCATCATTGACTGCTTCTTCAGAAAATGTTGAATCCGGAAACAGACCTGAAAACGACCAACGCGAAACTGATGAAAAAATGATAGTTGTCATCGGATCAGGTGTTGTTAACTTACAAAAGCAAAGAGTATCAGGTGTATCAGACTTGATCTATGCAACATCTGATGAAGAATGTAAAATGTCACTTGAAAATAGCAAATGGAAGACTTTGAATAAAGATAAAAGGGGTTTTATGGATTCTATAAAATGTGTTATCATAAATAATCTTTCAGATTATAATAAAATTTCTGGAATTGCGAATTCGACTGTGAATCCTGATTTGCCACCAGGGAGTAACGAGTCAAAAAATGGCAAAAGACAAGTGACAGAGGATATCAATGATGAAAATATTACGCTACAAATGCATTCTCAGGACATCATTAAGAACGAGAAAATGTCTATCGACGAGAAGGAACCTATTTCTTCCAAGGAAGAAGACAACGCCGTGCCTGGACCTTCCGGAGTCTGTCCTCGTAAAAAGAAATTCCCTAAGATCTGCAGTATTAAAGATACTCTTAAAACGCATCATCGAACGCGCACTAGCGACAAGCCCTTCATGTGCAATGTATGTAAGAAAAAATTCTCTTGTAAATCACATCGCAAAGCACATTTTCTCACCCACACCGGCGAAAGACCTTTCGTGTGCGACTTCTGTGAAAAAGGTTTTTCTCAAAAGGGTGATCTCAAGAAACATGTTAGGACCCACACCGGTGACAAACCTTTCGTTTGTGATTTTTGTAAAAAGAGTTTCCCTCGAAAGGATCATCTTATTATACATATTCGGACCCATACTGGCGAAAAGCCTTATAAATGCCCAATTTGTGGAACGGCTTTCACGACCAGCAGCGGTTGTAACAGGCATCGGAGGAGAAGGCATAAGTGAAATCAACTTGTAAATTACGGAAATAATTCTTTTTATCTTGTATGGAATTATTTTACATTCTTAACCGAAACGAGACAACTTTAACTCAGAATGTTCAAAATTTTATTTTTAAAATACTGTACAAATTTTACTGTTTTGACGAAGCATATTTCCCCATATCAAAACTCTAAGCTGCTTGTATTATATTAATTATTGACAATGAAAATATATTTTAAGTTCAAATACATTTAAGTCTAAGAGTCTTAACGCTGTTTATATGTTTTTAATTTTAGTAAATATTTTAGTCAATTGATAATAAAAATAATCCGCTCCCTTCCAATAAAAAAATATTATTACTTGTTTTTGTTTTAAGTCCAAATTAAATTTTTTTCCAAAATTAATAATATTTACCATTTTAGTTTTTCAGAATATTTGGGAAATTTTTTAATGCTAACTTAGTGCCGTTTTTAAATAATGGTACATATTTTAACTGAACAAAAATACGTAGGTTTGGTTAATAATTGTTATAACTGACAACACTATTTTAAACTGGGTTAAGAAATATTTTTTTTAACTTCATGATTTATTAATGAATAATATTTACTGCAATTGGAAAATATAGATAAAACGTAAACTTTATTTTTATTATTAATGACAAATTTCTCAAAGAGTACCTTTCTTCATATCTTGAAGATCATGCTCTGCAAGAGATATTTATTGCATTATTGTAAAAGGTTTAATAAATGTTTTTATATTTGACCTAATATTCCAATGATTTTGTGATATTTTTCCCCTTTCAAGAAATTCTTTATGTCATTTTCTATGAAATAAATAAATTTATTATCATTTTTTTCCAATTATTTGTTTTATTTTTTATTATTGAGTATAAAGTGGGAGTTGACACATATAGGACAAATAAAATATGCAAATTTGCCTAATGTACATTTTTACTGCTGGGAATTTGGAGATCCAAAAGATGTTTTTGAAATATTTGTTCGTAATTTAATTAATCAAAGAACAAGTTAAATGTTGGCACGTTTGCACAATAATTTCCGAAATAAAAAATACATTTTCCACGATACTAAAATTTGAAGAAAATCATTTCAATTTTACATGTTTTAAACGTGTATTAGTGTTTTCTATTTTTAATAAATTAAAAAAAACCATTTTTTAATTATTATTTAGCAATATATTTAATTATAGATGTTAAACGTTGATCATTTCTTTGTTTTTATTAACATTTCATCTTATGTTTTTTTCCATTGTTAATGGTTTAGATATTATGATTCATCTTATTTTTTTGTGTTGAGTTTTTCTCAATATAAGGGATTCTTTTATTAAATTTTTTGAGTATTTTCGTACTTCAAATGAGCGTTTCAAATACCGCTGCCCTTTCTTGTAATGTAATCTCATCTTGTTTCGAAAACCATTGTTTTGTGCTGATGTGCCGGGGCATTTGATCTTCAATCTCTTCTCCTACATTTAAATGAATTATCATGTCTTCGAATCATTTGACTAGGAATGAATTCACTGGTCTTTATGTATTTAACGTAAAAGTGTTTTAAGCATTGCTTGAATTTCGAGCAGCGCGGTAGTGATAGAGCATCGTGATAGTGATAAAGTGATTACAGGAAAACGAAATTTTCAGGGTTTAAGCTGAATATATTAAATTTCTGTTATTGCAGAACAATGTGTCTGTACGCAATGAAAACACTAAAAAAATTCTTGGAAGTTTGAAAATGATGACGATAAACAGAGTACACACTGGCGAGTGGCCCTTACTTGTGCGATATATGCATTTAATAAACAAATGCTATTTCAAATTGTATTTGACTAATGTACTATTGTAATGTACGTTTGCCTAATTCAATGCTATTTCAATTCGAAAATAAAAAATCTGTTTTTATTGGCGCAGATGAATTTTACAAAGAATTCGTTTTTTTTTTTAATTTATTGAGATTTGCTTGATCGAACACATTTTTTCTTCTACATAGTTTAATAAAGGTTAAAGTTGGTTTTTTTTCTTTAGAAAAGATTTCCAGATTATTTTCCATGCCGTTTCACTTTCATTCAGTTTGTAAAAAAAATTAATAAGAAAGAACGCTGAAAGATGTTGCTTTTTCATTCAATTGAGTGTTAAATGTTCCTTTTATGTGAGAATGAGAAATTCTTACAATTTTATGTATGTAGGTTGAATTAAATTAATACTCTTATAAAAGATAAGCAAAGATTAATATTTGCTTCTAAATTACTTTCTTAATTCTTCAAGTGGAATTCTGAAGTTACAAGATGCTTGATTTAAATTCTTTATAGTTCTATAACTTAACATCCTGAACCCTTTCACATACAATGAGTTATTTGATTCATGCATCGAATTACTACATTTTTAATTTTATATATGAAATTAAGAGAAAGTAATTTAAACTGCAAAATTACCTTAAAATTGCTTCAATATCTGAAATAATCTCACGTCATTATAAGAGTGAAAATAATTATAAATGATCCAATTTTGATGTGTCATTTAATTAGGAAATTAAGGAAATTCGTAGGTCAAAGAGCTAGTTAGCTATTCAAATTTTTCTGAAATTAATATTTTTACTTCTGATTCAACTATTTCTCCGTTATGCCTTTATTTTATTGTTTTAGAGATTGTTCATTACAAATGCCTTTTACTGGTTGAAGTACTGAATCTCCATCTGCTTTTGTTTCATATGTATGCAAGAAAATTTTTAACTCTGAGAAATGCATGATAGTACTTTTTATATGTATCTCATGAGAGATAAGAAAAATTTAGCATTTTATTGTGAAATAATTTATAATTTGTGATTTTCAATTTAAATTATTTCGGTATGTTTGTAATATTTTTAAAGACATGAACACCCTTTTTTTTACTAATTGAAAACTTGAACTTTTATAAAATCTCACTGAGCTGCGCATGTTTTAACCTCAAAAGTATATCTGTATGAAATTTGGTAGACTTGATTTAAACGTTGTTTACTTTACACATTGTTAATACACTCGCACATAGAGGGAGAGAGTTTTCTTTTAATTAATATAGAAAGAGAAGGAGGGAATCGACGTGAACAGAGATACCCTATCTTCAAGTCGAAAGTAAAAAGAGGGGAGGGGAATTACAAATGGAAGGCGAAGGAAAGCATTCATTTTGAAGGAGATAGGATAGGATAGGATAGGTACCTTTTGAATTAAGATACCTAATGTAAATGCATTTTCAATATGCACCAATCTATCATGAAACCTGAAAGTAATAATAACTCAATCCATATATTTCATTATACAGGGTGTTTCAAAACTCATAGGTAAAAATTTAAGTGGCGATAGGAAACATCTAAACAAGCAATTTTCACCACACAATGCATGGGCTTAGAACAAGCAGTGAACCGCTAGGAGGTATCCGTCACTGTCACATGAAAGAAAAAAACATCAAACGGAAAGAGGAGGTACTAAACAATTTTATTGATAACTTGTATGGCAAAATTATAGAAATTGCCTGCTATAATGCAGATGTTGCACCTGCGAAGTAGTAAGGTTTTCCAGTATTCCGGATTCACGCATCCGGCATTTTAAAGACAGTGCCGGCAACAACAAAAATCTTGGTAACTAGGTCTTCGTCGGAGACGATAGGGCTTTCATAGGCGATACTTTTCAAATGGACCCACTGGAAACAGACAGGAAAAATTGGTTGAGCGTGTCAGTCAAGGTATGGGCCCACCCAGACCAAACCTTCCAACTTGGCATCTCGGAAAACGCTCTCTGTACAGTCTTGCGGCTTCAAATGCAATCCCACTAGCCAGACCATACATAAATTGCATGCCCGCCTTTTCCTGATTACTGTACGTCGCCATACGTTCTGAAATCAACTGTAGAAATGACGATGTGAAATAAAATTGCGTTTTATACTTTTAATTACAGCGCCATCTAGCGGTTCACCGCTTGTTCTCGGCCCATGCATTGTATTGTGAAAATTGCTTGATTAGATGTTTTCTATTACCATTTAAATATTTGTATATTAGTTTTGACATACCCTGTATATATTTTCATATAAGTTATTTTTTTTAAATCCTGCACAAAATTTTAATTAACATAATATGGAAAATGAGTTTAAATTAAAATGTGATGAGAAGACAAGGAATGTTCAAAAATAATTGAAAGATTTGCCGCACACTACACACATCACTTGTATCAAGGATATCATAGGTTTTAGTTTAGTTATATTAATGTCGCTGTTGTTTTAAAGCATCACTAGGACTATTTTGGAACGACCCTCGTAATTTTGAACCCCGGTCAGATGACGAGGGTGACACCTAAGCTGGTACCTCCCTCTACAAATTTCCAACCCACCCCAGGAGAATTTCATAGGATAATCTTTATTTCGTAAATAAAAAGAGATTAAATTGACAATAATATTATCGATTCGAAATTAATTCATTACGTTGACCCACTAATTAACAACTTGGTTGCCACTAATGCCATTTGCCTCCTGCCTGTAATTAGCATTGGATTCGAGGATAGTTTCTCTGATAAAGAGAGAGTAAAAGGAAGATCATCTGTTTAATAAATCAAAACACAATCGGAAATTACGGCGAAGGATGTGCTAATCAAATCTACGGAATAGCATTTTAAATTTGAATCTTATGAAGATTGAAGCAATTTCATTTTCCATATTACATATAGTCATTCAAAAAAGTATTGGACACTTAGCATGAATAACTACAAAGCTATTTATAAAATTATTCATCATATTAAAAGAAAAACAAAGTGAATCAAGAAATATTTTAACATTTGATGTACAATTAGTAAGCAAAATTTATTTTCATGGTAAAATTATAATTTGATCTAGCTTTTCAAATATAGTTCAAAGGCAAATAGGAATCAAAAAAGTATTGGGACACTTTTGAAATGAGAAAGTCAACAGACATACAGCACATTAGTAGAATTGAATTTACTTCTACATTTTTTAACTATAATTTTAAACATAATATTTTCAATAACTAACATGAGTTACAGAAGAAATGACGAGATACAAAGATATATCGGTTGATGTGCGAAATCTTGTAATAAGTCATTGGAAAAATGGAAGATTAATTCGCTTTATAGATCACATCTTGAAGTCGAGTAAGTCTACTGTTTTTAACTTTATTTATAAGTTCAAGAAATTAAATAGTGTTCAAAACAAGCAAAGAGCAGGGCGTCCAAGGACATTTAATGAACGTGAAATGAGGTAGATTATAAAATAAATTCACTTTCATTCAAAAACTAGAGCAGTAAATTTGACTACACGATGTAAAAGAAAGTTTGGGCTTCTGAACTGTCTGAACCAGTCAGAATGAAATGAACCAAACATTTCTGAAACTGTCAGAAATGTTTTAAGAAAGCATAAATATACGGCAGAATATCTCACAAAATGCCCTACATCAGCAAAGCAAATCGACAAGCTAGGGTTTCATTTGCTGAAATGTTTGTAAAACAGCCTAAAGAATTTTAGGAAAATGTAATTTTTTTTGATGAAAGTAAATATAACATTTTCGGATCGGATGGCAAGCAAAACGTTTGACGGGAAGCAAATACAGCTATGCATGTCAAAAATTTAAGACCTGCTGTCAAAAATGTAGGTGCAAATCAAATTGTCTGGGGTTGTATGGCAAGCATTTGTATCTGGAATTTCCATTTTATTCGTTGTAATCAATTGGTAATTTATTTTATTGGTAAAGATAAACATGTCTATCTCTACATTTCCAAGCCAAACTTAAAGCAAATTGCGAGCTCAAGACATTTTAAATTTTAAAAAGGTAATGACCGTAATCATAGAGGACCCGTCATTGATATCTGCAAGTAATGGGTCCTCTACCACTGTCCTAGTGTTATTAAGACTCTTCACTTGCCCCGTCTATATGCTTTTCAATCATGGAATTCAAACCGAGATTCAAATTATGCACCATATTGTAGCAATCCGAATTAGAAAAACAAATAATAAAGATACAAGGGAAACTGTCTATATCAAATCAGATATAGGATATGTATGCATGATTTTACGCTAACTTCATACAATAAAAATGAGTATGAGATGAATTCTTAAAAAAATTGCACCACAGATGTGATTGAAATTTAAGTCTAATTAGTGGACTGTAAAACACGCTATTTAGAAGTATTTGAAGGAGCTGGTGTGGAAACATATTAATTTTGTACTTAAAATTAATTTGCATGTTACAGAAAAAATTCTTTTACTCTAGTATGAAACTGTTTCAAATTCTTTATTGAATTGAAGAAATTGTAATTGTCATAATTTTATTTTTTAAATATCTTTACAAATTCTAATTTTATTTTAAAAATTTATTTTCGAATTCTATTATTTTGAAGAAGAATATTTCTTTATTTCAAACATATAAGCTGTTACTTTGTAATTGAAACATTCTTGACGATGCAAATAAGTTTTTCTGTTCAAATGATTTTAAATTTAAAGCTAATTTTTTAAAATTTTGTATGTTTTTCATATTTTTTAAACTAAAAAGATAAATCATTGTCAGTTGAAACCAAAAATACAGGTTTCAACTGCTTTCCTATAAAAATATCATTATTATTTATTTTGTATTTAATTCATAAATTAAATATTTCCGAATTTATTGATATTTACCTTTAAAATTCTATTTCTACTAAGCATTTGAACAAAAAAGTAAATGCCATCTTAGCGCCAGTTTTAAATAATGGCTCGTATTATAACATCGATTAATAATTCGCGTAAAAAATATATTTTTTTAATGTAAATAACAAACTCCAAAGACTGTCTTAACATATTCCCGCAAACCGCAATTTTTTTTTGAGCATTACTTTTTTTATTATGATTTTTTGAAGTTTGCACGAATTTATGCCGCACCTGGTATATGACGAATTTCGCAAGTATTGGCTTTCTTTATATATCGAAGATTGTGTTCTGTAAGAGACATTCAATGAAATTTACGAATATTTTAATAAACATGTTCATATTAGTAACGAGTTTTCAATATCCTTGTGACATTTTTTTTCTTTCAAAGAAATTCTTTTTGATTATTTTCTATAAAAGAAATAAATTCATCAAATTCAGTGTCAATTTTATTTTTAAGGATTTGTGTAATCTGCTTTAATGATAAAAGATAAATGTGTGTGTTAACATTATAATACAAACGGAATTCTTAACTTTGGCAAGTGCTCATTTTCAATGTTGGAAATTTCCAGTTCGGAACGAGGTTTTTTCAACTTGTATGAGCATTTATATTAATTTTAAAAAAGCGAAATTTTGGCATGTTTCTGCTATAATTTAAGAATTCCAAAAATTATATTTACAACATTCTAAAATTCGAAGCATTGTCATTTCAATGATACAAGTTTTAGAGATAAATCAACTATGTGCCGCTTTTGAATAATAGCACTGATTGCGACATTTCAGCCAAATAAATGGACTTACAATCGAATAACAACATTAATAATCGATTTTAATTTGGAATTTGTTTAATCAATTGATTTTAAATTCGATGTTAATAAAAAATATTATTATTTGGAAGCATTATATTCAAATCCACCATTATTATATACATTACTATAGACAATCCCAAGTATTTGCATTAATTCCAAGCATTTCATGAGATTTTTCCATCAGTAAAGATAAAATAAAACATGAATTTTTTTTCTATCAATGACAAATTTTTCAAAATATTCCTTTCCTTAAATATTTAAATTTTTCTTTATAATTGAAATTTAATGCACTTTGTGAATGCTTCTGAAAAATAATTTTATATTATGCAAAATATTCTAATGTTACTGTGATAGTTTTTTTCTTCTTTTCCGGAATTTCTGTGGTCATTTTCTATGAAAAAAAATCAGTTGTTTCAATGCCAGTTTTATTTTCATCGATTTATGTAATCTCTACTAATAATAATTATTAATTTGTAAACGCGGTTAAGGGGAAGTCTGCTGGGAATCGCGTTTGCTAACCAGAAACTGATGCTGTTGAAAGAGGAGATGAAGATAGCATTAATAAGCTGAAAGGGGAATTTTATTATCGACAAACACACAGCTTATCAGGAGAAATCCCTAACTGGTGTCTGGTCACCAATATTTCCCTTGATTTCAGGAATAATGTACGCTTAGGTGTGATGAAAAAGAAGCTGAATTTATGGATGAAAGAAGACATTGCGGATAATGGGCGTATATCCTATAGAGAAAAAGCAACGATATCTAATAAAGTAGAGGCATTTAACCCGCGAGCACTCGCACCGGGTATGACATGCCCGATCCATTTTCATTCAGTGTTTTTGTTGCTTCCTGTTTTTCGGATTAGGCCAGAATTTCATGTAGCTGCATCCAAGGCCACATTCTTTCATTAGGGGAAAAACCAGTTCTGTTCTAAAAATAGATTTTGAGAAAGAGGGGTTGAGGGCATGTCATACCCATGCGAGTCCTCGTGTTCGTCAAACGTTTCCATTTCTGTCTCTTAGTTTAGTGCAGTATGACGCGCTATATGAATTACGAGGAAGAAAGTGAATAGTTACGACATCTTATAGAAACTTTCTAGTGACGATGAACCGTTATCTGACGATAGTGTTGCCTCTGAGGATGAAGAATACTGCAGCGATCACGATTCTTCCACTGAAATTTAGACAGAAATAGAAGATGAATGTTCACTGTCAACAACAGATTGTTATATAGGTAAAGATAAAGTAACAAAATGGGAAAAGACAAAATATCGGCAAAATGTTAGGAAGCCTTCAAGGAACATAATTAGCAAGCTTCCAGGTAATACACCTTATTCAAAAAATGTCGCTTCTGAAAACACTGGGACTCGCTCTTTCAGAACAACATAGAAACCGTAAGCCTCAAGGAATAATAACAAAGCCAAGCACTTCTAAGGAATTGGGATTTACTAATAGTGAACCGCCTGCAAAAAAGCTCAAAGGAAACTATAAACGATGTGCATTTTGTCCATGTAATAAAGACAGAAAATCAAGGTTTATGTGCCAAAAATGTGAAAGGAGTCTCGGTGTAGAGCATCAGTATGTAATTTGTAAACATTGTCTCTAAACATGTAAGTAATTATTATTAAATTCACTTAAATTCTTAAATGCATTGTTTTGTAATATTTAACTACCTAAGGTTTGCTTATAAACAGTATTAATTAATATTTAAATAGCAGAAATGAATTAGGGTATGAGATACCCGGCGCGAGTTCTCGTGTTCGAAAATGGGTGCGAGTGCTCGCGGGTTAACAAATATATATCTAAGGAATATAATAGATGGCCACGCTGGTTGGATAACTTAAAATAATTGCAAAGCCATAGAATTCAGACAGTTTTTACTTTACACAAGACAAGAATTTTGGATTTACAGGAAACTTGGGATTCATCTGAATATATTAATATTTTTCTCTTTCAAGTGTATGTAAGAATGCTCATTGTTGAAACTATTGAAGTATTTCTTAATCACACCAAGCAGTTTAGTTTTCTAATTTAATTGGTTTGACGAAATATATGGCATTCAAAATGTATAGTAAAAGAGAAATGGGCTCATACATGTCACATTACGTAATACTGCGTTTTAAGCTTCATAATGTCAGTCTTTTCAAATTTGAAAATTGCATACAACAGTTAATAAGGAAATCAGAGAAGTCCCTTTAATAGTTGTAGAAAATATATCAAGAAATATCTGTTATAAAAACTATAACTTTTGCAGGAAATGAAGAAATTAATTGTGATTCTATGATAAAAATCCATTTGGATTGTTTTGTTCTGAATTGAATTCGAAAAATGATAGATTTTGCAATTTGAAATAAGGAGAGATAGTATTAATTTAAAAAATTGAAAAATAATCGCATGGCAATGGTACTATCAATAGCGTTGTACATTTTTAAACTGAAGGGAGCTTTATATTTTTATTGAAATCATCTTTTCTTGGTACTTGCGTAGTAAGCTAACTTCCATTCTTGAGATGTTTCAGACATTACAGAAAAGTTTGCTCTTTAGGCTATGGGAGAGGAAAGTGTAATGCTACTTTTGATGACATCAGATTAATGCAAATCGAAGTACACATAAATGTATCATCTTGTAATATTGAATTTCATGCATATTACTGCAATTATCGAGTTCGTTTGCTCCTACATATTTTCACTCGATTAAAACTAAATGAATTGTAGAAAAAAAATTTAGTACCTTTAAAAATGAAAATTATGTTTCGAAATTAAAACATCTGCTCAGAAATAAGAACTGCCATCGCTGTTTTCACATAACTAAAGGCTCAATGTTGCTCAACATTTGTCAGAAGGACATCGTTCCTTTTCTTTTATTTTCAACACCCTGCCTTTAGTTTCGAGATTGTATTCAATTTTGATGTTCTGCTTTCCTAACTGATTCGAATGCATATTGAAAACAATGAAATCCACATTTTAGGAATGCCATGTAAATATTCAATTCATTGAAATGAACTTATGAGCAGTAAATAAACCTAATCATAAATTGCGACACTGCATGCATCCTCTTCTCATCTCAGGAATTGGTCAATGATATTGCACGGTTTATTTCTTCCGCTCGTCTTCAAATTTTAAAGCAAATATTTCAATTAAAAAAAAAACTTTTTACCCATTTATTCAAGATCTGTATTTGTTTCTAAAATTTACGCAATTTATTCGCAGTTCTTACCTCTTTTCAACGATAAATGGAATTTTGAAAAATGAGTACTGACCAATGTTAGTGTCTTATTTATCTGTACAGAAGACTCCATTCGAAAATTAGTCTGCATTCAGATGCAATTTGACACGATGAAAGAAAATAAACAGCTGATATTATAAATGTTGGCAAATAACAAGAAAAAGACAACACCTTAAATTACAGACTGGAAATGATAAGAGGTTGAAATTAGCTTCTGAGACTTTAACCCTTTGCACTCGGATATTGACTCTCACTCACCATTCAAAGCTGCTCATCATTTTGACGTTTTATTTATTTATTTAATTTTGCTTATTAAAAATACCTGCAGAATAATAAGATGCAAATTAAGTAAACGGGAAAATTCGACTTAAAAAATTATATATACTTATATTTCGTAGCAATAAACAAGTCTTTGTATTAAATGTAATAATTACGTATCGAATTACTTTTACGAGTGCAAAAGGTTAAATGAGTTATGCACCTTGGTGGAAATGGTAAAAGAAAATTATCGGCAAAAAATTGTAAATAAATAAATGAGGAGAATGAAAAATTATTTCTTTTCTTTTCTAAAAGCCGATGGTGATTGTGGGGGCCTAAGGGTGCATGGATTTGAAATACATTATTCCATGATTGAAAACAAATTGCGGAAGAAGAAAAATATCAAATTTCTTACAAAAAGGAAGCATTCAGTTTGAAACTGAATAGAAGAAAAACATAAAAACAATCAGTATTCAATATTGATCACAAAAGGAATAAAACCTGCTTCATTTTGTCCCATACGAAATAATTTGCTACAAACATGATTCACACGTTTTTATAATGTGCATTTTATCTTATTGTTTTCACGGGAACTTAATGTTAGATATTTGAATGACTCTTTCTCCTCCTACAAGTAGTGAATAAAATTTCCAAAGATTCCAAACCAGGATTTTTCATTATTAGAAACTATGCTGTAGTTTCGTGTACGTATAAATATTTCCTTTTATAGAATCTGATTCTATATTCAATATTAAATTCTCGTTTAAAGTTCCACGAGGCTGTCCTTCGTTTATATTCATTATGCTTGCAATGAATGGCGTCTTCAACTGAACAATACTGTGCTGTTTTTGAAGAGTATTTGAACACAACAGAAGATTATTACTTGTTATTGAGTTTGTGTTTTGATCACTGAATTTGTCTCATTATATTTCCTAGCATTTGTGAAATTCAAAAGGTGTTAATCCATATAAGTTGCGTTTGTTTTGAAACCTTGGAACTAGACTTAAAATGCAATCAACATTATGATTTTATTTTCATGCAATGAATACCGGATATCCTTTTCTTGAAAATATGTTGCATCATGTTTTTTTTTCAGAAAAAAAAATGGCAATTATATAAGAATATTCACTACCTTATTTATAAGAAATTAAATATTCTTTCAGCAAATATTTATCTTCAGTACTTCTAATTAATTTTCTGGATCTTTTAATTTCGAACAATGGTCAAAAGACGTGAACTGTTAATCAGCAACAATATTTATGCTTGTGAAATATTTGAAATAGAAACTCCCAAACTGTTAAAGATTAAAGAATTGCAAGATTTGTTTCCGGATTTTATTTTACTGATGTTGTATTGCTTCTCAGTCCCATTCGAAAATAATTCTTCAGACACAATCTGATTACTGAAATATAACTTAGAATTAAATAATCATAAAAATGCATTGAAATTTATTTTTATCAGCAGAAAATAAATAGAAAACCGAATCGCTTCTTTTTGTTTATGGGGTGACGAAATAAACAAAAAATCTTAATTTAATCTTTAAAATATTGCGATAAATAGTTTTTTTAACAGAATCTTATTGGAATTCAAACCATTTCATAGCTATTAGTGCAGTTGAGTGATTACATTCATAGAAAATAATTTTAATAAAATGTAAGCCTTTATTTAATATACATGTATAATTATATTTTAATATCTTAACCAACGGGAGGATTCAGATTTTAAAAAAAAAATATTACATCACACATGCACACATTTTTGCTATTAATACCATCTCATCATTTTCATGCTGTAAATTAAATTTTGTTTGATATTAGAAAATAAACTAATTATCGCAATAATTTCATCTAACAGCGTCCTATCTTTCCGTACTTTGCATTGTTATTTCTCTTTTATGCTATATAATATTTAACATGCTGAATATTGATCCACTTGTAGATAAGATTGTAGAAAATCAAAATTTCCCGCCATCATGCATTCCTGCGCTCTTTTAAATACCGAATTCATTTAATTTAAGAAATTTAAAATTAAAATGCATAACAAAGGACAAAATCTGAATAGGTTGTATGTTTAAACTTTCATGCAATAATATCGGACTTTAAACAAAAGCTAAGTCTATTTTGAAAGGAAATCCTAATTTAAGATTACGGTCTAATAAAGAGGCAAGCACTTGAGTAGACCCTTAATGAGCATTAAAGTATTCTTGTGAAAGCTTTGAAATAGAAAAGATTAATCGATCAAAATTGATAAGATTCAAGAAATAAAAAAAAAATTCGAATTTCATTTTACTGATATTATACTTTCCATTCTAAAACAGTCTTTTATATATAATATAATAACAGAATTACAAGTTACAAGCAAATGACTATGAAAATGCATTCGATTGTATCTCTATTCACTCAAAATAAATGCAAATCAAATCTTCTGCAATAATTATGAGAAAAAGGAAAAAGAAAAAAGAAATTGATTTTATTATGAAAATATTATTAAAATATCAATTAACTGAATTTCGTGGAATTTTAAATGTTTTCCTATTTGCTAGTACATTAAGAGGGAAAAAATCATAGAAACGTTTCTGGTAAAAGTTCGTTTAAGGTAAATTTTCAATTTATGGACAGTATATTTCTATTTTAAAATCTGATTCATGCCCTTTATTTTTTATTTTTTTTTATAATACCTATTTTCATAGACAGATATATTTTGCCTGACAGGAGTTTTGATTGTTGAAATGAAAGATCAATATACACTCAAAGTAATAACTTCGAATCAATCGTGGTATTCAGGTTAAAAACAATCTTCCTTTTTCTAGGTTTCTACGCTATCTCTGTGAGGGTAATAGGCATTCTAGATCATAATATTTATTTTTGTTTTAACTCAGTTGCTATCTAGATTAAGATAAGGATATCACAAATAAACACATGAAGAGAATGTGGATTTTAAATATTAGACACTGGATATTTGAATTTATGGCAAAGGGCTCTAGCATGTTATTTAATAAATGAAACATTCATAATTTATTCATCGTTGAATATACTTTAACTATAACCATAAGTACCAAATGTAAATCTCATCAACAACGTTTACAGCATTAAACTGTAGAAGACAAGAAAATCTACGTTTTTCAATTATTTAAGAATTATTTAAAAAAATTTGATAAGTCGGAATTTTATTTTTGTTGGAAATTAATGGCTCGATACTTTTGCCAAATTTGTCGCAGAGTACTGACTTACGGTGAGCATCATCCTTGTGTATTTTATAAGAATGATGACAACGTGTATTCACTGCCAATGACAGGAAGTTCAGATGAAGATAATGAAGAAGACAAAGACAAATGTACAGAAAATTCGAATGAGAATTCTTTGTATTTAAGTCAGTCTTTCCAACAAAAGGAAAATAAAGAATTTGAGCTGATTAATTTATCGCTGTATCAACATAATGAAGAATTTAAGCCGCTTCCTACAAAAGTAAACAAGTCCAGGATTTCTGCAGAGTGCTCCGACAATGCACAACTAAGTGATCCTTGTGATATTTCTTATTTTTATCGCATTTCAGATGCTCAGGGGACGGAAGTGCAAGGCAAAGAAAACACATCTTTTACAGCTTCTTCAGAAAACATTGAATCTGCTCATAGACCTGAAATCGTCCATCGTGAAGCTTATGAAGAGACGACAGTTTCAGCCGGGTCAAGTGGTTTTCAGATACAAAATCAAAGTGCATCAGGTGTATCAGACCTGCTCTATGCAACAACTGATGAAGAATATAAAACTTCTCTTGAAAATAGCAAATGGCAAACTTTGAATTACGATAAAAAAAAATTTATTGATTCTCTAGAATGTGTCGTCAAAACAGGTCATTCAGAAAGTAAAAGTATTTCTGGAAATGAAAATTTGATTTTGAAGAATGTCTCAGAGTGTTTAAATCATAAAAATATTTCACCTGAAATGCATTCTCAAGGTCACAATAATAAGAAGAAATGGAGTACCGACTTGAAGGAACCTATCTCTACCAAGGAGGATGACAATGCTGTAGCTGGTCCTTCCGGATTCTGTTCTGGTAAGAAGAAATTTCCTAAGAACTCTTGTAAGAAAGATACTCCTAAAACGAATTATCGAACACGCACTAGCGAGAAGCGCGATATATGCAAGAAGCAGTTCTCTCAAAAATCAGGTCTCAACCTACATTACATAACCCACACGGGCAAAACGCCTTATGCATGTGATGTATGCGGAAAAGAATTTACTCAAAAAACAGATCGCGACAGACATCATCGAACCCATACCGGTGAGAGACCTTTTGTGTGCTACATCTGCAATAAAGGTTTTGCTCGAAAGTGTAATCTTAAGAATCATGTTAGGACTCATACTGGCGAAAAGCCTTTTGTATGTGATGTTTGTAATGAAGCTTTCGCTCGAAACGGTACTCTTAAAACACATGCTCGTACCCACACTGGAGAAAAGCCTTTTGTATGTGATGTTTGTAATGAAGCTTTCGCTCAAAAGGGTACTCTTAAAACACATGCTCGTACCCACACTGGAGAAAAACCTTACAAGTGTCCATTTTGTGGAAAAGCTTTCACGACCAGCAGCAATTGTAATTTCCATCAGAGGAGCGCGCATAAGTGAAATCAACTTGTAAACTACCGAAATAATTCTTTTAATCTTGTATGGAACTATTTTACATTCTTAGCCGAATTTAAACAATTTTAATATGTGAGGACACACGGGGGAGAAAAACCTTATTAATGTCCAGATTGTGAAATGACATTCGCGCACAACAGCGATTGTAAAAAGCATCACAGAAGAAAGCACGGGTGAAAGTAATCAGCAAATTACAGAAATAATTATTTTACACTTCCACGAAATTTTTTTTTACATTCTTTATCGAAATTTTATAGAATTAAGGAATTTTAAGTGAAAGTTGTTATAATTTTATTTTTAAATTTACTGTATGAATTTTATTCCTTTGACGAAGTATATTTACTGATACAGAAATCATAAGATTATTGTATTTTATTAATAATTGACAAGGAAAATATATTTTCAGTTCAAATGCATTTATATCTGAGTGTATGAATATTGCTTATATTTTTCAAATCCTAATAAAAATTTTAACACATTTATATTAAAAATTCATTTTATCCTCTCTTCAAATAAAATTATTTTGGTTTTGATTTTCGCTCAATATTAAATATTTCCAAATTTAATGGTATCTACCGTTTTATTTATAGCTTTTTAGAGTATTTCGGAAAACATTTTAATGCTAACTTAGTATTGGTTTTAAATAATGATACGTAAAACGATATTTTAACTGAAAAAATTACTTGAGTGCGTTAAATAATTGTAATAATCTATAAATTAATGCAAGCAACACTTTTTTTAATTTGATGTTTTCTTAATGAATAATATTTGCTGCAATTGAAAAATATAGATAAAACAAAAATATATTTTTAATATTAATGAAGAATTTCGCAAGGAGTACCGTTCTTCATATCTTGAAAATCGTTCTCTACAAGAGATATTTAATGCATTTTTGTAAAAAGTTAATAAATATTTTTATATTAGACCTAAAATATCAATATCTCTGTGATATATTGTTTTTCTTTATAAGAAATTCTTTGTAGTCATTTTCAATGAAATAAATAAATTCAATAGCAGTTTTTCCCAATGATTTGTGTAATCCTTTTTGGTACTTAAGATAAACATGTGAGTTGACACATGCATGAATTGCAAAATTTGCAAATTTGTCTAATATACATTTTCAATGTGGGGAATTTGAAGGACCAACCGGTGTTTTTGAAATGTTGGGTAGCAATTTAATTAATTTTAAAACACACATCATTTAGACAATAAATTTCCAATGAAAAAAATTGTTTTTAAACATACCAAAATTCGAAGCATGATCATTTCAATGATAAGTTTTAAACGCGTCATTGTATTTTCTATTTTTAACACATTAAACAAACTTGTTTAAACTTATTTTGCATTAATATGTTTCATTGTTGAAGTGAAAATCTGATTATTTTCATTTTTCTTAACTTTTTATCTTGTATTTTTCTATTGCTAATGTTCAAATTATTATGATTCGGCGGATTTTGCGTGTTGTGTTTTTTTTTTTTTTTTTTAATGTAAGGTAGTCTTTTATAAAAATTTTTGTAGATTTTTTTTTTTGTAATTATAATTAAAGTTTTGTTTCGAATCATGCGGCACCTAAAATTATTTAATTGTACCCATTTTTAATACTGCTGCCCTATCTCTTAATATAATTTCATCTAGTTTCAAAGACAATTGTTTTGTGTTGATGTGCCGGGGTATTTGATTTTTATTCATTTTCCCTCAAAGCTAACTAATTCTATATGTTCGAATCATTTTCCTGGGAATGAATTCATTGGTCTTTATGTGTTCAATTTGAGAGTCTTTTAAGCATCGCTTTGATTCGACGAGCATATTAGTTATATAGCATCGTTAAACTATTATCGGGATTGAAAACAATTTTAAGAGACATAACTTTAATACGGCTACATTTTCTTATAATATAATCTCACCATGTTTTGAAGAATATTGTATTGTGCTGATGTGCCGAGGCATTTTATCTTCATTCTTGTCTCCTAAACATTAATGAATTATCATTTCTTCGAATCATTTTCCTGGGAATGCCTTAACTGGGCTATATGTATTTAACTTGAAAGTCTTTTAAGCATCACTTGGATTTCAACCAGCTCATTAGTGATATAGCAACGTGCTAGTGATAAATTGAATGCAAGGAAACACATTTTTCAGGGTTTAAGCTACAGATATTATATTCCTGTTATCAGAATAATGCATTTGTGAGCAATCTGGTTATTGAAAAAACTGATGAATGTTAAAAGCAACAATGATTTGTTGGAAATTTTTTGGTCGGCATATAAAAGATGTGTATTTACTTTTTAGATTAGAATTTTGGCTGTAATTAAAAATACATTGTAATTTGATAAAATTATAAAATTATTTTATTATTTAATTTTTGAACAGAATCCGAGTAAATTTGAAATTGTCTTTTCAGAGGTTTTCTTTTCTGTGTCATTGTTAATTCAACTAAATTGCATTAAACCTTGGTGTTAAATTCATATATATGATGCATGAGGTTATGCATGAAATGTGTGCGTGCGTTTTTCATAAAGAAATATATTTGAATTTTTATAGTTTCTTCGATTTACTGGCAGAATTATTTGACCTTAAAATTTATCTCCTTGAATTGATTAGATATTTTTTGCAACATTCCTTCGAATCAAACTCCTAGAAGATAGTAAGGTGATATTCCGCGTCAATTCTAAGGTGATCTTTAAATAAAATCTGATATAAAAATTGATTAGCATTAATTTGATCTATTTCAAATTATATTTTTTCAGTTGAACTTACGATTGTTTATAAAGCACAGAATATTTTTTTGAATAGGCAAATATATATATATATATATATATATATTTAATATTTTAGAGATACGCTTCTATTTTTTACATCTTGTTATATAAAGAAATAAATAGTATTCTATTAAGACTTTTTTTAATTAATTATTGAAATGGATTAACAAGACAGATGCAAAACGACGAATTTCGATCAAGGATATCTCGTATCCAGTGTTTTCTAAACAAAATCTGTTTAATTAATATAATTTTTTTAATAATTACTTTTTGTACTAATTTTGCAAATTAGGAAAATTTAAAAAGCTTCGCAGAAAATTACACCAATCGAAGGCTCGTTTTAAACCTTAGATGTCAGATATTATATTAGAATAGGATAACAATCTTAAAATTAAGGTAGATGCTCTAGCACGTTTTTAATGCAATTTTCCTTCATTAAATATAATTTAAATGTAGCGAAAATTTTAAGTTTTATAATTAATCAAAGCATTGCGCCTATGTTATTATACTTCTGGAATAAATTGAAATCTTGATTTCTTTTAATTACTATTTTATTTCTTTTCATTAAAGTGACCAAACGGCAGTCTTTTAATATATATAAAATGCCTTTTATGAGTTCCTTAGAGTGTACAACGCAACGAATATTTTTAAATAAAACTATTTCTTAAATTGCGATTTTAATTGCACATTCTGTCTTCTCACCAGACAATAAGGAACCAGTTAAGGAAAATGATCAAAGTGTCAGGAGGACTAGCAGACGATCTGATGTAGGTATCAAAACATAACACTGATTCCTCGACGCGCCCGAAGGGGCACGGATAAAAAAACTGAATAACCGGACTGCCACTACAGCAATCGGAATTGTGGTTGAGTTGAATAAAATTGACCGTAAAAGTTTTTATTTCATACGAACGGTTTCTAAAAATAGGCCAAAACAGGTTTTACTTTATAAAACCGCAAAATTAGGAAATTAAAATTATTCAATAACCACTCCATTTACAAAATGAATCAATTTATATATTTTTTAAAATTATCTTTCTTTCTTGATGACATTTTAGTTATTTCAATAGATATCGATATTAAATTTTGTTCTTCCGACAGCAAACAGTACATGTGCCTTGGGTTTGCACTTGGTGCATTGAATCTATTATTATTTATTGAAGGAAAACTGGAATTTAAAGACAAAAATTGTTCGTTAACAATTAATTTTTAAAGGAACTTAATGAAATTTTTCCATGTTACCTAAAATATTTTATAATCAGTTAAATGGGAAATTAAATGTCCATTAGTAGCAAAAATTTAAATTAGCTTTGTTTCTGTCTCATTAACATTCTTGCCCTTGATATAGTTAAATAGTATATCAAGGGCTTTATTGCTAGATTTGAATTTTCTTTTAATATAGATGATTACGATAAAGGTGAGAAAAAAGTCAAAAAGTATTATTTGCTCTTCAGGCGTCGAGGAATCGCCAAATGTTGAAGAGAAGAAACCAAAGGAGAAGATCGACATCTGTGGACTCGCGAGGGACTACGAATTTCCTGGCACACCAACCGAAAGAAAATCTTCGGGACCTCATCAAGCCTCAAATCCCATCCTTGGACCATCAAGCAAAGATATGAATTGTTAGACGATTTCTTGTATATTTTTTATACAAATGATTTTCCGAATTAGAACCATGCGGTTAAAATACAGATAAAATACAAATTAATATCTCAATTTATAATTAGTAAATGAATACTCATTCGCTTTATTATGTTAAAATTGAATAAAATTTTAAGAAAACAGAATAAATGATTCAATTGACACTTTTAATTTTTTGAGTGATTGTCACTCTGTGACATGATTTAATCGTTAGAAAAGGATAAAATGATTTGTCAAAATGTGTTTTCTCTGATACTGATATTGATGTTTTAAAGCAAATCTTTGAATTCAAAAGAAACTCCTAACGGATTTATTTAAGATCCGTATTTCCTTCTAAAACTTACTTTATGCAAAGAGCATCATTTACAAAATTCACTCATAGTTTTTCTTTCCTTTAAGTTATAAATAAAATTTTGAATCATGACCACTGACCACTGTTATTATCTTATTTATATTTACAAAAGAAAACACTACAAAATTAGATCGCATTCAGAATCAATTTGGCATGATGAAATGTTGGCAGGTAATAGAAGAATTATTACCTTAAAGGAATAGGGTGAAAATGGTATGAGGTTGGAATTACATCTTGAGCCGTTAGATGAGCTATCCAACCTGCAAGTAAGATTAAAAGAAGAGAATTATCGGCAGAAAGTGGTAAATAAAAAACTGAGAGACTAATTTTTGTTTCTTTCTGAATGCTGACCTGTGACTTTGCTGACATGCAGTGCAAGATTTTAAAAGACATTATAATGCGATTTAATATAAATCGCAGATGCTTTTCTTAGTCATAAAGAAAAATATCAAAGTACAAACTTCTTGCAAAAGGAAGTATTAATTTTAAATAAAGGAGAAAGAAACATAAAAGCAATTAGTTTTTAATATGTATAACAAAAGTAATAAAAGCTGTTGAAATCTGTCATATTCGACATAAATTTGCTACAAACTGGATTCACTCATTTAAAAAATGTGACTTCTTTTTCCTTCCTGTTGTAATGAGGAACTTAATGTTAGATATTTGAATGACATATGCTCCTCCTACAGGTGGTGAATAAAATTTCCAAAGTGTCCAAACGACGACATCTGCAGATTTTTAGGAACTGCAGAGTTGTTTTGTGTACGTATAAACATTTTCTGCACAAGTATCTAATTCTATATTCAGCATTAAATTCTTTTTTAAACTCCCACAAGGCTATCATTAATTCATATTCATTAAACCTACAATGAATGGTGCCTTTCATTGAAAAATTGTATCAATAATCATAAATATTCATAAATATAAAATAAAATTATCATAAATATTCATTGTAAAATATTTTATCGAGAAAAAATAAAAAGGAAAATGGATCATTTCTTAACGGTTATGGGAAGCAGACAGCAATTTCAATTATGACGATTTGAAATGAAATGAATCTAGTTTAAATTAGTTTTCCTATTGAGTTGAAAATGTTTACATTGCAAACAAAAATTTATTCAAACGATGAAAACAGATAGAAATATAAATGGGAATGAAATTAAAATAAAACTTACAAACTGGACATGCCTATTAAAAATATTTTGAAAATCTAAGTTAGTATCTTTAAAATCTGTTATTTAATTTTAAATTGAAAAATTGTTTTAAAAAAGTACACTTATTAAAAATTTGGAAAGTTCATTATTGTTTTAGTGATCTACAGTTTCTTTCCCTTTGGACAAGAAAAAGAACTTAAAAAAGTGTCACTGTTACAGCAATAGCCTCATGAATTATAGATACAGCAGTAAATTTCAATGGTTTGCATCTTTCAAAAACCTCAAAAAATATTTCATGACTTCTATTAGATTGCATAATAAGTGTAAAAGAAGCATTTTTGATGGGATCTTTTCATGGGGATGAAACGTCCAGTTGTGTGAACTCTTGTGTAAAAAAAATCTGCGGAAGAGGTTGAAAATTTAAGTAAAACTGGAATGAATTTCGGAAGAAAAATACCGAAGTTTATCGTTGAAACAATAATTTCTGACACTGAAGTAAATCTTTTATTTTAAATGTTGAAAGTCCTGGATGTTATTCTGGTTGTCTTAAATGCAAAGCTAATAGGAAGTGTGTTGGGAATCGCGTTTGCTATCAACAAACGG
Organism: Argiope bruennichi; assembly: GCF_947563725.1. Classification (NCBI taxonomy): domain Eukaryota; kingdom Metazoa; phylum Arthropoda; class Arachnida; order Araneae; family Araneidae; genus Argiope; species Argiope bruennichi. The sequence continues at coordinate 126,877,268 of NC_079156.1, forward strand.
ATGCTGTTGAAAGGAAAGGTGAAGGCGTCATTAGTAAGTTAAATGAGGAATTTTATAAAGGAAAAACATATAGCTTGTTAGAACAAATCCTTAAATTGGTTTCAGTCACCAACATTTTCCCTTGCTTACATGAATAATATGTGCTTGGGCGTGATGGGAGAGATGCTAAATTTATGGATGAAAGAGAACGCTGCAGTTTCTATTTTTTACTGAGAAAGTGAAAAAGAGCAACAATATCTAAAAGATTAGAATTTAAAAAATATAGATATTAGTAGCATAGAGTACGAAATTACTTAGACTGATGACACCTGTAATTTGAAAATGAAATGAATTTCCACCTCTGATGGCTTGTTGTTTGTTTCGACTGGAATATTGGACACTTTTTATTTTCATTTAATAACTGACTTTTTCTTACCCGGTACTGTATTCTTACTTTCTAATTTCTCATGTAAAATGCGAAGTTGATTCGAATATTATAATCGTAGGGGGCATTTTACTTTATTTTATGAGCATGCTATCGGGGTAGAAATTATAATTATACCTCATATCAAAAGTTAATGAAATAAAATAAGAAAGTTACTATACATTTACAAAAAAATGTTAAAAAATAAACATAATACAATCTCGGATTTCATAAACATACACATTCCTAACAGTTCTATCCAACGAAACGAGCAAATGAAATGTAACTCGAGACCCTATCGAGGCACGAGTTTCGGTTAAAATATTATTCGACTCTATTCATGGAGTCGAGTGTTTGGGCGGGTCACATTCGTCTCTAGATTGTATAGAATCCGAGATATAGCAACTTCCAATCTGACCGGAAGTTGACATCATGGCATCCCGAGACCCATAGGGACTCTATAGTATCGATCCGACATTTATTTAGACAATATTAAGCAAAATATATACTGCTCATGCGCAATGGATCCGAAATGTTCAGTGTTTAGAGGACCCTCAGGGGTATTTCTAAGTGAAAACCCATGTCTCTAACATATGTAGTTTACGAGATATAACGAAATCCATCTGTGCATGCGCAGTAGATGACTCCATGGGGGGGGGTCTTCTATAGCCCCGTAGGATTATTATGAAAAAAAAAACTTATGTTTCTAACATACGTAGTTTACAAGATATAACGAAAACCATTTGCGTATGCGCACTAGATAAATTCATAGGGTGGTCTTCTACAGTCCGATAAAACCAAGAACTCCCATACTGTGATGTCAAGAGACTATTAGCGTGTCGTGTTTTAACTTGGCAAAAAACGTGGGATTTATTGACCCACAATAAATTGCACTCTGTCATGCCGTCCATTGCTATGTGGCCACCTCTTCCTATCCGTGAGGTAGATGTCAAGCTAACACGCCTCCGTATAGGATATACGCGCTATACTGACAAACATACACAAACATCTTTGGCGAAAGGGCACCAATGTGTCTGACGTGTCATGTTGATTTAAGTATTAAGCATGTTTTAATTGAATGTTCTGCCTGCAATTGCTATCGTGTCAGCTTTTTCAATATATCATCCGTAACTCTAATCGACTTGGTGGGTGAGAAATACCACCCAAATATTTTTACATTTTTAAAAGCAATTCATCTTTTTACTTGCATCTAACTGCCTTTCAACCTTTTATCGTCTGTTATTGTATTTTTATGGAGTTGTATCATTAACATCACACTTTTACCGTTTCATAATTATTTTCTTTCTGTGGTTCATAAATTTTAAAATTTTATTAGTTGATTGCTACATCGCTTATACTATATACAGTTTATCTTAGTTGGTATTAATTTATAATTGATTGATTCAGTTCATATTAATGTGCTCTTAAATTAAACCATATGACTGGCGCAGTATGGCCTCACATGGCTCTAGTGCCAATAAACCATACCTACCTACAGTCCCATAGGATTACTATGGTGAAAACCCATTGTCTCTAACATATATAGTTTACGAGATATAACGAAAACTATCTGCGCATGCGCAGCAGATGACTCCATGGGATCTTCTATAGCCCCGTAGGATTACTATGGCGAAAATCTTATTTCTCTCATCAACCTTTTATAAACGCATCTGCTTTCATAGAAGCATACATAATAATAATGCAATACAAATAAAAGGAGGTGGTATGTAATAGATGAAGATGAATATTTCCATTTATGTTTTATTCATTGCCTACACGATTTCGAGATTCAATTATTCAAAACACCGTAACGAAAACAACATCATGTTCTCACATGATGAAAAAAAAAAATGTCCAAATAGTTAAAGCTGAAAGGATTGAAGAAAAACAAATTTTTCCGTATATTATTTTACTGATGTTACATTTCTACTCAGACCCATTACAAAATAACCCTTCATACACAATATGAACAATAAAACAAGTTTTAGAAGAAAATAATCATAAATATGCACTGAATTTTTTTTATCGGCAGCAAATAAAAGAGGAAATTTAATCGTTCCTTATGGGTTATGAGAAGCATAAACAAAAAATCCTAATTTGATCATAGCATAAAAAATTTAATTAAAAATTTTTTAAGAGAATCTCATTATATTTTAAACCATTTCTTACTTATTAATGTAGTTTAAAGTATGAACTCATAGAAGAGGTTTTTAATAAACTGAGATGGAACAGTAAATTTTTAATTCATAGGCATGCATACTTCTATTTTAAATTCTTACCCTTTTTTTTTCCTTCTTATCTTATTATATCTTCTTTCACATAATTACACTTCTTAAAACTTTCAATTGTTCAAATGTTTAATGAAAATACACTCAAAGTAATAAATTCGAATCAACAGCAGACCTCAGGGTAAAAAAGTCTTCCCTTACCCATGTCTTCTTCCGTAACTCTATTCAAATACGAGGCTTTCTAAATCATATTTTTTATTCTAATTAAATTGGTTTGAAGAGTAAGGTAAATCAAAAGATATCACAGATAATTACATAAAGTGAAGACTGATTTTAAATATCAGGTCTCGCATTCTTCACTAGAATCCTCTAGTGTTTCAATTTAAGAAAAGGTGCTCTAGCATGTTATTTAAGAAAGAATCAATTCAAGAAGTGAAGAGAGTTCTTCTCTTCAATAACAATTTATTTAAAAATTTTTTATCAGACAGGACTTTATCTAAATGAAAATAATGAATCAATACCATTGCAACGTTGCGGCAATACAATGACACACCGTGAGAATCACCCTTGCTTCATTCACAATAAATTTGAGTCAACGTATTTGCCCCAACTGCCAGTAGAATCGGATGAAAACTTTCATGAAGTAAAAGACAAACCTACGAAAAATTCAAATGACATTTCTCGCTGTTTAAGGCGAGATGCCCGACAAAACGAAAGTAAAAAATCTAAATTCTTGAATTTGCATCCTTTACAAAATAATGAAAAAGATAAAGAGCTTTCCTCAAAGGAAAACAGAAGTAACACTTTTCCAGAAAATTCCAGTAATCAGCAACCAAGGAATTCTTCCGACAATTCATATTTTTATCCCATTTCGAATGCTCAGGTGATTGATGTTCAAACTCATGAAAATGCAACGTGCATTACTTCTTCAGAAAGTGTTGAATCCAGTTACACACCTGAAAACGACCATCGTGAAACTGATGAAAAAATCCTGATTGTCTCTGGATCAGGTAGTGTTGACATACAAAAACAATAAGTATCAGATCTTTTCCATAAAACAGCTGATGAAGAAAGTAAAGCGTTTCTTGAAAACAGCAAATGGAAAGCTTTGAATAACGATAAAAATAATTTTACGAATTCTCTAGAATATGTTATCAGACAAGATCGTTCACATGATAATAAAATTTCTGGACGTACAAATCTGATTTTGCAGCTTGATCTCCCACCTGGAAGTACGGAGCTAGACAATGGCATAATCCTTATGTCAGGGAATGTAATGGATGAACATATTTCACTTGAAACGAATTCTAAGCCTCACAGTGAGAACGATAAAAGGTTTATCAACGTTGAAGAACCATTCTCTAAAAAGGAAGATGACAATGCTGTGGCTGGATTTTCCGGATTCTGTTCTTGTAAGAAGAAATTTCCTAAGACCTACCGTAGGAAAGATACTCTAAAAACTAATTATCAAACACACACTGGCAACAAACTCTTGGAGTGCGATATGTGTGAGAAAGACTTCTCTCGGAAATCACATCTCGACCGACATTACAGGACCCACACTGGCGAAAAGCCGTATGTATGTAATATATGCGGAAAAGAATGCAGTCAGAAGACAAATCTCATCACTCATCATCAAACACACTTAGGTGACAAGCCTTTTATGTGGGATATCTGCAATAAAAGTTTTGCTCATAAGGGTTATCTTAATATACATTTTAGGACGCACACTGGAGTAAAGCCTTATAAATGTCCAGCTTGTGAAATGTCGTTCATTAACAGCAGCAACTGCAAAAAGCATTACAGGAATAAGCACGAATGAAATTATTTTGCAAAGTAGATAAATGTTTTTTTTTTTTTTTTATCTAGTATGAAAGTACTTCGAATTCTTCATTGAGTTAAAAAATTGTCATTGTTGTAATTTTACTATTTGGACGAAGCATGTTTTTAGATTTTAAATATACAATTCTATGAATTTTTAATTGATTACTGACGATGAAAATATGTTTTTCTGGTCTATTTTCTTTTTATTTAAGTATTTATAGTTTGGGATTTTGTACTTTTTTAGTAGTTTATAATCCTAGTCATTTAAATCCTAGTGAGTTCAAAACAAATATGCAGGTTCCATGTGCCTTTCAATAAAACAATCGTTTTTCCTTACTTTGGCTTTATTTCATTAATTAAATATTTCCAAATGTAATCTTGTTCACTTTTAATATTCTGTTTCTCACGAGTATTTGAGCAAATATTTAAAGCTAACTAAAGACCGTTTTTAAATAATGGTAAGTGTTACGATATTTTAACTGAAAATACTTAGGTTCGCTTAATAATTGAAATAATCGACCGCACCATTGTGATTTTGAGTTGGTGTAAGCATTTTTCAACTTGATGTTTCATTAAAAAAATGACTTTGTATTTTTCCAAGCGGAAAATATAGAAAATTTTTAAATTCTGTTTTTGATATTAAAAACGAATTTCGCAAAGTTCATTTATACATTAACAATCATGTTCGGTAAGATATATTTATTGCACTTTTGTATATATTTTAATAAATACTTTTATATTAGACATCATAGTCAAATGTCTCTGTATTTTGTCTTCCTTTTTAATGAAATTCTTTGTTACAATTTGCAATAAAGGATTACTTTCGGTAAATTCAGTGTGAATTACATTTTCAATGACTTGTGTATCCTCTTTTAATAATAAAGCTAAGCGTGGTGACACGTGAAAAGAAAATTAGAGCTCCCATCGTTGGCAAATGTACATTTTCGAATGTTGGGAATAGGCAGCTCGGAACGAGGTTTTTGAATTTCTTGATAGCAGTTTAATTAATTTGAAAACAAACGAAATTTCCGCAATAAATTTCCTAAGCCAAAAATTATTACATCATAGTAAAATTCGAAGCATAATCATTTCAATAATACAAATTTTAAACCTGCATTTGCACATCTGTTTTTAACAAATTTTGAACTTATTTTACATTAATTTATTTCATTATTGAAGTGAAATTCTGATGGATTTATTGTTTTTATTAACATTTCACTTTTTTTAAACTTTGATAATGGTCAAGATCTTATGATTTGGCTGAATTTTCATGTTCAATGGTTCAAATGTAAAATATATTTTTTTATTAAAATTTGTGAAAAAATTTTGTGCATTTAATTAATGTTTGATATCTAATCATGCGGGACTAAAAATTATTTAAATGTGCACATTTTTAATATTGATGTCTTTTCTTCTAATATAAACTCATGTTGTTTTGAAGAATATTGTGTTGTGTTGATATGCCGAGGCATTTCAACTCCAATCTTTTCTCCTATAAGCTAATGAATTATCTTATCTTCGTATCATTTTCCAGGGAAGGAATTCATTGGTCTTTATGAATTTTACTTAAAAATTTTTGAAGCATTGTGTGAATTTCGACTATCATACTAGTGATCATAGAAAAAAAAAACAGCACAAAAAATCGAATGTGCACAGCGTATCTTCACTTGTCCCAGTCTACATGCTTTTTATTCAACGATTTCTAAGCCGGGATTCTGATTATGTATCCTATCGAAGCTATCCGAATTAGAAAAGAATTAATAACAATACGATGGAAACTGATAATATTAAATAAAATATAGAAAAATATATTACACTAATATCCTATAATGAAAATGAGAATGAGATGCATTCTTATAAAAATTGCAACACAGAGGCAATTAGAATTCAAGTCTGTTTGATGATTGTAAAACACGTTTATTAGAAGTATTTGATGGAGTTGGTATGGAAACATATTCATTTTGGACTCGTGTTTACAGAAATTGTAGACTCTATTATAAATGAAATGTTTTTTGTTATTGTATTTTTATTTATGCTTCCACTTATAGGCAAATATTAAATTTAAAATGATAGCTGCTTATTATTTGAAATTAAAATATTTTTACATTCTTAAACCCCAAGAATTTTAATTAAACATTGATCCTATATTCAATAAACGACTGCTTTCAGTGCTAGTTAATATGCCCTTACGTTGTCAATGTGGCTACTACTCTTGGTCAATGCGTAAAAAAATTTATTTAGGAAATTATTAAAAACTATTGCGATGTTGGTTTACGTGATAGTAGATTTCATTCAAGTTTATCTTTACGCACACGAATTGCTCTACTGTTTATTCAATCGTGTCGTAAGAACGCTAATATCGATTGTCAAACTTGCGTGAGATTCAAATAATTTTAATAACGCATCCTTCAGACTATTTATGTGGTAGAATAGACTTCGGGTTTCCATGGACACTGAAGGAAAGATTAGCGAATTTTTGATCGGAACTTCAATTTTAAAATGTGAATACAGCGACCTGGTTGCGAAGCATTGCATTCGAGTACAGTACCATTCAACTCTGAAAACTGATTCCAATAAAATATAGTCTGCTCGTTGAAACCTGTTTCAAGTTAAATCTAATGTAAAGGGCTTTCCTTCTCAAACGACTAGATCATAAATGAGTGGAAATGAGGGAGAAGGGGTTGATTTGGTCTTCTCGGTAAAGTGTCGATGTCTCCAGTTTTCTATGGTTTCTAAGTAAGAAAATTTTAGGTATTTTAACATTTTAGGCATAGTATTAAATTTCTAATCAATTCATCATTAAAATAGCCCATTTGTTTACACTTCTGAATGGAAGAATAGCCACTGAAACTGCTAAATTGCGTAATCAAATAAGAATGCAACGAAAGGGATGAGAAATTCCAGTTAATAAAGAGGAAGATAAACACGTGTCCATACCTCTTTAGGCAACTACGAAAGAATACCTCATTTTGGCTTACGGCATTCTGATAAATCTGAATGACCTGAACACTGAGACAGCATTGGCGGAAAATATATTCTGGCCACAATACAACACCTTCCGAAGAAGGATTGTCAAAATATAGTTGAGGTGCCCTAACCCACTTTCACATTGTTCCTTATTTTCTTAAACAATTATAATCCATTCTGATAACATTTCTTCTTTTCAAATATTATTCTTTATTTTATTCTTACACTATGAATCAGACAATGCCTAATACTGTCTTTGCATTCCATCAAACTAATGTATCTTTTGCATTTATTAATGCCGGGAACAGAATACTTATTAGATGTCACATTTTATATTTAATGTCTTATTTATTGTCACAAAAATTGCTTTTTTCCGTTTATCTGAAATAGCCTTCCATTTTATGGAAGGGTAACATAGTAGAATATCATTTCTTTGGAGAGTGAATTTTTGACATATAAATTAATATAAGCATTAATAATCAAATATTTATATTCTAGAATTGCAAATAGCCATAGAAATTTATTACTAGGATTTATAAATGCATCTAAATATCAAAGATAAATACTTGCATATCTATTAAAATGTTACCTTTTTTCTGATCTCTTCTTGAGATTAAACCATTAGGTTAACGTCTTCCGGAGTGAAACTTTTAATAGTTATGATAATTGGATTATCATGGGATTATCCCATGGACAGTTATACTATCATTCGCTCATGACTGTTTGAGGACTGTTTGATGTCATATTTCGTCATTTTGATGTTTGATCACATTTTTACAGCCACAACACTCCGCATTTTAACTCCACCACTTCAAAATGAGGAGTTTGACAACGGGCGGCAGAATGATCGCGCACTGTGCCCCCACCACGTACAAAGAGATTCTATCATAGAACGGTATTTCAATCGCGATAACCTCCAACTCCAGATTAGAACTTTTATCTACTAAGTCACCTTAGCCACACACAATATTTTTCTCAAGTGGATAAATGAAAATATTTCAATTATAAATAACTCGGTGATATAGTACCTACTACAGTAGCATATATTCGTTTGGGCGATCGTGCAGCTCTTTTCTAACTAAAACTGCATTGCAAGAGGTCTGTTTGTTAGAAAGCTAACAATACATAAATAAATGAATAACTATTAAATTTTTTATACATTGTTAGGTTTGTTAAAAACCTAACAATTTATACATTATTAGTCTTGTAATATGATTTATATAATATAACATAAATATGATTTATATAACATAAATATGATTTACATAAATATAAAATTTTTTTATATAAATATAAATAAAAAAAAATTATAGCCGAAAATATTTTTTTTTCAAAAAAAAAAAAAAATAGTAATATATCAAGTAAAATGATATCTTAATATTTTCAATAATGAAATAATAACAAGGCCTAACATTTGAATTCGTTTGTATTCCATTACTTTTTTTGACAGCGTTTGATGCCGTTATCTTTGAATATTTAATATATATCCAGATAAATATCCACTGTTTTTGTTACTGAGCATTCAATTTAAATTAAAAGCCAAATTAAACACATTAATAAGGGCTCATTTGTAATTTAATTATATTTCAATAATTATTGAATATTATCCAAATATTATTCAATAATAGGGGTGAAATATCTCGAGCTGACAGACAGAATTTTTGTGTTTAGATTCGTCGCTTAGTGAATACAATCAAAAATGCTTTTTTGGACTTCTTTTCTTTGACTGGCATTTCCCAAACGCTACCCAGATTTCTTGTGAAGTCGTCTAAATAGCCTAGAAATTACATTTAGCCAAATTTCACACACAATTTATTATATTTGTCATAAAAACACATGCCAAATTTCATTTATCTAAATCGTTGTGTTTTTGATTCATCATGTATTCATGCATTAATGTGCGCAGAATAACAGACGGCGAAGGCCTCGAAAAATTTGTTAGATATCTGCAAATTAAATGCACAAACAGTGTACAAAATTCTATTCATGTAGTTCTTTATATTTCTTTCTTATTGTTTTTACTCACCCTCGAGTAGGGAGACAGTCAAATTTCTTGTCAATGACTTTCGGCCAAATTTTACAAAAGTCTTAAAAAAAAAAAAAAAAAAAAAAAAAAAAAACTTTTTTTAGTAGACGAAGTACAGAATTTAGTTCTTCTAATTGAATGTATTTTTAAGTTATCCAAAAGGACATCTAGATAGCCGTATTTCAAAAATAAATAAATAAAATAAAATAAACCCTTAGCAATTTTCTTATCATGATCCAAATATAAGATTATCAATACTTCTGCCAGAGAGTACATCTTTAGAAGCCCAATTAAGGAAAGCAAGTTATCTCCTCTGAGCACTTTGGAAATACGGGCTCAAATCCGTTTTCAGGGTCGCTGACCAGTGTTCGCTCCTAGCTGCATAAACGGAATCTTCCGCTCGATTCCTGACAGAACAACCATTTAAAGTGTTAAGATGCGAGCCATTCTATGTACAGGGAGTTATTTCACACAACCGATCGAAAGGTTAGTTTATAGCATATTAACCACCTTTAGCTACCGACTGCTTCATTGGGTATATTGATTGTGTTTACTTTTAATTAAATCTCTTATGCATCGCTTGATCTTTATGATTCCTCTAAGAAAATATTTTTTAAATAAGTCACACATTAAAGACGTATTATTTTAATAGCCTTTCGTCAGTTCTTTTCATTGTGTATATGAGCAATCATATTGGAATCCAGTCCCTGGACAGTTTGAATTTCAAAGTGAAAAAGTAATCCACTGCAGGAAAATAAATAAATATACAATTTTATAAACTATCAAAATTCTGAAAAATGTTCTTAACTAATAAATGCCTATTATTAAAAAGACAAATTTTAAAACATTTTTTAATAACTGAAACTTTTAAATATTTACACTGATTTGCATAATTGTTACCTCAAATGTAAACTTGTATCAATTTTGACATTAGCGTTTTATAAATACAGATTATTCTGACTGTGTTCATAGAAGCTAATGCGGCCACGCACATACTCAAAGCATGAGATCTATGGTTTAAGTAGTAATAGAAAGAGAGAGTGAGAGACACTGGAAGAAAATTAAAGAAATTCTCATACCTCTCAAAACATCCCCTATTATCGAAGGTAATAAAAAGTAAGAAGAGCTCCTCTTAAATTAAAATACTTGAGGTGGATGCATTTTTAATAAGCAGCATTGTATTATGAAGGCTGCAATTAACAATGGCACAGTTGAAAGGTCATTTTTTAAAAAAATCTATAAGAAATAAAACTCGGAAGCATTTCGATCATTTTTGTACTGAACTCAACTATATTTCTTCATCAAAGTTATTATTTTACATCCTAAGATCAAATTTAACTTACATTACTATAAAGAACAAAAAATTATTTTAGAAAGTGATTAGATGACAAGAAATGATGGCAAGAAACAAGAAAAATACTCTTTGGATCTAACACATGTGTCAAGGATTTCATAGGATAACTTTTTTCCGTTGAATACTAAAATACTACAGCTGCAATAATATTAACGATTTAAAATTAAATACATAATTGATTAAGCTGATCCTCACATAAACGAAATATTTGCCGTTAACGATATTTATCTCCTGCATACGATTATCATCCATTATTTAACTAGAAGAGCTCATCATTATATTGTGACACGAAATAAATTGCAGATGCATTGCTTAGTTATAAAGAAAAATATAAAAGAACAAATACCTTACAAACGGAAACATTAATTAAAATTAAATGAAAGAAAAACAGGAAAACAATTCATATTCATTATATTGATTACAAAAGCAATAAAAGATGCTTAACATCCCAAACAATTTGCTTCAAATACGATTCACATATATTTAAATGTACCTTTTTTCTTCTTGTTTTAATGGGAAACTTAATGCCAAGTATGCGAATGACTTATCCTACAACTAGTGAATAAAATTTCCAAACGACAACTGGAGAACTTTCAGTTTTAAGGAACTATACAGTTGATTTGTGCACGTATTAATATTTCCTGTGCTATTATCTGATTCTATATTTGATATTTAATTCTTGTTTGAAATATTATTCATTTTCATTCATTATGCTTGCAATTATGCATTCGATTGAACAATTCTATGCTATATTTTAGATGAGTATTTGAGGATTATTACTATTATTGAATTATTTTTTCTTGATTATATTAATACCCTCATTACAGTTCAGAGCAATTATAGAAATATTCAAAATTTGCTTATCCATCTGATTTGCACTTATTTTGGAATCTTGATATTTTGTTTATTTCATATCTATGCACTTTTGCAAATTTCTCTAATCTTACGGAAAATCACATACTGAAAGGATTCAATCTGGTTTTGGATACAGCGCCCTCATAGAGAAAACATGAAGAAGACAGTAAAATTTTGTAAAAAAAAGATAAATGTATTATACACAGAATTTCTGGCTCAGGATTTTACTAATAAATTAGTTTCATTTTTTGATGAAAATTAAATTATTGCTTTTTTACACCGCTTGAACTTAAAAAAATTAAGAATTAAAAATTTAGTCAACATCTCTGGACGGATGTCCGAGGATTTAATGGATCCAGCCTCAGATATAGAATTCCACTGCTACGAAACTGAAGACAAAATGCAATTTTCTACAATTAGAACTCGGGAAATTATTTTACGGAATTTTTGCTTTTATCCTCTTTGTGAGTTATTTCCAAGAGGACGAATCAGCATATATTGTGATTTTATTTCAATGTAATGAATACCAGATTTCCGTTTCTTGAAAATATGTTGAATCATCTTTGTTTGTAAGTAAATATTTGCAATTATAAAAGAATAATTATTACTCTATTTATATCAAATTAAATATTGTTTCAAAAGAAATTAATTTTCAGTACTTGTCAACATGATGAGTGTGTAAGGTAAATAAGAAATTTCTATTCAGTATTTTTTTATTTATTTTTTACCTACTTTTAACATGTCTATTTTGAATGGGGCTCTTCATTTAGAATAACGCACAAATGACGAGGAATATTATGTTAATCATTAACAAAATTTATGCGTATGAAATATTTGAAACCGAAAAGCCCAAATTGTTAAAGATGAAAGGATTGCAAGATTTCTTTCTGGATTTTATTTTACTGATGTTTTTTTCTTCTCATTTCCCTTCCAAAATAATCTTTCATACACAATATGATTACTTAAATAAATAATCCTAAAAGTAAATAATCATAAATTTGCACTGAGCAAAAATTTTATTGTTAGAAAATATTAAAGGAAGCGGAATCGTTCGTTATAGGCCATGAGGAACAGAAACAAGAAATATTTTAATTTGATCATAAAATAATTTATTTATTTAAATAATTTTTAACCGAATATCATTGAATTTCAAACCATTTCGGAATTTTATTTTTATCTCGTTTGAAATCTTCTTTCTCCGATAACTCACAGGAATTTTGATTGTTACAATGAATAATGAAAATGCTCTCAAAGTAATAAATTCGAAACAACTGCAGGGCTCAAGTAAAAAAAAAAAAAAAAAAACTTTCATTAACCCTGATTTGAACCTTAACCCTATTCTAGTACTAGGCTTTCTGAATAATATTTTTATACTTTTTAAATTGGATTGAAGTTTAAAATAAATGAAAAGTTAATATATATAAAACAAAGAACTGATTTCAAATTTAAAATCTCATATTTTTCAGTAGAACAAAATCCATGATTTAAATTCTAGACATAGGGCTCTAGCATGTTACTAAAGAAACTATCAATTCATTATTTATTCAAATTTTGAATCTGTTTTAACTGTAGAAAGAACTGCGAAATTTAAAAACTCAGCACAACGGCAACAGCTTGAAACGGCTCAAGAAACAGAAATCACAATTTCTTTTCTGCAGTAATAGTTTTTGATACATTTTTGATAAGATAGAATTTTGCCTTACTTGTAAATAATGGACAATTACCGTTGCAAACGTTGCGGCAATTTAGTGACACGAGGTGAGGATCACACTTGCTTCCATCACAAGAAATTTGACTGTAGGTATTCACTACAACGGCCAGTAGAATCGGATGAAAACCATGATGAAGTAAAAGACAAATCTACAGAAAATTCGAATGAGGATCAACAAAGGACTTCTTCTGATAGTTCATATTTTAATCCTCTTTCAGATGTTCAGGGGATTGAAATCCAAACTAAAGAAATTGCATATTTTACTGCTTCTTCAGAAAATGTTGAATACAGTTACAGACCTGTCCAGTCTTTGAAAAAGGATAAAAAGGATTTTATGGATGTTATAGAATATGTTATCAGAAATGCTCTTTCAGATATTAATAATAATGTTTCTGGAACTGCGAATTCAACTGAGAATCCTGATCTGCCACCAGGAGATGACGAGCCCAAAAATTGCAAAATGCGAGTGTCAGAATCTGTAAATGATGAACATATTTCATCCGAAGTGCACTCTCAGGTTCACAGTAAGAAGACGAAAGTGACTACCTACGTGAAGGAACTTCATTCTACCAAAAAAGATGACAATGCTGTGGCTGGACCTTCCGGAGTCCGTTCTTGTCAGAAGAAATTTCATAAGACATTCGATACGAAATATACTACTGAAACTCGTCCTCGTGCACACACTGACTATATACCCTTCATCTGTAATATATGTAATAAACAATTCTTTCTGAAATCAGCTTTCGACGTACATTACAGAATCCACACCGGCGAAAAGCCTTATGTGTGTGACAAATGCGGAAAAAAATTTAATCAGATAGGAAATTTCAACGTACATTGTAGAAGCCACACCGGCGAAAAACCTTTCGTGTGCAATGTCTGTCATAAAGGTTTTGCTAGTAAGAGTTATCTGATGAAACACTTTAGAATCCATACTGAAGGAAAGCCTTATAAATGTCCAGTTTGTGGAAAGACATTCATGACAAGCCGCGATTGCAACGAGCATCGCAGCAGAATGCACGAGTGAAATGTATCAGTAAATTATAGAAATAATTATTTTACACTTCTATAAAACTTTTTTACATTCTTTATCAAATTAGAATGAATTTTAAGTCAAAGTTGTCACAATTTTATTTTTAAAATCAGTCCAAGAATTTTACTACTTTGCGGAAGTATATTTCCTGATATCAGACCTGTAAGATATTATTATTTTATTAATAATTGACAATGAAAATATACTTTCAGCTCAAATGCATTTATATCTAAGTGTTTTACCATTGTTTCTATCTTTTAAAATTGTTTTAATTCTATTAAAAATTTAGCCAATTTATATAAAAAAATACATGTTCCGCTGTCTGTTAATAAAGCAATTACTATTACTTGTTTTAGTTTTAAGTCTAAATTATGTATTTTCATATTTAATGATATTTACCGTTTTATTTTTTGCTTTTCAAAGTATTTGTGAAATAATTTAAATGAGATTTTTGGTTTTTAATTGGTGTAAATAATTTTATTTTAACATAATGATTTATTAGTGACTAATATTTTCTGAAAAAGAAAAATATAAATAAAACGTAAAAACTAATATTATTATTAAAGACGAATTTCGCAAGGAGTACCTTTCTTCATATCTTGAAGACCCTGCTGTACAAGAAATATTTAATGCATTTTTGTAAATAGGTAAATAAATATTTTTATATTAGTCCAATAGTTCAATGTCTCTGTGGTATTTTTTTTCTTTCTAAGAAATTCGCTGAAGTCATTTTATGTGAAAGAAACAAATTCAACGTCAATTTTTTTAATGATTCTATTAATATTGAAAATAAATGTGTGAGGTGAAACATACAGAACAAATAAATTTCCCAAAGTTGGCAAATGTACATTTTCAATGATGGGAATTTCGAGCTCCCAATGTGATTTTTGAAATGTTTGCTTAGAGTTTAATTAATTAAAAAACAAGCGAAATTTTGGCGTTTTCCCACAGTAATTTTCGAAACAAAATTTATTTTTACACCATAGATAAATTCGAGGTATAATCAATTGAATGTTAAAGATTTAGAGGTGTAATTGTATTTTCTATTTTTTTACAAATTACAAAAGATGTATTTTAAACTTATTTTACAGCATTATGCATCATTGTTGAAATAAAATTTAAATTGCTTCAGTATTTTTATTAATATTTCATCTTGTGTTTTTTCCCATTGTTAATGGTCAAGATATTATGATTCGGCTTATATTTTCGTGTCGAGTATTTTCAATATAAAGGATTCTTTTATAGAAAGTTTAATGATTTTTTGTGCTAATAATGAATGTTTAGTTTCGAATCATGCGTGACTAAAAATTATTTAAATGTGCCTTTTTTTAATACTACCGTTCTTCTCTGTAATGTAATCTCATCTTGTTTCGAAATTTATTGTTTTGTGTTGATATGCCGAAGATTGGATCTTCCAGCTTTTCTCCTATTAACCAATGAATTATCATGTGTTCGAATTATTTTTTGTGGATGAAATCTCTGGATTTTATGCATGTAACTTGAAAGTCTTTTAAGCATCGCTTTAATTTCGACCAGCGTATTAGTAATTTGGTATCGTATTAGTGATAATACCAAAAGTTCCAAAAGTGACCAAAGTTCAGGGTTTATGCTAAATATATTAAATTCCTGTTATTGCAGAACAATGCATTTTAGAGCAATCCGATAATAAAAAAATTCTTGAAAGTTTAAAAACGATAAGCAGAAGAAACATTGACGAATATGTGTCATGTGTGCGATATTCAGTTAATAAGGGCTATTTCAGTTTGTTCCAACAGGAAAGTTTCTGAAAATTAAAAATTTATTTTTATTGGTACTGATGAATTTTACAAAGACTTGCCTTTTATGCAATGCCATTTATTTTGAAGGTGATATATTATTTTCTCAATAATTTTGCTGCTTATTTAGAGAAGCCTTTCCGGCTATCCGATCAATAAAAATCCGATTCAAAAAATATAGTGGCTGTTTCACTTTCATTGAATTTAAAAACAATGCATTATTCTGAGAGGAACGCTGAAAAAAATTTCCTTTTTCTCAAATGACTGTTAAATTTCCCAATTATGTGCGAAATGGAAATTCTTATAATTTATTTCATCCTCGCAGATTTACTTTTGTATGTATATAAGTTGAATAAGTTCTTATAAAAATCTTACAAACATAAGGAAAGATTAATATTTGCTTCTGAATTGCATTTTAAATTTTTCGAGCGAAATTCTGAAGTTACAAGATTTTTCATTTACATTATTTACAGTTCTATAATTCAATATCCTCAACTTCTTTACATACGATGACGGGTTTGAATCTTGCACCGAATCGCTAAATTTTTAATTTTAAATCTGAAATTGAATGAACATATAAAGTAATTTAAAATGAAAAATTCCCTTAAAACTGCTTCAATATCCCAAATGACCTCACATTATTATGAGAGACAAAATTATTATAAATGATACAATTTTGATGTGCCATATAATTAGGAAGTTATGGAAATTCTTAGGTCAAAGAGTTAGTTAGCTATTCAAAGGTTTCCCGAAATCAATATTTTTTGGTTATAATTCAAATTTTTTTCTATTATGTCTTTGTGTGGTTTTAAAGTATTTATCAGTAGAAATGTTTTTTACTGGTCGCTATACCGATACTCCCTCTAAGTTTGTTTCAAATGTATATATGTGGGAAAAAAATTTATATATATATATATATATATATATATATATATATATATATATATATATGAGAAGCTCATGAAAGGTAAGGAAAATAGCATTTTATAGTTAAATAAATTATAATTTGTGATTTTTGATTAAAATTATTTGGTTTCGTTTGAATGTTTTATACACATGAAAATGCTTCAATTATTCTGTAACGCAGTTACTTCATTCACGATTTCGAAACTTTAAACCTTTTATTCATAATTCAACTCTTTCCTGGATAAAACGTTATAAAATTGCTTATCTAATTTAAGAATAAAAATGTTCTTAACTGGACATTGTACTTGCAGCTTCTGCCTCTATTCATTCCACATGTATGTAAGAAAACATGTGCAGTTAGAGTAGATACACACATTAGAAATAGTTACACATATTTTAAAGTAGAAAAGTTTTCAAATATTTAAATTCAAAGCCTTAAGAGATAATATGGAGCTTCCAACTATAATTCATATCTATTTGTAGATGACTTCTCTAAATCTCTAGAGTAAATGATATTCATAGAATCACCGGTTTGTTGTATATATGTAAAGATTGCCTGGCGTTCCTAATCTAAATTTTGGTAAACATATTTGGCAGTGGGAAAAATAATAAATTTTCAAGGATGTCAATGGATAGTAATTAAAAAAATTAATATTTATATAAGGATTAAATACTGTAAGATAATCTTAAAGTCTATTTCACCACATATATTTAATACTTTCTCTCTTTAACGTTCGCTGTACTAACAAAAGTAGACTTCTTAATACGAACTGTTAAGGAAACAGTCATATGAATTAAGTTCACGACACAAATGCAACGAATGCTCAAAGGAATTTCCAAAGCACATAAAATGGTGTTTTAAAAAATATTCTTGGATATGTTAATTTTCATCTTCATTCATTTTTATAATCTGTATAGAAATCAGTCAGCAATATTTTTGATAAAGTGATGTTAAATATTTTTTAAAATTTCAGATATATATGTATAAAATATTCAAAACTCAGTATTTGACCTTGGCGATATTCCCGATATTTTAATTTATTAATTAGTTGCGGTTAACAGGAAAAATTTCTGATTTCTGGATATTATAAGGAAAAAAAATGTAAAATCTAAAAAAATACAATCTTGAAAGAAATGAAACTGACAATCTTATCAAGTGAAACAAAAATCTTATTCTGTAACCACAAACAAAGAATCAAAAAGTTAAATTATGAAGAGGTCTCAGATTGATTTGAAATAATTATATTTGTTTCAAAATATTAGACAAAGCGCATCCAAGAATGAAAGAAATTGCAGTAAAATTATAAGTAAATGAGTGCTTTCACATTTTAAGTTGCAAAACTGCAGGATTCAGAAATTTGATCTAAATGTTTGTATACGTTTAAATTTTCCACAAACGATTACATTATGATACGCTACTTTCAAACAAATTCAAATTAAAAACAGGATACAAAATATAAGATCTGTGAAGTCTTTTTTTCTCTAAAGAGTCAATGATACTAAGAATACACGATTCCTGCGAATCAAATATTTTGTGAATAATGATATTGCTTGATCGAAGATAAAAGACTATAGTTTTTTTCAGTTCCTCGTGCCCATATGTACAGAAAAGATATTGTAACTGTCAGTCTTCGATCTTGAGATTTTGGCGGAACTGTACATTTCAGACATCACCCCTTGAATCCAATAAAAAGAAAAAAAAAACACTTTTTGTCATTATATCTATCTGTCTCTGAACACAAAAAATCAAAAACACCTTGAAGAAGAAATTTGGTATAGGATTACAATAAATTTATAGATTTCGATCACATTTTGAACGAAATTTATTCACCGGAAGTCTGTATGTCTAGCTTTTCAAGAACATGGGAACTCTATAACAGGAAAAAAAAGTTCTATATGAATGAACTTTTGTGCCTACTTTTGTCATCTAAAATATGGTTATTTTTTTTTTTATTTTAAGCCATATTTATCAAACGATTGACCGTCTGACGGTGTATTCTAACATACAGGCAAACGCAATAGTTAATGTATGCAATGGCTTACATAAATTCTGTATGCCATTTTAAACTTACAGTTATTGTTCTGGTTCAAATTTTAGTGTCAGTTGTCCAGAAAAAAGTAGTCTGAAATATATAATCTCACTATATATTCAGTTAAAATGCAAGATTAAAACGCAAAGGATATATTTTTCGCAACTATCGTTCATCGTTGTCGTGCAAGGTATTCGCACCTTTGCCCACGATTCATGATTGAATGCGAACAAAGGGATATAACACCTTTATTGAGTAGCTTGCGAGAAAGTTCTGGGTAGACTTTTAGCGGAGACTTAACTCGCATTTCCGATTACTTGAAAGCAGTGACTGAAGAACAAGAAAGAGTTAATTGGACATAGTTCAGTGCTTGCGTTCTTATGTAAATTGAAATAGATATAAATATCCTAAAAGGAAGGTAGATCTAACTAGAAGTTTTAATGGATTCCAGTATAAATGTATTAATGCTGTTTACTTTCTCAATCAATTCATATATTTAAAGACAAATTCTAATATAAAGTGAGAATGCTACTCCCAAAACACTGATTACACTAATGTATACAAAATTAGAGGAAGCGAAATTTACGTATAAATTATTTTTAAAATCCAGATCTCTTTAACTCTCTGCACTCCAGAATATAGCCCTCCCAAAATGATTGTTGATTCGAAACACTGGGGAATTGATATGGTGAAGACTGGAAGATGGAATTTCCAAATGTTCTAATTTCTAGATGGAAAGGGTGCTCACATAATGCGGGCGAGGTGGGAGAGTTTTCAGCAGAGTCGAATATGATGTCTGCGATGCATTCTAGTAGGCTTTTCACTTAGATGGATGGAGTAAAGCTGGCGTGAAGTGTCCATTACTGATTTTCTCAGCTGGACAAATTAAAAAATCGAATGGTATGGGGAAGAGAATACTTAATAGGCCCTACAAGGACTTATCAATAATATTTCAATTTAAATATCTACCTAAATTAACTAAGTCCAGTTTTTATTTTTTTAAAGAAAATTGTATATGTTACATACTAGTATAATGCACTCGAAAATGCGGTTTCATGTGTCATTTTTAATTCATTGAAAAAGAAGGATCTTTTACGTTCGTTTTATGAGTTATTCTAATCAATAAAACAACTAATATATATAAACGTAGTGATTTCTTAAATAGCTTATTATACATAGCATGACTAGTTCATTATTATACAAAAAAGGTTTCTATTTTAAAATCACACAACCTACCATGTGCGAATTTTATTGAAGTTTATCCATAATATTGTTTAACATACATATAATAGATCCCTTACAATAGATCTTTTACAATATTTCAATCTGATAATGAATGTGTTTTTATATTTGTGCAAGATGGGGAAAATATATATTTCTTATTTATTGTCTATTATCTATGAAATAGGGATATTAAAACATTCATGCAGTTCGATAGATTCTGAGTAATTTTGCTCTCTCTAAGTGGACATGCAGTCTATGATAATTTATAATCAATCAACCCACGCACGCGTGCTTATCGCAAACATACACACACGTGCACAGGCACATATGCAAACTCAGAGGAAAGAACAGAACAATTTAATAAAGTCTTCAAAATATCTAGATTTTAGAATCCATCAAGCATCTTGATAAGCATATGACGATTTTTAGGAAATTTTGCCAATCATTCAAGTGCACTGTGGAATGATATTTTCAAAGTGAAGAAAAGTGAGTAACAAAGTAAGAAATAAATTGCGTCAGAAGAATTTGGAATTCCATGTATAGATCTGAACGAGGAGAAAATTTTCAAAGAAATTTGATGTGAAAATAATTATTTAAAGACTTGTACAATCATTTAGAGAGCTGCAACGGTTGTTGACTTTCTGCTCTTAAAATAGTGAAATCCATGTAATACATTTCTATATGTTTGAGCTGTCGGTCTTTCAAAATAAGAAGTTTCCTTTGAAAATATTAAAATTGGTTGTTAGTTGACAGCAGCAAAGAAAAAAAAATTCTGAAAATAATAGTAGAAATTCAAAATATAAATATGTAACACACCTATGAATCATTTTATAAATTTAAATTTCTGAATTATTTTGCAATTCCGTTTTAATTTTTTTTTAATATCTGTTGTATTTATAATACTGTTATTAGTAATATAACGAACATATTTTTTTTAAAAAAATAACAAGTAAATTGTGCTAATTTGTCGATTAAAATATTTATATTTCTATATTTTAATGCCGTCGCCGTTGCCGTATAGTAGACATTATGTTTAGTTCCTGGTCGCCAATGTTTGCCGTATCTTTGCAAAAAAATACTCAGATGACCGGAAGCCACCACATTATGATATCGATACTTCTTGTCTTAAGAGTCGCAAGGATAAAACGAAATTTGAATTGAGATACCAATAATATTTCTTTCAAAAAGATTTAATTATATTCATGCCGGCCAAATGACATTGCATTTTACTTCAATTGAATTTATTGGGGCACTATCTGAATTTATTTATCGAAACTCTATGCTAATTAAAGTTTATATTCAAACGGCTAGGTACGTAATTGGAGTAAATATTAAATTAATTAAAGATAAATTATCGGGAAATATATTTCAGGTTATCTTTCCTTGAAACTGGAAATCTCTTTAGTTAATATTTGTTCACTTCAATTTTTCAGAATCAACTTTAAAACAATATTTTTCCCTTCCACAAATCAAGTTTACCCAAGTGATAGGGTGGGAACACCAAACAATATTTACTTATATGAGTAAAACAACCCGTTGAGATAAAATGTATTCCTGACAGAATGAAATCAAAAATTTTATTTTATTCAACAAAATTTTTGTAAAAAAATATTAACTATATATTAAAGAGTTTTAAGGATCTTAAATTCTCGTGAGGGTTAGAATAAATAAAAAGCAAATAAATGCAGATGGAGTAGAGGGTGGATAAAGATATTTGCACTTCAAAACTAAAAAGAAAATAAATAACATGACTGCAACATGTCAGGGCAAGGTTTGAATAATAATAATAATAATAAAAAAATCACTGAAGAGATGAAAGCTTTTAAGATGGAAGAGATCAATGCGTTTATTGTGCTTCAAACCGTTGTTTAATGTATTGTTTGTTTTAATAATTTCACTCGGAAAACAAAGTGTATTTTTGAACTTAGTGCCAAATACCATCTTTTATAAGTCTGAAATATTGTCAAGTAGGTACTCTAGTGTGGAAATCAATGACAAGCACAAGATGTAGAGATAAACCAATTTATTTACTCAATTCTGAGCTCAGAACTTAGTAACTGACAGATCTTCTGCTTTTATACTAGCAGGGAAAGTTCCAGAATACTTTTCTGGAGACAAATTATTTTTCTGAAAAGTCCTGAACACTTATCTGGTAAACTAAAGAAAGGCCCAGAATCTTCTGGAACATGAAATAAAGGAAAACATAACTTCAAGGAATTAAGTATTGACACAAATTGTGAATCACCTTGTCTCTAGTGGGATTCGAACTTATAATCTCTTGATTATGAGATCAGTGTTATGACCATTCGGCCATGGAGAGTCGACTGTCTCTTATCAATGCGGCAATATTATTTCAATTTAGATGCATGTTAATCTGCACTCAGAAGGTGAAACAATTTTTTCTAAGCATTTCTGATTCCCTTATATTTTAAACATTTCATTCAACAGTAAATCCAGAAGAATACAATTTATTTTAGCATAATTTCTAAACTTATGTAGCCATGGCATTTTGGCGTTGTTATTAATGGTTGATAAAGATTTCAATTAAATATTTTTATAAGTTCTTTATGGTCTTTTCATCCAATTATTTTTTAATTTCAAATATTATTAGCATGTAACACACATACACATGTAGCTTTTTAAAACCGTAAGCAGTTCATTTATCTATGCATTTTTTTTTCTGTCTATATCCTTATACATCCTATATATTGATATGAAGTTAATCATACATTGTATAAACAATATATGTATTTATTTGAACATTAAAAATTTGTTTGAAATTAAAAATTTAACATTTTTTAATGATTTTTAATTTATGTCGAAAATTATTCAACAAATAAAATTTAGCCAATGAATAACCTCTTGATAATGTAAAAATATTATCTATCTATACTTATATAAATCTCAATTTGTGTGTGTGTCAGTGTGTGTTGGTGTGTTTATTAAGATTATTTCAAACGATTCTGTTTATTTTCTTAATGTTTGATGCATTTAAAATGAAACATTGCTAATTAATCAATCTTTCAGATTCATTCTGAAGTACTTTTGAATTAAAATAAAATAGAATAAAGGAAATTAAAAATTTCTAATCTACATAGGGTTACCCCAACTGGCGTAGAAAAATTCACGCATTTGCGTTACAAAACCTGCGATGAAAATTCATGCATGCGCATTGTCTTCTTGTTGTTGACATCTGTTATCAACGGATTCATCTATTATCAACGGATTATTTTTAGGTTAGTTGTATGCTTTTGTAATTTAATTGTATTTATTGTAGTTATATATTTTTTGTTTATGTAATCGATCTGCTCATGATGAATCTGAAAAAATGTTGTTGACAAATTCTGGAGATATTACATAAATTAAGAAAGATATTTTTTAGTGGCCATAAAGTTTAAAATCAGTGATTCTGTTTTCAGTAATCATATAAAAATGCTTTGTTTCTGTAAAAAATATTATTATATTAATTACAGATTAATCCTTTCCACTTTAATTTAGGCATAAATTCTACGGGAGCTTACAGAAAATGAGAGAGATACATATTACGTTATGACTGAAGGCCTTTATAATATTATGAGTAAATTATATGACTATCAAAATTTGAAGTTTTAAAATATTTTGATGAAGAAGCTATTAAAGAAGGAATTGCATAAAATATTTAATTATTAAAATTTTAACGAACATTAAGATTGGTGAACCCATTGGTCGCCAAAGGCGGCTAGTACTTGAATAAAGTATTAGTGTCAGCAATGAACACGATTTCAGCATCAGTTTATGAGTGTAATATTTTAACGTAAAATAAGCTTAAATTATTTTTTTAAATTTGATTAAAAATGTAGAAATATATGCTGCAAAATTTGTAATAATTGCATCGACAATGCTCTGAAATTCTTTATGGCGTAAAAATCATTTTTGTGCCGCAATTCGAAAATTTACAGTCGCGGAAAATGCTAAGATTTTGCTTAATATTAATAGACTCAAATTCTAATAAATATTTTATAAAAATGCCTCTGAGTACCACATTTTAATTTTTTTAAATTATTTCCTTTAAAGAAAAGGACTACAAAATGCATTTTAAAAAATGAAATAACATATCGTAGCAACATTGATCTCTTGTGCGTAATATGAAAGTATTTATTGAAGCATTCAGAAAACATTAAATATATCTTTTAAAACATGATTTTCAATATTTAAAGAAATGAATCCTTAGCGAAATTCGTCATTAATAATAAAAATAAATTTTCAGTTGTCGAGGAAGTCGGCATAAATATAAATATTATTTGTTAAATAAACATCAAATGAAAGAAAAATGATTGCTAACACTTACCCAAAATGAAAACACTGCAAGCGAGTATTACTTTTGCAACAAGTTGAACTCATTGCAGTCGATACTATTATTTAGAACTGGCATAAGTTAGTTTTTTGGTTTAAATATTAAAAAACTAGAAATAAAATTTTAAATATCAATATAATAAGAAATACTTAATTTTGAGGTAAAGTCAAGGAGGTCGACTTCTTCAGTTAAGGATACTGAACAAGCACGTATTGTATTAAATGGGTAGATTTAGCATCAATATCAATATAAATGGAAAAAAAAATAACAACCATATACACTTAGATATAAATACAGACTTTTCGTGAATTTCTTGAATACACTTGACTTTTCGTACAGGGTTTCGTCAATCTTTCTTCAATATTTCATAGGTTTGACATCGGAAAATGATGTGTCGTCAAATTTGTAGAATTTATACAGTAACTTTAAAAATAAAATTGTAATAATTCAATTAAAAAAAGTTCAGTTTGATAAAGACTTCAAAGTAGTTTCTCACTAAAGAATCATTTCTATAATTTACAGATTGATTTCACTCATGCTTTGCTCTGTGATGCCTATTGCAATCGCTGCTGTTTGTGAAAGACATTCCACTTACTGGGCATTTATATGGCTTGTCTCCAGTGTGGGTCCGGATATGCCTATAAAGATGAAATTTCCGAGCAAAAGTTTTTTTTTACACAAATGGCACATAAAGAGTTTTTCACCCGTTTGAGTCTGATAATATGTGTTTAGATTTTTTATCCGTGTACAATATTATCCACATGTACCATATACAAACTGCTTTTCGCCAGTGTGTATCTTGGAATGTTTTTTGAGATCTGATTTCCGAGCACACAATGCTTTACAAATTCCGCATTTTGATAATGATTTACAAGCTAATTTTTCCATTTAAACTCTTTAGAACAAATACCGCAAATCCTTTTTTTTTCTTTCGCGGACGTATTCCTGAAGGTCCTGCTACTGCAATGCCACTTTTCATACAACAGATAAGTTCTTCACTGGCAGCCCTTTCGGCGTTGTTACAGAAACCTCCAGAATGCACTTCAGGTAAAATATGGTCGAAGGTAAAATATGCTTTTTGATCGCCAGATCTTTCGATAGAGACGCTTATCGATTCTTTACTTTCTGGTGAAAAATCAAAATTTGGAAGATAATTTTTAATTGCAGCAAGATTCTTTTTGTCTGAAAGAAAATCTTTAAAAATGCATTTTAAAGAGCCCTCGAACAACTCTTTATCATTATTAAAAGATTACCAATTGTTTTCTTCGAGAGTCATTCCACATTCTTCATAATGGTTTCCTAAGGATAAATTTACAACATTTCATTCAACATTCTTTTGCTTATAAACAGATGCAACGTTAAATGATGTTGTCGTATAAGCTCCGCTGATGTCGCTTTCAGATCTCCTGTCAGATTCAACATTTTCTGAAGGAATTTTTCCCGATGGATTTTCTTTATTGTACTCTTTATTCACCTGAGCATTTAAGAGAGAATCCAATATTGCTGCATCCTGCTGATTTATAGTTCGTGCATTGTTCGACTTAGTCTCAGAAAAAATCTCATATTTTCTGGTTGAGTCAGACAAAAACAAAACATGTCATTTTTTTTTTTTTTTTTTTTTTTTTCATTTAGTGACGAATTCATTATTTCAGAGTTTTCACTATCGTTTTGTCGGACTTCTGTACAGAAGTTGCCATGATTGTCATTTGAATATTCCATTTTTCTATCTTCAGCGAAATCATTTTTTTATGCATTTTGCTTGATTCTTCTTGTTGTGGCAGTGTACCACATTGTCATCGTCCTTATAAAAGGGACTGGAGTGATTCTCACCGTGTCAGCATTCTATTTCATGAATGACGCATATATTGAGCCATTAATATTCAATTAAAAAAATTTCTTGCTTTCAAACTTGTTCAAAAATTATAGCTCAGAATATGAAAGAATGCAATTTCAAACGTCATATTTGCTGATGTAATAATATTCGTCGATTTGTTAAAATTTAACTGGATTAAATAGATTAAAGTCTTTTGTTTTAATTCGTTTCATAAACAACATGCTTGAAACTTCTTTCATTATATCAGGTTCAAATGAGCCTTGTCGCACGTAATGCACTGAGGAGTCTTGCATTATCTTTTTTAGTATATCAAATAGGAACAAAAAATATCCTGAAATCATAATTCTGGAATACATTTAGATTAGAAGATTATAAACTTGTTATTAATTTTTAAATCTTAATTTAATTATTGATCCGTAATCTATTCTCCTTTGTATACTTTGATCGCCCATCTTTTTATAACTTTTCATTTAATATGGGATATATTTTGGACTCAAATCCGATTCCTTTAATGAGGTAGTGAGTTTAACTACCTCATTAAACCATTTTTCATTGGAGCTAAACCATTTTTCCATTACCTCATTAAACCATTAAACCAATTAATGGTAAACCTCATTGGTTTACCTCAACCTCATTGGTTTGGTGAGGTTTTCCATTACCTCATTAAACCATTACCTCATTAAACCATTAAATGGTAAACCTCATTAAACCATTTTTCATGTGGCTGAAGTGAAATGGAGTCATTGTTTCCATTTCACTTCAGCCACATTTCTCATATTTTCTTGTTTCAGAAGAATAGAAAAGATAACTGAATATGCATTTCAAAAACGCATTTTCCAACCGATTAAAATTAAAATTTGGCACTTAAGAGTGCCATATACAGAGAAAGAAACCCGATGTCGACGAAAGCGCCACCTATCGATGGGGGGGGGGATAAGGCGGTGACCAAACTAATGACGGAAGAGGCTTTAAAGGTTTGATTGACAAGCCGAATAACACCCAACAAAAAAAAAAAGAATTTCTGGTCCCAGGAGATATTGCTGTGTGAGTGTGACACTCAGAAGGTCAACCGACCCACCGAACTGGCCCCAATGAAACTTTCCCTTACTCTTTTTCGAAAACCGACACTGTCTTTGTATATCGCGAGAGGGGTTTGTTGGGGTTAATGGCCCACCCAAACTTGTTTGGAAAAGATACTGTTTGAGTTGGATATTTTAGATTGTCTCTGCTTGCACAGAAAATCGTACCGAGGGCAGCATGAATGTTAGAACTCGTGGAAAACAGAACTCAGCACTGATTAATTATTGAAGTACTTCGATTTTGGGACATTTAATTGCTCTTCATAATTCTGTTAATTAATATTAGAGAATCCTGAAATTTAGAAGGAGTAATTGAATAATTTAATATTTTTACTATTTCGATTGACGCGACTTCATTTTTAACAATAATTGCGTTCATTAATTTTTCAATCCAGGAGGATCGGGCAAGATCTATGTGCCTATGAAAATGTAAGACCACGAACTCATCCCCAAAGAATGGGTTCAATCCTTTCTCTCAATAGTTTTAGTACTTACAGCGAATTTTAATAAAATGTCCCCAAATTTTCTTTAAAATTTTATAAGTAAATTATTTATTTAAAAAATATTAAATAAGCTTAAATGAATAAGGAAACGAACAAAATTAAGGTGAGTTTTTCAACTCATGAGACGTATTTGATATGACCTGGTGTTTCTGTTTAGCTGGCATGTTCCTAATTTCTGCCTGATTTTAGCAAAAAAGAGATTTTCCTAAATTTTAATTAAATGACTCATTTGTACCATATTAAAAAGAAAAAATAAATATAGTTATTTTGAAAATAATGTTAGGATAAATTCTATTAATTAGCTTTTCTAAACGTGGAATATAACCAACTTAATATGATAATGTGCATAAATTGGAAGACAAAAATAAATTGTAAAATGCATATATTAGATTAAGTTTCTCCTGGTTTTCGAAATTTTTAAACCATTAATTGAATGATTTTTTTCTTTTCTTTTGTTTTATTTATTTATTGGATTTTGCCAATATCACCATTCATCCGCTTAGCCAGGATTTCGTATCAGAATTCTAGAATGTTTCAATCTGAAAATTCATCTTGATTTTGTAATAATTTTTACTTATATATATAAAAAAATAATATGAAAATAAAAAAAAGGCTACAATTTTTAAAAAAATTAAATCTAATTTCTATAGAATTCTTTTCTTAATATTTCACAATATGTATAATATGGTCACTTGTATTTAACAAAGAAAAGAGTAAAGTGACCGCAAACATTTCTCTAACATCCGGAATAAGTCAAAACTGTTTCGCATTCCTGAAGGCTTATCAGCCATTTTTTTTTCTTTGTAAGTAACTGAAATTTTAAAAAATGTTTAGTTTGATTCAATTAAAAAACTTGGTAGAAATGTTGCTTCGTTCAAAATAGAAATTATGATTACTTACATATAATCATGAATTGGAAGAAAAATAGTTGTAAAATATATTGTAACACAAATGCCAATACACATTAAAAATCATTATTTCTTTGTTATATAAGAACAAGCTTTTATGAAAGCAGTGATCAACTTAGTTTTAGATAATTTTTATAATCCAGATTTATGATTGATAAAATTAACTTAGCTTGCTTTTGATCGCTTACTCATAAGTGTATAGTGAACTTCAAATTCGGTAGACATGCAACATTTACTATTAGTTTAAAAACCTTATACTGTTCCACATTTTGTGCAAGGCATCTTTCTAATTTTCAATAATCTCACCTAAACTGGGAACTTGAAAAATGAAAGTGTTTAAAATTCAACTAATACAAAAACTTTCTCATTCAGCATTGTTTATGCGCATTAGAGATTATATTCTTATCTAATATTAATTAATTTCACTAACATTGATCCTTATACATCCAATAACTTATTACATTAAGGACATTTCCTTGTTCCATTAAACAATTATTTTCTCATTATCCAAATATAAGCAATGTAGATACATGAATAGGAGGAAAGACCAATAGTAAAATATATTGGTAGAGAAATGCTAATATAGATTAAAAAAAAAAAAAAAAAAAAAAAAAACATTACTTTGTTGTCATGTTGCTGTTGAAATTTTAATCTAATGATAACGATACGTGAAAATTTCTCTGAAAACTTTATTTAAGATTTCTAAAATAGCTCTCAAACCACTAACATAATTAGCAGTACTTGCACGGAGTTGCTTGTAACTTGATAAATATTAGCAAAATCAGAACCAGAAACATAAAATAAAGCTATTAAATTATATTAATCGTTAACAAGCAAAAAACCGATTTTACACGTTTTTTTTAAATTTTTTTTTTGATAAAGATATTGCTTAGTGAACAAATTTAATATACATACATACACATGCATTTCCTTTTATGAGAAAAGATTATAGCGATTTTGAAGAAAACGTATTCAGAAATATGAGAATATTCAAATATTAGTAAATAAAAGAGGATATAGATTTTCTTATATCTTACCACCTTTTAAATGAATTTAATTCCTGTAATTATTTTTCTGATGAAATCAATATTACTTTTCCATTTAGAATAAAATTTATTATAATTTATTTCAAAATATATAAATAAGATAAATGCTATGTACAATATTAAATATATAAAAAGTTGATAAAAAAAACGTAGGCAAAATAGCAACGAATTATATACAAAAAAAAGGACAGTTATAAAAGTGACCAAAGAACAAAAAGCTTCAGAACATTCTTATTGTGCTTTCTCCTTTTTTTTTTTCTTTTGGGCTTCTATAATAGTAAAAGGATTCCGAATTTTCATCAATCTCGGATATCTGGGATCAACAAGTTCTGGCAACAAACAGTCAAAATAAAAGAAGGTCAATTTCTTCTCAATTTTTTTTTTTTGCCAAAATATTGGATCACGAATTATTTTCTCTGTTTTTTGCCCCTTCTCCGACCACATTGCGCTTTTTCCTATTTGCCGACGGGAACAATCTTGTCTTTTTACCTCTTCGATAATCCACATTCAATTAATTTCCCCTCAATATTTCAAACATGTGATCAAGAAAAATAAGCGATTTGCAAATTTGCAGATACATATAATCATATACTTGAAAATAGTCCACTAAATTTGTTTACAAGGATGCGGTAGCATTCGCAGAAACAAGTATGGATTGTGAAGACCACAGCTGTGATGGTAAACAAAATAAAAAGAAAGAAAGGAGGAAAGAAGATAATGCTGAGGGGGAGATTTTAAGATCTAGTGAAGACCAGATAATAAATCAGATTGTAAAGGGTGGGTTTATAGTGTATTCCTCCACGAATGGGAGGGGAGTGCAAATTATTTTTCCAATTTTAGGACTAAAATACTGCTTTTACACATTTTTTTAAAACAAATTAAATATGCATCGGAAAGAAGATACCAATACTGATGCTGCTATTTTGCTATTTTTATTTTATTTACGATAAAATTTTTTATAGAATTATTTAAATGTGCGAAGTTGAAGTTTTGCGACTTTTAATAAATATTTAAAAATACTTTGAGAAGTCCATGAAAAAATTCCTTTGGCAGAAGCCTGTGTTTTTATTCCTTCTACTGATTGCAGTTGACTTCATAAGAAAGAAATCGCAATTGCAAACTTAATAGACTTAAAATATTTCTCCATAGGATAATATTACGTTTGAAAATTGTAGGTGGCGTGTATACGGCACCCTTAACTACAATTTTAGTGATAAGAACACATGCGAAATTTCAAACTCGTGTATTTTTTATTTATCGTATTCATTTGCATACAAATACATAGAAAAACCAACGATCAATCTATTGATGAATTAATATTAAAATTCGGGTGCACATCTGTATGTTCGATGTTAAAATAATAAAAAACATTTTATCCAAATAGCTCTTTACATTTTGCAGTTATGGTAATTACAAGCACTCGAACAGAGACAAATTTTCTCTGAATACATCTCGTTCAATTTTTACAGAATTCTAAAAGCTTCGTGCAGACCAGATATTGAATTTTATTCTTCCAATTAAAAGCATTTTTGAGGCACAGCACTTTCAAAGGAACAGAGCCAGACAATCGGTATTTTTAAAAAAATTAATTTTTTGGGTTCGCGGAAATCTGAAATAGAAATATTGTTCAAAATTTTGATGGGAAATTATTCATGTTATAATACTTTCTTCAAGCCAGGAAGTAAAAAGGAATACAAATTGCAGTATGAATCCAAAGTGAATGTATTTATTATAATCCGAATATAAGGTCGTCATTATGAGTTATACAGCGCCTCTGGCTGGGTGACCTTATGGTAAGGTCTCGAGTTCAAGATTCGAGACGTGCTTTTACCAGAAAACCGCAGTGTAAAGGGATCAGGTATACATTAAGCCTGTCTGGACCAAATGCCCTACTATTGGTGTGGTGCGTGATTTTGGAGAGCAGGTGTCAGCTATGGTATAATCCTCGTCATCTAACCACAATTCAAAATTATGAGGTCCTTATCAGATAACTCTAACGTTGCTATTATACGTTTCTTTAATATCGCAGAACTAAATTGAGCATTTTAAGTACATTCATTCAAATTTATTTTCAAGATAGATGGTCATTTTTCAATTCAAGCTTCAGAAACAGAATCTTTCGATTGATTCCTGCAGACCAACAATTTATATAGGTTAGAATATGATCCAATACAGACAGAATAAATCACTACATATAATCAAACTAAGAGACGGAACACGTAAAGCTAACACTTGTGTATCTTTATTTATGTATTTAAGATATTAGCTTCATTTGTCAACAAGCATTTTCACCGGGAATATTTATTGTGTTTCTTTTCAACTAAATCTTTTACGCATTGCTTGATATTAATCATTCTCCTAAGAAAATATATTAATAATCAAACAGAGACATACATTAAAGAGATGTTATTTTAATAGCTATGCTCTTGTACTAGCTCTGCTCAAGGTTTATTTGAACCATCTTAATAACCATAATATCCAAATGAAATATATATATTGTTACGAATCTGTGATGCGGCTTCCCAGCATAGTTGGTTCCATAGGAGGGCCCAGATTTTGGCAACAATCTTGGCGATCATTTGGCGACGAATATGGCGACTTTGGCGCCAAAACAGATCGCGCCTCGAGCGTTCTTGATTGGTTGGGAGGCTTCTAGCTCCGCTTCCTGAGACCTATAAAAGGAGCAGCCTGCAGCTGCCGGGGTCGTCGTGAACCAGGTAGTGGTAGTCGGAAGCGGAGAAGAGTAGTCGGGATTGCCGGTGAAGTGTAGTCGGAATCGACGATACAGAATTGACCTTCCAGAGATAAGCGGAGCAGCGACGGAGTGAAGCTAGTGCTGAACTAAGCTGTGCGCTACTGTCTGCAGTAGAGTCTTGTTGTATGCTGTCGTTGCTGCACGTCTCGGTTGAAGATAATCGTCTTCTGTGCTGTATATAATTGTCGTCTTTGTGCTGTCCTGTGTGCCTTCGTGTAAATAAACGTTGTTTCTTTTTCTACTGCCGCCTGCTGATTGAGCGTTCTCCACACCATATAACTCCCACTATCCAAACGAACCCCGGGAAATTTCGTAACAATATATATATAAGGTAACACAAAACTATTTGTACCTTTTATTTCACTCTGCTGTCTTTTCACTTTTATATTCGTCTTGTAAATTGCACAAATATTAAATAGAAGCCATCTATTTTAGTTTCCAACAAAGGAAGAAAATCACGATTTAAAATAATTGACGGAACAATGAAAACAGTTTGAAATGTAATCGGTGATGTAATGTATTGTATAAAATAATGGAAAAAGCAACTTTAATAATTTAGATCTTGAAAAAGACAATTAAACAAGTTAAATAATGTAAAAATCTTTGTTTCTTATGATAGTTTTTGAAGTAATCGAAGGAAAAAAGAAACTCAAAAATGTCGCTTGATTTTTATTTAAATTTTGAATCAATCAATACGAGTTACAGTTTCCCATCTTCCAAAGTATATATGCGCCATATTTGGTATCTATTTATCTAATATCCAGCCCCTCCCTCCCCCACCCCCTACACACATTTAAAAAAATTGTTAGTAGAAAGACAGAGACTGGAAGAAAATATGACAAATTATCACGGATATTTTCTGGCTTAGACACGAAGGTAAAATTTCCAAGGTAAACTGTAAAGACTGGATCCTAACACAATCAGGAATCCTTTAGATTAGATAAAATGCATCCCTTATTCAGCCGTAATGTGCGGCAATGCAATATGAAGCCTGGAAGTAATAATACTACATTCCAAACCTAATTTGTAAACATGTTATGACTATAAATTATAAAATTGGGATACATTTTAATAATTTATGGACTGAACTGTGATATCTTCTTCATCAGATTTAATATTAAATAAATTATTTGCCAGATTTTATTTTGTATAATAAAGAACAACGATTTAATTTTAGATGTGATAAGATAAAAGGATGTTTTTTTTTTTTTTTTTTTAAAAAATCATTGATGTAATCTATTCTAATCTAACACATGGGCAACATAATTCCATAAGGAAAGCCTTATTGTACTGAATAGTTAGAGATTAAAGCTGAAATCATACCATCAGTTTGAAATTAGATAATCATTTGATTACATTGACCCACATCTTAGCCTGCTGATTTCTACTGACGTCATTTGTCTTCCGCCTGTTGATTCCATTTAATCAGAGGATCTCTTCACTGATAAAGAGATAATAGAAAAGTGTCGTCTGATTAAATAATGCAAATGAAAAATGTAATTCATGGTAATGAAGCTTTAGTTAAATCTAGGAAATGACTATCGTAGTCTTAAATTTATGATCATTAGAAATAACTTTGTTTACTAAATTTCTATTTACGGATCTTTTTCTAATGTACGATTTAGATTGAAATGAAAGAGAAATCAAGAAATAATAAAATATCTTTGCGGAATTGATTAAAATACTTATATTTTATTGGATGCGGCAAGCGGTATTTAGAAAAGATAATACTTTGACTTTTGTGATGCTGCAAAAATAATTTTTTGTGCTCCGATATTTTCAGAAGTTGGCAACAGAAAAATTATTTTTGGTATTTTTTTATTAATTGAAAGTCTATAGGATCACCACATTCTTATCTTTCCAAGTTCTAAAATTATTTACTAAAATGAAAACTATTTCAAAATTTTTATAAAAAAAGAAAAAAAAAAGTATCACAGAAATATTCGACTCGAAAAGTAATGTAAATTTTATTAATATTTATTAAAACATTCATAAAACGCATTACATATCTCCGGCAGAATGCGATTTTCAATGTATAAAGAAACGAAATCCTCTGAGAAATTCATCATTTATAATAAAATTGAATTTTCATTTTTTACTTATTTTTCCATCTGGAATAAATACAAATACCAAATTTCAATTGAATTAAAGTAATTGAAGTACTTTCATAGTACAGAAAAAGAATTGGTTGTCTAATTTACTGACTGATTTCATCAATGTTTTGTCCTGTGATGTCAAATTGCAATAGCTGCTGCTTTTGAAAATCTTCTCATAAACTAAACATTTATAAGGTCTTTCTTCAGTGTGACTCCGAATATGATTTTTAAGGGCATTATTTTGAGAAAAAGCTTTTTGACACATGTTACACACATAGGGCTTTTCGCCAGTGTGCATCTTGATATGTATTTTGAGATTATCTTCAAAGAAAATATTTGACAAAATCTTCACTCGAAGGTTTTTTTTCCCAGTGTGTTTTCGATATTTTTTTGAAGACTACATTCACATTCAAACTCTTTAGAACAAATATCGCAAATCCATTTTTTCTTATGCCAACATATTCCAGAAAGTCCTGCGACGACAATGTCATCTTTCATGGAACAGATTGTTCTTCTTCACTGGTAGTCATTTTGTCGCTCTTACTTGAATCTAAGGAACTCATTTCAGGTGAAGCATGCTTCTCTTTCAGATCTCAAGATGTTTTTCAGTTCCTTATTTCCTTGGGAAATATCAGAATATTTACAAAATTCAATCGCCGTATTTTTATTTCTTTTCACTGATATATGAAATTTAGAAATATGAGTACCGACCAATATTAGTGTCTATTTTTATCTATACAGAAGACATTGCTTGAAAATTAGTCCGCATTCAGATACAATTTGAAATGATGAAAGAAAATGAATAGTTTATATAAAAAATGTTGACAGGTAAAAGAAAAAAATGACTCCTTAAATGAACAGGCTGAAGATGATATGAGGTTGAAATTAGCTATTCAGACTTTTTCCATTTGCACTCGGATAGTGACTCTCACACACCTTGCAAGACGGTGCACCATTTTGACGCTTTATTTATTTAATTTTGATTGTTAAAAATACCTGCAGAGTAGTAAGAAGGCGCAAATTAATTAAACGTTAGAATTCAAATTCAAACAATTATATATATTTATTTTTTACAGTAATTAACATGCCTTTGTATTAGATGAATATTTACGCATCGAAATACTTTTCCGTGTGCAAAGGGTCAAATGAGCTGTGTACCCTGGTGGAAAGAGTAAAAGAAGCAAATTATCGGCAAAAATAGTAAATAAATGTATGGTAAGATTGATTTTTTTTTTCTTTTCTTTCCTGAAATGCATGAGTTTGAAACTCATTATCCCATGCTTGGAAATAAATTGCAGATGCATTTCTTAGTTATAAAGAGAAATATCACATTTCTTACAAAAGGAAGCATTCATTTGAAATTTAAAGTAAGAAAAACATTAAAAAAATAAGTATTCAATGTTGCTCACAAAACGACCACTGGGGTTATTGGATAACGGGTGATCGTTTTCTGATTCGGGTCTGATTTGGCAAGTGAAATTATACGAAACAACGACAAAATTTTCCAAAGATTCCGAACGAAGACTTATGCAGAACTTTTAGTTTTAAGAAAAACGTGCAGTTGTTATGTGCATGTGCAAATACTTCCTGTGTTAATACCTGATCCCATATCGAATATTAACTTCTTGTTTGAACTTCCACTAGGCTATCCTTCATTTATATTCAATACGCTTGCAATAAATGGCGATTTCAGTTGAAAATGCTGAGCAATCCTTTGAAGAGTATTTGAACAAAACTGAGGATTATTAATTAATATAGAATTTGTTTTTTTATTCTCCTAATTACATTTTTATATTTCTAAGCATTTATGAAATTCAAAAGGCGTTTATCCATATAAACTGCATTTATTTTGATACCTTGATATTTCGTTTATTTTATATTTTCAGATTAGTTCAATTTTTTTAAATCTTACTAAAAATCGTGCACTAAAAATTATAATCCGATTTTGAATCCAATAGATAATGTGCAGAAGAATAAATTTTGTAATGAAAGATAAATGTGGTAAATACTGAATTTTTGGCTCAAGATTTTACTAGGTACAAAATCGACTTAACTTTTGATGAGCAATAAATTATTGCTTTCCCTTACAAGTACATGAAATGAAAAGAAAAAAAATTAGATTGTCAAAATTTAGTCGACATCCTGCGGTGGATGTTACAGTATTTAATAGATCCAGCGTCAGAGCAAGGATTCGAGCGAGGAACTGTAGTTAAAATGCAATTTACATTATGCAATTTACATCTCTTTTTCTTGAAAATATGTTGTATCATCTTTGTATTTCAGACAAAATTTGCATTTATATAGGAATATTCATTTCCTTATTTATATCAAATTATTCTTTCTAAAGAAATAAAGCAGGTTGAGTGCGTAAAATAAGTAACAGGGGTGTCCACCGTGTATCATTACACTTCTTTAAGTGCTTTAAAAGGGTTATATTGAATGGACCGTTTAATTTCGAATAATGTTCAAAAGACGTCGAACATACTGTTAATTATCAGCAAAATTTATGCTAGTGAAATATTTGAAATAGAAACCCCCCAAACTGCTAAAGATGAAAGGATTGCAGGATTTAATTCCGTATTTTATTTTACTAATGTTATATTTCTTCTCAGTCCCATTCCAAAAAAATCCTTCACGCATGATCTGATCACCGAAACATAACTAAGAAGAAAATAATCATAAATATGCATTGAATTTTTTTTATGCGCCGAAAATAAAAAGGAAACCGAATCGCTTCTTTTGATTTATAGGAAGACAAAATAAAAAAAATCTTAATTTAATCAGCAAAATATTTTGATAAATATTTTTTTAATAGAATCTCATTCAATTTCAAACCATTTCATAGCTATTAGTGCAGTTGAGTGATTGCATTCAAACAAAATATTTTTAATAAAATGTAAATTTTTATTTAATAGACATGTATATTTCTATTTTTAAATCTTTGACTTTTATTTTCATCTTGTTTAATAATATCATTTTTCAAATTCTTAAAACACAGGGGATATTGCTTGTTCAAATGAATCATGAAAATACACTCAAAGTAATCAATTCGAACCAACTAGAGGACACAGGTTAAAAAAAAATCTTGCATCACCGATTCTCTCTATGCTAATTCTGTTATAGTACGAGAAGTAATATTTTTTTAATTTTACCTTAATTGATTTCCATGTTAAGGTAATTCAAATATTAAAATAGGTAATCACGCAAGGCGAAGACTGATGTTAAATATCAGGTCTCGTTTTCACTATTAGAATCGAGTGTAGTATTTAAATTTAGTACAAGGGGCTCTAGTATGTTATTTAAGAAACCTTCATTTCATAATTTATTGAAGTTTCAAATCTGTTTTAACTGTAGAAATTTCTGAGAAATATAAAAATTCAATACCACGCCTACAGCATGAAACTGCTATAACTACATAAATTCCAATTTTTTCGCTTGTATAAAAGTTTATTGTACATTTGTGATAAGACAATATTATTTTGAGTGAAAATAATGGGTAAATGCCGTTGCAAACGTTGCGGAAATATATTAATACTCGGTGAGGATCACTCTTGCTCCAATTACAAAAATTTTGACTACAGGTATTTAATACAACAGCGAGCAGAATCCGATGACAACCTTGATGAAGGAAACGATAAATCTACGGAAAGTTCGAATGACAATTCTCAGAATTTAAGTCGTGCTTTTGGACGAAACGAAAGTAAAGGATCAGTGCTCAGAAGTTTGCTTCTATTTCAAAATAATGAAAGAAACAAGTCTACGAATTCTGCAGGGAGCTCCAACTATGCACAACCAAGGAATCCTTCTGATAGTTCATTTTTTCATCCCATTTCAGATTTTCAAGCGATTCAAGTCCAAACAAATGAAAATGCCTCTTTTACGGCTTCTTCAGAAAATGCTGAATCTAATAACAGACATGAAAATGATTTTATCGAAACCTATAAGAGAGAACAATCTGCTGCCGGATCGAGTGGTATTGAAAGTAAAAGATCAGTGCTCAGAAGTTTGCTTCTATTTCAAAATAATGAAAGAAACAAGTCTACGAATTCTGCAGGGAGCTCCAACTATGCACAACCAAGGAATCCTTCTGATAGTTCATTTTTTCATCCCATTTCAGATTTTCAAGCGATTCAAGTCCAAACAAATCAAAATGCCTCTTTCACGGCTTCTTCCGAAGTCTGTTATGCTGAATCTAATAACAGACATGAAAATGATTGTATCGGAACCTATAAAAGAGAACAAGCTGCTGCCGGATCGAGTGGTATTGACATACAAAATCAAAGTGGATCAAGTGGATCGAATCTGATGCATGCGAAACCTGATAAAGAACGTAAAATGTCTCTTCAAGATAGCAAATCGCATTCTTTGAAAAAAGATAAAAAGGATTTTATGGATGATCTAGAAAATGTTATCAGAAATCCTCTTTCAGATACTAACAATATATCTGGAAATGCGAATTCAACTGAGAATCCTGATTTACCACCAGGAGATAACGTGCTGAAAAATTGCAAAATGCAAGTGTCAGAATGTGTAAATGATGAACATATTTTACCCGAAGTGCCATCTCAGGTTCACAGTAAGAAGACGAAAGTAGTTACCTACATGAAGGAACCTCATTCTACCAAAAAAGATGACAATGTTGTGGCTGGACCTTCAGGACTCTGTGCCCGTAAGAAGAAATTTCCTAAGACCTGCAGTGGGAAAGATACTCTTAAACCGAATTATCAAACACACACTGGCAATGAGCCCTTTATGTGTAATATATGCAAGAAAAAATTCTCTTCTAAATCAGATTTCGACCGACATTACAGAACGCACACTGGCGAAAAGCCTTATGAATGCGCTATATGCAGGAAAAAATACAGTCGGAAATCATATCTCATCATCCATTATCGAGTACATACTGGCGAAAAGCCTCATGTGTGTGAATTTTGTAATAAAGGTTTTTCTCAAAAGGGTTGTCTTAAAATACATGTAAGGACACACACTGGAGAAAAGCCTTATGTGTGTGAAGTTTGTAATAAAGGTTTTTCTCAAAAGGGTGATCTTAAAATACATGTAAGGACACACACTGGAGAAAAGCCATATAAATGTCCATCTTGTGAAGAGTCTTTCATAAACAGCAGCAATTGTAAAAAGCATCACAAAAGAAAACACGAGTGATACTAATTTTAAAAGTACAGAAATAATTCTTTTACTCTAGTCTGAAGTACCTTGAAATTCATTACTGAGTTAAAAAAAAATTGCCATTGCTACAATTTTATTTAAAAAATTTTTTTACGAATTTTGCTAATTTGACGAAGTTCAATTATAGATATTAAACTTATAAGCTATTTTTTTAATTTATGATTAACGATGAAA
Source organism: Argiope bruennichi (assembly GCF_947563725.1). Classification (NCBI taxonomy): domain Eukaryota; kingdom Metazoa; phylum Arthropoda; class Arachnida; order Araneae; family Araneidae; genus Argiope; species Argiope bruennichi. Next base: position 126,917,519 of record NC_079156.1, read on the forward strand.
ATGTGTTTTTAAATGTGTGCTTAAATGACTTTATATTTAAGTGTTTATTGTTTTTAATTTTTTAAAAATCTTTTTTATAGTTTTTAATCCTAATGAGTTATATTCTTGTGATTTTAAACCAAACATAGAAGTCTAAACTCCCATTTAATAAAACAATTGTTATTCCCTAATTCCGCTTTAATTCATATATCATTACGATATTTTAATTGAAATTCTCATCGACTCATATCTGTAATAATTGACAGCAATACTTCGATTTTGAATTGGTGTAATAAATTATGTTTTTTATTCTTCATGATTAATTAAAGAATGAATTTTTGCTCCAATTGGACAATTAAGATAAAACGTAAAATCTATAGTGAATATTAATGACCAATTTCGCAAGTTATCCCTTTTTCCATATTTGGTAGATTATGTTCTACAACATATATTTAAAGAATTTTTGTAAATAGTTTAATAAGTGATTTTATGTTAGACATAAGATTTGAATATCTTTGTGATATTTTTTGCTTTCTAAGAAATTCTTTGTGGTCATTTGCAATGAAGGAATAAATTCGGTGAATTCAATGTGAATTTTATTTTCAATAATTTGTATATTCTCTTCTAAGAGTAAAGATAAATGTGTTGATACATGCTGGACAATAAGAAACCGAGCTTCGGCAAATGTGCATTTTAAATATGGGCAGTTTGCAGATCCGAAAGAGGATTTTGTAATGATTGCTAACAGTTTAATTAGTTATAAAACAAAAGAAATTTTAGCGTGTTTCCTCAATAATTTCAGAAGAAAAAATTATTTTCAAATCATACTAAAATTCGAAGCATATTCATTTCAAAGATACAATTTTTAGATGTATAAAAATTTAATTAAATTTTTAACAAATTAAAAAAAAATTTAAATTTATTTTACAGTAACATGTTTCATTGTTTAATTGAAACTCTGATTAATTTCACTTTTTTTAACTTTTTATCTTATATTTTAACATTTTGAATGGCCAAGAAATTATGAGTCGGCTTATTTTTTCATGTTGAGGGATTTCAATATAAAATGTTAAGGCATTCTTTTATCTAAAATATTAAAGTAAGTATTATTAGCTTTTTTTTGTTTTTGAATCATAAGATACTAATCATTATTTAAATAGACCCTTTTTATAACATTTCTGTCTATTCTTGTAATGTAAGTGGATGAAATGAGAAAAATGTGTAAAAGACAGAAAATGAGAAAAAGTTATTGAAAAATAAATAGGATTTTATGTGACTTAATAGTATAGGTTATATATCTAAAGAAAAAATTTGAAGTAAAAATTATTTTATTGAGGATGTTATTAAAACTATATTATATAAAATGTTAAAATGAATCTTTATTTACCATCAATCCAAACGCACCATCTGTCACAAAAAGCTGTAAGTAATATATAAAACTGAAGAGAAAACTCAAAGAAACTTATTTCTTCTAAATTCACTTAAAAAATATGATTAACAGGAAATTCTCACTTTTTGATTGCAAATCATGATATTTACAAGTCGAAATAAATCGTTCGACTTATAAAAAGTAATAGTCGACTCAAAAGTTGAATATAATTTTGTCTTCAAAATTATGTTATTTGGTTAAAAATTTTTAGTGCTTTTAATAAAATTTATTTTGATTGCTCTGATATGGAATAGCCTTAATTATCTCTTCGAAGCTGTATAGCTTTCATTTCTTTAAAGATCTTTTTGAAAGGATCCTCAGGTAAAACATTGATATAAAGATATATATAACGCGTTCAATTTCCTATTAGATTCGCATTCGCAGTGACAATCAATAAGTCGCAAGGTCAAACGATGTCTGTTTGCGGCTTAGATATGGGCATACCATGTTTTTCACAAGTGGTATGTTCTCGCGTGTGCAAACCATTGCGCTTATTTGTGTTGGCTAAAGACGGACTGAGAAAAAATATCGTACACTCAATTGCTTTTCGAGATGAATATTGATTTTCTTTATTTCATTTTTATACTTTAGGACAAAAAATAAATTACTTTTTTCACTTTACGTTTAACTTTAAGGAGATCAAACAATGTATATATTCGTTATGTTAATGAAATACATTGTATTGAGAAAATGAATGGTTGGTGTATTTCTTTTGTTTTTAGTTTTTATCGGCGAACATCGTCTACATTCCTCTTTCTGTCATAGATCCCATTCCCCACACACCGACAATGCATTCGTTAGCAACCAAAATATTCAATAGAAATAATTTATAAGGCAGAACAACTTTTGTCGGGTCAGCTAGTACTGGTATGTGTTTTTTGACGTTTTGATTCTATTTTAGGAGGATTTCGATTTTATTTAAATTATGCTCTATAATTTTCATCGATCATCTACATCGCTCTGGTTCGGAAAGCGTTCCTTCAAACATTTTCTTTATTCTTCTTTTTCTATTGCGCAGTTTAGTCAAAAATGGCTTCTGCGCCAGAAAAAAAAAAAGATCAAATCTTTTCGCCATCTTCTTTTCTTATATTGAGATATTTATTACCGGAAATAATAAGTTATGAACTAATTCTGCTTTCTATTTTCTGAATATCGCATGTTTTGTGATTAACAATGATGCATAAGGAGCAGAACAGCCTTTACATATTGAAAGTATTTCCTTTGACCGATTGGGTCGAATACTCCAGAAATGTCATAAATTTATTGATCAAAACCACGTATCGGTTTTCATTTAATTAGTATATTTGTCTTTGAATCAAATTCTCATATACACGAACAGGTTGATGGAACACAGAATTAAAATAATGAAGGATTTGTTCAAAAATGATACTATGTACATTTTTTTGGGGGGGGGGGGCGGTGGCCTGGTGGTAAGGTCTCGGCTTCGGAACTGGTGGGTTCCAGGTTCGTGACCCGATTCCACGGAAGAACCGTCGTGTAAGGGGGTCTGTTGCACGTTAAATCCGTTATGACCAAATGTCCTCCCGCTGGAGTGGTGTGGTGTGGAGAGGGGGGTGCCAGCTCAGGTGTCGTCCTCGTCATCTGACCGCGGTTCCAAATTACGAGGTCCGTCCCAAATTAGCCCTAGTGTTGCTTCAAACGGGACGTTAATATAACCAAACCAAATGTACAATTTTTATGATGTAACATTTTTGATATTTTAATTGTCATCATTATCATTTATCGTAAATGTGCAGGCACGATTTAATTCTTGCAATGATTTTAAAATGCCCACATCTCAACACTTGAAAATTATTACGTAATCGAAATTTATAATCAGTAAATCGTACTACGTCAGCCCAAAATTTGTTGAAAAAGGAAACTGCAGATGATACAAGCAAATTTTACACATCATTACGTTTTCACATTCAACGCCATATTCGAAAAAGGGCTTATACTACATTCGAACAATTATAGCACTTGCAAACACAGAAGTTATATTAATAATTTTATCAATCATTATAGTATCCATGGCAGTTTCTTCTTGTATTTTAATTATCTTTATTAGATAGGAACTTTTTCAGAGCCCCTTGATTTCGAGGAAGTTTGACTTTTCGGCTGTTAAATAATTAATAATAATAATAGCAATTCATTTTGAATACAGGGCAAATATGATTGAGGAATTTTTAAGTAATACGGCATAAATTTCTTCCAATTACCTCTATAATGTGGAATCCTTCTTTTTTTTAGAAAGGGCATATACAGGGAACAGAATAGTGTGAGCATTTTGAGCCTGTTCTTTTTAATCGGTTCTGGTCAACACTAGTTAAAATTTTCATATAATGGTAAAACCGCATTCTGATTTATGTTCAATTAGCATGTTGCCATCTTACGTATGAAATTCGTATACATTCCTTTTCGTATATTTATAAATACGTTTAATTTTTACTATGAGATCAAATTCGTTCCCACAATTCTCAATTATGTGTGCCTTCGGAATATTAAATATTAACTACTGCACGTCGCACTTTTCAACTCATCCAGCTGGTAATTCCAGTCGTACTTTCCACTGTAACTAAGTCATAGATTTCCTTTCTAGAAATTTGTCTGGCGAATATTGCATGAATTCATAAAATTCTAGAAATGAAAGTTATTTCAAATATCTCAGGTTAAAATACTCCCTAAAAAGAAAAATATATGTTTTTCTATGTGTCCAAGCAAAATTCAATAAACTTGACAAAATCTGAATGAGTTTGATGAATATTTCAGTGAAGTTAGAATAGCAACCCATTTTAAAGTGGATAAAATTCGGCGGACTTCTTTCAATCTGAACTTACTAAAAGACGAGGACTGCATCCGAGATTGTTTAAATAAATACTGAATAAATGATGAAAATTATTTTTATGCAAATACATAAAGAAATAATTGTATCTCATTTAACGATTTGAATCGTTAAAAAGGACAAGTCCTAACTCGATCATATTATGTAATTGAATGTAAAATCTCTTGTTTTAGAAAAACTGTTTGAATTAGAGAATATGTTCGGTTCTTTGATAATACAATTAACGATGAAAGTACAGAAAAAAAATCTTTGATTAAAAGAAAAAATACTATAGTTTAATTTATACATAATCCTGCATCTACTTTAAAACATGTTATTAAAAAAATCTTATTTTAGAGAGAATCAGAGAACCCAATATGTTGTTCCGTTGGTTTGTGGATTAGTTTAAAATTCTTCCTTTGACCATACTTCTTTTGACTTAAGGCTCAACTAGTATTTGTTTAAACTTGAGACAATGATTAAAGCTGTTGGAAAAATGAAATTAAAAAAGTAATGAAATCTTAAATTTTATCTACAAACGTGATAAAATGGCAAGCAGCTGATGAAATTAATTAATTGAATCCAACGACTTTTACATTTTTATTTGCCTTTTTACTTTTTTACTGTTGGTTTGCACACACGTATTGCATTTAATGTCAACAATTAATAAAAGGGTGTTTTTTTTCTGTCGTGTGACTATTTTTAATTCTATTTTACCCTCAGTAGCTTCTGAGGGTAAAATAGAAGTTCCTCAAACACAGAATGAGCATCTATTCATATGCAAGTAGGAGTTGATTCTCCAATTAGCAAATATCGATGATTTGCTCTGGTACATACAAGTTGCAGTTTTGTTAAAATAGTGCTCACTTCTGATTTTTCTAGAAAGATAAATTTCTTATTATAGGTTTAACTGCATGTAACTTGATTTGGAACCTGATAAGAATTTCTATTGCTTAAAAGAATAATCAAAATATTCTCAAATTCAGTGAGAAAGAGAGGTGGGAAAAAATTATTTGATTATGGAACTTGTTTTCTAAACTATATCTATTAAAGAAACGGTGACTATTAATTCTTAATACTAAATCGATTACGCAACTAAAATGATCCGAAAGACTTCACAGGGGATAACTTACTGCTGCATTTCCTTTCACATTTCAGATGTTATTGTAATATATTCGCCAGGCGCTTGGATTTCAGAAGTTAAAATAGCAAAGGTTCAAATTAATTATGAATCGAATGAGCACGTAAATTATTCAGAGAGATCGCGTCTTTCCCGTGATCTGGGCGTCTTGGGTTCGAGTCACGGTTTGGGCATGGTTGTTCCTCCGTTGTTCTATCTGTGGGATGTGTGAATGTGCCCTCCTGTAAAAGGGGGCTGTACAAGCGAATGAGTGATGCGTGAGTAGGTAGCAAAGTCGTACTCTTGGCCCTAGTTGGCGCTACTAAAAAAACAAAAGACGCGCCCCTACCGGCTTAAAATCACTGTCTTCGTAACAGCTGGCTTGTCCATGGCAAGTGCCACAAGAAACAACAACAATAACAACATTTTAACCGTTAAATCGTCTCGAATTTAATTTTTAATCAATTGTAATGCATAGAGGATTCCCTACAAGAGTGAGAGATAATCGACAAGAAAATAATATATTGATTTCGTCTCTTCATGAATTTTATTTATTTATATTTTTTGATTATTCGAAATTTTGTTTAAAGTTGAAAAAATGGATCAATGCGCCTGACTCTATTGAAATGGAATAGTGAATTATTGTGATATTATTCATTGTTGTAGTTCATCACCACAAGTAGAAGAATCAGACGTAAAAAATAATATAACAGCAACAAAATAGAGTTTTCAGAAAGTGTTATTAACACTTCAAGTATATTATGTACTTATGACACTTATGTTTATTACGTATGCATTTCTGTAAAACGAAAGTGTCAAATCTGAACTAATATATTTGTTGCAGACTGAAAAAAATTTCATTTGTGCTTTCCTCGTTAAAAACAGGAAATTTTTTTAGCATCTTCTTAAAAAAAAAAAAAAAAAAAAAAATTCAGAATTTACGAATTGGACTGATATTTACTTCATTTTTTTAATTCAATCTTAAGTATTCAAGAAAATAAAAATACATCTAAAGAAAATAAAACGCTGAAAGCTTCTAAAACATTCCTTATAAAAATGCATACCTGAATTTGGTTTACCCAGGTTTCAAAATGGAGCATCAGTCATTCCTTGATAGACTAAAACAAAGAGAATCTGCTTTCAGTTTATTACTTAAAACAGCGAGTGAGAAATGTGAGATGATTACTTCAAGAGAGTGTATTTCATGGTTTAATGATAATAAAAAGTATTTTGCTTATTCACTCGAATATGCTACTGAAAGAATTGGTTCAAAAAAAAAATTATTCTCGAAAAAATTAGAACGCACTGAATACTGATTTTTGCTCGGGAATGAAGCAACTTTTCAATGCCATCATTAAAGTTTCAGACGGTATACCGTAGCAAGAACTGATGTGCTGCTTTTTCTTGAAATTAAGAGACTCCAGATCTATGCCAGTCATCTCTTCGCTTGCATTATGAAACTGACAGTGCTCTAGAAAAGAAATACATTCATCTATTACACCGTCACACATTAGGCCGATTGATAGACAGTTCACACGTTAAATGATTTATTCAAAAATTCTATCTTCCTGTCTATATACATATAAATACAAATTTTTATGGAAAACTGAATAATTTACAGTTTTCGTGATCGCAAGTAATTCCAAATGGCATCGTGATTAATTAAACAATTGGAACAGTGGAGGAAATATTTGCTATTAATATTGTTTCATCATTGGCAAACTGTAAAATAAGTTTTATTTGACATTAGAAAATTAACTAATTATCGTAATAACTCACCTAACAGAGTCCTATCTTCCCATACTTTATAATAAGATTTCTCTTTTATGTCACATAATATTTTACATACTGAATATTGATCCACTTTACATTCATTCTAGAAAATCAAAATTTTTCAGCATCGTACATTCATCTCTGATCAAACAATTTGTTCTTTTAAATACAGAATTTATTTAATTTATAAAATTTAAAATTAAATTGCATAACAAAGAACAAAATCAGAATAATCTTGATGTTTAAGGTTTCATATTATAATATCGGAATTCAAACAAACGATAAGGTCTACTTTGAAAGGAAATTATAATCTAGGATAATTGTCTAATGAAGAGGCTGGAACTTGAGTAGCCTTTTTATGAATATTAAAATGTATGCTCGTTAACGCTTTGAAATAGGAAACTCCAATATATCAAAAATAATATGATTAAAGGAATTAAAAAAAATGTCCAAATTTTATTTTACTGATATAGTACTTTCAGTAACAAGTCCTGAAATTATACTTGTAAACAATCTTTTATTCCTAATCTGATTACATAATTATAAGTTATAGGCAAATAACCATAAAAATAAATTCGATTATATTTTTATCCACTCAAAATAAAAAAATAAAAAAATACGAAATATTTTATAAAGATTTTGAAAAGAAAAGAAAATTTTATTTTATTATAAAAATTTTAGCAAAATATTCTTTGACAGAATCGTAAGAAATTTTAAACCATTCTATTTGCAAGTACAGTTAAGAGGGGAAAATTCATAGAAATGTTTCTGATAAAAGTATGTTTAAGGGAAATTTCTATTTTATAGGCAGTGCAATTCTATTTTAAAATCTAATTCCCGCCTTCCATTTTTTTAAATAATACCTGCTTTCATAGACAAATATATTTTAAATTGACAAAAATTTTGATTGTTCAAATGAATCATCAAGATACACTCAAAGTTATAAATTCGAATCAATTATGGAACTCATATTATAAAATTCCACCTAGTACCCATATTTCTATGCTATCTCTTCGACAGTAATAGGCATTCTAGATCATATTCCATTTGTTTTTAAAACTCAGTTGTTATGCAGATTAAGATAAATGAAATGATATCACAAATATTTAAATAAAGCGAATGCTGATTTTAAATATTACATAGAATTTTGAATTTAGGGAAAGTGCTCTAGCACTTTGTTTAAGAAACGAAAAAATAATTTTTTCATCGTTTGAAGCTACTTCAACTACAACCATAGGTACGAAAATTAAATCTCGAGAAAAAAGTTTATAACATGAAACAGCTGGAAAAAAAGAAAATATTAGTTTTTGCAGCTATTTAATCATTTATTATAAATTTGTGTTAAGTCGGAATTATATTTTAGTTGGAAATAAATGGCTCAATACCTGTTCCAACTTTGCGACAACATAGTGACTTATGGTGAGAATCATCCTTGCTTCTTTTATAAGAGTGATGACAACGTGTATTCACTGCCAGATTATTGGAAGGACAGTTCTCGGCATTTATGTCAAGCTGATCCACAAAACGAAAGAGAAAATCCTGAGCTCATAAATGTATCGCTGTTTCAAAATAATGAAGAAGTTAAGTCGCTTTTCTCAAAGCGAAACTGTTTTAGGACTTTTGCAGAGAGCTACGACAATGCACAAATACGGAATCCTTGTGAGATTTCATATTTTAATCTAATTTCAGACGTTCAGGTGATTGTAGTCGAAGGTAATGAAAATGCATTTGTTACAGTTTCTTCAGAAAATGTTAAATCTGATTACAGACCTGAAACCGACCAGCGCGAAACTTTTGAATAAACGATAGCTGTCATCGTACCAAGTGATGTTGACTTACAAAAGCAGCTGAGAAGAAAGCTGAAGAAGAATGTAAAATGCCAGTTGAAGAGAACAAATGGCAGACTTTGAATAACGATAAAAATAATTGCATATACTCTCTAGAATGTGTTATGAACAAAATTATTTCAGATGGAAATAAGGTTTCTGGAACAGCGAATTTGATTGTGAATCTTGATCTCCCATCAGGAAATAAGGAGTCGAAGAATGGCAAACAAGTATCAGAAGGTGAGATTGATGAACATACTTCACTGAAAATGCACTCTCAGGTTCACAGTAAGAAGAAGAAAACGGCTACCTACTTGAAGGAACCTATCTCTACCAAGACGGCAAACTATCTTGACGAACATGTTAGAATGCTGTGGCTGGACCTTCCGGAATGTCCCCTCGTAAGAAAAAATTTCCTTGCAATTTATATTCTAAGGAATTTAATTATAAACGTCATCTCGAAATTCATGATCAAACCCACCCTGGTTGCAAGCTCTTTAAGTGCAATTTATGTGAAAAACAATTCTCTCGCAAATCAAATCGCAACCGACGTTACAGGATCCACACTGGCGAAAAGCCTTATGTGTGTAATAAATGCGGAAAAGAATGCAGTCAGAAAGCACATCTCATCATCCATTATCGAATAGACACAGGAGAAAGACCTTTTGTGTGCGACGTCTGTAATAAAGAGTTTGCTCAAAAGGGCCATCTTGACGAACATGTTAGAATGCACACCGGAGAAAAGCCATATAAATGTCCAACTTGTGAAAAGTCTTTCACAAGAAACAGAGATTGCAAAAGGCATTACAAGAGAAAGCACGAGCAAAATTAATTTGCAAAGTACATAAATAATTATTTTGCTCTAGTATGAAAAAACTTCGAATTCTTCATTGAGTTGAAAAAAATTCAAAATGTTACAATTTTATTTTCAATACTGCTTTATGAATTCTACTATTTTTACGAAGCACATTGTTAGATTTTAAACTTATAAGCTATTACTTTTTTATTGGCTATTGACTACGAAAATAATTTTTTCTGTTCAAATGACTTTTTATTGAAGTGTTTGATTTTTCTCTGTCTTGTATCGTTTCTTATAGTTTTTAATCTTAGCTATATAAATTCTAGTGAGTTGAAACCGAAAATACAGGTTTCGGCTCCCTTCCAATAAAATAATTATTATTTCTTGTTTTAGCTTTCTTTCGTAAAATAGTCTTTCCCAATTTAATGATATTCATGTTTAACTTTCTATTTCTTAAGAGCATTTGAGCAGAAATTGTAATAACAACTAAGCACCGGTTTTAAATAATTGCACGTATTACGATAATTTAACTGCACGAACATACTTAGGTTTGATTGATAATAATTGTAGCATAATAATTGATTGAAACATTTTAATTCTGATTTGGTGTAAGGAATATTTTTTAAACTGATGATTTATTAATGAATAATATTTGCTGGAAATGGAAAATTGAAATGAAAATCAAAATCAATTTTAGTTTTAATGACGAATTTCGTAAAAAGCACCTTTCCTCCTATCCTCTACAAAAAATACTCTACAAGAGATGCTTAATGCATTTTTGTAAACAGTGTAATAAATGTTTTTATAATAGACTTCAGATTTTAATGTCAATATTCAAGAAATTATTTGTAATCATTTGCGATGAAAGAAACATAATCTGCCATGATTTATGTAATCTTTTTTAATATTAAACATAAATATTTTTAATGATACATACAGGACAAATAAAACTCCCAATTTTGACAAACGTAAGTTTTTATTCCTTGCAATTTGGAGCTTCGAATGAGGTTTTTTAAATGTTTATTTGCTATTTAATGAATTAAAAAAGAAGCAAAATTTTCGGGTCTTTCTAGAATAATTTTAGAAGCAGAAAAATTAATTTTACGCCATTCTAAAATTCAAAGCATAACCATTAGAATGATACATAGTTTAAACGTGTAATAACAGTTTTCATTTTTAACAAATTAAAAAATATATTAGTAACTTTTTTAAAGCAATATGTTTTATTATTGAAGCAAATATTTGATAGTTCATTTGCTTTTATTGACATTTCATCTTGATTTTTATCCCATTGTTAATGGTTAAGACATTATGATTATTTTTTCGTGGTACTTTTTTTCAATATAAAGGATTCGTTTATTAAATATTTTGAGGATTTATGGATATATAATTAACGTTTCATTTCGAATCATGCTAGACTAAAAATTTCTTAAATGCGCACATTTTTATTACTAATACACTTTATTGCAATATAATCTCATCTTGTTTCGAAGACTATTGTTTTGTGCTGGTGTACCGAGGCATTTGATCATCAATCTTTTCTCCTATACATAATGAATTATCATGTATTCGAAACATTTTCCTGGGAATGAATTTAATGGGCATTATGTTGAGCAATGTTTGGATTTCGACCAGTGTAGAAGTGATATAGCATCTGTTAGTGATAAAGTGATTACAGGAAAACCAAAATTTAGAGTTTAAGCTAAAGGTATTAAATCCCTGTTATTGCATTACAATATGTTTGCGAGCAATTAGATACTAAAAAAATTCTTAAAAGTTTAAACCGATAACGATAAACAGAATACACACTAGCGAATATTCCTTATATTATACGATATATACATTCAACTAATAATTGCTATTTCAGTTTGTTCCAACAGGAAAATTTCTGAAAATTAAAAATCTATTTTTATTGGCACGGATGAATTTTACAAAGATTTTCTTTTTTACGCATTGTACTTTACTTTGAAGATTATATATTATTTCTTGAATAATTTTAAAGAGGTTGCTTTAATTCTATTTCACTTTGCTGATTATTTAAAAAAGCCTTACGGGTTACCAATTTTTTTTAAAAATCCTCTTCAATAAATTCAGTGACTATTTCCCTTTCATTGAATTTAATAACAATGTATTAATCTGAAAGAAAATGCCTTTTTCTCAAATGATTGTTAAATGTTCCAATTATGTAAGAAACAGAAAATCTTTATATCTTTGCAGATTAACATGTGTTTGTATATAAGTTGAAAAAATCTTATAAAACTCTGACAAATATAAGGATAGTTTAATATTTGCTTCTTATTTTCAATCAAATATTTTGATTTACATGAACAAAAACGAAACACAAGTAAACATTCGTGTGCGAAAATTCAGAAATTACAAGATTCTTCTTTTACATTTTTTTAAAATTCTTTAATTCAATATCCTTAACTCCTTTAAATACAATGACGGGTTTGATTCGTGCATCGAATTACTTAATTTTTAAATTTATATCTGAAATTGAGATAAAGTTTAGAGTACTTTAAAATGCAAAATTACTTAAAACAGCTTCAATATTTTAAATGACCTCACATTATTATGAGAGCCAAAATAATGATAAATGATATAATTCCAATGTGTCATCTAATTAGGAAATCAAGTAAATTCTTAGGTCAAAGAGTTAGTTAGCTATTCAAAGTTTTCCCGAAATCAATGTTTTTTAATTATAATTCAACATTTTTTGTCTGTTATGTCTCAATTGTGTTGTTTTAAAGAATTTTTCAGTAGAAATGTTTTTTACTGGCCGCTGTACCGATACATCATATGCGTTTGTTTCATATGCGTGTCAGAAAAATTTCAATTATAAGAAATACATGATAGAATTTTATATTCATTTATATGAAAATTTTTTTAATATTTATTTTAATTTGATATAAATAAAAATACATATAAATATTAAAAATAAATATAATAAAAATTATAAATATTTATTTTATATTTATAGTTTATATTCCTAAAAGATAAGAAAAAAATAGCATTTTATCTATACTTATAATAAAGCTCAATGTGTGTGTGTGTGTGCGTGTCTGTGTGTGTGTGTGTGTGTGTGCGTGTCTGTGTGTGTGTGTGTGAGTTGGCGCTCTACAGAACAGGTCATTTAACATACAGCTATCAAATTTGATACATGTATACCTTAGAGGTCGGGAATGTGCACCTGGGGTCCCTTTTATTGAAATTTTAATTATTAATTAAAAACTAACTTTCCTGTCAAAAAAATCTTCCATTTCCCCTACCGCCAAATGAGTAAGGCTTCAGTTTTTTTTTTCTCCCAACAGTAATGAGGCTAGGGTTAACATTTTTCGGCGGATTATTTCAAACAATTCTGTTTATTTTCTTAATGTTTTATGCATTTAAAATTAAACATTGTTAATTAATCCATGTTTCAGATTCATTCTGAAGTACTTTGGAATTAAAATAACACAGAATAAAGGAAATTAAAAATGTATAATCTGCATAGCGTTACCCCAACTGGCGTAGAAAAATTTACGCATTTGCGTTAACGTAACTGGCGAAGAAAATTTACGCATGCGCATTTTGTTCTGATTGTTGACATGACAACCAACGGATGATTTAAATTAATTTTAGGTTAGTTGCATGCTTTTGTAAGTAAATTGTATTTATGTTAGTTATATATTTTTTTGTATATGCTTATAGTTTTAAGTACATCGTTTTTTAAGTAGTTTTTTAAACCTGTTTTCGACCGATTATTTTAAACGATTCATTTTATTTTCTTAGTGTTTGATGCATTTAAAATTAAACATTGTTAATTAATCGAAATGTTCATGATGAATCTGAGAAATTTTTGTTGACAAATTCTTGAGATATTACATAAATTAAAAAAGATATTCTTTAGTGAACATAAAGTTTAAACGCTCAGTGACTCTATTATCAGTAATCATATTATTAAAAAAATTCTTTGTTTCAGTAAAAAATATTATTATATTAATTGCAGATTAATCATTTACACTTTAATTTAAAGCATAATTTCTACGAGAGGTAACAGAAAATTAGAGAGATACATATCACGCTATGACTGAAGGCCTTTATAATATTATGAGTGAATTATATGACTATCAAAATTTGAAGTTCTAAAATATTTTGCTGAAGAATCTATTAAAGTTGGAATTGCGTAAAATATTTATTGGTAGTTTAACCCTCTGCTTGGCGCAATTTTTAAAAATCGCCAACAACGGCCTTGCAAAATGTTCAAAAGCAAAGGAGCAGATGTTCAATTATAGTGCATAATAAAGATTGCCAGCTTTGGTGCGTTATCGCAACTTGGCGAAGAAGGGGGTTAAACTCCGGTTCAACCTATTTAATTATTAAAACTTAAACGAACATTAAGATTGGCGAACCGGCTGGTCGCCAAAGGCGGTTAGTTCTTAAATAAATTATAATTTGTTATTTTCTATTTCAATAATTTGGTTATGCATTGCTAGTACTTAAAGACATGAAAATGCTTCAATTATTCTGTAACGCAGTAAGTTCAATTACGATTACGATACTTTTAAAGGTTTTATTCATAATTCAACTCTTTCCCGGGTATAACGATTTTATGTTGTTTTAATAAATTTAAGAGTAAAAATTTTATAACTGGTAGTTTTACTTTTAGCTTCTGCCTCTATATGTTCTGCATGTGTGTAAGAAAAAGCAAGGTACACATATTTTAAAGCAGAAAAGTTTTTTAATAACTATATTCAAAGCCTTAAAATATAATATGGAGCTTTCCTCTACAATCAGTATCTATCGATGAATTACTTCTACAAATCTCTCGAGAAAACGAAAAGCCAGCGTCCTTGCCTAGTGCTAGCACGTCTTCCCCGTGTTCTGGTCGTCCCGGGTTCGAGTCCTGCTTCGGGCATGGTTGCTCCTTATCTTGAGTTCTATCTGCGAGGTGCGGGAAAGAACACCCCTGCAAAAAGGGGTGTGCAAACGAGTATGTGATTGTCATCTTCATGTGATATAAAATCAGACATTTCCCTCGGGTGTTCAGAGGTCCTTACTCTCAGAAGCTTCTGCACCTCACCTTTCCTGATTCTCTTATCTTTCTTTGAATTGGTGTTCCATCCAAAGGGGAGAAACAACAACATAATTCATAATCTTAGAATCGCCATTTGTTGCATATATGTTAAGAATGCCTGGCTTTTTTAATACAAAAATGTGGTACACATATTTGGCCGTGTGAAAAACAAAAATTTCAAAGGATGTCATTGAATAATAATTTTTAAAAAATGAAATTTTTAATATAAAGAATAAATACTGTAAAATAATATAAAAAAAAACTATTTAATCATAAATATTTAATACTATCTTTATTTAATAACATATTGTATTATTTATTTATTAACATGTTGTATTAACACTTGTAGTCTTCTTAATATGAACAGTTAAGGAAACAGTTATATAACTTAAATTCCTGACACAAATGCAACGAATGCTCAAAGGAATTCCAAAGCACATGAAATGGAGTTTTTTTAAAAATATTCTTGGTTATGTTATTTATTTTCTTCGTGAATTTTAACAATCTTTATAGAAACCCACAGTATTTATGATGAAGAAAAGTAATATTAAAAAAAAATTGCTAATAAAAATGCATGAAATATTCAAAATTCAGTATTTGTTCTAAGCGATACTACCGACATTTTCACTTATTGGTTAATTACGGTTAAGAGGAAAAATTTCCAAATTTTTCAATATTATGAAATATATATATATATATATATTATTAAAAAATTATAATATTGAAAAAAATGGAACTGACAACTTTATCGAGTGAAACAATATCTTATTCAGTAACCACAAACAAAGAAACAAAAAGATGAATTATGAAGAGGTCTCAAAAAAAGATTTGAAATCACTATAGTTGGTTCAAAATATTAGACAAACCGCACCCAAGAATAAGAGAAATTGCAGTAAATTTAAATGTAAATTAGGGCTTTCATATTTTAAGTTTGCAAAACTAGGAGATTCAGAAGTTTAATTTAAAAGCTAATATATGTTTAAAATTTCCACAACATTATGATAAGCTAATTTCAAACAAATTGAAATTAAAAACGGTATACAAAATATAAGATCTATGAAGCCTTTTCTTCTATAGTTTAGAAAAAATTCCATAGAATCAAATATTCTATGCATAATGAGTAGAGGGAAAAATAGCATAATTTTTAATTTATCGTATACAATTGTTCAGAAGAAATATCGTAA
Organism: Argiope bruennichi; assembly: GCF_947563725.1. Taxonomy (NCBI): domain Eukaryota; kingdom Metazoa; phylum Arthropoda; class Arachnida; order Araneae; family Araneidae; genus Argiope; species Argiope bruennichi. The sequence goes on from NC_079156.1 coordinate 126,933,506, forward strand.
TTGTCAATCTTCGATCTGTCCAATTTTGTCGGAACTCTACATTTCAGACACCATCCCCTAAATCCAAAAATACACAATTTTTATTATTACATATGTCTGTCGATCAACACGAAAATTCAAAAACACTTTGAGCTAGAAACTCGGTATATAGGATTACGACCAAATTTATAGATTTCGATCAAATTTTGAACGAAATTCAGTCACATGAAATCTTTTTGTCTAGCGTTTCGAGAACTTTATAACTGTAAAACAAGGAGTTCTAGATGAATGAAATTTTGTACCTACTTTTAGCATCTAAAATATGGTGTTATATTTTATTTTAAATCATATTTCTCAAACGATTGACTGTCTATTGATGTATTCTAGCATACATTTAATTGCAATAATTCATATACGTAAAGACTTAAATGAACAGAAATCCCTATGCCCTTTTAAGCGTACATTAATTGTTCTGGTTAAAATTTTAATGTTAGTTGGCGAGAAAAAAGTTGTTTAAAATATACGTTCTTGCTATAGATTCAGTTCGAATGTTGGATCAAAACACTAAAGATCTATTTTTCGTAGCTATCGTTCATCGTTGCCGTACAAGATATTCGTGGCTTTTCACAAGATCCATAATTTTATGCGATAGAAAAGGGGTAAGACCTTTACTGGAGAACACGCGAGAAAGTGTTTGGAATACTTTTAGAACTGGTTTAAATCGTATCTCGTTTAAATCGTGACTGAAGTATAAAAAATATATACATATAATTGGAATAATTAAGTGTTTGCGTTCTTATGTGTATTGAAATAGATACAAATGTCTTAGAGAGAAGGTGCGATCTAAGTAGGAGTTTTAATGAATTCCAGTATGAAATTATTAATGCAGTTCACTTTCTGAATCGAATTATGTATTTAAAGACAAATTCTAATAATAAATGTTATCAAAGTGTGAATGCTGTTTCTCAAATATCTGATTACACTAATAGATTGAAATCTAGAAGACGCCACTCTGATATTAACCATTTATGAAGTCCTGACATCTTTAACTCTTTCCACTGGAGAAGTTATAATAGTTCACCGCTTTATTTTTTGTGGCAACTCGAGCGGGAATATCTCCGTGGGCAAAGGGTTAAATTATATAAATGCTTAGAGTATGATAAAACATTTAAACATTTATTGAATAACAATAAAAGTTTGTGGTATTTGAGTATTTAACCGAATGTTTTGAAATCAGAATTACAGTATGGTTTTTTTTTTTTAATTCTTCAAAGTTGTATAAAGAATGAAATAATTTCTAATAACTGAAGTGAGGAAAATGTAGCATTTATTATTATTTGTTTTCGTATGTCCATTTATTTGTAGCAAAATATGAAATAGTATCCATTAATAGATTTACCATAATTTATTAAGAACAGAATTCTCAAGAATTCTTGTCTGTACAATTTACTTTATTTCTTGGGGAATTTTTTGAAGATGTAAGCTTTTTTAGTTGAAAATTTTGATTCTACTTTGCCCAATTGTTAGAATTTTATTCCCGTATTTAATGACTTTTTTTCTGTTTTTGAGCATAGAAATACAAGGGGGGGGGGGGGTCACTTCATTTTAGTAATTTCTACCCACCATTGGCTATCAATTGGCTTATTCACTGATTGTGTTTAATTTCTCTTGTCTTTTAACTTTCTCATATTCGTTTTGTAGAAAAAGTATAACAATCGTAAAAAATTCGAACTCGAAATAAACGCAATCAAATTCGAGATTTTAGGTAATCTCCGCATTCTAGATTTCCATGAGTTCGAAAAACATATTTATGAAAAATGTCTTTCTGTCTGTCGGTGACAAAGTTAACTAAAAAACGCTTTGACTTAGGGAAATGAAATTTGGTGATCTGTCTTTATGCAAAATATGCAGATTTCTGTCAAATTTTGAGTAAACTTCGTCCTGAGGAAGTCTGTCTGTCTGTCGGTTCGAATATAAGTTAACATGATAACTATAAAACGAAGAGGGCGAGATGGATAAAATTCTGCACACACATTTAGCATCTACGCTGTAGACATCTATCAACGTTTGAGTCAAATCCAATGAGGGGGTGACCGTCTGTGCTTTCAGAAGCATATGAACGCGGTAACTCAAAAGCCAATGAGTTAAATATATTACATTTGTATGGGATTCTATGACTATAAGTAGAACTTTTAACATATTTTCAGTTTATTGGGAAAAACGATTCTAAAATACTGATTCGATTTTTAGATTTCTTTGATATAACACTTTTATTAAAGAGTATGCGAGAAAGTTGAGGGAAGACTCCTCCCGCTGGTTATAATAATCAATAATTTTCGTTCTATCTCTTACACGTAATTTGATGTCCCTGATTCTTTCAAAAAAGAAGGATTTCTCCTAATGAAATCGTATCCCATTTACATAAGAAGAAATCGTATATGGGTGAGCTATTTCAAACTGCATGGTTTCTCTTATAGCAAAGTAATTTACTCTTCTAATTTCTCATCTAAACTATAAAAATAAATTGTAAAATTTTTCTTCATTTCAATTTCTTTTCATTTCTTACACTTTTACTGCAAAAAAATACATAAAGAGGTATTAAGTATTAAAAGAAGACAAAAATTGAATTAATTTGCAATAAATAAAATCTATCGTTCAATATCAACAAACTGATATTTCTAAAAAAATATTACAAGATAACTATATATCAAGAAAGCAGAACTAGAATATAGAAATTTCAAATAGTCAAAATCCAGAATTGTTTTCCAGAATTATAAGTGAAGAGGCGAAATTTCGCTTGCTTTTTAATTAATTAATTTTTTTAATGCATGTTGTTTCTTAAAGTAACGTAATTTCCGTTTCTAATTTCTTTTCTAAATATTCTCAAAAATATTTTTTTCTAAACAGCGCAGAAGGCTCTTCTAATGGTAGTCTTACTCTTACCAATGGAAATAAACCATGTGATTAAAAAGTGAAAAAAATCTTTAAAATCTTATCATTAACTTATTTTCAAAAATGGAATGCAGTATTGAAAATTAGTGAAAGAATTTTTTTTTTAAAGTTACTGAAATTCAAAAAAAAAAACAGTTACTGAAATTCAAAAAAAAAACAGTTACTGAAATTCAAGAAATTTCATATAAAATGGTATTAAAAATATACATTTAAAAAAAATTAAATCAAATTTGTTAAATAATATTTTTGGGAGTTATGTGGAGAAATATCAAAAATATAAATATTTTTTATTAATATAAATTTTAAAAATTCGCATAGTATAATTTGTTTTAATTTGGAAACTTCGGGTCAAACGGTCTGATATGTGGAGTACCCAATATACACGTGTGCATACTCATACATTCTCTGGCTAAATCTGCCATTAATATTTTAAAGAGTCCTGTTCCTACAAATGGCATAAAAACCATACATTAAAATCAACCTACACTCTAAAGGGCAAAGTGAATGAGATCTCAATAATACAAATAAGCTTCATTCAATGAAACATATTATTGATCAGTGGACCAGATTATCAAATAGGAAGCATGATACATCTCTTATTTGAATAAGAACAAGACACACTTGACTCACACACATGTATTTGTTGGGAGGACCCGACCCTCAATGTACAGAACAGAACGTCGTCTCATACCCCCGTATCCGTGACCATTCTGGTCACTGAACGGTTTGGTAGGCATGTTACGGGAATTTTATTTAATTAACAAAATATTTACAGTAGGAAAACGAAACAAAAATAACTATTTACAAAATTTACAATTATATAAGAAATTATATTATGATGAGACCGTTTACATAATTTTTCAACTTAGAAATATAATTTGTAGTAATTAGCTTAGAAATATAATGCAAATTGTGAGATAAAATTTGTAAAAATATACATATAATCTGTGTTCACATTTTTTATGTTATAGTAGATCAGGATGCAGTTAAAAAAAAATCAGATGGAAAATGATTTGAGAAATGGAAATGAAGACAATCTCTGTTTGATTGAAATGTGTGACAGGAGACTGCAGGGCTTGTTTTTTCCCTTAGTCTTTTTTGGTATGAGACCTGATGTTGAGTGCTATGGAGGCGAGAATAGGTATCTATTTCCACTTATAAATTTAATTATACTGTGGATTTTTTGTCTGGAAAGGAAGTTGCCGGCGACTCTTTTCAGCCATTCCTGTTCATGGCTTGGTGATGGTTTTTTCATATGCCAGGAGATTGTAAGGATGCATTCCGTAGCATAATGAAGTGCAGTGCCTATCCCACCACAACTGCACTGGTCACTCTCAGACAGGTTGAACCTTTTGAGGTAGGCAGGAAAAGGGCCGTGTTCTGAGAAGAAAATAATTTCCTCTCTGTTCCAGTTAGTGGGATTAAGGTTGACTGAAGGTAAGATATTAAAAATTTTTCTGCCTGTGACACCATTGCTCCAATATCCTTGCCATTCCTCAAGCATGTTTTTCCGAAGGAGGGCTTTTATATGTGGTTTTGGTATCTTTGTTTGCATGTAGAATTGCCCATTTTGCGTTGCGTCCTTTGCCAGTTGATCTGCTTTTTCGTTGCCTATATTGCCCGCGTGTGCTTTAACCCATGAAATTTTTATTGTTGGTTTTGAAAGCAGGACACCAAAAATGTCTCTTGCTTTTTGGTTTGTGCTCTTTGGATTTGAAGATGACATGATACTAGCTCTATTGTCAACATGTATTTTAAAAGTATTGTTGTTTGAAAACTGAGATGTATATTTTACAGCTTCATGAAGTGCAGTGAGTTCAGCTTGGAAAACGGTATTATTGTCATTCAATTTGGCAGACCAGTGGAAGGACCAGGAATCATTGAACAGAACACAAAACGCAGCTCCAACTCCATGTTCTGTTTTTGAGCCATCTGTGAAGATATCGATATTATTTATTTGAGATAAATTTATTCCTTCATCTTCCAATGAAATTTGGTTGGGATTGAGATGCTGTGAAGGGTGAGTAGACCAACCAGTTGCTTTCTTCTCTAGATCTTCTGGTTGTATCTCTGTTATATTATGAGGAAGAGGGATTCTTAGGCGATATATTGTCGTTAGTCTGGCTTCAAACTGTAATTGCAGGTGCAGGGGTGGAATGCCGAGAATGGTTTGTAGCGCTGCTGTTGGAGTTGTGCGGTAAGCACCTGAAATGTAGAGAAGAAATGGTCTCTGAATGGTGGAGAGCTTCCTCTTCATTCTATATGTTGGGTTTAGACACCATGCTGATGAACCATGGGCGAGCATTCTCTCAACTACTGTCTTGTAAAGAACTCTTTTGTGTTTCTGAGAGATTCCCCATGTGCTTCCAGCGATTCTTTTGAGGTTTTGGTGCATTTTAATGGCCTTTTCTCCTTGTTTTTCTATGTGTTCTAGCCAGTTTAATTGGTCATCAATGTGGACTCCTAGATATTTAATAGATTTATTTCTCTTAATGATGTCTCCATTCCACATGATTCTGGGGCCTCTCGCCATTTTGCTGAATAAAATATGGGTTGTTTTTTCCGTGGAGATGGAAAGTTTATTATTTGAGCACCAGGAATTAAATTTGGCTATTGCAAGTTCAGTTTCTCTTTCCAGGCTATTTTTTGTGTCCGCTTCGATAACCAGTACAAAATCATCTGCAAAGGCAAAACTCAATGTACAGTATGCTAATGCCAATTGCCAGTTCAACACATTCTACACTCATGTCCATAAATTAAGGTTAATTCAGAGTCACTTGGAAATCGAACTATAAAATGCATATATCACCCTTAAAATGACTACACACATCTTCAAAAATCATATGCAAATTGCAGGAAGCCACCAGATGACACCTATAGAACGTCACAATGACAAGAGTGTCAGTCGAAAATTTTTAATGAGAAAAAATTCAAGGATTTTGTGAATATATTCTTGAAAACCGCAAGTTTTATCGAATATTGTATTTTTTATTGTGTTTTTTTTTAAAATTTGCTCGAATCTATGGTACACCCTACATTTTAGAAGTAAATAATCACAAATGCGCATCGAAGAAAATTTTTATCTACCAAAAATACTATGTATTAAAAAAAAAGAAAGCAGATAAGCAGATTGTTCTTTTCAATGATGATAAGGAAACGAAAAAAAATCAAAACAAAACAAAAATAAATTCATCTTATTATTAAAAATCTAGTAAGACATTTTTTTAACGAATCTTAATGAATTTCAAGTCATTTCAAATATATAAACCAAATAAAATAAAAGAAAATTAAAAAATGTTTTTTAATAAAAGGCGATGAAATTTTAATTTTTATTTTATAATCGTTTTTCTATTTTAAAATCTTTAATATATGAAGATAAATCAAATAAAGAATATTTTCTTTCACAGACGAGTGTCTTTGCACGTTTTATGAGTTTTGATTCTTTAAATGTATGACCGAAATACTCTCAATGCAATAAATTTTTATTAATTATGACACCCGGAGTTTAAATGTCCATTTCCCATGCATTCTACACAAAATTTGTATTAATATTAGAATTTCTCTATCATATTTTTTTCTGCCAGTTCAATTGGGTGATAAAGATAAATCAATAACATCAAAGATACTTACTTATAGTGAAGTCTGAATAGACATCTTGTTCTATAGTAGATTCGTGCCCACTAACACAAACTTAGGACACAAACAGGACAAGTTATTTAAGAACCAATACATTCATAATTTATTCATCGCTTTGAATCTATTATAACTATAGTTCGAAACGAAATTTAAAAACGGATGTTAACGTCTACAGCTTGATACTGTCGAAGAAACAGAAACAGAGGCCTTCACTTCAATAATAGTTTATTATACATTTTTGATAATTTTTTTTATTTAAATTGAAAATTAATGGATCAATACCGTTGCAAACGTTGCGACAATATAGTGTATATTCTCGCAAAGTTTGTCGCAACGTATGTATTAACTACAACGGTCAGTAGAATCGGATAAAAACGTTGAAATAAGAGACAAACCTACGGAAAATTCAAATGATAATTCTCAGTATGTAAGTCACGTTGTCAGACAAAAGGAAAAAAAATATTGAGCTAATGAATTTGTCGCTATTTGAAAATAATGAAAAAATTTCGAACATACTTTCGTCAAAGAGCAAAGGATGTAGGATATCTCCAGAGACAACGTCTGACAGCGCACAACTGAAGGCTCTTTGTGAACTTCCATATTTGGATGCCTTATCAGATATTCGGGAAATTGACGTTCAAACGGAAGAAAATGCACCTTTTACAGATTCTTCAGAAAATATTGAATCTTGTTATAGACCTGAAAATGATATTCACGAAGCTTATAACATTTCACCAATTGTCATGGACTCAACTGGTGAGATAGGAACCCTTCGATCCTGAAGTCAAATCCTTACTAACAATTCGAGGCAATTTATATAAAAAAAAGAGCAAAATTTCACAAAAAATTTAATATTTATGTACTCCTGTGAAATATTAAATTAGTGATCAGATTGGAATTAAAAAGTAATTAGGAAAGAAATTTTAACTTTACGAGATGAAATCATCTTAAAAATGTTCAATCATATTTTAATTCTTTTATACTACATTATATTTATACTCATTCTGAATTATTTTAATATTACAGTTTGTGAGAATAATTGAAAGCATTATGCAACTTTATTCCGAATTTATTCGAATAATAAATTTTTATTATTCGAAAATAATGTTGTCCTTAAACTTATTTTGATGGTATTATATATGATACGTAATAAACACACCACAGATTATTAAAATAAGGAAACTTATCTACTTAACAGCTAAATTTAATAATTAATCAAATCATATTTTAGAATATTCAGCAATTAAAGGGAACACATTGAATTCAAATTAAGAATAATTTATATAATGTATCCATTTATAATGAGTTCATTATTATTCTAAAACAAATATAAAAATATAGGTGCTCATTTATATATTTAACAGTAGGAAATGGTACATAATACATGAGACAAAGATAAGTCATTTAAAACAATAATGGATGTAATTTTCTGAAACATTAAAACAAGTGACTGAAATCAATATAAATACTACTTTAAAAAGTTTAAAAGAGATTGCCAGTATAATATTGGAACTTCTGTTTGTTTGCTAGTCTGAAATTTATTGCTATCAATTTGGAATAATTGATTGAGTTTTTAAGATGTTGCAGGTACATTTCTAAAAGAATTGTTCTTCAATGAAAAAACAATATTTTTAGAAAAACAAAAATAGGCTCATTTTTTTTCTCAAGAAAACTGTTGCAAACTTTGCATCTTTTGCTTCTTTCATAAGAAATTTGACTATGTGTATTCACTATAACGACCAATAGAATCGGATGAAAATATTGAAGTAAAAGACGAACTTATGGAAAACTGGAATGATAATTCTCAGTATTTAAGTCAAATTGTCCGACAAAAGGAATTTTAAATAATTGAACCTATGTATTTGTCGCTATTAATAATGGAAAAATCTCGAATATGCTTTCGTACAAGAGTAAAGGATCACAACCCCCGATAGACATGCAGTATATCAGAAAAGACTTTCAAGAATACCCAACTAAAGACTTCTTGTGAACTTTCATATTTGGATGCCATTTCCGATTTTCGGTTAATTGACGTTCAAACGGAAGAAAATGCATTATTCACAGCTTCTTCTGATAATGGTGAAACTGGTTTCTGATCTGAAGTTGAATTTGCGAAATTTATAAAAAAATGAAATGCATTTCTGATTTTGTATATGCGGAAATAAACCCTGATTCGAAGATTTCTACTTGTTTTCGTATAACATCCAATATCGAATGCAAAATATCGCAGGAAGAGAATGAATGGTGGTCTTTTAATAATGATAAAAAGTATTTTATGGACTCTCTAGAATGTACCACTAAAAACATTCGTTCGGAAGAAGAAAATATTTATGGAAATTTGAATTTTCTCTTACATTGTAATTTTCTATCAGAAAATCAGGAAACAGAAAATGACATGTTCGAAGATTCGGGAGATCCACCAAAGGAGGAACGTAATACAATGTAACTACCTGCTGAGGATAAAGAGGGAACAAAGGAGACGACTGCCAAAATGATGGAATCTATCTTTCCCATTAAACTTGATAATGGTGAAGGAGGACCTTCCGGAATGTGCCCAAAGCATGAACAAATTCCGATTGTAATTTATGTTCTTTGAAATTCAATAAGAAATATAATCTTAAAATTCACTATTGAACACACACTGGCGAGAAGCCTTTTATGTGTGGTGTGTGTAAAAAAGAATTTTCTACAAAGAGTAGTCTTAAGACATATGTTCGACTCAGACTGGCCATAACCCTTATAAATGCCTAATTTGTGGAATGGCATTCACAACCAGCAGCAATTATAAGGCGCATCTGAAGTTAATGCTTCTGTAAAATTAATCTGCAATTTACAGAAAAATTTGTTTTACCCTAGTATGAAACTGTTTCAAATTGTTTATTGAATTGAAGAAATTGTAATTGTGACAATTTTATTTTTTAAATTTTTTTACGAATTTTAACTTTTTTCCGAATTTTACTATTTTTAAGAAGCATATTTCTTTATTTAAAATATATAAACTGTTACTTTGTAATTGAAACTTTCCTAACGAGGAAAATATGTTTTTCTGTTCAAGTGATTTTATATTTAAGAACGTTTTTTCAAAATTTCGTATGTTTTTCATAATTTTTTTTTATCTTAGACAGTTAAATCCCTGTCCCTTGAAACCAAAAATATACCTTTTAGCTCTCTACCTATTGAAAAATCATTACTCATTTTTGTCTTTAATTCATAAATTAAATATTTCCGAATTTATTGATATTTACCTTTAACATTCTATTTCTACTAAGCATCGCAGCAAAAATGTAAATGCCATCTAAGCGCCAGTTTTAAATAATGGTAGGTATTATGATATCCATTAATAATTGTAACAATTGAATGCAAAGTTCTGATGTTTAATTCGAGTTAGTAATATTTTTTAAATTTGATGTTTAATTATTGAATAATATTTGTAACAGTAGGAAAAATCTGCCAAAATAGAATAATCTTTTTTTCTTTATATACGTATGACGAGTTTCGCAAGGATTGACATTCTTTATGCATTGAAGATCGTGTTCTGTAAAAGATATTTAATGGATTTTGTAAATATTTTAATAAATATTTTTATATTAGTCCCGAGTATTCAATATCTTTGTGATATTTTTTTTTCCTTTCAAAGAAATTCTTTGTGATTATTTTCTATGAAAGACATAAATTCCGTAAAGTTGTTTCAATTTTATTTACAAGGATTTGTGTAATCTGCTTTAATAATAAAAGATAAATATGTGTTAACATTTATAATACAAACTGAATTCTTAACTTTGGAAAGTGTTAATTTTCAATGTTAGAAATTGTTATGAGCATTTATATTAATTTAAAAAAAACAAGTGACATTTTGGCATGTTTCCGCTATAATTTAAGAAGCCTAAAAATTATTTTAACACCATCCAAAAATTCGCAGCATAATGAATCCAATGTTACAAGTTTTAAAGAAATACCAACTATGCGCCACTTTTGAATAATAGCACTGATTACGACATTTCAACCAAATAAATGGACTTACAATTGTGTAACAAAAGTTATCATCGACTTTAATGCTCAGTTTTTTTAAGCAATAGTTTTAAATTTGATGTTAAATTAATAAAAAAAATATGAGTGTTTGGTTGCATTATATTTAAATACAACAAGCTCTATACAACAAGCTCTCTATAATAATAAAATTATTATAGAGAGTGTTACAAAATTCATAGGAGGTTTGATAGGAAACATCTAAACAAGCAATTTTCACCATACAATGCATGGGCGGAGAGCAAGCAGTGAGCCGCTAGGAGGTATCCGTTACTGTCACATGAAAGAATGAAACACCAAACGGGTAGAGGAGGTACTGAATAATTTTATTGACAACTTGTATGACAAAATTACAGAAACCGCCTCCTGTAATGCAGGCATTATACCCTGCGACGTAGTGAGGGGCGCACTTTTTCAAACACATCTGACATTTTTCGGACAGCGCCGACAGCAACAGAAATCCTGGCAACTCAGATGAGACTTTTCTCACAAGAAATCGGGTGAGCGGGCCGGCCAAGGTGTTGGCCCACCCCGACCAATCCTTCCACCGTGTCGTCTCGGGAAACTTTACCTGTACAGTCTTGTGGCTTCCAAAGTATTCCCATTCGTCAGACCATACATCAAATGCATGTCCGCCTTTTCCTGATTACTGTACGTCGCCATACCTTCTGAAATCCCCAGTAGAAATGACGTTGTGTAAGAAATTTTGCACTTTATGCTCTCCATTACAGCTTGCTCTCTGCCCATGCATTGTATGGTGAAAACTGCTTGTTTAGATGTTTTCTTTCATCCCCTAAATTATAGCCTATGAGTTTTGAAACACCTTGCATACATTACTATAGATATTACCAAGTATTTACATTATTTCCAAGCATTTCATGGAATTTTTCCATCAGCAAAGATATAATGAAAACTGTAAAATCTCTTACTCCTATAAATGACAAATTTTGCAAAATATTCCTTTCTTAAATACTTAAAATTTTCATTTATAATTGATATTTAATGCACTTTAAGAATGCTTCTGATAAATAATTTTATATTATGCAAAAAATTTCAATGTTTCTATAAAATTCCAATATTTTTTTCTCCTTTTCAGGAAATTTTCGTGGTCATTTTGTATAAAAAATATTCAGTTATTTCAATGTTCAGTTTATTTTCATCGATTAATGTGATCTCTACTAATAATAATGATTAATTTGTATGCACTGTTAGAAGGAAATTTGTTAAGAATTTTGTTCTCTATACGGAAACTGATACTATCGAAAATGAAGATGAAGATAGCATTAATAAGCTGAACGAGGAATTTTATTATCGACAAACACACAGCTTATCAGGAGAAATCCCTAACTGGTGTCTGGTCACTAATATTTCCCTTGATTTCAGGGATAATGTATGCTTAGGTGTGATGAAAAAGAAGCTGAATTTATGGATGAAAGAGGACATTGCGGATAATGTGTGTATCTCCTACAGAGAAAGAGCAACGATATCCAATAGATTAGAGGCATTAAACAAATATAGATCAAAGGAATATAATATCTGGCCAAGCTGATTGAATAAGTTAAAAAAAAAATGTAAAGCCACATAATCCAGACAGTTTTTACTTTACACAAGACAAAAAAAATTTGGAATCAAGAATTTTGGCTTTACAAGAAATTTTGGATTCATTTAAATATATTATTTTCTTTTTCCTTTCAAGTGTATGTAAGGATGCTCATTGTTGAAACTATGGAAGTATTTCTTAATCACACCAAACAGTTCAGTTTTTTTTATTTAATTGGTTTGACGAAATATATGGCATTCAAAATGTATAGCAAAATGGATATGGGCTCATATATTTGTCACATTATGTAATAATCCGTGGTAAGCTTCATAATGTCACTCTTTTCGAATTTTAAAATGACATACAAAAGTTAATGAGGAAATCAGAGAAGTCCCTTTAATAGTTGTGGAAAATGTATCAAGAAATATCTGTTATAAAAACTATTATTGCAGCAGCAAATGAAGAAATTAATTGTGATTCTATGGGAAAAATCCATTTGGGTTGTTTTGTTCTTAATCGAATTCGAAAGATGACAGATTTTTTAATTTGAAATCAGGAGAGATGGTATTAATTAAAAAATTGAAATAATCGCTTGGCGATGGTACTATCAATAGCGGTTCTAAATTTTTAAACTGAAGATACCTTTATATTCTTACTAACATCGTCTTTTCTTGGTACTTGCGTAATAAGCTAACTTCCATTCTTGAGATGTTTCAGACATTACAGTAAAGTTTGCTCTTTATGCTATGGGAGAGGAGTTTGTAATGCTACTTTTGATGAAATCAGATTAACGCAAATCGAAGTACACATAAATGTATCTTCTTGTAATATTCAATTTCATGCATATTACTGCAATTATCGAGTTCGTTTGCTCCTATGATATATTTTCACTCGATTAAAACTAAATGAATTGTAGAAAAAAATTTTAGTACCTTTAAAAATGAAAATAAAGTTTCGAAATTAAAACATCTGCTCAGAAATAAGAACTGACATCGCCGTTTACATATAACTAAAGGCTCAATGTTACGTAACATTGGTCGGAAGGACCTCGTTCCCTTCCTTTTATTTTCAACGCCCTACGTTTAGTTTCGAGATTGTATTCAATTTTGATGTTCTGCTTCCCTAACTGATTCGAATGCATATTGAAAACTATGAAATCCACATTTTAGGAATGCCATGTAAATATTCAATTCATTGAAATGAACTTATGATCAGTAAATAAACCTAATCATAAATTGCGACACTGCATGCATCCTCTTCTCATCTCAGGAATTGGTCAAGGATATTATTGCACACTTTATTTCTTCCGATCGTTGTAATTTTAAAGCAAATAAAAAACTTCTTACCCATTTATTCAAGCTCTGTATTTGTTTCTAAAATTTACTTTATGCACGGACCACCATTTACTAATTTATTCGCAGTTCTTATTTCTTTTCAATGATAAATTGAATTTTGAAAAATGAGTACTGACCAATGTTAGTATCTTATTTATGTGTACAGAAGACTCCATTTGAAGATTAGTCTGCATTCAGATCCATTTTGACACGAACTGGAAATGATATGAGGTTGAAATTAGTTTCTGAGACGTTAACCCTTTACACTCAAATATTGACTCTCACTCACTATTCAAAACTTCTCATCATTATGACGTTTTATTTATTATTTGATTTTCCTTATTAAAAATACCTGCAGAATAATAATAAGATGCAAATTAGTAAACGAAAAAATTTGACTAAAAACAATTATATATAATTATTTTTCGGAGCAATAAACGAGTCTTTGTATTAAATGAATAATTAAGCATAGAATTACTTTTACGAGTGCAAAAGGTTAAATGAGCTGTGCACCCTGGTGGAAATGGTAAAAGAAAATTATTGGCAAAAAATTGTAAATAAATAAATGAGGAGAATGAAAAATTATTTCTTTTCTTTTCTGAAAGCCGATGGTGATTGTGGGGGCCTAATGGTGCATGGATTCGAAATTCATTATTCCATGATTGAAAACAAATTGCGGAAGAAGAAAAAGAAAATTTCTTACAAAAAGGAAGCATTCAATTTGAAACTGAATGGAAGAAAAATTTAAAAACAATCAGTATTCAATATTGATCACAAAAGGAATAAAACCTACTTCATTTTGTCCCATATAAAATAATTTGCTACAAACATGATTCACGAATTTTTATAATGCACATTTTTTCTTCTTGTTTTGATGGGAACTTAATATTAGATATTTGAATGACTCATTCTCCTCCTACAAGTAGTGAATAAAATTTCCAAAGATTCCAAACTAGGATTTTTTATTATTAGTAACTATGCTGTAGTTTCGTGTACGTAGAAACATTTCCTGTTATAGAATCTGATTATATATTCAATATTAAATTCTTGTTTAAAGTTCCACGAGGCTGTCATTCGTTTATATTCATGATGCTTGCAATGAATGGTGTCTTCAGCTGAACAATACTATGAGGTTTTTGAAGAGTATTTAAACACAACAGAAGATTATTACTTGTTATTGAGTTTGTGTCTTGATTACTCAATTTGTCTCATTATATTTCCTAGCATTTGTGAAATTCAAAAGGTGTTAATCCATATATGTTGCGTTTGTTTTGAAATCTTGGAACTAGTGTTAAAATGCAATTAAAATTATGATTTTTTTTTCATGAATGAATACCGGATATCCTTTTCTTGAAAATATGTTGCATCATGTTTTTTTTTCAGAAAAAAAAATGGCAATTATATAAGAATATTCACTACCTTATTTATAAGAAATTAAATATTCTTTCAGCAAATATTTATCTTCAGTACTTCTAATTAATTTTCTGGATCTTTTAATTTCGAACAATGGTCAAAAGACGTGAACTGTTAATCAGCAACAATATTTATGCTTGTGAAATATTTGAAATAGAAACTCCCAAACTGTTAAAGATTAAAGAATTGCAAGATTTGTTTCCGGATTTTATTTTACTGATGTTGTATTGCTTCTGAGTCCCATTCGAAAATAATTCTTCAGACACAATCTGATTACTGAAATATAACTTAGAAGTATATAATCATAAAAATGCATTGAAATTTTTTTTTTATCAGCAGAAAATAAATAGGAAATCGAATCGCTTCTTTTGGTTTATGGGGTGACGAAATAAACAAAAAATATTAATTTAATCTCTAAAAAATTTTGATAAATAGTTTTTTTTAACAGAATCTCATTGAATTTCAAACCATTTCATAGCTATTAGTGCAGTTGAGTGATTGCATTCATAGAAAATAATTTTAATAAAATGTAAGCTTTTATTTAATATACATGTATAATTATATTTTAATATCCTAACCAGCGGGAGGATTCAGATTTAAAAAAAATATTACATCACACATGCACACATTTTTGTTATTAATACCATCTCAGCATTTTCAAGCTGTAAATTAAGTTTTGTTTGACATTAGAAAATTAACTAACTATCGCAATAACCTCATATAACAGCGTCCTATCTTTCCATACTTTACATTGTTATTTCTCTTTTATGCTATATAATATTTAACATGCTGAATATTGATCCACTTGTAGATAAGATTGTAGAAAATCAAAATTTCCCGCCATCATGAATTCATGCGCTCTTTTAAATACCGAATTCATTTAATTTAAGAAATTTAAAATTAAAATGCATAACAAAGGACAAAATCTGAATAGGCTTGATGTTTAAACTTCCATGCAATAATATCGGACTTTAAACAAAAGTGAGGTCTCTTTTGAAAGGAAATCCTAATTTAAGATTACGGTCTAATAAAGAGGCAGGCACTTGAGTAGACAATCAATGAGCATTAAAAGCATGCTTGTGAACGCTTTGAAATAGAAAAGATCAATCGGTCAAAAATGATAAGATTAAAGAAATAAAAAAGTTCGAATTTCATTTTACTGATATTATACTTTCGATTCTAAAACAGTCTTTTATATATAATATAATAACAGAATTACAAGTTACAGGCAAATGACTATGAAAATGCATTCGATTATATCTTTATTCACACAAAATAAATACAAAACAAATCTTTTGCAGTAATTATGAGAAAAAGGAAAAAGAAAAAACTAAATTGATTTTATTATAAAAATGTTATTAAAATATCAATTAACAGAATGTCGTGGAATTTTAAATGTTTTCCTATTTGAGAGTACATTAAGAGGGAAAAAATCATAGAAAAGTTTCTGGTAAAAGTTCGTTTAAGGTAAATTTTCATTTTATAGACAGTATATTTCTATTTTAAAATCTGATTCATGCCTTTTTTTTTATATATTCTTTCATAGACAGATATATTTTGCCTGACAGGAGTTTTGATTGTTGAAATGAAAGATCAATATACACTCAAAGTAATAACTTCGAATCAATCGTGGAATTCAGGTTAAAAACAATCTTCCTTTTTCTAGGTTTCTATGCTTTCTCTGCGAGGGTAATAGGCATTCTAGATCATAATCTTTATTTTTGTTTTAATTCAGTTGCTACCCAGATTAAGATAAGGATATCACAAATAAACACATGAAGCGAATGTGGATTTTAAATATTAGACATTGGATATTTGAATTTAGTTCGAAGGGCTCTAGCACGTTATTTAATAAATGAAACATTCATAATTTATTCATCGTTATACTTTACTATTACTATTCATAATTTATACATCGTTATTACATCATCAATATACTTTAACTATAACCATAAGTACCAAATGTAAATCTCATCAAGAACGTTTAGAGCATTAAACTGTAGAAGAAAAGAAAATCTACGTTTTTTACCTATTTAAGAACTATTTAAAAAAATTTGATAAGTCGGAATTTTATTTTTGTTGGAAATTAATGGCTCGATACTTTTGCCAAATTTGTCGCAGAGTACTGACTTACGGTGAGCATCATCCTTGCGTATTTTATAAGAATGATGACAACGTGTATTCACTGCCAACAATAGGAAATTCAGATGAAGATAATGAAGAAGCCAAAGACAAATGTACGGAAAATTCGAATGAGAATTCTTTGTATTTCAGTCAGTCTTTGCAACAAAAGGAAAATAAAGAATCTGAGCTGATTAATTTATCGCTGTATCAACATAATGAAGAATTTAAGCCGCTTCCTCGAAAAGTAAACAAGTACAGGATTTCTGCAGAGTGCTCCGACAATGCACAAATAAGTGATCCTTGTGATATTTCTTATTTTAATCCTATTTCAGATGCTCAGGTGACGGAAGTGCAAGACAAAGACAGCGCATCTTTGACAGCTTATTCAGAAAACATTGAATCTGCTCATAGACCTGAAATCGTCCATCGTGAAGCTTATGAAGAGACGACAGTTTCAGCCGGATCAAGTGGATTTCAGATACAAAATCAAAGTGCATCAGGTGTATCAGACCTGCTCTATGCAAAAACTGATGAAGAATATAAAACGTCTCTTGAAAATACGATAAAAAAATTTTTATTGATTCTCTAGAATGTGTCGTCAAAACAGGTCATTCAGAAAGTAAAAGTATTTCTGGAAATGAAAATTTGATTTTGGGGAATGTCTCAGAGTGTGCCAATCATAAAAATATTTCACCTGAAATGCATTCTCAAGGTCACAATAATAAGAAGAAAAGGAGTACCGACTTGAAGGAACCTATCTCTACCAAGGAGGATGACAATGCTGTGGCTGGTCCTTCCGGATTCTGTTCTGGTAAGAAGAAATTTCCTAAGAACTCGTGTAAGAAAGATACTCCTTAAACGAATTATCGAACACGCACTAGCGAGAAGCACGATATATGCAAGAAGCAATTCTCTCAAAAATCAGGTCTCAACCTACATTACATAACCCACACGGGCAAAACGCCTTATGCATGTGATGTATGCGGAAAAAAATTTACTCAGAAAATAGATCGCGACAGACATCATCGAACCCATACCGGTGAGAGACCTTTCGTGTGCTACGTCTGCAATAAAGGTTTTGCTCTAAAGGGTCATCTTAAGATTCATGTTAGGACTCACACTGGCGAAAAGCCTTTTGTATGTGATGTTTGTAATAAAGCTTTCGCTCTAAATTATACTCTTAAAAGACATGCTCGTACCCACACTGGAGAAAAGCGTTTTGTATGTGATGTTTGTAATGAAGCTTTCTCTCGAAAGGATACTCTTAAAGCACATGCTCGTACCCATACTGGAGAAAAGCCTTAGAAGTGTCCATTTTGTGGAAAAGCTTTCACGACCAGCAGCTATTGTAATAGACATCAGAGGAGCGCGCATAAGTGAAATCAACTTGTAAACTATCAAAATAATTCTTTTAATCTTGTATGGAGCTATTTTACATTCTTAGACGAATTGAAATAATTTTAACATGCGAGGACGTACACGGGAGAAATACCTTATAAATGTCCAGATTGTGAAATGGCATTCGCGCACAGCAGCGATTGTTAAAAGCCTGACAGAAGAAAGCACGAGTGAAAGTAATCAACAAATTACAGAAATAATTATTTTACACTCTTTATCGAAATTTAAGGAATTTTAAGTGCAAGTTGTTATAATTTTATTTTTAAATTTACTGTATAAATTTTATTACTTTGACGAAGTATATTTCCTGATACAGAACCCATAAGCTTATTGTATTTTACTAATAATTGACAATGAAAATATTTTTCAGTTCAAATGCCTTTATATCTGAGTGTATGTATATGGCTTATATTTTTTTAAATCCTAATAAAAATTTTAACACATTTATATTAAAAATGCATTTTTATCCTCTCTTCAAATAAAATTATTTTGCTTTTGATTTTCGCTAAATATTAAATATTTCCAAATTTAATGGTATCTACCGTTTTATTTATAGTTTTTCAGAGAATGTCGAAAAACAATTTAATGCTAACTTAGTATTGGTTTTAAATAATGATACGTAAAACGATATTTTAACTGAAAAAATTACTTGTGTGCGGTAAATAATTGTAATAATCGATAAATTAATGTAAGCAACACTTTTTTTTAATTTGATGTTTTCTTAACGAATAATATTTGCTGCAATTGGAAAATATAGATAAAACAAAAATCTATTTTTAATATTAATGACGAATTTCGCAAGGAGTACCTTTCTTCATATCTTGAAAATCGTTCTCTACAAGAGATATTTAATGCGTTTTTGTAAAAAGTTAATAAAGGTTTTTATATTAGACCTAATATATCAATATCTCTGTGATATATTGTTTTTATTTCTAAGAAATTCTTGTAGTCATTTTCTATGAAATAAATAAATTCAATAGCAGTTTTTCCCAATGATTTGTGTAATCCTTTTTGGTACTTAAGATAAACATGTGAGTTGACACATGCAGGAATTGCCAAATTTGCAAATTTGTCTAATATACATTTTCAATGCGGGGAATTTGGAGGACCAACCGGTGTTTTTGAAATGTTTGGTAGCAATTTAATTAATTTTAAAACACACGTCATTTAGACAATAAATTTAAAATGAAAAAAATTGTTTTTAAACATACCAAAATTCGAAGAATAATCATTTCAATAATAAGTTTTAGACGCGTCATTGTATTTTCTATTTTTAACAAATTGAACAAACATGTTTAAACTTATTTTGCATTAATATGCTTCAATGTTGAAGTGAAAATCTGATTATTTTCATTTTTCTTAACTTTTAACTTGTATTTTTCTATTACTAATGTTCAAATTATTATGATTCGGCGGATTTTGCGTGTTGTGTTTTTTTTAATGTAAGGTATTCTTTTAAAAAAATTTTTGAAGATTTTTTTTTTGTAATTATAATTAAAGTTATGTTTCGAATCATGCGGCACCTAAAATTATTTAATTGTACATATTTATAATACTGCTGTCCTATCTCTTAATATAATTTCATCTAGTTTCAAAGACAATTGTTTTGTTTTGATGTGCCGGGGTATTTGATTTTTATTCATTTCCCCTCAAAGCTAACTAATTCTATATATTCGAATCATTTTCCTGGGAATGAATTCATTGGTCTTTATGTGTTCAACTTGAAAGTCTTTTAAGCATCGGTTGAATTTCAACCAGCTCATTAGTGATATAGCAACGTGTTAGTGATAAATTGAATCCAAGGAAACGAAATCTTCAAGTTTAAGCTAAAGATACATGATTCCTGTTATCAGACCAATGCATTTGTGAGCAATCTGGTTATTTAAAAAACTGATGAATGTTTAAAGCAACAATTATTTGTTGGAAATTTTTTGGTCGGCATATAAAAAATGTGTATTTACTTTTTAGATTATGATTTTGGCTGTAATTAATAATACATTGTAATTTGATAAAATTATAAAATTATTTTATTATTTAATTTTTGAACAGAGTCCGAGTAAATTTGAAATTGTCTTTTCAGAGGTTTTCTTTTCTGCGTCATTGTTAATTCAACTAAATTGCATTAAACCTTGGTGTTAATTTTATATATATGATGCATGAGGTTATGCATGAAATGTGTGCGTGCGTTTTTGATAAAGAAATATATTTGAATTTTTATAGTTTCTTCGATATACTGGCAGAATCATTTGACCTTAAAATTTATCTCCTTGAATTGATTAGATATTTTTTCAACATTCCTTCGAATCAAACTCTAGAAGGGAGTAAGGTTATCTTTAAATAAAATCTGATATAAAAATTGATTAGAATTAATTTGAAGTATTTCATATTTTTTCAGTTGAACTTACGATTGTTTATAAAGCACAGAATATATGTTTTTGAATAGGCAAAAATATTTTCCGGTTTTTTTTTTTTTTTTTAATATTTCAGAGATAAGCTTCTATTTTTTACGTCTTGTTATATAAAGAAATAGAAAAAAGGAAAAAGTCTTCTATTAAGACTTTTTTAATTAATTATTGAAATGGATTAAAAAGACAGATGCCAAACGAAGGAATTTCGATCAAGGATATTTCTTATCCAGTGTTTTCTAAACAAAATCTGTTTATTTAATATAATTTTTTTAACAATTACTTTTTGTACTTCTTTTGCAAATTAATGAAAATTTAAAAAGCTTCGCAGAAAATTACACAAATAGAAGGCTCGTTTTAAAACTTAGATATCGGATATTATATTAGAATCTGATAACAGTCTTAAAATTAAGGTAGATTCTCTAGCACGTTTTTAATGTAATATTCATTCATTAAATATAATTTAAATGTATCAAAAATTTTAATTTTTATAATTAATCAAAACATTGCGACTATGTTCTTATACTGCTGGAATCAATTGAAACCTTGATTTCTTTTTATTAATATTTACTGAATATTTTTGATTATACGAAAAATTAACAGCCTGATTTCTATGTCGGTCATGCGATGGAAAATTGATCTGCGGCAAGATTCACCCTTGAAATTTGCACAAAAACATTACTTATATTCTCCTCTCTGATCAGAAGAATCAGTACTAATTCAAAATTAATGAATAATCCTGATAATTTCAATTTAGATTCTATTCTATATTTTTGAACGAATGAAGATCGATCTAAGGAAAATGCTTGGATGATTGTGAAATGTTGCTTAAAGAGACCAAACGACAGTCTTTTAATATATATAAAATGCTTTTTATGAGTTCCTTAGTGTATAATACAACGAATATTTTTAAATAATTTTTTTTTTTCAAATTGCGATTTTAATTGCGCATTCTTTTTTCTCAGCAGACAATAAGGAACCAGTTAATGAAAATGATCAAAGTGTCAGGAGGACTAGCAGACAATCTGATGTAAGTATCAAAACACTGATTCCTCGACGCGCCCGAAGGCGCACGGATAAAAAAATTGAATAACCGGACTGCCACTACAGCAATTGGAATTGTGGTTGAGTTGTAAGGGTCATTACTGGCCACGATACAACACTTCCCTAAGGAAGTATGTCCCGTCATCCATGGGAGGTGCAGACCCATACCTTTTCGTTCACCCACAAAGGTGACGAGAACCTACCACCAGGTTTCTCATCCTCAATTCCGAGGTGCCCAACAGGTTGGGGGGGGGGATTGATGCAAATATCAGGAGTGCTAGTAGTTTTATCTAGTGTAAACTCTATGGTTCAAAGTAAGGATGAGAATAAGATTGCGATTATAATTAATTCTACTTACCTTACTTCTAGTTACATTACATAATGTAAATTTTGTAGTACTTTCCAAAATGCGTAACATAAAACAGAATTAACATGTTATTATTGTGGTAAACAATTCAGTGGAAAAATAGGTTTTGACAATCATTGTAGAATACAATTTGGTGGAAAGCCAGTTGTGTGTAGCGAATGTGCACTAAAGAGAAATGTTCTCAAAAATAAGTCTCTTCAAGCCTCACAGAATAGACATTGGCATGTAGCTCTTTCTTGTGCTATATACGACGAAAAGAATTTCCTCCAAAAGAAAATCTGGTCCATCATCATCGGTCATGAGAGGGGTATAAGCCTTTTCTGTGTGATGTGTGTAACAAGAATTATTGTCAACATTACAATCTTATGGTACATGTCAGGACCCACACAGAAGAAAGGCCTTGTAAAAGGCCAGTTTATGAAGATACTTTCACAAACAGCAGTAATTATATCTGGCATCATACGAGAAAACAACTACTTAAACCAACTTGAAACGAACATTAGTTCAAATTTGAATGGACCACTTCATTTATTGTAATGCTCGAATAACGACATCTGCACTTCTGTAAACATTTAAATATCACTTGAAAGATAACAAATGTGAAAAAACCATTCGGTTAAATATGAAAGGGCCCAGGAAAAAATATGTTTCCGTATTTTGTATCACTGATATTTTATTTATCCATAGTCATTCATTATTTATTCATTTTATTTATTGATATTTATTCATAGTTGTATTTCAAAACAACCGTTCATTCCACATCTGATTATTGAAATAGAGTTTAGAAGTAAATAATCATAATCTTATTTTTTTATCTACCAAAAAAAGCAAAGAACAGAAATCGTTTCCTTTAAAGGTTATGGGTAGCAGAAATAAATAACTCCAAAACAGATTTTCTTATAAAAATATTAATGAAATTATTTTTACAGAATCTCATTGAATTTTAAATATTTCATATTTTTTTTATTTTAGAGAAAAAAAAAATTTTAGAAAATTATTTTGAATAAAATGTGGTGAGAGGTGAAGCATTATTTTATATACGTGTGTCCTTCTCTTTTATAATCATATTTTTTCACCTTCTTTTATAATATCTTCTTTCATGCACAATTATTTTTAAATCTGGCAGGATTTTTGTTTGTTGAAACAAAAGATCAAAATACACTCAAATAAATTTGAATCAATTTCCAGAACTCAAGTTAAATAACTCCAATTTTCCATGTTTCTAAGCTACTCTGTGTTCTAGATCATAATCTTTATATTTTATAACTCATTTGGTATGCAGATTAAGATAAATCAAATGATTCCACAAACATTTACATAAAGCGAATGCAGATTTTAAATATTAAATATCGGATTTTTTGAATTTAAGATTTTTACTTTATTTAATTTTTATTTAAATTTAAAATTCATGGATCAATATTTGTGTCAACTTTGTAATAAAATAGTGATTTACGATGAGAATCATCCTTGCTTCTGTTATAAGAATCCTGTATTACCTATCATAGCCAGAACATTGTGTATTTCCAATCATAGGTAACACCAATGTGTATTACCTATCATAGCCAGAACAATCCGATAAAAAACACGGTGAAGGAAAACAGAAATCAACGAAAAATTCTAATAATGATTCCCGATATTTATGTCAAGCTACTCGATTAAATGAAAGGAACAAATCTGAGTTCTTGAATTTTCCGCTTTTTCAAAACAATGAAATTGTTTCATTTTTGCCTTCCTTGGTAATAAAAGGATGTAGGATATTTTCAGAGAAGACCTCCAACGATGCATAACAAATGAATCCTTATGACAATTCATATTTTAATTCCCTTTCAGAAATTCAAGTGACTGAAGTCCGAAGCCAAAAAAAGGATCTTTTACAGCTTTTCTAGAAACTGTTAAATATAATTGAAAATCTTAAAATGATTTTCACCATATTTATAAGAAAACACAGGTTGTCACCGGATCAAATGGTGTTGACGAGCAGACACAAAGAGAATTAGATGTATCCGATCTTATCCTACCTGGAGAAGACTTTAAAACGATCCTTGAAGAAAGGAAATGGAAATCTTTGGAAAACGATAAACATATTTTTTTTTTTTTTTTTGGATTTTGCAGAATCTACAGTTCGGGAATCTCGTTCAAATAATAAAATTTCTGGAACTGTGAATTTGATTGTGAATCCTAATCTTAAACTAGGAGGTACGGAACTAAGAAATGGCATGATCCATGTATCAGGGAATGTAATGGATGAAAATATTTCACTTCAAATGCTCTCTCAGATTCACAGAAAGAACGAGAAAATACTTACCAATGTGAAAGTACCATTCTCCTCCAAGTAAGATGACAGATAATGTTATGGCTGTATCTTCCGGAATACATCCTCGCAAGAAGAAATTCCATGCCATTATGTCCTTAGGAATTCAAGAGGAAAACTCATGACTATAGACCAAATACTATAGCCTATAGACTAGCCTTTCGCGTGCCACACATGCTGTAAACAATTCTCTCAGAAACTAGTTCGTGTCAGGCATTAGAGAATACACACTCAAGAGAGAGCAATTTGTGTGTGATATATGCAGAAAAGAATTTTCTCAGAAAATAAACCTCGACAAACATTATCAGAATCACAAGGGTGAAACGCTCTTTTCATGATACGTATGTAAAACGCTTTTGCTTATGACTCTACTCTTAAGATACTGTAACATTCCCCATTTCCCAGTACTGATAGGATATTTACAGCCAGCTGTGTCGTCGCTGTTAATTACTAAACTTCTCGAGATAGCCAGATGGTGGATTTTTCACTGGGTGGTTTCGTATCTCTTCATTAGCGACTGCAGTGAAAGACCACAAGGGGGAATTCCTCTTCCAAGAGATATTGATAGTACCTTCAAAGAGAAAGGGTTGTCCAAACATCTGGATTCTAAGTGTTTATCATTCTGAAAGGACTATGATAACTCCGTGTTCCAGAATAATCAGTTCTGAAAGTTGCATCACTAAACGGACTTTCCTACGACCGACTGGCGCCGCTGAGGGAGCATATTGATGAACCCCGATTGGCCGAAAGAGAGCTCAAATGATCAATGTAAATTAAAAGGCGGAGATTGTCGCCAAAATTTAGTGCGGTGATTTTTTTTAGGGAGAGGAGAAGAAACGAATTGGAGGCAGACTGTTGGACTACTCCCACGAGTTCGGAGTCCGTGAACTACCCCTGGAGTGGTCGTGTTGACTAACAACTTGTTGGTTCTCTGTGGTGTTGTTTCTCCGTATTGGTGGAGAACTGAGTTGCAAGATAAACCTTCGACTTCGACTGTTGTGTATCCTAGTACAGGTGTAAATAACTATTTATTGAACCAAGATTAGAACAAGTTGTTCTTTTGTATATATAGGGCTGTAAAATAAAGAATTGTCTGGAAATGCAGCTTCGTTATTTGATCAGTCTAGATCAAGACATTACAATACACATCTGAACTCACTTTGGGTAAAAACCTCATAAATGCTCACCTTATGAAAAGATTTTCACTGGCGGCAGCGTTTGTAATAGGCATCACATTAGAAAGCATGGATGAAATCAAGCAGGAAATTACGGAAATAACTCTTTTAATCTTGTATAGAATTGCTTTAGATTCTTTATAGAATTAAAACAATTATAATTCAAAATCGCTTCATTTTTTAAATTATTCTGTGAATTTCACTACTAGACGAAGTGATATCACAATATAAATATCACAATATAAAATATTTTTAAATCACAATTGACGATGAATACGTATTTTTAGTTGAAACGGTTTTATACCTAATGTTAAAGGTTTTTAACTTTATTTCTACATTTCATAGGCTTTATCCTAGTGCATATTGTAATAGTTAATACCAACAATATCTGTTCATTTTTCTTTCAAAAAGGGGATTTCTTCTTCTGCCTTTAATTTAAAATTATATATTTTCAAATACAATGATAGTCACTTCCCCCCCCCTGTTTTTTAGGACATTTGAATACCAAATAAGTGTTGTCAATAGTACAGAATATAACGGTTTAAAAGAACACATTTACTTGAAGATTAATAACTCTAATAATCGACTGCAATTTGGTGTTTGCAATAGTTTTTTTTTTAACTTGATATTTAATTAATAATACTATTTGTATTTTTTACAATTAAAAAATTTATAAAAAATGTCAAATCTATTTTTAATATTAATGGTGATTTTGACATAGAATTCATTTCTTTATTTATAAAAAATGAGGTTTACAAAAGGTAGTTAATGTAGTTATTAAATGCAACAATAAATATTTTCATACTTAGTAACAGAGTCTAATGTCTGTGATATTTTCCCCCTTTTAGACATTCTTTGTGGTCATTTCAAATGAAAAAAATAGATTCATTATATTGATGAACAATTTTTTTTTCATTAATTTGAGCAATCTTTGCTAATAATAGAGTTTAATCTGTGTGTGTTGTTTCCTGGGGTTTACAGTGCTAGACTGTGGAGCTAGAACTTTGAAATTAGCGAATGTACTTTTTAAATATTGAGAAGTTTCATCTCGGAACAGGTTTTTTTTAAAACCTTAGTTTGAATTTTTATTAAAAATTAATTGAAATTTTGCGTCTAATTTCCAAAAGTCAAAAATAATTTTTACACCACGACAATTTTAAGCATCATCCTTTGAACTATACAGTTTTTAAATATATAATTCTTTTTATTTTTAACAAATTAAAAAAAATAAATACTTTCAATATTATTTTAGAGAGATGTCTTCCATTGTTGCGTTAAACTCAGATTGTTTTTATTGTCTTTATTAACAGTTCATTTTGACATTTTCTGCATCGTTTGTGGCCTGGATATCAAGATGATCCGACTTATTTTTCATATTGACTGATTTCAGTGTAAAATAATATTACAATTTTGAAAGTTATTTTTTTTTAATTTACAATTAGAGTTTTCTTCCAAATCATGCAAAAGTGAAAATTCTTTAAATGCATTAATTTTTAATACCACCGTTCTTTCTTGTGATGTATTTGGATGTATAAACACACAGTTAAATAAGCAGAACAGTGTAAAAATAAAGCATATTATGGGTCTAAAAATTTGAAGATTAAAAATATTCTACTGAGAAAGCCACTGAAACCACATTAGACAAAATATTTAATTAAATTTCTTTAGTATTAATACAGATGAACGATCTGATCGTCAAAGAATGTTAGTAGTACTTATTATTGTTAAGTTTACTGACTAAAGAATCATTGTTTGGCATACTGCTTCATTCATATGGTGTAATCTCTTACCAGACTATAAAATATTTAGGTAAAATTTAAAAATAGAAAAATAAGAGGAAAAGGAAACAAAACTTCTTTAAATGCTGATTCACAAATAGTGAACAATAGTATATTGTGTTAGACACATGTAAAAGAACGAACAATTATGAACATTTTTAAAAATCAGGATGGCATTTTTCATCCACTAAGTCTTGCATGTTAAGAGGCAACGAGAAGAAAAAGTGACGACAACGAACATTAAAATCAAGGCATTCAATCAAAATATGTGAACACTAAAATCAATAGGACAAGTGGATCATATTGATGACTTTTCACTGAAATGGAGATTATGGTGTGTCCTGTTTGGAGGCGTCTCAATTTAACATCAACTTCTAGTGCAAGGACAATGGTATATAAACTAGTTGTGGGTTTAAGTGAATGAATGTATTTCATTCTGCATCCTCAGATCATAGTATTTTTGCCAATTACATTAAC
Organism: Argiope bruennichi; assembly: GCF_947563725.1. Taxonomy (NCBI): domain Eukaryota; kingdom Metazoa; phylum Arthropoda; class Arachnida; order Araneae; family Araneidae; genus Argiope; species Argiope bruennichi. The sequence goes on from NC_079156.1 coordinate 126,961,465, forward strand.
GGTAACTAAAAGGTCCCTCTCACAAAGCTGTGTAGAAGTCCTGGAAACAGAAAGCATGTTTCGTGTTTATAAAAAGAATATGCATATCATAGCATGAAATATCCACTTGACATTGAATCCAGAGAAATATGACAATGGAGCCTCTATTTTGTAGAATTCGATTGAAATAATCAAAATTGATGAAGTGTGAAGGCAACAGTGATACGAAGAATAGGCATATAAAAACAATAATTCTTTTTTCATGCCGTTCACATTCCAGTTGCGTGAATGGTGCATCTTACTAGAATTTGAATTTATTGGAGCTTTGTATTAGTAGCAATTTATAATATTCCAATGGATTCTATTACATCAAGAATTAAATAAAAAATTACAAATTTGAAATTTGAAAAAAAAAATTAGATTGTCTTTTCTTAAAACTGGATAACTCTCAAGATAATATTTCTTTTTCACAAGTTTTGAGAATCAACTTAAAAATCTTATATAATCTTATCTCCCTGAAACGTTTTTTCCAGTTCTGTAATGGAAACTAAAAGCAATATTTGCTTATACGACTCAAACAATCTATATATGTAGAATATGTTCATAACAGAGGCTAACCAAAACATATATATTTTGTTCTTGAGCTTTACAACAAAAATTGATTAAAATTATTAATTAGGTTTGAAGGCTCTACATTTTCTTGACGGATGTAATAAATAATAAAATAAGTGGATTGAGAAGGGTTTAGTTAAACGCACTTTTACTCTAAAATAAAATTAAAAAAACCCGCTTAACTTTCTGTACGTCTGGAGAGAGTTGGTTAATAATTAAAATAATTGTACAGATCAAAGATTTAAAAATTAAAGCAGCTAATTTCATTTTCTCCACTTCAAAACAATAAAAGTAAATCTCACGGAAAAAAATCCCACAAAAACTTTGATTAAACAAATTAACTCAAAACAGAAACTATTCCTCATCTTAATGCCAATTTCGCTTTTATAAGACTAAAACTTTATTTCCATTTGTACACTTGTTAATTTGTAATCAGAAAAAGAGAAAAAATATGCTTGGCAATTCTGATTCCCACATATTTTATTTAATAGTAAATCCAGAAAAATACAATTTCTTTCTGCAGAATTTTTAGATTTATGTGTTATTAGCCGAGCTCCGCATCCAATTGGTCCGCTGTAATTAATAGTGAAAAAAAAATTTCAATTTTTGCAGCTTTGTCTAGATGACTTTATCAGCCAATTATTTTATTAATCAAAAATTTTGTTTTACATGTAATTCAGATTACCATATTAGAAAAGGTACACCCTTTTGTTCATTGCTTCATGTTACATTCCAGGGTTTCTGTCTAATTTTTATACATCCAATTATATCACATGAGAGCATGAATTAAAAAACTGTAATTGTAAAACTTTAATTGTAAAAAAATTCGATCAATCACTACTCTATTTGAAGTTATACCATAATTTGAAAAAAAATATATTTCATTAAATTCTTACTTTATGATAAAAACTATTAAAATAATACATTAAAATAAGTTGGCATATTTTTTCTTGATCATTAATAAAAAGAAGAAAAAATTATAATAAAATGTTATTAGCCAAAATGAAAAAGATTTGCATTTCAATTCTCGAATGAAATACACTCATGTGCAAAATTAAGGTCACAAACATAAAATCTGCGAAAATGAAAAACTATTCACTGTGTTGCCACGAAATCTGGCACAGAGGTACACTACAATGGAAGAAAGAACATAGACACATAACAACATGGAAAAGATTTTTATTGGGAATAAAGAAACAGGGTATATCAAAAAGTGTTATATTATGAATCAGAGATTAAGCATTTATCTCAGAAAAAGCCTGTTCTTATATGGAATGTGACCACCATGCACTGCTATAGAGGCTTCACAACGAGGTTTCATACTTTTTATGAGGATGTCAATATATGCTTGGTGCAACAAATTCCATTCTTCCAAAAGCGCGGCTTTTCACTCTTGGAGGGTATTAGAAGGGGGGTTACGCTGTGGCAATGGCTCTTCCGAGACCATCCCAAACATGTTCAAAAGGATTGTGATCCGGAGTCCTTTGAGGGCCAGTCCATACGTCGAATATCCTCTTCCTTCAGAAAATCATCAACGATCTGGTCTGTGTGTGGAAGCGCGTTTTCATCCATAAACATGAAGTCTGGGCCAAAAGTACCCCGGAAAACCTCACATAGGTTTCAAGGATCTCATCCTTATAGCGATGTGCATTGTCAGTACCCGCATCGAAGATGTGCAGTGGTGTACGAGTGCTCGACATTATGCCACCCCAGATAAGGATTCCTCTGCCACCAAATTTGTCGATTTCTTTTACGTAGGAGGGATGATAGTGAGTTCCTCACTCTCTCCAGGTGACGATTCGACGAGTGTCACTCTGTGAGTTAAATCTCGACTCATTACTAAAAAGAACACGACCCCATTCTTGCTGTATCCAAGACTGATATGTTAGGCACGACAACAGCCGGGCTTTTCTGTTGGATGCAGTCAAAGGGACCCACTCAACTGGTCGCCGAGCATAAAGGGCCCTTTCTGCTAGACGTCTGTATACTTTTTGTCTGGGAGTTCTTATTCCAGACGCAGCATCAAGGTCACGAGCAAGTTGAGGAGCCGTTGTCAGCCTATGCCGTCGGGCGCTTAATGCCAAATAGCGATCATGCGTCGTTGCTCTGTGACGGCCTCCCTGGTTACAGTACCACTTGTTTTGAATTTATTCCACAACCTGGATACCACTTTCGGTGCCACCTGTAACCATCGAGCCACCTCCTCTTGAGACTGCCCAGCTTCAAGCATGCCAACGGTTCTGCATCTCAAGGAATCGTCTAAACAATTATGAGAACTCATTCTCACTGGAAACAGCTTACATTTTTTGTTTTTATGTAAGATTCACAAAATGTCAGGCAAAAATCCCAGATGCCTAAACGGTCTAATTTCAGTAGTTCCTCAAAAACTAATGCTAATAACCTTTTTTCCCTCAACAAAGGTTAATATCGTGTTACCGGCCCTTCACAATATATAAAATATATTTTGTTTAAATTTTACTGGTAGCCATTTAGAATTACTTTGAAAAATATTTTTGTGATCTTAATTTTGGACATGAGTGTATATTGCTGTAAAATATGCTTAAAATATTTATTTAAGAATTTATTAAAATTTTAAAAAAACGAAAAAATCTGTTGACATTGAAAAGACAATGCATTGACTTTTGTGATATTGAAAAGATCATTTTTGTGCAGTAATATTGTTAGGAATTTCTAAAAGCGAATATTGCTAATATTGTTGCTTATTTTTTCTTTGCCCCAAATTCTAATATATATTTTAAGCACACCACCCTGATGAAACATTCTCATCTTTCAAATTAAATATTTTCCAATATATTCCCTTTTAAGAAACGCCCTCAAAGTTTTTGAGGGCGTTTCTTAAAAGGGTTCCTGTTTTTCCTCTGTGTGTGTGAAAAACACACACACAGAGAGAGAGAGAGACATTGCACTTGTATGTGTAATATGAAAATATTTATTAAAACTTTCAATAGACACATTAAATTCATCCTATAAAACTATGATTTCCTTATAATAAGAACAGATTCCTTTGAGAAATTCGCCATTATATTAGAAACAAATTCTTAATTCCCATTGAAGTTTTCCCTTTGGAATACAAATATTATTTATTATTAAACATCAAATTAATATATATATATATATATATATATATATATATATATATATATATATATATATATATATATATATATATATATATATATACGAGGTATATCTACAAAGTAAGTTCCGTTTCTATTTCTATCAGCGGCAGAGCTGCGATCGCAGTTCCGAGCATGCGCGGCAGTTATTCTGACTCAAGGAGAAGAAATATACGCCATTTTCGGATCGCTGTTGCCGACGTGTTCTTTGTAGTGCTTCTTTATAATATCTACCTTAATTGAAAATGCCACCGCTTGTGAAATCAGATCTGTGATTCGTTTTCTAAATGCAAAGAAAGTTAAGCCAAGTGAAATTTATCGGCAAATCTGCGAGGTTTACGGAAAAATGATATGAGTGATTCAATGGTTAGAAGATGGGTCAGGCAGTTCAATGACAGGATCAAGTGCAGGATGAAAAACGAAGTGGACGCCCGTCCTTGGTAACTGTTGAACTGGTTCACGCAAGTGAAGAGAAGCTTCAGCAAAACTGTAAGTTTACAATTAGTGCTTTTGCTATGGAATTTCCGCAAATCTCACGATCATTAATTCATGAAATTGTTACTGAAAAACGGAAATTTCGAAAACTTTGTTCACGTTGGGTATCCAGAATTCTAACTGAAAAACACAAAGAACAACAGATGGGCAGTGCACTTCAGTTTTTGACACTCTACAATGAAGATGGCGAGGATTTTCTTTCTCGGATAGTCACGGGGGATGAAACTTGGGTATCTTACGACACCTCTGAAAATAAACGGGAATCAATGGAATGGAGGCACATTTCCTCTCCAGCGAAAATTAAGCCTAAGCAAATCTTGACACCTAGAAAAGTCATGTACACCATTTTTTGGGACAGAAAAGGCATTTTACTGATTGATTTCTTACCACGAGGCCAATCAATCAATGCACATGTTTACTGCGAGACCATTAAGAAATTGCGCCACGCAATACAGAACAAGCGCCTAGGATTAATGTCAAAAGGTATTGTTTCTTTCCACGATAATGCCCGACCTCACACTCCGAACGTGACAAAACAACTCCTACAGAAATTTGACTGGGACGTGTTTGATCATCCGTACACGTCCCAGTACATTCCATACATCCGTATCCGTAGAGCCCGGACCTCGCTCCTAGCGACTTTCATCTCTTCCTACACCTAAAATCTTTCCTTGGTGGTCAACAGTTTAATGATGAGGACGAGCTGAAAGTACATGTTACCACATGGTTGAAAACACAGGCGGCAACCCTCTGTGAAGAAGGAATAGAAAACCTTGTGCCACAGTATGAAAAGTGCCTACAAAATTTTGGAAGCTATTTAGAAAAGTAATTTAACAGATGTAGATTTTTGTACAATAAATTTGTTTCGGTATCTGTACACGTTTTTTTATATAACCAAACGCAACTTGCTTTGTGGATATACCTCGTATATTGCCTAGAAGAACAGTAACAAGTATCATAATGTATGATATATTTGTTTTAAAGACATTCAATTTTCGTCAATCCGTCATCAAGTAACATGTAAACACATTGTAATTTTGATATGAGAAGAATATACTTCGACAAAATTTTAAAATTCTTGCAGTCATTTTAAAATTAAAATTTATTCAAATCGATAATAAAATTGAAGTAGTTTCATACTAGAGTAAATGAGCCATTTCTGTAATTTCCTGGTTGATTTCACTTATGATTTCTCCTGTGATGCCTTTTGTAATCGCTACTCTCCGTTAAATTCTATTAACATGCCTGGCATTTATAACGTTTTTCTCCAATGTTAGTGCGGAAATGTCTTGTGAGATTATTACTTTGAACAAAGTTTTTTTCACAGACATAACACGTAAAGGGTTTTTCGCAATTGTAAATTCTGTAATGTCTCTTTAAAACTAATTTTTGAGTAAATAAGGCTTTACATATTTTGAACTGGAATAGTTATTCACCAATGTGTTTTCGAGAGTGATTTTCAAGCCAACTTTCCCATTTAGACTCTTTAGAACAAATATCGCAAACAAATCTTTTATTATACGGGCGTATTCCTGAATGTCTTGCTATCGCAGTGTCATCTTTCATAGAACAGATAGGTTCTTTCTAGTTGGTAGCTCTATCGTCGCTGTTACTGGAATCTTCAGAAGTCTCCTCAGATGAAATATGCTCGTCTTTTCGATCGTTCCATTTTTCAATTCTTTATTTCCGAGTGAATAATCAGAATTCACGAATGAATTCTTTGCTCCGGAAAAATATTTGCCTTTTAGAACCTAATAATAATAAATAATTTTGTTTTTAATAAAATTTTTCAGAATCCATAAACAAATCTTTATCATTGTTAAAGGATTGTGATTTACATTCTTCAAGAAACATTTCACATTCTTTATTACCTCAAATTTTTCATCCACATTTATTTTGCTCATAGACTGATCCAGTGTCAACTGATGTCATCTTATCAGCACCACGAATGTGTTCTTCATTTCTACAGCAGGAAAAAAATATCTTTGATATGAAAAATATAATATGAAAAAAAAAATGATGAGATATGAAAAAATATCTTTAGCTGATATAAAAAATGAATGAAAAAATATCTTTATCTAATATGAAAAAAATATCTTTTGATGTGAAGCTCTGAAGAATTTAGTTCCTTGCAGCAGTTTACTGCTTCAGGCGTTTTTTGTTGATTTTATACCATTTGTGACCTTTCTTATAGTTAAAATGACTCAATCGATTAATAAATTATGCTTTGATTCTTTTCATAAGCAACGCTCTGGAACATTTTCTCCTGAATTCAAACACCGTTCTTGGATTCTAATGTAATATCCTGCATATAAAATCGCTAATTAGCCTTCACTTGAGTAATATAAAATGGAGTCTTGATTTATCTTAGTTATTAAATCGAATGAGTTGGAAAAAAAATATCTTCTTAAAATCATAATTCTAGAACGCATTTAGATTAGAAGGCATCGACATGATCTATTGATCATTTTTTCTAAAAATTCTTAATTCTACTATTAATCAGAATATGTCCCTTGGTGTATATGTAGATGGTTAATCCGTATTTTCTTTAGCTATATTTTAATAGATAAATACATACTTTGAAATTAAATATGATTTTGTTAATGAGATAAGGAATTTGCTATGTTGTTTTCATTTTTTTACTGCTAATTTATCTATTTTTCTTGTGTTTCATTACAATATAGAAGAAAAACATATAATCATATTAAAAGCACTTTTTTTTCAAACGATTAAAACCAAAATTTGACGCATAGTTCTAAGTTTGATCACAAAAACATGTGCCAAATTTCATTTATCTAAATGGTTGTGTTTTTGATTAATCGTTTTTATAGGCAGACTATCAAATGACTAACTGAATGATTTATTTCCAAATCTGCAAGTTAGATGCTAAAACAGTGTACTAAATTTTATTCATCTAGCTTTCGCCCTCCAAAAGGCAGACAGGCAAAATATGTCACATTTTACAGAATGAAATTTTTTTTGCAGACCACGTATCTTATTCCTTTCTTCTAATTTAAAGCATTTTTTGAGTTGTCGTTTTCAAAAAAGGTGAGCCAGACGGTCGTAATTTAAATCTTTTTTTTTTGTTTCTGAAAGGTTTGAAATATGAAAATCCTTCAAAATCTCGAGATAGAATTATTGACAGTTAAAATATTTTCTCTTTCCTTATTTCGTATGTCACAGAGCAAAAAGGAATAACATCTAATAACAGTATGAATTCGAGAGTGATTTCCTTTTCACGAGTTTAATGTAAGATCATCATTCGGAGCCAGACAGTGCTTCTTCCAAGGAGCCCAACAAGGAAAGGAAGTATTTTGGGAAGTATTGGGGATCTTTTGGCTTAGAGACGGAGGAAAAACTAAAAGGGGCAACCAAAAAGTAGTTTAATTTAGCTGGATTAAGGCACCGCTTTAAAGCAATAGGCGGTTTTAGGACGGTTCTTGTAATTTTGTACCAAGGTCAGATGACGAGACCGACACCTGAGCTGTCACGTCCTCTCTCCAAACTTCCACAACACACCAGCGGAAGGCCGTTTGCCTCCAGCGGATTTAACGAGCACCAGATCCGCTTACACGATGGTTCTTTGCTGAAATAGGATCTGGAAACCTGAAACCCTTTGGTTCTGAAGCCGTGACCTTACCACCAAGTCACGCTTCCCGGAGACTAAAAAGAAAAACTGGATCCTAGTGTATCTCTAGCATCCTTATGCATGGGCAGATTTAGTTTTAGTGAGTCGCAATGTAAAATAATGTAATATAAAACCTGGAAGTAATAATAGATCAATCCAAATATAATTTTTAAGCATATTATTTTTATAAATAATAAAAATTGATTAATAACTTGTATAATTTTTATCTAGTTTTTTCTTTTAATCATGAGCTAAATTTTACTTCAGATAATATAGAACAGTGATTCAATTTAAAATATCATCAAATAACGAGTATTGTTTGACAATGGGGTTTAGAAACCATCCGCTCTTTTGCGCATGCCTTAGGACGGGTTTAATTCGACATTATATATATATATATATATATATATATATATATATTCTTTTCTAAATTGCATGGACAGATTCAGCGAACTCTAAACCATCACATGAGACGGAGATTCCATAATGTAATCGTTACTGCATTGAATAATAAGAGAATAAAGCTAAAATAATATTAATAATTTGAAACTAAATAATCAGTTATTACGTTACCAATATATTAGAAATTTGGTTACCACTGATGTCATTTCATTTCCGTCCGTTGATTCTATTTAATTAGAGGAACCCCTCATTGACAGAAAGAGAGAGTAGAAAATATGTCATGCAAATATGTAGAATATGTAAATGAAAATATGTGCATCCAAATTACGCATACCAATTATAGTAGGAACGTCTTAACGAAATCTGAGAAAAAAACTCATTAGATTTAAAATTATAAATATTAGCATTAATTTTTTTTTTCTAGCTTTCCAAGATCCTAGATTTACGACATTCTCTGGACTTTTTCTAGTGTTACATTTAGATTCGACAAAAGAAAAAACTCAAGAATCAATGAAACAAACAAGAATTCATTAAAAAACAAAAAGGATTAAAACGAAAGCAGATTTACAAAGAATAAATTGAAAAAAGAAATGGACGATGTCCAGCAAGGAACCGCAGCAATTTCCTAAAATTGCATTAAATAGAACGTATAACAGTCTCTTATAGGCCATACAGGATTACTATCTAATTATCCATGTCATCATCTTACAGTAAATATATAACAAAAAAAATCTTTCTAAAATTCTCTCTAACACTGAATGGGGTTGTATCCTCCCTAAACAATCGTTTATGCGAAAACCTGACAGAATCGGCATCGCGAAGACTGAAAAATGAAATATGCAAACCGTCCTAATTTCTATCATTCCATTTTCATATGGTTTGATATTTGTGGGTTGATTACGAGATTCTTCGAGTGTGTGGCACTTTAAGTTTGCGACGAATTATAACATGATTTTCACTTGGATGGAGTAAAACTGGTGTAAACTGTTCATTACTGCTTGCTAGGGTGTCTATATTTGAAAAAAAATTAGGGCGATAGTGAGACAAAAATTACCTCTGACACCGAGTTATCAATAATTATTCAAGTTAAATATTTATCGAAACGTAATCAATTATGTTATCATTTAAAGAAAACAATAGAATTCGGATACTACATGCAATGCATGCAAATTCTTTCTCCAATGACATTTTTAATTTATATAAGAAGAGGACTAATTTAAGTTTATCCAAATAAGGTTTCTATGAAAGAGAATTTCTATTTTATGTAAATAACTAAATTACAGAAACGCTTTATAATAATCAGGAAATAGCGTGATATACATATCATCACAGGTCCTTGTTATGGTAAAATACTGTCTGTTTTTTTAATACCTCAAAATCACATCTGGGGATGTTATTACAATTTATCTGTAATCCTGCTTGGCATACATTTCAGCCATGGATCTCTTAAAATAATTCATATGAATAATGAAAAATTTAGATACAATGAGAGCACAAGTGGGAAAAATGTGAATATGCATATTTCTTATACACACATGTTTTTTTGTTATTAGTAGAAAGAACGAGAAAGATATGAGACAAACATATTAACCTCTCAAGTAGAAATTTTTGGTTTACTTAGACTCAAACAAAACAAAAAGTATAAAAAAAGCGATTGCATCCTATTGTACTTCTTGAAATTTGATACGCAGGCTTGATGCTTATCCTAGTGAATCGTAATGTGAAACAATGGAGTAAGAAACCTGCAAGTCGCGTTAGCACAGTCTAAATGTAATTTGCAAGAATTTAACACAATTAAATGAAAATTAAAGAAACAGTCATACCAAAGCCATATATAGAATGAAATGGTTATTGTAATACGGTTGCATATTTATGTAAAAGAAATTATTGGAACATTATTAAATTTTGTTTTTATCTTAACTCTTTGTTAGTTGCAGTTTATATTCACACGCGGAAGTATGTTATTACATCAAGTATTAAATGAGGAAATATTAATTGTTTCAATTCAAAAAAAAAATCTTTTAAGTTGTCATTTCTCAAAATTGGTAATCTCTTCATTTTAAATACATTTTAAGTATAAAGTTAAAGACTTCGTATTTCCTTACACTTTTAATCCTCTTTTACTAATATTTAGATTGGTCATGAAATATATTTGCATATATGAGTCAAAGAACTCATAAATGTAGATTATATTTATAAGAGCAGCAAGTCAAAAATTGTATTTCATTCAAAATTGATTACTATTTATTAAATAGGGTAAAGTGCCTTAAGTTTTCATGTATGTTAGAAAAAATGAAAATAAATGTACAAGCAGATAAATGTAAAATATATATATTTTTAAAAATCCAGAATTATAAACCATAACTGATACATGTCAGGCCCAGAGCTCAGATTCATTTCTAATCCAAATTTAAGCAGTATTAATTAGTTTTAAAATCTCATTCATTTATTTCATTTTCCTTTAAAATATATTCTTTCATAGAAAAATATTTGAACCTGGCAGGAGTTTTGATTGTTGAGATGAATGATCAAAATATACTCATGGTAATAAATTCGAATCAATTGTGGAACTCATATTAAACAAAATCATTGCATATGTTTCCATGCTACATCTGCGATAGTAGTAGGCGTTCTAGGCCATAATCTTTTTTTTTGTTTTAAATCAATTGATATGCAGATTAAGATAAAAGAAATGACATCACAAATACTACATAAAGCGAAGCAAATAACTTTATATATAAGTGTTTATTGTTTTTGATTTTTTTTATGTCTTTCCTTGCTTTTATTCCTAGTTAATTAAATTCTAAATAGTTTAAACCAAAAACACAGGTTTCCTTCTAATAGCAAAATCATGATTCCCTGTTCCGGCATCAATTCCTAAATTAAATCTTTCCGAATGTAATGATATTCCTGTTTAATATTCTAGTTTTTCCGAGTATTTAAGCAAGCTTTTAAATGCCAACCAAGTACCAGATTTAAATAATGGGAAGTATTACGATATTTCAACTGAACAAAAATACTTAAGTTCAATTAATAATTGTAATAATCAACAGCAATATATGGATTCTGAATTGGCGTAAGCAATTTTTTTTTACATGATGTTTAATTAAAACAATGAATTTGTGTCTGTCAAAATGTAAAATTTAGATAAAATTTAAATTCTTTTTTTGATATTATTAAAATATTTTCAAAAAATGTATTTTTTATATATTAAAAATCCTGTTCTGTAAGAGATATTTAATGCATTTTTGTAAATAGTTTAATAAATATTTTTACGTTGGATATCAAATTTAATGTGTCTGCGTTTATTTATTATTTTTTTTTCCTTTTTAAGAAAATCCTTATGGTCATTCTCCGTAAAAGAAAGAAATTCGATAAATTCATGCATATATTTTTTCAATCATTTAGAAATCTGTTTTAATAATAGATAAAGGTGCCAGTACTTGGGCAGGAATCGATGGAACTGCGGATTTCGGCCGTTTTACTTTTAATAGATAGACTACAAACTCACTCTTATTGTAAAACTGAGAGTGTTCTTGAAAAGTAATGCATTCATCTATTATACATTCAGACATTAGGTCGATTGACAGACAGTTAACAAGTTAAAGGATTTGTACAAAAATTGTATCTTTCCATCTCTCTGTCTCTCTCTCTCTCTCTCTCTCTCTCTATATATATATATATATATATATATATATATATATATATATATATATATATATATATATATATATATATATATATATACACTCATGCCCCAAATCATGGTCAAAAAATATTCTTCAAAGTAATTCTAAATGTTTACCAGTAAAATTTAAACAAATTATATTTTATATATTGTGAAGGACCGGTAACACGATATTAACTTTGTTGAGCGAAAAAATGTTACTTAGCATTATTGTTTAAGGAACTACTGAAAATAAACCGCTTAGGCATCTGAGAGTTTTGCCTGAAATTTTGTGAATATTAATTACATTAAAACAAAAAATGTAAGCTGTTTCCAGTGAGAATGAGTTTTCATAATCGTTTAGACGTTTCCTTGAGATGGAGAGCCGTTGGCATGCTTGAAGCTGGGCAGTCTCAAGCGGAGGTGGCTTGATGGTTACAAGTGGCACCGAAAGTGGTATCCAGGTTGTGGAATCAATTCCAAACAAGTGGTACTGTAACCAGGGAGGCCGTCACAGAGCAACGACGCATGATCGCTATTTGGCATTTCGCGCCCGACGGCATAGGCTGACAACGGCTCCTCAACTTGCTCGTGACCTTGATGCTGCGTCTGGATTAAGAACTCCCAGACAAAAAGTATACAGACGTCTAGCAGAGAGGGCCCTTTATGCCCGGGGACCAGTTGAGTGGGTCCCTTTGACTGCATCCAACAGAAAAGCCCGGCTGTTGTCGTGCCTAACATGTCAGTCTTGGATACAGCAAGAATGGGGTCGTGTTCTTTTCAGTGATGAGTCGAGATTGACCACACAAAGTGACACTCGTCGAATCTTCATCTGGTGAGAACGAGGAGCTCGCTATTATCTTTCCTACGTAAGAGAAATCGACATATTTGGTGGCAGCGGAATCCTTGTCTGGGGTGGCATAATGTTGGGCAGCCTTACACCACTGCATGTCTTCGATGCGGGTACGTCAATGCACATCTCTATAGGGATAAGATATTTAAAGCCTATGTGAGGTTGTTCCTTGATGCCTTTGGCCCAGACTTCATGTTTTTGTACGATAAACATGAAGAGTTCCCACAGAGTCAGATCGTTGATGATTTTCTTGAGGAAGAAGATATTCGACGTTGGACTGGCACTGGAGGTCTCCGCATCTCCATCATATTGAACATGTTTGGGATGGTCTCAGAAGAGCCATTGCATAGTGTAACCCTCCTCCTAATACCCTAAAAGAGTTAAATGCCACGCTTTTGGAAGAATGGGCTTTGTTGCCCCAAGCATTTATTTACACCGCCTTAAACAGTATGAAAGTTCGTTGTGTGGTTCTCACTCCATATTAGACAGGCTTTCCTCGAGATAAATGCTTTATCTCTGATTCACAATGCAACACTTTTTGATATACACTGTTTCTTTATTCCCAATTAAAATCTTTTCCATGTTGTTATGTGTCTATGTTCTTTCTTCCATTGTAGTGTACCTCTGTGCCAAATTTCGTGTCAACACAGTGAATAGTTTTTCATTTTTCGCATATTTTATGTTTGTGACCTTCATTTTGGACATGAGTGTATATACACATACAAATTTTTATGGAAAACTGAAGAATTTACAATTTTATGATAATACGTTATTATAAGTGTGATTTATTGAAGAATTGTATAAATGGAGTAAATTATTGCTGTCACTGCCATCTGCCTCATTGGAAAACGGTAAAATAATTTCTGTTTGCCATTATGACCAGTTTGTGTAACCAGTGCTCTTCCTCCAGAAACGTGCTTTCGACTGTGCTTTACATTATGATTTCTCCTCTACGTCAATTTATTTTTTAATTCCTTGCAATGATTAATTTTTCAAGATTGAAGAAACTAAACATTTTCCAGCGTCATATTTACCTGCATTCTTTCAAATACCGAATTTATTTAATTTATAAAATCAAAAATAAAAATGCAGCTCAAAGGACAAAATCTGAATACACTTGAATATTTTTGATTAAACATATAACATCGCAATTTAAACATTAAATCTGTTTTGAAAGGACTTCGCAAAAATGCAATCTGGACAGGCACTTAAGCAGAGTTTTAATGATCATTAAAATGTATGCTTGTGAAAACTGTGAAATAAAAAAATTCCAATCAATCATTCATGATAAGATTAATAAAATAAAAAAAAGTCTGAATTTTATTTTACTGATATTATAGTTTACATCCGAAAACAACCGTTTATACATAATCTGATTACTGAAACATAAGTTAGAAGCAAATAACAGAAAGTATACATTGGATTATATTTAGATGTACTGAAAACAAAAAGAAACCACATCTTTTTTAACGATAAGAAAAGCCTTATAAATGCCCACTTCGTGAAAAGTCTTTCATAAACAGCAGTGACTGCAAAAAGGATCACAAAAGAAAGCACAAGTGAAATTAATTTGCAAAATACAGAAGTATTTATATTTCTCTATCATAAAAGTACTTTAAATTCTTTATTGAGTTGAAAAATTTATCATTTTTACAATTTTATTTTTAAATTTTAAATGTGAATTCTATACATAGAATACATTTATTAGAATTAAATACATTTATAGATTTTAAATATATAAGCTATTGCTTTGAATTTGCAATTGACGATGAAAACATGTTTTTCTTAAATGACTTTATATTTAAGTATTTATTCTTCTTTGTTATTATTCCTAGTCTTTTTTAAATCTTCGTGAATTTAAACCAAAAATTCAGGTTTCGATTCCCTTTCAGTAAAACAATAATTATTACTAGTTTTGGTTTTAATTCATGTATTAAATATTTTTAAAAACTATCATATTCATCGCTTCATCGCACGTTTTCTAGAATATTTTGAAAATTTAAATTACAATTTAGTGCCGATTTTTCCAGATTCGGACAATTTAGCCGAACTTCTAATTGGATGTAAGTAATAATCTTTATAACTTGATCTTTAATAAATGAATTATATTTTTTCCAATTGGAAAAATTAGATAAAACGTAACATTTATTTTTAATATTAATGACGAATTTCGAAATGAGGATCTTTCTTCATATCTTGAAGATCGTGTTCCACAAGAAAAATTCAACGCATTTTTGTAAACAGTTAAATAACTTTTTTTTTTATATTAGACGTCAGATTACAACATCACTGTGATATATTTTCCTTTCTAAGAAATTCTTTGTAATCATTTGCTATGAAAGAAGTAAATTCAGTGTCAATTTTATTTTCTCTGATTTGTTTAATGCTTTTTAATGATAAAAATAAATGAGTTGAAGCATGCACCACGAACAGAGCATCCAAAGTTGATAAATATTCATTTTCAATGTTGGGAATTTGCAGCTCGGGACGAGGTTTCTGTAATGTTTGTTGTTGGCAGGTAATTAAGTAAACAGCAAGCGATATTTCAGTATTTTTCCGCAGTCTTTTCAGAAGCAAAAAATTATTATTTTTTTCCATTCATTTACTCAATTTAATGATAAAGTTTTAGAAGTGTAATTGTATTTTCTGTTGCTTTTTTTCAAATTAACAAAAAATATTTTAAACTTGTTCCTTAGATATACGTACCATTATTGAAGTGAAATTATCACCGTTTTCTAATTTCATTAACTTTTTATCCTATATTTTCACTTTGTTAACGGGAAAAATATTAATTTTCAGCTTATTTTTTCATGTTGAGTGGTTTCAATGTGAAATGTAAGGTTTTAAAATTTTGAAGTTTCTTGGTATTTATAATTAATATCCAGTTTGAAATCATACGGTACTAAAAACGGTATTTTAATAAAACCTTTTTTAATGCTTTTATCCCTTCTTGAAATGTAATTAGATGTTTAAATATATAAACAGAAATCGAGGAAAATTTATAGAAAAATAAACAGGACAGTTGTGTGGTTTTTAAAAATGTGTTAATTATATATCTAAAAGACTTCGAAGTTAAAAATATTTTACTTAGGAATTTATTAAAACCGTATTGGATAAAATGTTTAAATGAACCTTATTTTTTACCATCAATCTAAGCGAACCATCTTCCACAAAATGCTGTTAGTAATATAAAAATCTAAAAAAACAAATTCACATTAAATTATTCATTTCTAATTCACCTTTAAAAATACGATTAGTAATATGCAAATATAAAAAGAAAATTCACAGCTATTTATTGCTAATTCAGTTTTTAAAAATACGATTAGCGTATATTTCTCACCTTTTGATTACAGATCATTTCTTATATAAGTCGAAATAAATTGTCAGTCGTCTAAAAAAAAAAAACAATTGATTCTGAAAGGAAATGTAATTTTCTTCAAAAATATGTTATTTTAATCAATTTTTTAATGATTTTTTATTGCTATTTTGAAATTTATTTTGTAGAGTAAATTTCATGAATAATTCCAGAAAACCACTGCTCATTTTGAAAGAGCCCGAAGTATCCAATGTATGAGTAGTTGCACGAAATATATTGGAGTCTTTACTTCCCTAACAGCTTTCCTCCCCTTTCTTTATTGAATGAATATTTGAGATGTTTTACTTTAATGTAATTTGTCTTGGATATGTACAACCAATAAATCTTAACAAGTAATTAAGTGTCGACAATTAATGGACATATGAACGTCAAAATATTTAAGGGAAGTATCAGAAAGAATAACGAACACTTAGAATCCAAATCTGCTTTTTCAATTTCGAAAATACCTACAGTAACTCAGCAAACATTGGCACTGAAATCTCCCATTTTCTAAGAGGCGTAATGTCAACAAAAGTTGGATGATAATTGAGAGCATCTGATTGCGATAATGAAAGAGTGTCAAAGTATTCATGATTTCAGTATTAATTTCGAATTTACGCCGTGTAAAAGGCTGAGGTGAAAAAACTGCGGGCTTATTTTCAGCGAAATTTTGAACTGTTTTTATCATTAAAAAATAATTAAAAACTGACCATTAGATGGCTTTCACACATCAGAGTGAAATTGTTTATGAAAACAGAGAACAGTAACATTAAATAGCGCATTTTAGTTTAAAGCAAAAATGTTTAACATGTCTGCCAACACAAGGTATTAAGTAGGTGAGTCGCGTAATTACTCCCATTACATTTTAGGGTCAGCATCGATACCACCAAATACTCATTGAATGATATCTTTCAGTTTCACCAAAGAGGCTGAAAAAAAAAAGACAGACACGAGACTTTAGACATCCCCACAACCCAAAGTCCGCTGGTGTAAGGTCTGGCGATCATGAGGATTAATTAATTTTACATCATCGGCTTATTACCACGTCCTCAGTGATTTTGTATAGGAGGATCATCTTTGACGGAAAGAGCAATGAGAAGCAGGCGTAAGTTTCTCGTGAAAGGGTAAAACTCCATACTGTAATGACGGAAAAGATATTCTGGCCAGATTCATGATAACGCTCTTCAAAATAAATAATTAAAAAAAACTGACCTTGAATGAAGGACGCTGTGAAACCGCACCAAACAGTCATACGAAGGGAATATAGTGGTTTGATCATGTAGTTAAGAGAGTTTGTAATCGACTTTTACGTATTGACTTCACCATGCAATGAAAATTGTGCTTCATCTCTCCACATGATGTTCAGCAACTATTGTGGGTCTTGTTCTATTTGCACAAGCGTCCATGTTGAGAAAGCTTCTCTTTCATTGGATTCTGCTGATAATAATTTGTGAAGTGTCTGTATATATACGGATGTAGTTTCGATATTCCGTGCAGAATGCGTCGATCAATGTTTCCGAAATCCCCGTTACTGTATCTGCTTCACGCGCACTGCTACATTTCGTCGATGTGTCGGTTGCTAAATTTCCCTTGATACTTTGTGCAATAGGATCGCGGTTCGCACTGATGGATAATCTGCCACCTTGTGAACGATCTTCCAAACTCCAAGGTTCCTCAAAACGGCGTACCAAATTCAGTAACCCATTCAGTGAGTTTTTATTTGCCTTGACTCCTTTCACTATGCCACCGTTTTTTTTGTGGTTCGTTTGGGTTTCATCTTTCTTACAAAAAATTGTAATTTCTTCATCCCACAACGATAACAATAGCATGCTTCTAAAACCAAATGAGGATCAAATTCATCTTATGTTTAGTGTCAATCCTAATTTGCCGTCCTGATATGTGTGAGTGCCAACCATCGGTCATTATCGAATTTTTTTATGAGAAAAACAGTCCCAAGACTTTAGGAATATATTTCTGCAAACCTCAATTTTTCATGAAAATTACCTTTATTGATTAAGATCTTTCGAAATGTGCACTAATTTATGGCACACCCAACATTTCAGAAGAAAATTATCACAAATGGGCATTGAAGAACATTGAAATGAAAAGAAAGAAGAGCGTTCTTTTTAAAGATTAAGGAAGAACCGAACAAAAATAACTACTTTTATCTTATTGTTAAGAATCTATTAGGACTTTTTAAACGAATATTAATGAATGCAGTTAAGAGAAAAAAAAGATAAAAATGTTTTTTTAATAAAAGGCGATGAAAGGTAGAATCATATTTTATAGATAATCTTTTTTATAATTTAAAATCCTTAATATGCATGTAGTTAAATCAAATAATGGATATTTTCTTTCACGGACGAGTTCTTTGAACCTTTTAGGAGTTCTGATTTTTTAAATGTATGACCGAAATACTCTCTTATCTTACTTATTACAGCACTCAAGTTTCAAAGTTTCATTACCGATGCCTTATGTACAAAATCTGTTTTAGTTATGGAATTTCTATATCATTCTTTTCTGTTTTCTCATTTGGGTGCTTACATTAAATCAATAACGTCAACGATACTTGCATAAAGGGAAGGCAGATTTGAAATATTAGATACATAATACTTAAGTAGAATCGAACCCACGAACTCAAACTTAGGACACATGGCTCTAGCACGTTATTAAAGAAACAATTCATTTATAATTTATTCATCGCTTTGTATCTGTTATAAATATAGATAGAGCTACGGAATTTAAAAACAGAGCACATTGTCTACAGCAGGAAACTGCTCAAGAAACAAAGCAGAGGTCTCCACATCAATAATAGATTATAATACATTTTTGATCAGAAGAATTTCTTTTTGAAATTGAAAATTAATGGATGAATACCGTTGTGAATTTTGTGACAATATAGTGGCATGCGGTGAGATACACCCTTGCAACTTTCATACGTTTGACGATACGTATTCACACTCACAGACTTTTTCAGAGAATACCTTTAACAGCGCACAACTATGGACATCTTATGATCTTCCATATTTGGATGCCACTTCAGATACTCGGGTAATTGGCGTTCAAACGGAAGAAAATGTATCTTTCATGGTTTCTTCAGAAAATGCTGAGTCTTGTTTCAGACTTGAAAATGATTTTCCCGCAGCTTATAACCTTTCATCAGCTGTCATAGAATCAACTGGTGTTGACGAGGAAAGGCAAAGAATGTCAGGTGTATCCGATCTGATATATGCGACAGGTAGTGAAAAAGATGAGATGTCATGTCAAGAGAACAAATGGCTGTCTCTGAATAACGATAACAAATATTTTATGGATTCTGTAGAATGTGCTATCAGAAGAGGGCATTCAGATAGTAGCAGTATCTCTGAACCGAGAAAACTAATTGTGAATCCTGATTTCCTACCAGAAAGAAATGAACCAGAAAAGGGCAAGATACACGTCTCGGAGTATGTAACTGATGAACATACCTCACTTGAAATACACTCAAATGTTTCTCAAACTCACAGTAAGAGCGAGAATATAACCATCAACTTGAAGGAACATATTTCTTCTATAACAGATAATGCTATGGCTGGACCTTCAGGGATGTGCCCTCGGAAGAAGA
This sequence comes from Argiope bruennichi, assembly GCF_947563725.1. Taxonomy (NCBI): domain Eukaryota; kingdom Metazoa; phylum Arthropoda; class Arachnida; order Araneae; family Araneidae; genus Argiope; species Argiope bruennichi. The sequence continues at coordinate 126,981,197 of NC_079156.1, forward strand.
AATTTCCTTGCACATTATGTCCGAAGGAATTCAATCAAAAAATTCATCTCGACGTTCATTATCGAACACATACTGGCGAAAAGCCTTTTGTATGTGATTTTTGCGGACAAGCATTTACTCAGAAAGGAAATCGCGACGTCCATTATCGAACTCACACCGGTGATAGGCCTTTTGTGTGTGATTTCTGTAAAAGAGCTTTTGCTTCTAAAAGTAATCTGACAAATCATGTCAGGACTCACACAGGAGTAAGACCTTATAAGTGTCCAATTTGTGGAATGACATTCGCTAGAAGCAACAATTGCAATTTGCATGTCAAGAGAAAGCATAAATGATATCAATCTGCAATTTACAGAAAAAAATTATTTTACTCTTGTATGAAAAAGTTTACATTCTTAACCAAAATGAAACAATTTTAATTGAAAGTTGTTACAATTTTATTTTAAAAATGACTCCATGGTTATTATTATTTTGACGATGTGTATTCTTGAAATCCTATCTTTTAATCTATTGTTCTTTTAAATGATGATTGAAAATGAAAACATGTTTTCAGTTCAAATGCATTCATATCTGTTTATGATTTTAACTTTGTTTAAAACTTTTTAAAAAGTTTTTAATCTCTATTTCCAATTCTTGCCAATTAATATTAAAAATACGTGTTCCCCTAATGCAATTATTCCTTGTGTTAGCTTGAATGCAAAATTAAATATTACCGCCTTCCGTGATATCAACGTTTCATTTCCTGATTTCCCCGAGCATTTGTGGTAAAAAATATCAGTTAAATGGCGATTTTAAATAATTCATTTTGAAATTTTATCCGAACAAGTACATTTTCGATCGATTAATAATTGTAAAAATCCACTGCACCATTTTTTTCTACTTTGAATATGTGTAAACAATATTTTTTATGTTGATATTTTATTATGATGCAAATAATATTTGTATTTGTTCCAATTGAAAAATTTAGATATGGTATAAAATATGTTTTTGTATTACTGACGAATATGACAAAGATTTCATTTCTTTATACATTGAAAATCGTTCTTTGAAAATGATATTTAAAGTAGTTTTGCAAATGCTTCAATAAATATTTTTATATAACGCTAAAGATTATATTGTCTGTGTTATTTATTTATCTATTTTTTGCATTTTTAAGACATTTTTTGTAGTCATTTTCTATTAAAGGAATAAATTCATGTCCATTATATTTTTATTGACGTGTAATTCCTGTTAATATTAATGAATGCGTGCGCGAATTTCTTGGAGTTTACAGACTGATTAATTGAAACTCTCAAATTTGGCAAATCTATTTTTTTAATGGTGAGAATTTGCAACATGTAACTAGTTTTTAAAAATAATTATTGTAATTTAAAAAAATTAAAAATCCAGCGTTTTTTTTTTTTTTTTTTTTGCTTTTGTTTTTGCTAAGTTTTGTTAAAGTTGGTTAAAAAGCCTAAAAATAATCTTTACATTATTCCCGAAATTCAAAGTATTATCTTTTCAAGAAACAATTTTCAAAAAACAATTGTTGTTTTTGGTTTTTCACAACTTAAAGAAAATATTTTAAAAGAAAGACATTTTAAATCAAAATTCCACTGTTGCAATGAAACTCTAATGGTTTTCGTACTTTCTTTTTTAATATTTCATCTTGTTTTTTTTTACACTTTTAATGGTAAAGATACAATGGTCCTACTTGTTTTCCATGTAGAGGATTTCAAAGTAAACTGTTTTTTAAATACAATTTATGCACTTTTCTTTAAAATTAAAATTAGGATTTAGATTCGAATTTTTCTGACCTTTTGATTATAGAGTAACAGCATATAATTTGAAATAAATTATCAGTCAAATAAATTATAATAATGCTGAAAGGAAATGTAATTTTTATTTTCGGTTTTACTTTGTTTGTTTAAAATATTTTTGAACGTCTCTTTATCGTTGTTAAAAGATTGCCATTTACGTTCTTCAAGAGACATTTCATATTCTCCATTAGCTGATATTTTTGATTCCCTTTCTTTTGCGCATAAACTGATCGATTGTTAACTGATGTCCTCTTATCAGTACCAAAAATGGTTCCTACATATCTACAGCAGGGTTCATTTTCGTTTTCTGAGAAAGTTTTTATCGATGCATTTTTTTTAGACTGATCTTTATTTACAGAAGCGTTTAAAGCTTAATTTAATAAATTGTTCAAAGCTGTCAAAGGAAAAATATTTCTGTTTGAGGCAGGCATAAACGAAACATTTTCATTATTTTCATTTAAATACAAATTCATTTGTTTTGATTTTTCACTGTCCTTTTGTCGAACATCTAAACATAGTTTCTAATAATTGTCATTCGAATTTTCCTTAATTATGTCTTTGTTGTCATCATTATTTCTATCCGATTCTTCTAGCCGCGGTAGTGAATGCACGTTGTCATCGTTCTTGTAAAATAATCAAAGGTGAATCTCACCGTAAGTCACTGTTCTATAGCAGAAATGACATCGGTACCGAGCCATTAACGTCTAATTTTTAAAATTCTGTCTCTAAAACTGATATGAAAAAATATCTTTTGATTTGAAGCTCTGAAGATTTTAGCTCCTTCTAGCAGTTTACTGCTTCAGACATTTTTGTTGATGTTATACCATTTGTGGCTTTTGCTGTGATAAAAATGTCTCAATGGATTAATAAATTATGCTTTGATTCTTTTCATAAGCAACGCTCTAGAGCCGTTTCTCCTGAATTCAAAAACCGGTCTTTGATTCTAATGTATTATGCTGTATATAAAATTGCTAATTAACCTTCTCTTGCATAATATGAAATGGAGTCTTGATTTATTTTAGTTATTAAATCGAATGAGTTGGAAAAAAAATCCTTCTTAAAATCATAATTCTAGAATTCATTTAGATTAGAAGGCATCGATATGATCTACTGATCAACTTTTTAAAAACCTTAACTCTACTATTAATCAGAATATGTCTCTTGGAGTTTATGTAGATCGTTAATCCACTTTTTCATTCGCTATATTTTAATAGATAAGTACATGTTTTGAAATTAAATCTAATTTTGTTAATCAGATAAGGAACGTTGCTTCCATCTTATTACAGCTATTTTATCTATTTTTCTTGTGTTTCATTGCAATATAGAAGAAGAACATATAATCATTTTAAAAGAACATTTTCAAACGATTAAAACCAAAATTTGACACATAATTCTAAGTTTGATCACACAAACATGTGCCAAGTTTCATTTATCTAAATTGCTGTGTTTTTGATTTGTCGTTTTTATATGGATACAGGCACGCAGACTATCAGATGACTAACTGAATAATTTATTTCCAAATCTGCAAGTTAGATGCTAAAACAGTGTGATAAATTTTATTCATCTGGCTCTTAGTTATTGTGTCCCCTCGCCCTCCAACAGGCGGACCGACAGACAAACTTCCTCCAAATTTTACAGAAGTCTTAAAACTTTTTTGAGCAGCACATATTGAATTCCGCTCTTCTAATTTAAAGAAATATTCTTAAAGTTTAGTTTTGAGTTATTATGTTCACAAAGTGAGCCAGACAGCTGTGATTTAAAGCCTTTTTCTCTGTTTCAGAAAAATTTGAAATTTGAGAATTCTTCAAAATATCGAGGTAGAATTACTGACAATCGAAATATTCTCTCTTTCCTTATTTCGTATATGACAGAGCAAAAAGGAATTGCAATTAATAACAGTATGAATTCGGAAGGAATTTAATTTTCCCGAGTTTAAAGTGAAAAAAGGAATTGCAATTAGTAACAGTATGGATTGGAGAGGAATTTCCTTTTCACGATTTTAATGTAAGGTCATTAAAGCCAGAGAATGCTTCTTCCAAGGAGCCCAATAAGGAAAGGAAGTAATCTCCTTTGAGTATTCTGGGGATATAGGCTCAAATACACTTTCAGGAATGCTGGCCACTGTTTGCTCCAAGCATCAATAACTAAATCTTTTGATTGATTCCTAAGAGAGGGACCATTTAAAGTCACTGCAGGCAACCGATCCAAAAGTTTATCTCGCACTGCAAACACTTGTACTTTTTTTTATTGATGTGTTTTGGACAGAGAGGAGTGAATAGAAGGGAACATAACATACTTCCCATATTATCATTAGATTCCTTATCATACATTCATTCATTATCTTCGTGGTCGAAAGAAATTGACTACTAATGGAAGGCGAAGAAAAGTATAAACTCTAAAGGAGATTGGATAGGAGTATTACCTCTTGAATTAAGGTCCTTAAGGTAGATGCTTTTTTAGTGAGTAATAATATGCAGCATTGTGTATAATGAAACTATTTATAGTACAAACAGAAAGACATGTTAAAACTTTTTACTTCTATAAAAAATAAAACTCGGAAGCATTTCGGTAATTTTTGCACTGTGTTCAGCTATACTTTTGCAGCAAAGTTATTGTTTTAAATACTTTTAAATTACTTAATAAAGAACAAATATTTTATTTTAAATGTGAGGAGATGACCAGTAACATCTACAAAAAAATTCAATGAAAGAGTTGCCCTCCAGTAATACCAACACATGCGTCGAGGATTTTATAGGGTAATCTTTATTCCATTGAATAATACGAGATAAAAATTGCAATAATATTATTGATTTAAAATTAAATAATTAATTCATTGTTTTGAACCACATATTAAGAAGTTCATTGCTACTAATGCCATTTGTCTCTTGCCCGTGATTAGCAATTTCGGTTTAATTAGTGGATCTCTTCACTGATAAAGAAATAGAAAAATATCTTAATAGATTCTACGATTTGGATCATCTGTTTAATAGATCCAAATCGTAGAAGAAAATTAGGGCAATTAATGTGTTAATTAAATGTATGAAATAAATTTATGAAGAACAATTTCTTCACGTATTGTTCCAACATTTGTTTCCAGCTCATTTAGATGAATTAATTTACAAATACAATATCTAAACGCATATTGACAATTACAGGTAGTAATTTGTCACATCCAAGGCAAATTTAATGTAAATAAGTATGACAAGTTTCAAAAATGTTCCAATTATTATTTTTTTTTATGATAAAAAACTTATTGTTAGATATTTTAATGACTTAGGCGAGTATATTGTTACCGGGTTCGTTTAGATAGTGGTAGTGATATGGTGTGGAGAACACACAATCAGCAGGCCTCAGTAGGAAAACAACGACGTTTATTTACAGGACAGCACACAGACGACGAATATTTACAGCAGAGAAGAACACAGGACAGCGCGCAGCAGCACACTACAGACGATAGTAGCCCAAAGGTAGTAATCGTCCACAGCACACGAAGCGGCCAGACAAAATTCAGCAGGAGAGGGGATCCACGGAGCTTCGCTCCACAGTCTCTCCAAAGGCTGAACTTTTCGCTGTCTTCTCTCGCTTTAGCTGCCGGCTCACTACTTCTCCTACTACTCAATCACACGACTTCCGATTACCGGCTTTTTATAGTTCACGGGAGGCGGGAAAAGAATCTTCTAGACTAATCAGGGCGTATCTGGACGTATCTCGGTTCCTAGTGGATGGATCGTGATAATTCTCGAGCTTTCCAGTATTATCCATTTTGTCGCCAAAGTCGACAAATTCATCGCCAAGTTGCCAAATGGTCGCCAAGTTTGACGCCAAGCCCTTAGGTCTTTGACGCGGCACCCAGTCAGCACACACAGGACAGATCGTACAGCGGTCTTTCCCATGATGACACTATTCGTGCCGGGAAGCAAAATTACAGGTTTGTAACAATATGAACACATCTAAGGGTTATTAATTGTTACGAAACTGGTTTCTGCATTCCTTTAACTGCCTCATTTTATTTCTAAGCATTTATAGCATTGAAAAAGGGCTTATCCATTTAAGTAGCATTTATTTTTAATCCTGGATATTTCCTTTATTTCATACTTCTAGACTTTTACATATTTTTTTAATCTCACGGAAAAATCACACAATAATAATTATAATCCTGTTTTGTATCCGATACATTCGAAGAGATAACGTGCAGAAGACTCAATTTAATAATTAAAGATGTAATCGTTAAATACTGAATTTTTGGCTTAGAAATTATAAAATAGGTTTAAATTTCAATGAATATTAAATTATTGCTTTCTCTTATATTTACTTGAAATAAGAAAAAAATATTAGGTGGTCGGAATTTAATAAATCTACGGTAAAAGATAAATCTACGGAAAATTCGAATGACTGTTATCGGTATTTAAGCCCAGCTACTAAACAAAACGAAAGTAAAAAAACTGAGCTCATGAATTTGTTGCTATTTCAAAATAATGTAAAATACAAGTTGCTTCCCTCAAAGGTAAACAAGTGTAAAAATTCTGCAGAGAGCAATAACAATGCACAAATAAGGAATCCTTCTGATAGCTCATATTTTAATCCCATTTCAGATATTCAGGGGATTGAAGTCCAAGAAAATGGAATTGCATCTTTTACGGCTTCTTCAAAACATGTTGAATTTAATAATTGATAATTTAGAAAGTGATAGAAATTTCATTTCTCATGAACTTTCCTGCATTTTAAAAAGAGTCGTTTAATACAAACATAACTATTCATCCCTCTCTCACTTGAATCTTGTCTTTTGCTATGTGATTCCATTGACTATGATGAACGAAGTGCATTTGGTAATATAGAAGAGAATTTTAAGTTTTTCTCTTTCTAACCAATAAATAAATTGTTAGACAGCAATAACATTGAGTTCCCATTAAGTATATGACTTCTGAAAAATAATAAAAAATGTTTCTGAACTGAATATACAGAACGTACAAAAAAAAAAAAAAAGCTTGGGAAAAAAAACTGCAGGTGCATGTTTCGAGAACTTTTAAATTCTTATCATTACAAAATAATTAAAAAATGACAAATAGATGGCGCTGACACATCAAACTGAAATTGTTTATTAAAACAGAGTACATAAATTTAGTATAGCGCATTTAATTTTTAAAGCAGAAAACTGTTTAATATGTCTTCTACTACAAGGTATTAAGCAAGTAAGACGCATAACTACGCATATTACAACTGAGTGCATCATGTCGGCACTGATGATAAATTGAACGACAACTTTCAGTTCACAAACGAGGTTGGGATCCCTTGGTAGATACCAGACTTTATGTATCTTCAGAGCCAAATGTCCGCTGAGTAAGGTCTGGCGATCTTGAGGGGCCAATTAATCTTATATCCTCGGCTTATCACTCGGTCCTGAGTGTGTAGTAGAAGAGTGATGTGAAAGAAGAATGTGTGTAGAAAGATGGTCTTGACGGAAAGAGCAATGAGAAACAAGCACAACTAGGGATTGCAATATTGGATCAAAAGTTCAATACCGGTATTCGGTATTTTTAGATCTTAATACCGGTATTAGAAATTTTAGAAAAAGGAAAAAAACACATGTGTTTCTTTGTTTTATTTGACAGTTTTATTAGAGAGTTTAAATATTACAGAAAATAATTTGTAACATAAATTATAACAATATATAAATCATAAAAAAATTAAGGAATATCTTATTTATTTAAATCACAATAAAGTGTAAATATCACTATTCAGTCTGTGGTACTATTACAAATTTTTGAAATGTGATCTTAAGAAACATAATGCATCAATTGTACTGTCATTAAGCTTGGAACGCAATTTTGTGCAAAAATGACCAGCTGTCGAAAACGCTACGGCATCTACGCTAGTTGGTGGTACTGTTAGCAATGCGCAATATACTTTTTCCAAGTATTTACTTCTAAATCCATCATCTTCAAATCATTTTTCGTTCATTATTCTTATAAATTCATTTCTAGTCGGATGGATTTGGATATAGCTGATTTCTGTATTATATTTTGGTTTGTTGAAATTATTTTTATTTATCGCTAATTCTAATTTTTGTTCAAGAGGCAATTCCTTTTCACTATCGACATTAGTGTCATCATAATCTTAGATAACTGTACCGAATTCTTCTGAATGTGGATAGATTTATGGGTTAAAAAATTTGAAGAAAATTTACTATCAACATGATCAGATTTGAATTGGTTAGTCTATTTTCTTCTTTCTCTTTTTCATTTCTAAAATCATTATAATTATCTAAATACCGTAAGACATTTTCTATTTCGGTATGCCTTTCTTCTTGCGATTTTTCAATGTAATATATAATTCTTCAGATAGTGATGTGTGCTGTTCTTTCAGTGACTGCAACATCATATTTATTGTTGCATTGGCTGCTAATAAATTGGAATTTCTCCGACATAATGCCTGAACAGCCAGTTTTATTGGAAGTAGATCTGATACAGCTTTGGATATGAAGTCAAATTCACTATCTAAAAAATTAATTTGCAAGTTTAAGTCGATTATTGCTTTTTTAATTGGATTTCTCAGTTTCAAAAATCGTTCCATCATTAGGAGTAAACTGTTCCAACGTGTTTTAGAATCTAATACATTTATTTTTGTGATATGGCATTTTTTGAAGGGAATTACTTAAATATCTTAACAATTTTTCGAACTTTGTAAATCATAGAAAGCAATTCTTGATGGGTTAATATTTATCCTCATTAGCAATATCTTCTTCAACAATTACATTGTCAATATTACTTTCAGTCTCACTCTCTTCAAAGTCGGTATCCGAAGTTTCTATATTCACAGTATTTGGATTCTTCTGTTTTTTTTTTCTTCGGTAAAATACATCTATTACTCCTAATTTCTAGTAAATACCGAAAAAACGGTATTTTAACTTGTGAATACCAGTATTACGAAATTGTACAAATGGCTCAAAATACCAGTATTTGGTATCCCGGTATGCCGGTATTACAATCCTTAAGCACAACGTTCTTTCAAAAACGTAAAATTCCGTTCTGCAACGACGGAACAGATTTTCCGGCTAGATACACAATAACGCTCTTAAAAAAATGGGCCCTGAATGGAGGACGCTATGAAACCACACCAATCAGTTACACAAATTGAATGTAGTGGTTTGGTCGTGTACTTACGAGGGTTTGTATTAGACTTTTCAGTACTGACTTCACCATGCAATGAAAAATGTGTTTCATCTCTCCACATATGTTCATAAACTGGTGTGGGTTACTTTCCATTTGCACAAGTGCCCATGTTGCAAAAGCTTGTGTTTCATAGAATTCTCCTGGTAATAATTTGTGAAGTATCTGTACGTACCTATATGGACCCACCCACGACCTAGAAAATATCTGGTGGACCAACGGTATGAGAAACAAGATGTCCAAGGTCAAAATTAGAAATCTTGTGCGAATCCTACAAGAGAACGATGAATAGATTTCTCCAAACCCAAGCCCAGTATAAACTTTCGTTTCGTTTCTCAACCAAGCTCTTCTCCAGAATATATTAACATCAATAGATTTCATCCACTCATATTCCCCACCGAACACCTCCTTCATCTTTATAATATTCTATATAATAACTTTTTCTGTATATTTATATGAAATTTTTTTTAAAAAATCTTAATAAATACTCCCACGTATATCCTTTTAACAGACAGGTAATCCTAGAGATTCCAGGTTCGGGGATATTCTGTGGCGAAAGAAAGAATGTACCTATACGGATGCAATTTCGATATTCTGTGCAGATTGCGTCGGAGAGACGTTTCCGAAATCCCCGTTACTCTATCAGCTTTCCGCGCACTGCTACTCTCCATCGACGTCTCGGCTGCAAAATTTCCCTTGACAGTTTGTGCAATAGAATCGCGGTCCGCACTAATGGATGATATGCCATTTCGTTGACGACTCTCCAAATTCCAATGTTCTTTAAAATAGTGAACTAAATTCAGTTTCTCATTCAGTGAAACAGAGGTTTTATTCGTCTTGATTCCTTTCACCGTGCGAAATTTCCGAATTGCTATAGTCGTAGATTCACCATTCACATAAAAAAACTTGAATTACTAATGATCGATTCGATAAAGATTGCATGCTGATAACACCGAATGAGAATCCAGTTCCAGACTTGTGATTTTTGGAATCCTCATTTTCCTAAATCATCTCGATTTCATGCGTGAGTGCCATCCGTCGGTCGTTTGTTGAATATTTTTTTAATGAGGAAAAAAAAAACTCAAAAACTTTTTGAACATATTCACGAAAACTGCAACTTTTCTCGAATATTAACTTTTTTGATTATGATATTTTGAATTTGTACGAATTTATGGCACACCCTTTATTTTTAGAAGTAAATCACAAATGCGCAATGAAAAAATTTTTTATCTATTGAATATAGAAAGAAAGTAGATCCTTCTTTTTAAAGATTTTAAGGCAACGGAATAAAAAAAAAACCCTAAATTTATGTTATCATTTAGTATCTATTAATATTTTTAAATGAATATGAATGAATTTCAAGTTATTTCAGACCTGTGGAGCTCTGAAGAGTAAACAACGATAAAAAACGTTCTTTTAATGAAAGGTGATGAAAGATAAATTTATATTTTATAGACAGTCATTTTTCTAATTTAAAATAATATAGATAAAAAAATAAAGAATATCTTTTTTCTCGGAAGAGTGCCTTTACACCTTTCAGGAGATATGATTGCTTAAATAAATGGCTGAAACACTGTCAAAGTGATAAATTTATATCAACTCTGTCAGTCAAGTTTCAAAGTTTCATTTCCCCTGCATTCTTTACATAGTTTGTTTTAGAAAACTAGAATTTCTATATCATTTTTTTCTGACAGTTCAATTGGGCGCTCAAATTAAATCAATAAGGTCATGGATACTTGCATAAAGTGAAGTCTGATTTGAAATATTAGATATCTAATTTTTTAGTAGATTCGAATCCACGAGCTCAAACTTAGGACATAATGCTCTAGCGCGTTATTAAACAATTCTTTTATAATTTATTCAAAGCTTTTAATCTATTGTAACTATACTTAAAGCTACTAAATTTAAAAACAGAGTTCATCGTTTTCAGCAGGAAGTTGTTGAAGAAACAGAAACAGAAGCATCCACTTCATTGATAGATCAATATTCATTTTTTATAAGAAGGATTTTTTTTGTTTGTGAAAATTAATGGATCAATACTTTTGCGAACTTTGCGGCAATATGGTGACATTCGGTGGGAATCACTCTTGCAACTTTCATATATTCGACTATACGTATTCACACTCACAGACTTTTTCAGAGAATAGCTCCAACAGCGCACAACTATGGACACCTTGTGAACTTTCATATTTGGGTGCCATTTCAGATATTCGGGAAATTGACGTTCAAACAAAAGAAAGTGCACCTTTTATGACTTCTTCAGAAAATGCTGAATATTGTTTCAGACCTGAAAATGAGTTTCCTGAAGCGTATAACCTTTCACCAGCTGTCATGGAATCAACTGGTGTGGACGAGGAAAAGCAAAGAATATCATGTGTATACGATCTGATTTATGCGACAGGTAGTGAAAAAGATGAGATGTCACGTCAAGAGAACAAATGGCTGTCTTTGAATAATGATAAAATAAATTTTACGGATTCTGTATGGACAGGTCATTCAGATGATTACAATATCTCTGAACCAAGAAAACTAATTGTGAATCCTGATTTCCTACCAGGAAGTAATGAGCCAGGAAAGGGCAAGATACACTTCTCGGAGTATATAACTGATGAACATACTTCACTTGAATTGCACTCTAATGTTTACACTAAGAGCGAGAAAATAACTTTCAACTTGAAGGAACATATTTCTTCTAAAACATATAACAATGCTGTGGCTGGACCTTCAGGGATGTACCCTCGAAAGAAGAAATTTCCTTGCACATTATGTCCGAAGGAATTCAATCAAAAATGTAATCTCGACAGTCATTATAGAACCCATACTGGCAATATGGTGACATTCGGTGGGAATCACTCTTGCAACTTTCATACATTCGACTATACGTATTCACACTCACAGACTTTTTCAGAGAATAGCTCCAACAGCGCACAACTATGGACACCATCTGAACCTTCATATTTGGGTGCCATTTCAGATATTCGGGAAATTGACGTTCAAACAAAAGAAAGTGCACCTTTTACGGGTTCTTCAGAAAATGCCGAATCTTGCTACATACCTGAAAATGATTTTGGCGAAGCTTATTGCATTTTAGCAACTGCTATGGAATCAACTGCTTTTCACGAGGAAAAGCAAACAGAATTAGGTATATCCGTTCCAATTCATGCAACCAGTCGCGAAAAAGATGAGATATCATGTCAAGAGAACAAATGGCTGTCTCTGAATAACGATAACAAATATATAATGGATTCTGTAGAATGTGCTATCAGAACAGGGCATTCAGATAATAGCAATATCTCTGGACTGAGAAATTTAGTTGTGAAACATGATTTCCTATCAGGAAGTAATGATGTTTTGGAGTATGTAACTGATGAACATACTTCACTTGAAATACACTCTAAAGTTTACAGTAAGGGCGAGAAAACTGCGACCATCGTAAAGGAACATATTTCTTCTAAAACAGATAACAATGCTGTGGCTGGACCTTCAGGAATGTGCCCTCAGAAGAAGACATTTCATTGCAAATTATATCCGAAGGTATTCAATCAAAAATATCATCTGGACAATCATTATCAAACCCATACTGGCGAAAAACCTTTTGTATGTGAATTATGCGGAAAAGAATTTTCTCAGAAAGGAAGTCGCGACAGACATTATAGAACACACACTGGTAATAGACCTTTCGTGTGCGACTTCTGCAATAAAGGTTTCGTTCAAAACTCTGACCTTAAAATACATATTCGGACCCATACTGGAGAAAGACCTTATAAATGTCCAACTTGTGGAAAGACATTCACAAACCGCAGCGTTTGCAAAATGCATCACAAGAGAAAACACGAGTGAAATCAATCTGGAAATTACAGAAATAATCATTTTAATCTTGTATGAAACTACCTCGCATTTTTAACCGAAATGAAACAATTTTATCTCAAAATTGTTACAATTTTGTTTTTAAAATCACAGTATAATTTTTACTATTTTGACGAACAGAAAATCTTGAGATCCTAACTCTAAGCAATTGCTTTTCGATTGATGACTGAAAATCAAAATATGTTTTCAGTTAAAATACATTCATATCTATTTATGGTATTTAACTTTGTTTATATATTTTTAAAAAGTTTTAGACCCTAGTTCCAATTCTCGCCTATTAATATCAAAAATACATTTCCCATCAAAGAAATTATTCCTTGTGTTAGTCTGAATTCAAAATTAAATATTACCGCATTCAGTGATATCATCGTTTCATTTCCAGTTTTCCCGAGCATTTGTGGTAAACTTTAAATACCAACTAAATGGTATATTTGGTATATTTTGAATTGGTGTAAATAATATTTTTTGGTTGATGTTTAATAAACGAATAAAATTTGTATTTGTTTCAGTTGGAAAATTATGATATAACATAAAATATATTTTTGTATTATTGGAGAATATCGCAAAGATTTCCTTTCTTTTTATATTGAAGATTTGCTTTGCATATGATATTTAAAGATTTTTTTTAAATACTTTAAAAAATAATTTTATATTAAACTAAAGATTCTATTAAATGTGCGAATTCTTTGCCTTTTTAAGACAATCTTTGTAGTCATTTTCTATTAAATAAATAAATTCATTAAATTAAATGCCATCTAAATTTTTATGACTTGTGTAATTTCTACTAATAATAACGAATACGTGCGTACGTGCGTTTGTCGGTGCAAACAGACTATTTAGCTAGAACTCTCACATTTGGCAAATATATTTTATTTAATGTTGAAAAGTTTTAATTTTTAACTAGTTTTTTAAAAAAGATTATTAGAATTTTAATGAATTAAAAACTTAGAGTAATTTTGATAAGTTTCCACTAAAATTGGCGAAGCATAGAAATTAGCTTTACACGATTCCCAAAATGAAGAGTATTATCTTTTCAAGAATAAATTTTCAGTCTTATATATTGTTTTTTTACAAATGAAAGAAATTATTTAAAATTTATTTTGCAGCAGAATGTTTTATCTTTTAAATTAAACCTTATTGGTTTTCGTAATTTCCTTTTGAATATTTCAAGATGGATTTTTTTCGTATTTTTAATCATTAGGATATGATGATCCGGCTTATTTTTCTATGTTGAGGAGTTTGTATGTAAAAATTTTTGTATATTTTATTTATAATTAAAATATAGTTTCGAATCATGCGATAGTTAAACTTCTTCAGATGTTATTTATTTATCCTATCCCATTTTTAATACTGCTTCTCTTTCTAGTGATGTAATTCGATGCATAAATGAATAAATGGAAAATGACGAAAAGATGTAACAAAATCTATAGGACAGTGCACGGTTTTTAAGGTAGAATATTTCGAAAAAAAATGAAGTTAAGAATATTATTCTGATTAAGCGATTATAACCATATTAAACAAAACATCGAATTGAAATTTCATTACAATAATCAAACATAACCATCTGACAGCAAAATCTGTTGCAAATTTAGAAAGTTGAAAAAAGCGAATCTCTTCTAAATTCACTTTTACACGAATTGTTTAAAAGACATGAGGATCAGAAATGTTTAGCATAAATTTTCTGACATTTTGATTATAGATTAACACGCTTATAAGTTTATATAAATTGTCAGCTCAATAAATTATAATGTTTAACACTGAAATGAAATATAGTTTTTTCAGGGTGAAATTTTTTGCTTATACAGTTTCTGAATGTTTTTTAATAAACGTACTTTATTTTAAAGCATTATAACCTTAATTAGTTGTTCGAAGCGGTAACGCTTTTATTTATTCTCTCATTTATAATTTAACTTTTACCAGAGAAGATATTGTTACAACTTTGATGCAAGAATAAAAATTGTCATGTAAAAACATCTTTTACAACCTGCTGTATTTGCTGTTGTGTCTGCGTTTTTTATTAATGCATAAAAAACTTTATTTATATATATATATATATATATATATATATATGTGTGTGTGTGTGTTACGGCCAAAGCCCGAAATCGGCCAGATCGCGAATTGGCCGGCCAATTCGCGATCTGGCCAACGTTGCTGTAAACTTATCGGCCAATGTCCGATCTTTTCTTGATTTCGGGCTTTGGCCGGCCAATTCGCGAAATGGCTGGGGACGATCGGCCAAAGCAGAAAGAAAGGAATCAAGAGCACATTGTTTTACACCCTGTTAAAAATGAAGTATTTAAAAATGAGTACTTCTGTGTACTGTTTTTTTTTTTTTAAGTACAATTGTTTCAGAAACGAGTTCAAATATAAGTGACACCTCTGAGTTAAAAATAAGCTTGTAATATATAAAAATATGATCTCGTGTTATTCTGTTCTCATATTAAAGCCATAATAGAAATTATTCAGTGAACGTATATACTTTAACAACGTGATAGCTTGAAGATTAGATTTGTGCCCTTCAAAATGAAAACATTATATCTTGAGCAAAGGCGTTGCGTATCGTGTATGAATACAAAGGCAAATTGAGTGTTCAGTTTTCAATTACCTTCAGTTTTCAATTTCAATGTCGAGAAACCCTGCAGAGGATTAGCGTATCTTCATTAAGACACTCGGTAAAGTGGTCTAAAATCGCCAGTTTTTATAGAAGAGTGATATTGAAATTTCATAAATCAGTCAGTTTTAGTGATTGATTTAGTTGGTTGGAGTTCAACAATTTTTATTAAAAATATTGGTGTCTCAAGAATATTTTGTTAAATATGATTCAAAGGGTAGAGGACCTATGTAAAAATTTAAAATTCCTGATTCATCGGAGCATTTATTGACTAAAGTTATATTAAATATAATTATTTAGTCAATTTAGACCATTTTGTTAACAAATGTATGACCCAAATTAGCTGATGGTAGCTGATTAGAATGATTATCCTAAGTATATTAAACTATGTTTGCCTTAAATTAAACTGTTTTATTGAATTAATAATATAGGTGTTGTCAAAGCTCATAGAAAACTTTTCCTCCTTTCACTTTTCAGAAAATATCTTATTTCATTTTTTTTTTTTCATTTTATACAGACACCTGCAAAAAATTACAATTTTGTTTATTAAATGTGCAATAATAGTTGATTTATTTTTTAATTTAAACTTCTATCGATGTGATGGCAACACGTTGATAAAAGCTATTTTTTTAATTTGACGTGCTCGTGCAGATTAAATTTTAGCATAATATAATCTAAGCATAATTTATAAATTAAGTTTTAAGCTTTAATTTAAAAAAGCTTTAATTTGATGCAAAAATCGATTTTGTGCTGTAATATTTTCTGGTTATAGCGACAAATCGCCGAAATTACGCTTAATTTTTAATTAAAATTCTAATTAAAAATTTTAAAAATTCGCTCCACGGTGCATATTTTCGACCTCCAAGGTATATATATGACAAATTTGATAACTGTTTGTCAAACGGTTTGGAATGTAGAGCGCCAACACACACACACACACACACATACGCGCGCGCGCGCGCGCGCACACAAACATACATTGAGCTTTATTTATAAGTATAGATTATCACATCGGGCTTTGGCCAAGGATTCCCGGCCACTTCGCGAAATGGCCAGCCAAAGTAGAAAATACAACATTAATTGCAAGTATTTCGGACTTTGGCCAAACCTCTTGGCCAGTTCGCGAATTGGCCGGCCAATTCGCGAACTGGCCGTATTTCGGGCTTTGGCCGTAACATATATATATATATATATATATATATATATATATATATATATATATATATATATATATATATATATATATAATATGTTGCCGAATTCGACCGACAAATTCAGAGGGGTGATAGCAGGCTTGAAGAGGATAAAGAATCACCATACAACATGGGGTCCCAAACGTCGTTTAGGTTGTGAAAATCATAAAAATATAGGGAGTTGGCAAACTTTTGGAAACTGTAAAAAATTAATAAAAAAAATAACAAATGGTGTTTCAACTATGAATTTTTTTAATTGAAAGAAAATTCATAGTTGTTCATCATGTTCTTATTTAAAGAACATTCTTAAAGGCAAATTTTCATGTAAGTAACATGCTGATTTGATGAACCACGGGGTCGTAAATTATTGAAAATGAAAAAGTAGTTAGGAACCCTTATCTGAAAAAATATTAAAACTTTAAGAAAAATAAAAGCTTGAAAATATAAGGAATTTTATACTCTTTCATTTGATATAAGTTTGTAGTGTGAAAACTGAGGAGGTTTTAAGATATTCCAGAAAAACTAAAATATTTGCCGAGAAACATCGCTGCAACATCGGCACCAATGTTTACAGAAGGTATTGCAAAATTCTATCGAAAAATTCTGAGGAGTAATAGTAGGCATCAAGGCCATAAGAATTTTCAAAGAAATATAAAGTCGCAAACGACGGTGAAAATTTATTTGCTGGAATACAGATACAACATACATTTACAGCACAGACATTTTAACATAAGGAAGGAGACGATGAAAAACTTTTATAAAAATTACTCAATGTTGCGGTCGAAGGTCATTACACAACCGACACCGACGTTTAAGGGACCACCAGACGCGCTCAAACATGCCAGGTGCGCTTGCGATTTCTCCAGCAGCGACAACGATCCGTACTATAAGATCTTCCACTGTATCCAAAGGTGTCTGATAAACAAGAGATTTCATATGGCTCCAGAAGTAGAAATCCAAGGGATTGTGGTCTGGGGAACGTAGAGGCCAATCAACAGATCCGCCACGTCCAATCCACCTCCCAGGATATGTATCATTTAGGTAGTCACGCACATAATTCAAAAAATGCGCTTGCGCACCATCATGCATTAACCACATGTTCTGGCGTGCAATGGCCGGTATTTCCTGCAGTAAATCCAGAAGGACGTGCTGCAAGAAAACAAGGTACTTTGCGCCACTGAGGCTTCGGGCCCTTCATTTGGCTTCGTTATTTTGAAGGATTCTGTCTCCCGCAACCATCTATATATATTTGTAAAGGTGCTGTGGTGTGGTCAGCGCCTACTTGGATATTTCTATTGGTATATTCTTTGTGCTAGCCGCCCATTACCATCCGCTAGGTCGTAAATTAAATGCATATTCGTAATTTGGGAAATCTGACATGTTGCTTGGGAATGAAACTTATCGACTATCAATTCTGCACTGCTCTTTAATGAATACAAGCTGCTTTTATATTCTTCGAACCATCAATTCTGCAGTGCTCTCTGCTTTTATATTCTTCGAACCATCAATTCTGCAGTGCTCTCTGCTTTTATATTCCTCGAACGCATGGAAAATTTAGATACGAGAAAGCTTCTTCTTCTTGACTACCTTGTTCCAAATCCTTGGATTCTTAGGGCCATTCTCTTCGCCAGGCTAATTGTTTCTTCGATGTCTGTTTTTGCGATTTTCACAGAATAATCGACTTATGCGACTCTATGTTTTATGATAATTTTTCATCTCCTTAATGGCTACTATCACTTCTCTAAATTTACCTTTAGAATTTGGCAAAACTATCTCCAAATATCGGTACCGATGTTACAGCGATGTTTCCTGGCAAATGTTTTAGTTTTTCTTGAATGTCTTAAAACCTCCTCAGTTTTCACACCACAGAATTATATCAAATGAAAGAGTAAAAAATTTCTTGAAATTTGAATCTTTTATTTTTCTTAAAGTTTTAATATTTTTGCAGATAAGGGTTCTAAACTACTTTTTTTTTCAATAATTTACGACCCCCATGTTCATTAAATCGGCATGTTACTTATATGAAAAATAGCCTTTAAGAATGTGCTTTCACTTAAAAAAATTCGTAGTTGAAACACCTTTTGTCATTTTGTTATTAATTTTTTACACTTTCCAAAAGTTTGTCGACTCCTTATATTTTAGCGATTTTCACCCCCTAAAGGTCATTTAGGACCCCATGTTGCCTGGTGATTCTTTATCCTCTTGATGCCTCCTATCACCCCTCTGAATTTGTTGGTCGAATTTGGCAACACCCTGTATATATATATATATATATATATATATATATATATATATATATATATATATATATATATATATATATATATATATATATATATATAATTCTGTACGGTTTTCTGAAAATTCTGTTTTACTTTTTAGGAAATGTTTCAACATATAACCGGTCTTACTCTCCTCCTCCTTTTATTCAATATACAGTCAATTGGATTTGGACGCAAAAGACGCAATTATTCATATTTTTCAAAGATGGTCTTGTTTCTTTGAATCTGTTGATTTCAAACGTGTTATACAAAGTTATGAAGTGAGGAATAAAAGCAAGTTTTACTTATATCTGTTCAAGAATCTATATACCTAAAATATATTCATAACAGAGGCAAATACAAAAATGTAATTTGTTCGACAACTTTAAAATAAAAAGTTTTTACTGCTTATTGATGAGGTTCAATAGTTGTAAGTTTTTCTTGAGAGATAGAATAAATTATGAAATAAGTGGATGGAAAAAAGGTTAGTTAAAAGCAGTTTTACTCTAAAATTAAAGTAATAACAATTATAACTTGTGTACTTTAGGAAAGAGTTGTGAAAAATTATTAAAATAATGAAAGCATTGAAGATTTGACTATTAATATTTATTGCACTTCAAAAGAATAATAGTAAGGATCATTGAAAAAAAAATCAGAAAAAATTAACTACATATTTTAACTCAGAAAACAAAAAATACTTAGTAAAAATATTGTTTTTATAAGATTGAACACTATTTCAATTTATATAACTGTTAATCTATAATCAGAAGATGAGAAAAATTAGCTCAAATTTTCTAATTGCAAAATATTTTAAACAATTCATTTAACAGCAAATCGAGAAAAAAACAAATACTTTAAAAATAATTTTTAGATTTATGTATTATCACTCGTGATTGGCATAAAATTGATGGACTGCAATGAATGGTGACTGAAGATTTCAATTAAATATTTCTTTCAATTTTGTCGCGATGGCATTTACAGCCATTATTTCATTAATCACAAGTTTTGTAAGACGTTTAACTCATATTTACAAATCGTACACCTTTCTGTTTCTTTCTCTATGCATTTTCATCGTTTTTGGTTTATATTTTTGCCCATCTAATTATATAAGAAGAAAGAATTATTTAAAAATAGGATCACATTCTGAAATATTTTCCACTACGATCTATTTGAAATAAATATAAATTATGAAAAAATACATTTCAAATATTTTATTAATATAACACGTGGTTGAGAAAATTATTCAACATATAAAAATACGCCGACCTATGTTTTCTTGATCAGTAACAATGAAGAAAAAAACCTTTACAAAATATGAATAGCAACAATAAAAATGAATTGAGTTTCATTTCTAGAAAGAAATGTAATGCTGTAAAACATGCTTAAAGTATTTTTTTTTTCCTGAGAATTGATTAAAAAATTTTAAAAATATGCGGCAAAAGTTGTTGTCATTAAAAAGATAATGTTTTGTCTTTTATAGAAATCATTTTTTTAGTAATATTTTTGAGTATATAATCGCAAAAAATGCTTACATTTTGCTTATTTTTTGACTGAAATTCTGATCAAAGTTTCAAACACCTTCCACCAAGAAGCGCATTCTAATCTATCCAATTCAATGGGCTCTAAAATTATTTCTTTTCACGAAAATGTTTAACAAAATTTTCTTAAAAAGGAAAAAAAGTAACACAGAGACATTGCACTTATTTGCATAATATAAAAATATTTATTACAGCGTTCATAAAACACATTACACATATCTTGTAAAAAGGGATTGTCCAAGTAGGAAGAAAATCAGTCCTTTGTGAAATTCGTCACTAGAGTTAAAACAGATTTTTAGTTTCCAATGAAGTTCCATATTGGAATATAAATATTATGTGGTTATTGAACATCAAATTAAAAAAAAAATAATTTTACCAAGAAGTAGCATGTATTACAAATATAATACCAATTCAAAATCAAAGCGTTATTACAGTTGTTGATCTATCGGAAGTCCACTTGAACGCGTTGCAATCGGTACTGTTATTAGGACAAGCATACGTTATTTTGAAAATATTTGCTATAATCTTTCAAGAAACTAGAATTGAAATTAGCAATATCATTGTCTTTTAGAAGTATTTAATTTTGAATTAAAACTAAAAGAATTAAGATATTTTCTTCAGTGTAATGATATGAACAAGCATACATATTAATAAAATATCAGCACTGGAATATTTAAAAAGCAGAAATAATGTTAATAATCGTATACATATAGATGTAAAAACATTGGAAGAAAATCTTGCAACTTTCGTCGATTCTTCATCCAGTAAAATGCAAAAGCATTTAGATCAGATCTCAGAAAAATAAAATCTGACATAAGAAAACTGTCAAATTCAAATTTATACAAACACTTTAAAAATAAAACTGTAATAATTGAATAAAAAACTATTTCAGTTCGATACAGAATGTGAAGTAATTTCCTACTAGAATAAAAGAGTTGCGTCATATTACTGTGATTTCAATCATTCTTTGCTCTGCGATGCCTATTGCATTGGTTGCTGGCCGTACATGCAATTCCGCAAATTGGGCATTTATAAGGTTTTTATCCAGCATGAGTCCGATAATGCTTCTGGAGATTTCCTTTCTGAATGAAATCTTTTCCGCATTTGTCACACACAAAAATATTTTCGCCAGTGAGTATTCTGTAATGGGTCTTGAGACTTCCCTTGTGAGAAAATAATTTTTACAAAATTTGCACTCGAAGGATTTTTCCCCAGTATGTGTTCGATAACGATTTGCAAATCAACTTTTCATTTAAACTGTTTAGAACAAATATCGCAAACAAACCTTTTCCTTTGGGGACATATTCCAGAAACCCCTGCACCTGCAATGTCATCTTTCATAGAACAGATTTATTCTTTCTTGTTGGCAGTCATTTTGTCGCTGTTATTCGAATCTTCGGAAGTAATTTCAGATGAAATATGCTCATTTTTTATATTCCCTGAAGTTTCGACAGTGCTTTGTTTCGTTCAATTAATTTCTTGTGAAAAATCATAATTCAAAAGAGGATTCTTGCTTCCAGTAATATTTTTGTTTACTGAAAGAGTGCTTTTAATAACACAGTCCAGGGAATCCGTAAACAAATCCTTATCATTACTAAACGATTGCCATTTGCTGTCCTGAAGAGACATTCGGCAATCTTCATAAGCTTTCCCAGAGGATAAATTTGAAACCTTTGAATCATAATTATTTTGTTCATAAACAGATTCGGTTTTATCTGTTGTTTTCGTACAAGCCCCTTGAGAGTCCCTTTCAAAATTGCAGGCATTTTCAACATTTTCCAATGAAACATTTACCGATATATTTTCATTATTCACTTTTGCGCCCACTATTGACGTACCATGTGAATTTCTCATTTGTGCACTGTTCGAGGTTGTCTTGAATTTCTGTTTTCGCCTTGAGTCAGGTACTAACAAAATTTCATCAATATTTTCATTTAGCGATGCATTCATTACTGTCGAATTTTCACTATCAATTTGACGAACTTCTGGTTGCAGATTTTCATTAATGTCATTCATATTTTCTTTAATAATATCTTTTGCATGATCTTTCTTTCTATCCATTTTGTCTATTTCTTCTAGGCGTGGCAGTGTATACACGTTGTCACGATCCTTATGAAAGAGACAGGGGTGATTCTCACCGTAAGTCACTGTTCTGCAGCAAAACTGACATAGATATCGAGCCATTAATATATTAGCATTCAATTTAAATAAACACGTTCCCCGAAACGTGTTCAGAAAATGGCTGATAGTTTGATGGAATCAAGATTTCAGTTTTCTAGCTATTTAATGTTGGAGGCGTTATTGCTTATGTCATAAAATTCGCGGATTTGTTATGATTGAAGTAGATGTTATCGATTAATGAAATATGTTTTATTCATTTCATAAACAGCATAATAGAGACTTTTCTCCTAATAAAACCAACTGCATAAGATTTTAATGTAATGCCCAGTATTTCAAATTTAAAATAGGCTTTCTGTTATGCAATGTACTGGCTATCTTGTATTATCTTAGTAAGTGAAATGAGCTGGAAATGTTAATGCCTGATTGAAATCAAAAGTTTTGAATAGATTTCGATTAGAAGACTTTGATATCATCTTATCCTTACTTTTTTTTATCTTAATTATATTGTTGATCCGGATAATATGTGGATCCTTGATCCTCTTTTTTTTCTTTAACTCTTCTTTAAACGTATACGATATATTTTCGAATCAAATATTTTTATCGATTTCGTTTCCATTGAACTCGAATCTTACTTCACATATTGTCTGATGTTTTATAAAGAGAGAAATAAAAACCGATTATGCATTTGAATAGCATTGGTTTCAACCGATTCAAAGCATAATTTGATGCAGAACATGTCTATTTGGTATGTGTCTGCGAACACTTGCCAAAATTCATTTATCTAAATCGGTGCATTGTTAAATTATAGCATTTATTTGGATACATATGCACAAACAAAGACACGGTCTATTTATTGTTTAATTTCATTCAAAATAAAGAAAGGATTTATAAGTTGTATGCTAAAACAGTACTTTACCCTTCTGGTTCTTTACATTTTGAAGTTATGGATTTTACTGGAACTCGAAATGCGAAACAGATAAAATTCACCTGAATAAATTTCGCTCAATTTTTGTAGAATTCTAAGACTTCGGTGTAGGCTACATACTGAAGTCTTTTCTTTTACTTTAAAGTGTTTTCGAATTATTGTATAAACCGAAGGAAAGCCAGAGTGACATGCTTCTGAAATTTTTTTTTTTTTTTTTGGTCTCAGGTTGGTCTGAAATATGAACACGCCTCAAAATATCGAGATAGAATTATTGAAGAGAAAATAAAAAGAAATCAAAACTGTTGATACAAAAAGGAAATGTTTTAATCACGTGCCTTATATAGTATAGTCATTTGAACCCAGATGGCAAATTTTCCAAACGGCCCAACGAAAGAATTAAGTTTCCACCTCTGAGCTTAGAATGAAAACTAATTAGCATTCTTAAAATTACTAATTAAATGAAATTAATTTAATTAAATGAAAACTAATTAGCATTCTTTCGGATTATACGCTCAAATTCATTTTTAAGAACACTAATTTTTCTTTTCCCTAAGGTTTAGAAATTGACTCTGTCGATTGATTCCTAGCAGACCAATCCTTTAAGTAAGTGAGGACATGAGCGGATCCATACAGAGGAAATCATTGCACAGAATCTAACTAAGAGATGGATCCCTCCCATTTGAAATTTATGTATCTTTATTTATGCGTTTAATATATAGTTGCCACCTTTGGAGACCGGTAGGTTCCTTCAGAATACAGATAGTGTTTCTTTTCAATTAAATGTCTTATGCATTACTTCATGTTCATAATTATCCTAAGAAAATATTTCTATGTGAAATGTTGACATACATCAAAGAAGTACCAGTTTAATAGATTTCAACCAGTTCTATTCATTTCTTATTTAATTATCTTTACCCTTGACACCATAATGCGTTAAAAAGTGTACACCGAAGAGAATTATAACCACCCTCCATCTATAACAATGGGCTCTCCCAGGAACAAAATTACTGCGCGTGCTCGGCTGATGTTGGAATATATAAAGCGACTATGTATTGTTTTTCCAAACTTAGAGCGATTAGCTAAAGAATGGGAAAAGCAGCTGATTTATCAGATTTCGATAAAGGTGCAGTCGTTACGGCTCAGCGACTGGGAACATCAATATCAGAAACGTCACGTTTAGTGGGCTGTTCACGCGCAGTTGTTGCGAGTATATATCTAAAGTGGTATACGGATGGTGAAACGACATGTCGCCGGCCAGTCGTGTATTGTCCATGGCGCTTAGATTCCAGAGAAGAGCGGAGATTGCTACGCATTGTTCGCCTAGACCGACGAGCTACAACAGCCAACCTCACCACCAGTTACAACAGTGGCAACCCAGATAGTGTTTCTCAACACATTGTGCAGCGTATAGTGCTGCGTATGGGCCTCTGCAGCCGGAGTTGATGCATGTCCCTGCACTGACGGCGCGTCTGCAATGGGCCAAGAAACATCGGATTTGGACACCAGAAGAATGGAAGAAGGTCGGCGAATCACGTTCCCTAATCCATGGCATCGACAGGCGTGTGCGAATACGGCGATTTCCAAAGGAAACCCTGGCTCTCAGATGCACAGTTGGACGGATATAAGCCGGTAGCGGGGGTATTATGATGTGGCCAATGTTTTCATGGAGCACATTAGGACAAATCTGTGCACTACGTGAACATCGTTGCAGATCAGGTTCACCCATTCATGACAATAGTGTTTCCAGTGGAGGATGGTGTATACCAATAGGATAAAGCACCATGTCATAACGGTCGAAAACCAAATACAAAACCGAATTCACGCTTCCACGCTGCCTTCTCACAATGTGAGGGAATTACAGGACCAGTTGGTGAGCGCTTGGTTCAGATACCTCAGACTACCTATTATCACCTTGTGGGGTCAATGCCTCGTCTGCCAGCACCATTGTGGAGTCGATGGTGCTGGCAGCATTGTAGGCGAAAGGTGGTCCTAGATGTTATTAACAGGTTGGTCAATATGTAGTGGCTCTTTGGTGTATATCATGTCGCAGTAATCGATTTCTACTTGCCACACTGCTGCAATTTCACTTTTTCATTCATCAAGTGAACTGCATAGATATTGAATTAAATTCTTATTCTTTAGGTTTGTAAAATGTAAGAAAATCATATGTTTAGATAGTTTAGGGAGCAATAAAAATAGTGTAAAAATTTAATAAACAATGTAATTTGAAGTGGAAAATTTTGGAATAATTATTTTTAAAAATTGCAAACATTTGGGGAAAATTTCCATAGTAAATAAATCTTTTTCATGAAAAAGATAAGATTTTAAGATATTAAATGGTATTAAAATCATTTTTTTTCTGTGATGTTTTGGGAGTAATAGAAGAAAATTACTCAAACTATTCTTAAAGTTCACTTAAAATTGAAAACGAATTGTCTATGAAATGTGCATTCCCATCTTCAGAAGTATAACTATTTTAAATATGATATTTTTCAATCTAACAGTGACACACACGAACGCTTTTTAGTTAGAATCATGTATATACTGATATACAGTTTTAAAAATCAATCTGACTTCTTGACACTCCATATGACAACCTTAATAAAGTTTATAAAGGTGAAAGGACATTCTGGCAGCTATTATCACAACAAAATGACAACAAGTTTTGGATAATACTCTGAACTACATAACATTTGGCATGCGAAAGACTTCCTTGCATGTCATCTTCCTCACAATTCCACAACTTTCTGCATACATGCATGACTTTGTTTTGCTGACAGGCAACGTATCAGATTTACAAGCTCTTATTAATATTAATAATAAATTTCATAATCAGGAAAAATTGCACCTCTTTCTCTTTCTGAAAAAAATAATAACTCTCTAAAACTTGTTTGGACCCAAGGTCATGATGGTATTCCTAAAAACGAACCAGCGTATAGTTTAACCCGAAACGCCAAAACTTCTGGAACTGAGAAATGGATATCGACCAAAGATATTTTCCGACACACCATAAATGAAATTCTTCCGAAAGATTTTAACTAATGGAAGATAAGTAATTGTACTAAATCTTTTTATCACTTGAAAAGCAGCAAACCTTGACA
The DNA here is from genome assembly GCF_947563725.1 of Argiope bruennichi. Taxonomy (NCBI): domain Eukaryota; kingdom Metazoa; phylum Arthropoda; class Arachnida; order Araneae; family Araneidae; genus Argiope; species Argiope bruennichi. Next base: position 127,007,776 of record NC_079156.1, read on the forward strand.
TCGTCGATACTCTCCAAATGGAACAATCGGTATTTTAATCTCACGCTTTGGCACTTGAATCCATACCACTCACAGGTATATCGCCTTGGTATGAACACTTTACATAAAATTCCTGCTTGTAATGCAATGTTGAACGTATTTTTTCCCGAGTGCAAATTATCGAACTTAAATTAATTTTCAATGAAAAATAAAATTACGTAGAAGCGTGCATTATTTTGAATCTATTGGAACTTTATTATCGCATAATTGGCACATTATATTACACATGGAATATTGAGTTCGATTATTATGTTGAGGTTTAGTATAAGAGTCGTAAGCTTTAGAATGCTGATTCATTAGAATATTAAACCGCAATTGCCAGAAAGTTTCGAAATAACGGCTCTAAAACCTTCAGTATAGCTTAAATGCTAATAATGTGTTATCGTCGCTAAATGTTGGAATAGCGCACTCGGTATGTAGGTGGTTCAGCATTCATGAGACCCGTTTTCTTCCCTTCTGTTTTTTAAAAAAATACTTGAAGTTAATTTAACAATTTACAAACTGTTTCAACTAATATGCTTTTCATTTATATGCAAAAAATAAATATTTATTCACCTAATTCTTGAATTATAAATTAATTTTTTGAAAAAAAAAATAATCATACATTTACATATGTTACAAGCCGTATAAACTTACAACCATAAATTATAATTCAGTCATCAGTGAAAGTGTCCAATAGGATCGTCTTGAATTTATGCGTAAAGTGGGCAGGGCATCAATCTGCAGGAAGATCATAAGTAATGCAATACAGCTCCATCTGGTCGCATAGAAGTGCAATTACAGTGGTTGTACATGGTTTCTCACCAGATATAGCAGAAAGCGTTTAAAAGACAATCGAGGTGAAAAGACGAAGTGAAATCACACCAAAAATTCATCTAAGGAGATTGCAGTCTGTTGATCAGGTATTTACAGTAATCTGACGGATCCCAAATACAAAGGTTTCGCCTTCTTGAGATTACAGTGCAATGAAAAGTAGGCGTCATCCATCCAAAAGATGTTCAGGAACCCTTGTGCGTCGCATTCCATTTGTGAAAGCGTCCTTGAAAAAAAGTTTAATTATCAGTATTTTCTCTTAATAACTGGTGCTGCGCATGCATATTATATATGTATAGATCTAAGATTAGAGCAAAACAATTCGAATAGACAATTCCCGTTCTTCTTCCAGGGTTTCAGCCCTTCTACTCCCCGTTGATATTTCATCTGCCAGTTTTTCCATAACACTTTTTGCAACATGGACAGAATCCAGTGCTCAATGATTGCCTGCTCCTTCAACGTTTTCCCAAATCGTCTGACTAAATAGAATATCCCATTCAATGGAATCTGGCTTCTCCATAATAAAGCATAACCAAATCCATACTTAAGATTTCACATTTACTCAGCATGTATGATGCAAAGGATTTGTTCAGAAAGCGATTATTAAGAGGCTATCCAAATAAATACGGATGTCATATTTGTGACAAAGGAATTTCAATGTAGAGGACTTATGAGAAACATACATCTTTGAACTCACAGCGGAAAAAAACACCTTTTTAACGTATGGATTGCGGCATGCGATCCATGAGTAGAAATAATTTCATCAAGCACTACTAGCCAAAAGTAATTAACTCTTCGTCAAGACATGAAATAAAGGGAAAATGTTGAAATTCTCTTTTTAAAGTATTTACACAGACTGACATTTCATTTTTTTTTTTCAATCTGATTCATCGAGGAAAATTGAAATTTCTAATTTAGAGTGTAGTTTATTTTAGCAAATTATTTAATTTTACTTTGCTATCGAATACCGTATTTTTAAGAATTGTAATTTTAATTAATTATTAAAAATAGATTGTTGATTTCTTATACTTTAAGGTTTTTTTTCTGTTACAGAAATATATTTATTTTGGAAGAATTTGGATTAAAAATGTATATTATAAATCAAAGCTAAGGTTGTCTGTTTGAACGAATTTATGCTCGGAGTTTCAACCTTTTTTTGATATAATTTTTATATCTAATATTATTTCTCTTGATGCTTCAGAAAACGATTCATTTATGTCTTTTACATTATCCATGTACTTATGGTATCGGATGGATCTGCGTTTCGTTTTTAATGCCAAATATGTCGTAAATATGTATTTCAATAAACATAAGGAATATTATGATGTTTATTGAATATTTTGGATGAAATTTATTTTACAATATAGAAAGATTTGAATTGATTAATACAGACTAGTTGTGTTTGGATATATATTTGATGAATTACATATTTCGAATCTAACATATATTTCGCCTGTTCATAATTTTTCTAACAATTTAAATCGAAAGTTGTGGAAAATAAAAAGGTTATACGGACTGTGAGTTGAATACCAAATCAATAAAATCGAATAATTTTTTCATGATTTAGAATTTAGCAGAAAAAAAGGTACTATTTCCGCAAATGGATATGAAATGCTGATGGAATAATATAGAATGCATTGGATTTCACATATCATTTGCTACCTATTATTTTGATTGCATACTTTGAATTCAGATACATTTCGCAGGCATAAAATATTTTAGATGGTAATTAATTTATTCTTTCATAAAAATATTCGGGATTTAAAAATAATATAAAATAATAATCTGAGTTTGGATGTGAATGAATTTATTGATGACTTTCGGGAATTCATATTTTCCATTTTTATAGCTTGATGTAAAATACGGTCCGATTCCTTACGTCAATAATTCAATTTCAACATAAATTAATAACAAGAATCGTTTTTTCCTCATTATGAGGAAACCAAAGAATGCCAGGTGTTAGTAAAAAATACGAATGCTCATTCATGTAGAAACTCACAAAATATATGGACATGAATTTCTGCATTTGATTCAATTATTAATTGTTAACAATATAAACATCATTAAAAAGTAATCTCTTTATTATGTTAATAATGTTGAATTCTCGACAGATCGTTATATGAATCTTTAAAAGAAAGTTTAATGAGCTTATTCCAGAGAATAACCTGCATCATTAAATGCAGATTATATTTCATTAGTACGGAGTTTGATAATAAGACAGTAGTCATACAGAAAAATCGCGGATTTTGTAATAAATCCCTCCCAAAAAAATTTAATAATAAAAAATTGAGTATAAAAAATATTCATTTTATAATTCCTTCATTAAATATAATAATATGATATGAATATAAATGAAATTAGTTATGTTCACATTTAAGAGTTTTTCAAAAACCTCTGATTTCGGATTATCACCTAGTTTCGCAAAATCAGAACGCTTACACCAGGCAACCTCCTAACTTTCTTTATTTCAGGGCATATTATTTATTTCTTATTATAAGGGATATTATTTTTTATCTTATTTTTCAAGGACACTAAAGTCTCTAATCTGTAGCAGTCGCTATGATTAAATAAAATTAAAGAAAGATGAAACAAACGTCGATGCGAAGTTCATGCCGACCAAATAATTCTATGTACTCGTTGCATCTTACAACAAATGAATACACACGCGCGCATTCACACACACAAACAAACATTTTATCATTAAACAGGCTTCTTGATAAAGAAAATGATAGCCTTTATGAACTCAATACAATCTTCAAAAACCTCATCAGTCATTCAACCGCACTTTGAAATGGTATTTTTGAAATTTAACATCATGTGAATGGATTCAGAAACAATCGTCAGAAGAGAACTTGCAATATTTTGAATTAAGTTTAATTGGAATGGGATTATTAAATGATTTGGATGAAGAAATAATTATTGATAGACTTGTGCAATCATATAGAGAGGAAAAACGCTGGTTTGTTTATCCTCAGAACAGTGAAACACGTGTAATATATTTCTGTACTTTTGAACTGTTGATCTCCGCAAAAAGAAGTGTTAATTAATCGATAAATCTACACCGAAGTTGGTTGATAGATATCACTTTATTTTAAATTTGATCAAATAATTCTCAAATTAAGAATATAAATCTAAAATATCTGTAGCTATACAACTATCAAATCCTAATTTTACCTTCAGAATGAATTTGCATTTATGTTCAATATTCCTTAATTTTTTAAGCATGTGTAATGTTTATGTACTGTAATTCATAATAATATCAAACATATTTTTTAGAATGGCAATAATTTGTGTTAAAAGTGAATTATATGTATATATTTGTGTGTGTGTGTAATCGATATTGACCCCCTCCAATTGCAACCTAGTAAATATTATTTTTATTTTCATGGTCTCCTTTATCATTGCTGGAAATACACATATGATTCGGAACACATCAAAATATCAAAATTAAACCTCTAATACGTATGAGTAAAAAAATAGTGAGATTTAAAATAAAATCTATTCTTTCTCAAAGCGAACAATGAATTTTGGGACTTGTGGTGCCAGATTTTGAGAGATGTTATTCTGAGATATAAAATAAATCGCAGAGGCATTGTTTAATTATAAAAAGAAATCAAGGAACATATTTTTTTACAAAAGTAAACATTGATTTGAAATGAAATAAAAAAGAAACAAATGAAATCAGTATTCTATATTGATGAAAAAAATAATAAAAGTTGTTTAAATTTGTGACATTCATGAAAAATTTTATATAAACAAGATCGACAAGTTTTAAAAATATGCTACCTGCTTTTTCTTCTTTTTGATGAGAAAATTAGAGTTAGATATTTATATGACTTATCCACCTCCTATAAGTAGTAAATGAACCCTTAGAGGGCGCGTCCCCAGGTGGCGGATAGGGAAATCCCCCCATTGGTTTTTCCTTTGGATGGTAGAAGGGAAATAAAATACCTTCCGTGGACCAACAGGCAGAAGTCCAACCACTCCGAAGACTGTGGCACCCCCCCCCCCTTCCATGAGTAGTGCATAATATTGCACTACTGGACAAAACAACAACAACATAAAAAGTAAATAAAATTTCCAAACTACGGCATCTACAGAACTTCCAGTTTGAAAGAACTGTACAGCTGTGCTGTGTTATGTATAAAAAATTCCTGTTGTAGAATTGGATTCCATATTCAGCATTACATTCTTGTTAAAATTTCCACGAGGCTGTCATTCATTTATATTCATTATGCTTGCAATGAATGGTGTCCTCAACTGAACAATACTGTGCTGTTTTTTACGCGAGTATTTGAACACATCGGAATATTATTACTTATTATTGAATTTGCTTCTTGATTCCTCTAATTGCCTCATTATAATTCTAAACATTTATAGCATTCAAATGCTGCTTAACCATTTAAGCTGCATTTATTTTTAAATCTTGATATTTCGTTTATTTCATATTTTTTAGACTTTTTCATTTTTTTTATAATATTACGGAAAATCACACACTAAAATGTTTTATACGGATTTGAATCCTATACATTCGAAGAGATAACATGCAGAGGATTCAACTTAATAATTAAAGATATATGTGGTAAATACTGAATTTTTGGCTTGGGAATTTACTAGTTATAAAATAGTTTTAAATTTAGATGAATATTAGAAGTGTTACTTTCTCTTACATTTACTTGAAATAAAATATATATATATATATATATTTGGTAGAAATTTAGTTAATATTGTTCAGTGGATATTGAAGTATTTAATGCATGAAGATTTAGCTCAAAGAATGAAATACTACAGAACTAAAGAAAAAATGCAACTTTCTTTACTTAAAATCTGCGAGATTATTTCGGAAAATTTTGACTTTTATCCTTTTTTTGAAGAATTTTGAAATGGACAAAACAACATAAATTATTATTTTATTTCCATGTAATTAATACCAAATCCTTTGAATATCCTTTATTTTTCAAAAGAATTGCATTCATTTAAGAATGTTTATTACTTTATTATACTAAATTCTCTTTCAAAATAAATAAATTTTCAGTATTTGACAGCATGATGATTGTGTAAAATAAACAACAAGGTTATGCTCGTTTTTTAGAAATATTTTTTATATTCAAACAATTCTATATTGAATAGGTCTCTTAATTCCGAAATATGGTCAAATGGCGTGGAACAGACATATAATTCATAGTTTATTCAAGTTTTGAATTTACTTTAATTATAGAAAGAGGTGCGAAATATAAAACTCATCACAATGCCTACAGCATGAAATAGCTGAAAGTACAGAAATCCCAATTTCTTCGCTTCCATAATAGTTTATTTTACATTTTTGATCAGATGGAATTTTATCTAAATTGAAAATTAATGGATCAAACCGTTGCAAACTTTGCGGAAATATAGTGACACGTGGTGAGGATCACCCTTGCTACTTTCACAAGAAAGTTGACTACAGGTATTCACCACAAGAGCCAGTATAATCGGAAAAAAACGTTGAGGAAGTGAAAGAAAAATCAACGGAAAATTCGAATTCAGTTATTGAGGAAATTGATGTCCAAACAAATGAAACTGGTTCATTCACAGGTTCTTCAGAAAATGTATCGGCGTTTGAGTCTAATAACTGAGATTAAAATGACTTTTTCGGTACTAATTATAGAACACTAATTGTCACTGTGGTGTGAAATTGTTTTACCCTTTTATGAAGAATTTTGAAGAGGCAGAAACAACAAAAAACATGAATTTGTTTTCTTATAATGAATGAGAAATATCGTTTTCTTGAAAATATGTTGAATCTTTTACATTATACCAAATTAAGTAATTTTTCAAAACAAATTAATTTTCCGTCCTTGATAACATGAGGAGTGTGCAGAATAAATAAAAAGGTTGTGCTCAGTTTTTCAAAAATATTTTCTGTATTTTAAACAGGTTTATTTTGAATGGACTTCTTAATATCACGAAAGACGGTCAAATAACATGAAACAAAAATTTAATCATTATGACAACTTACTCTTGTGAAGTATTTGAAATAGAAACTACAAAAGGGTTAATGTTGATTTATAACAGGGTTTATATCAGGATTTCATTTTACTGATATTATATTTTTTTTCTCAGTCCCAGTAAAAAATATTTTTTCATACACAATCTCATTACTGAAATATTTCTTAGATTTAAATAATCATGAATTCGCTTTGATTATTTTTTCATCAGCAGAAAATATGAAGAAAAAGGAATCGATCCTTATGTATCATGAGAAACAGAATCAAAAGAAACTTAATTCGATCATATTATAAAAGATTTAGCAAAAAATTATTTTAACAGAATCTCATTGAATTTCAAACCAATTCGTAGTTATAAGTGCAGTTGAGAGAATAAGCCCAATCAAAATATTTATTATAAAATATAATGAAAATCTATTTCACAGACATATATACATCAAAATCTGATTCTTTTTTCATCTTTTTAATATCTTTTTCACAATCTTAAATCTTACAGGAGTTTTGAATTTTCAAATCAATCATGAAAATACACTCAATGAAATAAATTCTAATCAACTGCGGAACTCAGGTTGAAAAAAAAAAAAAGATCTTCCATCATCCGTGTCATCTACCCTAAATCTGTTCTAAAAGAGACAAACTAAATCCTACTTTTTATAATAATTGGTTTTCAGATTAAGCTAAAAAAATAATATCATAGGCAATCACAAATTAAACAAAAAATATCATACAGCGAAGACTGATTTTACATATTAAGTCTTATATTCTTCATTAGAACCGAATCCTGTATTTAAATTCAGGACAAAGGGCTCTAGCATGTTATTTAAGAAATGATCTGTTCATAATTTATTCAAGTTTCGTATCTGCTTTAACTGTAGAAAGTGTTTTGAAATTTGAAAGCATCAGCACTACAATTAAAGTATAAAACTGCTAGAAAAACAGAAATCCTCATTTCTTCTCCTCAATGACAGAGTCTTGTACATTTCTGATAAGATAGAATTTTATTTAAATTGAAAATAATGGATCAATGCCATTGCAAACGTTGCGGTAAATTAGTGTCACACAGTGAGAATCACCCTTGCTTCATTAACAAGAAATTTGACTACAGGTATTTACAATCACGGCCAGCAGAATCGGAAAAACACCATGATAAAGTAAAAGACAAATCTACGGAGAATCCGAATGACAGTTCTAATGAAAAAGAAAAATATCTTTCCCCAAAGTACAACTGGTGTACGATTTTTTCAGAGAATTTCATTAATGAACAACTAAGGAATTCTTGTGATAGTTCATATTATGATCCCATTTCAGATGTTCAGATGATCCAAACTAATGTAAATGCTACTTCAGAAAATGTTATGTCCAGTTACAGACCTGAAAACTACCAACGCGAAGCTTATGAAGATCTGATCGTTGTCACCGGAGCAAGCGCTATCGATATGCAAAAGCAAATAATATCAGATTTGATGCATGCGACAACTGATGTAGAATATAAGATGTCTCTTGAAAAGAGCAAATGGCAGACTTTGAATAACGATAAAAATAGTTTTATGGACTCTCTAGAATGTGTTATAAGAAATTCTCTTCCAGATAATAAAAATAATTCTGGAACTGCGAATGTCATTTTAGAAACTGATCTTCTACCAGAAAGTAAGAAGCAAAGAAATGGCAAAATGGATGTATCAGAGAATATAAATGAACATATTTCACTGGAAGTGCACTCTCGTCTTTATTATAAGAACGAGAAAAGGGCTGCCAACGCGAAAGAAGCAATATGTAACAAGGAAAATGACAATGCTGTGGCTGGACCTTCCGGATTCAATTCTCGTAAGAAGAAATCAGATAAGACCTCCAGTGAAAAAGATACTCTTAAAACAAATTATCGAACACGCACTGACGACAGGCATTTTATATGCGTTATATGTAATAAACAATTCTCTAAAAAATCAAATCGTGACCAACATTACAGAACGCATACTGGCGAAACGCCTTATGTTTGTGATGTATGCGGAAGAAAATTTTCCCATATAGGAAATCACAACAGACATTATAGAACCCACACAGGCGAAAGACCTTTCGTGTGCGACTTCTGTGGAAAAGGTTTTGCTGATAAAGATAATCTCAAGAAACATGTTAGGACTCACACTGGAGAAAAGCCTTTTGTATGTGAAGTTTGTAATAAAGCCTTCGCTGAAAAGGATACTCTTAAAGTACATGCTCGTACCCATTCTGGAGAAAAGCCTTATAAGTGTCCAATTTGTGGAAAAGCTTTCACGACCAGCAGCGGTTGTAATAGGCATCAGAGGAGCGCGCATAAGTGAAATCAACTTGTAATCTACCATAATTCTTTTAATCTTGTATGAAACTATTTTACATTCTTAATCAAATGGAAACAATTTTAGTTCAGAATGCTTAAAATTTTATTTTTAAAATTACTGTAAGAATTTTACTACTTAGACGAACCATATTTCCTGATATCGAAACTGTAAGTGACTACTATTATGTTAATAATTGACAATGAAAATATATTTTCAGTTGAAATGCATTTATTTCTATGTGTCTTACCTTTTTTACACTTTTTAATAGGTTTCAATCAAAGTAAAAATTTGAAGCCATTCACATTAGAAACGAATGTTTCGCTTACTACCAATAATGTAAATATTATTACTTGTTTTGATTTTAAGTTAAAATGAAATATTTCTAAATTTAATGTTATTTACCGTTTCATTTCTTGTTTTTCAGAGTATCTAGGAAAAATTTAAATCTCAAATATATGTGCGTTTCAAATAATGCTACGTAAGTATTTTGATATTTTAACTGAACAAAAATGCATAGGTTCGGTTAATAATTGTAATAATTAACAGAAATATTTTGAACTGGTATAAGCAATATTTTTTTTTAATTTGAGGACTTATTCATGAATAATATTGCTGCAATTGAAAAATTGAAATAAAATGTAAAATCTATTTTTATTATTAATGAATATTATTATTAAATAATTTCTCAAGAAGCACCTTTCTTCATATCTTAAAAATCGCGATTTACAAGAGATATTTAATGTACTTTTGTAAATAGTTTAGTAAATATTTTTACAGTAGACATCAAATTTCAATGTGTCTATTGAGATATTTCTTTTTTCCTCTCTAAAAAATTCCTTGTAGTCTTTTTCTATGAAAGAAATAAATGCAGTATCAATTTTTTTCAATAATTTGTGTAGTCTCTTTTAATATTTAAGATAAATGTGTGAGTTGACACATCCAGAAACAATAAAATTAGCAAATTTACTAATGTATATTTTCAATGCTGGAAATTCGGAGATCCAAACGATGTTTTTGAATTGTTTGTTTGCAAATGAATTTAATAAAAATAAAAGGTAATTTTGTCATGTTTGTGCAATAAACTCCAAAGCAAAAAATTAATTTACTAAAATTCGAAGCATAATCCTTTTAATGTTTCAAGTTTTAAATGTTTAGTTGCATTTTGTATTTTTAACAAATTTAAGAAATATATTTAACTATTTTATAGCAATATATTTAATGAAATATGTTAAAATTTGATCGTTTCTTTCTTTTTATAAGCATTTCAACTTATATTTTTTATTACAATGTTATTGTTCAAGATATTATGATTCGGCTTATTTTTTCTTGTTGAGTCTTTCCAATGTAAGATACTTTTTATTAAATCTTTTGTAGATTTTTCTATTTAAAATTAACTTTTCGGCTCAAATCATGCGGGACTAAAAATGATTTATATGTATGTATTTTTAATATTGCTGCCCTTTCTTATAATATAATCTGATCTTACTTCGAAAACTCTTATTTTGTGCTAATATGTCGTCTTCAATCTTTTCTCCCGTTCGTTAATGAATTATCATGTATTCGAATCATTTTCCGGGATATGAATTCGCTCTCCTTTATGCATTTAATTTGAAAGTCTTTTAAGCACAGCTTTGATTCGACCAGCGAATTATTGATACAGCATCGTGTTGGAGATAAAATGGATGCAAGAAAACGAAATTTTCAGGGTTTAAGCTAAATATACTAAATTTATCTTACTGCTGAAGAATGTTTTCGTGCGCAATCAGTACACTAAAAATTTTTTTTTGGAAGTTAGAAGATGATAACGATACACAGAGTACAAGCCGGCGAGTAGCCCTTATTTGTGCGATATATGCATTTAATAAATAAATATTATATAAATTGTTTTAGCTGGAAAATTATAAATGTGTTTTTATTGTCACAGATGAATTTTAAAACAAATTCGTTTTTTTCTTCTTTTCTAATTCTTTGGAATTTGTTTGATAGAAGATATTTTTTTCCTTCTACATAGTTTAATAAATGTTGTTTTAATTATTTTAAATTTTCTTTTTCCTTAGAAAAAGCTTTCGGGTTATTTTCTTCAAAGAAGTTATTGAATCCGATTCAATAAATTCAGTGGCCATTTTCACTTCATGAATTTGAAAATAAGGTATTAATCCGAAAGAATGCTGAAAAATGTCACTTTTTCATTCAAGTGATTGCTAAATGTTCCATTTAGAGAATGAGAAATTCTTATAATTTTATGTATGTAAGTTTAATTAAATTAATATTCTTATAAAAGATAAGCAAAGATTAATATTTTTTTTCTGAATTACATTCTTAATATTTCAAGTGAAATTCTGGAGTTACAAGATACTTGAAATTCTTTATAGTTCTATAACTCAACATCCTTAACTCTTTCATATAAAATGACGAATTTTATTCATGCATCGAATAACTACATATTTAATTTTATATCTGAAATTAAGTGAAAGTACAAAGTAATTTAAAATGCAAAATTACTTTAAAACTGCTTCAATATCTCAAATGATCTCACATCATTTTGAAAGTGATAATAATTATAAATGATCCAGTTTTGATGCATGATCTAATTATGAAATTAAATAATTTTTAGGTCAAAGAGTTAATTAGCTATTCAAATTTTTTCTGAATTAAATATGTTTACTTCTAATTCAACTATTTCTCTGTTATGTCTCAATTTTATTGTTTAAAAAATAAATTCATTACAAATGCCTTTTACTGGCCAACGTACCAAATCTCCATCTGCTTTTGTTTTATATGTATGGGAGAAAAATTTTAATTGTGAAAAATAGATGATAGCATTTTTATATATATATCTCATAAAAGATAAGAAAAAATTAGCATTTTATTTTGAAATAATTTATAATTTGTGATTTTCAGTTTAAATTATTTGGTTATGTTTTAAATATTTTTAAAGACAAAAACACTTTTTTTTTAATAATTGAAAATTTTGAACTTTTATAAAATCTGCGAACTTTATCAGCTGCGTATGATTTTTCTCAAAAGCATATTTGTATCAAATTTGGTAGACTTTAAGAGTGTATTTTTTATGCAATGTTAATAAACTCACACATGCGTTTTCTTTTAATTAATAAAGAAAGAGAAGGAGTGAATCGACGTGAACATAGATACCCTATCTTCGATTGGAAAGTAAAAAAGAAAAAAAAAAAAAAAAAAAAGGGTAGGTTACAAATGAAAGGCGAAGGAAAAAATTAACTCTAAAGGAGATTGGATAGTGTAAGTTCCTATTAATATATCTAAGGCAGATGCATTTTCAATATGAATCACTCTATTATGAAACCTGAAAGTATTAATAGCGCAATCCACATATTATATATATTTTCATCTAAGTTATTAATTTAAATCCTGCGCCCAAATTTTAATTTACATATTATGGAAAATAGTTTTAATTTAAAATGTGACGAGATGAAAAGGAATGTAAAAAAAAAAAAAAATGAAAGAGTTACTGCACACAAAACCTAACACATGTGTCAATGATTTCATGGGTTTTAGTTTAGGTATATTAACGTCCCGTTTTTAAAGCTACACTAAGGCTCATTTGGAACTCATCTCGTAATTTTGAACCGCAATCAGATGAAGAGAGTGACACCTGAGCCGGTATCTCCCTCTACAAACTTCCAAACCACACCAGAGGGATTTAATAGGATAATCTTTATTTCGTTAATAATAAAAGATTAAAAGCCAATAATATTATCTATTCGAAATTAATTAATTACGTTGACCCACATATTAACAATTTGGTTATATGCCATTTATGCCCACATATGTCATTTGCCTCCTGCCTGTAATTAGCAGCCAACGATGTGCTTCGTGCACGGTGTTGGGGTGGAGTGCCGTATTAAATGCCTGTAATTAGCAATTGATTAGAGGATAGTTTCACTTATAAAGAGAGAGTAAAAAGGAAAATAATCTGTTTGTTTAATAGGTCAAAACATAGACAGAAATTAGGGCAAAAATTGTGCTAATCTAATCTATGGAATGACATTTTAAATTTAAATCTTATGAAGATAGGAGCAATTTCATTTACTATATTACATACAGTCACTCAAAAAAGTATTGGGACACTTGACATGAATAACTATATAGCTATTTGTAAAACTATTTATCACATTTAAATAAAAACAAAATGAATGAAGAAATATTTTAACACTTCATGAACAATTTCTAAGGAAAATTTTATTTTTATGTTAAAATTATAATTTGATCTATCTTTTCAAAGGCAAAGAGGAGTTAAAAAAGTATTGGGACACTTTTGAAACGAGAAATTCAACAAACGTATAGCACGTCAGTAGAATCGAATTTACTTCTATATTTTTAGACTACAATTTTAAACATGGAATTTTCAGTAGGTAAGATTAGTTACAGAAGACACAAAGATATATCGGTTGATGTGCGAAATCTTGTAATAATTCATTGGAAAAATGGGAAATTAATTCGCTGTATAGAACATATTTTGAAAGTGTGTAAGTCTACTTTTTTTAATATTATTTATAGGTTCAAGAAAACAAATAGCATTCAAAACAAGCAAAGCTAAGGGTTCCAAGGATATTTAATGAACGTGAAAAGAGGTAGATTTTGAAATAAATTCACTTTAATCCAAAAACTAGAGCAGTAAATTTGATTACGCGATGTAAATGTAAGTTTGAGAAATCTGTAAATCCTAAAACTGTCAGAAATGTTTTGAGAAAACATAAGTATACGGCAGAGTATCTCACAAAAAGCCCTACATAAGCAAATCAAATCGACAAGCTAAGCTGGTTATTTGCTAAAATGTTTGTAAACAAGCCAAAAGAATTTTGGGAAAATGTAAAAAATGTAATTTTTGTTGATGAAAACACATATTAAATTTTCGGATCGGTTGGAAAAAAAAAATGTTTGACGGAAACAAAATACAACTATGCATGTTAAAAATTTAAGACCTTCTGTGAAATATGGAGGTGACAATCATATAGTCTGGGGTTGCATGGCACGCACTTGTATCTAGAACTTCCATTTTATTAGTTGTACAATGAATAAACATATTTGTCTTTACATTCCCAGCCGATATTTAAAGCAAAGTGTGAGCTCAAGACATTTTAAATTATAAAAAGGTAATGAACCGAATCATAGAGAACCCATCATTGCTATTTGTAATTAATAGGTCCTCTACCACTGTCTCAGTGCTATTAAGACTCCTGTACAAAATCCAAACTTTAATCACATAACATAGGGCATGCGTAGGATTATTCGCAGTAAAAACTGTATGAAAATCAAATTTCTAACAAGCAAGAGTTAAGAAAAGCAGTAGTTGGTCGAAGTGAGGACCAATTTTGATATATAATTTTGAAAAACATTGGTCCATTTGTAATCTTCTAATAATAGAATGCGTGCATTTGATGGCATATTAAGTTTCTACAAAAAATGTCACATTTAAAACCATGAAGAATTTCAGAGTTCGCTTAATGTAAGTCATATCATACATTGTTTTTACATATATTGTAAATATTTTGATAGTATGTAATCTAAGAATTATTTATTATAATTTTAATGCATCACTGAGAAAATTGTTTCAAAATATACTGAATGTAATTGAATAATATATAGTAACACTAATTTTTTTAAAATCATGGAACGTATTCAGCAACAATACTTCTATATCCTAACACAGACAAGTAAAAAATACTTTGCTGAAACCGTATTGTTTCTATGTAACAATTCATATTGTTACAATTCCAATCATTGTAACTATTCCAACAAAGTGAGTGGGATAATTGTTTCTCTTTATTCTGACTTATGCTGCCGTCCACTTCGCAGAGTAAACGGATTTCTCCTGAAATGTTATCAAGATGGTTTTTTTTTTATTAGAATTTTTTTTCTGCCGAATCCAACATCTCAATAATGAAGTGGAATTCGATGCATGAATTGATAATTCATAAATCAACTGTAAGTGTATTTGCTATTTTTAATGAACTACTGTTAAGCTTAATAACTTTTTCAATATTTTATTTAACAAAACATTTTTATAATTGAATTTTATATTCTGCTAAAAAAAGCCCAATTTTTGAAAATTTGATTTTTTAATAATTATTCAGATAATTGTATGTCGTAATTCCCAAGAAAATAGTTGTATTGTTAAATGTTAGAGTGATCTTTCCTAAACGTAGAATTGAAATGATATGAATTTGCAATTTTTGGAATCAATAGTGATAGGAATAATTAATGACAGAAGTTGCGAAACCTCGCACATATGTTTATAATTTAGTTGAAGTCAATTTTCCCTGCCGATATCGCAGCCCAAACAATCAAAAGAAATAATACTGATACAAACTTTTGGTCACTGATTTTTTTTTTCAGACACACGTGATATAATGTTTTTCCTTAAATTAACCCTTTGAAATCTATGTGTCTAAAATGTAGATATTTACTGAATTGTGGAAATCAAATTTTTTTATTGATCTATTTTTTTTTAAACTAAGAAAATATTTGAAATTAAAAACACATAATTGTGCTTTTTTTTAATTAAATTTATTTGTGCATGAAAGCACTTTATTTTAATTTTCAATAAGTTTTCGTCAATATTAAGTCATTTATTGTCTAACACAACCCTCTTTTGAATTCAAACTTCCTAGAAATCTGGTGATTGATTTTATAATAATTGTAACACGACTGTTTTGATAATACAGTGTATCTGACCATCATGGTTCTTTATAGAATACATAAAACTTGAAAAGAGAAAGAAAGAATTTTTTTAGATAAATATGAAATCGTATAGTGTCTATATTCTCTAAATTTTAAATCAAGTTTTCGGAAATGAGCCATCTTCTTTCTTCATTATGCACATTTGTTTTTGCCATTTTTAAGCAGTTTTGCATATTTTCTACTCATTTCTCTGGTCGTAATGATTGTTCTTCCGAATTCATTGATCTGCTGTTGGATTCGAAGCATTTTGACATTTAGAAAACGAGTGGCAATGGTCTATGGAGTGGGATAAAAGTCCTTAAAAATGATGGTCACTGGTGTGGGGTAAAACCCCATAAAGTTTGAATGATGGTCACTGTAGTGAGGTAAATCTCCATAAAGTTTGAGTAAAGGTCACTGTAGTGGGGTAACCCCCCGCAAAATTTGAATAATGGTCACTGTAGTGGCGTAAACCCCCGCAAAATTTGAATAATGGTCCCTGACATTGGGCAAATCTCCGTAAATTAATCTTGACCAATGTTCACTGGCGTGGGAAAAAACCCATTAAACCTTGTATGATGGTCACTGGCACTTATTAAAACCTTGTAAACCATGAGTGATGGTTCGGAGTAAAATCCTCTAAACCTTGATTTCTAAATTTTGTGAGAAATGATGTGTGTTTCATGGTCACTGGCATGGGATAAAATCCCGTAAACCATGAGTGATTGCCACTGGCGTGGTATAAAACCAACCAAACTAAGAATAATGGTCAATGGCGTGGAATAATATTCCGTAAACCTTTAATGATGGTCACTGGCATGGTGAAAAACACTATAAACCATAAGTGATGGTCACACGCACGAAGTGAAATCCTGTAATCCTTTATTTCTAAATTTTATATGGAAAGATGAGCGTTTGATGGTAAATCCCCGTAAACCTTGAATGATGGTCACTGGCGTAGGGTAAATGCCCTTAAACAAACCTTGGATGATGGTCACTGGCGTAGGGTAAATGCCCTTAAACAAACCTTGTATGATGGTCACTGGCGGGTAAAACCACGTAAATCTTGAATGACGGTCTCTGGAGTAGGGTAAAACCCCGTTAATTAACTTGAAATGATGATGACTGGCTTTTGGTAAAACTCCGTAAACTTTGAATGATGCATGGTCACTGTCATGGAATAAAATCCTGTAAACCATGAGAGATATTGCCAGACACAAGGATTAGAGTGTGTTAGTTATGTCCAGTCATGTGTATATGATGGTCAATAACGTGGGAAAATGCTCCATAAATCTTGAATGATTGCCTTTTAGAGTCCTGCACGCCAAAGGACATACTGAATGTGGTGTGATACCCATTGCAAAATAAGAATTTTGGTATCCAGAGCTCTGGAAATCCATTCATGCTCGTTGAAAATATTTTCAACTTTTTGCTTTACTACATATAAATATTGACCACATGGAAAAAAAGTGAGGATTTTTGAATCTGGATATACAGATTCAGTAAATTCAGTCTGTACGAAAATTATAATTGCGTGAATATATTTATCTGAATTTTTAAAATGATATCAATGAATATTATTGCATATAATTCTCAAATGTTGTATTAGTAAGAGACGGAAAAGAGCATTTAATATTTTATATAGTTTTAATTAATATAAATATATATTTAAATATAGTAAACGAGTGAGGAAATCTCTAGATTAGGAATATGAATTTTACGATATCAAATTAAGTTCCTCAGGTCTCTTTTACTACGATTGTGTATAGTACATAGTGTTATTTTTCATTATTTAAAAATGTTTATTTATTTTTATAGTTTAATAAGTTGGAAACTGGAAATGGAAAATTTAAATGAAAAAATTATTTTATAATTTAAAATCATATTAATCATTAAGTGGAATAATCATAACATGGGAATTATTAAAAAAACCAAGCATGCAAAAAGCAATGGAACATCATATTTGTACATGTTGCCATTGCCATAAATATTTTGACGAATGACTTGAAACAATATATGACCTTATGAAATGCCCATATTTAACGCCATCAGGTGTAAGCCATATTCGAAAAGATAATTTCTGCGTCCTCGTGAATGTATATTCGAATATTTCGATATCCGATACCGAAGATTATACAAGATATCTCTGAATTCAGGGCCAAACTTGAAGGTGTAAAATATATACAAAGAAGCATTTTTTCTGTTTAACAATATGGGGTTAGATATTAAAAGTGTACACGGAACAAGTAAGTGAAAGCAAGTAAAAGCAAAGCGCAAAAACTCCAGTTGATTCTGGTGAGGACTCCAATGCAAAACTGTCCGTCATGCTGCAACTGAACACCAGGCATCTTCGAAAGAGTGTGCCAATCACTTGCTGTATGATTCCAGGAGAGAAATGATGTTGGCGGCGGCACATTTGTTCACTTACCAAAATATTTTTTAAGTAAACAGCTTTCTTTTCATTTTCCCGTCATTTTTTTCCCGCCAAAATTTTCATTTCAAACTTCACATTCCTGTATATATATAAAAAAAGGATTCTTTATACTTATTTTACTTACTTTTCTAATTTGGCCATGATTTCGAATGCACCATATAAGCAAGGTGTTTTCGTAGACAGATTGATAGAGAAAACAACGGAAAATGGAAAATGAAGCAACTACCACAAATTTTGAAAGTTAGTAGTAGATTTATTTTCATATATTTCAATAAATAATTTCAATGTAGTTTTTTTTTCCGAATATTTCAATCAGTTGGGTATTTCAACAAACCTTTTCGTTGATTAAGTCCATGGGACCTCGATTACAAACAAACCTATGAAACATAAGTCAATTGCTTTTCTAATTGGATTTTTTTTTTTAATTTTTGTTTTGTAAAAAAATAATAGATTTTTTAGTCAACATTTATTAATAGTGTTGAAATATAGAAAAGAGCGAATGATCTCCTGGAAATTTGCGCTCATAATAGATCTTATTCGTTCTTTTTTTTTCAATGTCTTCAGTTTATACGGGCGATATACCTGCTGGTGAACCTGCTCAGCACATTTCTCTAAAGTGGTAATGCATTCCATGCGGCGTACCTCTTGGGCGATGTGGAAAGCGGTTGAATTTTGAATAATTTTTTCATCCCAATGTAGTTTCTTTTCATATATTTCCATCAGTTGTGTATTTCAAGAAATCTTTTCCTTTATGAAATCTAAGGGACTTCGATTACGAACAAACCTATTAAAATTGAGTGCGTTTTTTTGTGATTCAAATTTCTTTTAATTTTGTTTAAAAAATAGATATTTCAGTGAATATTTATAAATTTTATTGATGCATAGAACATCGCCAGTGATCTCTTCGAATTTTTTTTCTCATAATAGATCTTATATGTTTTTGTTTTTTTCTATTTCCAGTCTTCAGTTTTTACTGGAGATATATCTACTGGGGAATCTGTACTGCACATTTCGCTAAAGTGGTAATGCATTTCATGCGAAGTACCTCTTGGGTAATGTGGAAAGCGGCTGCATTTTGAATAATTTAATCTTCATATTGTAGTATCTTTTCATATATTTCAATCAGTTGTGTATTTGATCAAACCGTGTCATTTATCAAGTCCAACTCAATTCCGAACAAAACCATTTGAACTACTTTATATCTAGAATGTAAGAAACTAATGTATAGATACTTTCATTAAATATACATTTTTCATTCTTATAGTTTTGCTGATATCATTATGAAATTACTTTAATCTCTACTTTAAATTTTGTCTTACTTTAAACGAAGACCAAGTCCAGAGAAACTGAAAAATAAATATTATTTAGATGAAGGATATTAAATTTAGCATTGAAAAATTCTTATTTTGGATGCCAATTTTAATTTAAAAAATACTTTTATCATTTCAATCATATATTTTTAATGAAATGTCTATACTCTCCATCTTGTTACGATTCCATATTTTTTTTTTTTTTTTTTTTTTTGTGAAATAAAGTTTATCTTTTGAAAAAAATGCGTCTTATACTATTTGTGTTTTGTTAATTTGGAACAAAATACCATGAAATCTCTTTTCCATTTCTTTTGTACTTCCAGGAGATTTGTGTCTGTAGATATATTGTGACACTCTCAGTTTTTTTTTAAGTTAATAGATTATTTTAATGTATACAGAAGATCTAATTAATAATGCATTCTTTACATATACAGTTTAAAACTGAATTTGAAATATTCAAACGATGTTCAAAACTATTTGAAATGAATGTGGTGAAGACATGCTTTCTTATATTAATATCAATTTTAATTGCCGCAATATTTTCACAAATAAAACGATGTATCTGTATCAGTGAACCTGAGCTTTCGCCATAGTGGTATTTCTCCGCTCTTTTATGAAAGGATTATAGGTTCAGAGCAAGATGCCATCCACCGGCTTGCCATGAATGGGGGTTCAAGTACATTCAGTCGTATTCTGGTTTCAAATCATTAAGTCGGACGATGAAGGTTAAATAACCTCCCACTTGAGTGGTGTGGAATTGGATGAATAAATAATTGGCGGATGTGCCATTTTTATCATGTGTTTGTGGATCAAAATTAAGAGGTACATTCTGAAATAATTCTCTTAATGTTTCGTGCTGGGAAATTTATATAATTAAAATCGTCGACACTTGCGCGAGATCCAAACACTTTTCAATAACGCATCCATCGAATCATTTATGCGGAAATGATTTGTTGCGGCCCGGATGCAATGCATTGGATTGGGGGAAATTAAGGTTCAATTCTCAAAGCTGATTACACAAAAATACCGTCTGTTCGTTGGAATCTAAAGTTAAATCTTAAAGTGGAAGTTAAATCTAATAGAAAGATTCCTAAACGTCTTCCTACTAAAATGGCAAGTTTAAGAATGAGTATGTGTGTGTGTGTGTGGAGGGGGGATGGTCATTGTCGGCAAAATGCCGCTCTCTCCAGTTAACTGCGGTCTGCAAACTAGATTATTTTAGGAATTTTATCATTTCGAGATGGGATAATAAATTTCTAACTGAATCTTCATTACAATAGTCCATTTGTTAATTTTCTGATTGGAAGATTAGTCACTAAAACTGCTAAATTGTGTAATAAAATAATAATGCAATTAAAGAACAGTGTTTTTTTGTTTGGTGTTGGTTTCTGGCGCAAGAGCCATGCTTGGTTATGCTGCGCCAATCAAATGGTAAAATTATAAAAAAAAAGGTTTATAAAACATTCATTTATTAAAAAGCAAGATCAAGGGTATAAAGATAAAAACGCATGAAAAATGATGAAACAAATACGATTAGAATCTTAAAATGATTCATAATTATGTATCATTGAATATGATACATATATATATAATTACCTCCCTGCATTGAATTCTTATGATTCATAAAAACTCAATACAAAGAAGTAATTCATTTAATCTTTCATAACACAAAAGGAGAAAAAAGATGCTAAATGCAAGTGAAAAAATCAATAGCTTTTAAAATTTACAAAAAAAATATTTTGGTGGTATTTTTCACTTACCAGGTCTTGTAATGTTAAAGATGCCGAGGTAAAAGAACGAGCACGATAAGAATGAAAAACAGAACATTCAATTAACACATGATGAACAGTAAAAGGAACTTTGCAACTATTGCACATAGGCGTATTTTCTCCAAATATGAGATGTTTATGGGTGAAACTGTATGCCCCATACGGAGACGAAACAATTTAACATCCATCTCACGTATAGGATGAACAATCTATAAAACAATGTCCGTTTTAACAGAATGCAATTTATTTCCAATCTGCAGATCCCATAACTTTTGCCAGTTAGCAGAGAAATGATGAACGATGGGCCTTTTGATATCATAAAAGGGAAGAGTCATGCATAAAAAAGTCGGAACCCAACAGAAAATGATTTGAAACCCATCATTCTGCAGCAGTCGCAAAATAAACAAAATTTGAATAGCAATCGGATGTATCCGATTGTGGTAATGCGAAAGTGTCTCCAAAGCACTCATACTATCGGTGTAGATAATAAATTTACGCTGAGTAGAGGGCGAAACTTTCTGCAGAGCACAGAAAAGTGCCACCAACTCAG
The DNA here is from genome assembly GCF_947563725.1 of Argiope bruennichi. Lineage (NCBI taxonomy): Eukaryota > Metazoa > Arthropoda > Arachnida > Araneae > Araneidae > Argiope > Argiope bruennichi. Next base: position 127,029,692 of record NC_079156.1, read on the forward strand.
CTGTAAAAGCAGAGCAACAATTTTGAAGACGTTGGTTCAGTGTATTAAATGGAAATATTATGCCACAGCCGACATGACCATCCGATTTCGAGCCATCCGTGAAAATTGGATCAAAAGAAGAATACCGATAGCGATGGTAGAAAAAAATCTGTTGGAAAACAACAGGTGAATTTGAGGATTTATCGAATCCAATGAAAGGATTCAAGTAAGAAAATTGCGGATTATCCCAGGGTGGGATACTAAAGACGTCAGTAGCTTTAACACGAACCGTGTTAAGGTCCGAGTCATGCAGGACCAATTTTGCTCTCTCACATAATGGAGGGATGTGAGAAGGGCGTGCATTATAAAGTCGACGAATACTTACTGGCAATGACATTTGTCTCAAAGGATGCTTCGGAACAGATTTCGTTCGAAAATAAAATGTGGTAGACAATTTCTCTCGCCTTAAAGAAAGGGGTAGTTGGTGACATATAACATATAGGCTTTCAATGGAGACGTACGGAACGCACCAGAGCAAATGTGCAATGCAGAATGATGGGTGGTATCAAGTCGCCGCAAAACAGATGAGCGGGTGGAACCATACACCATACATCAATAATTAATCCGGGAGAGCATGATTGCCTGATAAATACGGAGAAGGGAGGTTTGATCGGCACCCCAAGATGCTTTTAAGAGAACCTTTAACATATAATGATTTCTCACACTTCTTCTGCAAATATAATATATGCGGAAGGAAGGTGAGTTTTCGATCGAGAATTAATCTCAGAAACCAAACTTCATTCACCACAGGAATTGGAATATTTTTAATTTGAATACAAGGATCCTGGTGAATGTTTCTTTTCCGACAGAAGTGAATGCAACCACTCTTCTTTGGAGAGATAGTGTGGCCATTGTTATTGCACCAAGCTACCACTATATTTATTGCGTTTTGTAATTGTCGCTCTATTAGTGCCATGTTACTATCTTGGCATGAGATCTGCAGATCGTCAAAATAAAGAGTTCCATTAACAGATGGAGGAAACTGGTTTAAAATTTGGCTCAGATGAACAATAAAAAGTGTAACGCCTAAGACACTTCCTTGCGGAACTCCTTCAGCTTGAATAAAATTATTAGAATAAGAGTTACCGACTCGAACATGAAAAGAAAGTCTTGTTAAAAGTTTTTGTTAGAATATTGGCAAGTTACCTCTAAAACGTAAATTCACATAAAATAATCATAAGTGCGCATTGAAGAAAATTTATGCCTATTGAATATGAAAAGAAAGAAGATCGTCCTTTTAAAAGGTTATGAGGGAACCGAACAAAAAAAAATACTTTTGTTTTATTGATAAGAATCTCTTATGACTTTTTAAACGAATATTAATGAATCTCAAATCTGTGAAGCAATTAAGAGAAAAAAAAGATAAAATATTTTCTCTTAAAAACGGCGATGAAAGGTAGAGTCATGTTTTATATATAGTCATTTTTCTAATCTAAAATCATTAATATACACGTAGATAAATCAGATAATGAATATTGTCTTTCACAGAGGAGTTCTTTGAACCTTTTAGAAGTGTTGGTTGTTTAATTGTAAGACCAAAATGCTGTCCATTCTTATTAATTATAGTACTCAAGCTTGAAAGTTTCACTTCCCATGTCTTCTATACAAAATTTGTTTTAATACTAGAACTTCTATATCATTTGATTTCTGCCAGCTCAATTAGGTGCTTACGTTAAATCAATAACTTCATAGATATTTGCATAAAGTAAAGGCTGATATGAAATATTAGATATATAAATCTTTAGTAGAATCGAATCCACGAGCTCAAACTTATGACACAAGGCTCTGGCACGTTATTAAAGATATAATTTATTCGTAATACATTCATTGCCTTTAATCTATTATAACTACATAATCAGAGCTACTTAATTTAAAAACAGAGTTCATTGTCTACAGCATGAAACTTTTAAAGAAACAGAGGTCTCCACTTCAATAATAGATTATTATACATTTTTGATTAGAAGGAATTCTTTTTGAAATTAAAAATTAATGGATAAATACCATAGCAAACTTTGCGGCAACATAGTGGCATGTGGTGAGACACACCCTTGCAATTTTCATACATTTGTCGATACGTATTTCCACTCGCAGAATTTTTCAGAGAATACCTTTAACAGCATACAACTGTAGAAACCTTGTGAGCTTCCATATTTAGATGCCTTATCAGATATTCGGGAAATTGACGTTCAAACGGAAAAAAGTACTTTTTTTTATGGTTTCTTGAGAAAAAGCTGAAACATGTTACAGACCTGAAAATGATTTCCTCGAAGCTTATAGCATTTCACCAAATGCAATGGTATGACCTGGCGTTGACGAGGAAAAGCAAAGAATACCAGGTGGATCCGATCTGATTCATGGGACAGGTAGTGAAGAAGATCAGATGGCACGTCAAGAGAAAAAATGGCTGTCTTTGAAAAAAAAAATAAAAGGAATTTTATGGATTCGGTATGCAATGTCTCTGAACCAAGAAAACTAATTGTGAATCCTGATTTCCTACCCGGAAGAAATGAGCCTGAAGAGGTCAAGATACAGGTATCACGATATGTAACTGATGAACATACTTCCCTTGAAATGCGTTCTAATCTTTACAGTAAGAGCGAGAAAACGACAACCAATCTAAAAGAACACATTCCTTCTAAAACAGATAACGATGCTGTGATTATACCTTCAGGAATGTGTCCTCGCAAAAGAAATTTCCCTAGGTCCTAAGAAATTCAATTTAAAACCTCATCTCGTCACCCATTATTGAAACGACAACGGCAAAAAGCCTTTTGTATGTGATGTTTGTAAAAAAGTTTTTGCTCAAAAGGGTAATCTTAAAAAGCATGTTCCTACCCACAATGGAGAACGCCTTATAAATGTTCAGTTTGTGGAAAGGCTTTCACGAACAGCAGAAATTGCTGTAAGCATCGGATGGCAATTCATAAGTAAAATCAACCTGAAAATTACAGAATTAATTGTATATAATCCTGTTTGGAACAACCTCGCATTCTAACCGAATTGAAACTATTTTTACTCAAAAATTGTTACAATTTCATTTTTAAGATTTCCTCTTAAGATTCTATGCTCTGTGAATCATATTTAACAAAATATTTTTCAGAAACTAATATTTTAATCTAGCCGCTTTTGGCAACCAGCCGCTTCGCCAGAATTAATTATCGCTAAAATTTTCAATTAAATATTTTATGTAACTGGGTCTCGTAATAGGTTTTTCTACAAAACATTTTTAGACTTCAGATTTTGATAGTTATAAAATTCAGTCATATTATTATGTAGGTCTTAAACAGTTATTTTCATTGTACTACTTATCTCTCTCTTTAATTTTCTGTCTGCGCCCATAAAATTTCAACTTTAAATTAGAGGGAAAATGTTTAACTGCAATGAATATAAAAACATTTTTCTCTGAAACCAGGCGTGCAGAATCTATGTGCAGTGCAGAATTATTTCCGAAATTGATATAATATCTTAAAGAATTATTCCACAAAACTTTTTTTGATTCATCATAAAATTGAGTTTTTAGTATCATTTTCAAAATATTTAAACGATGTAAATAAAATTTTTTTTTAGTTAATAAATGTCCTTAACGAAAAAAATTATAAAGTTTAAACAGTCCTTTTGTCATACAGAATCATATTCTGCAAATACTCTTGTCACTTTAAGTTTTAAATGAATAAATAAACGTTTCTATCTTCTGCGATCAAAACTGATCGATTTGAGAAGTTTTTATATATCAGTTTTAGAACAATCAACATCTTCACATTCATAGATGAATCACTGTCGAAAAACCCTGGCAGATGATTGGCATATCTTCTTTGAGACAGTCGATGAAGTGGCCGAAAATCGACAGTTTTTGCAGAAAAGTGAAATTGAAATTTTTATAAATTAGTCTATTTTAGTGATTGATTTAGTTGATTGGAGTTCAACAATTTTTATTTCAAATATCGATGTCTCGAGAATATTTTGTTAAATATTATTTGCAGAACAGAGGACCTATGTAAAAGTTTAAAATTCGTAATTCATCGGCGCATTTATTGACTGACTCAAGTTACATAAAATATAATTATTTAGTTCATTTAGATCATTTTGTTATCCTATATAAATTAACCCATGTTTGATTATTATTGTGTTAAACTGTTTTATTGAATTAATAATACAGATATTGTAAAAAAATCGTTGGAAATGTTTCCTCCATTTAGTTGTAGAAAATATCATATTTTAATTTTTTTTTTTTACTTCATACAGGCACGTGCTGAAAATTAGACTTTTATATATTTAATTTGCAATAATAGTTAATTTAATTTTTAATTTGAACTTCTGTTAATTTGATGGCAACACGTTAATAAAAGTTAATTTTTTCTTATTGACGTGGGTGTGCAGATTAAATTTTATTCTTATTTTGTGCGAAATATGTTGTTGAAGAATATGGTTAAAATATTTTTTTTAAAAAAATTCATTAAAAATCGAAACAATTTATGTGGTAAAACATTAGTATCATTAAAAAAGCTACTTTTATGAACTTCAATAAAAATCAATTTTGTGTGGTAATATTTTCGGAAGTTTTGGCTAAGAAACACCCAAAATTTAATTAATTTTTTAATTAATTAAAATTTTAATTGAGTAAAAAATCACTTCAAGGTGTCTCCAAGGTAAGCTTGTGCCAAAGGTGGTAACTGTAGGTTGAATGGTCTGGCCCGTAGAGCGCCAACACACACACATTGAGCTTTTTTTATAAGTATATATAAAAAAGAATTACACTTCAATCGATTAAGTCAGTCTCTAAAACTGACTGATTGATGAATATTTAAATATCCTTATTCAAGATAAACGGGTGATTTTAGAACACTTCATAGACCGTTTCAAAGATGATACCTAATATTATAAAAATGTTGATTGTTATAAACTATTATAGTCAAAATTTAATAAATCTATCCTATTTGATAGCAGTAAACAAAAAACTCCTGCAGAATATGATTCCTTAGACCACAGGACTGTAAAAATATCATGATTTTTTTAAGTATATTTATTTATATGCCGAAAAAAAAGTGTTGTTCACATTTAAATGCTTTTGAAAGTGAAACTAAAAACTAAATTTTATGAAGAATCCGAGACATTTTTGTTGATTAATTCTTGAGATATCGCATAATTTATGAAAATTATTCTGCAGTACTCGTATGGCTCGAATGCTGAACTACTCGGTTTTCAATTCTCATATTTAAATAAAGATGAATAGTTTAAGTAAAAATCTTTTTATATTAATGACAGTTTAATCAATTCCACTTTAAATTAGTAATAAAATTTTACGCGAGCTCACAGTAAATTATAGAGATAGTACATTAAGGCTTAACGTGTTTATAAAAGTATGAATGAATAATATGACTTTCAGATTTTGAAGTTTAAAAACATTTTGATGAAGAAATTATTGAAAGACAAGTTACATAAAATATTTAATTGAAAATTTTAATGAGCATTAAAATTGGAGAATCGGCTGGTCGCCAAAGGCGGTGAGTACTTATAATAAAGCTGAATGGCTGTGTGTGTTGGTGCTATACCGGGTAGGCTATTTGACCTACAGTAACCAAATTTGGTACACGTATACCTTAGAGGTCGGGAATGTGCCCGTCCAAGCTATTTTTGAATTTTTGATTAAAATTTTAATTAATTAAAAATATGTCGAAATTTTGAATTTTTTCCGCTAAAAGTTCCGAAAATATTATAACACATAATTGATTTTTACGTTATATTGAAGTTCAAAAAATAATCTTTTCCATGATACTAATGTATTGACCTATAAATTAAATTCCTATTTTTAAGGAATATTTAAAAATATAATTTAATTATATTTTCAACAGTTTATTTAGCAAAAAAAAAAAAAAAAAATTAATAAGCATGGCAAAAAAAAAAAAAAAAAAATAGCTTTTATCAACGTGTTGCCATCGCATTTACGAAAGCTTTGATTAAAAAATAAGTTAAATACTATTGCAAATTAAATCTAGAAAAAAATAATTTTCAGCACGTGACTGTAAGAAATGAAATTAATAGAAAATGTGATACTTTCTAAAAAAATAATTAATTATTAATTCTAATAAATTATTAATTCAATAAATCAGCTTTATTTAAGGCAATCATGTTTTAATATGTACAATATATCCATTCAAATTCTGCGACAATGATTAATTTGTAAATCTTTAGTAATAGACATACGTATATACTGTTTAATACTGTTAAAATAGTCTAAATGAAGTAAATAATTTTATTTTATGTAATATAAACCAGTAAATGCACTAATGAATTACGATTTTTAAATTTTTTCATACTCTGCTCTGTAGATCATATTTAACAAAATATTCTTGAGACACTAATATTTTAAATAAAATGTTTTACACCAATCAACTTAACCAATCATTAAAACTGACTGGTTTATGAAATATTATTATATAAAAACATAGGCTTTTAGATCTTTCCTTACACCATCTTAAAGAAAATATCATTTCAGGACTTTTCTCCAAGGTTGATAATCGGATGAATCGCGCGCGTATGTTTCTGTATGTGTTGGTCCTCCACAAACCAGTCCATAGGATCTAAAGCTTTCACACTTGGCATATATATACGTTGAAGGATAAAAAAGTATGAATAGTGAAAAGTTTTCAAAATTTTAATTAATTAAAAAGTAAGCGAAATTTTGGCATTTTTCCTCTTTAACTTTCGAAAATATTAGAGCACAAAATTCATTTTTATATCAAATTGAAGTTCAAAAATAATTTTTTCAAATATACGAATGGTTTAACCAAAAAATGAAATATCTATTTTTAATTATTAAATAAATAATTTAATCATGTTTTTCAACATTTTATTTTGTACTAAATAAAATAAAATTTAGGCTGCACGAGCAGGTTGCACGTGAATGACAGAAAAAAAAAAAAAAAAATGTCAACGCGTTGCCAACATATTGACAAAAACTCAAATTAACAAATAAATCAACTATTATTGCAAATTAAACATATAAAAATGTAATTTTCAGATCGTGTCTGTAAGAAATGAAATAAATATGAAGCATGCTATTTTTTCAAAAGTAAATGTAAGGAAAATTTTTCTATGATCTTTTGAAATACCTATATTACTAATTGAATAAAACAGATTTTTTTAAACGAAAAATATGGTTTAATATGTACATCTATACTAATCGGAGCCCGAAAGCTAATTTGTAAACCTTCAGTAATAGACATACACTTACTAACAAATGGTCTAAATGTAATAAATAATTATATTTTATGTAAATGGAGGCAATAAAGGATGATGAATTACGAATTTTAAATTTTTGCATATATCCTCTGCTCTGTGAATCGTATTTAACAAAATATTCTTGAGACACAAAAATTTTAAATGGTAAGAGTTGCATTTCAATAAACTAAATCAATCACTGAACCTGACCAATTTATGAAAATTTCAATATCCCTTTTCTACAAAAACAGGTGATTTTAGATCACTTCATCGAATGATGAAGCTGATGAAGCTATTAAATGACATTACATAAAATATTTAATTGAAAATTTTAGGGAGAATTAAGATTGGAGAACCAGAAGGTCGCCAAAGGCGGCAAGTTTGATAATATAGAAAGATTTGTATTGATTAATGCAGCCTAGTTATATCTGGATACAGGTTTGAGGAATTAAATATTTCATAACCTAATGCATATTACACATGTTTGTGATTCTTCAAACAATTAGAATTGAAATTTAGGGAAAATAAAAGATTGTATCGATTTTGAGTTGAATACGAAATCAATAAAATGGAATTGTTTTTTTTCCAATTAAAAAATCAAAAAAAATCAAAAAAATATTATTGCCACATAATGGATAAGAATACTGATTGAATAATATAGAATGCTGCAGATTTCGTATATAATTTGCAACTCTTACTTTGATTACACGTTATAATAATAAAATAATAGTAAAATAATAATAAAGTCATTAAATTCAGATACATTTTGATGATACAAAATATTTTAAATAAAAATTTATTTGTCCATCGATAAACATTATTTTGGATTTAAAAATAATATAAAATAATAATCTGATTTTGGATGAGAATAGAATTTATTGATTACTTTCGGGAATTCAAATTTTCCATTTATATAGCATGGTGTAAAATATGGTTTGATTCCTTACGTCAATAATTCAGTTTCAGCATAAATTAATAGCAAGAATCGTTTTTTTCCCCTCATTATCCGAAAACCGAAGAAAGCCAGCTGTTATTAAAAACTACGAATGCCCATTCATATAAAAGGGAATATTCGAACCTAAAGATTTTACATTTGATTCAATAATTCACAGTTAACATTATAAATATCACAATAAAGTAATCTCTTTATTATGTTAATAATGTTGAATTCTCGACAGATTGTTACATGAACCTTCAGAAGAATCTTGATCTTATTCTAGGTAATTGGTTTCGTTGTATATTTGTTCATGCAAATTATTCGGCATTATTATAATCTCTGTTTAAGAACTAAACTTTTGTCTTCACTGATTCAAGAATAAGCTGCGTCATTAAATGCAGATTATATTTCATTAGCATGGAGTTTAATAATGACACATTAGTCGTTTAGAAAAGTCGCATATTTTGTAATTAAACCCACCCGGAAATATTTAATTGTAAAAAATTGTGCATAAAAAACGTTTATTTTATAATTCCTTCATTAAATACAATCATATTATTGATATGAATATAAATGCAATTAGTTAAGTTCATATTCGAGACTTTTTTTCAAAAGCCTCTGACTCCGCATTACCACTTAGTTTCGCAAAATCAGAACGTTTACACCAGGCACTCTCTTAAGTTTTTTTATTTCAGATCACATAAATTTTTGTCTTATTTTTTAAGGACACTGCAGCCTTTAATCTGTAGAAGTCGCTAGGAGTAAATAAAATTAAAGAAAGATTAAATAAATGGCGATGCGAAATTCATGCCATCCAAATTATTCTATGTGCTCGTTGCATCTTACAACAATTGAATACACATTCGCGTACTCACTCGCTCAAACACACACACACACACACACACACACACACACACACACACACACACACACACACACACACACACACACACACAGACAAAGGCTTAATCATTAAACAAGCTTCTTGATAAAGAAAATGACAGCCTTTATGAACTTAATAAAATCGTCTGAACCTTTGAAACGGTATTTTTGAAATTAAACATCATGTGAATAGATTCAGAAACAATCGTCAGAGGAGAACTTGCAATATCATGTATTCAATTTAACTGGAAGGGAATTATTAAATGATTTGGCTGCAGAAATAAATATTAATAGACTTGTCTACTCATCTAAAGAGTGAAAACGCTTGTTTCTTTGTCCTCAGAATAGTGAAACACATGTAATATATTTCTGTACTTTTGACCGTTGATCTCCGGCAAAAAAGAAGTGTTAATTAATAGTTTAATCTACAACTGAAGTTGGATGATAGATTTCACTTTATTTTAAATTTGGTCCAATAATTCCCAAATTAAGAATATAAATCGAAAATATCTGTAGCTATACAACTATGAAATCCTAATTTTACCTTCAGAATAAATTTGCATTTATGTTCGATACTCCTTAATTCCTTAAGCATGTGTAATATTTGTGTACTGTAATCAGCAATATATCAAACATATTTTTTTAGAATGGGAATAATTTGTGTTAAAAGTCAATTATATGTATATATTTGTGTGCGTGTGTAATCGGTGTTGCACTCATCCAATTGCAGATTGGTAAACACCATTTTTGATTCCATCGTCTTCTTTATCATTGCTGGGAATATACATATGATTCGGAATACAGCAAAATATCAAAATCGAATCTCTAATTCATATGTAAAAAAAGTGAGATTTAAAATAAAATCTATTCTTTCTCAAAGCATATAGAGATTTTCGGGGCTTCTGATGCAAGTTTTTGAAAGATATTTTTCTGAGATTTAAAATAAATTGCAGATGCATTGTTTAATTATTAAAAAAATGAACTAACAGATATTTTACAGAAGGAAGCATTAATTTGAAATGAAATAAAATAACAAAAATAATAAAAGCTGTTTAAATTTATGGCATTCATGAAAAATTTTATATAAACAAGATCGACAGTTTTTAAAAATATGATGGCTGTTTCTTCTCTTTTTTTTTGATGAGAAAATTATAGTTAGATATTTATATGACTTATCCACATCCTATAAGTAGTAAGTTAAATTTCCAAACTACGACATCTACAGAACTTTCAGTTTTAAAGAACTATACAGTTGTTAAATTTTTGTTAAAACTTCCACGAAGCTGTCATTTACTTATATTCATTATCCTTGCAATGAATGATGTCTCCAACAGAAGAATACTGTACTGTTTTTTAACACATCGGAATATTATTACTTATTATCGAATTTGTTTAATGATTCATCTGATTGCCTCATTATAATTCTAAACATCTAAAGCATTCAAAAGCGGGTTAGCCGTTTAAGCATCATTTATTTTTAAACTTTAATACTTCGTTTATTTCATATTTTTTTAGAATTTTTCATTTTTATAAT